>NC_141696.1:659650808-660928357 GCF_964263255.1 Lissotriton vulgaris | reverse complement strand
GCTCCTGATGCACGGGCGTGAGGCGAGGTAATGAAAGTGAGAAGTATAATGCACAGACGTGCCTCCATATCAATTGTTTCTTTTGCATATGAAGCATCAGAAGAACTGAAGGTTCAAGGGGGTGCTGCATGCTGGGACTAACCATTCTGATCCAGGTGGACCAACATGGGGATCAGAGGTGCCAGATGGGTCGCAAGGATCTTAGCAAGGACCTTGTAATCCGTGTTGAGCATTGTTAAAGGCCTATAGGAGCTTAGCTCTGTAGGGTCTTTGTCGAGCTTGGCAAGGGAGACCAGCAGGGCCTCCCACTTAAAGGTGAACAGAGTAGCGGCAGAGAGGGTTTCCTCATACAATTGTTGCAGGCGGGTAGCAAAGAGGGGAGAAAAGGCCTTATAAAACTTGGCGGGCAGACGCATATGTTTTCCTGGTATTTGAACTGCTCCTGATGCACGGGCGTGAGGCGAGGTAATGAAAGTGAGAAGTATAATGCACAGAGTGCCTCCATATCCATTGCCATTGTCAATTGTCCTTGTCAATTGATACAAGGGAGGTATAGTGATTGTGGTCTTACGCTGGTGACAAATGTCAATAAGTTGCCAGTGTTGGAGCCAGGCATGTAACGGCAGTGCAGCCAACACCGTAGGCACAATGGGCAATGGATGGAATAAGTAGACAAGATCAAGGTCAATGCCGTTATTAAAATACCCCTCCAGTAGCCACGGGAGGTCACTCCAATGCGAAGGTATACCAGACAGCTTATTAAAAAAGAGGGCCTGTTCGGTATTCTGTACATATATCGACCCGAAAAGAAATTGCCCACCATCCAGATGTCCATGCACAAACACAAAACAACCGTTAGTGTTGACAATGTTTTCGACTGCCACAACAGGGGTCCCTGGCCTGAACCACACTAGCGCCCTTCTGGTATAGTGGAGAAGTGGGTCGCAAACAACTGCCTGCACCAACGTCTCTTACTTTTATTTATAATGTGCTTGTATACAGGCACCCCACCAGGGGCAGCTCCTCCACTAGAGAGGAGGAGCGCCACACCATTGCTTTCCCACTGTGTGATAAAGCCAAAACATAAAATGGTAATAACTGAAAATTATTACCATTTTATGTTTCCTTTGCGCATTGCAGGCAGGCGGATGGGCTGGCTACACAGCTCTTTGAGCAGGGCAGGGGAGGAGTGGTTTACCCACTCCTAAGGGTGTGAAGACTGTTTGGTTGGACCTCTTTGCCAGCCCAAACCAGTCATGCATACTCTGCCCTTTTCCATGAAGGCTGCATAGACCTGCAAGTAGAACATGGCCACCCCATTAGCCCCTGGCTGGGTGACGTTCCGACTGATGACAACACTGCTTGCAGTGTTTTGATAGGCAGAGGCGAGGGTGGCTGTCAGCTTGCTTACTGTTCCTGTTGGAGGCAGGAGAGCAGGAGCAGGAGCAGAGAAGACACGGGACCCAGAGGAAAGGAAGCTAAGTTAATTTTTCATTTTTTATTTCCCCGTGATCCCCCTGCAACACCCCTTCAAATCCTCTCCCAGTGACCCATCGTTCCAGCCCCCCTGCCCACGAGCAATGCCGGCCCTTACTGCAACACACAAGCATTACCTAAGGGTATGTTGACTCGTAGTTACTGTAGATGCGCTTTATAGCAATGATGGTAGTTGGGCCACCTCCTTCCGTCTCTCCTTGTCCCTCCTTGGAATCCTGGGACAGGTAGTCCCTTTTGCTGTAGGCCTTCTAGTCTACAAAAAAACTCATCACTGAGTTTGTCAATTATGGAAAAAGTTCAAAGCTGAGGCATACAAGTCAGTAACTCAATAATGATTTTATAGTATTCTCTAAAAGACTACATAAGGCCATTTGTGACATAGTGAAACTGGACTTAAAAATCTGTATATTAAAGTTTGAACACCTCATAGAACCTGCACATTCTCTAATGGCGAATGAGTTAAAATGCATTATTGACAGAGTCAAAATGGCACTTGGTACTAAAATGGTATTAAACTAACTGAGCTTAGAGTCACTTTATAAAGCAGTGAATTGGTTTAAAGTACTGCAAAATACCACCAATGCATGAAGGACAGTTGCGCAGTACTTCTTACTAAAGTTAGCCATTCAGCAGATGTGAATATTTTTCCAATCTCTAGCTGCATTAGGAATTAAGGGCCATGTGTATCAAAAGAAAAACTGTTAGCAAACGGGCAGATTCTCAGAATCTGCCCCTTTGCGACCGGTATTTTTGAATTTGGAATGCATCATCCCAAATGCAAAAATCGCAATTTAAGTAATCTCTAAATTGCGATTACTTAAATTGCAATTGCATTTAAGGAATCGCAAACTGAGACTCCTTAAATGCAATGCATTAAAGTAAAAAATGTTGCGATTTCGCTAATAGGAGTAGCAAATTACCTTCAATCTGTACTTGATGGTAATTTGCAAAAACTTTGCAAAATGCACTAAAGTGCATTTTTTCAAAGTTGTAGGTTACACAAACACATGCCCTTGGGGCATGTGTGTGAGCAACATGTGTGCAAAGTTCAATTTCAGGGGTGCAACAGGGTGTCCTTTTGACACCCTTGCACCCCTGAAATTGCATGCGCAATTTGCGAGTACCAATTGGTACTCGCAAATTGCGCATGCACTCTCCCATTCATTCCTATGGGCCTGTAGGCCCTTAGGAATGAATGGGAGGCCATTCATTAATTGCGACTCACAATTTGCGAGTCACAATTAAGGAACGATTCCTACATGCATAGGCTTTTGAGAGTCTTTAATTGTGATTCCTTAATAATCGCAATTAAGGACTCGCAAAAGCTTTTCTTGATGCATGTGCCTGTAAGTGTTTGCCTACAGTTGTAAAACGGACCCTCTGATCACTGGATGCAAACAGGGGGTTGAAGAAGCCTTACAGCATTGTACACCAGTAAAGCCTGTTGACAATGAGAGGTGAGGCAAAGTACTTGAAGCATGCATGTAATCCTTGAAAGATTGTGACTCTTGATGCAGAAAATACATCTTAATCAGTACCCCTGATAAGGCTTTATAGAGATAGTTGCAAACTGACCCGAGCACAGGAGCTTGTGAAATGGATTAAAACAGAGACAAAACAACAGACGATCGTGGAAAATTGTCTAGTTTTAATAGTGCGCCATGCTTCACACTACAAAGAGACATTCGTGAGCAGTAATTTTCAAATAACGCACTATTTAAGCTACTTCTAATACTGAACCATGATTGCATTGTCCTCCATATTGATTTAGAGGTCATCATGTGTCACGTGATATTATTGTTGCCTCCGTTTCTAAAATAAACTGTAATAATCTCACACAAATCAATAGTAAAGCTCTCAACGCATATCTCCTGAATGTACTAGGTCTAGGACAAATCTAAATCTTTTTGGCCCATAGGAATGAATGGGAATTGCGAATTCGAAATTTGAAATTCCCATTTTTTATGCGATTCGGTAAAAATAGCGATTTTTACCGAATTGCATAAAAAATGAAAACATAATCATGCATAGGCTTTTGCGATTTCTAAATTGCGAATCGCTATTTTTCGCAATTTAGAAATCGCAAAAGCCGATATTGATGCATGTGGGCCGTAATCCCTCCTTTTACCCCCGGGGCCTTTGACGATATTGTGGCCTATATTGGATTCAGCCACTCCTAAGATCGTTCACGAACGGCTCCCTCATCCTACATCAGCCTAACAACTGTCATTTGCCTGCAACTAACAGGACCCCTTTTGCAGAGTAAAAGTGGTATTCCATCGGTGGGTATCAGCTCTCCATGTGGCATTCCACCACCCCTTCACTGCTACAGTGACTTGTGACTTCACAGGACAACATGACTGCACGCCTCTGACTGCTCATCTTCCTCAGCACCAGATAAAGTGTCTGGCACCCCTATTTGTTATAACCCCCTTAATTATACATAAAGTCATAAACAACCATTCAACTTCACTCCTGCATCTATAACTTATAGCTTTAATTGAAATCAGGAAGCGCCTCATCGGTTTCTTTGGCTGCAGAAAGAGTGTCACAGCACTGCAGTGCTTAGTGGCATCTCGAGATGGAGCCTGCATGGCTGTCATCAAGGTAGAAACGGGACAGGGGGGAGACAAGTTAGACAAGGTGGAAAGTGAGGCGTGCCCACGCAAGCACAAACGTCGTCTGAGAGGTAGTGTCGACCTCTCCCCCAGGGGTACAAAAGCAGGGGGAGAGGCAGAATTAATCCTCTTTGTCCTTTCCACGCAGCTCCGGCGGCAGCAGACCAGCAATGATTTACGTGCTACAAAGGAAGTTGGTTTGCTGCCATGGGCGTCCGCAGACATTTTTCCAGGAGGGGTCAAAATGTTAACGTCATCACCATCCTCCGACATGATGTGTGCCAGGTGGAGCACAAGAAAGACTGGGCGCAGAACTAGGATAGACTCAATTAAATGCCAGGAATCCAGGACATGTGACAGACCCTGCCACAGGCCAACAAACCCCACCTGTAGGGAAAACGCTAAACTTTCTGACAAGGTGCTTTATCTCTGTCTGCTAGGTGTGCACAGTGGCGGCTGGTGCCATTTAAAGTGGTGAGAGTAAAATGATAATCATACTGTACCGTAGCGAGCTTGCGCAGCGAGCGAGCCCAAACTCCCTAAGGAGGGTTCGGGGGGATTTCCCCCAAAAAATTTTTTGAAAAAAGCATGGACAAATGGTGCATTTTCAAGCAAATTTGAGAAAGCAGGAAGGTTAATAAAGCAATTGTGAAAGTGCAGTTATTACATTAATAGATGTCATAACATAGGTAGCTGCTAATTCAGTATAACCACAGAGCTTCATACATTACCTCATTCTCTAAGGAGTTTCCTGGTGACAAGCAAGAATCTCTATTAAGGGATTCTAATATATCGGCACCTGCTTAAAGCTTATGACAAGTGGTTTCTTAGGAGCAGTTGCTTTGCTTGCGCGTGACAGACTGTAGGCAGCCTAAGTTAACAGGTCATTGTTTCAGGAACCAGAGAGGCACCCGGGATTGCGAGACAAATTGACAGAGAAAGATGAATTATGAACGTCTGTCATATTCCAATAACTCCTAATAATGCATTCGTTCCTAGGAAACCGGACTTGGAAGTAAAGGGAAAATACGTCTCTGGCTGCAGTTCCGAATTAGTCGGTTCCCAGTGAGAATTGAGTCTGCCTCGGGGAGGGACAGAGTACTATGAAATATTATTAAGAGATGCTGTTCAGGGCGGTTTGAGTATGGATTAAAAACGCTGGTCGCCAGAAGGAGGCTCTGTATCCCTCCTAAGTAATGAGATGAACTCTTCCAACTCTGGAAGGATAGCTCAATGTGTTTAGACTGTGCCTCTCAGATCTCAGTGTAACCTGCACCCTCAGGATCAAATGTAGCTGGGTGGATTCAACCTTCTGAAATCAATGCAATGAGGGCCTTTCACTTGGGTAATAATAACATGTTGTTTAAGATACTTCTGGTAGAACAGTTAAATAAGAAAAACTTAAAACAAATAAAAGTACTCACACTTACTTACAAAAATCGTGACATCTAAGCAAACATGTTCAAAACCAACAGGTCTGGCATTGAGTGTCAGGCATTTGGCTTTGGGAATGTTTTCTAATGTTTTTTGTAAAACTTTATTGTTGAAGGAGCTGCTCGTGCTTCCCCTGACCACTCAGAGCTAAATGATAAAACACATTGCCCATAACCGCCGGTCACAAACACTTCGCCGCCTACAATGCGCGCCACTCGTTTTTAAACTTCGCATGGCCCAACACTGTGCTTATTGAATGATGCGCGCTACTTGTTTTTACACCCTCGCACGGCCCAACACTGAGCTCACAGAATGTTTTTAAATTTCATGCGTCGCCTCCCACAATTATGTCACTGCGTCGGATTTTAAATGTGATCCCAATATACTGCATGGAAATAAAAGCCAGTCACACTACCACACTTGAAGTTGTGAAAGTATTGCTCTAAAAGTCACAAACAGTTCACAATGGCACAGATGATCACCGGTCAAACTTAAATACATGCCTAGTTTCTTTGTTGTTATTGACCATTGTTTATGTTTTGTCTCCCCTCTCTTTGTTTCCCCAATATAATTGTGTGTACGCATATAGGCCCTACAATCTGTTATGCTTTCAAGACAAACTATTTATTTTTTGTCCTGAAGATGATGCCATGTATCTGAGTATAGGCATCAAAACGCCGTCGACAAAGTAGCATCATATGTACCCTACAAATAGTAACTTGTTTACAATGATGCTCTGCACTTTACAATTGTCTGTTTACTGAGATACTAGCACAGACTGCCCTTGTTGCGTTAAGTTTACCCCCCTGTTTTGTCTTGTCCGCTGTGGGTTACTGGTTGTACCCACCTTGTAAAAAATCCTTTTATGTTTTCAATATCTCTTACAATAAAAACCTGTCCTGCTGGACAAAGGTCATACTGACTATTGAGTGTATGTCCATCAATTTTGCCTAATCCCTGAACTACTAGGGACCCCTGTTTTTTGAAATAAGTGGTTTCTTAGAGGCAGTTGCTTTGCTTGCGCGTGACAGACTGTAGGCAGCCTAATTTAACAGGTCATTGTTTCAGGAACCAGAGAGGCACCCGGGATTGCGAGACAAATTGACAGAGAAAGATGAATTATGAACGTCTGTCATATTCCAATAACTCCTAATAATGCATTCGTTCCTAGGAAACCGGACTTGGAAGTAAAGGGAAAATACGTCTCTGGCTGCAGTTCCGAATTGGTCGGTTCCCAGTGAGAATTGAGTCTGCCTCGGGGAGGGACAGAGTACTATGAAATATTATTAAGAGATGCTGTTCAGGGCGGTTTGAGTATGGATTAAAAACGCTGGTCGCCAGAAGGAGGCTCTGTATCCCTCCTAAGTAATGAGATGAACTCTTCCAACTCTGGAAGGATAGCTCAATGTGTTTAGACTGTGCCTCTCAGATCTCAGTGTAACCTGCACCCTCAGGATCAAATGTAGCTGGGTGGATTCAACCTTCTGAAATCAATGCAATGAGGGCCTTTCACTTGGGTAATAATAACATGTTGTTTAAGATACTTCTGGTAGAACAGTTAAATAAGAAAAACTTAAAACAAATAAAAGTACTCACACTTACTTACAAAAATCGTGACATCTAAGCAAACATGTTCAAAACCAACAGGTCTGGCATTGAGTGTCAGGCATTTGGCTTTGGGAATGTTTTCTAATGTTTTTTGTAAAACCTTATTGTTGAAGGAGCTGCCTGGCCTTCACCAATATAAAACAATATTGTTTGCTAAAAACATTTTTTGGTCTAAAATAGCACACCTTCCAACAGTACTTCCTGGATCTGCATGTGCAAAACTGCTCATTGCGAAAGTGCAGAACAACATCACTCAAAGTGTGATAAACCAATGGCTGAGTTGCCCTGCCCTATTGCTACATGCTGTGTGCACTAGGGGGTGAATAAAAATGTGAATTTTACTCAACGACCGGTCAATGGATAAAGATAAAACCCCTGTCATAAGCAGCTTATAGATCCAATTTTAGTAAAATCAGGAGGTCTTGCCTACAGTCTAACACCAGACACAGTGCCGAACAAATGAACATAATCTCTATACTCTCTACACAAACATCAGCAAAACTGCACCCAAATTGAGAAAGCACTATGATGCCATAATAATGGTACGTGCTGCAGACATATTGTAATAGAACCAGGGTATTCTGGTATTATGCGCAACAACGTAGGGCTAAATTATAAGCAGTGCTTGCTAAAATTATGCTAAAAGAAAGGAACATTTTTGTGTCATAATTTAGCAAATCTTGTTGCACTGGTGTGCATCTTGAGTTACAAAGTCAGACTATCCAGAGAATGAAATATCGAGGGCAAAGTATTGCATCCAAAATATCAAAAAGTGAAAAAGAATACATTTTCGACATCTACTTCCACGTATAGGCACCCTGAGGATATATCTTCAACTTCAAGGTACCTCGATCTGAAGTTAGGAATAGTAAATCTATGCTTCCTCTATATGCAGTTACATTTCGATATTTTATCCAGGATATTCTTGTACCATGATTTTGATAGCCTCCTCTATATTCAGCAGTGCAATGTGTTGCACTATTAGATCAGTATATTGTCATTTTAACACTCATTTGTGCAGTGATTGGGCCTGGGCAGTGTCGTAGCAAGGGTGCCCCTGAGTCCCCAGTGCAAGAAAAGAAAATGGGCTCCCAAACCTTCCTGATGTGTAGTAAAACCATCAATATTTTGGAGTTCAGAAGAACCCTCACAGACAAGGGCCTCAGCACCATCGCACCTACTGCACTATTGATAACTAGCCAGCGGACTTGGGAAGTATGCCCTCGGTCGAGAAAGACCTGTGAGTTACCTGCATTTGACCCCTCCCAATGCCCCGCCTGGGCTTAACACTACTGAATAACTGCTTTTCTACGGTTATTCTGAGTGCCATGAAATAGACAAGAGATAAGTGCAAGCTTTCCATGAGGTCACTCAAAACACTGAGGAGAAAACACCTCCTTGATTCACTGGTACATATAAACAATGTTATCTTATGTATGTGTCCAACTTTTCATTCCCACTTGCCTGTTCAGCTAAGCAGTGGTAGAGGGTCATGGGTGAGCAACATAAAAAGGCCTGCCTGAATCTGCCCCTTTCCTTACCACACCGTCCTATAGCCATCCATCTACATGCCACATTTTAAAACTATGCTTGGCATCATGCCAACGTTTTACACAGACCTCAGCTTTAAGCTTGATTCCCCTGCTTGAATGTAAAACTTTAGTGTTCTACCAGCTGCCACATGTCATTGAGTAGTCTTTAATTACGTGCTACATCTAACGAAATATAAAAAGTATCTTGCTTCCTGCCACCACCTCCACTGCCCCTTGAGCCTTCCCTCCCTTTCACTAGTGAATACAACAATCTCTGTTTTAGGCTGACCATGTCAGCGCACATTTGAATTCCCGCCAGCAGGTGTCTGCAAAGATGGAACTTTGGGCATTAGCAGAGCGCTGGTTGTGTTATCCCCTCTCCCCCATTAAGTATCAGGGTAAGGAGTTATGGTTAGGGCTTTTACTAACAATAGTGTCTTCGTTCTACTGAGACTGAGAGTAAAAGGTTAAGCTAAGTTTTAGGGTTAGAGCCATGCTTAATTTCAGGTTTAGGGCGCTGCCACTGTTAACGTAAGAACTGAGTGTAGGGCAAGGTTTGGAGTCTTCGTTAGGAATGTGGGCATTTTAGTCATGTTGATATTTATCATAATAATTCCCTCATTATTGTCAATGTAATGTTAAATAGATTTCTCTCAATAAAGGTTTAGACGTAATGGTTTACTAATTATTTAAAGTCATAACAACTGTTTTTGCTCTAATTTTCACCTAAATGTATTCAGTATAGAAGTAAGAGATTTGAACAACAAAACGTTTCAGCAAGGGAATGTGAGGGATCACTATAATTATACAGGTAGATTAGTATTTCAGGATAGTGAGGTACCGTTCTGTACAGCTCCTAACCGAGAGGCCTGTCTGAAAACCACTCTGTGCAGGGCCGGCGCCAGCCCCCAGAGAGGCCTATCTGAGCGACGCATGGCCCCAGAGGCCTGTCGGTGCAGCGCCTAGTCCCAGAGGACTGCCTACGTTATGTAGCTTCTGGACTCAGAGGCCTGTCAGTGCCGCGCCTGGTCCGAGAGCGAGGACTGTCACTGCCTAATAAGTAACGTAGCGCTTGGCCGGCACTTGACACGCTGCACTTTTTATTATAGCAAGTGCAACACTTCTGAATCTGAACCAAAATGTTAGGTTGGACAGTGACACTCACACTACTACGTACTCATTACAATCTTGTCGTTGTTACGTTGTATGCACTGTGGCCTTACCTGGTGGTACATTAACTACTAGTAGTGTGTAGTGTACCGTAGAGCACGTGCGTGACGATAGTTGCAGCAACACAGTCAGGCAGCAGGCATAGTCAGTGACAGCACAGGAAAACGTCGTGACAGTCGGTAAGGCGCCTCAGGCAACGGGAGTCACGCCGATCTGACTGCTGCCTGCGCACGAGGAAAGTCCCAGGCTACAGAAGTGTTCAACCGACGTCACAGCGCCGGGCGCGTCCCGAAATGGCCAATCACTGCATGACTTCACTTGAAGTCACACAGTGATTGGCCATTATTCAGTGCGGCTGAGCAGAGGGCCACCACCCACGCGCTGCATCTAATAATGGATTGTCTGCCCTGCTGCGCGGTGGACCGGCCAATCCTGGCGCTGCATGCAGCGCCAGGATTGGCTAGGGGGGCACACTGACTGCTAGCACAGTCGCCCTTTAACGCCGGGGTCTGCGGCCCTGTTAAACCAGCACCCCCCTGGTCGCTCTCTCTAATGGGGAACTTTATTATGCGCATGCTCGGGCTAGTTTCAGCCCCAAGCTTCACTTGCGCACACTGTCTGCAGGTACTGTCTGGACTGTTGCTGCAGCTGAGTTAGCATGTGGACTGTCACTCAAGCTGCAGCAGTCCAGTCCCCCTGCACGCAGCGCACTCCGAATAAGTCGGGTGCTGCCCGGATTCCCACCGGCGGCGGGTGGGTAGAGCCGCTTAATTTGCAATGCAATATTTTCATTGTGTGCAATATTTTCAGTGTCCTTGCAGCCGCAAGGGTGGGTCCATGTGGCTAGTGGGGCTACGCCCCTACGCCCCAGTGGACGCACCGCGGCTGGGTGTGCAGACTTCCGGGTCCTCGATCCAACACCAATGAAGGCTGTCTTCAGCACGATTCGATTTTTATCAGAATACTTTAAAACAGCCTATGATTAAAGTACCAGATTAAATATACTGTATGCACAGTGAATGTTAGGGATTATTTGTAGCACACATATTTACTAATATTGGCTTCTTTGTGCTAGAATTCATGATAACTTTTATCCAAAGTTAAAGCACAACTTCAAAGTAAGTAACAAATGATGCAGCGATCACACACGCTAGTGATTCGCCAATGGGTGCTCTCTTTACTAGAAGTCCCCGAGCATTGCTAAATTTTACACACATTCAATTAATTTATACAAAATAAAATGTATAGGTCCAAATGTTAGCTATATTTTTTAAAAGAAACTTAGAGTCTCTCTACGTGTAGTCAATGTCAAACTGACAACATGCGCACATTTAGGGATACAATAACGGCCAGCTCCCTTATGCGGAAGCCCGGCATAGTAAATGTGTGGAACAATGCGGCGCCCGCAGCGACGGCACATCACAGGTCCAGGGATGCTGAGTCTTAGACAGTGGTCGAAGTGGGGGATTTAAAGTAGGGGAACAGTGGGCGGAAAATCCGAGTGCGGAAATAACCCAAGGACTGGATCTGTTGGTGGAGCCAGTGGTGTGGTCAGAGTGCGCAGACATCCCAATTTTTAGTATATGTTTGGCATTTCACTGCCCAGTTTAATCAACCAATGGATACACATGATTATTTAAGGTTATAATGAGTTATTGACATTAAAATATATTCACAAAGTGGGATATGCTTCTAATCACAGAATATACCAAATATGATAAAATGGGGAAACACAAGCCATTTGTCTCCGAGCCATGGAGTTTCTGTCATCAGCACTTCTCCCTTTTTCCACAACAGCAGTTCAAACATGAATGGAAAAATATCCTGGTTTGCAAATGTTTTCTCTAAAATTATAGATCTGCCATATTTGGAAAAACCACTAGTATCCCAAACGCACAGCAAGAATCATTTACAAGTATAACAATGAAATCACATGAAACGTGCTTATTAATCATAAATTAACCAATAAAAGATTCAAATTTGAGTCATGAGTGAATCAGCTTATTGTATTCATTTTCATTTTCATGAATTACACATAAAAAAGTTTTATGGTAAACTGCAGAAGGTTTCCTTGTGCCGCAGAAAAAAATATTTGTACTGTTGCTATTGACGAGACAATGTAAGAATTGCTATCAATATTGCAAAAACTGATTGTTATAGATTCATTATAGTAGTTACACAACCAAAAAACAAATTAGTTGAAGCCCAATGCATTTCGGTTAGATCCCTTCTTCAGGGGCACTGTAAAAAATGACAAACGAGAACACAGAAAAATAGCAATGAACATACTGTCAGTAATTCGTATATACATACTAATACATAAGATTGAGAAGGTGCGAGTTGCTTCAATGTCCAGGAACTGTAGCAAGTGTATTAAATAGAAACATTCTTATGTGCCAACTCGAGGTCAAGACAACAAGAAACAGCAAGAAAAGCAATCACCAAGAACATCAGCATGCATAGAAGTGCTTAGAAACTGTGTACCTGTGTTCAACTAAGGTTCTAGCAGTGACATAATAGTGAGATGTGACTGAGATCACCACAAGCGACCACTCCTGATTTTATGAAACTCACTGCGTGTTATCAGTTGTGTTAAACTCGTCTGTACTGGAAGCCTTACGGAGTGTATGAATCGCCTCACACTAAATAAACATCAAAAATGAGGAATATAAACAGCACTAGAACAGGCAAACAAGTGCCGAACACCTAGTGGCTTCACTTGGAAAACCTTCACAACGTCACTTACTGCAATATGAAATGCGTAGGTAATCTTCTCTCTTGAGTATTAAATGGACCAACTCTCCCAGGATACTATGTTGAATAAAAATCTGCAACAGGTCAAAAAGACACAACTACCTTCAGTGTAATGACATGCTAATGTTACTCGAACTTACGGTGGGCCGAATAGGCACACTAATGCAATTAAACGGTTGCGAACCTCACCAATAATAGTTATACCCGACAAGTGGGGAACCCAGAGGTAATGTAGATTATTTCTCTCAGTACTAGACTTGAGGGCTAGTTTCTTTCAAGGCGCTGCACTAGGTAGAAATCTGAAACAAGGCGAGAAACCCAACCTCATCTTAATATCCTGACTTGCCAATATAACTCAAAACTCAAAGTAGTCTTAATTCGTGTTCCGTCATTACTACAGGAAGAAAAAAACTCACAGTGTGTAGCTGCACTCATTTAATCTGGGGTTCCGTGATACTTCTAATGGATGTATCCAAATCAGAAAGACTCAATCTGTAATAAAATACGGAAAAACCATAAAACCGTGCTCCTCCCGTCAACAATACAATCTAGATTTGCTGTAACGCGGAAAACTATGTTGACAAGCTTACCGTGTGAGGAGAGAAACTGTTCCATGAATCAGCAACGTGGCTTCTCAAAGGCATGAGCAAAACTTAACTGAGAGCCCACTGACTTATGAAAAAACGGCGCAACGCGGCTGACATGAACATAAATGGGACTGCCTGAATTTGCCATGTTTGAATGGTGTTACGAATACAACTATACTCATAGACTGTTATGCGATTACAATCCACAACAAAACTGTGCTTTGTCAAAAATGAATGTGAAAATATGTGGTAAGCCTCACAATCATGCATCATGAGCATGTAAGTGAACAAATCTCTAATCCACGGTAGATTCAATGAAACGAAAAATAGTATAATTATGTGGGTACTTAGCTAGTTCGAGAATTGAAAACTAGGAACATGTAACAGAGTTTGTTGAACTTACTGTGCATAAATACCTGAGTTAGTTAATACAATGGATGTAGCTCCTAATTGAGGATGTGCAACATATGATGTGACTCCGCGTGTGAAGGTACCAATAAGCGTGCTCAAAAAAACGACACAACTGGACAAAAAAATTGTCAAACTCAAAAAATCGTAATAAGGTGTAGAGACATAAAACCAAGATAGACAAATGATAAGTGCTGTAAGACGTGCTAATTTGAGAAAAATAAATTAGATAGATGACTGATATGTCTGTAAGTGCTTGGAGTACATGCTGTTCTTGAAAGAAGTGAAATGAGTAGATGAATGTTTTGAACCAAAATATCGGCACATTTACAAAACTACTGAGACAAGAGTAAAAAATCACAGGAAGCATTGCAGTTCAATCCTATCATTGGGCCCTCCCGGGACAAGCGTTTGCAAATACTTAATCCACCATGCTTCTCTTTGTGCTAGTAATGTCGTGTTGTTCTGATCTGGTCGTGAGGTTATTGATTCCAGAATAGTGAATCTCATTTGTGCGTTAGTGTTTTGATGGTCTAACCAATGAGAAGAAAAGTAGGATTTGGTAGATTTGGTTCAAAAAGTGCTTTTGTGTTCTGTATTTCGTATTTTCAGTTTTCTAGAGGTTTTACCTACGTAAAGTAGTCCGCAGAGACATTTTATCGTGTAGATTACATTCAATGAATTACAGTCCCCGTTGTATCTCAATGCGATCGCTTTGCCCGAATGTGGATGATGTAAGGTGTTTCCAGTTATCACGGTATTGCAATGCACACAATTAAAACACTTGCGCATTCCCTGGAATTGTTGTTTGGTTTCCATTTTCACTGCCAAAATTTCTTTGATGTTTTTACTGCGTGTGTACGCAAATAGTGGATCTTCATCAAATAAACCTTTGAAATCTGGTTCTTGTCTCAATAATTCCCATCTTGATTTGATGATACCTTTGATTGCTTGTGACCTCTGTGTCTTTGTATATTTTGATACAAAGACATGTCGCTTGGATAAACATTTGACTTTGGGAGTGAGTAACGTCTCCCGTTCATGAGCTCGAGTTTTGTTCAATGCTGTAGACAAAACGTCCGAAGGGTAGCCTCGGTCAGTGAATTTGTCTTGTTGCTTTTGTAATGCCTCTGATAAAGTCATGTTGTTGGAAGTTATACGTTCAATTCTCAGCATCTGAGAGTACGGTAAATTTCTAATCAATGATGGTGGATGAAAGCTTGAGTCTTTATCCAAAAAGGAGGTGAAAAAACAATTTTTGAGGGCAAAATCTAATAAGCGTAAAGCTGATACAAGTGACTATTCAACCCATGCTTTCTATTCCTCCAATGCAAATGAGGGTTCTGGGCTACCCACTTATCTTAAAGTCATTTGTAGGCGATCTCACCAATTTGTCCTATCTAGACTTAGACTTGGTATTGTTCATAACCTTGTGGCATTTCCAAAGATGAAAAACCATTCTACCACTCCTTGTCCATGTGATGGATTAACCAAGCAAAGTACCTTGCATTTCTTGTTAATTTGCCCCCTGTATAAATCCCTACGTATTTTTTATCTGAAACCGCTGTTCAAAAAATATTCTGTGTCTTCCACTCTAAATGCTATGAAACTTTTATTCTCACTTACTAGTCCGGACCTATGTTTTTTGACCGCAACCTTTATTCTGAAATCTATTGCTGTAAGAAAAAGTATGTTTTTCTAGTCACACTCCCTTTTTTAAATATTGGTCAGTAGTTGTGTTTTTTGATATCAAGTAATGACATGATATGTACTTTCCATGTGTAATATTATATGATTGTGTTTTTAACCTGTATACTTTTATGATGTTTTTACAACAATCGAATAAAGTTTATAAATGAAATGAAATGAAAGCTTGAGTACAATAATAGGTTGTTCCTATCTGTAGTTTTCATGAAGACTGACGTCTCAAGTGTGTTATTATCAATGCTGATCAAAACGTCTAGGTAATTGATGCTCTGTTGACTTATGGCATGCGTAAATTTGATTCTCTCATGTTTGTTGTTCAATTCCAGAATAGATTCTTCCAATACATC
Organism: Lissotriton vulgaris; assembly: GCF_964263255.1. NCBI lineage: Eukaryota > Metazoa > Chordata > Amphibia > Caudata > Salamandridae > Lissotriton > Lissotriton vulgaris. The sequence continues at coordinate 660,912,695 of NC_141696.1, read as the reverse complement.
TTTTGTGTTGTTCCAGATAAGGAAAATATCATCTATGAATCTTACATAGAATACCAAATTGCGACTCCATATCTCTTGACTGTAAATGTTGTCATTTTCAAACTGAGCCATAAGGTATTAGCGTAAGCTGCGGCCCCCGGAAAGCCCATGGAAGTCCCACTTACTTGCAAATAAAAATCTTCTTGCCATTTCAAATAGCTGTGTTGTAGACAGAAAATGAGCAATTCCAGTAACAGAACTTTGTTCACTGCTAGCTCAGGCAACTGCAGAAGGGCCCATTCACAGGCCTCAACTCCCTCCTTTAGTGGTATGGATGTTTATAGCGATGTGACGTCGATAGTACACATAAACCAGGATGGGTTACAATCGTCTGGTACCTGTTGCAATAAGTTCAGGAAATGCGTAGTGTCTTTCACATAGCTCCTCCATGTCTGCACAAATTTTTAAAGAAAGTGGTCAATAAGTTGACCTGCTGGTGCAAAGATTGACTCACAACCAGATACTATTGGACGGAATGGTGGATCAATAAGACTTTTGTGTACCTTCGGGAGCATGTACAGTTTGGGCCTTCTGGGGTATTTTACCGTCAGATAATTCCGCAATGGTGTAGTAATCCAAGACATCTGTTCTGCTGTGTCCAATGTTTGATTGAGAGTATCCATGAATCTTAAAGTCGGATCCTCATCTAATTTGATGTATGTGGTGGTGTCTGTTAAATGTTCAGTGACCTTGTTGACATAGAAGCTGGTGTCCATGATGACAAGGGCTCCGCCCTTATCCGCCATTTGAAAAGTTATTTGTTCATCATTGCTCAGTTTGCTGAGAATGTCCATCTCATCTTTCCTGAAATTGGAAATGACCCGAGGGTGTAAATTCAGTTTAGAGAGATCATGCCGTACCAAAGACTCAAAAGTATCTAGGACTTTATGTGATACTGGCGACATAAATATACTTTTGGGTTTGAAAATTTTGAGTTCAGGATCCACAATATCTGGATCAGATGTAGATGTTTCTGAGGTGGGCAATACATTTGTAAAGAAATGTTTTAACCTCAAATTTCGCATGAAGCAAAAAGTCGCCACTTCAACTTCTAGTTTGTTTGTATGATAGACAGGTACGAACGATGTTCCTTTGTTCAGTATAAGTTCTTGTGTTCTGGTTAATTGTTTGGTAGAGATGTTAATCACAAGGGTTTGCCCTTGCTCCTCAGACTGCGTGCCTCTGCTTCCCGTTCCTTGGCTTCCTTGTCCTTGATTTCCTTTTCTTTGTCTTTTGCCCCTCCTTGTTTTTTGATGTCTGGAGGTCTGCCTCCTCCTTGGCCCCTCTCTAAAAAAGGGGGAGCAGCAGTTGATGAGGTCAATTGAGCAGATGCATTAGCTCAATTTTTTGTTCCAGATGTTATTGACTCTTGTTCGATGACCACTGGTTGTCTAGAGGGGTCCAGTTCACCGTCTGATGCTATTGAGTCCTGAGAAGATGTTGTTGGTTTTTGGTAAGGACGACGTTTAGCATACACCTCTTCCCAGGTGTAGACCTCATTCAATTTATAGTCTATGGTATCTCTACGAAATTTGCGCAATTTTCTCTCCTGGATGTCTTTACCGTAAGAATCAAATTTTGTGTTGAGATCCTCTAATGTTATCTTCCAGAATTCAGATTCGCATCGGCTTGATAAATCTGATTTGATAATATGAATTTCTTCTTCCAATTCCTTTATAGTTTTGGAGAGTTCTTCTACCAGCAATAGAATTAAATCCAGTGAACATTTATTTAACACTACTTGCCATTTCTCCATAAGTATCCTGGGAGAGTTGGTCCATGTAATACTCAAGAGATCGAGGCTATCCTTCGGATGTTTTGTCTACAGCATTGAACAAAACTCGAGCTCATGAACGGGAGACGTTACTCACTCTCAAAGTCAAAAGTTTATCCAAGCGACATGTCTTTGTAGCAAAATATTCCACGAGGTCACAAGCAATCAAAGGTATCATCAAATCAAGATGGGAATTATTGAGACAAGAACCAGATTTCAAAGGTTTATTTGATGAAGAACCACTGTTTGCGTACAGACGCAGTAAAACATCAAAGAAATGTTGGCAGTGAAAATGGAAACCAAACAACTATTCCAGGGAATGCGCAAGTGTTTTAATTGTGCGCATTGCAATAACATGATAACTGGAAACACCTTACATCATCCACATTCGGGCAAAGCGATCTCATTGAGATACAACAGGGACTGTAATTCATTGAATGTAATCTACACGATAAAATGTCCCTGCGGACTACTTTACGTAGGAAAAACCTCTAGAAAACGGAAAATACGAATTACAGAACACAAAAGCACTTTTCGAACCAAATCTACCAAATCCTACTTTTCTCCTCATTGGTTAAACCATCAACACACTAACGCACAAATGAGATTCACTATTCTTGAATCAATAACCTCACGACCAGATCAGAACAACACGACATTACTAGCACAAAGAGAAGCATGGTGGATTAAGTATTTGCAAACGCTTGTCCCGGGAGGGCCCAATGATAGGATTGAACTGCAATGCTTCCTGTGATTTTTTACTCTTGTCTCAGTAGTTTTGTAAATGTGCCGATCTTTTGGTTCAAAACATTCATCTACTCATTTCACTTCTTTCAAGAACAGCATGTACTCCAAGCACTTACAGACATATCAGTCATCTATCTAATTTATTTTTCTCAAATTAGCACGTCTTACAGCACTTATCATTTGTCTATCTTGGTTTTATGTCTCTACACCTAATTACGATTTTTTGAGTTTGACTATTTTTTTGTCCAGTTGTGTCATTTTTTTGAGCACGCTTATTGGTACCTTCACATGCGGAGTCACATCATACGTTGCACATCCTCAATTAGGAGCTACATCCATTGTATTAACTAATTCAGGTATTTATGCACAGTAAGTTCAACAAACTCTGTTACATGTTCCTAGTTTTCAATTCTCGAACTAGCTAACTACCCACATAATTTTACTATTTTTCGTTTAATTGAATCTACCGTGGACTAGAGATTTTTTCACTTACATGCTCATGATGCATGATTGTGAGGCTTACCACATATTTTCACATTCATTTTTGACAAAGCACAGTTTTGTTGTGGATTGTAATCGCATAACAGTCTATGAGTAGGGTTGTATTCGTAACACCATTCAAACATGGGGAATTCAGGCAGTCCCATTATTATGTTCATGTCAGCCGCGTCGCGCCGTTTTTTCATAAGTCAGTGGGCTCTCAGTTAAGTTTTGCTTATGCCTTTGAGAAGCCACGTTGCGGATTCACGGAACAGTTTCTCTCCTCACACGGTAAGCTTGTCAACATAGTTTTCCGCGTTACAGCAAATCTAGATGGTATTGTTGACGGCGAGGGGCACGGTTTTATGGTTTTTCCGTACTTCATTACAGATTGAGTTTTTCTGATTTGGATACATCCATTAGAAGTATCACGGAACCCCAGATTAAACGAGTGCAGCTACACACTGTGAGTTTTTTTCTTCATGTAGTAATGACGGAGCACGAATTAAGACTACTTTGAGTTTTGAGCTATATTGGCAAGTCAGGATATTAATATGAGGTTGGGTTTCTCGCCTTGTTTCAGATTTCTACCTAGTGCAGCGCCTTGAAAGAAACTAGCCCTCAAGTCTAGTACTGAGAGAAATAATCTACATTACCTCTGGGTTCCCCCCTTATTTATTTATTTATTTATTTATTTATTAAGAGTTTTGTATAGTGCGAACAAGACCCTTGGGTATCAGAGCGCTTCACATTCGATGAGGTAGTTATAGTCCTGCATTGTTATCATCTTTTTCACAGTAATATGAGGTAGGACATGAATGAAACAAAAGGCGATAATATCAATAAAATTTCTAAGATAATAATAGCATATAGTATTATGAGGTAGGAACATGAATGAAACAAAAGGCGATAATATCAATAAAATTTCTAAGATAATAATAGCATATAGTATGACATAAATTTTTAGTAAATAATAGCTTAAATGTGAAAAGAGTCCATCGTTCCTGATGGACAGTTTCAGCTCCAGTCCTTACGCAAGAGTTCTGACTTCCCGTGTCTTGTCTATGGAAGGAATTTACTCATTAGGAAGATCTTTGTTTCCCTCTTAAAGGTTGCTGTATCTTCAACCTTTCTGATGTTTGAAGGAAGAGAATTCCAGATTCTAGGGGCTGCTCCTGAAAAAGCCCTGTCGTAAGTTTTCTTCTTCCTGAAGATGGCAGGTCTCAGCATTAGCTCATTAATGCTCCTGGTTGGTCTGTTACCTCCCGATAGCTTAATTTTCCGAGCTAGGTATTTGGGTGTATTGTGGTGGAGCGCCTTATGTGTTATACATGCCATTTTTAGCTGGATTCTTGCTTCGAATGGTAGCCAGTTTAATGCCTTCAAGTGTGGCGATATATGGTCAAATTTCCTTGAACCAGTGATCAGTCGTGCGGCTGCATTTAGACATGCTTTCAGGGGAGCTGTTGAAATTTTTGGTAGACCTGTTAGCGTAGTGCATCCATATTCAATCCTCGCGATAACTAGCGACTGAACTGCCAGTTTGAGGTCTGCTTTGGAAATGAATGGTTTCACTTTTCTGATGTAGTTCAGATGGTAGCGGGCGCTTTTTGCCATTGCGTTGATATGGGCTTTCATGTTTAGTTTCTCATCTAGAGTGATTCCTAGAGATTTCGCTGAGCCAACTAGAGTAGGGGTGCAATTTAATGCTGTTATCATATTAGACCATTCCTTCACTTCTGTGTGTTTCTTTGGTGGAGATATTAACAAGAATTCAGTTTTCTGTGCGTTTAGTTTCAGATGGTTGATCGATAGCCATTGTAAAGTCAGTTTTAAGGTCTCGTTCATTCTCATGATGTCTTCCCTGGATGTGATCTTGAGGTAAATCTGGGTATCGTCCGCGTACATGTGGTAGGAGATATTAGATTTTCGAGGGATTTCAGTGAGAGGTTCGATGTAAAGGTTGAACAGTGATGGAGATAAAGTAGAGCCTTGGGGGACTCCAATTGAGTTAGGGCATGCTGGTGAAAGTGTTTGATTGACCAGAAATCTTTGCGTTCTATTCTGCAGGAAAGATTCAAACCATTTTAGCACGTTTCCAGTTATTCCCATCCTATCATGAAGCCTGCTTAGTAATGTTTCATGATTTACCGTGTCGAATGCTGATGATAGGTCCAGGAGGATAAGTAGACATGTTTGATTACTGTCTAGTGCCTGTAGTGCATCATCGATAATATGTGGGATCGCTGTTTCTGTGCTATGTCCTGTCCTGAATCCTGATTGGCAGTCGTCTAGTAGCGCGAATTTCGCGATGTGTTGACTTAGTTGATTTTGTACGCATTTCTCTATTAGTTTGGCAAGTATAGGGATGTTGGTCACCGGGCGAAAGTTATTTGGATCAGCTGGGTCCGCCGTTGGTTTTTTGATGATGGGGACGACTTGACCTGTTTTTAGGCAGTCTGGAAGGATCCCTTGTGATAGGGAGGCGTTTATTATTTTCGTCCATATGGGAATCACAATATGGTTTATGTCTCTGACGCATTTAGCGGGAAGAGAATCACTATAGTGGTTGTTGGGTTTGATGTCTGATAGTGTTTTGGCTATGGTACTTTTATCCAGTGGTTTAAAGTTAATCCATTGAGCCTTGTTTTTTGTCCTATCGTGGGCGTTTTCTCCAGTGCTGTTGAGGTTTTGTCTGTCCATATTGCCAATGTTATCAGCCTCTTTCCCGAGCTCTCTTTCTAGTTTGTTGGCCTTGTCTGTGAAGAAAGTTGCGAATTCTTCACAGCTTATTTGCGTTGTTGTGGTTTCTTGCTCGGTTTTAGTTAATTTATTGGATTGCTGTTTCAGTATCTCAAATAATTTCCGTGGTCTATTTTTGGCGTTATCTAGCTCAGATCTGATATATTCTTTTTTGGAGTGTAGTATTTTTTTGTTATATTCGCTTCTAATTCTTCTAAGTGATTTCAGTTCGGGCGATGTTGGGTGTTGTTTCCATCTTCTTTCCGCTAGTCTTAGTTTCCTCCTTTCCTCATTTAGAGTCTCATTGAACCATGGGTTTCTTATCTTCTCTGTGACTCTTTTCAGTTTCAGAGGCATTGTGTTGTTGACAATATTCGTTACTGTTTCCGTGTAGTGTCCAGTAAGTTCCTCCACACTTTGCAAGTTGTTCGGTGGAATCAGTTTTTTCTCACAGCTTTCCACTAATAATGTTATATTCGGATCTCTAGTATCTCGCAGCCATTTCTTGAGTCTCTTAGGTTGTATCGTCTTGCTCTTTTTCATATTGTTTATCAGGAAAGTTATGGCATGGTGATCTGACCAGTCACAAGGTTCAATTGCTATAATTGAGGTATTGTTAGTTTTTGATATTATCCAATCCAGCGTGGCTCCTTTTTCATGTGTTGGCTCTGTGCAGACTTGGTTAAGATTTAACTCCGTTAGGAGGTCTTTCAGAGCGTTGACTTGTTTGTCTTGGCTGTCATTCCAGTGTAAGTTAAAGTCTCCCAGGAGAATGTTATTGTTTTCAGAATTGGAGTCGGTGGTGATGATTTCCATTAAATTGTCTATGAAGGTAGTATTATTGCCTGGCGGGTGGTAGAATGCATGTAGATTGTAAGTTTGGTTATCTGCTGATCTAATCTTGAGATTTAGGTGTTCACAGATTTCGAGCTGTTCTGATGGCACATGTTTGACTTCTATTTCCGATCGGTAAATGCAGGCAACCCCACCCCGGTCTTTTTTTGTCTATCGAGTCTCACAATATTATATTGTGGGGGTACTAGTAGGTCCATACTAGGAGACGAGGATTCCGATAGCCATGTTTCCGTCAGGATTGTCACATCTATTTCTTTGTTTAATATGAGATCAGCTATGTCAGAAGCATGTTTTGCTGCCGACCGACAGTTAAGGAGTAGTCGGGTACACCTATTATTGGTGAGTTTCGCAACCGTTTAATTGCATTAGTGTGCCTATTCGGCCCACCGTAGGTTCGAGTAACAATAGCATGTCATTACACTGAAGGTAGTTGTCTCTTTTTGACTTGTTGCAGATTTTTATTCAACGTAGTATCCTGGGAGAGTTGGCCCATTTAATTCTCAAGAGAGAAGATTACCCGCACATTTCATATTGCAGTAAGTGACGTTGTGAAGGTTTTCCATGTGAAGCCACTAGATGTTCGGCACTTGTTTACCTATTCTAGTGCTATTTATATTCCTCATTTTTTATGTTTATTTAGTGTGAGGCGATTCATACACTCCCTAAGGCTTCCAGTGAAGACGAGTTTCACACAACTGATAACACGCAGTGAGTTTCATAAAATCAGGAGTGGTCGGTTGTGGTGATCTCAGTCACATCTCACTATTATGTCACTACTAGAACCTTAGTTGAACACAGGTACACAGTTTCTGAGCACTTCTATGCATGCTGATGTTCTTGGTGATTGCTTTTCTTGCTGTTTCTTGTTGTCTTGACTTCGAGTTGGCGCATAAGACTGTTTCTGTTTAATACACTCGCTACAGTTCCTGGACATTGAAGCAACTCGCACCTTCTCAATTTTATGTATTAGTATGTATATACGAATTACTGACAGTACGTTCATTGCTATTTTTCTGTGTTCTTGTTTGTCATTTTTTACAGTGCCCTTGAAGAAGGGATCTACCCGAAATGCATTGGGCTTCAACTAATTTGTTTTTTGGTTGTGTAACTACAATCATGAATCTTTAACAATCAGTTTTTGCAATATTGATAGCAATTCTTAAATTGTCTCGTCAATAGCAACAGTACAAATAATTTTTTCTGCGGCACAAGGAAAGGTTCTGCAGTTTACCATAATATTTTTTTATGTGTAATTCATGAAAATAAAAATTAATATAATAAGCTGATTTACTCATGACGCAAATTTGAATCTTTTATTGGTTAATTTATGATTAATAAGCACAGTTTCATGTGATTTCATTGTTATACTTGTAAATGATTCTTGCAGTGCGTTTGGGATACTAATGGTTTTTCCAACAAGCTGTTGTTTATTGAATTAGGCTGGCTGCCACTCCACCAAACAGCACGCAACGCTTTGTTGAACAACATTAAACTAAGTGTACTTAGTATTGATTAGGGTGTGCACAGGTAAACATTTATTCAGTTCTGCCATATTTGGCTCATAATGCAAGATGTGCTGCATGATCTGACCATTTAAACTAATAAATTGTTTGTAGTTCAAACGTATCAAATGTTAATATAAAATGTGACTTGTGCTGCTGTCCAGTGGATGGCCTATTGTAAAGGTTGACTGGTCACTTTTCTCACTGCTGCATTTGTATGTTACACTGGTACTAACAAGGCAAAATCTTTCCAGGGACTGTTAGCATGTGTACACAAGTCAAAATAATAAAATATTTGAAAATATACTGCATTACGCTGCAGCCTTTTTTTAATGCATAATTTAGTTAACACTACGGCATTATGTTGTCATCCTTTGGTGCATAATTAATTCCAGTGGCCCCACAGCAGGCAGCACATGTTAAAAGTGCTTGTGAATGAAGCAGGGAGACTGTGAAGTTTGCGAACTTAGTTTGGTGTGCGTGCATTTCCTGCATTGCCAATCCCTGGTGAGTTGCAGCTACTACTGCTGAAACAAGGCCAATGGATGTACCCATAGGTGAGGCAGACTGGCCTCAAGGGCAGGGCCAGCCATAGCACTGGTGGTGTCCTATGCATTAATGTTTGTTAGTGCCCCCCAAAGACCACCTCTGCCATGGATTCTCTCACTACCTACCTTTAACTGTGTCCCCAAAGTTTCCATAACTACTCTCTATCAGAAGCATTTAATTTGATTTACAGCGCCACTCATACCAGTGTAGGGTGTCAGAGCACTTTACATAATACACATTACACAGAGACAATCAATATGTGTGTAAATCACTGTATAGAAAATGTTATATAAGACTAAGGACTATAAGGTGTAGGAGTCACATGACAACCATACTAGTAGCCCGTATAGTTTTATAGTGATTGGTCTGGAGAAACACAATACCCGGAATTTAAAACGTAATACCATGGTTGGGGGTTCTCCTTAATAATCAGAATTGATTTCTGTCCAAAAGAACACTTTTTGGGACATTAGGATAATCAAAGACTGGGGTGGGGGAACATAACGCTCTAATGTATACCTTGCAGTTTGTATGCAGCTCTTAGATGACAGTTAATAGCTCACTGTTCTAAGTTAGGATTTTAACTTATAAACTGCAAGTAACAAAAGGATCTCTCTGATAAATGCAGTAACCCACTGACCTATTTACATTATGTGCACTTTGTGATCTGCATGGCGCATGCTCTTTGCAGCCGGTACATTAACCGTCTGAGCTACCTTTCCATGAGTCAAAACTTCCACTGGACAAAATTCTGATCTCTCTCTAGGAAGAACATTAATCACCAGAGTCATCATGACATTTTTATTGTTGCCGAAAATTTCTGGAGGCCAGGAAGGAGGAAGCAAGCGTTTTTAAAACCATAATATACTTGCAAACATGATGCCTCCACTTGAAGTCGGGACCCGGTGCGGTCACACTGGTTGCACCGCCCTATAGCTGGCCCTTCTCAAGGGTCCTGTGACCTCAGTGACTGTGGTTCTAGGGTGTGCTGCTACATAGGCCTGCCCGCAAGACTGGAGGTGAACTTCAGTATGGATAGTGGTGGACAAGCCTTGAAGGTTAACCTACACTTGTCATGCTCGGGTCCACCTGCTGGTGGGAAGACACCAGGACTTCTAAGGTGTTGCGAAGCCTTCTAAGGTCTAGCATGTGATTCTGCTCCCTCAACAGAGTGGTCTGGTGGACTGGTTTTTAAGGCTGAACCTGGTTCCCAGTTACAAGATCAGCAGCTCTGACCATAGTGCCACATCCTCTCCCCCACTGAACACCGTACTGGCCCACTGAGAAAAACTTCCACTGTCTTCAACTACAACCCAATTGTTACCCGCATGGGAAGAGTCTAGTTGGCAGGACCTTAAAGAATCTTGTAAAGCCAAAAACACAAAAGCTTTTTGGGACTTCTTTAAATAAATAATAAATAATAAAGAGCTTATAGAGCGCTCAGTAACGCCATCACGGCGTGTCCCCGCGCTGAAGCTTTCAGTGAACAGTGAGAGAGCCTAGGATCTACACAGTGTATAGATGTGTTTTAAGCATGGCCCTAAACCGCGATTCACTGCTCTCCAGTCTCAGAGCAGGGGGAAGTTTGTTCCATTGTTGAGCTGCTTGGAGCGCAAAAGAGCGTCCACCCATTCTAGCCTTCCTAATCCTGGGGACTGCCAGCAGTCGGGCACCCTCCGAACGGAGGGTCCTAGTAGGTTCATATCGGCTGACTAGATCCTTTAGGTATGCGGGCGACCTGTCCCAGACAATTCGGTGACAGAAGAGGAGGCACTTAAACAGCACACGCTTCTTCACAGGCAGCCAATGGAGCGCGTCCAGCGCCTTTTTCGAGTTAGCTCTCCTGGGTCTTCTTAACACCAGTCTGGCGGCGGAGTTCTGTATGACTTGTAGGCGGCCTATGCTGCCCTCGGTTGCCCCAAGGAACAGAATGTTTCCATAATCTAACCGCGATGTCACCAGTGCCTGAGTTAGTGTCCTTCTGGCTGCTAAGGGAAGGAGGTCTAAAGTTTTATTTAGGGTCTTTAGTACTCCAAAACATTTGCCGACAAGACGCCTTATATGGCCATCATATGAAAGAGAGGGGTTCATCCAGATTCCTAAATTCTTAGCCTCCTGACATGGTATGGGGGTAGGGCCCAGACATGAAGGCCACCACTCGGCCGACCAGTTTTCGCTTTTACCCCCTACCACCAGCACCTCTGTTTTAGAGCCATTGAGTTTTAAGCAATGAGCATCCATCCACTCTGCTAGTGCCTGCATACAGGATTTAAAGTTGTTGGGGGTGTTGGAGGTGTTCTGCGATAGGGAGATCAGCAGCTGGGTGTCGTCGGCGTACAACACCAATTCCACCCCAAATGAATGTACAACTTTCGCCAGGGAGGCCATGTATAGATTAAAAAGAGTAGGGCTCAAGGCTGAGCCCTGAGGCACTCCCTGGTCTAGTGACATCTCAACTGAGCGGCATGTCCCTTGCTGTACCTGGAAACATCTTTCCGTAAGAAACGATTGTAGCCAGCACAGCGCAGGACCAACGACCCCAGCTTCGCTCAGACACCGTAGCAAGATGGAATGCGCTACGGTGTCAAAAGCCGCGCTTAGGTCGAGCATGATCAAGGCCATTGTATGACCTGCATCTGCCCCAGCTCTTAAGGTCTCAGTGGCTCGTAGGAGAGCCGTCTCCGTGGAGTAGCCCGCCCTAAAACCTGATTGTGAGGGATGGAGTAGATTCCATTTCTCCAGGTGCTCCGTAAGCTGAGCGTTAACCACCTTCTCAGCCACCTTCGCCACGTACGGCAATAAGGAAATAGGTCTAAGGTTTTCCAGCACCTCCATGCTTACATTCGGTTTTTTTCCTTATTGGTAGTACTATGGCCTTCTTCCACTCCATAGGGACTTGTTGAGTGGAAAAGGAGGTTTGTAGGACGTGTCTGATGTGTGGTTCCAGGGCTATCAGGCCCTCTGAGATGACCCAGGCCGGAGCCGGATCGTTGGGGGAACCGGACTTCACACTTCGACAGATCTTTATTAGCTTGTCAGCTGCGGGGACCTCGAAAGTTAGTAATGAGGAATCAAGGGCTGCAGGTGAGCTGCCTGCTATAAAATCTATGCCCTTATCTGGTTGTTGAGAGAAGGAAGCATAAATCTTTTTAACTTTGCTAGAGAAAAAGTCGGCGACTCTATTGCATCCCTCCTTGGAGGTCTTTGTGGGGGTGTTAAAGCTAGAGACTAAAGATATTTCTTTATATATTTTGAACAGTTCGCGCGAGGAGCTCTCGGCAGCCTCAATGCGTGTCTGAAAGTATTTGGCTTTAGCTCTACGCACCGCATACTGGTAGCTCCGGTGTGCTGAGCTATAACTGTTTTTTGCTTGTTCACTCGAGTTCCTTCTCCATTTCCTTTCAAGTTTTTTACAGTTAGATTTGATTTGCTGGAGTACAGTAGTGAACCATGGGGCAGTACGTTGTCTGCGTTCTCTAGCTTTACCCTTGCTCATGGGAGCTAGCTCATCCAAGGTGGCAGTTACAAGTAGATTAAATTCCTTGTTCGCCTGATCACTGTCCGTGGCACATAATGGTTGTGCTTTCTGGATGGCACCTATAAAGTTTTCTTTAGAGTATTGTCTCCATTTGCGTTTCATAATGTTTCCCATTCCATTGTCAATAGTCCTAGCAGGCTGGTAAAAACATTGAAAAGGGACCAGGAAGTGGTCGGTCCAAGGGAGCTGACAAGGGGTAAGTATTTTTATCATATCCCAACTGGCGAAGATAGGGTCCAAACAGTGACCCCTCTGATGTGTAGCTGCGACACTTAGCAGGTTGAGCTGTAATTCCTGTAGAACAAGGCGAACATCCTCTGCCTCCTTCTGTACGGGATCCTCTAGGTGTAGGTTCAAGTCACCCAGCACCAAAACCTTATTGTGTTTAATTGCGGTCTGAGCAACCCCTTCTAATAAACTACTTCGGAAGTTGCCCAGGGAGCCAGGAGGTCTGTATATTAGGATGCCCGAGATAGCCTCGTGTTGAGTCAATTTAATACTAAATTCACCTGCTTCGCTGTCATCAATTTTTACTGGCTTTAGAACACACTCAAAAGGGTGTTTGACGATAATGGCAATACCACCTCCCCTTCCTTTTATCCTATCAAGTCTGTGGAGGTTGTAACCTGGTGGGATAGTGTCCACTATATCTGGATCAGAGTGTTCTCCTAACCATGTTTCAGTTAAGAACAATATTTGCATGTCCTCATCCAATAAGAGATCCCACAGCTGGAGAGTGTGTTTGCTGATGGATCTACAGTTTAAAAGACCCCCTTTAACAAGAATCGTTTCAGAGTCAAGGACAACGGGCGCTAAACAACTTCCTCTAAATGAACAATGAGGGCATGGACCTAGGTCCAGAGGCTCCATCGTGTGACGGCAGAGGGTAGGTAGAGTGGGGCAAAGATCTCTCAGTCTCTTACTTGTGTAGGACTGTCTGTGGCACGCGTGAGATGTAGGAGTTTGGGCCCCTGGCCCCGGTCGGTCGCGGACGGGCGCAGACGGTCTTGGCTTAGGCGCGGCTTCGGCGCGCGTCCGGCGCGCCCGCTGCACCAGCCCGCTGCGCCGTCTGAGCCCTACGCACATTTTATAGGTGATGAGGAGGGTGGGAGGCCGGCGCGACTAGAGCGCAGCCCCTTCCCACACCCAAGATGGCGCCCGCCGCCGCCTCAACCGGGAGTAAAGAGCGGCTGGGCGAGGCTGTCAGCGACAAAGTAGCGTATGTAGAGGTGTCAGAGTGCCTCAAAAAACAATTCCCATTTAATTCTAGGAATAAAAAGCCCCCCTCAGGTTAAAATCGTTACAGTACAAAAACACGATCTAAAATCACAATGCTATCGCTGGACTCGAATGCTGCTCGACTGGTAGCTCGCAGCCCTAGTCCTCCCTCTAGGGAGAGCTCTAACGCCTGTACTCGGCGTCTAGAAGTAAGCTTCGGCGGGGGGCGTGGCCTAAAAAGGGGCGTGGCCTCTGCTCGTGGCGCGAGCAGTGTTTGTCGCTTTGCGTGCTATGTCAGCGCTAGCTCCGCTGTCTCTAGCAGCCAAGTTCTGACAAGTAAGTGATTTTAAAAACAACAATTTACACAGAAATGTAAGGTATGGGCAACATGAGTCACCCCAAAATAATGTAGCCCAAAGTGCCTGGGTTGAGTACTTTAAACCACAATACACCGCTAAATAATCAGGAGGCATAGAGGGAGCACGGGTCCACATTTTCTACACTGAAGTACTATTTACAGTAAGAGATGTGGACAGAGCGTTAGATCTGGTGACCACGGGCCGCGCACCTGGAATGGATTGTGTCCCCGCCGATTTGTTTTTACACAATAAGGGAAGATGGCGGCTGTATATCATGCATTTAGCAAATGCCATCTCCCAGGGGATGGAAGTTCCATTTTCATGGAAATGCGCGGAAATAGTTCCGGTGTTTAAGAAAGGGGACAAACCTCTAGCAGGTAATTACAGGCCCATCAGCCTAATCGACTCTGTCCAAAAAATCATGGGACGGCTGGTTCTGGGAAAAATCCAGACGTGGATGGATGATAATAACATCTTGAGTCACCTCCAGGCTGGGTTTAGACCCAAGACCATCACACATTGATCAGGTCTTCCGATTCATTACTTTATTTTGGCGCACTGTGGTTTTGGACAAAGGTACCCTTTACGCCGTCTTTGTAGACTTAAGGGCGGCTTTTGACTTGGTGCCCCGCAATAAATTGTGGCAAGTGCTGGAGGAATTAGGGATGCCCCCTGAGCTGCTGAGTTTGGTCGTAGGGTTACATGAGGGTACGTTTTCTCGGGTATGATGGGGGCCAGGGAGATGTTACGGAACCCTTCCCCGTTGAGTGAGGGGTGAGGCAGGGTTGCGTCTTGGCACCTACCCTGTTCTCGCTCTTTGTGAACGGGGTAGCAAGTTTTCTCTCCCTGGTCCCGACCTATGCCCCTGTGATGTGTGGTGAGCGAGTCCCGATCCTCATGTTCGCGGACGACACCTTATTAATTTTGAAAACTCCTAGTGGCCTGCAGCGTGCTCTTAAGCGCTTTGAGGACTTCTGCCTAGAACGGGGTTTGGAAATAAATATAGCCAAAACCGAGTATATGGTCCTTACTAACCGTAAATCTACTGGGTGCACTAAACCATATAGAGGGAGGATATACATGAACAATTCCCCGCTTGAACAGGTTGAAGCCTTTACCTACCTGGGGGTTACCCTTCAGAAAGATCTGGGTTGGACTAGCCAATTAGAACTAGCAGTCCTTAAGCATCGCCAACAGGCAGGTATCCTTCTCAAAAGGTTTAAATCTTCTGTAACAAAACCCATTAGTCCACTGTTAGAAATATATGGGATGAAGGTAATTAGTTCGCCTCTTTATGGAGCTGAACTATGGGGTTTTGAAAAACTAGGGAGCCTGACCCAAGCAGAAAATGAATTCCTAAGAAAAGTGACTAGCGTCCCGATAAGTACCCCGTTGCTACCTTTAATGTGGGATCTAGGGAAAAAATCTGTCCAAGTTCTTGCTTTCCTGCGCCCGCTTCTGTATTGGCGCAGGATATGGACCACAGAAGAATTTCAGCACTATGCAGAGGGCCTAAAAGAAATAATAGCTAAAGACTCCTCCCAAAAAATTTGTTGGCTAAAAGCAATAAAGTCCCTGCTAATTAGTTTAGGGATGAGGGAACTTTGGGATGACCCGTCTAATGCAGTTTTCCACTCTAAAAAAGATTTAAAGACAAAATATTGGGAGATGACTACAGCAAATGCAAGAACGAAGGGCCTCTCCCTGCACCTTACAGGTCGCTTCCTTGATTTCAAGGGATACCCTAAGCTGTAATTGTATTGGGATGCCATTGAAAAGCAGCTGGACCGTAAACTTTATTTTCAAACTAGAGTAGGCTCCCTTCCAACAAGGTCATTCACAGCTAATTGGGCAGGCGAAAATCATCATGGCAAATGCCCGAGGTGTATAGAAGAACTGGAGACGATAAGTCATCTCCTTTTTTTCTGTCCTCTCTATGTGGCCCCTAGAAAGATGTGGATCAAACCAATATGTAAATCAATAGGTATCCGCCGACATGAGGAGGCGCTATGAATCTTGTGTACAGATTCCAATCCACCAATTGCTATAGCAGTGGAAATTTTTTTTAAATGGGCATGGATAATCCGGGTAAGAGCTCTATTAAATCAGACTGAGAATTTTATTTACATTGTAAATGCTGGGATGTAGCTGGGACATGAGCCTTGCTATATAGCACCTGACCCACACAATTGATGAGTTTTATAAATTTTAAGGATGTGTTTTTAGTTATGTGATATTCAACAACTGTCTCTTGGAGTTTAATTCTGTTTTAAATCTATTTATTGTATAATCTTTTTAATGATTTTCTAATTAATGGAAAATGTGATTTTATGTCTCGCTTTTATTAATTGTCGAATAAAGTTTCTTTGACTTGAGTGGTCTGGTGGACTGGTTTTTAAGGCTGAACCTGGTTCCCAGTTACAAGATCAGCAGCTCTGACCATAGTGCCACATCCTCTCCCCCACTGAACACCGTACTGCCCCACTGATAAAAACTTCCAATGTCTTCAACTACAACCCAATTGTTACCCGCTGTAAACACCTGGATGCGGCTTAATTTAAATTACGCACTAGACTAGAGCAATATGAGGCCTACAATAAAAAAGTAACAACATCCTGGAAAAAGCAAACACTTTTAGGGAATGCAAAACTTATCAAACCATGGGAAATGTAAGCAGGAACAACAAGGTCACCTTAATGCTTTTACACTTACTATTCAGAAATCAGTGAGTGCTTTTGCCTGAACAGTTAAGGACACAACTACAGGGCCCTGAATGGACCCATTTCAATTCCCATTGTATATCCTTACAAAATGTAAGCAGTATGGTAAAAAGACCCCATCCTTGGACGCAGAGCCGCAGCACACATTTTGTTTTCCAATCCACACATTGCAGTACCTCCAGGATTGGTGCACTAGTTCCAAGTCCAGGGAAAACAAAGACAAGAAAACAAAAATAGCGCTTCACTGGCAAACTCTGTAAAAGTGGTGCTAATATGTTTCGTGTGAATAAAATCAGTTAGGCCAGTTTGCTACCACTCTGTCTTACTTTATTTAGTTATTTATCTATTTTTCATATTTTTAGCCTTTTATTCCCAATGCTGCACTTTGGAATTAAAATGTCAGAAAAATACGACATTTCCAGCAAAAGAGTCTTTCTTTTTTGGATCCATTTCACAGGGAAGCAAATAAAAGAACGGAGAGGAAAGAGAGTGAGAAGTTGAACCCCGTCTTGAAGTCATGGTTTTCATGGGCGTCCGTAGTGGGGGGGCAAGGAGGGTCACTCCAGGGGGGTAAGCACCCCTCCTTACCCCCCCTGTAGATGCCCATGTTTGCTGCACGTGGAGAAAAGGAGAGGTCCTCACATCGTAGTCTCTTGGTGAGTGTGCGAATAAGTCTGTGTATTTTTACGAGAAATTTCTCTTTGAGCACCAGCATCGGTACATGTTCAGAAGTATGATTGTTTAGCGCTAAACTATTTTCTCATTTTTATTTACTTCGAGAAATTGCTTCCAACCGGAACGTGGGAGAGAAGTTCCTGGTCCGCTACCATGCTCGGAGTGCGGCAGCCCAGCCCGGTAATATCACAGAGAAATTCGGAGTATCGTCGCAGCGCCGGCTGTAATGGCGGAGGACTCATGGCTTGTGCAGTAGATGGTATGTAAACAGCGAGGGGCCTTTCTGCCAGGAGTTAAATACAGCGATCGCTACAGTGTTTACAGGCAGGTTCCATGGAGGCAGTTTGTTAAGTAATCAATCAGTCGGATTATTTAAATTCCTTTATTTAGCAATATAAATATATATAAGAACAGGTAGCGCCAGGAAGCACAACCGCACAGATGTTCAGCCAGGCTCTAACTGACTTAGCCACACTAGAACTTAGATTACATACATACATTCTAAAGCTCGCATAACACGAGCCTTAAAGCAATAACATTACATTAATTAAATACAATATAACACATCCCCCTCCTTATAATGAAATAAACAACCTGTACAAGAAAGCAAAATGTTAACAAAAAGAAACACATAAATAAAATAAGAATACAATAAAACAACAACAACTAATAAAACAGTTTACCTAACATATTCCTTAAGCCAAGCAGGCAAAATTATTTTCCTCTTAATGCATTCAGGACCTTCAAGGGAAGACTGTATTTTTGTCTATACTAGTGTTACCATCATTTTGGCTCCCATTTCTGTCCTCTCCATTACCTTGATCTGACAAAGATCTGCCAACCTCCTTGTCCACTGCAGAATCAATCACCATCCCTTCTCCTTCTCCTAATTGAGATGGCAAACCACTATCACTACCACAACTTTGAGGCTGTGAACTCTGTCTCCCCCCCAAAGCTAACTGGGACTGTAACTCACTGTTTTCGAAATAATCCTCCACCCAATCAAAATCTCTTGATTTTTCACTCACAATCACTTCTTCACCATGATCTTGACATAGTTCAAAAGCAACATCCTTAAGATTCCAAATTTTTCCATCACTTAACTTAACAGAATTCCTAAAAACTTCAATCACTTGCTTTGCCAAACCAAACTTATTCTCACCTTTCTGGACTCTCTAAGGCTTCATGATTCGGACCCAATCTCCGATTTTCACTTGAGTATCTTTTGTATTATGACGTTTATCATAGTATTCCTTGCTTTTAAAATGAACCAATTGCAAATTCCTTTTCACTTCCTCAGGTGACCATTCTTGTACACTCCTCCTGAATAACCAACCTGGATTAAACTTACACCTGGGTAGTCTACATCTCATCATTATGAAAGGTGACAACCCAGTACAATTATGCAAAGTGACCTTATAAGACCACACCGCTTTCTGAATTTCTACCTTCCAATCCCATTTTTTGTTAACGGCTGCCTGCAAGATACCCTTAATCACCCTATTAAACCGTTCTACTGTTCTGTTCCCACTTGGATTATATAAAGCCATTGTCTTATGCTTAATTCCACACTTCTCAAAGTATTCTTTAGCTGACTTCGATAAAAATTGCACTCCATTATCCGTCAAACTATTCACAGGTAGCCCTTCCATCATAAAGATCTTATCCAAAAATTTCAGAACCGTCTGAGTATCAACCTTTTCTATAAACTTAACCACAGGCCATTTAGTAAAGAGATCGATAGCAACTAAGCCATATTCCTTCACATCCCCTACTGGACCAAAAATATCTACAGCAATAGTCTCCCAAGGAAGACTTGGAATTAGACCTTCACTCATTCTCGGTCTCAACGTCCTTAAAGATTTATCAGCTGAACTACAAACCAAACAAGCTTTTACAAAAACTTCTATCTCCTTGTCAACTTTCGGTCACCAAAATAAACCCTTGACTGCCAACTTAGTTCTCACTATCCCAAAATGTCCCTCATGAGATATTATATCCAACGAACAATGGTTCCTGTGGCATAACAACTTGTACAATTTATATTTAGTACAACAGCTCAATGGCGTTTTTTAATTATCATAGAAAAAGGGGCTTGGCAAAGAAAAAGGCACACTCATACCAGATTCTGAAAAATGCTTTTGTAATTTACATAAGGCAGTTTATAACAACGACATATATACAAACAAAGAAGTGCAATGTGTCCCCAGTGATATTGTGAGCGAAAACAACAACCACATAAACAATAGGTGAGCTGTACAATTTTTCGACTATGAATATTTACAAGAGGGAAATGACCAAACGCAACAATAAATCAATTTGGCATCAGTGACTATCTACAGTCATAGAACACTGTGTTTTAAGGGTTCATTCCCTATGGCGTCGACGGCGTTTCGACCTATTAGATGAAGGTCTCGTCAGGACTAGACAGTGAGGGACATCTCGTGGTGTCTTTTATTACAACCCATGCGTGATAGAGTAATACTAGAAATAACTTACAGTGAACCCAGCCGGGCACACTGTCATGGAGTCGTGTGGTAGTCCTATATGAGGGCTTATGGTCAGTGCCGATGTAACAGGGAGATACCTGTTTCGAAACAGGTATCTCCCTGTTACATCGGCACTGACCATAAGCCCTCATATAGGACTACCACACGACTCCATGACAGTGTGCCCGGCTGGGTTCACTGTAAGTTATTTCTAGTATTACTCTATCACGCATGGGTTGTAATAAAAGACACCACGAGATGTCCCTCACTGTCTAGTCCTGACGAGACCTTCATCTAATAGGTCGAAACGCCGTCGACGCCATAGGGAATGAACCCTTAAAACACAGTGTTCTATGACTGTAGATAGCCACTGATGCCAAATTGATTTATTGTTGCGTTTGGTCATTTCCCTCTTGTAAATATTCATAGTCGAAAAATTGTACAGCTCACCTATTGTTTATGTGGTTGTTGTTTTCGCTCACAATATCACTGGGGACACATTGCACTTCTTTGTTTGTATATATGTCGTTGTTATAAACTGCCTTATGTAAATTACAAAAGCATTTTTCAGAATCTGGTATGAGTGTGCCTTTTTCTTTGCCAAGCCCCTTTTTCTATGATAATTAAAAAACGCCATTGAGCTGTTGTACTAAATATAAATTGTACAAGTTGTTATGCCACAGGAATCATTGTTCGTTGGATATACACGTTACCCTGGTTCCGTTGTGAGTAGGGTCTCCCTTGTTTTTCTTTTTCGCCTCATGAGATATTTGCAAAATCTTTTTCCGTAACCCCACAGGAGGAGCAATCCTGTCTCCTCTCATTAAGACTTCTTTTTCAAAGGATAATTCAGAACGCACTTCCCAAAACGGTTTCATATTGTTGGTAATACATTTTTCTTTAGGCCATCCTTTACAAATATATTTAGAAACATCCAGTAATTCTCTATCCTTGTCATGGTGTTTACTTGTTACAACGCATTTTTTACAACGCACTACTGTTACAACGCATCCATTACAACGCGGATACTGTTACAACTCATGTTTTTACAACGCATTTTTTTACAACGCAGGTACCTTTACAACGCATACCATTACAACGTAAGTATTGGTAAGTATATAGTTATATTTTAAATGTTATATGTTTGGGGTTAAGGGGTATTTTTAGGGGTTAGGGTCAGTTTTGGGTTTTAGGGTTAAGGGGTATTTTTAGGGGTTAGGGTCAGTTTTGGGTTTTAGGGTAAAGGGGTATTTTTAGGGTTCAGGGTCAGTTTTGGGTTTTAGGGTAAAGGGGTATTTTTAGGGTTTAGGGTCAGTTTTGGGTTTTAGGGTAAAGGGGTATTTTTAGGGTTCAGGGTCAGTTTTGGGTTTTAGGGTAAAGGGGTATTTTTAGGGTTCAGGGTCAGTTTGGGGTTTTAGGGTAAAGGGGTATTTTTAGGGTTCAGGGTCAGTTTTGGGTTTTAGGGTAAAGGGGTATTTTTAGGGTTTAGGGTCAGTTTTGGGTTTTAGGGTAAAGGGGTATTTTTAGGGTTCAGGGTCAGTTTTGGGTTTTAGGGTAAAGGGGTATTTTTAGGGTTCAGGGTCAGTTTTGGGTTTTAGGGTAAAGGGGTATTTTTAGGGTTCAGGGTCAGTTTTGGGTTTTAGGGTAAAGGGGTATTTTTAGGGTTCAGGGTCAGTTTTGGGTTTTAGGGTAAAGGGGTATTTTTAGGGTTTAGGGTCAGTTTTGGGTTTTAGGGTAAAGGGGTATTTTTAGGGTTCAGGGTCAGTTTTGGGTTTTAGGGTAAAGGGGTATTTTTAGGGTTCAGGGTCAGTTTTGGGTTTTAGGGTAAAGGGGTTTTTTAGGGTTCAGGGTCAGTTTTGGGTTTTAGGGTAAAGGGGTATTTTTAGGGTTCAGGGTCAGTTTTTAGTTTATGGGTAAAGGGGTATTTTTAGGGTTCAGGGTCAGTTTTTAGTTTTTGGGGTACAGGGTAAAAATAAATTAAATTTAATTTTAATTTAAATTATTTAATAGCAAAAAAATTAAATTAAATTACTTTGCATTATTTTTGGGGTTTAGGGTTCAGTTTTGAGTTTTTGGGGTACAGGGTTACAGGGTAAAAATAAAGTAACATTAATTTAAATTTAAATTAATTTACGGAAATTAAATTATTTAAAATTACATTAAATTATACTTTTAAAATTAAGTTACTATTATATTATTATTATTAATATATACTTACCAATACTTACGTTGTAATGGTCTGCGTTGTAAAGGTACCTGCGTTGTAAAAAAATGCG
This sequence comes from Lissotriton vulgaris, assembly GCF_964263255.1. Taxonomy (NCBI): domain Eukaryota; kingdom Metazoa; phylum Chordata; class Amphibia; order Caudata; family Salamandridae; genus Lissotriton; species Lissotriton vulgaris. The sequence goes on along the minus strand of NC_141696.1, from coordinate 660,890,732 downwards.
TTGTAAATACATGCGTTGTTACATGACCCGCGTTGTAAAAACCGCGTTGTAACAGTATGCGGAGTAAAAGTCCGCGTTGTAACATCATATATCCCCTTGTCATGCTCACTAGACAATTCTTCTTTACTAACGCAGGAACCCCAGAATCCTGTATCAAAGCCACACTGAAGTTCCCCCATGGGTCATCAACACACTCCTCTAAAGGACCAGGTAATCTGGACAAACAGTCCGCCACTATATTGTCTCTTCCAGGCACAAAACTAATCTTGTAAATGTATTCCTTCATACGCATTGAAGTCCTCGCTAATCTAGCTGATGCTGTTGCAGTTCCTTCTGTAGATAAAATGTGGACCAACGGCTTGTGATCCGTCCGGATGTTTACCATTTTCCCCCACACAAATGCACGAAAATGCTCTAGCGCCCACGCGCATGCCAAAGCCTCCCTTCCTATTATTGGATATCTACTTTCAGCAGGAGACAAAGCTCTGGACGCAAACAAAATGATCCTTTCTTTTCCATCATCCCCTACTTGCAATAGTACCGCACCTAAACCTTTATTACTTGCGTCCATAGTCAAAAGGCAATCCAGATTGGGGTCAAAACTTGACAAAGCACTCACTTTTTGTCATTCCCCTTTAATTTCAGCAAACTCCCTCTCACATTCCTTCGTCCATTCAAACCTCACATTCTTCTTCAGTAATGATCTAATATTATATACCTTAGAAGCAACATTTTCAATGAATTTAGCGCAGTATTCTGCCATTCCTAAGAAGGACCTTATTGCTTCTTTAGACCCTGGTGCTGGCGATAATACAATGCATTCCACCAGAGACACCTTGGGCCTGACTCCCTCCTCACTAATGACATGGCCTAGATAAGAGATACTTCTTTCACCAAATTTACATTTTGATAACTCCACAGTTAACCCCGCTGAATTCAGTGTTTCAAACACTTTCCATAATTTGGAATCATGATCTTCTTTGTTGGTGCCTGCAATTAAAGCATCATCCTGAAAGAAACATATCCCTTCCATTTCTCCAAATAATTTGTGCATCAACCATTGAAAAACAGCCGCGGCCGATGCAAGCCCAAAAGGCATTCTCTAAACTGATAACAACTGAACGGCGTGATAAAAGCCGCTAAATGCCTCAACTCTGGCTCCAAAACCACCTGGTGATAGGCGGCAGAAAGATCTATTGTGGAGAACCAAGTTGCTCCTCTCAAAGAAGAAACCATCTCATTAATCTTTGGTAACGGGAACCTTTCAATGACAATATTTTTATTTAGATGGCGCAAATCTATGCACAAACACATTTTTCCGTTGGATTTCCTCGCGACTACTATCGGACTAATACACTCTGATGAATCTACCTCCTCAATAACACCTTTAGCTAACAAGCCTTGTATCTCTTTCTTTACCTCATCCCTTATCAACATTGGGATAGGTCTGACCTTATGTACTTTGGCTGCGCATCACTTTTGAGCATGATCCTGTGCTCAAAACCTCTCAGCCTTCCCAACTTTTCTCCCACCACGTTAGTAAACTTGTTTTTCAAAATATCCTCTATCTTGCTACATTCATCTAGAACCAGCACCTTCTCTTTGCTGTTTGGGTCTAAGATGATATGTAGATTTTTCTGGTCATGCCATCCTAATACAGATGGTCCGGTTTTGGCTATGTATAACTTTCCTCTTGTCAATCTCCCTTTAAAAAGAAAAGTAAGCCATCTAATCCCTAGCAAACCTATTTTCTCCCCCGTGTAACTCACCGGGTTAACATCAGAGCCATTCAATTGATCTTCAATTTTGTGTGTAAATTTCTTTTTCCATATTTCCTCATTAATGATAGTGTATGGAGATCCAGAATCCACATACACCTTCACTTTTATACCACCTAAGGACAAATCACATATTGGTTTACCTTCCATTGCCTTGTCGGTGATATTAAGCATATAATTCCCCCTTACGTTTTTCACACAAATCTCATCATCCTCTCCACTCTCATTTGCACTTAACTCCTCATTCCAAATACATTTTACATTACTACGTCTACAGCACATTTTGCTAAAATGTCCAACTAATCCCCACACGCCACATTTTTTTCTTAGAGCTGGACACATCTTGCTGTAAGCCATATGTTCTTTGCTGTCGCAGCAATAACACCTTCTTTCCTCTATACTCCTTTCCATCCCCTGACTCTTGAATGGTGATTTGGCCCTTTACTTTGAAATTGTCTATTTGAGTTTTTTGCTGCCCCTTGTATCTTGAAAACTGCTGATGATGCTTTCTCAGATTCCTTTTCTGCATCTTTGACTAGATTGGCACATCTTCCTGACATTTCCAACTTTCTCATTATAGCAAGCACATCATCCAAGGGTGCGTCACCATTTACCCAAAATCTGTCCTGTATTGGTGAGTTATCATTGTGCATGACCAGCTGGTCCCGAATGAGGTCATCATTCAAATCACCAAATTTACAATCGATTGCCAACTTTTTTAAATCATCCAACCATTCATCAACCAACTCTTCTTTCCATTGTTTTCTCTGAAAGAATTTGTCTCACTACACTAATACAAACTTTTGGTGCAAAATATCTGTCCATGTCTCCTATGGCATTATCAAATTCACTCAAATCTGTATTAATTACTTTCTGCATGCGCGAATAAGTCTTCAAATCTTTTGGTCCCAAAGAGTGTAATAGTTTTCTCTTTTTTTGTTCTGCTTTTATTTTCCCCGTTTCATCAATAGCACAAATGTAATTAATGAAGTATTCCTTCCATTCTACCCACTTTATATCTGGCTGTGAGCCCGTGGCCCAGAAAAGTTGCGGAGGGCTGATCGTGAAACTTTGTTGAGCCATTTCCTCCTCTGATCTGGCTTCCAACTGATTACCTCTTTCCATATAACACAGTCAAATTCGTGAATGTCCCCAATAACAAAACACAAAAATATCCAAATTAATCTTTAATAGTGCCCCGACAGTCTCACCTGTTCTTCTTTCGGAATCCGTTTAATTTTCAAATTAAATCCTCTCACGTTGTCGCTTCGTGTTCCCCGTCGTGTGAAGCTCTTCCGATGTTTTAATTAACAACCATACCAAAACAAAAAAAAATGGCTGCCACGTAAGGTCACGCTACGTGATCCTGCGCAACGTTGTCATCCCGCACACTCCGCACTGCCGGGTGTTAAAGCTGACGTCAAAGCGTTCGGGGCGATGACAAGGAATGTTCTGATGCCGCAGGGAGATGGCGCTTCGAACTGAGCCGCTGCTTAAAAGATGCAGGTTGGGGCGTCCTTCAACTGCAATGCTACAAGGTATATCCGAATGACCTTTCTCCTACCTCTACCTACCGATAGTGCCAGTTCTTACAGCATTCTGCCCCGCAAGCTCAATCACGTACTATCTTCCTGTGATCCTTGTGTTCAATTCCCTTTTTTTTTCTTTTCCACTCTTCCCCAAATCTCCGCAGCTTCATCCACGACGTGAAGAAAAAAAAATATCTCGAGCAGACTCCTTGTTTCTTCCGTTTTCACCTCGTCGCCAATTGTTAAGTAATCAATCAGTCAGATTACTTAAATTCCTTTATTTAGCAATATAAATATATATTAGAACAGGTAGCGCCAGGAAGCACAACCGCACAGATGTTCAGCCAGGCTCTAACTGACTTAGCCACACTAGAACTTAGATTACATACATACATTCTAAAGCTCGCGTAACACGAGTCTTAAAGCAATAACATTAAATTAATTAAATACAATATAACACAGTTCCCCTTATCGCTTGGAAGCCGGCATAGACTTAAATTAAAAAAGCGCTTAGCTTTCCTGGTTAAGCCCCGTTTTTTCCACTCACGGAACAGAGCATAAAGGCTCAGGAAGGAGGCAAGTTAGGACCCCTAACTGTTGAGGTCTCTTGTGGCGGGTTGGGGCATTTGTGGTCACAGAGGGTTGGCCGGACGGACAACACGATCTGGGAGGGAACCGGTCCAGAGGGTCGGCCCATCACGAACCAAGTCTGTTGCTAGCGCCCGGATGTCGCTGCTTACAAAACCTGTGGTTAGTGCAGTGTTAGTTCCTGTTCTTAAACACTTATTAACTCAACATTTGCCTTTCCTTTAAGGGACATAGATGGGGAAGGCCTTTTGTTGGTAACATTCTGCGGAGTGTGGTATTACAGCTCCCCTGTTTCGGTTGGAATCGTTGGTCATGACGGAACATCACATGCGCAAGGGGGCTTGGGGGGGCAACAGACCGAAGGGAGGTCCCCCCCTGGGTGATTTGGGAGGGGTAGTGGAGGGGCCGCAGGGCAGGGCAGCGGCCATTTCAGTTTTGGGCTTCTTTTAGTTTGAAGCCCAAAGGAGCCCAAGCATAAATGCTTTGGGATCCTGCTCCCAGCCACCATTTTAGGTTTGGTGACCTGGGGGCTGGGAGCTTAGGTACAAATTTTTGTCGTTTTTGAGGTAACGGTTTAGCGCTAGTTTATATCTGTAGTTAGTATTGTGTATTAGAGTGTTACTTTACTTTAATGATGGAAGATTATCGTGTTGTTGAAGCGCTTCGCCTGCTCTCTGACGCAGGGAGAGTGGACCTGGTTGTCGGCGGGGGGCTGGCGCACCCACAGTGCCTGGCCTCGGCCGCGGCTGTTGTGGCAGCTTGTTCGTCTCCTCGGAAGCGCAGGGCGACTCCGGTAAGTAAAAAGGGCCGGTCCCGTACTCAGAAACCGGCCCTGTCGAATGCGGTGCTCGTTGGGGGCGGGGAAGCTCCTGATATGTCGCGCGACACTCCGCGGGTGGTAGCGGAGGTCGCGTTGTTTTCTCCTGCAACGGGGCGTGTTTGTAAGGAGGCCTGCTTGGAGGAGCGTGTTGCTAAGCTGGAGGCTTTCCCGAATACTGGTGGCAGGCGCAGGGGCCGGAAAGCGAGTAACAAGCGCTCAGCTTCACTGACTGCTTTGGAGCGTCAGTGGGAGCCGGGAACGGTTGTGCATGAGGCGCAAAGGGCCTCTGTTCAGTTGGGGGAGGGGCAGGCGGCTGGGAAGCGGGCGGGGAGCCTGATATTGGTTTTTTCACGCCTCTGGAGCATTTGGTAGTGAGCACTCCTGTGGGGGACACTGCAGGCGGGGATATGGTGGAGACAGAGAAAATGATTGAGGCTGTATCGGAATGGCAAGGAGGTGAATTGGTTTTAGGTATTGATTTAGGGCCTGAACAGTATGTGGAGGAAGGGTTTCTGGGTAGTCCTTTATTGTTTTCTACACCTGCCTCTGTACAAGGGGATGTATTGTCTGTGGTTGGCAGTTCTAAAGGTGAGGGAGAATGGGCGCAGGTTGGGAAAGGGAGTTGCAGCAAGAGAGGTTTTTCCTTTTCTTGGGTGGGGCAGTTGGAGGCGAGGGAGACATTTGGAGGTACGTCGACTGGTGCATGGTCCGTTTCAGTGGGAGGGAGTGTGGGTAATTTGGTTCCCAGCTCTTTTACTCAGTTGGATAGAGATTTGGAGCCAGCAGGTAGTTTCCAGGCTTGGGAGGGTTTAAATACATTTCCCTCTTGGTCAGAAGGATTGCGGTGTAGCAGGTTTGATGGCCAGTCATCTGGTAGGTTTTGCATGAGGAGCCTGAATGTTGATAGAGGTAGGGGTGAGAAGCAAGGTGTAGAGACGGGAGTGGTAGACGAGGCAAAGAGTTGCGATCCTGCCTCAGTAGTGGTAGCGTCTATGTTAGATTGGAGAGAGGATGAAGACGTAGCTGGTTATTCCCCGTTGCTGAGTGCGGGCATCGCTGTGCATTTTGGTCGGATAAGAAGGCGGTCAGCAGGTGCAGTTTTGCCTAGATGGCAGGGGTCGGAGGCGGCTTTGGTTCTTAGGGATCCCAGTACATCAATCCAAACTTTTTCTTTTCAGGCCTCAGAATGGCGCGGCGGCCCGGACTCGGTAGGGCGTTGTACGGCCCATTCTCGCCGAGTTGAAGTGAGGGTAGAGCCTGGCGCGGCACTGTCCGTACCACCGAGGGAGCCCGTCGCGGTCAGTACAAGAAGGTCCGGCATGCCCTCACTGGCCCCAACGACTAGCAGGTATAGGTGGTCGACCTTACCGACGGCTATGGAGCTACAGAGTTAGCGCATAGGGGAGTACCGGCAGGTACAGTCGGCTCCCCACAAGGAGGACGTTCAGAGCCTTTGAGAGCTAGCGTTGGTAATGCAGGGTCGGGTAGGACCCGCAGTGTGGATTTTGAGAATGCTGGGCTTCAGGTAATGGAGCCGGTTTTGCTTGATTATGATGATGAAAGCCCAGAAGAAGGTGAATTACAGGAGATGGAGGGGGGTGGGCCCTCTCATATGTCGCATAGTGTTTTGCAGGTTCAAGAAGTGGCACAGCAGGTTCGGGACAGACGAGAGTGCGGCCAATCGGCAAGGGCTCCTCGGAAGAGGAATGTACAGGATGTGTCAGCGCGGTGGTCAGAGTCCGCTAGAGCAGTTTCCTTAGAGCCAGGTGAGAAGATGGTTACACAGGCCAAACCTAAAATGGTGTCTGTGGGGACAGCGGTGGAGCGGGTTGGAGAGGTAGTTGAGGGGAGGTTGCCTAAAGGAAAATATGTTAAAGATACGGGTGTGGGTACTGATGACAGAGGGGGGTAAGGTGGAGAGTGGGAGTAACACAGATGCTGCTGGGGCTGTTAAGGAGCCGCTTGATAGTAAGGAATTAAAAATTAAAAAGCTGCCGTACATGGGGGTCACTAAGCCCTTAGGTGCTCATTTAATGTTGACAACAAAAGAGCGCATTTGGAAAGGTGAGTATGTGGAGATTTTGAAGCTGTTACACCGGAAGGTCAGGTCCAAGGAAGGTTCTAAGGAGGAGGAGTATGAATTGGCTAAGCGGCCTAAAGTTCCATTGACCATTGAGAATTAGACAGTGGCTTTTCTAATATATGCAAGCGTCTATTGTGAGAAATTCCCGGAGCGCAGCGTGTCTGTATTTAAATATATGGATGTGATTAGGAAAGCGCAACTTACTGGAGGAGGGTATGCATGGGCCCAATACGATGAAGAGTTTAGGGCCAGGATGGCGTGGGATCCAGAAGCAAAGTGAGGGAGTTGGATACTGATTTATGGCAGCATACTTTGGGGGCAGCTTCAGGTGGCAAGACCATTTTTACAGCTAGCGGTCTGCCGTCAATTTATCGGCCCTTTCAGGTGGGGTGGGAAGCGGTTCAGCTAAACAGTCTGGAAATGGAGCGAGCTGGGATTTCAACAAGGTGTTGTGCACTAGAGAATATTGTAAGTATAGACATGAATGCTCTAGCTGCAGGAGGCGCCACCCCCTTGTTAAATGTTGGGAGCCCAAACTTCCAGCTGGCCAGCAAGGGACTCAGTCAAATGCAGGTACTTCCGGCCCCACACAGCAGTTTGAAGGGGGTCGGGGAGGTATAGGGGCGCAGGCCTCTGGGCCAAAGGGTCAAAGGGTTCCTACACCAGTTAGGCTGGCACAGCTACAACGAGCTCTTCAGGATTATGAGGATGTGGGTGTGAAACTGAATCTTTTGGAAGGTTTTCAATATGGTTTTCATCTAGGTTATCTAGGGCCAAGGCAGAGGCGCTGGGCAGACAATTTAAAGTCAGCATCTGAACAGAGTGTTGTGGTGCAAGAAAAACTGTGCAAAGAAGTGCGTAAAGGTCGGATGGGAGGCCCTTTTGATGACTGGCCGATCCACAATTTGATAGTTTCACCTATTGGAGTGGTGCCCAAGAAAGAGCAAGGGCAGCACAGGCTAATTCAGCATTTGTCATGGCCTGCGGGGTCTTCAGTAAATGAATTAATTGATGAGGAGGCTGCCTCGGTTTCATAGTCCTCAGTTGACGTGGCCATGTCACTTGTAGTGACCGCGGGCGCATCTGCAGAGATGGCAAAATGTGATGTTAAGTCTGTATTTCGGTTGCTTCCACTCCATCCCGATGATTGGGATCTTCTGGGTATCCATTTTGAAGGAAAATGGTACGTGGACAAAGCATTACCAATGGGTTGCTCCATGTCGTGTGCTTTATTTGAATGTTTCAGCACCTTCTTTCAGTGGCATTTTACGCACCATTCAGGTCATACGATGGTGACGCACTATTTAGATGATTTCTTTTTTGTTGGTTCCTCGGGCTCCGCGGAATGCCAGACAGCTCTGGACACTTTTATTGGGCTCATGCAGGAGATGGGTGTGCCTTTGGCTCCGGAAAAAAAATGGGTCCTTCCACAGTCTTGTCCTTTTTGGGTATTGAAATTGATTCCGTGGCAATGCGGGCTCGCTTGCCAGATGACAAAAAAGTGAAAATGCTAGATTTGCTGGGCTGCATGCTATCCAAACAGAAAGTGAAGGTGAAGGAGATTCAGGTGTTGCTGGGACATCTTAATTTCGCATGCAGGGTGGTGAGAGCAGGGAGGACTTTTTGTAGAAGATTAGGCAGGACTTTGGTGGGTCAGCATTTGCCTCACCACCGTGTTCGTTTGTCAGTGTGTGTCAAAGAGGATTTGCGGTTATGGTCCTTTTTCCTTACTTCTTTTAACGGTGTGCTACTGGGCAGAGATGAGGATTTTCAGTGGGATATGCAAATGTTTTCGGATGCTGCAGGCAGTGATGGTTTTGGCTTGTACTGGAATGGAAGCTGGTGTGCTGAAAAATGGCCCAACGATTGGTTGAATGGTGGAGGAGCATAACATTTCTTGAGCTTTTCCCATTGTTGGTGGCTTTGACCCTTTGGGGGGATGAGCTTGCACACAAAAAAGTCCTGTTTCGGGTTGACAACATGGCAGTGGTGGAGATGGTTAACAGGCAGTCAGCCAGGGATGAGCAGATCTTGAAACTAATGGGAGTTTTTGTGCTTGGCTGCTTGAAACATGACATTACCTTTAGAGCCTTGCACATCCCCGGTGTGGACAATGACATAGTGGATTCTTTGTCTTGTTCGCAGTGGGGGAGATTCAGTGGACTGGCCAAGGAGGCGGACAGGACACAGACCCCAATGCCGACACATCTGTGGTATGTAGGCAACGTCGGGTATTACAGCTGGTGGTAGGTTCTTTGTCTGTGTCCACGCGTACAGCATATTCTTTGGCATGGAAAGAGTTTTTGGAATCTGGTGTGTGCTGGCATGAAGAAGCTTGGTGTCGTTCCGAGGATGTGATACAGTTCATTCTAGACCTCATAGAGAAAGGCCTGTCTAAGGTGACCATTGCTGGGAAGTTGTCAGGTATCTCGTTTATGGGAAAACTCTTTTGGGGTTACTCTCCTTCGGCTGGCGAAATTGGCAGGAGAATGCTTGAAGGTTGGGCGAGGGAGTGGGGAGGTACTCAGTTGTCCCGGGCTCCCTTATCATGGCAGACTTTGGCTCGGTTATTGGAGGTTCTACCCTTAGTTTGCAGAGATGATTTTGAAGCTTGTTTGTTTGCCATGTTGATAGCTTTCATGTTTTTTAGGGCCTTTAGGGTCTCAGAGTTATTGGGTTTCAAATCAAAAAAGGGGATTTACTGGCGTGAAGTGTTTTTCTCGGATGAGGGTGTGCATGTTTGGCTTTCTCGTTCTAAGACTGATCAGAGGAGGTTGGGAAAAGTGGTGTGGTTGGAAGCCCGGTCCGCGAAGGTTACCTGTCCATTGCGTTTGGCTCGCCGCTGGCGAACACTGTCAGGGGGTTATGACTGCGACCCTGTTTTTCGGCACACCAACGGGTCACCGGTTACAGCGTATCAACTGCGTATGGTGCTGCATAAAGCTTTGCAGAAGATTGGTTTGGATGGGGAGCAATATGGAACGCACTCTTTTAGGATTGGTGCAGCGACAGAAGTGCATAATAGGGGATGGTCTCAAGGGGACATCATGCGGTTAGTGCGCTGGTCTTCTAATTGCTTTCAGCGTGATGTGCGGGTCAACGCGGGGGAGGCGCATGCGTCATCCTCCTTGCCTTGAGTATTCATTGTTTTTTCTTTTCCAGGTTCAGTTGCTGGGCCCCAGTCTCGAGAAGTGACAGTTTGGATAGTGGGGCATTCGTTCGTCAAATGGGCCTGGGTTCAGGCGGCTCAAAGTTATTTTGGAACATTGTTAGGATTTATTGATAAAATGTTTAATATTGTGTGGAAAGGGAAAGGATGTATGCTTTGGAGGGAACTCATTCCAGTTTTGAATAAGGCGATGGTGAGAGGTTGCTGCCCGGACATTCTACTTATTCACCTTGGAGAGAATGATCTTTGTGGGGTTAAAGGAGTGGTCTTGTTGCGGGTGATTAAGAAGTACTTATCTTTAATTAAGGAGCACTGGTCTGGTTGCCATGTTTTATGGACAGACTTGGTTTTGCGAAGGATTTGGAGAGGGGCAGTGAATCCTAGAGCAATTGACAGGGCCAGGAAGAAGGTGAATGCAGAGATTACCAGGTTTTGCCGTCAATTGGGTTTTGGAAGGGTGTCCCACAGGGATATCCATTTTGAGTCTGTTGAGGTGTTGGGGTGTTGTTGGGGTGCCGCTCGCATACAGAGGTATTGCCAGCATTTTCCTGCCTACCTGCCATTTGCTACCGGAGTAGCAGACTTTCTGCCAAAGTCCATTGTGCCGCCGAGGAAGGAGTTAACAACCGCGAGGCCGCAGAGGAGGCGAGAGGCGCGGCCCCGGGACTGCGAGGTACAGCGCTACTGACATCAGCTGTTTCCTCTTCCCGAGGGTGCCGCGCCCCCTCCCAGTGCCCCGCCCCCAAGGCGTACATAACCTCTCGCGGCCCCCGCTCCGCGGGGGCCGCTCGCATACAGAGGTATTGCCAGCATTTTCCTGCCTACCTGCCATTTGCTACCGGAGTAGCAGACTTTCTGCCAAAGTCCATTGTGCCGCCGAGGAAGGAGTAAACAACCGCGAGGCCGCAGAGGAGGCGAGAGGCGCGGCCCCGGGACTGCGAGGTACAGCGCTACTGACATCAGCTGTTTCCTCTTCCCGAGGGTGCCGCGCCCCCTCCCAGTGCCCCGCCCCCAAGGTGTACATAACCTCTTGCGGCCCCCGCTCCGTGGGGGCCGCTCGCATACAGAGGTATTGCCAGCATTTTCCTGCCCACCTGCCATTTGCTACCGGAGTAGCAGACTTTCTGCCAAAGTCCATTGTGCCGCCGAGGAAGGAGTAAACAACCGCGAGGCCGCAGAGGAGGCGAGAGGCGCGGCCCCGGGACTGCGAGGTACAGCGCTACTGACATCAGCTGTTTCCTCTTCCCGAGGGTGCCGCGCCCCCTCCCAGTGCCCCGCCCTCTCCTCACCCACTCATAAGCAAGGGCTACAACGCGCATCGCGGGACGCGCGCGGGTCGCAGCCCGGGGCGAAGCCCGGGCAAAGGGCGGGCCCGTTGTTGCCCGTTAGTGCCCGATAGAGACCGGTCCGGGCCATCCCTCTTTCACCACTGCACCCGCAACCAGGTAATCACCATGCCACCAAAAACAAGGAGCTCCACGAAGCCAAAATCCAAACACGCACAGGAGGTAGCTCAAGTAACAGGTCCTATCGACCTATTCATCTCGCGGGTCAACGAGACAATAAACCAGAGTATAGCCCTGATGGAAAAGAGAGTATCACTAGATCTCATGAGTGCTAATGCGAAGCGCTCCTCTCTAGGCGCTATAGCAAACGCCACCTCTCCGATCCATCTTAACACACAAAACTGTTCACTTCCAGTGACTCTGTCAGTACCAGACTCAAACACAGTCCCGTCGGTAGTAAACCTTTCTGTCACACAGTCCGAGTCAGATCTCTCCATTACATTTGACGATCTGGAAACAACCCCTGATCTAGCTGCCCGTTATACTCAGGGGGACGCCCAACCATATGATAATCCGCTTCAACAAGGGGAAAGGGAGGGAGCAATCTCAAAAACTCACCCAGCAAGCACCGGAGAACAAGCAACCAATGCCCCGTGTTCAGAACGCACGCCACTCCATTCGAACCCCACAGCGTCTCATAGCACATTATTTCTCCCAGTAACTAATCAACCGCACAAGGCAATTTCCAACGACCATTTTGAAAACCAATGCAAAACTTGCAGAGTTACCTCGCAAGTTCTCACTACTACAAAAGATCTGCTATTTCAATACCTAAAGCCCATTCAACTCAGTATCAGGAATCTCGAAGCTCAGCTAACCATAATCTCGGCCACCCTTCTAGACACAGACACCCGTATAGAAACAAAGGGTCAGCGTAACATCTTGCAGCCACCTAAAAAACAGCATCAAGCACACATACAGAAAACAGCCAATCACACAAATTCAATGTCTTTAGCACAGAAAAACACCAAACAAAACACCACATTACCTAAGTCTGTAGCTAAAACGCCCCAACCTCAGAAAGAGAAACCTCCTGCCATATCAAGTCAGCAAACAGCAAACACAGATCTAGTTATGATAGACACCCCAGGTCCAGCGATAAACACAGACAGTAGTAGAGCCTGCTCAGAAAAAAGGCCCGAAAATTTTCCATCGAAATCACTGCCCCCTCAAACAACTCCTAAAAACACATCCAAAAAACCTTCAGCAGCTAGACGCCCTGCCCATTTGCCTCCGGAAGCCACCCCATACACAATAGTTCTCACAGGTGTCCCAGAGCTAACCGATGACACACCCGAAACCGCATGGTCTCTCAAAAACAAAGCCATGCAGTGGTTAAGCATCAATAGACCGCTCGAATCCCACCTATCTGGAGGGATCACTACAGCCCGTAGGGTAGCCTGGATAGGCAAAACAACAAAGACAATCCGCGGAGACTGCATTATTGTAACATGCAGAGATCCCTCAACAGTGGACTACATCTGTGCCTGGCCTCAGCTTGATAAAAAAGGGGGGATTGACGCCCGTCATCTCTCCTTCTTTTATCCGCCAGCAAAACACCAACGTAACCCTCCACCCTGGTCATGGCACCAGCTCCCCAAAGAACCATGGAACCAGGAGCCATGGTACCAAGTGCCATGGAAACAGATGGAATATTCGTATGACTATGTAGGTAGGGGTGGACCGAGAGAAAGGCCCAGAGAACGCCAGAGGCCCTACTGGCAAGAAAGACCCTATCAAACCTACGAAGGATGGCAGGGCCTCCCAACCCAAAACCGTTTTGATTGTCTCGAAATGGTTGACTGACCATTCAGGGACAAATCGAGACATCTTAAGCCCGATACTACATTGCAATCACTGAACGCTAAGCAGCACTTAATATTCACAGAGTCTCCACATGTCAGTCACGAAACCACATTGCAGGAACCATATAATATCTCCGTCACCAAAACTGAAAATCCTATTCTTACCCGCCAGGGATTATCTAATGCTTCAAACAAGGCTCTGACCATTATCCCCTCAACAGAAGCTGATAATAATTCGGGATTGCGTCTTCAGCAACCCGTAGCCTTTAATAACAACCCGACAAAACCACCACACACTGTGACGGAATCTTTAACCCTGAGTTTGACTATCGCTTACTGGAACGTCGCTGGCTTAACTACAAAAATAACCTCTTCCTCGACACAGCAAAGAGCCATCAAATTCTGTGCCTGCAAGAGACCTGGTGCATAACTCCACTTCACTTAGTGGGCTATAAAACATTTTTTACTCAAGCAGTATCTAGTAGAATGGGCAGACCAAAAAGTGGGCTTACGACCTTTATTTCAAATACCCTTCCACTTACTGTGAAACTGTTAAAGGAAACATCCTCCTTCCAAATCATACAAACCACACAGTCAACAGTAATGAAAGGAGATTTACATATATACATAAATTACTACAATAACTCAGGCACCGTGGAATGCTGCTCACACCTAGATGAAATAGCCGCATACTTACTCTCATTCCAAAAAACAAACAATAAATCCACAATCTACCTCATCTGGGGAGGCGATTTTAATTTCACACTATGCCCAAAGCACACAAATGGGAACTGCGGGCTCCAGAACGAACTTGGAAATCCCATCCCTCACTTTGTGCACACGCCAGGGGGAAATAAATTAAACGAAATCCTCTTCACCCTAGACCTTGATTTTGTCTACGAACTAGTCAATCCGGAGCAGGTCTTTCTACCCACCTTTCACGGGCGAGGCTGTCTGTCAACCATCGACTTTATTTTAGCCTCAAACTCTTATAAAGGGCAACTAAGTAACTTTAAAATCGGGTCCAACCCAATCAGTGACCATTACCCACTTAGTGTGGAAATCCACATGAAGCAAGCTGGGATACCTCCATCAAAAGCTAGTTCCCTAGACCAACAATCGCTCACCATGAAGAAGCTGAACGGGTATGCAATTAAATGGACAAAGATCGACCCGGATGAGATGACACAGAGGGTTCTCGAAAAAACACACCGCTGGCGAACCAACTGTCTGTCCCCCGAGGCTCCCCCAGAATTAATAGTCACCTCCTTTCAAAACATCCAGGAAGTAATAAAGGACAAGCTATTTATTAACCCTAAAAACAAGCGCAAACTCCCTACCACGAGATGGTTCGATACCGCCTGTCGAAAGGCCCTTACGTCTCTCAAAGAATCCTTACGACAGCAACCGAGAGACCCTCAAAAAATTTCCCAGCTAAGGAAAACCTACAATAATGCTCGCAAAAATCGTAAAAAACAGATAAAGCAAGATCTATGGCTTCGACTACATGATAGTGCATTAAGGAAAGACAGCACTGTTTTCTGGCAGACCATAAGATCCCCTCTCCTGGTCAACACCAGCGACCATGACCATCTCGATGTGGCAATAACTGAGGATGACTGGGTCTCCCATTTTTCAAAAATCTTTGGAATACCATCGGATGCCGTACCAACAATCTAAATACAGGGACCCGAACGGGCAAAGAGTAACATTTATCCAATCAACCTACGCTTTACTCTAAATGAGGTCAGAAAGGCAATCAAGGCCTCAAAAACAGGCAAGGCCCCCGGCCCAGACGGGGTCCCCATGGATTTGTTCCTACATGACGTCGACTATTGGTCGAAATTAATTACATGTGTCATGGCTGCTGTTGTCTCAATCGGTCTCTTCCCTTCATGGTCAACATTGACACTATTGCCCATCTTCAAAAAAGGGGACCGTAACGACCCAGCGTGCTACAGGCCGATTTCCCTTCTGGACTCCATGGGCAAGATTGCAGGTCGAATACTCCTGGACCGACTACAATCTTGGGCCCGGGAGAACAACATCATTACTGACCTGCAATATGGTTTCCAGAAGGGGCTCGGAACGGTCGAACAGGCCCTAAACCTTGTCCTCCTGGCTGGAAAGTACGCGCGCGCTAAAGGAGGTAACATCTTCCTGGTCTATGTAGACTTAAGCGCAGCGTTCGACTGTGTACAGCACGCAAAGCTATGGCAGATCCTAGTACATCTCGGAGTGGACCCACCCATACTAGCCTTCCTAAGAGAGTTATACACCAATGCAGAAGGTCGAGTTCGATTTGGCACCGGCGGTGAACTATCACGACCCTTCAAAATCTCAAGAGGAGTAAGGCAGGGATGCGTACTGGCTCCCTTCCTGTTCAACCTATACACAAATGGGCTCGAACAGGCTATGCTGGAAGGGAGCCAGGACCTCCCGCAGATAGATCACCGCCCCATACCCATTCTCCTGTATGCCGACGACTCTGTCATTCTGGCGCGGACCTCGAACCAACTCCAACGGCAACTCAACAAATACGTGACCTTTATGGACGCACTAGGCCTTAAAGTTAACATCAAAAAAACTTTTACAATGAACATCGGCCTAAGGCAAAGAGTCTCCAAGCCCATACATATTAACAACAGCACGCTAGAGAAAACATCGGTGTACCCATACCTGGGCATCCTAGTGGATGACACAATGACTTGGCATAAGGCAGTGGAAGCCAGAAACCTTAACTTCCGCCGTGCTACATCAGCACTAACTGCATTCTCAAGGAAACTAGGCAAACCAGCCCCAGCGGAACTGTTAACCATATACTATGCGAAATGCCACAGTGTGGCTACCTATGGAGCAGGTATCTGGGGCTATGGATGTATTGACCAACTCCAGGTCACCGAAAGCGCTTTCATCAAATACATCCTAGCCCTTCCCCAAAGTTCCCCGATTTCAGCTTCACACCGGGAGCTTGGTATGGAATATATTATCGACACCATACGATGCCAGCCTATCCTACTGTGGCAGCGTATATGGTGCAACCCTGAAAGCCATATTACTCATTCCCTCATCACAGACTGTCTTGGCCTAGCGCACTGGCGGAAAATTCCGTGGCTTACCTACATCCATAAATTCTTTGTAGATCTTGACTGTGAGCACTACTTCCTCGAACCACCCTCAATTGAAGATATCTCGAAGAAACAGCTGAAGCAAATATGTATGGGCCATCTAAGGGAACTCCGCAACCAAGCAGAGATCACTAAAGCACAAAATGAAAAAATTTGCATATTACAGACAGCGAAACTCATTCAGCCCTACTTGACATACTTCTTGTCGAACTACGAAAAAATTTTAATCACAAGATTCCGGTTCGCTCTTTTTCACCGTTTGGTCTCATTCCCGGAAATGAAGAACTGGTCCCGAAATCTGATGAGCTGTCCTTGTGATGAAGTTTCTCTACAATCCACGATCCATGTCGTCCTTTTTTGCAAATACTACAGACCAGCAAGAAAAAAATGTATTCTCCCTATCCTGCGATCTAGTGGACTAAGACAATCATATCCTGCACTTTCCCGTTTACAATCCCCGAAATCCCCGCACGAGGCGAAATTGATAGCAACCTTTCTTAAAACAGTAATATCAACCCGTCGCAAAGTCTCTATCTAAACTTGTATTTCTCCATTTTTCGCAGAAACAGTACCACTATTTTCGAAACTCCTTTTTTCACAGTGATTCAAGTTTTGAGATCTTTTGTTTATTGATTTTTAATCCTTGACCTATGTTCAAAAATATTCTCTTTTTAATGTACTTTTTATGATTATACAAACCTATAATCGAATAAAAGTTGATGAAATGAAATGAGTCTGTTGAGTTTGTTCGGGATGATGGAGTCCATTTATCTAAATTGGGGGATGGACCTGTATTTGCTGGAGTTAAGAGAAGTTTTGGCCAGGTGTTTCAATGTGCAGAAGTGAAGGATTTTTCAGCCTTTTTTCCTACTGGGGGGGCAGAAAGGGGGGTAGGTTCCCTCCCCCGCCTTTCTGGGTGGCGGGGTCTAGTTGTTTTCGGGCAGTTTGTGGCAGAGTTTTGTTGATTAATGGGTAAGTAGTGTTATCGACAGGGAAAGGATAGGTTGGTCGTTTGTAGTTTGATTACACATTTTGGGGGATTGACAGATGTGAAGGGGCAGGCATGGGAGTTGGTTAAAGGAGGGCTTGGTATTTATAAGTTATAATGGTTGATGTGGTGATGTAATGTTTTTGTAATGTTTTGAAATGTTGTATTGTATGGGTGAAGGAGGGGTCATAAAATTTTAGGGGAGGGGGGCGGGGTCAGGGTTGTTTACGTATTTAGTGAGGTTTAGTTTTGGAAGGCTTTTTGCCGAGGGTTATTTAACATGTGATGAGTACCTTTTCCAATAAAGTGGCCTTTTTCACATTTTCCTTGTCTTGTTCTGCTTCACCCCCCCTCACCCCACCCTCCCAAGGGGGACTTGGGAGGGCAGCCAACTAAAGGGAGGTCCCCCCACTCGGGCGATTTGGGAGGGGTAGTGGGGGGAGTGCAGGGCAGGGCAGCGGCCATTTCAGGTTTGGGCTTGTTTTAGTTTGAAGCCCAAAGGAGCCCAAGCATAAATGCTTTGGGCTCCTGCTACCAGCCACCATTTTAGGTTGGTGACCAGGTGGCTGGGAGCTTAGGTAGAAATGTTTGTCCCTCCCACCCGCCCTTAAGTTATTGTTTTTGCAGGATTTTTGGTGTTTTTGCCCTCTTTCCTTTTTTCTGTTCATTTTTATTGTTGCGATTCTTTTGTTAGCGTTTTTTCGTTTTTTCAGTTTTGGTGGTTTTTTGTTGGAACAGGGGAGCAGGGGTTTTTTGTTGTACCATGTCACTTGGAACAGGTGCTGTGTGGGGTCTAGTTGTTTTTGGGCAGTTTGTGGCAGAGTTTTGTTGATTAATGGGTAAGTTGTGTTATCGACAGGGAAAGGATAGGTTGGTCATTTTTAGTTTGATTACACGTTTTGGGGGATTGACAGATGTGAAGGAGCAGGCATGGGAGTTGGTTAACGGAGGGCTTGGTATTTATAAGTTATAATGGTTGATATGGTGATGTAATGTTTTTATAATGTTTTTGTAATGTTTTGAAATGTTGTATTGTATGGGTGGGGGACGGGTCATAAACTTTTAGTGGAGGAGGAGGGGTCAGGGTTGTTTACGTATTTAGTGAGGTTTAGTTTTGGAAGGCTTTTTGCTGAGGATTATTTAACATGTGACGGCACCTGTTCCAATAAAGTGGCCTTTTCCATATGTTCCTTGTCTTGGTCTGCTTCACCCCCCTCAACCCTCTCTCCCAAACCTTGTATTCTTTGATACTTGTGGTTTGTCCCAGTTTACTCTGGAATGCCTTTTGCTCGGTCGTTCTCACGATCTCTGGCGATTTGGCGGGTATTACCAATTATTTTGCCTCGAGCCTTTGATGTGGGCCGCTGATACTTCCCTGACTCCCGCATGTTCATTGTTCAAAGGAACCTGATTACTTCCAACACTTGTTGGAGGGCAAAACACTGCATTGATAGTGGGGACTTCATATTTCACATTTCTCCTGACCCCCTAATTACAATACCATGGCATTAATTGGTTGGCTCTCCTTTGGTCATGTGTCACCTATGCATAAGCTAATGTAGATGCATTGCTAAATTACTTCTCAGGTGCCGTACAGTAAAATTAAAGTGGAATAATAGTCTGTTGATGCAGAGCGAAAGGTGGATATGTTTTAGCAATAATACTCAAGGTAATAGTGCTAGTGATAAAAGTATTTGCTCTCCAATGCCTTGTTTGACTTGTGAAGCTTTTTAATTTTCTTTCTAGATAAAGGGTTTAATTCTTTACAGGTAGGCTCAGACGATTCTAGAGGGGCTAGAATTGATTGACGGAGGCCTGTCTGTCCCAAAGCCATTTCTTTATGGTGGATTAGAGGTCTACACCACTGGTTTCAGCCTTAACTTGCTCAGAGTCTAGAGATGTTTCAGCTCCACTAAGAATTGAGTTCATGGTTTGGGTTGCACTTGCTCCTGGTAGGTTTTTGGACTGGGTAGGGAATCTTGAAGATCTCGAATCTATGATGGGCTCTTCCAAGAGACCCACATCCCAAAAGGGAGATTTGTTCAGAATTTTTTTCTTCCCAATTGTGCAATCTGAAAGGGTGGGATGATTGACTTTTGTAATTATTGAATATTTGTGAAAAGAGATGATTCAATAGAATTTGAATTAATCTTCAAAAACCGTTTGTTGTAGACACATCTTTTTGTTAGGGAGAAAGGAGCAGTTCCCCTCATTATTCATTACATTAACCATCTGACATTTAAGTGTTTTTCTAGTTAGCATCCTGGTGCATCAGAGAGGCCAAATAGGTCTGGTGCAGGTTATTATGGGTGAAAGCTATCCTAATCTTTGTTACAGTAAAAAGTGACTCAAGGTTCTGAGATAGGGTGGGAGTGCAGAAAACAGTGAGTCAGCAGTTTGATAAACTTTGTTAGGGGCTTTGCGGAGCTGCTTAACCTGCACAATAGCAGTGTTATATGTTCAAAGTGGTGCATAAAAGTTAAGGGTAAAATACTCAAAAATAATATGTTACAAGTTCTAAGTTCTAAACGGAGGTCTATTTGAGACCATATGCCAGAACGTTAAAACGCCTTTTGCCAGAATCCTTCTTAAAAAATGAACTAAAAGGTCTGTGAGCTTGATGCTTCTCATACATATCAATAAACATTAGAACCTTCAGAAAGCAGTATTCCTATCTAGATGTGACCTCCATCGCTGATGGTCAGGTGAGCGTCAGGCGAGAGTGTACAAAAGGGCAAAAAAAGGAATAAAGGAAAAACAAAACACATGTCTACCTACTAAATTCAACCTACATGTAATTCTGCCACTGACTAGTGGTTTTTATATCATGGTGCTCTGTTTACTGCACAGTGTTCTGTTGCAGTTCGTTGCTTAAATAAAATGTGGTGTTCACCAGAGGCTTGTGCATGAAGGAAGACAGAGTGAAGCCATAAGCCAGATCACTGAAGTTCAAGTAAGTTCGGTGGAAATGAATGGACCAGGACGAGCAGGGACCTAGCTGAATAGAGGCAGGATCTCAACCGGCCGCCCTGATGCATACTTTACCTTACCGGGCTTCCTGAAAGAGGCAAGCACAGTGGTGGCGACACAAGAACCCGTATAATGGTGTTGAGTCAAAGGGACAATGCTGAGGAATATTGAGCAGGACTGCAGAGCACCGCAAATCAACATGGACAGCTGTTCAAAGGCGCAGGTTGCTCTGTGTGGTAACTCGAGCACTGTCTGCATATGATTCATAGGTCTAGTAGTACTGATAGAGTTTGACAGCACAAGGAGACACACAGATATAAAGAGATATCAGAAAGGGGAAACAACCTAACTTTATAACACAACTGTTACAATGCAACTGCCTTTACATCTCATGCCATCACAATGCATGTTATTTCAACGCATGTCACTACAACACATGCCATTACAACGCATGCCATTACAACGCAGGCCATTACAATGCATTATAAGTGAGTAATGGAGATTTGTTTAGTTTTAGTGTGGGAATAGGTTTTGGGGTATATGGGAATAGTAATTTTTACACCTACACTATCCAACACTTTCCCTTCTGTTGCACTCACTGGAGTGGGAATAGTAATTTTTACCCCTACACTATCCAACACTTAGGCTACTTTGGCCCTAAAAGTATTATGTGTTGTAGAGGTATGCGTTGTAATGGTAGTTTTAAAAAATGTGTTGTATTGGCATGCGTTGGAAAATCATGCAATGTATTGGAAGTGAAGTTAGGGGTGAAGTGAAGGGGTTTTGTAGAGCGCGACTGCTGCCCGAGGGCGTCCAAGCGCTTAGTAGAGGAAATGGAGCTCTGAGGGACAGGGGGAAAAGACCAGGTGGGGAGCTAATTTCTGAAGAGGAATGTTTTCAGCTCTTTACGGAAGGACGAGAGAGTAGGGTTGGACCTTAGTGAGAAGGGAAGAGAGTTCCATAGTCTAGCAGCGTTGAGCGTGAAGGACCTGCCTCCTGCTCTGGACCTTTTGACTCTGGGAACTGCAGCAAGGAATGCGTTTGTGGATCGAAGAGATTTACTGGGACAGTAAGGGGAGAGAAGAGAGTGGTTAATCTCAGGGCTAGCTCTATGGAAGGCTTGGTGCGATATGCACAGGGTTTTGAACTTTATTCTGTCCCTGACAGGGAGCCAGTGGAGAGACCTGATCCCTGCCTTAGCTGACTCTCTCCGAGGGATCTGGAGAAGGGTGCGAGCTGCACAGTTCTGCGTGCGCTGAAGTTTCTCCAGCACGTATTCAGGGGCTCCCAGGTAGAGGGCGTTGTTAAAGTCGAACCTGGACTGGGTGAGGCCCTGAATAACAACCTGCTTAGCTTCAAAGGGCAAAATCGGCAGGATCTTTCTCAGCATTCGGATAATCCCGAAGCAGGTTGCTGCTGTTTTAGTTGCCTGGATATTAAAGGTAAGGGTTTTGTCCAGCCATACTCCTAGGCTTTTGATGTCCTCCTTCGGGTTGGAGGAGGGCCTAAGCTTGTGGGCCATAGCTGGTTGTAGGCGATGAGAGTAGGGGGGCCGAGGATCATTATCTCAGTCTTGTCGCCGTTGAGTTTTAAGGATGATGTTGTCATCCATCTTCTAACATCCTCCATGCAGGCTGCCAGATTGGATTGGGGGAGCCCGCTCTTCTTCTGTGTCAAGGAGACCACCAGCTGGGTGTTGTCTGCATACGAGATGATCTTGATACCGTATTGTCGGACGACCCCAGCCAGTTGCCTCATGTACACATTAAACAGCGTGGGGCTCAGGGAGGAGCCTTGGGGTACACCACAGTGTAGGGGTCTGCTCGTGGAGCAGGAGTCGCCGTCGAAGACCTGAAAGGTTCTTCCGCTGAGAAAGGAGCTCAGCCAGTCAAGGGCGTTTCCTGAGACTCCCAGGTCGGATAGTCGAGACAACAGGGTTCTATGGCACACTGTGTCGAATGCGGCGCTTAGATCGAGGAGGACCACTGCCACTGACCCCCCTCGATCCAAGATCCTCCTGGATTCTTCGGTGACAGCTAGAAGAGCCGTTTCAGTGCTGTGTTTGGGACAGAATCCTGTTTGGGTGGAGTCCAGTAGAAGATTCTCCTCAAGGAAGTTGGTGAGGTGGAGATTGATGTACTTCTCCAGAATTTTGCTTGCCCATGGCAGCAAGGAGATGGGACGGTAGTTGTTAGGGTCTGTGGGATTGAGATTAGGTTTCTTAAGCAATGCTCTCACCATTGCTTGTTTCCAGGAGGAGGGGACCACTCCTCTTTGCATGGAACTGTTGAGTAGGTCCATGAGGGTGGGGAGGATGACATGGTTAGCCATGTTCATCATCTGAGGGGGAGCAGGGTCGAGGGGAGAGCCTGATTTTACCTGAAGTGCAAGGGATTTGAGTGATTCCAGGTCTAGCGGTGGGAATTCATTCAGGTAAACTCGCGGAGGGTGTTCTGTAGCGCTTGGAGGAGGTGATATGACAGTGATAGTCTCTGGGCTGGGGGCTGCGAAGGAAAATATATTTTGTTGATTTTTTGAAAGAAAAATTCAGCCAGTTCGTTGCATCGAGCAATAGTATCGTAGGTTGGGGCTGTGGGAGAGGGGATCTTAGAAAGGCTTTTGACTACTTGATATATTTCTCTTGGCTTAGATCGGGCTTCCATAATTTTCTCTTTGTAGTAATTAGTTTGAGCTAAGTTTATTTCGGTTTTGTATGCCCTGATGGCTTCCCTATACCTGTCTTTTTCGGTGATGGCGTATCCCAGGCGCCACTTCCTTTCCAGCTTTCTACACTGTCGCTTTAGTTCCCTGAGTTTCTCCGAGTACCAGGGGGCAGTTTCTCGAGCTCTTTTTAGCCTGGTTTTCCTGGAAGGGAGGATGGTGTCGATGGAGTCCTCGATCCACTTATTGAATGTCCTGCTATCGGGTGCAGGGCTTTTGGAAAGAGCGGGTTTGGAGTCGTTAAGGAGGCTCGACCACTGCTCTAGCGGGAGTCTTGACCAGTTCCTCATCTTGCGTGAGGTGGGGGGGGGGAGTGACTTTACAGGTAGACCAGTTAAGGGGAATCAGGGAGTGATCCGTCCCTGGTAGGGGAATAATAGTGCAAACCGTTAGGTTGGGGCAGTTGGTAAAGACTGGGTCGAGCAGGTGACATTTGTCATGAGTGGGAGACCTGATTAATTGTTCTAGTTGAATTGCGGCTAGGCTAGAAACTAGCTCGTTGGCGGTACTGTCGGTGCTGACTTCGAAGTGAATATTAAAGTCACCCAGCAGCGTGAAATTGGAGGAAGACATGGCAGATTCGGCCGCTAGCGAAGGTAGAGAGGAGTGGAAGTGATTTAGTGGTCCTGGGGGGCGGTATACAAGTGCCCCTGTCAGACTGTCGTTAGGGGTGAGTTTGAGGCAGAAAGACATGCGTTCACAGTCTGGGATTGGATCCAGGGTACAGTAGCATTGGTATATAGATTTATGGATGATGGCGAGGCCTCCTCCTTTTCCGTGTGTGCGGTCCCTACGCGCAATTTGGTAGCCCGGTGTCAGGGCTTGAATTACATCTGGGTCGCAGTCTGGGGTTAACCAAGTCTCGGTTAGGAAGATGGCGTCAGGAGACCGTTCGTCTAAGAGAAGGGAGATTTATGCGCTATGTTTTGGCAGAGACCTGCAGTTTAGGAGCAGTAGGGTGTAGTTTTGCTGGGCCGGCTTGAGCCGGGGTGTTTGGAGGTTGGTGTTGCAGTGTTGACAATAGGTGGGTAGGTTCAGAGGATGGTGTTGGTGAAGGCAGCTATCTTCCGTGGGGGGTTTCAGTGTGAGAAGGGTAGCAGCACTGTATTGAGTCCTAAGGGGGGGACCAGGGGGGATGGCCCCTGTCCCCGGCCAGACGCGGATGGGCGCAGAAGGGCTTGCCTTTGGCGCGCCTTTGGCGCACTGGCGGCGCGTCCGCTGCGTGCGTTCGCTGCGCGTCCGGGGGAAGCTCATTGTTTTAAATGAGAGGGGGGTGTGGCCTCACGGCCGTGGGCATGGCCTGTGGGCTGGAGGACAATGGCGACACAAACAACTCCGACCCGCGGCAGCGTTTAGATCGGCTGCGTGGGGAAATTAGGCACAGGTGAGGAGAGTGCTCAGGGGGGAAGTGCAAGAATAACCACAATGTTCAATGTAAATGTAAAGACTGTGTTGTAAAAGCATGCATTGTAATTGCATATGTTGTAACATCATATATTCATAAAAAACGTAAGCCTGTAAGCAATCCAAAATGGCTGTGTTCCCTTGACCACAGGAAACTCGGGTCGCAAGTCTAGTTAGTCATGACCCAATTAGACCCTGGATTAGAAAGCCTGATTAGACGTAACCCTTTATTAGTGTGCCACGCGTACCCTCCAATATCGTCAGAGGACTTGGAGTGGCAAACTTAGGCGACATTGGCCCTTGATGAAGTGAGTACATGGCAGGATGGGCCATCAAGGGGCAAACTCTATGTAGCACCGGCATGACAATAGGTGCCAATATAGGCGGCATGGAGATGCTTAATTTGCTCTGGGCACACTGACCTCAAAAACGGGGTAGGACCAGAAATCGCTCCACAGCCAGTCCCCACAGCGCTTATGAACAGGGATGAAAAAATATTTGACCTCATCACAGCCGGTATATAGAAAAGTGGAAAACCAGTACAGTGTTTTCTTCACACAGGATGTAGAATCAGGCATGAAGTTGAGAGGCCCATGTTACATCTATAACGAAGATTACTGATGGATTGCAGCAAATGATGGAATCAGAGTCGGGTGATGTTACACTTGTTACACAATATCTTACCTGCTCTATCTGAACATTTGATTTGTTCTACAGTGTGTGGGTACTGGGCGGTGTTCTCACAATGGTCCCAGTTTCGGAGAATAGATTATGAAACTCAGGTAAGACGATTGATTTTAGCCTCATCTAAAAGGCTCTTTGTGTTTTGACATCGAGCGTGCTCTCTTTGTGAGAGTCCCTATCCTCACCGAGTGGTGGTTGTAATAGGGACTTACATGGAATACTCCCTGTTGTGGGAGTAACATGCTTCGCTCTTTTTTACAAATACACAGAGGTGTTTTTTTATAAATCATAATAATGAACAATGGATTGCCTTGAATGTCTTAGGAGTTAGGGGATTTCCCATTACTTTTATTTATCTTCTTCACATATGCTACTGGCGAATATGCTTATGGGGAACGATTAAGGTTTATTTTTAACCACCCTCCAAAATTGGTCACATTGTCAATAAAATCATACTAATAATTTAGAGGGATCTATACCCTGAGGAAGGCCAGTGACCCAGTCAGGCAACCAAGTTTGGACTCGATACTGCATAGCTGAGCGGACACCCTTTCAAAATCCCGGATCGAGGAATGAAACGGCACCTTTGATGAAACTTCACATTGAGTGCTAGGTGGCACGATTACGGCAAACAGCAACCATGCCTCATTTTAACAGAGGTATTGAAATACATCCAAACCAATGATTGTTGAAAACAAGGCACAAACAATCGTGGTAAATAGAGAGAAAAGCCACAAGCGAATAGGAATAAACCTGATTAATACAACAGGATATCCATAATAGATTCAAGATTGCAGAGGACACCCTTACCAAGTAGAATATCGGGATGTCTGTTCCATGAAGATCTGGCGCAATAATCCTTTCCCAGCCCCCGTCCTGAAGAAGACCCGCTAGTGACCCATAAATAAGGTGTCAACAGGGTCGAAACGTCGACAGAACCACTAAAAGGACCAGTTTACCGTGCCCAACACACCACAGCTAATTAATATAGCGTGTTGGACTTGAGTATCAATAAAACAGGAATCGGCCTTTCAAATTCTTTCCTCTCCTTTAATACTTATTCATTCACATGTAAATAGACCACCACTTATATGTCACATTGTCACAATATTTTCACGTAATGTCACTCTGTACACTGATCTGTTGCTCCGTATCTTGTATTTTGTAAAAAGTTTTTTATGCATATATTTAAGGTGTCAGTCAGAAACAAAAGAAAAAATACCTGAATAATTAAAATCACTCTGACTCTTTAATGATAATCAAAGTAGCATAATAAGTAATGAAGTTATGTTTTGACCACTGTTGAAGATACACATATGATTTAAAGCAAGTTTTCATACCCGAAAGAACCATTGCTGAAACTGTTAACCAAGTTTGGATGACACATGTCGGTTTTACTTTTAATCCTGTCAAGGTGGACCAGTAATTAAGTAGTTTGGATGGTACCTCCTTAGGCAGTTCTATCTAACTCCTCTTTCTGCACTAGTGATCCCTCATTAGGGCAATATTTTCTTTCTTCTTTTGCTTTTTTTTCTACCTCACAATAAAATGCAGCACTCCGCTCAGTGTGTTGGTCTGCACCTGGGCGTTGATAGCGGCCAGAGTATGAAGCATGCCGCAATATAGTGGGTGAGGGCAGTATTACAAAATCTATTGATTTCCCCTTTTATTCCTCTACTCTAACCCTTCTGACTACTTATCTAGGATAGAGGCACGGATCAAGTGAATAACAGCATGGCCTCTGTCATGGAATTTTTTTAAGTTCTTCTCTTTCTGTGAGTTTGATGCTTTCATAAGGGGAGTTAGAGGAGGCTCTCTCCCTTGTGGCTCTTTTTGTGTTTTTTGTTTGCGGCTGCAGCTGCCTTATTGAAATACACGCCCCCCTCATGGTGGCACACCATAACACCCTCTAGGGTTGTTTTAGACCCAAGCTTCTGCCCAAGGTGGTGGCCCCAGGTGTAAGGATTGGGCCCTAGGCCCGCATGATGGAAATAAGTGAGACACAGGACACCGGCTTATGGATGGTAACTCTGGCCACGAGCATGTGCGCTCGGGGTCTTTTATTAGCAGCGTCACCTGACCCAGTGACGTCTGTGGTGGGTGGGTGCACAGTCCAGGCAGGACACTACATCCCTCCCGAAATTTAATGAAAGGAAAACAAAATATCCAACCTGCAAGAAAACAGAACAACAACAATTTACAGCCCCAACAGATTTTCTTCAGGTGATTGCCTGGGAGATTTTGAAGTTCTGGACCACAAAGTCAGTCAGATGAGCTTCACCTTAGCGGTGTACTTCAGATCATCCTTGTCTTGCTGTGTTGACTCTTATCTACAGTGTTCATCAATTGGAGCATCGGGAGCAGAATGGGTGTGACCCTTGAGGGGTCTCGCAGGTGTTCCTAGTCCAGTGGAGGACAAATGCTTGTTGGTTGTTGGAGATGACTGCGGAACAAGAGGTCTTTCTTTGGATTTGCTGATCTTGATGCTTTCACACCTCCGTCCGGCCAAGTAACTTCCGACTAGCCTTTCTTGCCGGACTCCTCTCTCACTGAAGCCTCGAAGACTGGCCTCTCCTGCTTGGACTCTTCTCTCACTAGAGACGCTGGGAGGACCCTCTTGCCGGACACGATGGGACCGGGTGGACCGTGCGGGGCTTCGCATGAGCCACGCAAAGGCGTCACTGAGGAACTGCCAACAGACTCACCGCCAAGTCTTTCATGATGTCCTCGGGGTGTTGATGTCATTCGTCAGGATGGTCTTGCCGTTAGGACATGGGTTCAGTGCCTTCTCCAGACCGTTTTTCGGTGCCAGGTGTTCACCTGGGGCCTTCGTGTTTCCTGTTGCCTGTTGTTGAGCTGTCGCTGCTGCACCTCTCCCATCCGGATTCCTCTCCCACAGGACATGCGGCCGAGGCCCTCGTCCCCTGGACTGCCATGTCACCGTGTGGGCTGTGCAGGTTGCTGCGGAACTTCAGACAGGGCCACAGTCGAGTCTTGTGTAGTCCACAAGGGTGGATTGTCTAGTGCTTGGGTATGCTCTGCTTCGGCAAGCTTCAGGTTCACGGGGCACCCATACGGTTCTTCAGTGGTTGGTCTCCTCAGGTGCGAGTTGTCGGGATTACTGGGATCCACACGGATGTTGCGATGTTCCTTGGACAGCACCGATGTTCCTGTATGCTGACTGTTGCGATGCTCCTTGGACAGCACCGATGTTCCTGTGTGCTGACTGTGGTTCTCTCTCTTCCTCTGTAGTGTGGTGTTGTGTTACTCCATTCTTTCTCTTCATTCTCTTTCCCAACGCGGTCAGGTCTTCTTTCTTGCTTGCTCATGCTAACCAGGTTTCTCCATGTAGCGGGCCCTCTACATGTCGTCCCCTTGGTCTTGTCCATGTGGAAGGACACTGCCTTCCCCTGGCTTGTAGACTAGACCTGTCGTCGTATCTTCCTGTTACTTGATCACTTCTGTTGCCTTCAATCAGGATACCCTTCATTGGTCAATTCCATTGTGACTCTCCTGTCTCGTTGGGTTCCTTTGGCTCTACTGTTCCTCCTTCCTTTTCTTTATGCCGTCATGCCTTTCCTTTCCATGTTCCTTCTTGCAACGTGGTCTGGTTCTCTTGCTGTCGTTGGCATTCCCGACCAGTCTTCCCCAGGCAGCGTGCACTCCACCTGTTTCTCTCTGGTCTGGGCATAGCCCTCCGGCATGGTGCTCTTCTCTTCTTTGACTGGACCATTTGTCGCGATCTTCTCTGTTGCTTCTTTTCTTTCCTTGGCGACCAGACTGGGTGGTTGGCTTTCATCGTCGGCATGAGTCGTCATGCTGTGCTATCTTCTTCGAGGTCGCTATTCACCGTCACGGTGTTTTGGCGTTGGTGCCCTTTGTCTGCGCGGAGGAGGGTTGCATCACCGCTCCTGGTGCATCTCTGGTGCATGCCGCCATGCGTGCTGATGATGGCGCTCTGGTTGCTGCGAGACATCGCTGTCTCTCTTGGGGACCTTAGTGCGCTGTCCCGTGGCGTTGGCGTGTCGCTGTGCAGCGTCACTCTGGCGCTCTTGATTCCTGGCACTCCTGGCACGTTCCGGCGCAGTGCTGCGCGATCCTGTCGTGCAGGTGTGGAGTTCTTGCACTCCTGTCACGTTCTTGCGCTTTGTAGTACGGTTCCGCGCTTCTGGCACGTTCCTGCGCCTTGCGGCACGTTTCTGTGTTTGTCGCGTTCCAGCGCTGTCTCCTTTTGTGTTCCTTGAACTTCTCTGGGCGCACTTGTGGTGTGCTTGTGCTGGCTGGTGCGTACCTGTGCTTCTGGTGTCGCAGTGCTGACCTTTGCTTCTTGCTTGGCTCTTTGCGTGCTTTGCAGCCTGTTGTTCCCTGCTGTGAGTCTGCTTTGCTGTGGCGCGCCTGGGATCACTAGTGCAGGGCTGCAGTGACCTCTCTTTCTTTTCCCCTGGTGGACTGCGTCTTTCAGTCACGTGCTGCTACTGATGCGTCCTGGTAGTACTTTTGCGTGCTATCCTTTTGCTTTGCACGCTCTTCAGGGTTGGCTGTGCATGCTGTGCTCTCTGGAGGGGTGTCAAGGATCCATTGTGGGCACTGTCTTTGTGTCCATCTGTTATTGCCTCCGTTGCACTGTTTATCTAGGCTGCTGGGCGCGGTATCTCCCGCTGGCCACTAGGTGGCAGTGGAGCGTTTTCTCATGCCCCGGCAGTCTTCCCTTCTCATGGGCTTTCTCTCTACGTTTTGTCCCTGCTGCTCCTGGCTCTACAAGGGGGCTGGAGCCATTGTTAACCCCAGAGATTAGGAGAGATCGGGCGCAGGACTTCACCTCCCGGGGAGTTTTTATTTCCTTTTCTGGAGGCAGGCGGGCACAGGCATTTCCTTTGTGATGCCCCACAGGGGGAGGCATTTCTGTGAGCGTGAAGGGGGGGCACACAAGCAGCCAGTGCCCTCTCGCGGCCAGCTAGGGCTCACTTCTGCGGCGCTGGCCGCTTGCAGGCTTTCGTTGCTCCGCCGGCCTCCGGAGGTGGTAGCTCATCACTACTCACTGCGGCGTCCGTCTTCCAGCATTCCTCTTCCCCCTCCCCCGGCAGCCTTGTACAGTCCTCGCGCGGGCAGGGGGGTGCTGGGGCCCACTGTCGTAGGGGATAGGTACCCACTGGCTAAACTTTCCTCCGGCAGTTGGCAGTCACTTTTCCCGGTCCCTGCCCCTCGCAGCAGGCAAAGTGTTCACGGGCTGCAGGGGAGGGGGGCCGCTCTGCTCGGCCTCAGGCGCTTCTCAGAGTCCTGTCTTCGGCCTCCCCCTCACTGCCGCCGGCTCATTCCTCACGCCGCTCGGGGTGGGGAAGGTCCCCGCACCATTTGGGGCACTCTCTTTGATGCCGGTGAGCTCATTTGGGGTGCAGCGCTCCTGGGCAGCTCATGTGGGCTTGGGCTACAGTGCCAACTTGCGGGTGGGCTCCGCTTCATTTACTTAGGGCCCCGCAGCTCTCCACATGCTGCGGGCTCACTCGCCTCACCGCCGCACTTCACCTACGCTGCGGGACAAGAGACGCTGCAGGCAGGCCGTGGGTGGGCTCCGCTGGCCTAGTTTCACTTCCACGTTCTTTAACCCTCGCAGCAGCCGCGCACCACACATGCTGCCCTGCGGGGGCAGGAGGCACTACAGGCAGGTGGGCTCGCTGGCTTCGCTTTGCTTTATGTTTAACTGTCGGCTTCCACGCGCCCGGCAGGGCACCACGGCTATGCGGGTGGGCACCGCTTAATGTCCAGTCACCAGCGGGGGGTCACTTCAAGCTTGTGCCCCCCCCAGGCATTCAATATTGCCCGGCTCACCTCCGGCCTGCCGGCCTTTCCCTCAGCGCGGGTGGGCTCCACCTGAACTCTCCGTAGCGAGGGTCAGTGGCGGCCGACGTGGGTGGGCTCCGGTCGGTCCGCTCCTCTTCACCCCACCCTGGGGGCTCACGCTGGGCACTGGAGGTGCGGGGTGGGCTCCCAGTCACCTCCTGCTTTGTGGTGTCAGCCCGGGGCTTCGCACACGCCCCGTGGGCCTCAGCTTGTTCTCACTTGCTGCAGGGAGGTGCTCCTCGCACGGCAGCATGCTCTCCTCCTTTTTTCGGGGCTTTTCAGCCGCGGCACGTGTGACTAGCGTTACCGCCTCGTCGCCAATGTAAGAATTGGGCCCTAGGACCACATGATGGAAAAAAGTGAGACACAGGACACCGGCTTATGGATGGGAACTCTGGCCACGAGCACATGCGCTCGGGGTCTTTTATTAGCAGCGTCACCTGAACCAGTAACGTCTGTTGTGGGTGGGTGCACAGTGTTTGGTTACACTGAAAACAACTAGACTGTGTCCAGGCAGGACTCTACACCAGGATAGGAGGGGCATCACCAATTTCGAAAAGAGAGTGTGGGGACTGCAGGACTACATCAGCTCCCCCTGAAAGAAACTCATGAAAGCACTGTTAAAAGGGTCAAACAATATAGGGTCCCTTATTTTGCAGCCAAAGTTAAGCACTCTAAAGTGTATAATTTTTGCTGCATAGTCTGGTAGTCAGCAACCCCTGTTGGTTGGTATCATAGGTGAAGGTTTTGTGGGACAGGTTTGCTTAAGAAGGACACAGACACATGGTTTATGTTTGTACAATACTATAAAGGAGTTGCTTATAGTGCCTAATTTATATGTGTTGGTATTGCTGACAGTCATGAGTATTCCTGAAAGACTGCAATGCTTTGAATTATAATCTGTGCACATGCTTGAAATACTGTATTACTTGTAATGATTGCAGATGTATTATGGGTACTGAAATCAGTTATGGAATAATTTATTATGCAAGGTTATTCTGGTATTTAAGTGTGCTAACACTGACATAATTTAAAGTGACACCCTACTATATGGTTATGTGCAAAATTGTATGGTGAGGTGTAAGGTGACTTGTAGAGTCATGACTTTTTAGAGTTCAAATTCAATGTTATGAAAGGTATTACCACCAATCTATGTCGTTTTGTAAATTACTGATTGGTATTAAGTAGTGTGTGTGTAATAAATGTACATCCTTTTTCTATAGAAAAAGCACAGAATGGATAATCATTTATAGGGTGTTATTAGTGCATGCAAGCGAATGATGATGGCTAGCTCACACCACCTCCCCAAAGTAGGCCTAGGACTGCTCTGCTTTACTACCCTAAGAGTCAAGGGCTGCAATGGGGTGTTTGGCTCCCAGCCAGAGGGAATTTTGAACCCCTTACTTGTGCAGGCCACACATTGAATTGCATATTTCTTACACTAACCCTAATAAAATAAGTCCATATATATTAAAGGCCTATTAAACGAAAATGCTTAAAATCAAATACAGTGGGCAGAAAAGTTTGTCCTAGATCTCTTGAAAACATATATTTTTATTCACATGTTACAAATAGTTTCCAATTGAGTACATTAATATGTATTTCTGTAGTATTTATATAGCGCAAACCTAGCCAAAAGACAGTGGAGAGCTTACAAGGTCAACGCCAAAGACATAGTTAATGTGGTAGGAGACATAGGTGGGTTGTGGACTGTTATTGCGTGACTAAGTAGTATTCTTTAAAGAGATGAGTATTCAGATCTTCCCAAATGTTAACTTGGATGGGGCTGCCTGTTTGATATGGCGGTGTTATCTTCAATACTTGATATATAGAAGGATTTTGCCTTGCTTTTTGTTTCTTTTTTATCCTTCTTCGTCGTGGAGCTGGTTTGGAAAGTGGTGTGGGCTGGCAACTTCCAAACAAAATGAAAAATCCCTCCACCAAAAGCACATATTTTTTATGTGTACTGCATCATTTTGATTTTGGCATTACACAAGTGTTCTACAGAGGTCAAACTCATATTAGTCCTTAGCCTGCCCTGCCGATCCCCATTCAATTGACTAAGAGTATCTGCTGACACTCAACATAAAATGAGTTTGAAAGACAAAGCTCACTGATATCCTGTTTTCTGTTTATGTTACTCTCACAATAGTTTCATTAGATGCCTTAATTACTTTCCTTAGGTTGTTTTGCACTTTTCTCACTGCTCCTTGTAGGCGAAGATTTTCCGTTCTAGTTTCTTCCCTATGCTGGAGCATAACTTGATATAAGACATCCAAAGTAACTTCTGGTGTGTCTGATTCTCCTATAGCATGACTTGATCTTGTCACCGAGGGGCGCCCATTATTAGCTTGTATAGTAAGCATTGAGTTCTCATCAGCCCCCCACTCTGGTCTACTTGATGAGTCTTCATTCTCAGATTCATCATCACTGATGATAGTATTTCCTATGTCTGGTAGCGATTTTTCAGTGTCGCTCAATTCTCTCTCTCCCTCTACACTGTCAGAATATAGTGCTTGAGACAGATCAGTCATAGAGTAAAAGTTTCCAGCTGAGTCAATAGACTCAGTATCTCCAATAAAGATTGAAGGTATTGGATCTGCCGGTACTTTATTTATATTGTTAGATCCTGAAGCTATTTCAGTTAACGAGATAGAAACAGATGCAGTTACCTCGTTATTGATGGACTTCAGGAGCTGGTTATCCTGCATCATCTTTTGGTTATTTAAATTTTGTTGATGTACTGGAAGTAGTTTTTCCAAAATAGGAGTCTTCTTTGTAAACATCCGTGGGATCTTGGGAATAGCTCCAAGCCTGCATGTCCCAGAATTCACCTTGGGTTGAATCTTCTAAGGAAGGGGCACTCGAATTACCAGATAGTACAGCAGGCACAGGGGGAGGTTCTGAAATCAGCCTCTCGGGAGCACCTGCATTAGTATTCAAGACATGCAAATCAGTCCCATTATCAGCCGCCCCCCCCCCGGTGTTCTCTGACCTGATTCCTGGGCTGCCGCTATTGCCGCTCTCGTTTTTGGCTTTGCTGGTTTAGAAGCTGCCCAGTATTCGGATTTTTTGGTGCCATGGAAGAAAAACCAGCTCTCATCCGCCTCTGGTATCTTTCTCTCATGCGGCGTTCGGCTCTCCCAGTCTCCTGATCCTGACGATTTACCCCCGCCGGCTGTTCTTGCCGTCCGCTAGAAGCCAGGCTCTGACTCTCTGCAGGTGAGTGCAGTGGACGCGTTGTCAGTGTAGGCGGGCTTACTGGAGATAGAGTTGAATGCGCCCAAGCCAAGCGGAGAGTCTTTCGATAGCTAGACCACAGATCTAACCGCATACCGATCTGGTCTAAACATGCAATAGTAAGTTGTTTTTTTCTGAATCCTCTGTAATCTGTAATCCGTAATCTGTACCAGCACGTGAAACAGATACGGAGTCCGACCGCCGCCTCTCTGTAAAAGTGAGCCGTAACAGAGACCCGAGTTCAGTGCCTCTCACTCGGACGCCGCCGCATCCGCCATCTTGCCCCAACAATACCCGGATATCAGTGATTGAAGACTCTGTGGCTGAACACAAAAAACAGATAACAGCAATGGAAGGACTAAAGGAAGAGATTAATTGGAAGCTCGTGGATATAGAAAACAGATCACGTCGCAACAATCTCTGAATACTAAATATTCCAGAGGGGAACGAGGGGACTAATGTTCGTCAATATGTGACGGAATTATTTACAGAAGCCTTTCCTGAGCTAAGTCATTGGAAATGGAAAATGGAGATTCAGAGGGCCCATAGATTCCCATTCCAAAAGAATATGCGACAAGAAGTAAACCGTAATCCACGGGCGATCCTAATCTCTCTCAATAATTTTCTGGCAAGAGAATCCCTTTATGATTTGGCAAGACCTAACAGGAAGCGCAAGAGTAAGGGCGTGGAATTCTTTGTGCGGCCGGATTATTGCCATACTACAGTTCAATTGCGTTGGCAACTTCGTCAGCTTATACCTTTATTTCAAGCCAAAGGTGCTCAAGCTTTTCTCCTGAATCCGGCTAAACTCAAAATAATATATAAGGAACGCTCTTATTTTTTGACGTCTGAAAAGGCTGCAAAAGAACTCTTGACCTCTCTATGAATATGATTATAGTTTGATAAGCTATTGTACTGATCTAAGAGATCTAACTGGTTTAACGGGTTTGACCTGAATTATGATGTGAGTGAGGCTATCTTTGTACTTTCTTCAATTGTTTCTTCTTGTTTGCTCGTTGTGTATAAGATCGACCAACACTCTCTTGTTTTGAATGATAAACTGTAATCACTTTTTTTTTCTTGAGGTAATGGTCGCTATATAACGAGGATTAAGGATATAGGATAGAGGTGAGCCAAGAGACTCGAGTAATTCAGCGCAACTCATGTCATCACTTTTAGGGACTATACAGTCCCTTTGCCTCTTTTGGGTGGGGGTAAGGGTGGGGGAGGCTCGGATTTGCCGGAGCCTGGGGTGGTATTGGGGCGTTTGGGTGGGTGCAAACAAAGTCAGAAAAGCTAATAATTTGCTTAATTTTTCTAATTGTCTAATTTTTTTTATTCGACTCCTTATTAAAGTAAAATTTTTGGTGTATAACTTGAAACTCTACTGTAATTATAAGATGGACTTCGATGGGGATGGAAACAAAGATAAATGTTTAGAAGAATACATTTATTATGATGTTAAACGTAATCGATATATCTTTCAAATAAGATGGAGAAGTTACGAATATGCTCTTGGAATATATGTGGTTTAAATAACGAAAAGAATAGAGGGGTTGCTTCGCATATTATCTAATCTATGAAAATTGATGTCCTTTGTATCCAAGAATCAAATATTATGTGGAGTGATAGATTGCTGTATAATGAATTAGGAATGAATTTATTAACTTGTACACGACAGGGAACAATTACAAAAGGAGTGGCGATCTTGATAAGGAGAGGTCTAGGATATTCTAAACGTTGTAAAGCTGATCAATATGGTAGATGGGCAATAGTGGAGTTAAGTATTAATAATAGATTATGGACAATCTGTTCAATATATGCTCCAAACGTAGACAATCCAGAGGTACTAAACTTCCTAAATTTAGAACTTGCCTCTTGGTCATCCTCTTTAATCATATGTGGAGATCTGAATCTCCATGTTGCGGATAATATGAATATTCGAGGTTTATCTCCTTATCAGGGTTCCAAAAAAAAAACCATATAAAGCAATCCGTTCTCTGTTACTAGATTATGATTTATCGGATCTTGCTTATGAAAAAAATCCTACAAGTCCGGGGTTTACATTTTTCTCATTCCCCCATAAAAAATGTGTACGTTTGGATTACTTCTTTATTAACACAGCATTAATTGAAGATACAGCATTTTAAATATATCCACGTATTATCTCGGATCATAAACCAATTATGATTGAAATTAAAACAGATATGTTCCCCACACCTCTACTTAGAAACTGGACATTTGACAGGAATTTATTAGTAGATCCTGAATACTTGGAACTTATGTCAAAATGGATAAAATAATTTTTTGAAATTAATAGAGGAACTGCACAAGTCAAATATGTCTGGGATGCTTTTAAGACGGGCGTACGTGGTGAATCATTATCATATGTTATCAAGAAACAAAAGATCAGTCGACAAAAAACTGAAGCAAATTATAAGAATGTTATGGATTGGGAGAAGAAATTAATAGCAGCAATAGCACTGTCACAAGATACAGGGGATATCGAAAATAACCTAGCAATTCACAAGTCACGGTTATATGAAATGTTTGCAACCAAATTAGCGGAACAGGTGGCAACCTTCCGTTCTCAGATTTATGAATTGGGTGAGAACTCAGGTAAGATTTTGGCGAGAAAAATTAGACAAAGAGAGGTTTACAATTCTATAAATTCTTTACGGGATGAGACAGGACAGCTACATAATAAATCCGAAAAAATTCTGGACATTTTCTGTCGATTCTATGCTAAATTATATCAATATGATGCTCTATCTTATTCGACAGATCTTTTTATAAATTTTGGGAGATCAATTAAATTTACTAGGCTCTCTGAGGCTCAAAAATTGGCCTTAGAGGCTGATATTACATGGGAGGAAATAGAAAAAGCACTATTATCACTGGCGTTAGGCAAAGCAGTAGGTCCTGATGGCATTCCGATGGAATTTTATAGAATATTTAGGAATGCTATAAAACAAGATATTTTGATAACTTTTCTAGAGGCACAAAGGGGGAAACCACCATTATCTTGGAGCGAATCTATAATCATGACATTTCCTAAAAAGGATAAAGATCCTCTGAACCCGGCATCTTATAGGCCAATATCCTTAATTAACTCCGATAGCAAAATATATTCAAAGATTTTAGCTTATAGAATTTCACAAATTATACCTACAATTGTCTCACGTTGGCAGCATGGTTTTATTCCGAATAGAGATACAGCAGATCATATTCGGAGAATCATTGCGCTGATGGATTGGGCAGAAACCACCAATACACCTATCGGAATCGCCCTATTGGATGCTGAAAAAGCATTCGATAGGGTGGCCTGGTCTTATTTATGGGACCTACTTTATATGAAGGGATTTGGCCCAGGCATAATTGTAGCGCGGAAGGCTCTCTATCAAAATCCGACGTCTTGTGTTAAACTAGGACTTAATAAATTGGCATCTTTTCCTATTCAGCGTGGAACACGGCAGGGATGCCCTTCTTCCCCACTCTTATTTGCTATCTATATCGACACCTTTCTTAATAAACTAAATCAGGATGACGAGATAATTCCAGTAGAGGTAGCAGGGGTTAGCTATAGAGCATTAGCATATGCAGATGACGTGGTAGTTGTCACTACAGATATAGTGAAGGCCTTTAATAGGATTGAGGAGTTGGCAGTACAATTCGGGTCCTTCTCAGGTTATAAATTAAATCTTTCAAAAACACAAATTCTATTTGTTGGCCAAAACCCTCCACCTCGAATCAACATAGTTACGGAAGTGATATATTTAGGTATTAAATTAACCACCCCAATTATAAATATTCCTAAGATTAATTATAACCCAGTATTAAAAAAAGCCAATTCCACGTTAGAACGTATTCATCATTTACACTTATCACTATATGGGAGGAATAACGTTTTAAAAAT
The DNA here is from genome assembly GCF_964263255.1 of Lissotriton vulgaris. Lineage (NCBI taxonomy): Eukaryota > Metazoa > Chordata > Amphibia > Caudata > Salamandridae > Lissotriton > Lissotriton vulgaris. The sequence goes on along the minus strand of NC_141696.1, from coordinate 660,852,725 downwards.
GTTAATCTTACCAAAATTCTTATATCTATTTAGGTCAGTACCACTTGAATTTTCGATGGACTTTTTTAAACAAACTGAAAAAATGTTAGGGAGATTCCTATGGGGCTATAAGGGTAACCGAAGAGCCTATAAAAAAATGATCCTACCAAAGTCAAGAGGAGGATGGGCTACCCCTCATCTTTTACAAAAGACAACAATGCCCCAGCGCTATACACATTAAATCATTACTTGATAGTACTGATATCAGTTGAAGTGGTGGAAGTTATTAAGCAAATCTAAACTTTAGGTCAAACTTCGAGAATGATTGTACATAAGTGAAGATATATGAGTTGAGAAACAGTCTGTTCTTGGTGTAGTCACTTCTGTTTATTGTTCCATTTCACAAGCCAACACGTGTTTCATCGCAGGGAACAAACTGCGAATCTTCAGGGCTGGATAGAAACATAAAAGGAACATTTGCGAACATGTTCTATTCATGAACATATTACGATAGTGACTTGATCGTGTCAACCAGAGTGATAACAAGCATGCCATTGAGTGACTTTGTGTCAGTGTGACTAGAGATCACTAACTTGGTGACATCTGTGAACTAAAAAATTGGGTCGGAAAGACCTACAGATTAAAAGCACTGCCGGGAAGGAAAGTGAAGTGACAAGGTGAAAGAAGTGTTGTGTGTTTGAAAAGACGGTATCCCAAGTGACTATTACGTGGTATTTAAAAACAACGGGAAAAACATGGCAGTTATAATTTCAATCGTTTGAGCGTCCGACATTGTGCACATCACTTAGTAGATATTTGACTCTTTTCTAGGGGTATAGTCTGAAAATTAGTGCAATTATTCCTAAGAACTCTTTGGCTCATTTGCATTAGAGATGATCATTATAATGGGTAGATATTATACCTTGAATTATAAACTTCTAGAATTAGATACAATCCATCAGGATGTCTAAACCTCTGTCGTTTTTGTCAAATAAGCATGGGGAAGAAGGCCGGTCAGTGTGTAGACTCTGTTGCGTGTCTACAAAAGGAATTGGGGAATGAGAGAGAAATAGGACAAGGGAGAAGGAATAATAGGAAATGCTGGGTGTACACAAAAATGCTCTGGAATATTGGATTAAGGGAGGAGGGGGTATCTCTGATTTGGTAGTCCGCTATTGTTAGTAATGGAGGTATCGGTTGGACCAAAGTTCATAGAGATACATGACACTCACCCTCATAAATTATAGGTGAAAATACGTTTGAGAGAACACCCAGTAGGGGCGTTCCGTGGAATCCTGAATTCGGATTTCCAAAACGTACACACTCAGGCTGTGCGGGATCTGACAAATCTATATGGTATACATAATATTATAAACATAATGTCATTTCTTGATCAGTACAAATTAAGTAAGGGGAAGAAACAATCCATAATGTGACCTACCTCGATTATTCACAAGTCAAGTGAAAAACCGGGAGGAGAAAAAAAAAACACGTGTTGGCTTGTGAAATGGAACAATAAACAGAAGTGACTACACCAAGAACAGACTGTTTCTCAACTCATATATCTTCACTTATGTACAATCATTCTCGAAGTTTGACCTAAAGTTTAGATTTGCTTAATAACTTCCACCACTTCAACTGATATCAGTACTATCAAGTAATAATTTAATGTGTATAGCGCAGGGGCATTGTTGTCTTTTGTAATTGTGTGGATCGTTCTGGTCCATCTTGGAACGGTTGTGAGGGATTACCGCTCGCCTCATTGCCTATACTGACCACTTTTTGTATTCATTACCTTGCGGCCACCCAGGTGTTACGCCTAGTTATTCTGGAATACTAAAAACCTCCCAGCTGTGTATTGTACCAATTGATTTCCAGAGAGGGCTGCCCCCCCGCCAAGATTCCTTACTTGCATATATACCCTTAAGCATACAAAGCTAAACGTCTCTACCATAACATGGACAGAGAAAAAATAGCTGCGGACCTCTTCGAGAATTTAGCCAAAGGCATGCCTACACATACTGCTGCGGCCAATTCTGGTCCCCCTCGGATCGAGGGTTTAAAAGATAAATTTAAAAAACTTGAAAGACTAAAAAAACAAGAGAACTCACGATGGTGGGATGCTACCACTTTAAAGCAATACATGCGCTTAAAACAAATACCCAGAGGCTTACGCTCTCAAATCTTTCCAACCTACGACGATCTTGATGTAGATCTTTTGAAAAAATGGGAAGATTCTGTTAACAACAATTCTTTTGTTCTTATGGACATTTTAATAGAATGCGCAGATCGCAAATCCATTAAATTACTGGGGGAAATTGCGATCCTAGAACAAGAAATAAAAGACCTTAATCTGGCAGAACCTACAGTGAAAAATTACACCATCCTAGATGAGGTCCTGTTCAAACACCAGGAAGAAATTAAAAATAGAAAAGCCAGACAAATAAAGAGAGACAATGGGGACTACCGCAATGGTAGAGTTTTCACTTATGATCGCAAATACGATGCAATGATTCGATCGAATAACCCCAAGAAATTCGGAGGCAACACCGCTGCCCCCAGCTCCATTTCATCCAGTAATACATCCCTTAATACTGCGGGTACAAGCGAACCAGAACTAGAAATGGGGGATACCCTAGATGCCAATAGTACTCCTTTTTTAGTGGAAATGGAACGCATTCGCAAGGGGAACAGGGTTCAATCTCAAAGAGGCGTACAAAGTCAAAAACCCACAGAGGAAGCAGGGGTGGTCAACGAAGACTATCGCAAAAAACTAAGATCCGGAACAACAAGGAAATAGAAAATGAGAACAAAGAGGTTCAAGTAATCAACCTATCCTCTTTCCTACTAACTCTGGATATGACCAATCTACTCTCAAAAGGCCTTAGCTTCAATCCATACTCTACAGGTGACATCTGCCAAACTAAAATAGATCTCTTTAAGTTTGTCTGCAATTTGAAATTAAAAAAGTACTTTGCAGGAAAAACGCCTAGTAGAAAAAATGTGAGAAATATTCCTGATGTTTTGGACAATGATTTACACACAATAAAAGATATACAAGCAATTCATTTACTGTTGTCAATCACTGAACGGGAAGATAGCCCTATGGAAATGGGGCAACTTCTAGAAGAACTTAATATAGACACAGACCTTGGGGTTGCAAGTGGTCTCAAAGGCAAGTCCACATGGACACCAACATTACCAGGTGGCAACAGTATTGACAATTTCCATAGGCGTGTTCTAGAAGACCTGAACAAAATCAATACTAAAAAACTAAATGAAACTTTCACATTCAAAGACAATCTAACAAAAGGAGAGCGTCACGCCCTAACCACACTCACCCAGAATCCTACCATTATTATTCGTGAGGCAGACAAGGGAGGAAATATTGTGGTTATGAACGCAGACGACTACAACAACGAGATACTGAATCAATTAGCAGACCAATCTTGTTATAAACTAATTGCACAAAACCCTATGGGTGCATTGGCAATTAATATCAATGACCATCTACGGAAATGGAAAGAAGATGGTCTCCTGAACGATGATGAGTATATGTATCTTAAAGTATTTAAACCAACATACCCATGGCTCTACACCCTTCCAAAAATGCATAAGGATCTCCCCTTTCCACCAGGTAGACCTATAGTCTCTGGAATCGGAGGTCCAACCGAGAGACTGGCAGAATATGTGGATGTGTTCCTGGGCCCACTTGTCAGAAATTTGCCTTCCTATATACAAGACTCTAAACATATCCTTAGCCTTTTGGGCGACTTAGAATGGCAACCGGGTACTACCTTAGTCACCATGGATGTTGTCGCCCTTTATACCCGCATTAACCCTAGACTAGGTATAGAAGCGATCACCCGTGTTCTATCTAACCGGCCGGCATCGCTTTGGGCACACACACAAATGTTAATTTCTATGATGAACTTAATTTTAAACAACAACTTTTTCATCTTTCATAAACAGTGGTACCAACAGAAACGAGGAGTAGCCATGGGTTCGAAATTTTCTCCCTCTTTCGCCAACCTTTTTATGGGTGCTTTCGAAGCAGACCACATTTGGGGTACCCAAGGCAGCCTATATACTGACTCCATTCTATTTTGGGGTCGGTATATAGATGACTGCATTTTACTATGGACTGGCACAGATGAATTGCTACAGAGCTTTTTTGATCATCTCAATCAGAACAATTGCGAACTGAGTTTCACCATGAAATCGAGTAAATCACACATAGAATTTCTAGACCTGGAATTCTATGTGAAAGAAAATACGTTATAGAGCAAACTTTACAGGAAACCTACATCCTGTAATGCCATTCTACGAGCTGATAGCTTTCATCCTCTCCACCAGATCAGATCAATACCTTTTGGAGAATTTCTCCGTGCAAGACGCAATTGCAGTGATGATGACGATCTCAATACTACAGTAGAAGACATGAAAATGAGATTTGAAAAACGTGGCTACCCTAAAACCATCCTGTCAGAAGTGTAAAAGAAATTAAATAAAATCAAGAGACCTGACACATTGAAAACTAAGGACTCCCAAATGGCGAAAGATAAAACAGTGAGAATGATCACTGAATACAACGCACTTCACCAGTCGATTAGGAACAGCATGACTAAGCACTGGGGTCTGCTAAGAGATGACTCAACATTAAAATAAATGATCCCGACAACCCCTCAGATCACTTTCCGCAAAGGGAGAACATTGAGGAACAGACTCAGTCCTACAGTCCCACGCATTGACATGACCCCTAACTGGTTAACCCAACGCAGTAACAGGTTTTTCAAATGTGGCTTTTGCACAATGTGCAAATGGGCCAAACACAAAACCAAGCACTTCAAGGGACCAATCGAAGAATTATATGACATTAGAGTGAACATCAACTGCACCACGAAATATGTGGTGTACATCATAGAATGCCATTGTGGCAAGAAATACGTTGGAAGCACAATAAGGACCTTGAAAGACAGAATATCAGAACACATGAGGGCCATTCAAAAACAAGACCCTAAATACCCAGTAGCTCTGCATGTAGCTAAATGTCAAGCTAATCTTTGGAATCGAAACTGTGCCTGTCCATGTGAGAGATGGTAACCGAGAGCTAGCATTAAGACGTAAAGAAGCCACTTGGATCATGCGTCTTCGAAGCATTGAATATGGGTTAAATTATGACCCAGAACTGCAATTCTTTCTGGGGAACAAGACCCCATTAACCTTCGATTAAATGGTCCCTTCTGGTTTTGTTGTTTCTTTCCCCTAATGAACAAAATCCAACCTCAATATCATTTTAGCAATATATGTTTAGTTTCTATAATTATAGACAGATATAATGTATTTACTTATACAACATGGTCTGAAATCTTTCTTCCGTTCTATAAACGTTTGTTTTCATTTGTGTTCATAACCAGACAGCATAGCTATATACCCATGTCATTTACTCGGTGTCCACTCAAGATAGCTCAAACCTAGAAAACGTAAGCAAGAGGATCAACAAAGTAGATCTTCCATATCACCTAATACTATTTCTATTCCCTATTACAACAACAGTTGTTTATCTTACCATGATACCATAAATAATACACGTGTAAGAATCATGATTCAAACAGTCCTACACTAGTTGCTATGACCTTTGGTCAATAATCTCCTAAGTGCCACTACCAGGCCCTTATTTACCCTCTTGTGTTTTTTGCAATATACCCTTGCTGGGTGTCTTATAATTACAAATGTGCTCTTTTATATATTTCAAACATCTCCTGACATGTTTAATCACTATGTTTTCAATTAACCCATATGTCTAAACTTTATATAGGACATAAATATCCGGGGGTTTAAAACACCAAACATGAGTCTCCTCTGGGAATGATCACCCCTTAAACGGCTCCGCTAAACTGTGTACATACTCTCGAGTTACGTTCTCGTATTATGTGCATAAACAAGGATCAGTACTTGCACAGAAACAATCGTATAAGAAAAATCCCAATATACTCGATACTCTACTATTAGAGTATTTCTTCTTTTCGTTGCCAACTAATGAAAAAAGAAGAAGACAACCAACGTTTTAGCCCTTTTTGTTTCAAACGGAACACCGGTATTTATTACGGCCTGACTTCCGGTCACGTGTCCGTCTTCGAAACACGGCGCCGGGAACCAAAAGAGGGAGAACGGTACTGACGAGGTAAGCGTGCTCCCTTTAATAAACTGGAAGTTATGCCAGACGCTATCCATCCTGGGTTATTTAAAAACTTCCAACCTACAAATCCTCTGCCTAAACTCTTCCATTTTTACCGACTTAGGTGCACCCGCCTTCGTGGACTTACCTGCGTATCCGCCCAACCACAAACTTTTTTCTCCTCCCGGTTTTTTACTTGACTTGTGAATAATCGAGGTAGGTCACATTATGGATTGTTTCTTCCCCTTACTTAATTTGTACTGATCAAGAAAGGACATTATGTTTATAATATTATGTATACCATATAGATTCATCAGATCCCGCACAGCCTGAGTGTGTACGTTTTGGAAATCCGAATTCAGGATTCCACGGAACGCCCCTACTGGGTGTTCTCTCAAACGTATTTTCACCTATAATTTATGAGGGTGAGTGTCATGTATCTCTATGAACTTTGGTCCAACCGATACCTCCATTACTAACAATAGCGGACTACCAAATCAGAGATAGCCCCTCCTCCCTTAATCCAATATTCCAGAGCATTTTTGTGTACACCCAGCATTTCCTATTATTCCTTCTCCCTTGTCTTATTTCTCTCTCATTCCCCAATTCCTTTTGTAGACACGTAACAGAGTCTACACACTGACCGGCCTTCTTCCCCAAGCTTATTTGACAAAAACGACGGAGGTTTAGACATCCTGATGGATTGTATCTAATCCTAGAAGTTTATATTTCAAGGTATAATATCTACCCATTATAATGATCATCTCTAATGCAAATGAGCCAAAGAGTTCTTAGGAATAAGTGCACTAATTTTCAGACTATACCCCTAGAAAAGAGTCAATTATCTACTAAGTGATGTGCACAATGTCGGACGCTCAAACGATTGAAATTATAACTGCCATGTTTTTCCCGTTGTTTTTAAATACCACGTAATAGTCACTTGGGATACCGTCTTTTCAAACACACAACACTTCTTTCACCTTGTCACTTCACTTTCCTTCCGGCCAGTGCTTTTAATCTGTAGGTCTATCCGACCCAATTTTTTAGTTCACAGATGTCACCAAGTTAGTGATCTCTAGTCACACTGACACAGAGTCACTCAATGGCATGCTTGTTATCACCCTGGTTGACACGATCAAGTCACTATCGTAATATGTTCATGAATAGAACATGTTCGCAAATGTACTTTTTATGTTTCTATCCAGCCCTGAAGATTCGCAGTTTGTTCCCTGCGATGAAACACGTGTTGGCTTGTGAAATGGAACAATAAACAGAAGTGACTACACCAAGAACAGACTGTTTCTCAACTCATATATCTTCACTTATGTACAATCATTCTCGAAGTTTGACCTAAAGTTTAGATTTGCTTAATAACTTCCACCACTTCAACTGATATCAGTACTATCAAGTAATAATTTAATGTGTATAGCGCAGGGGCATTGTTGTCTTTTGTAATTGTGTGGATCGTTCTGGTCCATCTTGGATCGGTTGTGAGGGATTACCGCTCGCCTCATTGCCTATACTGACCACTTTTTGTATTCATTACCTTGCGGCCACCCAGGTGTTGCGCCTAGTTATTCTGGAATACTAAAAAACCTCTCAGCTGTGTATTGTACCCCTCATCTTTTATTTTATTATTTAGCGGCGGTACTACAATATATATCCCCTTTAATTATTGGTAATAAAGCGCCGATTTCATATGCACATACCCCGTCGATTTATGAATTTGCTTTAGGAACCAAAGCTAGAGCCCATTTTTTGAGAATAATAGAACCCAGCTATTATAAAAAGATAACATTTAAGACAGTAACTGCAGCATATAAAGCATGGAAAATTATTAGAAAACTAGTAGGGATTCCAAAGTTATCGAGGTACACTCCATTAAATTCAATACAATGTTTTCCCCCCATATTTAGGGATGCCATTATGATCAAATGGAGAAATCAGGGTATCAGTTATATGGGTGACTTATGTTCGGAAAATGGTATATCTTCATTTGATGAACTTCAAACCAAATTCAACCTAACGAGATTCGATTATTTCAAATACTTGCAGATACATAGTTTTTTTAAATTAACTCTATATCAAGATCGACAAGATCTACATAAGTTCTTATTGATTGAGAGTCTGTTTTCAAAAAGGAAAATTGGTTATCTGTATGATATCCTTATGACCAAACTTCCGGATGATTTATCCACGATTCAACAAAAATGGGTAGTGAAATTGGGAAAAAATGTATTGCTAGAAGAATCAATTGACCTAGCAGATTCTGTCTTAATTACTGGTAGATCACGTTCACAACATTATATGATATTATTTGATTTGTACTATACTCCAGCTAACGTAATGAAATGGGGTGCTACAGCTGGCATTTCTTGTAATCGGTGTTCCTTGATTGGAGCAGACACTACTCATATGTTTTTTTCTTGTCCCAAACTTAGAATTTTACTTTCAGAAATTCACAAATTTATACAGATGATAATAGGTTATACATTAAGTTTGACTCCGGAATTGTTAATATTTGGACTCTCATAGGATACAGTAGGAAAAGAACATAAGTCTCTGATTTTTATTATGATGTCTGTATATCGAGCTTGCATAACACAAGAATAGATTAGTGCAGAGCCACCTTCTTTCTCTATGTGGAGATCTCGGCTGCTGGCCAAATTTAATCTTGAATCTGCGATTTATACGACAAAAGGATGGAAAAAAAAACAAATGGGGAGAAAAATTTGGGCAGCTATGCAACAATGGACTCAAGGAGAAATGAATGGACAAAATTAAGATATCACTTTTTTCTCATTTAATATAATGCTTATTTCATATATTGTCAAATGCTTTTTTTCACTTTCTTTTTCCTTTTTTGTTCTCTTTGCTTTTGTAAATGCTTTATACTGAATGTCTTATGGCAAAAAGGGGAAAGGAAAAAAAAAAGGATTTTTTTTTTGCTGTTATTCTGACTTGTTTGCAATAAAAAAAATTAAAAAATTACAACAAAAAAAATGAAAGACAAAGCTCAAGCCTGCCCAGAAATAAAGCGAATAGCAACATTAGAGCTCTATAGAGCTCAGAATTTGGGTCTCATGCTGGGTCCAACAAAAAAAACACCACCTACTACTCCTGCGGTAAGACTAAATATATTGCATTAACTGAATAATTTTTCACTGGTCATCGGGCAATTTTGCAATGCCATTCCCACTGATAACAGAGCGCAAAATTAAATTTCAGCAGGTGTAAATGTTTTTGCAGTGATTATTCGCAAATGCTTCAGCCAAAATGCCCAATCACTAGTGAACATTTGCTACTAGTATATGGCTTACTCCGGCTCCTGGCATTATTTTGTGTGCAATATTTCAGAATGTAGCAGACAGAAGGGATTCCCCTTATAGATACTCACCTAATATCTGGTTTAAAAATTGAACTCTGGGTTCATCCCCATGGCAAAGCTTAGCACCACAGCTGCAGAACTCTCACACAAAAGTATTCCGTTATTGTGATTAACTTGCTTTTTTCCCTGTAACACTAACTTGAAATAATCTTACCACCCGGGAGAAATTTCTCCAGTTGTATGAATATGTTTTAAAGAATCCCTCCTAAGCCAGTTTATTTATATAGTTATGTATGTGGTGCATTTATGTGGTGTTTGGATTTCAACTTGAAAACTGGGGGCCTTATTAATGAAGGTCTTGCGCCGCCGGTGCGTCACTTTTAAAATAGGAAAGGTGACCTACTAGTGGCGCAAGGCCTTCATAAATGAGGCCCTAGGAGTTCAGGCCTGGCTGTCCTTCATTAGCGCTTTAAAGCTGGTAGAGAGGGTTCAGCTCCCCTCATGGTTAATTGATTTACATATAAACCCGCTGGTAGGTTTCTGCAGCAAGGTGACAGAGTGCGAGCTGTACTTTTTTCCCCGACTGTGACCATGTACACACAAAGGAATTTTGCTTCACTTAGAATAAAAATGAATGTTGTTGTTTAAGTATGGTGAAAGCTTTCACATATTTACCACTCTATGGCTTGATTACTTTCCAGAACTATCTAAATACCTCGGCCTGCCTGATCAAGGTCTCCTCAATTGTGATATCATAAATGAATGTTCTCCCTCTGTGTACCACGGTGTGATAGCTCTGACCGTGGATCGTACGCAGCGTTATCTCCAAGGCTAGGCATGTATTTTTCTAATGCCATCTTTTTTTTCAAGGCTAGCTTGTTGATGAAAAGAACCATTAATCACACGCTGCACACATTGAGCAGGATTTGACGTGCTTCCAATGAACACAAATAGTACAGCAGCAGTGTTATCTCTAGAGTGTGTGCTCAGCTAAAGATACCTAGTGGCCTAATGATAAAGGCTTTTGTGAAAAAAATAAATGTTAGGAACTTTTAAGTCTGGATACAGAAAGCGTTCTATTTGTGCCAGAGCTCACTCCGACACAACAAACATCAGAATAAGACTGGGGCTCTGGGCCATCCCTTTCAGCCAATAGCGTATTTGGTTAAGACTTTCAGCTATTGCATTAGTGATGTTTCATTACCTTATGGATCAGCGGTTGACATTTTACGGCTGTCTGCAATTTCTTCTTGCATATTTTGCACAAAGTACCCTCAGAGGAAAGGGTCTGTGTCTGCTCTAGTTCAAAGAATATACACATCACTAGGCTTCATCCAGAGCTGCATCTCCATTTGGGTTCTGTCCTGAGAATCATAGCACCTGGAAGGTTCTCTACTGCACTAGCCGGGCACTGGTGTAGAATTAAGTGTGACTTGTGGGCTCCTCTGTTTCTGTTTCTGTTGCTAAGCGCTCATGGACAGTGGTTCCGCTGCTGCTCCCACTGGACCCTCCTGTGAAAATCAGAGCACTGAGCTCTTTACAGCTGCCCCTGCCAGGCACAGGTGAAATCAGAACTTACAGCAGTTCTCATGCTGCGTTCGCCTGTGCTCTTGTGCAGTGACTCCTTTGTTTCCACTAGTGAATAACTCATTGGGTAGGAAATGGGTTTCTGCATCCGCACATGGTTTGGGACTGCAGCTTTGTCACTGAAGGAATAAACAGGTGTAAGTCATGCACCCACATCAAGCATAACAGGCAGAGGAACCTAGTGTACCATCTACCCTACTGCTCTGGTCGGTATAGCAGCACAGGTGCACAACAGCTACAGCCTATGCACACACGGCTGCGTGTTGGTAGTGGCTGTGGCACCATCGGCATTCCCGACTGCACTCAGGATTGCAGCATACACAATACATGTAGTCAAGTAACTTCACCATTGACATCACTGGTGGAACAGCATTGGTTCTCTGTGCTTGGGCTTCTTTGTCTGGACCACGAGTTGCACTGCATGCAGCACAAGGGTCCTAGCTCCAACTCTTCCTTGCCCTCTGATGTCTTTTCCGGCAGTGTCGATAGACTTCCAAACACCACTGTTAGCTCTGTTGAGGCTGCAGGTACTGATTCCCTTGCCATCCCTGGACCTCTCAAAGATCATGGAGCTGATCCTGGTCAACCAAGTGTTTGAAACTTGCCACGCCATGCTAGTGAATGTGACAGACTTATTTATCTGGCGCTTGATCTCCTTGCCACACAGGGAGGCACCCCAGCTCACCATGGAGCCTTATCATGACACCACACCCACTCACAATTCCTGGAGGGCAAACAGTCAGGCATACATTAAAGTAGACTACTGAGTCTTGTATATTATGGAAGAAAGATGATTGTAGTCAATCGAATGACATGAACTAGTCGTACTAGGTTACATAGCAGTGGTGCCACCTTCCTGCACCAACAGTCATAACATCCTCAAATGGGAACACTGCATTGTAATTGAGAGAAGCACTCTGTAACTGTCTAAAGTTTTATGAAAGCATATGGGTATGCAAAATTGAATTGCAGGAGCAAATTTTCCTTTCTATCTTGTCATTAACTCAAATAACTGGATTCTTTCACACCTTCTGCCTTTCTTAAAACAATTACTTATTTGATATTAGATTCTGGATAACAAATTCAAAACACAGCCAAAGCTTTCATTCCATGAAACATAACTTCATCATAGCTGTTAACAAAATATTACAAACGCACTTAAAATCAACTATTTCCTCAACCATTGCCTTATTATAATAACACTTAATTGCACTGAATACGAGTCAACCATTTATAATGGCAAACAGAATGCAAGCATCAACACCACATGGATTTCAATATTACAGAACAAGGATTAGCATTTGCGTATATAATATCATAATGTTCATTCTAAAAAATTGTGATCATCGCACTACATCACTTATAAAAGTGTAACACTGCTGAACCTTAACTAATTGGCACACTCCACCTTCTTCAGCAAAAGGGACATCTAAGGTTAGGCAGTTTTAAATAATCAATGCCCGAATGGCAATCATCTCATCATTCATTTTAGTTCATGCCCCCATTTGGACTACTATGACAGTGTTTTGTAGCCTGCTAACCAGGCCTCAGTGCTAGAGATTTCTCCCTAAAATGGATACATGTGTATTGGGAAACCCAATTATCAAGTACTTTAACCCCCTTATAACCCTGGTAAGTGGTCTCAGGGGTACCCAGGGCATGGGAGTTAAAGGGGTTACCAGTGCATGAGGCACTGTGTTAGACCTGGCACCATTGGCCTGGTCTCCCTTCCATTTATTGCTGTTGCCTCTTATGTTTTTGCTGGTTTTAGATATTTTTGGGCAATGTGCCACTGCTGTTCAGTGCCACAGTGCAAGTGCTCCCTGTGGTAAATTGATGTATGGATTAGTGACTCCATGATTGGCTTGATTGGTTTACTTGTCAGACCCTAGTACAGTGCACTGCATTTGCCAGGGCTTGTAAATGCACTGATTGTGCCACCCACTGGAGCGGCTTGTGAAGTGTGTCTCAGGCCTGCCATTGCAGAGCCTGTGTGCAGTCTGGTACTGCCACGTTGACTGGGCAAGTGCACCCACTTGCCAGTCCCTAAACCTTCCCTTTTATACATATTAGTCACCCCTACAGTATGCCCAAAGGCAGGGTGCATTGTAGGTAAAAGGTAGGACATGCCCTGATGTGTGTGGCATGTCCTAAAAAGAAAATTACCGTCCTTTTTGTTTTTAGGGCTCGCCTGTTGTGCGCATGCGCATAGCTGGCGAAGCTCTATAGGGGCTTAAACAGCGTTTGACCAAGCAGGATTCCACTGGCGATTCCACGTAGTGCATGTGCTTTTTAGGTCATTGCGCAAGCGCAAGCCCTAAAAAGCGCGTGCACAATGCCACCAGCTGCCTGCCTGCCTGCCTCGCATTACCACATCAAAGGCAGCCCAGCCTCCCTCCCACAAGCTTATCAGCGTACGCTCATCCCCTAATTATTCACGGCCGGCCGGCCGTACTTTCAGTTTCACGGCCGCCGGCCGTGTCTCCTTTCATGCATCTACTTTGGTTTGTTAGTGTATGCCTTAAATGCGTACCTGCCTGAATGCCTTTCTCGTTTTAATACCGGTGTCCCTCAGTTCTCTCAGCACTTTTTGGTGTCAGTATTTATCTCAGGCTTTGCTATCAATTACTTTTTTCAACATCAGTTGTGCCTATCTAAAGCAATCTCTCCGTCACTGTTTCTTTACGTGTCTAATTATCTCTTCCTCTGGCTGTACTTCATGGTGTGTTCTGATTAGTAGTTGTAAGTATCTGTTTATATGTGTGTGTGTGTGATTCAGTCTGTCTTTTGGTCTGCCAGTTCTGTCCGTATGTTTTAAGCTCTCTCACTGTGTCTGCTGTTAAGCTGAACTTTGGTCTTTCCTTGTAGGTTTATTATTGCTTCAGTGGATAAGAGTATTTATTCTAAGGACTGTCTGTCTGTGATTGTCAGTCTGTCCGCTGCTGTCTAGGACTGTGCAGCTGTCCTGCGCTCACCCTGACCGGCTACCAGCCAGTCATCTCATTTGAGGGATTGTCTGCTGTGTCTTCCCCTCAGAGATCCCCCATGTCTGCTGCTCGTACAGACCGAACGTCCGCTGCCTTCAGTGGCTGCCTGTCTTTCTTCTGCCGGCGTCAAGGCCATCTGCATCCCTTTGGTCAGCACTCCAAGGCTGCCTGCCCCCCTCGGCTCTTTAGAGAAGTCTTTGTCTGCACTCTGGTCTTCATGTCTGGTGTCTCTCTGCGTGTACTCTTCCACTTTCCTCTGCTCTCCACGACTGTCTCTCTGCCGGCCCTCTGCTCGTTATGCCTGTGTCTCTGTCTGATCTCAGTGCCCATCTGTCTGAGTGCACTATATTCACCAGGGCTGCCTCTCTCTGTCTGTCCTCTTCCTCTCCGTGACTGTCTGTTTGAGTGCCCTGTGCTCTCCAGGGCTGTCTCTCTTTCTGACTTCTACTCTTCATCTCTGACTTTGTTTGTCCCCTTCCTCGCCTCTCATAACAGTCTGTCTGACTGCCTTCTGCTCTCCAGGGCTGTCTCTGTTTGCCCTCTGCTCTTCATGTATGGCTGTCTCTTTGTCTGTCTCCTTTCTCTCCACTCAGTGACCACCGGTCCCAGTACCCTCTGCTCTCCAATATCTGTCTGTCCTCGGATGTTCATATCTGGCTGTCTCTTTCCCTGCTCTGTCCTCTCAGCAGCCGTCTGTCTGAGTGTCCTCTGCTTTCAAGGGCATTCTCTCTGTCTGCCATCTGCTCCTCATATCTGGCTGTCTCTCTGCCTGTCCTCTTCCTCAGTGACCGTCTGTCTGAATGCCCTCTCCTCTCCTCCAGGACTGTCTCTGTTTGCCTTCTGCTCTTCATGTCTGGCCGTCACTTTGTCTGCTCGTGCTCTTGTGACACGCTACGGGCAGGCTGCTGATTCTTGCTAACCTAACAGGCAATCCTCCAGTTTGTCCGTTGTGCTGCTGCGACCCTCCAACCTCTCACGGCACCCGCTCCGCGGGCGCCGTTCGCAGAGGGAGACATGGGGGCATTTTTCAAACTACCGGGAAAAATAACTCACACGAACTCGGGACTGCGAGGACCAGCATCCACGGCGGCATTGACGAGCCGCAGCTGGTCCTCTTTCCGTGCCTGCACCTTACCTTGTTAAAGTCGGAGTGGGATCTCATTCCTCAATTCTGCTCGTGCTCTTGTGACACGCTACGGGCAGGCTGCTGATTCTTGCTAACCTAACAGGCAATCCTCCAGTTTGTCCTTTGTGCTGCTGCGACCCTCCCACCTCTCACGGCCCCCGCTCCGCGGGCGCCATTCGCAGAGGGAGACTTGGGGGCATTTTTCAAACTACCGGGAAAAAGAACTCGCACGAAGTCGGGACTGTGAGGACCAGCATCCACGGCGGCATTGACGAGCCGCAGCTGGTCCTCTTCCCGTGCCTGCACCTTACCTTGTTAAAGTCGGAGTGGGATCTCATTCCTCCGATTCTGCTCGTGCTCTTGTGACACGCTACGACAGGCTGCTGATTCTTGCTAACCTAACAGGCAATCCTCCAGTTTGTCCTTTGTGCTGCTGCGACCCTCCCACCTCTCACGGCCCCCGCTCCGCGGGCGCCATTCGCAGAGGGAGACTTGGGGGCATTTTTCAAACTACCGGGAAAAAGAACTCGCACAAACTCGGGACTGCGAGGACCAGCATCCACAGCTGGTCCTCTTCCCGACTCCGCCAGGCAAGGCCCGTACCCTAACATCCCAAAACAATATTAGAAATATCTTCAGCGGGATATACGGTAATTACAGAATACATGTTTATAGACACTCCGCCCCTCCCCATTCCCGGTTTCCAGACGGGGGTCAGCTAGTGGTGGGATACGAGCCGCCGCTGAATCGCCCAGGTCCTTGGAAGGGGGTGGTAGCTTTGAGGAGGTTATCAATTCTGCTGTTTTTCCCAACGGAGATTCTGGAGGGGAACTAGGGTCTTACTTGATTTGTGACTCTCTGGGTTATAGGAAGGGGCTCCTTTCTCTTTTTCCTGTGCTCTCCTTGACCAAATGATAAGGGGGATTGTGATTCCTAATTGTGTTGTGCTGATTTATTTTGATTGTTTCCCCCCCCCCCGCTCTTGGTTTAATCTTATAATCAAGGGGGCAGTCTGGTTTTCCTGTACGGTGGAAGGTAGATATCCTTAATTAACTCCCGTTACTTTTTATCGAGTGAGATGATGGCCAAAAAATTAAGATCTGGGAGAATTTTAGTAGGAAGGTCAT
Organism: Lissotriton vulgaris; assembly: GCF_964263255.1. Taxonomy (NCBI): domain Eukaryota; kingdom Metazoa; phylum Chordata; class Amphibia; order Caudata; family Salamandridae; genus Lissotriton; species Lissotriton vulgaris. Next base: position 660,836,413 of record NC_141696.1, on the reverse strand, counting down.
GCTCAAAAACCAAATCTAACCCCCTTCGTAACAAGACTAGCCATGTGGCCCATTTGAAAGGCACTTGTCAGCTATTTAACCTTTGGGAAAGGGGAAAGAACAAAGCTATAATGGTGGATCCTATACCTGAGGATAGTAAGACTTTAGAGGCAAATAACTTTGTGATGGTATCTAATACTAAGGGAACGGTGACTATAAATAGAAAAGAAAAAGAGGATAGTTGTTTAGTTGTAGCAAAAGAAGGACTTGCATCCTTCGAGAATAGCTTCTCGCCTCCTCTATTTTCAACAAAAGAAAAAATATAGATCTAGTACCAGAAGTTATTATAAAAACAAAGAAAGAGATAGAACATGATACTCTGCACAACACGAAAATTCCTCAAGATAATCACCCCTTACTGAACGCCTCTCCTCCGAGAGGATCCTATAATAATGGCCTGTCGCCCATGGTCTTAGATAAGGAACTCTGTCGAAGATATATAGATACCGATCCAGATAAGGCCCGGACTGACCTGAAAACACTGGCAACATCAAACCATGCAGGCCTTCACCTTTATAGCAGCACCCCTTCTAATGCCTCGCACTCAAATATCTCAATGAGTCCCAACTTAAATCTAACCGGGATAAATACACTTCAACCAAATGGGATAGACAAACCTGTTTCTGACTCTCTTTCTTCATTAGAACACCTACTCTCGTCTATTTTGCTATTACTAGAAAAATTTGTTGGGGGCTCCGACTGCGTATTAGAAACAGTGACTCAAATCCTGAAAGTCTTGTTGCACAATCGACTTGAGAAGGATATTAATCACGATATAGTCCCAAAAGATCAGGTTCCCATAGTTCAAGATGAGTCAAATATAGGAAAGGAGGACTCCAACCCCTGTCTTATTCCTCCAACTCCTATATTGAGAGCTCCAACGTTAAATTGCCCAATAGATGTTGACCCAGAAATAAAGGTCCCAGGGGAGTCCTCCCTCAAGATTGGAAATGATCTCTTTCCGATCTTCATTAGGCAACAAGGAGAGGGAGATAGGGAGGTATCCGTCTTAGAAGATAATAGTAACAAAGGGAACCCAGAGAAACCTAAAAAGAATGGGAGGAATAAGAGGAAATTAATAGGACGGATAGAAAAAAATAGGCGGAGGAAAATCCTTTTTGGAAAACATCTAAACTCTTCTACAAATAAAGAGTTAGATCAAACATCCCAGGCGGTTGCAGAAAACGAAAACAAATCTGGAAATAGGAATGCAATGGAAAACATGATTTCCCCATCTACGGTAGTACCAGTGGATACCCCCTTCCCTTCTCCCCCTATAACAACTGTTACTAATCATTTTGTCAATCAGTTGGTTTTAACAGGGATGTAGCTGATCCTATTAGCTCGATACCTTTGGGAAATGAGTACAACCCTCCAGGACATGTAAATCCAACTCTCAATCCGTTGGCGACATCCTTTGCGGGAGTAGTCACACGAGGCATATCGCTAAAAGAAACTAAGGAGGAAAGTATTGACACTCTTTGGCTAGAGTTTTCTCCCCTTTTTGATGCTGAGTGCACCCTGAATAGATCTCTTCTTCTCAAATACTTCCAAGAATCGGCAAATTTGACATTAATACAATCAGCTGATTTAGACAAGGTATTAATATTAAAGACTGAGATAGGGATGCTAACCAGGGTGAAGTTCCAGTCTAAACTAGTAGCAAATCTAATCTTGCAACGATCTGAAGACCTCCAGAGCAGAGGGATAGACGTAATACCCCTGGTAGGGAATACTGGACAAGATAGAGTTCTTAAATCCTCAATCCCCTCAGGGCCCCCTTTTTCAATGTTGCAAGCAGCTACTGGTAGTACAAAACAGGCTGGCAATCTTGCAGATTTAAAAATATGTATGTCTAAGGACCTTCGTCTAGTGTCCTACGTTAATCCGCCCTTACCATCTCGGCAACTTGATACTGGAGATGAAAGCCATCGATGGAACTGGCTCCCTGGAGTTCTTGCAAGAAAATCTCCAAATATCCATGCGTCTAATTCGCATCTTTAGCGACAAGGTGACAATAATATCCTGGAATGCAGCTGGCTTAAAAAATAGTCCGGAAAAAATGCAATTTCTCCTGTCTTTGGAGGCAAATATAATATGCCTCCAGGAGACATGGTGTCCGGACAAAATTCAGGTGGGGAAGGATTATTTTGTATTAGAAGGCAGTGCCACCGCTAATAAGAGAGGACATGCTAGTGGGGGGATAGCTTGTCTTTTATCTAATCAACTAAAATGGAACTATGCCCATTATTTGGACCCCTGCAACCTTTTTCAAGCAGTAACATTATGTAGCTGTGGCAATACTGAAGTTCTCAAACCTTTAGCTTTGATCAATGCCTATGTTCCCCCGGAAGCTGGTTTTAATGCAACTCTGAAAAAGGTTTTTGTATATCTTCAGAGTATCAAGGAGAAAGACCCCACGATTGCTATAATCCTAGTAGGGGACTTAAACTGCAAAATCTCCAACTTAAGTATGAATTTATTTCGTGATAAATTCAAAGAAGAATCTCTCCATATCCCTCCGGCACTATTCCCCGAAAATATTAAAACAAATAAACGAGGGAAGTTACTTTTAAACGAGCTGGCAGATATGGATGGGATTATTGTGAATGGGAGACTCCCCTCGGATTCCCCTGCAAATTTTACGCATAAATCTTATCAGGGCGAATCGATTTTAGACTATGTAATAGTGGGGATCCACTCTTTTGAGCTACTGAAGGATCTCAGTGTTATTGAAACCCCACTTAGTGACCACAAAATATTCTCTATTACTTTGAATGTAAACCCTCCTAAATGCGACCAGTGGTCTTTTAATAGTGAGTGGGTAAGCTTTGGTGTTAAGTCTGGAAGGTGTCATTGGAACGCAAGAGAACAACGCGAATTGGAGGGAATGCTCGATGTAGCAATAAACAACCTTCCTTCCTGGTATGGTTTGGAAATTGAAAATTTCTCTCTGTTTTTGAAGGCAGTAATAGCAGTCGCTAAAAACCCAAATAAGAAAAAGCCTGTTAGAATACCACCAAGCCCCCTGAGATCGCTCAATATAGAAATCAACAAATTAGTAAGGGCTCAATTTCTAGTTAAGTCTGCTGACATAGCACAAACAATATCATTGCTAAAAAGAAAAAGGAGAAGGTTACTGAACATAATTCGTAAAGAAAAAGAGGATGCCATTTGGATAAAACTAAGAGAAGCCTCTTTTAATGGTGAAATGAGGCAGTTTTGGACCCTTATAGGCGAGGGGTGTGGATTGAGAACAAGTCCACTCCCCATCCCAATTGAAGAACAAATATGGGTGGACTATGTTTCTACCCTCTATGCCAGTAATAGTTCTGTGGCCCTACAAGCATGCCCTAAGGAGGATAGTTTGCCCCTGGTACTCTTCTCAGAAAAAGACATAGACCGAGCTATTAGAGAAATGCAGTTCTCCGGGGCAATGGGTCCCGACAAATTACCTATCTCCATACTAAAACAAAGTAGGGCTAAATGGAGTAAATTACTCTGTCCCGTGTTCAATTTTTGTCTTTTGAGAGGCAAGGTTTTACTATCCTGGAAGGGAAGTATCCTCGTTCCACTCTTTAAGAAGGGTGATTGTTTGTCTCCCCAAAACTATCGCCAGATTTCATTGTTGGATGCAATCGGCAAGGTTTTTACAAGATGTTTGTTGAAGCTAATAAACGATTGGGTGGATCGATCAAATATACTCCCTCTTGAACAGACGGGGATCCGGAAGAACCACTGTACCATGGATAATTTAACAGCCCTACAGGTAATAACCGATAAATATATTATGGCTAGAGAAGGGAGAGTCTACCTGGCCTTTATAGATTTTTCCACAGCCTTCGATAAGGTCGACCGACCTTTGCTGTGGAAGAAACTATCAGCTCTTGGCATGCCACCTGGGCTTCTAGACTTGGTACAGGACCTTCATGATAATACTTGGTGTAGAGTATTGCTGGGGGGGGAGAGAGGTCTATCCCAGGCCATCCCATCTGCCAATGGTCTCAAACAGGGTTGTCTATTGGCTCCTCTCCTGTTTTCTCTTTATGTCAGTGACCTTCCCCACACTTTATCTCTCAGTGAAGGCATTGCTCCGCGCCTGGGGGATACACCCATTCCCTGTCTGATGTATGCAGATGACATATTAATCTTAGACCTTACCCCGAAAGGTCTCAATAACTGTCTGCATGCTCTACACACATTTTCCGAAGCACACTATTTGAAAATAAACATCTCCAAGAGTAAGGTAATGTGTAAGACGGGGAAGAAAAAACAGAAATCTGGTCACATCAGCTGGGAGCTGGGAGGACAAAAGCTGGAAAGTGTACAATCTTATGTATTTTTAGGTAAAACAGTCTGTATCAATTTAAGTAATAAACCCCACATAGATAACAGTTCCCAGAAGGCAAAATCTCAGGGTAACGGTCTAAGAGCCTTATAGAAATCTACTGGTAAGAGACATTTTGTGCACCTTTTAGAGGCATTCCGGGCAAAAATCCCTGCAACTTTGCTTTACGGTATTGAACTCATTGATTTAGGACAATGGGGTTTTTTGGATATCACTGAGGGTTCCCTTTTGAGAAATTTAACATCAGTTAATAATGCATGCACAGTAGCATCCCTTCGACTTGAATTTGGTTTAAGAAGTAGTTGGGTCCAGGGTTTGGCAGGAGTGATTCGCTGGGTCGCCTGTTTGATTAAGGGAAATCCGGCCACACTAAGATCACTCATCAAAAAAGAGCTACTGGGCCCTCTAAAAGAGTATTCGCTACTCATAAAGAACTTCAGAAAGGCTATTACATTCTTGGAACTGGAGGAATCAATCCTTTTTGGACTTTCTGCACAACAGCTAAAAACTACCCTAAAACAGGCGACATGGAAGTTAAGTTTCGAGAGGGATCGTAACTCTATCATTTTGAAGAAGGGGGTTACCCAAGTTGTTAATTCATATCTATTTAGACAAATACAACCTTACTCCTCTTGGAACATGCCCCATGGTCTGCGCCGTTTTTGGCTACTCTTGAGGCAGGACCTCCTTCCCTTGAATAAGTTATTAGCCAAATGGTACGGTACTTCCAATATATGTAGTTTCTGTAATAATTCAGTCCAAGATACTGTGCATGTTTTGTTTGTTTGCCCTGCCCTAATGGCCCATCGTCGTAAGTGGGTGAGACCAGTTTGCATACAATTGGGCATTTTATCGGCAAGATCTTTCACTGATGCTGTTTTTAGTCCCCCCAATGAAATCTTTTGCTACAGAATTTTTACATTTTTTAAATGCTTTTTAGAATTGTATTAAATGATTCAAATGAAAATTTTGTACACTAGGCTTAATAGTACGCTTGTTTAATATGTCGTTTTAAACCTTGTACTGCTTCTATTGTCATGTTGTTTTATGTGGATCTCAATGGAGTTCCAAATCATATATTCAATAAAATTCAATTTAATTCAATTGTCTGTTCTCTTTCTCTTCTCTCAGTGACAGTCTGAGTGCCCCCTCCTCTCCAGGACTGTCTCTCTGTTTGCTCTCTGCTTTTCGTGCCTGGCTGTCTCATTGTCTGTCCTCTTTCTCTTCTCTCAGCAGGCGTCTGCCTGCCTGTCTTCTGCTCTCTATCGTCACCGTCGCTTCTCTGTCTCTCGACAGCTTGACAGGGCCTACTCATTGACACTGTCCCATCATTTACCGTTCCCCAACCACCCAGCTCCACCGATGCACCCACCACACAGCTCCACTGATGCACCCACCACCCAGCTCCACAGATGCACCCACCACACAGCTCCACCGACACAGCTCCACCGATGCACCCACCACCCAGCTCCACTGATGCAACCACCACACAGCTCCACCGACACAGCTCCACCGATGCACCCACCACACAGCTCCACCAAGGCACCCACCATACAGCTCCACCGAGGCACCCACCACACAGCTCCACCGAGGCACCCACCACACAGCTCCACCAAGGTAGTCACCACACAGCTCCACCGAGGCACCCACCACACAGCTCCACCGAGGCACCCACCACACAGCTCCACCGAGGCACCCACCACACAGCTCCACCGATGCACCCACCACTCAGCTCCACAGATGCACCCACCACACAGCTCCACCGATGCACCCACCACACAGCTCCACCGATGCACCCACCACAAACCTCCACCGATGCACCCACCACACAGCTCCACCGATGCACCCACCACACAGCTCCACCGATGCACCCACCACACAGCTCCACCGAGGCACCCACCACACAGCTCCACCTACACAGCTCCACCGATGCACCCATCAGACAGCTCCACCGATGCACTCACCAACGATGCACACAGCTCCACCGACACAGCTCCACTGATGCACCCACCACACAGCTCCTCTGATGCACCCACCACACAGCTCCACCAAAGTACCCACCACACAGCTCCACCGATGCTCCAACTAAGCTCCACAAATGCACCCACCACACAGCTCCACCAATGCACCCACTAAGCTCCACCGATGCACCCACCACACAGCTTCACAGATGCACCCACCACAGAGCTCCACCTACACAACTCCACCGATGCACCCACCACACAGCTCCACCGAGGCTCCCACCGCACAGCTCTACCGATGCACCCACCACACAGCTCCACCGATGCACCCACCACACAGCTCCACCGATGCACCCACCGCACAGCTCCACCGATGCAGCCACCACACAGCTCCACCGATGCAGCCACCACACAGCTCAACCGATGCAGCCACCACACAGCTCCACTGATGCAGCCACCACGCAGCTCCACCGATGCAGCCACCACACAGCTCCACCGATGCAGCCACCACACAGCTCCACCGATGCAGCCATCACACAGCTCCACCGACACAGCTCCACCGATGCACCCACCACACAGCTCCACCAAGGCACCCACCACACAGCTCCACCAAGGCACCCACCACACAGCTCCACCGATGCACCCACCACACAGCTCCACCGATGCACCACACAGCTCCACCGATGCTTCAACTAAGCTCCACCAATGCACCCACCACACAGCTCCACCAATGCAGCGACTAAGCTCCACCGATGCACACACCACTCAGCGGAACCACAGCATCACTCAGCACCACCACAGCATCACTCAGCACAACTACAGCATCACTCAGCGCAACCACAGCATCACTGGTTCAAATATGTGCTTTCAATGTTTCAAGCTGTTTTCAAGCTTTCATGCTTTATTACAAATCACAAAAAGATGTTAATATTTCACTTCTGTTCTTGGATTTTCGTCACAATAAAAAACACTGAACATAATCTTCACAAAAGTTATTTACAAAAGTTTAAGCTATTGCCATTACAAATTAAATAAATTATTTAAGTATTAATTATTTTTAAAAATTAAAAGCCATTGTTATTTGTAATTTCAATACATCTAAGTCACGTAAATACAAAACATGTTGAATTACAAATGCTATAGGTGTTTGCGAAAGTTATATCTATTGGCATTGTAAATGACCAAGCTAATAATTTAGCTATTTTAAAAAATAACACATAAATAAAAAAAATTGATTTATAAGACCAATAGCTCAAACTTTCCTAATGCGAGACCCTATTGCATTTCCAATGCTTGTTCAATATTGTAAGGCTACCTGTTTCCCATAGGCCAGAATGGGCAGTTAAATATAACACCTTATAATCCTAACTGACTCAGGGAACCAGGTGGAAATTCGAGTTTAGTATGCCAGAACTCAGAATGATAAAATACATCTTTTAGTGAAATTGGTTTTAACATTCTGGGTTTGAAAATACCACTTTTAGAAAGTAGGGGGCAGATTTATGAGGCCGTTGCACCTCTGTGCCGCAATTGCGTCACTTTATTTGACGCAACTGCGGCACAAACAATGCACCCTATTTACAACGTGACGCATCTAGGAGATGCGTCACGTTGTAAAGCAGTGCGCCATAAGGAGGCGTTCCTGCGCAGGTGGGGGCGTTCCTGCGGAGGAACGCCTACTGAAAGTGGCTGAGTGAAATCTATGAGATTTCACTCAGTCACTTTCAGGGCAATGCTGCATCAAAACCCTGCGCCTGCTTGAAGCAGGCGTAGGTCTTGACGCAGCATTGTGCCGATGGTGTACCCCTGAGCCTTGCTGGAGCTGTGTCGCGCTTGCGACGCAACTCCAGCAATGCGCCACATTTCCGGCACAGATGCGTCACGCATCTGTGCCGTTTTTGCACCATGGTGCGCCGCATTATAAATGCGGCGCACTATGGGTGGCGGAGCTGTGGCGCACTGTGGCGCACGTTAACTGGCGCATCCCTGGGGATGCGCCAGTTAACATAAATCTGCCCCTAGGTATTTTCTTGCCTAACTATCCAAGCCTGCTTCTGCTACGTTGTGTATTCCTTGTCTGGAGTTTGAGTGACAGGGTCTGGGGGATTCCAGGAGACAGGGTGAGTCAGCACAGAGCTGAATAGAAAGATCTGCATGCAGATGGGAGGGAGGAGTTGCACCTCGGACCTGCATAGGGCTTTGCCTTCCCTCCACAATGCTGGTTCCACCTCCTGTGGTGTGCCTGATGTCCCTGGCCTGCACTGTCAAAGGAAGAGAAGGAATCCTGTAAACAAAGTGCTCCAGGACTGACCAGAACTGGTTCGAACTAGGCAAAGGCCTCTCTGACTTCAGAAAACAAAGGGAAAAGGAGTATAAATATTGGGACCCAGACCAAAGAACTTTAGATCACTTCTGGGAATCAAGACAAACCTTTGCTGAGGGAAAGAACCTGGAAGCTGAAGGAGGAGAGTACCCTTGTACTGTGTGTTTGGGGGTTGGCCTGCAGTAGTTGCTTCATTGCTAAAAAGAAGAGAAAAGGAATGAATGTGCTTTCCATCAACTTGAAAAAGAATCTCCAAGGGCTCGAACTAGAGCTTGTCTCCCGCCTGAAGTCTCAGGGATACAAGACTTCACCAACCAGCTCCCCCCTGAGTTCCCTTGCTGGGAACTGAAGTGCCTGCTGTTGTGCTGGGCCTTCTGAGAGACTGTGTGTTGCTGGGAGCTGGAAGTGCGATGCAATGACGAGAAGCGTGTTGCTGCCGCAGCAGCTATCAACACATCGCCAAAGAAACGAGTCGCCCCTGTCATCATCACATCGCCGAAGCGTGGCGCATCGCCGGAGAAGGGGGACGGCACCACAGTGGCCGGCGTTATATCGCCAGAGAAGTGCATTGCATGGCCTGTCACGGCTCCAAAGATCATCGAGTCGCCGCACGGCCGTCGGCCGGGCACGCATCAGACCAACGTGTAACATCGCAACCAGACTCCATTTCTTTGCTTCGCACCAGAGAAGTGTATCGCACCGAGGTGCCATCTTGTCACATCGTACTGGAGAGCAGTAAGAAACACAGTATGGAAGCAAGCATCACCTCCCCTGTGTAGCAGTAAGGAACTGACGCATCCACTCCCCTGGGTGTAAGGAACAGACGCACCACCTTCCCCGCGACCCTATTGTGGATTCTTGTCGTTTAGGTCTTGTGTTAAGTCTATATAAAAATACTTATTTTTTATAATACAACCTGTGTGGTGTCCATCTGTAGTGTTGTCACTGTATTACTATATGTGTTCGCAAATACTTCACACACTGCCTCTGACATAAGCCTGCCTGCTCGTGCCAAGCTACCAAGGGGGTGAACAGGGGTTATTTTAGGAGTGTAGCCCCCTACCCTGACTAGACGCAAGGCTCCCTTTTTGTCACAGGTACCTACCTATGCCAACTAGAGACCCCCAAATCTAACACACTGTTTGTGCTACCCATTGTGAACCAGACAAACAGATGACAGTAGATCTCCCATTGCAGACTGCAGGAGCAGTGCAAACTGCTTGAACTAGACTTTACCCTCACAGTATGCGGCAAGGCCAATGCACTATATTTAATATATGCCACCCACCCCTAAGGAAGGCCTCCTGAGCCCAGGAGGCATGGTGCATTATGTTAAAGGAGAGGACATATAATTGAAAGCTTATATGTCCCTGTGGTAGATTGTTTCATTAAGGGCTACTATAAGTGACCAGTGGTCCATTGGATAACATGGGCTGGCAACTGGTCACCTCTGAGGTTGGCAGCTCCACTATTGTACATCCAAAATATGTAATTTTTGGTAGCAAACAATGTGCCTCATCGCCCCTGACATGATTTTTGTGTCAAGGATGATGTAGTATGCACCCAGGTGGCTACCTTAAGGGTTGCTCACCTGGTTGCCATCGCTGTCAGCACGCAGTTGCTGCGCCACCAAGATGGGAATCCGACCCCCCTTCAGGAGTTGTGAAGTCTCCCAGGAGTCAAAAACAATTGCCTGGATGGGAAGGAGGTCAAATTTCCCTCCCTGACAGGATGGCAAGTGAAGTGGCACATCAAGGCTGTGAGCTTCAAAGGTCAGGCACATTTGCACCTAGAAAGTTGCCAAAGTTATATAGTCAAAAGGTGCACACCCTCAGAGGGCTAGCCACACCCCTAGGGTAGCCTAACGGGTCTGTCTAGCTAGGGAAGGTTTCTGACATTTTTAAAAGTGGTTGAATAGAGTGTTCTTTGTTAAAAAGGTGACACCCTGGGTGAGGTCACCCCAGGGGCAAATTATCCTCTGTGGCTAGTAGACCATTGGCTGCTTGGACCCACACACCTAGTAACACTAAATCTATGATTTAAGGGACACCCCTGGCACCAGAAACTCAGTTCTGATCTGACTTACAACAAAGGACACAGAAGAGACAGCAGGTGCTGCACAAACCAAAGGTGTGATACTCTGCACCTGTAGCAACCATCCTGGAACTGAAAGACTATGACCGGTCCCAGACCAAAGACTGGTTCCTCCATACAGATGGACCCCCTTGAGAGCTAAAGGCAACTCCAGACCCCCTTGGACTAGTGGCACTAGTGCACTAGTACCCTGCACACCTCAGGTAACAACATACTGGAACAAAAGAATTGCTGGTCATTGGGCCCTTCGAGGGATCGCCCAAAAGTAGATGACTAAGTGCATTGTGGAAAACACAGACCTCACCTCCAGCAAGTTTTAGGTGGCTACCATTTTCCCTGGACCCCAGAGGTCGAAATAACTCATTACTGAGCATACCACGGCCAAGGCTCGTTGGTGGCTAATCCGGCATTGACCACCTTTACTCAATGCTGCAACTAGAGTGAACATCAAAAAATCTTCATTTGATGCCAGCAGTGGCACTTTTGTCGAATGTTTGCACCCATTTGCATACCAGCACTGTTTAAGTGGTAAAATCAGCTCCCCTGCAGCTGCTACTTTAGCATCAAGGACAGCCAGGACAACTCTGCACCCTGCCTTCTTGAGACAGGTAACATCAAGCTGACTGTCATGGCTTGGTCCTAAGACCCGCTTCACCTTAACCCTCACTGTGTTCCACTCAATAAGACCTGCAAGGGATCGATTGCCACTAGTGCCTTTTCCCATTTACTATAAAGTTAAAGTTTTGCAATATTTACCCTGATTTATTTTACATCTAAAATTCATAACTCTGATTGTATTTATTGTATTTACTCCATTTTGATGTCGAAATTTATATACAAATCTGCTTTATTTTTATAAATTCTGGTCAGATTTCTTCGATTCGTGTCAATTGATTATCATCCATGTTGGTACTCTCAAATGCTTAACACATGTTCCTGTAGTAAATCCTGACTGATCTTTGCCACTCAACCAGGACTGAGCTAAGGATTTATTATTGTGACTCCAATGACCATCTTTTGGGGAATTGTGAGAGTACTGCATAGTGAAGCCTAACCAGCATCACTACATAATACTACACCTTCCTACAATGGTGTTACAGTGATCCTGAGCTTGTGTTTCGCTGTACCACTTGGCCATAAGTTATTTTTGTGCAACAAATCCACCATTGACTTTAGACTCAAAAATAATTTTTTCTAAATGTTTTCAAGATTTTATTTAATTGGAGTTTCAGGAACCTGTGTAGACCTCCATTCCAATAGTTAGTAAGCCAAAGACTCAGACAGTTAGCAAAAAAGAAAATCAAGTTTTAATAAGCTCCCAGCTTTCAGGTAAAAGGTTAGGCACATTTGAGGTTGTTAAGAATCTCAAACGGTCAGTCATCCGAGCTCTAAAGTTCAATGATCTAAGGGTTTTTATGCAAAGCTAGGGGAAATGGCTATAGAGTAACAGCTAGAAAGGAGGACCTTCAAAAGGGAGAAACATAATCTTGAGAAGTAGGGTCATTCCTCAGGAGAAGAAGGTGTGGGGAAGAAGGTGTGGACCAAACCTATCCACCAGTGCTTAATTTGTAAAAAAATAAGTGCCAGGACTTTAGTCAGGAGAACCGTGTAGCTTGCACCATCCTTTGCCACCTGCCAGCTCTGCTAGCACCAACTCACCTAATTGTCACACTCTTACCAGTGTGACATTTCATATTATTCCAAGCCCCCAAAGCTACAACAATGACTTGGGAGCCAGGTATCAGTAATTGTTAATGCACATTGAATTAATAAATAGCTGTTGTTGTGCTCATATCTAAATTAGGCAGACAGCGCTACCACGTGGAAGACTGTCATAAGAACTGCAGCTGATAATTAAGTGCCTGTGCTGACACTTAAGTGCAGCTGGCAAGCACCGGAAACCACTCACTCAAATTAAGCACTGCGCTCCACCCTTTCCAAGACCCCCGTTACCAGCAAGAATTGACAGACATCACTCTAGCAGACCCCTGTTGGTAAGGCTTGAGGAAGAGCTTGATCTCCTCTAACTAAAAAGTAGAAAAAGATTGAACTCCAGGAAAGGAAACTAGCCCTTCAAGAAAGAAAGGTCAAGATTAGTTTGAAGCCCAAAGATAATGGAGAGAACACTTTAATAGCGAAATGAGGAAACCTTTGATCCTAAGATCGACAAAGGGATTGTCCCCAAGTTTAGTGATGGTGATGATATTGACAAATGGTTGGCACCCTTGAGAGGGCATGACAATTGTAGAGAATAGATCACCAGCACTGGTGATCTCTACTGTGGTAGGTTTTTCAATGAAGGACAGAGGTAGAGATCTGATCCTTAATGAGGATGTGGCTGAGTCATATCAGCATTTTAAAGGATACCATGATAGAAAGATTTAGATTCACCACAGAGGAGTACATATTGAAGTTAAGGGACACCCATAAAGGTGTTTGGGGACTCTTCAGTCAAAGCAATAGAAGGCTTGATACAAGGCAAGGAGATGGATACTTATGGGGATATATCATTTAATTATGAAACAGGATATTTGAACTAATTATACCTCAGACAGTTACAGCAGCATGTGGTCTATTCAGAGCTTTCTAACCCTAGAGAGTCGGCAATGTTGGAAATGGCTCATTCTGCAGGAGCACCCCAAACCATTTGCCTTCCTAGTTCTTTTTTCTCTGACCTCTTTTTGTTGGCTTTAGGACTCTGTGCACTTTTTCACTGGTAACCAGTGCCAATGAGCTTGTGCTCTCTCTTTAAAATGTGGTAACATTGGCTTATCCAAAATTGATATGTTTAATTTTAGTTTACTATATCAGCTTTTCCCCTTATCACCATTTCAAAAGTTGAAGAGCTTCTCCTGCAGGTAAAATCCATGTCTACAGATGACCGTTCACTCCTAGAATTATTTAATTGGCTCCTGATCAGATTGCCTCCTTTCTTGAAAAAGTTTGTATTCAAATTCTTAGTACCTGGAACTTTCCCACTACTTGGAAGGAGGCAGTAGTTATCCCTTTTAAAAAGAAACCCAATGGAGACCCGTAAGACCTTAGCAAATTATGCCCTCTTTCTTTGCTGCCTGCTCCTGCAAAGATCCTTGAAAAATACATTAATCAGTTACTCATGGAGCTCCTGATTACTCAATCTCTTTTGGAACCCTCGCCAAATGATTTGCAGTCTACTAAGGCTCAGAAACTCTGGCCCTTGAAGGTTCAATCTCTACACTAATTACTACCCAGACTCCCGAATTTTCTGCCCTATAGGATATTGTACATAGTATGAATTTGGTGATCAGGAACAAGGCTTCAGGGTCGGCTGACATTCTCTGTGACGTTTTTCTCTCAGACACAGATAAGTGGTCCAAGTACATATAGGCACTTGCCAATGGTACTGCTGCCGGAGCCGCAATACCACCTTCGTAAAAGGAAGCCGAAGTCATCCCGGTATTCAAAAAGGGTGATCGCTCTCCTGCATCCAACTATAGGCCCATTAGCCTGATCTCTTGTGCCCTCCTAATGAAGATCACAGAACGGATGGAGGAGACTAACATATTATCTCCCTTCCAAGCCAGGTTGAGAAAGAAAGTAAGCACCATCGTTCAGGGTTTCCATTTTTCATTACTGGCTTGGAAAACAGACCCTTTGGAGAAGGGAAATCTTTATAAGCCATTCATTGATCTGAAGACGGCCTTTGACCTCATCCCCAGACAAAAGCTATGGCACGTACTGCAGGAGATCAGCCTTCCACCACCACTCCTTGTGCTGGTTATCCGTCTCCATGAGGATAACCTCGCAAGGATTTACTGGGGAGACCAAGGGCAGTTGACTGACCCGATCAGCGTTGATGGAGGGATTAGACAAGGTTGCGTGTTGGCACCTACCTTGTTTTTACTCTTCATCAATGGAGTAGTTAATTACCTAGTGAAAGTCCCAGATGATGCCACTTAATTGAGAAAGGTCAAAGTAACAACTCTGCTTTTTGCAGATGATACACACCTGGTCCCAAAGACCCCCAGTGGCCTTCAACTTCTGTTAGACTGCTTTGACTCTTTTTGTGGGTTGACAGGCCTGGAGGTCAATACATCGAAAACAAAACTTCTATTGATGAATCCCCACAAATCCTTTAGAAGAAAATTGACTATTTGGGGGACCTCCTTCAAGAGAGTAGTCTCATTTGACTATCTGGGTGGAATATGCCATGTTATATTTCATGCAGTACACGCATGAGTTTACAACGCAGTCGTTACAACGATCCCGTTGTTACAACACATACCATTACATCGCAAGTTGTTTCTATGACTTGCTGTAGGGGGTGCACTGGATTTAGGAGTAGTTTAATTTACCATTCCAACTCCAGCGTGCGCAACTGTAGGGAAGGTGTTGGAATAGTAAATTATAATATTCCTTAGTTTTGAGAGCACCCTACAGCAAGTCGTAGAAACGACTTGTGCTGTAATAGTTAGCATTGTAAGAACTGGGTCAGTGTAACAACCGCTTTGTAATGGCACGCATTGTACCACATGCAATGTAAATGCTGCTTCCCATCTGAGTGTGACCCTCTCCGAGGAAATGGCCTTGAAGCACCACAGTGCTAGGCGGATTCTCCAACAGAAGCAAATCACTGGAGCTCTGTTGACGAAGCATAGACGCTCTCAGTCAAGACAAATAGCAGCACAATTACAGGTTTATGACCATTAAGTAGTGGGCTCTGCATGTATGTGGCCGAACTCTGAGGGTTCGAAAGCTTAGAGAGTCTCCTAACTACTGAGAACAAATTCTTGAGATCCCTGTGCTCTTCCCCAAGGTACAGCGGTTCTTCCCCTAAGACTAGAGATGGGTAGACAATTCATTATGAATAAGGCATGGCTTTGCCCTTCGCTTTTTTGGCTGCACCTGAAACAAACTCCTAAGCTTTCACATTATGCTGCTGCAGCCGAGGACGTTTTTAAACTTGATTGTTTTAATAAAATCAGGTGGTTTACCAAAGTTAGATCTTTATTAGCAGCAATGGGCCAAGGGAGCACATGGAACACTACCGATCTAACCTCTTTACCAAGCAAAAGACTGCTTAAGTCCCAATACTGGAACTGGGAGGCTCAATCTAATGTAACACAATCACAAGGGGATCGCCTCACAATCGAATTTAAGGACTTTAAAATACAAAGAGGACAGAGAAATACTTGGAGATCATTACAATTCCTCAGGGCAGAAAACTGTGTATCCAATTCAGACTGGGATCACTACCAGTGAACTCATTCACTGCCGGGTGGAGATGGCCTACATTATTAAAGCTAAACTGTCATGGTTGACCCAACTTTGTTGAGGCAATCCCACACATTCTTCTTGCTTGTCCAATGTATAACTCTCCGAGACATAAATGGTCATCACCCATTTGTAGGTTGCTAGGAACACTTTGCCACCAGGAAGCGCTGCATATTTTAAAATCGGATGAAGGAACACCTATTGCCTGTGCAGTACCTAAGTTTTCAGGAAAATGTGGATAATCAAGAGGCGCACACTAAAGAAGTTATTATAAAGTGATATGGTGTCACTTATAGGTTCTCTTATCTGGCCAGAACCAGCATGTTTTTTATTGTTTGCAGTCCGATTTTTTTATTGGGATTTTACAGTGGGAGTTTCAAAGCTTCTTATCAGGCCTTCTCTTTGGCCAACCACCCTAGAACTAATCTTTCTTAATCAATTATTTTCAATATGAGTCCTATTTTTCTGAATAGCAACTTATAGCAATGTTTTTAACACTCATCTTGTTCAGTTCAGTTCGATAAGCTTTATTCGGTTAGAGTGTAGCACCCATAAAAGCAAATGTACAAACACAGATACTAAAATCCAATTACAATTTCATGAAAAGGCAGCAAAATACAATCACAGTTTATGAATACATTAAAACACTTTACTTATTCTAGCATGCATTGATCTTAAAATAAATGTCATAGCAAAAAAACAAATCTTGGGGTCTCTTAGTTTGAACAGTAGACTCATAGCAGCATTGGTGGTTTTGATGTTATATGTCTTAAACAAAGGTTTTAATTAGACAATTCTCAAATTCAAATACAAATCGCATAAGCGTAGAAAGTGCAAGGTGCTCTGCTTAGTATGCCCATCACATGGACATGGGGAGACTGGTCGCTGTTTCATTATGAGGAACGCTACTAAATGTTGAACAAGGCCTAGTCTCATTCTTGTTAAAACAAAGCGATCTGAGGGTCTCATACCTAGTGATACATAGCTTTGAAAGTCATCAAAATCTATATGCGAATGGTAAAGCTGGTATGTAGTTTGCTTCCCTACATATCTCAACCTGCACTCCTTATGATATAAAAAAGTATTCTTTATCTCCTGTTTGGACAGCCCTGTTACTTCATTTGGCTTTTCCAAGATCATGAGTTTAAATAGATCTCTATAAGCATTAGCTATGTATTTTAGCCTGGGGATGGTAAAACAATTGTCCAATTGTAGGCAGTCCTTGATAATTGATTTAGTAAATATTGTCTCCTCTTTTGGCCATATTGATCTCCAGAGCAGTAGGGGTCTCAGTGCAATCAAGTCTGACAGGTAATTGAGCCCCACTTTATAATGGATTAATTCAGAGGATGCTGAAGCAGGCCGACATAGTAGCTTTAAAAAAAAAAGAATTTTCCGCTATTTGCAGTGCTTTGCTGGAATGATGACCTCAAACCCCTGCACCATATAGTGCAATAGAGGCGCATCTATCTTTGTAAATATATGTCATGTCTTTAATAGGGAGGTCCCCTAATTTGGATGCAAACCTAAAGACCCCATGCACACTTTTTGACATCCTAAACCGGACATTAGACATTTCACATATCCACTTACCGTCACCAGCGAAAGATAGCCCCAAATTCCAGAAATTGTCTACAGTTTGCACTTTTTTCCATCTATAAAAAAGGATTTAATATTCCTGGATTTCATACAACAGACCATTGTGTATGTTTTGGCCTTGTTAATCTGCAGCTTCTTCCTGTTAATAAAATCTGCGAAACTGTCTATTAACCACTGTAGGCCTACCAGTGTTCTAGTTAAAAGCACAGTGTCATCTGCATAAAGCAGAACCAGTACATCCTGGCCCTCAGCTTGGGGGGCGTCCGCCTTTATTGATTTAAGAACTGTGTCTACTTCATTAATACATAAGGTAAAAAGCAATAGTACAAAGATGCAGCCTTGGCGGATGCCACGTTTTACTTTAAAATTAGGGGTGCGTTCACCCCTTTGGCCATACCGTACTCCAGTCAATCATTTCTTGTGTAGCATATCTAAAAAGTAAATAATGTGCTCGGGGGCACCAAGGTTGAGTAGATCTGGCCAGAGTATAGCGCGGTCCACTAAATCGAAGGCGCTGTTAAGATCAGCAAAGCATGGAAAAAGGTGTCCTTGTTTAGCACATGTATATTTTCAAATTAAAAGCTATAAATTAATACACTGTTCTATCGTACCCAGCCCCTTTCTAAAACTGTATTGAGCCTGTGACAGTATCCCATTAACCGCAACCCACTCTTCCAATCTTACTAATAAAACCCTGCTCATCACCTTTACTGATGAGTCTAATAGAGAAATTGGCCGATAATTCTTGGCTTCCAATTTATTCCCCTTTTTATAAATGGGTATAATAACAGATTCGCCCCAAGTTGTGGGAGCTCCCTTTGTAACTGCAGCATTAAAGACTCTGGTGAGTATCGGGCCCCACAGGTCTGGCACAGTTTTATAAACATCTATGTGTACACCATCCGGGCCCGGTGCAATTCCCCCTTTGCTGCATCTAATACCTAGCTCAACCTCATCAAGGGTGATATTTAGGAGAATAGTGGGCCATTTGCTTGGGTTTGTAAGATCCTCAGTAACTTTATCATATGGGTTAAAAATGCTAGAAAAATATGCTACCCATTCCTCACAGCTAACATGGCACAGAAGTTCCGGGTAAGATTCATTTTTAAGAAATGTCGAATTAACAGTTTCCCAAAACAACTTATTATTAGATGCATTTGCAGCCAACCCAAGATTGTCCCATGCGTTCTCTTGGAGTTCCCTCTACCTTCGTTTTAAGATTAATTTGTATCCTAATCTTAGTTTTTGAACTAACACTTTATCCCTGGGACAGCTGGAGGGTGCTTGTTTCAACTGGTTCAGTGAGTCTTACAGGAGTGGTTGAACCAGCGCCTAATCTGTATATGTTTCCTGCTCAATCGTGCAGTTAATAACTTATCAATGGTATCATTGTTTTTACAAAAGTTAGTACATATCATAGCTGGCTCTCCCCAATTTCTGGACTATCATATATCGCATTACCATATTCTAAAACAATATTTTTTTAAATTTTGACTGAGTTAGTACCTTTCCACCTAATTCTAGAACTGTTTGGTATACACGGGGTAATTGGTCAGCGACATCACTGATGACATCATCCATGTGATAATCTGATGCACCTCCTCACACCCTGATATAACCTTTGATACACCCACTCTAAAATACAGACTACCATGTTCAAAACCATAGACACAACAATACCACTTACTACATACTCACTCACTCATTCCTAGGTCTGCACACACACATCCACCCATTCACCTATACAGTAACTCATACATGCAGTCACTCATCAATACAGCAGTATCATATGCACTAATTCACCTATACATACACTCACACACCGCCACTCATCCAAAGACTTACTCTGACACCTACTCAGTCATGCAAAAAATCAATCACACCCATTTACTCACCTATACAGTTACACACAGACCACCTCATTTATTTATACACATACTAACACATACTTACTCTCTTATACAATCACTGATACAACCACACACTTATCCATACAGCCACTCTCACAATCATTCACTCTCACATATGGTCATTTATATACTCCAACACTCACATATATTGCCTTTAACATATTTAGTTACTCACATATGTACCACTGAGACATCCTGTAGTGTAGTTCCTATTTTCCCAATAGGCTCAGCGCATTGGAATAACATAAACAGCAGTGTAGACGTAGGACTGAGGTCATCTAGGTCTCTACTGACTATGTTAAACTTAATTTAGGTTTGCGCCAGCTAGCTCAGAGGTCACTGGAAACTTTCTCGAATGAAGAGAGATGGATAACCTTCCCTGGCTCAGACAAGAAGGGATTCAGTTTCCGACAACCGCATAAACATGACAACTTTGCTCCCTCAGAATAAGAGTATATCTCCTGAGTCATGTGAAAACAATAGACATTTATTTCACTCAGTCAACAGTGCATACTTAGTTTCACCAGAATCCAGAGAAATGGAGAGACGGGCGTTTTCAATAAAAAGGTGTTATTTATTGAGCAGTCTTCCTTCTCATGCAAGAGAAATGAATTGCCACAATTGCAATACTTAAAGTAAAGTAAAGTAAAGTGCGTACAGTAAAAGTAGTATTATGAAATAATACTGTAAAAGCATTGATACGGTTTCTTAGCCATATGATACTTTAAAATGGATAAAATATATACATACATATATACATTGGCTAAAAGGCTCAACTGGTGCTTCTAACTAAGCCTACCCCGGTGTACCTGACCTAAGCCTAAAACGTGGGAAGGGACAAGGAAGTAGCAGTGTTAAGTTAAGTTGGTTTAAGATAATTTTGCCAAGAATCTGCATCAAGAATTCTCCTAAGGGTTTAGTCAGCTCCGTACCTTGGTAATAGAATGTGGGAGGTCTGGTATCTCATTCCTCAGGACTCGATATCCAAGCAACGTGCAAGGGTAGGCTGGAAACACCGGAGCTGGATTTTCTCGGCTGGAGAAAAAGACAGCGTCTCTCTCAGTGCGTCAAACAGGAGGGGCGGCTTCCGTGGGCACTCGCATCAGCTGGGCTCTCGGGCAAGAAGTTGGCCGCTCTTCTCCAAACCACGGAGTGTTTGCTTAAGGCAACTGTTGGTATTTTATACCTGAAAGGTGCCGGGTTTGACGTAAGGTTGGACATAAGACGTCACCAAGAACTAACAGTTCTTGCAAGACTTCAGGAGTTCTTGTTCAAATCAAAACAAAAGCAGGGGGGTTTTCCCGGGCTGTTGGAGGCTTGGTTTATTTCAAGAACGCGGTTTGCTTTTCTAGGAGTCGATGGGAGTAGCCATGCTGTGCTTTGCATTGCATGGGCTATTACTGAATATGAATCTGACTCTTATGCCGTTGTCAGGACATTATTGATTATAACCTCACAAGGGCATAAATCGGGAATATCAAATTAGGGTCCTAGATAAGAACACGACAATTCATTCACTCACCAACGTACCCATACACATACTCACCCACCCATACAGCCCTACAAAGATACACTCTTGAACCCATACACCCAGTGAATCACCCACTCACACATCTATGCACAGAGTCACACTCCCCGCCCACTCACACAGACACTCAGGCACCCATACAGATACTCAGACAACCAATCAATAACCCATATAGACACTCATATAGCTACTCACCAACCCATGCAGCTGCTTATACACCAACTGACAGACTGATACAGACATTTACACAGTTTACTCAATAACCCATGCATTCAGTAATATACGCAAAATCACTCATGTTAGATTGGGGGGTCTCTAGTTGGCAGAGGTAGGTACCTTTGACCAAATAGGGACCCTTGCATCTACTCAGGATAAGGGGCTACACTTCTAAAATAACACCTGCTCACTCCCTTGGTAGCTTGGCAGAAGTAGACAGGCTTATCTCAGAGGCAGTGGGTTAAACATTTGTGAAGTCATACAGTAATATAATGACAGCAATACAGATGGACACTATACAGGTTGTATATCAAAAATAGGTATTCTTTACATAGGCTTATCACAAGACCACAAACAAGAAAAATCCACAATACTGTACTTTAGAATGGTAGAAATTTCTTAGTTCCCATAATGCACAGTCTCATCAGAGCCTCCCATCGGCGGGTGTGTCATATGGAAATTGGAGAAGTGTGTCAGCGGGTGCGCACACCGCTTCCGTTAAAGCCCCTGAAGAGAAGCAGATGGAGCTTCGAAACGCGTCGGGCAGATCCATTAAGGAGCGGCATCTACAAGCGGATCCCCGTCCTCACCTACACATAAATTAAGCTGCTGCTCGTGTGCTACTCAAGAGGTTGACAACCTGGAGTGACAATTTACACGCGGCAGTCCAGCCGCGGAGTATGCACCACCCCGTTACCCTTGGGGGTCACGGAAGTGAAACAGCAGCCATCCATGGGATTGAGGACGTGCCCACTTGTGGGGTCCATACAGGACTTGATTGTGTGCTTTCCGCACCACACTTCCCATAATGCACAGTCTCATCGGAGACTACCATCGGCGGGTGTGTCATATGGAAATTGGAGAAGTGTGTCAGCGGGTGCGCACACTGCTTTCATTAAAGCCCCTGAAGAGA
The DNA here is from genome assembly GCF_964263255.1 of Lissotriton vulgaris. NCBI lineage: Eukaryota > Metazoa > Chordata > Amphibia > Caudata > Salamandridae > Lissotriton > Lissotriton vulgaris. The sequence goes on along the minus strand of NC_141696.1, from coordinate 660,814,229 downwards.
AGCAGATGGAGCTTCGAAACGCGTCGGGCAGATCCATTACGGAGCGGTCTATACAAGCGGATCCCCGTCCTCACCTACACATAAATTAAGCTGCTGCTCCTGTGCTACTCAAGAGGTGGACACCCTGGAGCGACAATTTACACGCGGCAGTCCAGCCACGGAGTATGCACCACCCCGTTACCCTTGGGGGTCACGGAAGTGAAACAGCAGCCATACATGGGATCGAGGAAGGGCCCACTTGTGGGGTCCATACAGGACTTGATTGTGTGCTTTCCGTACCACACTTCCCATAATGCACAGTCTCATCGGAGCCTCCCATCGGCGGGTGTGTCATATGGAAATTGGAGAAGTGTGTCAGCGGGTGCGCACACCGCTTCCGTTAAAGCCCCTGAAGAGAAGCAGATGGAGCTTCGAAACGCGTCAACCAGATCCATTACAGAGCGGCATTTACAAGCGGTTCCCCATCCTCACCTACACATAAATTAAGCTGCTGCTCGTGTGCTACTCAAGAGGTGGACAACCTGGAGCGACAATTTACACGCGGCAGTCCAGCCGCGGAGTATGCACCACCCCGTTACCCTTGGGGGTCACGGAAGTGAAACAGCAGCCGTACATGGGATCGAGGACGGGCCCACTTGTGGGGTCCATACAGGACTTGATTGTGTGCTTTCCGCACCACACTTCCCATAATGCACAGTCTCATCGGAGCCTCCCATTGGAGGGTGTGTCATATGGAAATTGGAGAAGTGTGTCAGCGGGTGCGCACACCGCTTCAGTTAAAGCCCCTGAAGAGAAGTAGATGGAGCTTCGAAACGCGTCGGGCAGATCCATTACGGAGCGGCATCTACAAGCGGAACCATGTCCTCACCTACACATAAATTAAGCTGCTGCTCGTGTGCTACTCAAGAGGTGGACAACCTGGAGTGACAATTTACACGCGGCAGTCCAGCCGCGGAGTATGCACCACCCCGTTACCCTTGGGGGTCACGGAAGTGAAACAGCAGCGTACATGGGATCGAGGACGGGCCCACTTGTGGGGTCCATACAGGACTTGATTGTGTGCTTTCCGCACCACACTTCCCATAATACACAGTCTCATCGGAGCCTCCCATCGGCGGGTGTGTCATATGGAAATTGGAGAAGTGTGTCAGTGGGTGCGCACACCGCTTCCGTTAAAGCCCCTGAAGAGAAGCAGATGGAGCTTCGAAACGCGTCGGGCAGATCCATTATGGAGGGGCATCTACAAGCGGATCCCCGTCCTCACCTACACATAAATTAAGCTGCTGCTCGTGTGCTACTCAAGAGGTGGACAACCTGGAGCGACAATTTACACGCGGCAGTCCTGCCGCGGAGTATGCACCACCCCGTTACCCTTGGGGGTCACGGAAGTGAAACAGCAGCCGTACATGGGATCGAGGACGGGCCCACTTGTGGGGTCCATACAGGACTTTATTGTGTGCTTTCCGCACCTCACTTCCCATAATGCACAGTCTCATCGGAGCCTCCCATCGGCAGGTGTGTCATATAGAAATTGGAGAAGTGTGTCAGCGGGTGCGCACACCGCTTCCGTTAAACCCCTGAAGAGAAGCAGATAGAGCTTCGAAACGCGTCGGGCAGATCCATTACGGAGCAGCATCTACAAGCGGATCCCGGTCCACACCTACACATAAATTAAGCTGCTGCCCATGTGCTACTCAAGAGTTGGACAACCTGGAGCGACAATTTACACCCGACTGTCCATCCGCAGAGTATGCACCACCCCGTTACCCTTGTGGTTCACGGAAGTGAAACAGCAGCCGTACATGGGATCGAGGAAGGGCCCACTTGTGGGGTCCATACAGGACTTGATTGTGTGCTTTCCGCACCACACTTCCCATAATGCACAGTCTCATCGGAGCCTCCCATCAGCGGGTGTGTCATATGGAAATTGGAGAAGTGTGTCAGCGGGTGCGCTTACCGCTTCCGTTAAAGCCCCTGAAGAGAAGCAGATGGAGCTTCGAAACGCGTCGGGCAGATCCATTACGGAGCGGCATCTACAAGCGGATCCCTGTCCTCCCCTACACATAAATTAAGCTGCTGCTCGTGTGCTACTCAAGAGGTAGACAACCTGGAGCGCCAATTGACACGCGGCAGTCCAGCCGCGGAGTATGCACCACCCCGTTACCCTTGGGGGTCACGGAAGTGAAACAGCAGCCAGCCATGGGATTGAGGACGTGCCCACTTGTGGGGTCCATACAGGACTTGATTGTGTGCTTTCCGCACCACACTTCCCATAATGCACAGTCTCATCGGAGCCTACCATCGGCGGGTGTGTCATATGGAAATTGGAGAAGTGTGTCAGCGGGTGCGCACACTGCTTTCATTAAAGCCCCTGAAGTGAAGCAGATGGAGCTTCGAAACGCGTCGGGCAGATCCATTACGGAGCGGTCTATACAAGCGGATCCCCGTCCTCACCTACACATAAATTAAGCTGCTGCTCCTGTGCTACTCAAGAGGTGGACACCCTGGAGCGACAATTTACACGCGGCAGTCCAGCCACGGAGTATGCACCACCCCGTTACCCTTGGGGGTCACGGAAGTGAAACAGCAGCCATACATGGGATCGAGGAAGGGCCCACTTGTGGGGTCCATACAGGACTTGATTGTGTGCTTTCCGTACCACACTTCCCATAATGCACAGTCTCATCGGAGCCTCCCATCGGCGGGTGTGTCATATGGAAATTGGAGAAGTGTGTCAGCGGGTGCGCACACTGCTTCCGTTAAAGCCCCTGAAGAGAAGCAGATGGAGCTTCGAAACGCGTCAACCAGATCCATTACAGAGCGGCATTTACAAGCGGTTCCCCATCCTCACCTACACATAAATTAAGCTGCTGCTCGTGTGCTACTCAAGAGGTGGACAACCTGGAGCGACAATTTACACGCGGCAGTCCAGCCGCGGAGTATGCACCACCCCGTTACCCTTGGGGGTCACGGAAGTGAAACAGCAGCCGTACATGGGATCGAGGACGGGCCCACTTGTGGGGTCCATACAGGACTTGATTGTGTGCTTTCCGCACCACACATCCCATAATGCACAGTCTCATCGGAGCCTCCCATTGGAGGGTGTGTCATATGGAAATTGGAGAAGTGTGTCAGCGGGTGCGCACACCGCTTCAGTTAAAGCCCCTGAAGAGAAGTAGATGGAGCTTCGAAACGCGTCGGGCAGATCCATTACGGAGCGGCATCTACAAGCGGAACCCTGTCCTCACCTACACATAAATTAAGCTGCTGCTCGTGTGCTACTCAAGAGGTGGACAACCTGGAGTGACAATTTACACGCGGCAGTCCAGCCGCGGAGTATGCACCACCCCGTTACCCTTGGGGGTCACGGAAGTGAAACAGCAGCGTACATGGGATCGAGGACGGGCCCACTTGTGGGGTCCATACAGGACTTGATTGTGTGCTTTCCGCACCACACTTCCCATAATGCACAGTCTCATCGGAGCCTCCCATCGGCGGGTGTGTCATATGGAAATTGGAGAAGTGTGTCAGTGGGTGCGCACACCGCTTCCGTTAAAGCCCCTGAAGAGAAGCAGATGGAGCTTCGAAACGCGTCGGGCAGATCCATTATGGAGGGGCATCTACAAGCGGATCCACGTCAACACCTAAACATAAATTAAGCAGCTGCTCGTGTGCTACTCAAGAGGTGGACAACCTGGAGCGACAATTTACACGCGGCAGTCCTGCCGCGGAGTATGCACCACCCCGTTACCCTTGGGGGTCACGGAAGTGAAACAGCAGCCGTACATGGGATCGAGGAAGGGCCCACTTGTGGGGTCCATACAGGACTTGATTGTGTGCTTTCCGCACCACACTTCCCATAATGCACAGTCTCATCGGAGCCTCCCATCGGCAGGTGTGTCATATAGAAATTGGAGAAGTGTGTCAGCGGGTGCGCACACCGCTTCCGTTAAACCCCTGAAGAGAAGCAGATAGAGCTTCGAAACGCGTCGGGCAGATCCATTACGGAGCAGCATCTACAAGCGGATCCCGGTCCTCACCTACACATAAATTAAGCTGCTGCCCATGTGCTACTCAAGAGTTGGACAACCTGGAGCGACAATTTACACCCGACTGTCCATCCGCAGAGTATGCACCACCCCGTTACCCTTGTGGTTCACGGAAGTGAAACAGCAGCCGTACATGGGATCGAGGAAGGGCCCACTTGTGGGGTCCATACAGGACTTGATTGTGTGCTTTCCGCACCACACTTCCCATAATGCACAGTCTCATCGGAGCCTCCCATCGGCGGGTGTGTCATATGGAAATTGGAGAAGTGTGTCAGCGGGTGCGCTTACCGCTTCCGTTAAAGCCCCTGAAGAGAAGCAGATGGAGCTTCGAAACGCGTCGGGCAGATCCATTACGGAGCGGCATCTACAAGCGGATCTCTGTCCTCCCCTACACATAAATTAAGCTGCTGCTCTTGTGCTACTCAAGAGGTAGACAACCTGGAGCGACAATTGACACGCGGCAGTCCAGCCGCGGAGTATGCAGCACCCCGTTACCCTTGGGGGTCACGGAAGTGAAACAGCAGCCATACATGGGATCGAGGACGGGCCCACTTGTGGGGTCCATACAGGACTTGATTGTGTGCTTTCCGCACCACACTTCCCATAATGCACAGTCTCATCGGAGCCTCCCATCGGCGGGTGTGTCATATGGAAATTGGAGAAGTGTGTCAGTGGGTGCGCACACCGCTTCCGTTAAAGCCCCTGAAGAGAAGCAGATGGAGCTTCGAAACGCGTCGGGCAGATCCATTACGGAGCGGCATCTACAAGCGGATCCCCGTCCTCACCTACACATAAATTAAGCTGCTGCTCGTTTGCTACTCAAGAGGTGGACAACCTGGAGCGACAATTTACACGCGGCAGTCCAGCCGCGGAGTATGCACCACCCCGTTACCCTTGGGGGTCACGGAAGTGAAACAGCAGCCGTACATGGGATCGAGGACAGGCCCACTTGTGGGGTCCATACAGGACTTGATTGTGTGCTTTCCGCACCACACTTCCCCTATTGCACAGTCTCATCGGAGCCTCCCCTCGGCAGGTGTGCCATATAGAAATTGGAGAAGTGTGTCAGCGGGTGCGCACACCGCTTCCGTTAAAGCCCCTGAAGAGAAGCAGATAGAGCTTCGAAACGCGTCGGGCAAATCCATTACGGAGCGGCATCTACAAGCGGATCCCCGTCCTCACCTACACATAAATTAAGCTGCTGCTCGTGTGCTACTCAAGAGGTGGACAGCCTGGAGCGACAATATATATATATATATATATTAACTGGACATTTCCCTCATACAAAACCATTGAAATTCCCCCGTTATAGTTAACTGTAACTCGCGCGCCCCCAATGCACTGCTGATGACGTCACATATTACATCACTCATGACATGGTCAGTGACATCACTCATGACATCACTGATGACATCTCAAATGACATCACTGATGACATCATCCAGTGAATGTGTGTCTGAAAATAAATATTTTTTATATATGGATATCTAAAGGTCGAAGGAAGAATAAATGGGTAAATAAGTGTCTGAATGAATATTTTTTTGTAAAAATGATTGCATAATTGACTTATTAAGTGTATTTTAGTGAATACATGTATTAGTGAGTAATGTTTAAATATGTAAATATCTGTATCAGTGTCTCACTTTGTGTTTAAGTGGCTGCATGGGTTGATGAGGAGCTACATGAGTGACTATATAGGTTATTAGATGGTTTTTTGAGTATCAGTATGAGTGTCTGTATGGTTTGGTGGGGGGTATTACTTACCGCATAGATGCATGAATGGGTGACTCCCTGTTTGTATGTGTTTTGAAGACATCATATGTGCAGGACTGTATGGGTGGAAAAGTGTGTGTATGGGTGTGTTAGTGAGTTAATGACTGTCTCAATAGTATCTTCGTGAGTAACTACATATGTTTTAAACGATTATTTGTGAGTATTGATGTATATAAGTGAGTATATGTGAGAGTGAGAGATTGTAGGAGTTTCTGTATAAATAAGTAGTTTGAAGTTTGAAGTTTAATCTTTATTGTTTAGTTATTTAAAACCATAACAAATTTCCTTTTCAGTTCACAACCAATATTTAAGATAAAATTACATAAAAGAGGAATGTTCAAAAATTAAGTTGCAACAAAAAAACCCACTAAAAATGGAAAAGAATGAGGAAACCAGAAAAACATAATACATTTTAAAAATATTAAATAAGTTTCAGGTGTTTTTCAAAAGCTAGCAGGAACTTTATCATTTTACAGTTTATTTGTGGGTCCATTGAATCTAAGCAGCCAATGACCGCTGTCCTGCAAGTGCGTAGTCTCTTAACCAGAAAGCAGTTCTTTAAGAAGAGCGTTCGCTCCTGATTCAGCTTCTTACAGTGACATAAAATGTGAATTAAGTCTTCCTTAATGTGACCACTGAGCCGAAAGGGAACGGATGCAGGATGTTTCCAGGCAGGCTCGTTGGCCAACGTTGGATATTTACCAAATTTTATGGCCATCAACCTTTTTTTGACAAAGACTGAGTAGGTAGAAGCCAAATAAGATGCCGGAGTAAGTAATGTATAGCTGTTGATCACAGCCCAAGCGTGGGAGCGATGGGAAAAGATTTCCTTGTCAATGATCAATTAATGAAATTTGGCAGATTTATTTATTGCCTGTTTCTATGAAGTAAATGGCAAGTTTTTATCCCAAAGCTCCAAAGCACATGTTAATTCCAGCGCGCCGGACAGGAACTTGTTTGCCTCAGAATTTTTTTGTGTTTCAAATTCCTGCCATAAAAATTTGTTTATATTATAATCGATGGCATTCATCTTAATCCGGTACCATACTTTAATGCATGTATACAGTCTTCCCACTGTCTCGTTCATAAGACCAAATTCTAAGCGCATTTGCGCTGGTGAAGCGGAGCTGGGAAGTTGAAAGACCCTCTTGTAAATAAAAAAAATTCACAACAAATTTTATTGCGTGATTAAGCAGAATAATAGTTGTGGCTCCCCACAATCAGGAGATCACCACCTAGCATTTTGGCACAGTTTTATCTCGCAAGTACAATGTCCAATCAATATTAGAAGAAAAGCCAGAAAGAATAACCCCCTTACCCACCCCAATCCCCACCAACTCCCACTGCCCAACTACCCTACTACCCACCCCTTATCCCACCCTAACCCCCTGCACGTGTGTAAAGAAAGCATTCAGTTTTTGGTTGTAGTGTGATAGGTATGACACAGTTCTCAAGCCTGTATGGCGTCATCCATCTATATGTCCTCCTCATGTTCCACCGGGGGATCCAATGTCAACCCCCTGTAATCTGCCCACTGCTTCCAGATCTTAAAATGTTTACTGGGGCATCCCCTCGCTTCAAACACTGGTCGTTCAAGCCCCATATAGTAGTCAAGGCCAGCCTTCTATGCACACGGGGGGCTCGTTCTCCCTTCCACGCTCGGGCCAGGTCTCTCTTGGCAACAACAAGCCCCAGCAACAATATATGGCGCTTATATATATGTCTCCACCAACACCCTCCAGTATATGGAGCAACCCCAGCCGATGAGTACGGGGGAGATCCCAACCCAGAACCTCAGACAGGCAGCCCCACACACCCCTCCAGAAGCCACCTAGTCTAGGACACGACCATACCGTATGCATCAGCGTACCAGTTGCGGCTTTACAGCGCAGACACTCCGGAGACCCAATCATTCACGCCTTCCACAGCCGCTCTCGGGTATAATAGGCCCTATGGAGATATTTGAATTGGATCAACCTAAGCCGTATTGCAATGGCAGTCCCTCGCGGGAATTCCAGGGCCTCCCTCCAATCATCTTCATCTAGGGGACCAACATCCGCCTCCCTGGCCGCCCTAAGGGGAATCAAGGTGGAGGAGCAGTGAGTGACCAACGTTTGATAAATACGGGAGACCTTCTTATCTCCAAGGTCTCCCATGAAGACCTTCGCTTCAATCGGGCTGAATTCAGGGAGCGATTCCAAGTTAGCAATACTAGGCGCTAGCGCGTGGCGAAACTGTAAATAGCAAAAGAATTGGGTCTGGGGCATATGGAACTCAGTTCTAAGCTCCTGAAACGATTTGAGGGTGGTCCCGGACATCACATGGCCCAACAACGAGATCCTAATGGCATCCCAGCCATCGAACCCCGCCAGTGTAGTCAGCTCTGGGAGTCGCCCGTTGTTCCACAGCGGTGTTTCCGCCGTTAATCTACCCCACCAGCCCATACGATGCAACGCCTGTCCCCACACAACGAAGACAATTTTCATAACACATGGCAATGTCCGCCGCAACCGGGCTGAGGAAAGGATTGTGTGCAGTGTGTTATCCCCCATCAGCGAGCGCTCCAGAGCATATGCTGGGTCCCCTCTGTTGCCATACCACCATTCATTAAGGACGAGTAGTTGGGAGGCTTGATAGTAGGACAGCAGATCTGAGGTGGCCAGGCCACCACAGTATGTGGATAAGAAGCATGTCCGCAGTGCCACCCTGGCGGCCCCCCCAGTCCACAGGAAACGGCCTAAAACAGAGTTGACTTGTCGAAACAACTGGGGGTTGATGGGGTGGGGGTAGTTCTGCAGTTGGTATAAGAGTCGCAGAAGCGCAACCATTTTGAAGATCGCAGATCTACCGAAAATAGTCAGAGGCATCCGAGACCACGTTTTGACATCCGCCTGAACTCTCTCCCATACAGGCACTATATTACGTTCCCAGGCAATATTTGCCGATTTCGACAGGAACACCCCTAGATACTGTAATCCTCCAGACGCTACATGCAATCCTGATGCCCAGGGGTCCGTCACAGCTCCGCCCCCCAGCACCCACAGGGTGGACTTGCGTAGGTTAAGACAAAGACTGGAAACCTCCCCAAAGATACGCATAATTTCTAAGACACGGGGCCCCGAGCGACGCAAATCAGTAAGGAAGAAAAGGACGTCGTCTGCATACAATGCTATCCTGTCTGCTAGATTCCTGTTCCACACAAAGCCCCGCATTTGTGCATCAATGCGCACCCATGAGGCCAGGGGCTCTATAGCTAGGGCGAATAAGTATGGGGACAATGGGCACCCCTGCCGGGTTCCCCGCCCAATGTGAAACTTTTCCGAGATCGCCCCGGCGACCCGCACCGAAGCCGTAATATCCGTGTATAGCAGTTTGATATATGACAGGAACACCGGGCCCAGATTAAGACGAGGCAGGAGGGCAAATAAGTATGTCCAGCTAACTGAGTCAAAGGCTTTATCAATGTCTGCTAGCAGCAAAGCCGCCTGTTCCCCCGTGGCCCCCATGGCGTCTACCGCCGCCTGCACCCGTCGGATGTTGTGTCGCGTTGCCCTATGAGGCATGAAGCCGGCCTGATCAGGGTGGACCAGGTCCGTTACGTATGGAAGTAGGTGGTTCGCCAGAGCCTTTGCCAGTATTTTGGCCTCTATGTCGAGCAGAGATATAGGGCGATATGAGTCATGTCTGTCAGTGGGTCTACCAGGCTTTTGAAAGACCACAATTTTGGCATGGCGCCAATCAGAAGGTAGTCTGCCCTGCGTTCGTGCCGCCTCAAGTGCACTACGGTAATGGGATCCCAGTTGGAGTTGAAATTTCTAATAGAATTCACACGGGTAGCCACTTGGCCCGGGTGCCTTCCCCGTGTTAAGCTGTCCCAGTGCCTCCCCCAGTTCTTCTGCGGTAAGGGGAACGTCTAGCGCCTTCCTAGTCCCATCGGAGACCACCTTTGGCGGCAAGTCATAAATGAATTCGGCCACCTCGTCAGCCGACAGACAGTCTCGTGGAGCATATTGCGCCTTGAAATAGCGGGCAAAACTTGCCGCCAGCTCGGTCGGGTCCGTGATCGCCACTCCATCCCCAGCAGTGAGGCCTGCCAGCGTTATCGGTTGAAGACTGCATTGACATAGCCTATGGAGCATTGTACAGGACTTGTCCCCCCACTGATATATTCTACTCCACGTGGCCAGCCATGCCTGTTTGGCCTCATCAAGCAATATAGACGCATAAGACTGCTGCGCCTGCAGGAGCAACCGTATCGCCACCTCGTCTCCCCCTCCCCTGCTTTGCTGCTCCAATGTCTCCACCAGTGTAGCTGCGCCAGTGATTGCCGCCCAGTGTCTCCTACGGGCAGCCGCGCACCATGCTATGTCTACCCCCCGTATAGTGGGTTTCATTGCCTCCCAAACCACTACTGCATCAGCATCATCTACTAGGTTTTCCCGCCAGTAGTGGGCGATCGCGTCCCGTAGGTGTTGGACATATCCGGGCTGCTGTAGATGCCACGAGGACATCCTCCATCGGAACGGTTGTCGTTTCGTAAGGAGCTCTACCCTGATTGTTACTGGGGAATGATCAGACAGCCCTCTCGGTAATATCTCGGCCTCCCGCACCCTGCTCAGGCATAAATTGGGCACAAACATATAATCTAGTCTCGAGAAGGAGCCATGCACAGCAGATACATATGTAAACTTGCGTATTGTGGGGTGCATATGTCGCCATACATCCACCCAGCCCATACCCTCCACAGGGGGGGGGGGGGCGCCGCCGGCATTCCCTGCCGCCTCTGACGGTCCATACAGACATCCATACAGACATCCATCACCTCGTTCCAATCACCCCCAACCACCGCCAAGGACTCCGGGATATCCTCCCATACTTGAAACGGCCTCTCGGACAAGGCCCACTGCAGAGGAGGAGGGGCGTAGACACTTCCAAAAACCCCTGGCTCAGTACCCACCATCCCCTTAACAAAAATGTACCAACCCTGTGGGTCTGCCCATTGCTTCTCGTGGACGTAGGCCACCCTGCGGTGTACCAAGATAGCAACACCCCGGGACCCCCTAGAAAATCCGGCATGAAAGACCTGTTGATAGCCAAACCTCTGCAGACTAAGCACCTTCGACCCCATCATGTGCGTTTCTTGTAGCAAGAGCACGTCAGCAGTCTCCCTCTTTCCCCAGCGCAAGACTGCCCCTCGTTTAATCTTGTCAAGCAGCCCCCTGACATTCCAGGTTACCACACATAGGGACTCGCTAGGGAGTCCATAAGACATTTCAGCCATAGTCAAGTGGGACCCACCAAGCAGGCCCTCTGCGCCAATCCCACTCACCCCACACCTTCCTTAGTACATCTGAAAACAGCACGCGCAGTCCCCCCACCCCCCTACCCCAGGACCCCCCCACAACAATATCTACCCCCACCCGAACCCCAGCCCAAACCATCCCCAACACTTCTCTTCTGACCCACCCCTGCCCTCCATTCCCCCACCCCTATACGTCATAGAACTCTGAAGTACCTGTCGCGGTATGGACAACCCCGGGCCCAAAACAGAGGACCCAAGACCAACCATACCAATGGATCCCAACACCCCTTGAAAACAGTAAGCTCAACCCCCCCCCCCAAGTCAACTCCCACCATATGTGGAGGTTGGTAGCCCCTATTACGTTGCCTCCCGAACCTCAGCCCGCAAAACCACACATGTTCAAGGCACCACTGAGAGCAAACAACTTAAGCAGTGGCAACTCCGACAATGATGAAGTCTGGCCGTGGGACCCCCGGCAGTCCGAGTCCACAGCATCCGTAGGGAAATGCAGTCCTCCTCAGGTCTTCAACGATTGTTCTCAGAATGATCAGACTCTACTGTCTCACTATCTCGTGTCTCGCTGGCGGAGGCAGATCTCTTCCACGATCGGGTCCTCCGATGTCGCCCGCCTCGGGCCGGCTGGCCCTTCCGCTCCTGTGACGAACCCCTCGAGTAACCCGGGTCTAGACCCTGCTGAGCATGCGGCCTGATCCGCACAGCTACCCTCTTGTAAATTTTGGTGATTAAATTGTTTAGAAGAGCGGAATCCTTACCATGCATTGCTACACTTGCATAAGCTAAGGTGGGAAGTGCTTTGCTGGCAATTACAGTTAGTAATGGTTTAAGAGATGGGCCCTCCAATTTTTTTGACAGGGTGCTAAATGCAAAAATTAAGGCTCCAGCTCTTTGTGTCAAGTAATTTTTCAGATCTTTTAAAGCTAATTTATCATCAATAAAGTATCCCATATATTTATAATTTGATACCCTTTCCAGCCTTTTTCCTTCAATACAGATGTTAGAATCGAATGAGCGTCGGTTGGTAATTAACATGGTTTTAGTCTTAGATAAATTCAGAGACAGCTTTTTTACGGACAGAAAAACTGAGAGTTCTGTTAACAACCTGGTCATACCAACTTTTGTTAAGCTCATGAGCACGATGTCATCAGCATATGCAAGATGAGTGAGTTGCAAATTGCCTAATTTCGGTGAGTGAGCGTTACAGGTGTTTAATTTACCGGAGAGATCCGAGAGAAATAGATTGAATAGGTGTGGAGCCAGGACACAACCTTATTTTAATCCGGTTCTTGTGAACACTTTCCTTGATAAACGGGAATCATCCCCTAGTTTTACTTGTGTCCATGTGTCTGAGTAAAATAGTAACAGGCCCCTTAATATGCTCTCCTCCATCTCCGGAATTGCCCATGCTCTCAGTTTTGCCCATAAGAAGTCCCGATCCACACTGTCAAATGCGGCTTGCAAATCTATAAAACATAGGTTCAACTCCTGTTTGGTGCGCTGACATTTTTCAGCTATCATAGTGATGGATAAAATATTCGAAATTGTTCCGATCCCCTCTCTAAACCATGTTTGGTTTATTGGGATCAGTTCTCTTTCTCCAGACCAAATTACCAGGTCTTTTAAGAGCAGTGCTGCAAAATATTTTGCTTCAACGTCCTTGAATGCTATTAGTGCGGTAGTTTAGTGGATTGGTTATTTCGCCACCTTTATATATGGGAATTATTAAGGAGCCTTGCCAGCTTTCTGGCACTAGATTGTAGGTTTGTACATCTGCAAAAAGGTTCTCAAGAAGTATGCTACAATATTCGGATGCATGTTTGTAAGCAGCTTGCGGAATGCCATTTGGACCCGGGGCCCCGTTGCTTTTGCACTTTTTAATTACTTTTATTATCTCCTCCGCAGCATAAGTTCTGAAGCCGAGGATGAAGCTTTGCTTGGATTAGTTATTAATAGCTGGCTGCAGCATTCCACCTCATTTATCCTTTTATGATGATATTGCGGAATGAGTTGATCCCCTGAGGGTTTTATTATATTTTCTTTGAATTTTAACGAGAGAAAAGTAGCCCATTCGCTTTCCTGCACATTTGATGTTAGTACATTCGGAGGTCTTGTTAGTTGATTTATAATTTTCCAGAAAGTAATTGAATTCAGGAGTTTGGAGCTGAAGAGCAATTTAGTCCAAAAACTCTCATTTATTCCTTTTTTATGCTCCCAGACCTTCTTTTTGTACAACTTTCTTAGAGCAAGAAAAAAATGTACAATTGACATAAGTCTTTGGCATTCAATTGCAGATTCTTATGTGTTTTTTGCAGGTCCCTTCTTAGATCTTTAAATTCCTTTGACAAATTGCTATTTAAACCGAGCCTATTGGCCTTCATGTTTGGTGTTTTCATTTTGAGCTTTAGATTCTCTAGAAAGGGAGACCATGCTTGAATATTATTCGTTGGGATGTCACCTAAATTATTAATTGCATCCTCTATTATCGAGAACCACTCAATTTCATTCGAATTAGACCAGTTTATACGTTTTTAGTTAATTGTGCATTCTTGGCCATCGAGTATATGTGATAATTGGAATCTTTCCACACACAAGTTGAATATGGTATGGTGCATTGCATGATCACTCATGGATGTATATTCTATATAAAAACGATCTAATAGGGGAAATAACGAAAGACTTACGATTGTGTAATCCAGTATTGATTGGGCATGCGGACCATAGAAGGTTTTTTTAGGTGGTCGGTCTTCATCAGTCCTTCCATTCAGGACGCGCTTGCCTAAATACTCTAATTCTATCACCAATTGAGTGCCTAATCGATCCATACGAGTCCCTGCCCCGCCTTGTATCTGTTGTGGAACGCTCCAGTGCATGTTATCTGCTGTTCGTATTTCATCTTCTTTCACTGAGTATATCAAGTTGGAATTAAAGTCACTGGTTGTTATTATGTTCCACGATGGCTCGGTGCTGCGAAGGTCCATTATTACATCACATAATAAGGCATTTTTTATCTTTTTCACTTGAATTTTAGGTTGCGTGTAATAATTAATCAGGATAGTTGTCATATTATTGCTTACAATTGGTCCTGATAATTTGATTAATTGAATACTTGGATCGGGAGATTTGAGTTGTTCCGAATTCATTTTTAAAACTGATGACACGTAGACTTTAAGACCACCGATGGCTCTACCATAGATTTTACATTTTTCAGCGGGTACCAAGTAGTGCATGAGCCCAGCCAATGCAATTTCTTCTTGAAGCCATGTCTCTTGTAGAGCGATTATATCGCAATTTGCCCATTCATCTAAGGCTGATCCATCCTCCAGCAATCTTTTGGCTCCGGCAATGTTCCATGATAGAACGTGTATACCACTTTTTTCTGCTTGCTTAGCATTTATCTCTATACGGTCAGTTCTTCTGCTTGTCATTTAGCATACTGGGAAGCCATTTCCATTGCTCCGTTGGTGATCTGGCTTCCCCCCCTCTTTCTGCGTCCACTCCTTCCTGGGTGAGGACCGCATCACTTCTGCCTTTGGAATTGTATAGAATTGAGTAGACTGGCTTTTGAAGAGCCAATTCAGCCGGTATCCTAATGGGTTGCAAAATACAAGTTTTCTTTAGGGGAAACGGATAGCGAGGGGTGACAAGCTGTGATAGTTGAATACACCATGTTTGAAATAGGTCTGATCTTCCTAATATTATTTGCGCAATCTCCAGGGTTTTCCAGGTGGTCAGTGTCTGTTCAGTTGTTAAGTCCTTTGACCCCGTTAGAAATTGAACAGGTTCAAGATCTATGGATTTAATATCTCTTAACTCCTTAATTTCAGCCATTAATTTCAGGATATTGCACCTATTCAGTATATCATGACAGCCCTGTGTCTTGTACTCCGGTGTCCAGCTAATTTGATGACACTCGATACCTGGTTTAGGAGAATTTGGCCTTTGCTCTTTACCATCCATTTGATTTGGTTGCGTAATTTCCTTATTGGTTATGCAGAAGCTAAACTTGCCCTGAATCCAACTGCTCTGCATTCCAAATATCTATCTTGGATTATCACACCGAGGATTATCGACCATATCTTGGTCTCTCGTTTCTAGTACCGTTTGTGATGAGGAAACAGACTTTAATTGTTCCCCTACTTCAATACGGTGCTCCAGATGTAATTGACTGTTGACGCTGTCTGAAACCCCAGTTTTGCCAGCTATTTGATTTGGTATTTGCAAAATTTGAGGTATTAATTTAGTTGTTATAGCTGTAGGTTTTGTATTCCCCTCTATGTTGTCATTTTCAGGAGGGAGAGTTATATCTTGAGGAAGCATCCTATTCCGGGTAGATTTCGCCTGCATGATCACTTTGGAGTGAGGTTCGCTATTTTTTATACAATTTGCAGTTTTGTTGGGCTTATTACCAGGGCCAGTGGTAGGCGAATGATATGCTCTCAGATGCGTGTCTTGCTGATTTTTTGCTGTATTTGAAGATATTGACGCGCTTTCTGATGGTTGGGAGCTCTTGGATTCCCTTTTACTCATAGGTTTTTCCTTAACGGGGTTGGCGTCTTTCTCGTTTGCATCTGAACAGATTTCCGTATTGCAATCTTCTTTTATTATTCTTGCTTTTGAGTTTAAAAAAATTGAAAATATCCCAATGCCTGGCTGAGAGTCTGCATCGCATTTCTTGTTCCTAGCCTTCCATTGTCTTTTTATTTGTTGCTTTGTTAGTCTTTGCTTTATTGGTTCTGAGATAATTGCTTCAGACGTGACTTTTTCATTTGAATCATTTCTAATAGTAACATTGCCTGGCCTGAGTTTATTATCGGCTGGTAATTGATGCTCAATTCTGAGAGTGCCTAGTCGGTCAAGCTCTGGGTCAGGATTAATAAATCGCTTGTTTAGAGTGAGTATCTGTTCTAATACAATTGGTAATGAGCTTAATTTATCGAGAACTGGTCCGCAAGGGCAGGTAGGTTGGGGTTTGAGAGAATCTGCTTGTGCTTGTGCTCTATTAATTAGATTGTTCATATTATCTAATTTCGTATTTATCCCGGCTATGTAAGATGCAATCACATTCATCAGATCTATCTGGATATCCAATTTGTCAGAATGCATTATTAAAGTTGCCGTAGAGGTTTGTAATGCTTGTAATAGAGGAGCGACAAAATTCGGAGGCCCTATATCCTCGTGGAATGTTGTCTTGGCCTCACACCTTAATGATTTGTCATGCCTTGCATTTGCTGATGGTAACAAAAGTTCGCCGAAGCCGATTGGCCTGGGCTGATTCTACATGTAACGCGAGCAAGCTGATTGTTGAACCTCTTCATAGCTGCCCTTTTCTGCGGCTGCCACTGACACCACATGAACTGAATTTGTGTCACCAATCGATCGTTCTCTTTGCTATTATCTGTTAAGTTGTTTGGGTTAGGCCAGGGATGCAAGGGCTCATCCAAGCTCGAATGTAAAGATTGTATGTGATTATGTTGCGGATTATGAATTATTTCCAAACTTTGACGTCGATTTGTTGAATTTGTCAGATGCGGTTGTTGGATAGATATCGTATTTGAGTCATCAAAAGCAGAGTGTACTGTTGCAGTTGCAATTAAGCTGCTTTTTTGTAGTCTAAGTTATCCAATTGATCTGATCCTTTAGTTGAGACGCAATTTCCGCTGGGTTGGGACTTTTGGTTCCCTGAAGTGGATGTATGAGTGGCATCATCCGACCACTGTTCCTTTACTGCCAGGATTTTTGCGGGGACTATGGGAGTCGATAGACCCACAACATCCCTTGTTTGAGAAAACAATACAGACCCTGGATCCTTCAAGAATTGAAATCCCAAGCTCCTTAGAATGTTTTTATTTGACACAGACTTTTCGAATAGCGAAGCAATTGGAGAAATTAAAGGATTTTTCAAGTTGTTGTTTGCTTTATTTGCAGTTGTTTTGTCAAGTCTTCTCCAATTGGCCGATCCCTTTGGGGCAGTTGACTTTTCTCCAGGGGCCTTCCTTACTTTGCCGGACCTCATAGTTGGTCCGGGGTCTAGATTTGGTCGACTTATGCGCAGGGTAACCAAAGGGTATCTTGCGGACTGCACGCTACCCTCTTTGCAGCTGTGTCAATCTCCTTACAGCCCGCGGATCCCCTGCCAGGAGGAGGAGGCACTCTCTGCGACACTTATAACTCCTCAGGTTAAGATTAGCCACTTATCTGGATCCTGTAGCTGCGTTGTCCCAGTGCTAAGGTTATGACAGTATGCACACCCCCTTTTTTAACCACTTTTAGCTTCTTTGCGACGAATAAGCAATCTGTGGGGGCTGGGGTGCAAGTTCAGGTCTGGTCACGTCCGTGTTACCACAGATGCAACGTGTGCCAACCAGCCCCCACCAGTACCTGGCGCCCTGAGCCGCAGTGTCCGGTTTAATCGCCTGCTCAGCGCCAAAAAACAAAGGCGAATGACTCCTCTCTCCGGCGCAACTCCCTAATTTCCCCCAATGCTTCTGCCAGGCGTAGAATAATATAGCCGCTGTATTATGCTGCTTACAGGGCTTTCCACCGGGTTCACCACAGTCTGCGGGTTTGTGGCAAGGGGTATAGCAGGAGTATAGCAGTACACCGTTTACGCTGTTTTTGCCGTTTTTTTGCTGTTTTCCACTAATTCCCGCTCACTGCTCACAGCCTCCTGGACTGCAGAACTGCGGAACTCCTGAGCTTGCCACCAAGCAGCCACGCTGCCGAGCTGCCCAGGCTCTCCCTTGCTCTGTCAGCGGCAGCCCCCCCTGCAGCCCCCTGCAGGCTTTCCACTTACTCCCGCCGGACCTGAGACCTTCTTTGCCGGCTGCTGGCTGCTGCTGGCTGCCAGATAGCGGTGGGCAGGGCGCAGGGTGCTGATTACAAGGCGCTGGGCAGCCCCCCTACAGCCCCCTGCAGGCTTTTCCGCTTACTCCTGCCGGACCTTTAATTAATTAATTAATTAATTAATTGTTGTGTCTTGTAAAGCGCACTGCTACCCGGAGGCCTCGTAGCGCTATAGACCGCTGGGGAACCCGTCCTGGCTTTCCCTGTGAGATAGTCCCTCCTGGCGGTCTCCAAGGTGAAACCAGGCATCCCCGGCGTTTGTGTGGGGCCGTTGTGGAGATGAGGCAAGCTAATGCCCAGAGTTGCCGAGTGTGATCCCTGGTCGGAGTAGGCACCGATGCGAGAATTATCAGTCCGCTGATCCTGGTCCAAGACCCTGCTGCGTCGGGAATCGAACCCTGGCCCCGGGCCGTTCTCTGCACTCGGGTCTGCCGCCTCTAACCAGTGAGCCACACCTCTCCACCTTCTTAACCTTCTTTGCCGACTGCCGGATAGTGGTGAGCAGGGCGCCGGTTACAAGGCGCTGGGACGGGACGGGCGTTCAGCTGTAACTCGCCTACTCGCCTCCCTCTGGCTGCTCGCAATGTGGAGAATGGCGACTGGAGCGGCTCGCTGCTCTCTGCTGCTCTCTTCTGGTCACAGTACTTCTATATGCGTTTCTATAAGTGATTGTTTAAGATAGTAAGTATGTGTACGATTCTGTAGAAGTAAGTGTAGTGGTGGGTGTATAGTTGTATGTGCAAGTAAATGGATGTTTGATAGTTTATTTGCATGTGTGAGTATGTGTGTGAGTAAATTTATAGATGAGTGTCGGTGTGCAATAAGATATATAGGTGTATGAGTACATATGATGATTGAGTACATGTATGAGTGCCTATATAGAACTGTTGGTGAATGAGTAGATATGTATGTAGATTTTGGAATTACTGAATAGGTTGTTCTAACTGGTATTGGTATCTCCATTTTTTTGAAAATTTTAGTTTCTATTTTTGAATGAAATGAAATGAAATGAAAGTGTGTTTTGTAAAGCGCGAATTGCTGCCCTGAGGCGTCCAAACGCTGAGAGAAAAAAAAAATGTGTTTATCAAGGGTTATATTACGCTGAGAGGAGGACTGCCACTCTGTCACAAGGATAATGTCATCAGTGATGTCATTTGAGATGTCATCAGTGATGTCATGAGTGATGTCACTGACCATGTCATGAGTGATGTAATATGTGACGTCATCAGTAGTGCATTGCGGGCGCGCGAGTTACAGTTAACTATAACGGGACAATTTCAATGATTTTGTATGAGTGAAATGTCCAGTTAACTATAACGTTTGTAAAACCTATGTTTTTTTCAGTGAATTTCTAAGGTTTTTTAAATGCTAATTTTGAACTATAATGTGGGTGAAACCTATGGTTTTTTCAGTGAATTTCTAAGGTTTTTTTAAATGCTAAATTTTAACTATAATGTGGGTGAAACCTATGGTTTTTTCAGTGAATTTCAAAGGTTTTGTAAATGATAATTCTTAAATTTATTAATTACTAAAATAAATCTTTTTTTACTAATTTTCCTAATTTTTGTAATACATATTTACATATTATTTTGTTTTATTTATATTCATATTGTATTGTAAAATAATAATACAACTAAATATAAAAATATTTTTTGTATGAATAATTTTTTTTTACAAACATAAAATGTAAATTTGATATTATTCCTTATTCCTTTTTTTAGATAGTCGCACCGTACGCGTACGGTGAACGCACTGACATTTGTACTGTAAATTATATAAAGCGCACACGCACACATCACAGGTACATTTTGACATGACGCAGCGCATCAGCGCTTCCTTGTGACGTCATCTACGTTTGTACGACCCCCAATACGCACACCTCCGAAAGTTTTATAATGGTAAAAACAATATATTTATGTATTTCTTGTAAATTTTAAAGGTAGACATTATCTGGGATAATCAAGAAAATTTTCTTTTTTAACTTTTCAAAGTACGGACATCGCGATCGTACGTCCAGCGTATATGCACTGTAAGAGCATCGTAAGTGCAACGTAAGAGCTCTGTAAGCACACCGTAAGAGTTCGTACAGTCATGTGACATATAAAGAAGAGATTTAATTGGTTCATAATACTTCCTACTCTAATTGTTGAAAGACCCCTTCCATTTTGTTCATTCTACTTTGACTTTTTGAGGAGTAGGACCCTTTCTTTACAGCTGAAGTCCTTTGGAACTTTATTTGATTATTATGGCTGCTCGGTCTACAACACCTTCTGAGCATTCTTCTGATGAGAACTCCTTCCTACCAGAACCTCCTCTGAAGAAAAAAAAGGAGGCTTTCATTTGGAACATTTTTTCTATTCCTGAGGGGCAAAAGAAAGTGAACGCTCCAAAGGTGCCCTGCAAACTTTGTGATGTAGTTCTATCTCGCGGAGACCCAACAAAGAAATATTTGTTTGGAAGAGCAAGCATGGACAGACATGTAAAAAACTTGCATCCCAATAATTATGCAAGGGAGAAAACCCGCAGCCTGCAGGATGCTCCACCAACTGCAGTGCCAAGCACCTCAAGTGCGCCGCCACCATCATCTGGAACCACTCCAACAAATGTGATTGTTTCTCAATTTTCCAAAATAAAGTTCCACTGCATATATTGCAATGAACTTTTATGTTATGGGGAGCAGTCAGTGGACCTCAATGTTAGGAGGCAGGAGCGACACCAATGCCCCAGAAACTGATTTTTTAATGGAATTTCTATTGCAGGTCCACCGATTTTTGTTTTCAAAAGTTCAATTTTTTCTAGTTTTTGTTTCTACAAAAAAAAAAGAATCTCAAAATTGTTGAAAAAACTACAAAAAAAGTACAAAAGAAAAAAAACAGTTACTTACAACAGGTGTAAGTTGGGAACTAAGGGAGACCTGCTACATATTCTGCTAGATTGTCTGACACTCCTAGATCAGAGAAAACTTTGGCTGCGCCCAGTTTTTCTAAAATATGATATAAAAACAAGGTCGCAGGCAGCCAGCCTTTTAACAGAAATCCCTTCCATTGATATTGCAATTGCCCTCGGGA
Organism: Lissotriton vulgaris; assembly: GCF_964263255.1. Taxonomy (NCBI): domain Eukaryota; kingdom Metazoa; phylum Chordata; class Amphibia; order Caudata; family Salamandridae; genus Lissotriton; species Lissotriton vulgaris. The sequence goes on along the minus strand of NC_141696.1, from coordinate 660,793,176 downwards.
AATTTATAAAGGTGGCCCTGAGTGCATTGAGATCCAAGGAATAATATGTGGTACTGTATGAATTTTAGCTGAATGAAATTGCTTGTAGTGGTAAAAATGTGAATAGGTTTTTAACATGTAAATATAAGTTGTAAGGTAAATGTAAATTTTATTGGTATTTTGTATTTTTGATAATGGTGTGTAGGATCTTTTTAACGGATTAACTTTTAAAAATAGGTTTATGAATTTATTGTGCATACTCCATATTGCGTCATGTTCACTGCATTGTTTAAAGACTATGGTCATAATAAACATACATTTTGACTAGTTGACAGTTCATTTCAGAACTACCTCTACTGGTCAAAACAAGAACTATATTTCTATGTTTGTAAAAGTTTGTCAGAAAAAATGTGTACTTGATAAATGAATGAATGAATATAAAGGTGCAAAACTATAAGGAAGTGCTACAGCATAAATCTATCAGGTGTTTACCTATAGTATACTGTAATACACCCGAAGCACGTGAATGTAACATATGTATATAAATATGTTACAAGTCTATGATTCAATTTGCACTATTGGTGAAACTGTGTGGATGAATTTGTATGTATTAAGGGCGGTTTTACAATCCCCTTGTGTCTCTTTTACACAACCATTGCATCACATTTGTGATGCAGCGGTGATGCAAAAGATGTACCATGATGTATGCTATTTGTAATCTGACGTAATTGGGAGGTGCGTCACATTGTAAAGGCGTGCGTCAAAAGGAGGCTTTCCTGCACAGTTGGGGGGTGTTCTGGCGCAGGAACACCTCTAAAAAGTGACTAAGTGACATCTATAAGATTTTATTCAGTCACTTTTGGGATTATACTGTGTCAAAACCCTGCACCTGTTTGAAGCAGGTGTAAGGATTGACACAGCATTGTGAGCATAGAGCCCCAAGAACATTGCTGGAGCTGCATTGTGCTTGCAGTGCAAGTCAAGCAATGCGCCATCTTCACAGCACAGATATATCACATATCTGTGCCATTTTTGCCCCATAGTGCACCACATTGTAAATATGGTGCATCCATGATGGTGATGTCACAGTGCACAATAAATGTCATATCTCTGGGGATCTACCACTTATTCTACATCTACTAATTACTGTTTTAATAAAGTGAATGCTTTACTACACACTGATCAATGAGTCACTAGAACACTATTGCAAGAGTAGCAGAGTATTTGGTGGAAGTGAAAAGGTAGAAACTGCGGAATTCAACATAAAAAAAGCAGATTTGCAGCTGCATAGAATAATGTATGCACAGTCTGTAGGGGTTTGAAGTACTCTATGCCCTAACGCCCACTTTGCACCATGAGTACTTGACTACACACATAGGCCTCATTTATGAGATTTTGCCGTAGGAATGTGCAGCAGGCCTTCCTGCTACGCTTCCTAATGGCTAAAGAAAAAGACAGGAATGCACCATATCTATAAGATATAGCATATTCCTATCCTTTTCCCTTGCACCGGCACACAATGGTCTGCCTGCACCAATGCAGAAACCTCAGCAGAATGGAGCAAGCATGTCTGCATTGTAAGGACGATTATTTTTGTACAGGTAGGGAAACCTTTCTGTAGAAAAATAATCAAAAGAGACTTTTCCTTTTTCTACATGTGCTGCAGAAAGCAACACACATAGAAAAAAGAAAAACGAGGAGAAATAAAACAATTTTTTCGCGTTGCACCATCCTTATGCCTACTTTGGTACATAGAACACTGCATGCATAGTCTATAGGAGTTTTGAAGCACTCCATGGCCTAAAGCCTACTTTGCTCTATAATTACTTGCCTACCTGCTGTATAATTACACTTCTGCAAAGAGACTGCATGAATGAATTTATAGGAGCTCCATTTTTTCCACAGTGCATAAATAAGGACATTTCAATGAGTACCTCAATACAATACTAAATCAGCAATGACTGAGTGTTTGCTGCAAGTATAAGGAGAAAGACTGGGAAATTGAAGTTATAAAACACAAATTTGCCGGTACATACAACAGTGCATGCATAGTCAAAAGAGGTTGAAATCAGTCCATGCCCTAAGCCCACTTTACGTCATAAGTACTTTGGTACTGGCTGAAAGATTAGAAACATGCAAGGAAACTATCTGGTTGAATGTATAGCAGCTTCACTTTTAGAATAAAGCCTTGTAGCTCGTTGTAGAGGACTATACCAGCTATTAAATAACCATCTGCAGCGTTAAAGGCTGGAAGTCAAAGGATATACACCTGGAAATAAAAACTATAAAACACAACTTTGCTGGTGCATCGAGCATTGCATTAATTATTTATAAAGGTTTGAAGCACTCCATGCCCTAAGACTCATTTTGTTCCATGAGAACTTGACTACTTGCTGAATGATTACAATTCTACAAGAAGAGTCTCTCAAACCATTTTTTATTTTTTATCATAAATTTATTTTTTCAACAATTCATAATTTAATAGCACTTCCAGCATCACTTCATCTGAAATTTCATTCTCTTCATCATGAATTTTAAAAGTCATGTTATGAATCGTCTAATGCTTCACTAAACTCATTGTCCAAACTTTGATCTAAAAAATCACAGGTAATATCTCCTGCGCCAATACTTTCTTCTTCATTCTCGCTGTCTATGAAACGTATATTAAACTCCTCTGTCAGACTGTCAGTAATTTCATAACTCTCTTCCATATTCTTCTGCTCTTCTTCCATATTGAATTTTATTATGTTGTTGTTCTTTGCAGAAAAACATAAACACTTAATTTTATCATGTTCACTAATACATGATACAAAACTAGCTTTATCAACTATTTTTACCCTTAAAAAATATTATACAAAAACTTTTCTCAAGTACTTTATATGATTATATCAATTAAATGTGCTTATATGAATTTTTGGTTATAAAATGTCCTTACATTTTCAAACCAGTCTCTGTTTATCATTATGGAAATGAACAAAGGCTATTATAATAAAATGCAGTACTAAAAAAAGTAAAAAATATCTATTCAGCTTACCAGTTCCAAGGCAGTTGATGTGTTGTAGTAGAATACAAAGAACACAGGTACACTCACTATATATTTTATAAAAATTCTTCAAATGTGTTTCAAAGATACAAACCGTCTTTACAAACTTTTGTACAACATACATGTTGTATTAGTTCACTTTTGTACAGGTACATCCCATCGATCATTTTTGATACTTAGTTATACTTTCCTTCAAAATAATAAATTTAAAAAAAATATTAATTATTGCAAATTTAGCATCTGTGGAAGACAAAAAAATACAGTTACAATTTATCTTTTACAACACAAAATCATTTCTAAAGCATTTAATTTGCCTTTTTTGCTGTTTTTAGATTATATTGAATTTCACTAGAAACAGTGAGTTCAATAGTACTCATCACATAACAGCGGGCAAAAAAAGACAATCAAAAAGATTATCTTAAAAAAAAACAAACAACAATCTCAGTAAGAATCTACAAAATAGAAATAAAACATATCTTAAATGTTTTTTTCTAAGACCAATTTCTTACGTAACAATGAGGTTTGTCAAACAATCCTGAAATAACAAAACACCATCATTAATTGTATTCCATGACAAAACTTGAAAAAAGTTATTAAAGGTTTCACAAAATTTTCCCCATGGCCAAATAGTATGTGTGAAATTCTTACTTTGAAAGTTGTTCAATAGCAACTCTGAACATTTGCCTTCCAGTGATTTGATCTAAAACCATTGATTTCATTTGCACCGTCCCCCAGTGCTGATCTGTCATCCCAATGCTATTCAACATCTTCATAGCCACCCTCACATAAGTGGCCCGCCATCTCAACTACAACATTATCTCTTACGTCGAAGATACCCAGCTCATCCTCTTCCTCACCAGGAAACCACATACCATAAAAAACAACCTCCACAACGTAATTAACCCTTTCGATGCTGATGACGAGCTCAGCTCGTCATCACCCACGGGTGTCATGTGCTGATGACGAGCTGAGCTCGTCATGCAAACAGCAAAATGGTAAATCCCAGCACAGGAGGGGGAAAACGCCTAGCAGCCAAGAGGTTAAAGATGTCACCAAGTGGATAAGGAGTAGCTCTCTAAATCTGAACTTGCACAACATGAAGATACACATCCTCAAACCCACCTACTCAGCTTCAGATGACTTCTGCTGGCCAACTGCACTATAAACAGTTCCAACACCTACTGACCATGTACACAACCTATGAGTCATCCTTAACTCCTCCCTCTGTATGTGTAAGCATGTCTACAGCATCTCCTCATATTGCTATAACACCCACCACGTGCTCTGCAACATTTATACGTGCAGCATAACTAAAAGAAAAAGAACAGTGACACAGGCCCTCATTAACAATACTCTACACAGTGGCAACACGCTCTACATAGGAATATCAAGCAAACAACTACAACGACTACAACAAATCCAAAACACCTCTACCTGACTGATCTTCAATATCCTCTGCTGCAGCCACATCACTCACAACCTCATACACCTACACTGATTCAAAATCAACATGAGTATTATCCTTCAAAATCCTCACCCTCCCTTAAAAAATACTCTACAACACCAAACTAATCTACATTAACAACAGTAATCATGAAAGGCTAAATTTTAGCTCCTAAAATGTTGGTTTTAAAAATATTAGGTAAGAATTTGGTAACTCTTTAGGCAAACGTCGCTTAAAAACTAATTGAGTATCATTACAATGTGTCCAACCTTTCAGACATCTTAAATAAACAGTGTAGTGTCCAGATGTTGTAGAAGGTCCATCATGACAAATAATTGCAACAGCCACAAAAGTTCTTCCTGATATTGATACTTGAGTAGCTACAAAATGTTTAATTAAAGTTTCCAATTTTCTTCCATCCGCTCTACAACGTTGCAGCATTAAAATAACATACTGTCCATAACTATGTATAAATTGTTGATGACATTTCTGATTTACATTTGCTACACTCCATGTTTTGAGTTGCTCCTCTAACTAGATTATTAAAAGACACTGATTCACACTCTGGTAAAGTCAAATATATAAATGATAATGATAATGATAATGATAATGATAATGACATTTGTAAAGCGCACAAATACCAAAAATGGTGTCTCGGCGCTAGAGCGAAACCAATAGTAGAACCTCAAACGACTCATCTCACTGAAACAACCAAGTTTTCAAAGATTTCCTAAAGCTCATAAGGGAGCTAGCCTTCCTGATATCAGGTGGCAACAAGTTCCACAGCTTAGAGGTGCCATAGTGGAAACTCCGACCTCCCCAGTGCGAAGTCCGGATCTTTGGTACAGTTAAAAGGTTAGCACCGTGGACCGGAGTGATCTGCCTGGCTCGTACCACCTAAAGAGTTCTTGCAAAAACAATGGCCCCTATGTGTTAAGGCTTTAAAGGCCAAACACAGCGCCTTAAATTTAATTCGCTGAGCCACTGGCAGCCAATGCAGCTTTCGAATTTCTCCCGAGATGGATTTATGCCGTGGAATCTCAGCAAAAGGCGCGCCGCCGAGTTTTGAACTGCCTTAAGTTTCCTCAGACACTGCTTCTGAACATTCAGATAGAGTCCATTGCAGTAATCCAATTTCGATTGTATAAGGGAGGTGATTACCACTTTCTTAGTTTTTTCAGGGATGTAAGGAAGAACCTTCTTAATTTTTTTTATCAGGAAGTAAGAGGCCGAGACAATAGCATTTGTTTGTTGAAAAAATGTTAATCTTTTGTCAAACAGGATGCCCAGATTTCTGGTCTTATCCGATGGAATAGGAGGCGATCCCATATCTGCGGGCCACCAGAGGTTGCTCCAAGCCGGTTGTAGGTTGCCAAAAATCAAAATTTCCGTTTTATCGGAGTTTAACTTGAGGCAACGTCTACCCATCCAGATGTTAATGGCGGTCATGCAGTCGTGGAATTGCACAGCAGGGGAGCTCTGTTTCCTGTCAGCTGTGACCACAATCTGGGAGTCATCAGCGTAAGATGTTAAAGAGAAGCCATAGCCTCTAATTAATAACGCTAGTTCGGTAACATATACATTAAACAACAGTGGGCTCAGTGAGCTGCCCTGTGGCACCCCACAATGCAGCACATAGGCCTCTGAGTTAAACCCTTCGTGTGATACTGTTGATCTCCTCTCCTGTAAGAAGGAGGCCAGAAGGGCCAAAGCCATACCTTCTACACCTACTGCTTTTAGTCGGTGAATCAGGAGAGTATGATCAACAGTATCGAATGCGGCAGAAAGATCAAGCAAAATCAATGCCGCAGACCCTCCACTGTCCATCGCCGCTCTAATTTCTTCGGCCACTTTAATGAGTGCCGTCTCAGTACTGTGCTCTTTACGGAACCCAAACTGAGAATGGTCCAACAGCCCATTATCTTCGATAAACTGCGTCAATTGGACATTCATAATCTTGTCCACAATTTTGGCTGGGAGAGGAAGACGTGCAATCGGGCGATAGTTCGATGTCCGAGAGGCGTCTAGAGTGGCTTTCTTGAGAAGCGGGAGAATAGATGTCTCCTTCCAGGAGGTAGGATATATACCTGAGGAGAACATCTTATTAAAGATGTCTGTCAACACAGGACTCACCAGATCCGCAAATTCTATCAAGAAGGCTGGAGAGCAAGGGTCCAGTGGGGAGCCTGATTTGGAGGTCAAAATGAACTGGTGCACTGTGCCGGCTGACACCGGGGGGAATTCAGTAAACCTGCACATATCGACCGGCGGGGTCTGTGGGTTGGAAGTTGGCCGAACATTTAAACACTCTTTAAAGTTGTCAACTATATCCAGCACTTTACTTTTGAAGTTAGACGCCATGTCTTCCACAAACTGTTGACTGCCTAATGTATTTAAGACCTTGGGGACCGTAAGTTTATTTATAATTGAAAATAGCTCTTTAGAAGAGTATTTCGCGCAGTCAATTTGAGTTTTGAAATATTTATTTATTTATTTATTTATTTTTGATATTTTTATTGCGCGACAAATACCCGAAGGTGTCTCGGCGCATGTGTGAACTAGCAGGACTACAGTAATAGGATTCACTGGTCAAACAACCATGTCTTTACGAGCCTGCGGAAGCTCATCAAGTTGGGTGCATTTTTGATATTTAGTGGAAGAAGGTTCCAAAGTTTTGGTACAGCCACTAAAAAGCGACGGTCTCCCCAGGTAGCCGTTCTGGTACGAGGTACAGGTAGAAGGCAAGTGTTGGCGGATCTCAACAGTCTTTTGGGGGTGTAGACCTGAAGTGCCTCAGTCAAGAATTTAGGTCCTATGCCATGCATTGCCTTATAGGCAATGCAGAGGGCCTTGAACTTAATGCGGCTCTCTACTCTAAGCCAATGGAGCTGGCGGATAGCAAGGGTGGTAGGTTGGCGGCGAGGGATGTTTAGAAGAATTCTGGCAGCCGCGTTCTGTACTGACTGTAGCTTCAGCAACACCTGTTTCTGGGTGTTAAGGAAGAGGGCATTTCCATAGTCGATTTTGGAAAATACCAGAGTGGTAACTAAGGTCTTCCCAGCAGAGGTGGGGAGATAAGGCAGCAGTTTCTTTATTTTCTTTAAGATAAAGAAAGCAGAGGAGACAACCTTGTTGACATGAAGGTTGAATGTTAATTTGCTGTCAAAGATGACTCCCAAATTTCTCGCTTTTACCACAGGGACGGGTGGAGAGCCCAGTTGGTTAGGCCACCAGATGGGGGACCATTCTGGAGCGAGGTTGCCAAAGGTCATAACCTCGGTTTTGTCCGAGTTAAGCCTTAGGCAGTTGGAGGACATCCATGTACTAACAGCGAGCATGGCCTCCTGGAAATTAGCTGCCACTGCTGTGCCGTTCTTGTGGATCGCCAGCACCAGTTGGGTATCGTCTGCATAGGAGGTTAATCGTACCCCATAGGCCTTTATTACCCTCGCTAAGTCCGCTACATAGATGTTAAATAGCGTGGGACTTAGCGAGGAGCCTTGGGGTACTCCACATGGTAGTGCAGAGACGGGAGAATAGAAGTTACCCAACTTGACTGTCTGGGTACGGTCGGCCAGGAAGGATGAGATAAGGTCTCTGGCCAAACCATCTATTCCCAGAGCTGTGACACGGTCGACCAAGATAACATGGTCGACCGTGTCAAATGCTGCGGACAGATCCAGAAGAATTAGGATGGCCACTCCTCCCTGATCCATGATGGTTCGGATTTCGTCAGAGGCTTTTATTAGAGCAGTCTCCGTCCCATGTCCCTTCCTGAAGCCAAATTGCGTTTCGTCTAAGAGTTGGTGAGTGTCGACGTACTCTGAGAGCTGTTTGTTCATCAGAGTTTCGCAAATTTTGGCCGGGAAAGGGAGACAGGCAATAGGTCTATAACTGACCAAAGCAGAGGGATCCAGGGAGGGCTTCTTCAATAGAGGCTTAATCACTGCCTTCTTCCACGGGGCTGGGTAACAGCCGGTATGAAAGGCAGTGTTGCAGATTTCCATAAGTGGGTGAGAAATCACCTCACTTAGATTGGCCATCACTGGGGGGGGACAAGGGTCCAAAGGGGATCCTGACTTCGTGATAGAGATAAGTCTGTTGATTTGATCTTCTGAAGTGTCAGCGAAGTAAGAGAAAGGGTCATGGTTAATATGGGGAGTTTCCTTTCTTCTGACAGTGGAGCTGGTCCCTACATCTCCACCAAAGGATGCATAGATATCTGCCACTTTGGTGGTGAAGAAATTAGACAGTGCATTACAGAACAGTTGGGAGGGTTCTGCTCCAGGACCCGACGGAGGTGTGGATAAGGAATTGACCACTAAAAAAAGTTCTCTGGCCGAATTCCTAGCATTGTCAATTTGGGTCGAGAAATAGGTCGTTTTCCGGGTGATGATGGCCCTTTTATATATAGTTAAAGCATCTTTGTAAGATTGCTTAGCTAAGGGGCAATAAGATTTCCTCCAACGTCTTTCTAAATTCCGACAGTGTTGTCGGTGGAGTCTAAGCTCTTCTGTATACCATGCTGCTGAGGGCGACCTTCTATTAGGTTGGATGGATTTTTCTGGGGCAACCTGATCAGCGGCGTTCTTAATCCAGTCATGGAAAGCCGAAGCTGAGAGGACGGGATTAGATCCTAAGGTAGGGGAGGATAATGACAGAATGTTTGCCATCTGAGGGATATCAGCATTCTTCCAGGCACGGATTGCTGCCCTACTCGGTGGTCTGGAAGCAGGAAGGTTAACTGGGGGAGTGTCAATAGAGAGTATAATGGCCCTATGGTCGGTCCAGGTAAGGGGTAAAATATCTGATATCTTGATGAGAGAGTTATTGGTAAAGACACCATCTAGTGTGTGTCCCGCCAGGTGAGTAATTCCCTTTACCAGTTGCTGAAGTCCTAGCGTGAGGAGGTCAGCAATAAGTTGGGAGGTGTCGTGGTTTCCATGTTCTTCCAGAGGGAAGTTGAAATCTCCCAATATTGTGTAATCAGCAGAGCCTATAATATACTGATTTAGCTCAGATAGGGAGCAAAGAAAGGAACTGCGAGGTCCGGGGGGTCGATAAAGCAAAATGCCTTTAAAAGTTTGTTTACTATTAAGATTAATTGCAAAGGCGGCAGCTTCACAATTAGTGGATGAGATGGGGTCGAGCGTGGTGTGGTACTGATTTTTAAAAATTATGGCAAGTCCTCCTCCTCTTCCTGATTGTCTATCATGTCTCACTACGCTATAGCCATCCGGGGTGGCCTGACAAAAGTCAGGTCCCGAGCCCGCATCTCCCCATGTTTCTGTGGCGAAAAGAAAGTCAAGATTATGCGTAGTGATAAACTCGCAAATATCTAGACAATGACATGGTAGAGAGCGAGTGTTGATAAGCGCCGCTCGACATCCCTGAAATGGGATAATGGCCGAACTAAGGGGGGCATCGGGAACTAGTGAGTGGGATAGAGTTGGCGATGGTAGCTTGTAGTTGCAGCCAGGGCACGGGGCGGGAATAATACCTGCAGCAGTTGAAGGAGGCAGGGAGATGCACTGGTGGCTAGGACATCCCGGATTGAGCAGTCTGAGTTGGGTCGAGGTATAGTGCACGAAAGAACCAGGAGTCGTGGCCCTGGGCCGAGTCCGGTCGCGGACGGGCGCAGACGGGCTTGGCTTAGGCGCGGCTTCGGCGCGCGCCCGCTGCGCCAGCCCGCTGCGCCGTCTGGGCATAGTATGATTATATAGGACGTGAGGAGGGTGGGAGGCAGGCTCGGTAATCACAAGTGCCTTATAAGATCTAAGGGCTGTCCTGTAGATCTTCTTGTCCGTATCAAGATAATCCATGCGCCATCGACGTTCCAAACGACGGCATTTCTGTTTTTCAGTTCGAAGAAGATCAGAAAACCATGGTTCGGACGGTACCGCTCGGTTAACTGAAATGTTCTTGATAGGAACCGCTGCGCTTATGGCCTGTCGTAGCCAATTGCTGTAGTTGTCCACTGCTTTATCAACATTAGCACAGCCAGGAGGAATGGAACCTAATAGGCTATTTCGAAGAACAGTTTTGTCTGCTTTATTCCAGGCCCTACGAGGGGCTGACTTGTGTGTGGTTATAAATCTATCAGTGTCGATGTCAGTGGTACATGTAAACAAGCAATTTTGACACTCATGTTCCCATTTATAAGAAAGGGCAGAAAGGGTTTCAATATCTATACCTTCATCTTTCAATACACCAAGCATAATCATTAAAAAATCCTGACAATCGTGTTGTATATTTTGCATAAATTGAGTAGAACCAGAACATATGTCCAAAAGATTTCGAATATCAGAAACACTTTGTATTTTAGTTCTATCACTACTACATTTCTCATAAATAGAATACAACAATGAAGAGAATCTTTTCCCCCTATTTTCAGCAATTTGCTGTTGCAAACTTTGATGAAGAAAAACAAAATTAACAACTACATTAGCATAGCAGTTGACACCACAACTATTTTCAAACCGATATCCAACATTTTCTTCAACACTATCCTTTTTCTTTTTGTTTGGAGGTGCAACTTCATCTTGTTTTTTTTCCTTTCTCTACAGTTTCACTCCAGATTTTCTCTAATCTTCTACCTACCACACACTTTTAAACACTAGATATTGACCTAAATTGGGTACATATTCTCTTCTTAATCTATTATACTCTTCAACACAATTTGCATCTGCACTAACCTTTGTCTCATCAAAATCAATCAAATACAATCTAGATAAAGTTCTCACTCGGGACAAATCAAATATATGCCATACCCTCTTTAAACACGGTACTTCAAATATTCACTAAAGCACTATCTACACCTAAACCTTGAGATTTATGAATGGTCACCGCATATGCCAAAGAAATAGGAAACTGTTTTCTGCGTACATACAAATCTTTTACAAGCAAAAAATGAGCTGGACAATGACTAAGTTGTTGTTCTTCAGCAATTTCATCAAATTTGATTTTCAAAAATTCAATCCCATCTCTATATACATAATTAACAAAATCAGCAATTTTACCCATTGTTCCATTTACTAAACCTTTTTCCACATTTAAATGATGTAAAATTACAGTACAGTTTTTACATACATATAAATTCTTTTCTAACCCAGGAGTTTTACTTATTGATTTCTCTAAAAAAATCTAATTTCCTCTTCAATTTTTCAGTCAAAATAATAGTGATCCCTTCATGTTCTATTTTTTTAATAGCTTCCAATTTTATAATTTGTTCATTTTCCAATTGTAACATTTCTTTATTAAATATAGAGCATTCACATAGTGTTGGCATTAAACAGATTACAGAGTTGTTTTCTGAAATTTTCATATATATTCTCTCAGGAAAAATATTTTCATTTGGAAACAAATTGGGAAGTAATCGTCTCTGTAAAGCATGTTTGCCATGTTATGTCAGTTTTCCAACCCTTATATCTTGAAGAATTTTTCCATATTCTGCAACATTTGCCTGATGCATATTTGTAATAAGTTCCTTATATTGAAAATATGACCAAATGTTAACATTTCCAATACTCCCAAAGACTTTTTGGTATCTTCATGTGTCAGTGTTTTAAACACTGGTTGTCCTTTTACTGGAGTAAGTTGTAGTAGATCTCCAAAAACTATGACGTGTTTCCCTCCAAATAATATGTCATACTCTGTTTTAAAGAATTTGCTGCATTCTTAAATGCACAAAGGCAAGCATTAAGTTTGATATCATGCTTAACTCATCAATAATGAGAACTTTACTTTTCTTCAAGACTCTTGAAACTTCAGAACAGGCTTCTCCAGATATCTTGTGGAATTCTAATTTGTTTTCATGCTCTACAGGTAGCATTAATAAACAATGTAAATAAACAATGTAAAGTAATTCCTTTAATATTGTGTGCCGTCAACCCAGTTGAAGCAGTGACAGCACAAGACAAATACGAGTCAGTTGTTTTGTGTAGATAAGTTGAAATTACTTTTATTAAAAACTTTTTCCTGTTCCAGCTTGTCTGTTCATGGACAATCGGATAGGTTCAAATGATGAGCAAGAGCACTCTTTCTTTTCATGAAGTAATCGATCGTTAATCTGTTCTTTCACTTGCTCATATATTTCTTTCTGCTCAACATTTAGTTGTTCTTCCAAACTTCCTAAGTTTCGTACATCTTCTAGAGCTTGATACATTGCTCTTTCCACCTCTTCCATAGCAGTTTGCTGCTTCATTTTGAATAATTGGTTCTCCTAATGTATCCTGACTTAATGAAGCAGAAGTTTGACTATCCTGAGAACTGTCTCTAGCAATCTCAGCTGCAATTGAAGCTTCTTGCTCAATTTCATCATTCAACATCTTCACGTAATTAGCAAAAACAGGATATTCTATAGTGTCTTTAGTAGCATTGAAGGAATCTTCATAGGTCTCGAAATCTCCTAGTAGTTCTAATTCTGAACGCCATGGCTTGAAAAGTAGCAAAAGAGCTAAATAGTAAAATTCTCTTTTGTCAGGTGTTTCGCAACTCAGTTTACGATGATTAATCAAATATCCTTTTCTTTGTTTCACCAGACATCCTTCAGAACCAATCATGGCATATATACTATTATTGATGTTTTCTGTAATATTCTGTTTAAAAATATAGTTTTGCAACACTTCATACAGACAAATGTTCTCAAGATGATGACTTCTATTTGGATAATATCTGTCCAACATATTTGTTTTCACAATATCTGTACTTTCTGGCTCCTTTTCAGCTAAATATTCAATTTCTTGTACAGATTTAAGAACTCGGTTTCATGTTGCAGAAAGACCACGACTCACCCAAATGATTCTTCTAGATTTGGAGTAAAGACTTGCAGATGATAAGCGATCCTAACATTCATACGCTCCAATTTCTCGATGAGATACCATCTTCAAACTGTAAGTATATAATTTCTTACTTAGAATCTTTTCTTGAGAGATATCTTCCCACATTTCCTTCAATTCTGTCTTTTCTGATTTGGTTATGTAAGATGTTACATATCGAGCAACAGCTATGGAATTGTCTGCAACGTACTGAATATCTATGTTAGCATTCCACATGGACAAAATTACTCGGTTGTAATCATTTATTTATTTTGACTCTTCATTTCTTCCTCAGTTGCAGGTATTTTTTGGAGACTTTCTTCTGATACTATGTGGCAGAGTTGACATAAAATTGTTCACTCCTCCTTTCGATATTACAGGACGTGGGAATCCAAAACGACATTTGGTATAGAATTTATCCTTTGATTTGTACTTTCGTCGACAGTATTTGCCACAACGATGACTTTGAAATCGTAAGACTTTTCCTCTTAAATCCTTATCTTTTGTACTTTTCAGTATATCACATATTGCATATTCTTCAATGAGAGGCAATACAGTGTCATCTGAGTCTATTCTAAATTTGGGAGCATCTTTAATCCATATTAACATATGTATGTGAGGAGCACCTCTTGCTTGATACTCTTTTCTCCAAAAGAAATGCAAAACCTCTCCAAGAGGTGGATTTTTTTTATTGGTGATAAAAGACATCATAGCTTCAAATCTATGATTGAAATACCTGCATACATTAAGTGGATCCAAAGAACACAATTCTCCATGTGTCTTGTATTTGCATTTGCCGCTCGAAGAAATTGAAGTAAATCATCCCAAGCATATTCAGCACAGCTTAGAGTAAGGAACCATGTAAGAGTTCCTAAGTTCCTTAGCATACATTTAAGTGACAACGGTACCAGTGCTCATTAGTACCACGCTGACATGCCATGAGATTAATCCGATGAGATTCCAAAACATTATCTTTCAAGTATACTTTATCCATAAATTCCTTTGCTGAAACATTTTGCAGATATACACCTGTTTTCAATATATGATTTACTGCATAAGAAAGTCCAGGCAAGTCACTCTCAAATAACAGATGAAACAAATATGGAATACATTGTCAAAATCTTGGATTTTCAGCATACAATCTTGATGTCCGGTATTCAGATGCAGGAATCTGTACAGGTCGGTCATCATATCGTCCACCTTTTTCTGTTGGAAACAACCGAGGAAAGCAGCGAGCTTCCAAGCTTTTTTCCAATACACTAATGGGATTTCCCTTTGCTTCTTTCATTTGGAACAACTCTATAGTATCCCCCATCACTTCTTTAGAATGAAGTGGATGAAAACTATAATGTTCGTAGATTTCTTCTGTTCTGGACACATCCACTTTTTCAATTTGTCCAGATGGCAAGTAACTGTCTTCTTCTACAGTTATTTCTTCTTCTCTCAGAAACACATTTTAATAATATTGATTGTTTTTTATCAGATACAACGTTGCCTTTTTAACTTTCCTAACATCCACTAATTCCTGCCAGATTTTCTTACTCTTAGTAGGAACACCATTAACTAAAATAACTAAAGGTTCATCTTCTACATTTTCTACAGCAATTATTTCAACATTTTTCTTTAAATCTAAAGGCAAATTTACAACTCTTCCCTTTAACCCTCTCTCTAAATCTGAAGGAGGCAATTTCCTGTCTTAGGCTCCATACGAACAATAGCTTGAAATGGATTAACACATTGAATAAGAATAGACTCATAACTATTTAAAATGATCAAATTAGAAGGAATATTTACCAACTCAAGATTATTATACAGCAGGCATTTTATTCTCATCTAATTTATTATAACAATATTTACAAATACGCTGATTAGAACTCAAATCAAAACAATTCTCTACCAACAAATAAGTTGCAAAATCCTTCCACTCATTATTATTTTCTTTTTCACTTTTTACATACAGATCAACAATCCTAAACTGATTTTTATAATGAGTACGTCGACAACAGATACAAGAATTTGGCCTTTCACCAGAAATTACCTCAAACTTAGTAATTTCTTACTCAAATTTTTCTGTACTACAATGCTGTACATTCTCTTCCACATTTCCATACATTAACGGATCAATTTCTGCACAGTATTCTTGAGGACCAAAATAACTAACCTCAATTTCATCACAAACCCTAATTACATCTGATACAGATCCATGAAAAAGAGCACTGTTCAACTTTTTTACATTAATGTTGGACTTTTTGCATAATACAACCTTCTCACTAATTTCCTCATTTGAGTATAATGAACTGCTAACTTCCTGATATGGTGAAAAACGCGTCAACATACTTTTTTAGAAAGACAAGCTAAAGAATGTCCTTGCAATCCAGTAATTTTTCTCACTCTTCAACGGTCTAATCCTTGCAAAATCTTAATCTTTTGTTTAACACTTTTCCTAGTATAGTTACGTAAGAAATTGCATAAAAAATTAATAGACTCCTGCCGTACACTACAAATACTACTACAATTCCAAGTGTACACTGGAGCTTTAGGACGTCTCCCTAAAACTTCATCAGCTAACAACTGTTCCTCATTTCTATGAACAATATTCTGTTTCTCAATAGGACAACTATTTTTAACCACATAAGCACGACTGGTAGTGTCAACTGCATGCAACAAATCATTACTCTGAAGATAACTTTCTTCATTAAAAAAAGTCTCAGAACTTGAACTATGTTTCCATTCACCCTGAAAAACCTCTGAAAAATTACTTTTGTTAATTCATCTTTTCCACTTACTTTTGGCCTTCATTAATGGGATTGTCTTATCTAATGATCGAATTCAATTGATTACTAAAATAAATAGTATTTTTTTCAATTCAAAGGCTTTCTCAACTACATTTTCAATATATTTCTTTTTTTTGTAAAAAGCTCTTTTTCTTTTACAATTCTTTACAATCTTAGTCGAACTTAATACAACTCGATTATAGTACATCTTCTTCCTTATCTCCATGTATACATTTTTCCTCCTTGTATTACACTCATTTTTTTCAGAACATAATACTACACGGTTCTTGTCTTTTCTCTTGCTTGCAGAAACACTGATTTTTTTTCTTTGTACACACTACTCTTACTGTTTACCAATCTTCGTACAAAACTTTTCGTTTTCTTACCAGGACATTTTTGCATCTTCTTTATACATTTTTCTTGAGGTAAATCTTGTAGATAACTTCTCTTTAAATAAACTGCTTTCTTTCGTTGTTTCGTCTTCTTAGCCTTACTAGGCATGATGACATTTTTTAGTATTGATGAAAAAAATCTAGTATATAAAAGAAATATCACTTTTGAAAAATAAATGTATAAAACACACTATTATATTACTCTTAAGCAGAGATTAGACTACACAAATTGTTTAAGAGGCAGAATCCAGCCCATGTATATGAGCACTACATTACAGCGCAGAAACCTGACTCATTTTCAAAATACATTTCCAATATGCAGCAATAGTTCTTTGTCAGCATTACATCCAAACATAAGACACAATACAAGAAGAGGCCCAAGGTGCGTGTAAATCTGCCCAAGCGTGTATGCAGCACTCTATCTATATTGAGTGGGGATTGCTAAGAGGGTGTATGATAAAACAGAGAGAATTAAGAGGGTGGAGGAGGGAGTATAAAAAGAAGGGGGAACATTAGGGGACAGGGAAGACCATGATGACAGACGGAGACTAAGAACAGAATGCAGTTTGAAAAGAAACAGCACTATCAAAAAAGACAAGTGAAAATAAGGAAAGAGTGGAAATATCAGAAAAGAGAGGAAAATATAAGCAAAGAGAGGTAGACTGTGAGGACAGACAGGTGAGTTATAGAAAAAGGTGCAAATATAATTCTTTCATTTACACAGACACTCAGAGTGATCCTGGACAAAAATTCTAAAACCATACATTTTACCAAAACACATTTACCACACTAAAAAGTTTAAGAGACAGAACACAGCCCATGTATATGAGCACTGCATTACATTGCAGAAACATGACTCATTTTCAAAATACATTTTCAATATGCAGCATTAGATCTTTGCCTGCATTACATCCAAACATGAGACACAATACAAGAAGAAAGGGGCCCAAGGTGCTTGTAAATCTGCCCAAGAGTGTAAATGTAAATTGTAAATTGATACTTGTATAGCGCACTACACACCCGCAAGGGTCTCAAGGCGCTTGTACGAATACCGCTGGGGAACCCATCCTGGCTTTCCCTGTGTGGCGTCCACTCCTAGGCACCCCAAAGGTGGAGGCCAGGCATCCCTAGCGTTGTGGGGGCCGTTGTGGAGATTAAGCAAGATATTGCCCAGAGTTGCAGAGTGGGACTCCATGATTGGAATAGGCACCAAGGCGAGAATTATCAGGTCAGTGGAATTTTGAGCCCAAGACCCACCGAGGCGGGGAATTGAACCCTGGTCCCGGGCTAGACCTCTGCATCAGGGTCTGCCGCTCTAATCATATTGAGTGGGGCATTGCTAAGAGGAGATATGATAAAACAGAGAAGATTAAGAGGGCAGAGGAAGGAGTATAAAAAGAAGGGGGAACATTAGGGGACAGGAAAGACTATAACGACAGAGGGAGACTAAGAACACAGGATGCAGTTTGAAAAGAAACAGCACTATCAAGAAAGACAAGTGAAAATAAGAAAAGAGGGGAAATATCAGAAAAGAGAGGACAGTATAAGCAAAGAGAGGTAGACTGTGAGGACAGACAGGGGAGACTATAGAACAAGGTGCAAATATAATTCTTTCATTTACACAGACACTCAGTGTGATCCTGGACAACATTTTTAAAAGCATTCATTTTTCCAAAACACATTTACCACACTAAAACGTTTAAGAGACAGAACACAGCCCATGTATATGAGCACTACATTACAGTGCAGAAACCTGAATCATTTTCAAAACACGTTTCCAGTTTGCAGCATTACTTTTTTGTCAGCATTGCATCCAAACAAGAGACACAATATCAGAAGAAAAAAGCCCAAGGTGCTTGTAAATCTGTCCAAGACTGTATACAGCACTCTATCTATATTGAATAGGGCATTGGTAAGAGGAGGTATGATAAAACAGAGAGAATAAAGAGGGCAGAGGAGGGAGTATAAAAAGAAGGGGTTACATTAGGGCGCAGAAAAGACCATGATGACAGAGGGAGACTAAGAACACAGGATGCAGTTTGAAAAGAAACAGCACTATCAAGAAAGACAAGTGAAAATAAGGAAAGAGTGTAACTATCAGAAATGAGAGGACAGTATAAGCAGAGAGAAGTAGACTGTGGGGAGAGACAGGGGAGATTATGGAAAAAGGTGCAAATATAATTCTTTAATTTACACAGACACTCAGTGTGATTCTGGACATAAAGTTTAAAAACATACATTTTACCAAAACACATTTACCACACTAAAACGTTTAAGAGACAGAACAAAGCCCATGTATATGAGCACTACATTACAGTGCAGAAACCTGACTCATTTTCAAAATGAATTTCCAATTTGCAGCATTACTTTTTTGCCAGCATTACATCCAAACATGAGACACAATATCAGAAGAATAAGGCCCAAGGTGCTTGTAGATCTGTTGAAGACTGTTTGTAGCACTCTATCTATATTGAATGGGGCATTGGTAAGAGGAGGTATCATAAAATAGAGAGAATTAAGATGGCAGAGGAGGGAGTATAAAAAGAAGGGGGAACATTTGGGCACAGAAAAGACCATGACGACAGAGGGAGACTAAGAACACAGCATGCAGTTTGAAAAGAAACAGCACTATCAAGAAAGACAAGAAAAAATAAGGAAAGAGTGGAAATATCAGAAAAGAGACGACAGTATAAGCAGAGAGAGGTAGACTGTGAGGAGAGACGGGGAAGATTATAGGAAAAGGTGCAAATATCAATCTTTAAATTACACAGATATTCAGTGTGAATCTGGACAAAAAGTTTTAAACCATACATTTTACCAAAATTCATTTACCACACTAAAAAGTTTAAGACACAGAACACAGAAAATGTATATGAGCACTACATTACAGTGCAGAAACCTGACTCATTTTCAAAATACATTTCCAATTTGCAGCATTACTTTTTTGCCAGCATTACATCCAAACATGAGACACAATACAAGAAGAAAGAGTCACAAGGTGCTTGTAAATATGCCCAAGAGTGTATGCAGCACTCTATCTATATTGAGTGGGGCATTGCTAAGAGGAGGTATGATAAAACAGAGAGAATTAAGAGGGCAAAGGCGGGAGTATAAAAAAAGGGAAACATTAAGGGACAGGAAAGGCAATGACGGCAGAGGGAGACTAAGATCACAGAAGGCAGTTTGAAAAGAAACAGCACTATCAAGAAAGTTCAAGTTCAAGTTCAGTGATTTGTATAGCGCACTACTCACCCAGAGGGTCTCAAGGCGCTTGGGGGAGGGAGGGTGCATTATTTATCAAATAGCCAGGTTTTAAGCTGCTTTCTGAAGGAGAGGTGGTTCTGTATAAGGCGGAGGAGAGTGGGGAGAGAGTTCCAGGTTTTGGCCGCTAAGAAGGAGAAGGATCTTCCTCCCATGGTGACTCTATTGATGCGAGGAATTGCGGCGAGGGCTTGATTGGATGAACGTAGTTGGCGGGTGGGTGTGTAGAAGGACAGTTGTTTGTTGAGGCATTCGGGTCCTAGGTCGTAGAGGGCCTTGTGTGCGTGGGTGAGGAGACGGAACGTTATTCTCTTGTTGACGGGAAGCCAGTGGAGATCTTTCAGGTGACCGGAAATGTGAGCTTGACGGGGGATGTCCAGTATGAGTCTGGCTGTGGCATTTTGGATGCGTTGGAGTTTTTTCTGTAGTTTGGCTGTGGTTCAGGCGTAAAGGGTGTTTCCATAATCTAGTCGGCTAGTGACTAGTGCGTGGGTGACTGTCTTTCTTGTTTCGGTGGGGATCCAGTGGAAGATTTTTTTGAGCATGCGCAGGATGTTGAAGCATGATGATGAAACGGCGTTGACTTGTTTGGTCATCGAGAGGGAGGAGTCTAGAATGACGCCCAGGTTCTGTGCGTGATCTGTAGGTATGGGTGCTGTGCCCAGTGCTGGTGGCCACCATGAGTCGTCCCATGCAGAGGGGGCCGATCCTAAGATGAGGACTTCCGTTTTGTCCAAGTTTAGTTTTAAACAGCTGTTCTTCATCCATTCGGATACTTCTTTCATTCCTTCGTGTAGGTTGGTTTTGGCTGTGTTGGGGTCTTTGGTGAGGGAGAGGATTAGTTGGGTGTCGACAGCGTAGGAGATGATGTTGAGGTTGTGTTGTTGCGCGATGGTTGCGAGGGGACTCATGTACACGTTGAAGAGGGTGGGACTGAGTGATGATCCTTGTGGTACGCCGCAGATGACTTCGTAGGCCTCTGATTTGATTGGGGGGAGTCAGACTCTCTGGGTTCTTCCTGCGAGGAACGAGATGATCCAGTCTCACGCTTTTCCTAGAATTCCGACATTGCTGAGGCGTTGTATGAGGGTGTTATGACAGACTGTGTCGAAGGCGGCGGAGGGGTCAAGTAGGATGAGGGCAGCTGTTTCTCCGTTGTCCAGTAGTGTTCGGATGTCATCTGTAGCAGCGAGGAGGGCGGTTTCGGTGCTGTGTTTGGCTCGAAAGCCGGACTGTGAGGGGTCGAGTGAATTGTTGGATTCAAGGAAGGCGGTGAGCTGACTATTCACAGCTTTCTCGATGACTTTGGCAGGGAAGGGGAGGAGCGAGATGGGGCGGTAGTTCTTTAGTTCAGAGGGGTCCGCTGTGGGTTTCTTCAGACGGGCACTGAGTTAGCCATGTTTCCAGCTTTCTGGGAAGGTGGCGGAGTTGAAGGAGCAGTTGATGACATCGCAGAGATGGGGTGCGATGATGGAGTTTGCTTTGTTGAAGATGTGGTGGGGGCATGGGTCAGTTGGTGAGCCTGAGTGGATGGAGTTCATCAGACGGATGGTGTCTTCAGTAGTGATTGGGTTCCAGGCGCAAAGGTTGTGAGAGAGCTGTTTTGGTTCGGAGGTGGTTGGAGTGGGTTGTTCTTCGGAAAAGTTTTCAAAGCTGTTGTGAATGTCGGCGATTTTGTTGTGGAAGAAAGAGGATAAAAAGTCGCAGAGGTCTTGGGAGGGAGTGATGTCGTTGGTGCCGGCGGTGGGGTTGGTAAATTCTTTGACGATGTTGAATAGTTCCTTGCTGTTGTGGGCGTTGTTGTCGAGTCGATCCTTGAATGCTGATTTCTTGGTGGATCGGATCAATTGGTGGTGTTTGCGGATGGCGTCCTTGAAGGTGTTCAGGCTGTCAGAGGTTGGGTTTTGTCTCCAGGTTTTCTCGAGGGTACGACATAACTTCTTGGATTTCTTAAGGTCATCATTGAACCAGGGGGCCTTTTTGCTACCTTGTTTGATCTGATGGTTTTTCAAGGGTGCTAATGCGTCAGCGCTGTGGGTGATCCATTGTGTGAGTTTGATGGCAGCATGGTTTGGGTCTGATGATATGGCAGGGGGGTTTTGGTTTAGCGATGTGAAGAGTTGGTCGGTGGTGATTTTGTTCCAGTTTCTTCGAGGAATAGGTTGTGGGTCATGGTCTTTTTGTAGCTGAAGTGGACGCAGCTGTGGTCCGTACAATGGAGAGCTGAGGTGTGATCGAAGGAGATGTGTTTGCTGGAGGTGAAGATAGGGTCGAGCGTGTGTCCGGCAAGGTGGGTGGGGGTGTCAACAAGTTGTTTGAGTCCGAGATTGGCCAGGTTGTCCAGAAGGGTGGTGGTGTTGCTGTCGTTTTTCTTTTCCAGGTGGAAGTTGAGGTCTCCCAGTAGAATGTAGTTCTAGGAGGTGAGGGCATGTGGGCTGATGAAGTCAGTGATGTCTTCAATGAATTGTGTGCGGGTTTCTGGTGGTCTGTAGATGAGGGTGCCTCTAAGTGTGGTCCTGGGGTCGGTGTGGACCTGGAAGTGAAGGTGTTCGGCGGTCGCGAGGTTATCATCGGAGCTGGTCGTGATTCAGATTTTGTTCTTATGGACGATGCCGATGCCTCCTCCTGTTTGGTTGGTGCGGTCTTTTTGGATGATCTTGTAAGTGTCCAGGATGGCTATGGCGATGTCAGGTGCTGATGAGGCGTTCAACAAGTGAAAATAAGGAAAGAGTGGAAATACCAGAAAAGAGAGGACCGCATAAGCAGAGAGAGGTAGACTGTGAGGAGAGACATGGGAGATTATAGAAAAAGGTGCAAATATAATTCATTCATTTACACAGACACTCAGTGTGATCATTGATTTTTTTTTTAAACCCATACATTTTACCAAAACACATTTACCACACTAAAATGTTTAACCTCATAGCTGCTATTACACATTCCTCCCCAGTGCTGCGCTGTCCATTAGAACTAGTGCTGAATGGACGTTCAATGGTCGTGCGCAGCACTGGGGAGGTAGCGCTGCTGACGACCATTGGCCATCAGCAGCACTTAAGGGGTTAAGAAGCAGAACACAGCCCATGTATATGAGCACTACATTACAGTGCAGAAACCTGAATCATTTTCAAAATACATTTCCAATTTGCAGCATTACTTTTTTGCCAGCATTACATCCAAACATGAGACACAATACAAGAAGAAAGAGGCCCAAGGTGCTTGTAAAGCTGCCCAAGAGTTCATGCAGCACTCTATCTATATTGAGTGGGGCATTGCTAAGAGGAGGTATGATAAAACAGAGAGAATTAAGAGGGCAGAGGAGGGAGTATAAAAAGAAGCTGGAACATTAGGGGACAGGAAAGACCATGGAGACAGAGGGGGACTAAGAACACAGGATGCAGTTTGAAAAGAAACAGCACTATCAAGAAAGACAAGTGAAAATAAGGAAAGAGTGGAAATATCAGAAAAGAGAGGACAGTATAAGCAGAGAGAGGTAGACTGAGGACAGACAGGTGAGATTATAGAAAAATGTGCAAATATAATGCTTTCATTTACACAGACACTCAGTGTGATCCTGGACTACAATTTTAAAACCATACATTTTTCCAAAACACATTTACCACACTAAAACATTTAAGAGACAGAACACAGCCCATGTATATGAGCACTACATTACAGTGCAGAAACCTGAATCATTTTCAAAATAAATTTCCAATTTGCAGCATTACTTTTTTGCCAGCATTACATCCAAACATGAGACACAATATCAGAAGAATAAGGCCCAAGGTGCTTGTAGATCTGTTGAAGACTGTATGTAGCACTCTATCTATATTGAATGGGGCATTGGTAAGAGGAGGTATCATAAAATAGAGAGAATTAAGATGGAAGAGGAGGGAGTATAAAAAGAAGGGGGAATTGCTTTTAATCTTCTCCTGAGGCTTGAGCCGGGAGGCTGTTTTTTAAAACTTGTGCTCTGATTTAATCTCATTATTCCCGTGTGTCCGCTCCCTCCCCCTTGCACTGAACTTAGAGTGTAGAATTACCTGCCATACTAGCGCCGAACGCGGTATTGTACTGGGGCTGTATTTTGTACTTTAAAACAACATCTTGCCTGCCCTGAGAAGCGGTCGTTTGCATGACCGGCATCAGGTGGGACAATAGATAGGCTGTGAGTCAGGCAGCGGCCATCTTTGTGGGGGCTCGCGCTGCACGTCACGCTTCGAGCGCTTAAAAACATACGCCCATGGCTCCGCGCAGCGGACGCGCATTGCGGGCGCGCCGATCGCGCGCCGGAGTCAAGCCAGAGTCCTGCCCGTCTGCGCCCGTCCGCGACCAGACGGGGCGCGGGGCAGGGAACTCTGGTCCAAATCTCATCGAGCTGGCACCCAATATGGCGCACAATTACCAGCAAATACGCTACACACGCGCAACTTTACTCGAAATAGGTAAGACTCCTACTAAATCATGCTGGCATTCCGTAGACCCCATAGCGCTGCCATCACAATGCACGATATGCAATCATTGCTTTTATAACGGTTCCAATTCTAACCACCATGTACCTAATCTAAAATTGATGTTGCTCAACTGTAGATCCATGGTTAAACACAAATTGGAACTTCATGACCTATTACAGAAAAATGACTTTGATGTGCTCTTTCTAACCGAAACCTGGCTAGAAGATTCCTCATCCCCCGAAATACTTGAGACAGTCCCTCTAAACTACAGCTTATTGAGAATTGATAGGCCCATACAGCGTGGTGGAGGACTTGCAATGATCTTTAAAAAAGAACTGGAATGCACCCTCACCAATAAGGGCATCACTAACAGTGAAAGCGGTACTTTCTCTATTAAAGTTACCCCTTGTATGACCATTACGGGACTTCTCATCTATCGACCCCCTGGCAACGCTACCCCCTTCTGCAATCAGCTAATAGAAACGGCGACGCAATTAGCTATTAAATATAACAATTTTATGATTCTAGGCGATCTAAATCTCCATTTTGAAGATTCTAATGCTAAGGAAGCCCAACTACTCAAGACTGCTCTTCACGCTTTGGGGATAACACTGCTCTCTACTGCCCCCACACACAAACATGGCCATCTTCTTGACCCTATCTTTGCAACCTGGGAAGGTATAGATATACAACCCCCTGTTCCAATTATCTGGTCAGACCACCATATGATCATTTTTAACATACCTAAGACCAGGACTAAGAATATTGTCAACAAACCCTTGTATTTTAAGTGGCGTAATTGGAAAAATTACACCCCCGAACGTCTGATCGACGAACTAACCCCCCCCCCCCCCCCCCCCCAAGGTCAGTCCTTACAAGATACTTGGAACTATTATGAACTAAGGTTGAGTAAGGCACTTGACAAGATTGCTCCATGGACATGCAAGCCCCCAGCCAGGAGAACAAAATCTGAACCGTTAAGGAGAGCAAGACTTGTATTTGTATTTGTGAGTATTTATTAAGCGCAGCCTATCGCTCCGGAAGGAGCATCTTGGCGCTGAAAGATTGTGTGTGGATGGGATTGGATGATGGAAGCTCTAAATAGCGGCCATAACATAAGCATCAGATTGTTGATAGACCCAGGTCTTCAGTTGTTTCCTGAAAAGACTCTCAGTCTCAACCAGTCTGAGGTGTAAAGGCAAGTTGTTCCAGGCCCTTGCTGCTAGGACTGTGAAAGTTTTTCCGCCCCTGGTTTTATATTTATACCTCGGAATCTTGGTAAGGTTACCACCGGAGGATCTCAAACTTCGTACGGGGTCATAGTGAACAAAGCGGTTGACAAGGTATTTCGGACCGATGTTTTTAAGTGCTTTGAAGACTGTTAGTAGAAGCTTGAAGAGGATCCTCTTGTGCAGGGGCAACCAGTGAAGACGATTTAATGCTGCTGAGGCTGAGGATTTCCTGGGAAGTTTTAACACTAATCTTGCAGCTGCGTGCTGTACACTTTGCAACTTCTTCAGTGTGGACTTTTTCACTCCAGCCATCAACCCATTGCAATAGTCGAGTCGGGAGAGTATTAATGCGACCACGACCGATTTCCTGGATGCGATGGGGAGGAAGTCAAAGAATTTTTTTAAAGATTTGATAAGTCCGAAACAGCAGCCTGCCTTGATCCTGACGTGATCATCAAAGGAAAGGGCTGTATCGAATTGCACGCCAAGATTACGTGCAGAGGTCACTGCACTAGGCGGGGCCTCTGAGTCTTTGGGCCACCAATCCTTAGGGCAGAAGGGCAGATCTTTACCTAGTGGTATGATTTCAGTTTTCCCACTTTTGCACTTCAAGTGGTTTTTGTTCAACCACTGAAATACATCCGTGAGACAATTCTGGAAGCGCAGCTCTGTGTCCGTGCAGTTTTTGTCGATAGAGACGACAAGTTGTGTGTCGTCAGCGTAAGACGTGACTAGGATCCCATGGGACTCTATCACAGCTAGGAGGGGTGCCATGTAGATGTTAAACAATAATGGACTTAGTATGGACCCCTGCGGTACTCCCGTTGTAATTGTTTTTACTGTTTTTACTGTTTTTACTGTTTAAGACTGAATACAATGCTGTACTTAATGTAGAAGGAAAGTTCAATTCAAGTTGTGAACCCAGCTGTCCGCAGTGTAGATTGAAGGCAGTTGTTGACATAAAGATCGATGAGTGCTATTTTGTCACAGTTAACAGAATCTGAGGACAGAGTACAATTGTCTGTCTTAAATAAAGCAAGGCTAAATTCAATGCTGTCCTTAGTGTAGATGAAAAGGTGTATTCAAGTTGTGAACTCTACTGTTCGCAGTGTAGATTGAAGGCTCTAGTGAGCACAGTTATAGATGAATGCTATTTGTGAGATTCTTTTACAAAATCGGAAGACATAGATCCATTAGTCTCTACCTTAAATAAAGCAAGGTTGAATTGAATGTTTTTTTGTGGTAGAGGAGCTTCTGCTATCAAGTTTTGATTTTTACTGGCCGCAGAATATATTGAAGGCAGTTGTCAGCACAGTTATTGCAGACAAATTTAGTTCCAAAGCTGAATTCAAGTTGTGAACCCAGCTGTCCGCAGTGTAGATTGAAGGCAGTTGTTGACACAAAGATTGATGAATGTTGTTTTGTCACAGTTCTGAGGACACAGATGGCCCCCTGCCATTCAATCCGCCACAACAGAAGCCAGCTTTAGGAAGCTCCTAAAAACTTGGCTCTTTATGCAATAATTCTGTTCTTCCTCTTGACTACTCGCTCTCTGCTGTAGGACTCGCTAGCGCCGGGACACCTCCCCAGAGGTAGCTGTTTGCGCTTTATAAGCATCTGTATTATTATTATTTATTATTATAAAACAATGTTTATTTAGACCATAGTCTATAAACCATGCATAAAACTTAGTGATAACATAATTAAACCACAATTCATTTTAACTCAATTTACAAAGATATAAAACCATAAAACCACAACATTGGGATAGCTCTAAAAAATTTCAAATCTACCACCCTCCTTTGTTGCCACCGTTACAAATTCTCTTGTTGCTTTCACAAACTTCCCCAGTGCAATTGTAATATCTAAAAATGACATTTCTGTAAGAAGACCAGCAGCGTCAGCACGTGAATTCACCTTATATTTTAAAAATATTGGGCGTAAAAACACTTTTCTTACTGATAAAATCAATGTACAGTCAAGCAATATATGTAAAATATCATTTCTTGTTCTTAAGCCACATTTACAAATAACATCTGGTTGGATCAAGGCTGTTTTTATTTTTCCTTCAGTCTTCCATGGATTTATGCCCACACGAACCTTTAAGATTTCGTGTCTTAACCATTTGTTGGGCAGCAAATCCAGATTTGGGAACCGGACCTCCTTTCCCCATTCGCTCCTTGCCCAGTTGACCGATTTTTTTACCCTCAGATAATCATGGTTGTGTGATCTAGAGTATTGGAGCCCTTGGTCCCTAAGCATTTTCTTAGTAAAGACTACATCCAGGGATGGCGGTAAGACGTTCAATTTTAGGTGCGCAGCTACAGTCTGGAGGGTTTTCCTTACATCCCGCACCCAGCGTAAGCTGCTTGTTCGGATTTCCTCTCTGCACCATATTGAGACCTTCTGTTCGCCACCAAGCTCCTGGAGTTTCCAGAATCTTAATAAGGACATTTGAGTCTTTACGTTCCATGCATTAGCCCTACCTCTGTTCTAATTGCTTGGACCATGGTACAATTTGGTAAAGACAGCAGCATTTTAAGAATCTATCCTTCTTCACGATCCCACCCCCTTTTGCCACTCAGATAGAGCACTTCTGCACCGTAAAGGACTTGCGGGGGGGTCATAGCTTCAACTGCCTTTAAAATCGGTCTGTGTGACATATCACCATAATCTTTGTTGAATTTTTTCAATCCACAGACCGATGAAAAAGCCTTTGCAGTTTGTGCCTCCAAATGAGTACTCCACTTTAATGCACTGTCAAAACAAAGGCCTAAGTATTAATATTCGCTTACTATATCTAATTTGTCCTGTCCTAAAAACCAATTACATTTTTTTATCCTCTTCGCAAAACAGAGGACCTTTGTTTTTTCCATGTTAACAGTTAGAAGCTTTTTGTCACAGTAATTTTTAAACACATTTAATTTCCTTTGTAGGCCCATTTCAGTTTGGTCAAGGATCACAAGATCATCCGCATATAAAAGGCATGGCACTTTATTTCTATTCATGCGCGGACTTGCGCTTCTTTCAATTTCCAATACTGCAGGAAGATCTGCTAAAAATATTTTAAAAAGCAAGGGTGCCAAAACGCCCCCCTGTTTAAGGCCATTCTTTACTAATATTTTATGGGTTAGTGACCCCTTTGTTTCTCTAATGACCTGGGCCCAATTGCCGCTATGTAACTCTTTTAAAATATTCAGTATGCCGTCCGGCATTCCATAATTTTCCAGCACTTCCCAAAGGCTATTACGGTCCACTGAATCAAAAACCGCCCGGAAATCGACAAAGCAACAAAATATTTTACCGTTTTGCTCTATCAATTTCCTAGCCAGTGCCCACAGGGCAAAACAGTGATCTATTGTGGAGTGGCCTTCTTTAAACCCACCCTGTTCCACTGGCACAATAGACAACCATTCCACCCAGTCTTTCATCTTGCTTAGTAATATTTTCACAAATATCTTTTCTCCTATATCTAATAGGTTAATTAGCCTTTAATTCTTAGGGGCGTGAACATCCCCTTTCTTGTGTAACGGCCTTATTATTGCACCCTTCCAGTTTGTGGGGATCTTCCCTTGTTCTAGTATTATTGCAATCATTTTAGAGAAGAATTCTGCCCACCAGGTCTGGTTTGAGTTTAATATCAGGGCTGGTAGATTATCTGGGCCTGCAGCTCTTGTTAAGTTCAAAGTCCTTATTGTCCTAAGGACATTAGCTGCTGAGCAATCTTGTTTTAAATCCTCCACTAGGCCTCTCCAGTCCCTTGATACTCATTTCCAATTCCACTCCTCTGGCGTGTAATTTCTGTATATAGTCTACTCAGGCCCCCTCTTCCACTACACAAACCATTGGGGCAATAGAAGATTATCTAGCTGACTGGATTAGCTTCCAGAACAGACATATATTCTTAGATTCGATTGCTACCAATAATTTACTCCAACAAGGTTCTTTGTGGGTCCTTTCAGCATTGCGGATTAGCGCGGTGTATTCTCTCTTTAGTTTTACGAGATTTTCAGCCCTAGCGTGGACAAACTTTTTGTGTAGGTTACTCTATTCTCTTCTTACTTCTCTTTTCTTAACTAAGCAATCCTGGTTAAACCAAGTTCCTTGCTTCACCTGTAACCTTCCTTTGTTCTTAGGGTCGCTTACATCAGACCTTAGATCTACACTTACGCTTTTCACTACTTGTCTTATTTTCTCAACAAACCATGATAGGTTTGGCCACTCAGGCAACCTAACTGAACATTTTGTTGAAGTCTAGTTAACCTTTCGATAAATGCGTCGGATAACCAAGTGGTTACCCGCTATGGATAATCCATCTCTTGAAAAATAACATTATCGCAAGCTGATTGTTGGGCTATTACGAATTCCAATTTTATTAGTTTATGGTCACTACATTCCATGGGGCTAATCCTAAAATCTTTTACTGGCTCAAAATTCCATGCTAACATAATGACATAGTCTATAGGGCAATTTTGAGTCCCATATTGAAAAGTTTTCTTTGCCAGATGGTCTTGAGCTACCCCACCATTTAGGCAGCAGAAACTTTTTGTAGCTAAGTAATTACCCAACTAGCCGCATCAGTCGGTATTTAACTTTCCAAAAACTCATCTTTTTTTTACTTCATATGACTCTAAAATTTCTGTATTACACTGATCTGACAATTTTGGATTTAATTTATGGTTAAAATCTCCCAATATCAAAATCACGTCATTCCCATACTTATCGCAGAGTGAATCTATATCATTCTTGAAATGTATCAGTTCGACTCCATATTCCTTCTGTGAACTCCATTGCATATAGACATTTAGGATCAACATATTTTCATATTTTTTATCAGCAAACGTTGTTAAAATTCTACAACCAAGAGCCACTTACACGTCATAGATAACTGGGAAACCTTAATCACTAAGTTTGTTTGTACCATGGTCAGCAAGCCACCTGCAGGGCGGCCAGATCTAGATTTTACTGCCGGTCGGTGGATTTGTCGGAACCCTTCCAATACCGGGGGCACTACACAGAGCCAGGTCTCTTGTATACATATGATTTCATTATTATTTGCAAGTTCTTTCAAAACTTCTTGTTTTAAGTGAGTTCCTAGCCCATTTATATTCCAAGAGACCATTTTTGTAATCCGTGGCTGCCCCATTGCCTATTCTACTTTGCTTAGTCGCCCATTAAATTTGGAATCCTCCAAATAGCTTTGTGAGGGGCCTACAGGGCTTAGGTTATTACTCCAATTCTTCCAGGCCTCCATCACGTCTGAGTTATTTATTACTATATTGAAGTTTTCCCGCCCTTGGTCCACTTCCCTTCCAGGTAGTTTCACTTGTCTCTTTCCTAGTCCCGCATGGTACCGTAAGAAGGATTTCTGCTGAGGAACCTTATGTACTAGCGCTAGCTCTTCTTTAGACACTAGTCAAATCCCTTCTTTACGTATCTCCTGCTCTGTGTTTATTATTGCAATTATGACCAGGTCAGAGTAGAGCTGTACCTTGGTGACCTCCTTACCATCACCAGCTACTTGAAATCCCACCTGTCGCAGATCTTCTGAACCTATTGCTTTTAGATTTGGGCAGTGGGCAAATGTATTAAGAAGGTGGGATCTATTTAGGTAAGAACTCTTCTTTGATTTTTTCCCACCCCTTCCCATTTTTGCTAGTTCAAAATAAAGCCACTTATTCCAATTATACACCTCTTCTTCCGACCAGGTTCCCCACGATGTTGTTGTATGTTAATTTTAGGCCCATACTCTGGGCTGCTTTCCCGGTATACCTTATCTTTAAGGGGAGACTTACGGGCAGGTATGCTCGCTTGCTTGTTGGCCAAGTGACTTATATTTTTGACATCTTTTCCTGATGTTTTTGCTTCCTACTACAGCTCCAGCTCTAGTGAGCACAGTTATAGATGAATGCTATTTGTGAGATTCTTTTACAAAATCGGAAGACATAAAAACCATTAGTCTCTACCTTAAATAAAGCAAGGTTGAATTGAATGTTTTCTGTAGTAGTGGAGCTCCAGCTGTCAAGTTTAGATTTTTACTGGCCGCAGAATATATTGAAGGTAGTTGTCAGCACAGATATTGAAGACAAATTTAGTTCCAAAGCTGAATTCAAGTTGTGAACCCAGCTGTCCGCAGCGTAGATTGAAGGCAGTTGTTGACACAAAGATCGATGAGTGCTAATTTGTCACAGTTAACAGAATCTGAGGCCAAGTGACTTATATTTTTGACATCTTTTCCTGATGTTTTTGCTTCCTACTACAGCTCCAGCTCTAGTGAGCACAGTTATAGATGAATGCTATTTGTGAGATTCTTTTACAAAATCGGAAGACATAAAAACCATTAGTCTCTACCTTAAATAAAGCAAGGTTGAATTGAATGTTTTCTGTAGTAGTGGAGCTCCAGCTGTCAAGTTTAGATTTTTACTGGCCGCAGAATATATTGAAGGTAGTTGTCAGCACAGATATTGAAGACAAATTTAGTTCCAAAGCTGAATTCAAGTTGTGAACCCAGCTGTCCGCAGCGTAGATTGAAGGCAGTTGTTGACACAAAGATCGATGAGTGCTAATTTGTCACAGTTAACAGAATCTGAGGACACAGTACAATTGTCTGTCTTAAATAAAGCAAGGCTAGATTCAATGTTGTCCTTAGTGTAGATGGAAAGGTGAATTCAATTTGTGAACGCTACTGTCCGCAGTATAGATTGAAGGGTTTAGTGAGCACAGTTATAGATGAATACTATTTGTCACATTCTTTTACAAAATCGGAAGATATAGAATCCATTAGTCTCTACTTTAAATAAAGGAAGGCTGGATTCAATGTTTTCTGTGGTGCTGATGTGCTCAAGGTATGAAGAGGTCAGCGGACCCCACCGAACTCAAAAATTACCGCCCCATATCGCTCCTCCCTTTCCCGGCCAAAGTCATCGAGAAAGCTGTCAACAACCAACTCGCCGCTTTCCTCGAAGCCAACAAATCCCTCGACTCCTCACAATCTGGCTTCAGAGCAAAACACAGCACTGAGACCGCCCTCATCGCAGCAACAGACGACATTCAAACTCTACTGGACAATGGAGACACAGTCGCCCTCATCCTCCTCGACCTCTCTGCAGACTTCGACACAGTCTGCCACAGCACCCTTTTACAACGCCTCAGAAACATCGGAATACAAGGAAAAGCACTTGAATGGATCACCTCGTTCCTCACCGGAAGAACCCAGAGAGTCCGCCTTCCACCATTCAAGTCCGAGGCCACTGAAGTCATCTGTGGCGTACCACAAGGATCCTCACTCAGTCCCACCCTCTTCAACGTATACATGAGCCCCCTCGTGGCCATCGCTCGCCAACACAATCTCAACATCATCTCCTACGCGGATGACACACAACTGATCCTTTCTCTCACCAATGACCCCAGCACCGCCAAAACCAACCTACACGAAGGAATGAAAGAAGTTGCCGAATGGATGAAACACAGCCGTCTGAAACTGAACTCAGATAAAACAGAAGTCCTCATCTTAGGCACATCCCCCTCTGCATGGGACGACTCTTGGTGGCCGGAAGCCCTTGGAAAAGCACCCATCCCGACAGACCACGCACAAAACCTAGGCGTTATCCTGGATTCTTCACTTTCAATGAACAGACAAGTCAGCGCCGTATCCTCATCCTGCTTCAACATTCTTCGCATGCTCAAAAAAACATTTCGCTGGATCCCCACCGAAACCAGAAAAACAGTCACCCATGCTCTGGTCACGAGCCGACTGGACTACGGAAACACCCTCTACGCAGGTACTTCCGCCAAACTCCAGAAGAAACTCCAACGAATCCAAAACGCCTCAGCCAGGATCATATTAGACATCCCGCGTAACGAACACATCTCTGACCACCTGAAAGACCTCCACTGGCTACCCGTCAATAAGAGGATCACTTTCCGACTGCTAACCCACGCACACAAATCACTCTACGACATCGGACCAGAATGCCTCAACTCACGACTGTCCTTCTACACCCCCTCCCGCCAACTACGTTCTTCCAGCCAAGCCCTCGCTACTTTACCCCGCATCAACAAGACCACCATGGGAGGCAGATCCTTCTCATACCTGGCAGCTAAAACATGGAACTCACTCCCCACTTACCTTCGCCTTACCCAGAACCACCTAGCATTCAGAAAGCAACTTAAAACGTGGATATTTGACAAGTAATCCTCCTCCCCTCCCTAAGCGCCTTGAGACCCTCTGGGTATGTAGTGCGCTATATAAATTCTTTGACTTGACTTGACTTGACTTGTTGTTTGGAGTGTACATTTGAAGGTAGTAGTTAGTATAGACATTGAGGAATGTTTATTGTGCCATCCATTAATAAAATTGTGTCTGCCTTACATAAATGAAGGCTAATGTGAATGCTGTGGATAGTGTAGATGGAAATCTGAATTCAAATTTTGAAGCCTGCTGTCCGTAGTGTGGATCAAAGGTAGTAGTTGACAGAGACATGGAGAAATGCTTTTTGTCACTTATTTAACCAAAATCTGAAGACATGCAGTAAAAGCATCTCTAAATTAAAAAAAGAAGGCTGAATTTCCTACTGTTCAAAGTTTAAGAAAATCTGAGGACATTGTGAAATTGTCTCTGAAAGGCAGCAAGTATGCACATTTGTCACTGCCTAAGTAAGGTCAGGGTAGTTGATAGAACAAAAAGGGCTTGATAAAGGGACTGCACTTTGAATAGGAATATGAAATTGAACAAGAGTTCATACCCCTTCGAAAGAGGTGTGCAAATTTCCCACTGCTTTCTGCCAGTGCAGTATCTACATGAAAAAGGCTTTATAAAAGGACATGAGTTTGAATTACAATATGAAATTGAGGAGTAATTGATAACCACAGCCAAGAAAGGCAGTAAGTGTGCAAATTTGCCATTGCCTTCGGCTGGGGTAGTAGCTACACCAAAAAGGCTTGATAAATGGTGTTGAGTTTGAATCAGAATAGGAAATAGGTGTTATCCTTAGTTCAGTTTCCACTGAGTTAGTGGTACCTGAAACAACAAGGTTTGTGGAGCTTGCGAAGATGTGTGGTCCGGGCAGGATGTACTAATAGTAATTTTCATCTTGTGAATTCTGTCTTAGTAAAGGATTTTGGCGATTTTGTGTAGGTTTGAGGTATATTACTTTATTTGGTACTGTACTTTATACGTAATGAATGAAGAATCAGTTCAATTCTGGTTGAATATGGACTTGTGGTGATGGTAGGAGGTAGCGGCTACCAAGACTTCATGACTACGTGTCATTGATTACAGCTGCACAATATTGGTAATTTAGTGTGTGTGAATGCAGCGATGATAAGTGGTGGAATGAGTTAGTGGCACCTGAAGGAACAACGTTCTGTGAAGTCTGTGATTATGCGTGGTCCAAGCAGGACGCATTGGTAGCAAAGTCTTTAAAATCAAGTTTTTTTATCAATGTTGGTTGTTCATTCACAGAAGTAAGTTGAACTATATCTCCATAAAGTAGGATATTTTTTTTTTGTAAATAAGTCATGTTATTTAATACGGTCCTGTGTTGATGTTTTCTGGTGCACTGAGTTAGTAATACCTTTGGCGCTGAGGTTGAACGAACCCTGTGATGATACATGATTGGGGAGGAACAGTAATTGAAGTAATGTCTTCTGTCGATTGAATTCTGCATCAATTCCATTTAAAAGGAATAGTATGTTTTACTATACCATAAAAGTGTTCACTCTTCTTGGTGATTATTTATGGTGGAGTGAGTAAGTAGTATCTTTGGCGCTGAGCTTGTACGTTCCTTGCGCAATGTATTTATTTATTTATTTCTGACATTTATTGAGCGCGAACGAATACCTGTAGGCATCTCGTTGCTAAATGTAGATTGAATGCAGTTGTTGACACAGAGATAGATGAATGTTTTTTGTCAGTTATTTAAAGAAAATGTGAAGACATATAGTAGATTTCCCTCTGCATTAAATGAAGGCTGAATTTCCTACTGTTCAAACTTTAAGAAAACCTGAGGACATTGTGCAATTGTCTCTGTTTGAAATAAATCAAGGTTGTATTGAATTTTTTCTGTAGTGCTGGCGGTCTTGGTATCTAGTTGTTAACTGTACTCAGTGCTGAAATGATTGAAAGCTGTTCTCAGCACAGATACTGAAGAGAAATTTACATCCAAAGCTGATTTGAAGTTGTGAACCCTGCTGTCTGCAATGTAGATTGAAGGTACTACTCAACACAAACATCGATGAATGCTATTTTGTACCGTTAAAAGAATCTGAGGACATACATAGCACAATTGTCTCTACTTTAAATAAATCGAGAGTAATATGTCATACTCTGTTTTAAGAATGTGTTGCATTCTAAAATGCACAAAGGCAAGCATTAAGTTTGATACAATGCTTAGGTCATGAATAATGAGAAGTTTCATTTTCTTCAAGAGTGTTCACAAGAAGCTTCTCCAGATAGCTTGAGGTATTCCAATTTGTTGTCATGTTCTACAGGTAGTATAAGTAAACGATGTAATGTAGCATTGAAAATGTTAACATTTGGTCATATTTTGAATATAAGAAACTTATTACAAATGTGCAACAAGGAAATGATGTTGAATATGGAACTATTCTACAAGAAATAAAAATTGGAGAAATGAGTGAACATGGCAGAGAAGTTTTACAGAGACGATTACTTTGAAATTTGTTTCCAAAAGAAAATATTGTTCCTAAGCTAGTAGCTACTTTTAAAATAAGTGAGAGCAACAGTGAAGAAAAGCAACAAGTGTGAAAATATCCTACTGCCTTCGGCCAGGGTATTAGCTACAACAAAAAGGCTCAATAAAGGGCCTTGATTTTGAATCAGAAAATGAAATTGAACAATATTGGTAACCCCAGCCAAGAAAGGCAGTTAGTGTGCAAATTTCCCACTGCCTTCGACCTGGAAACGGAAAAGGCTCAAAAAAGGGGCACGAATTTGTATCAGAATATGAAATTCACGAATAATTGATAACCTCAGCCAAGAAAGGCAGCAAGTGTGCAACTTTCCCACTGCCTTCGGCTGGGGTAGTAGCTACATAAAAAGGTTCAATAAAGGGCCATGAGTTTGAATCAGAATATGAAATTCAAGAATAATTGATAACCCCAGACAAAAACGGTAGCAAGTTGGTGTTTGTTATGTGTAGATGATGTGTTAATTGAGTGGAAGATAAAAAAGGTGAATAATTAGAAAGGCTGCAGATGTGCAAACTATCCACTGACTTGTCAGGGAAGTGGATCTTTGGATTTCCACCTCATTATACGGATGGGGCGTCGAATTTTGCAGTGGGAAGCTAAGAAATGGCCACCACATCAAAGGAAGCAATGTAAGTGCATTAAGTTACCACTGTGGGTGGTAGGGCTGAAAGATTACAACAACAGGCCCATTTTAGGGACTGTAGTTTGAATTAGAATAATAGAGCATTACAGACTGTGAGTCAGATTTTGCAGTGGGAGCCTGAGAAACAGGTATCTCATCTAAGGAGTAAAGCAAGTGCACAAAGTGCACATATTTTGTGGTGGAAAGGACGCAAGTATTTAAATTACCCACTGCCATTCACGGGTAGTAGTTACCAAGAAGGTTTAATAAAGGGTCTGAAATTTCAATTACTTGAAGAATAATGGATAACTTCAGCCAAGAAAAGCAGCAAGTGTGTAAATGTGCTACTGCCTTCGGCCAGGTAATTAGCTACAACAAAAAGGCTTGATAAAGGGCCTTGATTTTTAATCAAAATATGAAATTCAAGAGTAATTGATAACCCCAGCCAAGAAAGGCAGCAAGTGTGTAAATTTGTTACTTCCTTTGGACGGGGTAGTTGTTGCTACAAAAAGGCTCGATAAAGGGCCTTGATTTTTAATCAGAATATGAAATTCAAGAATAATTGATAACCCCAGCCAAGAAAGGCTGCAAGTGTGCAAATTTCCCATTTGCTTGTGCTGGGGTAGTACCTACATGAAAAAGGCTTGATAAAGGGCCTTGACTTTGAATCAGAATATCAAATTGAACAATAATTGACAACTCCAGCCAAGAAAGGCAGCAAGTGTGCAAATTTCCCAGTGCCTTTGGACGGGGTAGTTCTTACAACAAAAAAGCTTGATAAATGTCTAATGACTAATGTTGAGGACAGCGATGCTCCTGTTTGCTTTTAATGAGGTTGATAGACAGTTTTACGTAACAGAAAAGTTAATCGCAATAAATGCATAGAAATTAAAGTTGAAGAAAATCAAGATGTATATGTGAGTATGGACTGCTTGCTGAAGATGCTGTTGCAGCAGTTGATGTGCTTGGTACTGCAGGAAGTGGGTTGCCCTTCAATCTTTGTGTTGCAGCTGAAGCAAAGTTGTTGAGGTGCGAGTTGTTCATGTGTCGCACTATATTTGCTGTGCTAAAGAAGTATTTTTTGGATGGATCACCCTTTGAAAGAGTTGTTTGGCAACTTTTAAAGATTACTTTTGCAGTATTAACCTTCGGCTGGAGTAGTAGGTACATCAAAAAGGCTCAATAAAGGGTTATGAATTTGAATCAGAATATCAAATTTAACAATAAATGATAACCCTAGACAAGAAAGGTAGCAAGTGTGCAAATTTCCCACTGCCTTCGGCAGGGGTAGTAGCTACAACAAAAATGCTCGATAAATGGCTTGCACTTTTAGAGGAATATGAAATTGAACAATAGTTCATAACCTCTGCGAAGAAAAGCTGCAAATGCACACATTTCCCACAGCCTTCGGTCGGGCTAGTTGATACAACAACAAGGTTTGATAAAGGGTCTGCACTTTGAATAGGAATATGAAATTAAACAATAGTTGATAATCCTTGCGAAGAAAGGCAGCAAGTGTGTAAATTTCCTAGAGTCTTTGGACGGGTTAGTACCTACAACAAAAAGGCTTGATACAGGGCTTGCAGTTTGAATACAGATATGAAATAGAAGAATAGTTGATAACCATAGCCAAGAAAGGCAGTAAGTAGGTGTGTGTACGTGTGGATGATGTGTTGATTGAGTGGTAGATGAATAATGTTAAAAATAAGAAATGCTGCAAGTGTCCAAATTATCCACTGTCATTCACGGGTAGTAGTTATCAAAAAGGCTCAAGAAAGAGCCTGTACTTTGAATTAGAATAACAAACAGAAGATTTGATAACCATAGAGTATACTGGCTCTATTTAATATTGGTCGAGTTTTGTTAAGCTTTTTTTTACACATGAATAGCAGGAAGTGCTCCAAGTACCCACTGCTATTCACGAGTAATAGTTACCAAGAAGGCTCAATAAAAGGCCTGAACTTTGAATTTGTATTACAAGAAGGATAATTGATAACCCCAGCCAAGAAAGGCAGCAAGTGTGCAAATTTCCCACTGCCTTCGGCCGGGGTAGTAGCTACAACAGTAAGGCTCGCTAAAGGGCCTTGACTTTTAATCAGAATATAAAATTGAACAATGATTGATAACCCCAGCCAAGAAAGGCAGTAAGTGTCCTAATATAACACTGCCTTCGACCAGGGTAGTAGCTACTTCAAAAAGGCTCAATAAAGGGCCACGAGTTTGAATCAGAATATGAAATTCAAAAATTATTGATAACCCCAGCCAAAAACAGTAGCAAGTTGGTGTGTGTTATGTGTAGATGATGTGTTCATTGAGTGGAAGATAAAAAAGGTGACAAATTAGAAAGGCTGCAGACGTGCAAACTATCCACTTACTTGTCAGGGAAGTAGATCTTTGGATTTCCACCTCATTATACAGATAGGGCGTCGAATTTTGCAGCGAGAAGCTAGGAAATGGCTACCACATCGATGGAAGCAATGTGAGTGCATTAGGTTACCACTGTGGGTGGTAGGGCTGAAAAATTACAACACCGGGCCCGTTTTAGGGACTGTAGTTTGAATTAGAATAATACTTGGCAAAGCCTGCAATAAAGTTAGCAGGTAGGTGTGTTTGAGGTAGTGGATGCAGAATAAGGTGAAAAGGAAGAAAGGTAGCAGATGCGGAAAGAGCCCACTCTCTTGTAAAGGAAATGGGTGTTTGGTTTTCTAGTGCATTACAGACTGTGAGTCGGATTCCGCAGTGGGAGCCTAAGAAACGGGTATCTCATCTAAGGCGTTAAGCAAGTGCACAAAGTGCACACACTGTGCACACACTGTGCAGTGGAAAGGATGCAAATGTGCATATTAACCACTGCCATTCACGGGTGGTAGTTACCAAGAAGGTTCAATAAAGGGTCTGAACTTTGCATTACTTGAAGAGTAATGGATAACACCATCCAAGAAAAGCAGCAAGTGTGAAAATTTCCTACTGCCTTCGGCCGGGGTATTAGCTACAACAAAAAAGCTCGATAAAGGGCTTTGACTTTTAATCAAAATATGAAATTCAAGAATTGATAACCCCAGCCAAGAAAGCCAGGAAGTGTGCCAATTTCCCACTGCCTTTGGCCAGGGTAGTAGCTACAACAGTAAGGCTTGATAAAGGGCCTTGACTTTCAATCAGAATATGACATTCAAGAATAATTGATAACCCAACCAAGAAAGACAGCAAGTGTGCACATTTCTTACTTCCTTCAGCCGGGGCAGTTGTTACAACAAAAAGGCTCGATAAAGGGCCTTTACTTTGAATACGAATATGAAATAGAAGAATAGTTGATAACCATAGTCAAGAAAGGCAGCAAGTGGGTATGTGTAGATGATGTGTTGATTGAGTGGAAGATGAATAATGTAAAAAATAAGTAAGGATGCAAGTGTGCAAATTAACCACTGCCTTTAGCAGGGAAGTAGTTACAATAAAAAGGCTCGACGAAGGGCCATGACTTTGAATTAGAATATGAAATTCAAGAATAATTGATAACCCCTGCCAAGGAAGGCAGCAAGTAGGTGTGTGTCCGTGTAGATTATGTTTTGATTGAATGGAAGACAAAAAAGGTGAAAATCAAGAAAGGCTACAGATGCGCAAAGTACCCACTGCCTTGTGAGGGAAGTGGATGTTTGGATTTCCAGTCCATTACACAGACTGTGCATCGGATTCTGCGGTGGGAACTTGAGAAATGGGTAGCACATCTAAGCAAACAATGCAAGTGGACAAAGTACACACACTGTGTGATAGAAAGGACGCAAGAAAGGTAGCAAGTGTGCAAATTTCTTACTGCCTTTGGACGGGGTAGTTCTTACAACAAAAAAGCTTGATGAATGTCTAATGACTAATGTTGAGGACAGCGATGGCCCTGTTTTGTTTTTGATGAGGATGATAAACTGTTTCATGTAACACAAAAGTTGATCGCAATAAATGCATAGAAATTTAAGTTTACCAAATTCAAGATCAATATGTGAGTAAGGACTGTTTGCTGAAGATGCTGTTGCAGCAGTTGATGTGCTTGGTGCAACAGCAAGTGGGTTGTCCTGCAATCTCTGTGTTGCAGCTCAAGGAAAGTTGTTGGGGTGCAAGTTGTTTATGTGTTGCAGTATATTTACTGTGCAAAAGGATTACTTTTGGATTGATCACACCTTGAAAGAGTTGTTTGGCAAATTTTACAGGTTACTAGTGGTTGGTGTGTTTCAGTTAGTATGTGTCTGGACTTCGTTGGAATCTTTAAGGGACACATAAGGGCTTACATAATACAGAAATACTTTGTACTTAGTGTCATCCAATTCTATTTTATGATGAACAGTTGACTTCTACATCCTCCTTTGGGAGTAGTGGGAGGGTAGCATTTTAAAGTGTTTGACGGGTTACACTACATGTGTCCATGCAGGTAAATAAAACTTAGCATGGTTATGCATGGGCACCCTCTCACTCAAAACGTAGTACTCAGTATTCAGGATTGTAAAAGCTTGCAATAGGTGTGACTGATGAGTTTATATATGTCAGTGAGAAAAGAAAAACAAGTACGCTTGTTTTACATTATAGATATACAGACCTGAAAGAATATGCATGTGAATGCATGACATATTTTATGAAGGTATGGAAGAAAGCAGTGAAAGGGTGTTTCGAGGCAATACTGTCCAGCTTAAAAAGTGCTCAATTGTTCTTTTTGTTGAGTGTAAACACACCTTTTTGATTAGGACCATGGAATAGTGGTGTAACTATAACATAGATTCTATTGTCAGATATCTACCATAATGATAGTGGAATTTCTAACTACTTTTTAGACTACAATTGAACAATCATATGTAGAGAGGCGGTATTGCTTCTTGACTTTCAAAGAGGCAGAAGATTTAAATTTATATTTTAACACCTAAATAAAATAATTGTTGAATTTCAAAAAGAAAATGAAGTCGGAATGTTAGAGGAAGTCTGGTCCAACTCTAACAGGATTGTGCAAATCATGACAGCTGAAAGAAGTTTGTCTCAAAGTTCAAAGTTCAAAAGACTTTATTTGAATTTAGTTCACAATTCATAAATTCTAGACAGCCTTCCTCATACTGCCACATCCTTGGTCACCGATGCCCCCCTTCCCTCAACTACAGGCCCTCGACTCGAGGCGTCTACGTGTATCACCAGGGAAGACTTCTGCACGACACTCTCCAACATTAAAAGCGGCTCTCCCTCTGACCCAGCTCCTATGCACATTCTTAAACAAATTGTGAGTACCATTGCCCCTCTCGCCACTGATCTATTGAATACCTCATTCATTGCAGGCATCGTTCCCCCGAGTTGGAAACAGGCAAAAATTAAAACCCTCCTTAAAAAACCAGGACTAGACCCTGCCGATCTGGCAAATTTTCGCCCTATCTCGTTGCTACCTGGATTGGGCAAAGTCGCCGAAAAGCTGGTGAATCGGCAGATCTCTGGATTCCTGGAGAGTAATGACCTACCGAGCAAATCCCAAACGGGATTTCGCTCTGGACAGGGCACGGACACAGCCCTTATAGTGGTGGCGTAAGAGGCTAGATGCATCTTAGATTCAGGGGGATCAGCGGCTCTGATCCTCCTGGATCTGAGCGCTGCATTCAACACCGTTGACCACGCAACCCTTGTCCTCCGTCTCACTAAACTAGGCATTGTAGGGTCTGCCCTTAGGTGGCTGGAATCTTTCCTGGATAAACGATCCTTTAGGATCTGGGAAAATGGTACTATGTCAAAGCCTACTCCTCTTCAATGTGGGGTTCCTCAGGGATCTTCCCTGAGCCCCACATTGTTCAATGTTTACATGGCCCCGCTGGAAGATATAGTAGCCCCTTTCGGGATTAAATCCATCAGCTACGCCGATGACACGCAACTTGTCGTCTCTCTGACTCAACAAGGGGGATGTTCAGACAACCTCTCGAAATGCCTTACTGCAATCTTCTCCTGGATGACCGACTCAAAGCTTAAATTGAACGGAGCTAAAACGGAGATCATGCTCCTAGGTCATCATTTTACATCTCTGCCTTCTGAGTATTGGCCGCCCTGTATGGGTGATCTGCCCCCAGCAAGGGAGAAAATCAAAAGCCTCGGGGTCTGGTTTGAACCCCAATTAACATTCAGGACCCATGCACAGAAAGTCGCAGGCAGCTGCTTTGGTCTGTTGCGCACAGTACAGAAAGTGCTCCCCCTCCTGCCTTTCCAATCAAGGAAGCTTCTAATCCAAGGTCTAATACTATCTAGACTGGATTATGGCAATGCTCTCCTTTTCGCTGCACCTAAAGCCACAATTAACACCCTGCAGCGGGTACAGAACGCCACAGCCAGACTGCTCATGGGGGCACCTAGAAGAGCCTCAGCCAAACCATTACTAAGAACCCTGCACTGGCTCCCCATCCAGGAACGAATTGCTTTCAAATCATTGTGCATCACTCACAA
Source organism: Lissotriton vulgaris (assembly GCF_964263255.1). Classification (NCBI taxonomy): domain Eukaryota; kingdom Metazoa; phylum Chordata; class Amphibia; order Caudata; family Salamandridae; genus Lissotriton; species Lissotriton vulgaris. The sequence goes on along the minus strand of NC_141696.1, from coordinate 660,750,005 downwards.
AACACTGCAAGGTAACGGCCCTCCTGCCTTAAGAAAGCTGATCTGTCCCTACAAATCATCGCGGACCCTTCAGTCTGACGGGGAAAACCTGGTCTCCATTCCTAGAGTGAGAAAAGCCCGTACCGGAGGTCGCCGGTTCTCCTTGAACGCGGCAAGACACTGGAACACTCTCCCCAGGGAAATCCGGATGGAACCCTCCTATCTTAAATTCAGAAAATCCCTTAAAACCTTCCTTTTTCCCAAGGCTGAGTAATCTCTTGTGTTTTCTTAGTTAAGTTAGCGCTGGGACGTTTAGGGCAGCCATGCGCTTTATAATCTAATTTCATTTCATTTCATTCATAAAAGTATACAGATAAAAATCACAATTAAAATTTCATTTTTCCATTCTAAATTAAGCATTTCTAACATTTGATTTTTTATAGTTAAAAAAGAAGTTTAAAAAGAATAAAACAGTACAATCAGTTAAAATACATAGTAGTTAAAAGTACTTAGTTAACTCTTATTATCCCATCACGATGGTCCTTCTCACTCTTAAAATTGTGTTCAGGAAGAGGCTCACTGTACTGATGGTAAGACAATCGTCTAAGGACCTATGTTTATTATAGGCATCTCTTGCTTTCCTTAGGCCCCAGGTTAATAAGAGAGGTTTTAAGATTTGTCGTCTGGATTGTCTATATAAAGTGCAGAAAAGAGTGCAGTGTATATTTGATTGGAATGATTTGTCATCACAAGGACACCGCCTTTTTACTCTAGCCCAGTCATTGCAGGTCGGGAATGCTACGAGTCTGTAAAAGGTTTCCAGGCGAAAGTATGTTAGGAGCCTACGGTGCTGTAGGGGATGATCTATTACAAGATACAACTGGAGACCCCATTGAGATGTCACTTCATCGTGGCTCATGACCGATTTTTTAGTCCTTTCACCCTTCCACCTTTGTAGTTCCAAATGTTCCAGCGACATCTTTTTGAACATGCATCGCGAGAGCAGTTCCAGTGAGGCTGGGTCAGTAAAATATTCAGGATGACCAATCTCACTGACAAAGTTCTTAATGTAAGTAAGCCATTTGATATGTTTCAGCCCATCACAGCTTAAGCAGTCCTCTATGATAGATCTGTTCAATTCTGTGGCAGGTTGGTCCAGACATTATGCCAAAGTAAAACTGGGGCAAGTTTTATAATGTCCGTGATGAAAATAAGAGCAACTTCAGCGTGTAGTACATATATAGGAGTGCTCCTCGGTGTAGCAGTTATGAATCGCAGGAACTTATTCTCGATTCGCTGAATCGCCTCCACTTGCTGCCAGACCCAGATGCCAGCCCCATAGGTCCCAATAGCCACACATTTCGATTTGAATATTTAAAGGAGCTCCTTGACTGGCCTGTTTCCTATTTTTTTAGCAAAGCTCATAAGAGCACCAACTGCTCTATTAAATGCCATGGCCCTTGCATTCACGTCAGACTTCCAGGTGCCTTGCCTATCGAAGTGAACCCCCAAATAGCAAAAGATGTCAGCTAACTCCACCTTCTTTTAATTTAAAGTGATTGGGCAAGGTGATCTATGTTTGTTTGGGCCGCACAACATGGTGAACGTCTTCGAGACATTTACGCGTAGCCCTCTAATGTTCATAAAGTTAGTGAAAGTCTGTACGGCTTTCTGTAGACCCACCTTGGTCTGCGAGAGGGTGGCTGCATCATCAGCATAAAGTAAAATGGGAATGGGTTTGCCTTTGATTACGGGATAATCATGATACTGTTGTGTTAAGCAAGAACCCACTCCATTAATGTATAGGTTAAATAGCAGGGGGGCCAATATGCAGCCCTGCCTTACCCCTCTATTAATCTTAAAAAGCTCTGTGCATTCCCCCCTCTGGCCGTATCTTACTCGTGCACCTGCCTCAACATAGAGTTCTATGATGTAGTCTAATATTTTATTGTCCAGCCCAATATCCCTCAGAGTCTGCCAGAGGTTGTCGTGCAAAACGCAATCAAATGCAGAACTGAGGTCCACAAATGTCACGTATAGGTTGGATTTCCTTTCATGTATATATTTCGAGATGATTAGGGAGAGATTTAGCCCCTGCTCAATTGTCCCCCGCCCACCCCTGAACCCATACTGAAAAGGTGATAGCACTTCCTTTCCCTCTAGCCAGTCCTGAATGCGAGCAAGAATGACCCTGCCTGCCATCTTCATAAAGCCATCTAACAAGGAGATGGGCCGATAGCAGGCAGGATCATTCCTGTCCCCCTTTTTGTAAATAGGGACCAAAATTGCCCCCTTCCATGTTGGGATAAAACCTCTTTTGGCCATGCAATTCAGGACTCTGGTGAGTATCGGGGCCCACAGGTCTGGATACGTTTTAAACACATCAATAGGGACAGAGTCTGGTCCTGGTGCTTTCGGGGCTGAACTTTCCCTTAGGGCTTTGTATACCTCCTTTAGTTTAAATGGAAGATCTAAAGGGAACAGGGAATCCACAACATCCGTGGTTATTGCTGTTTCGGGGGAAAGTACAGGCAAAAACGTAGTGCCATACAGGGCTTGGAAGTGACATACCCACTCCTGAGCAGAAAGGGCATTATCTAAATGCGGACCTTGGTCGTCTTGATAAAAAGGAGCATTCACAGCCTTCCAGAAGGTAACAGTGCCCTTTTGTGTTGCTGTTGCATGGAGGGCTTCCCAGGCTTCAGCTTTTAGATCTTTCTTTCTTCTAATCAAAGCGACACAGTAATTACGCCTTGCCCTTTGAACCTGTGCTCTGTCTAGTGGGGTAACATGCAGTGCTTGTTTGAGTTCCCTCAATGCCCTGGAGCAGTTTGAATCAAACCACCCTGGAGTTCTCTTGACTATATTGCACAAGTTTCTGGTCAAGAGATGTTTAATTGAACAACAAATTGTATTGAAGGAGACCATAACTTGTTCTTCGTCCTCTTCTAAAGTCAGGCACTTAAAGATCTCCTTATGGGAAATAGTCACAAAATTTTTTGGGAAACTCTCTGGAATTACCTTCTCCCATTTGATGCAAAATCCATTATGCTGACCAAGAATAGGGTTGAAGTCATAATTGCACTGAGTATTAAGGTGCCGCGTATCCAGATTTAGCTTAAAGGTAACTGAGATGGGGTTTAGCTTAAAGGTAACTGACATTTTTGTCTCAACATTACTTTTTAACATAATTCAGACAACACTAGATTGCAGGAGTGTGCGAATGTCTACTTAGACATGTTTTATGTGATCATGTTACATAAAAAGATACATTTTTTACATATTTAACCAGTAAAAGGTAAGTAAATTTACATCTGGTATTATAAAGTCAAGTGTTAGTCATATAGCGGAAGCTCTGCGTTTTGAGGTTCCCATTGACGAAGTAACAGGCTTTTTTGGACACCTAACAGCTGGCCTGGGCTTGCGTGGGGAACGAGGAGCATCGCGGAGCCATCCTTGCTGGACGAGCAAGCCTTCCTGTCACCTCGCCAGCCGCCGCGTCTGCCGAGCAACATCGCGGCGGACCGGGGACTACATCCCCCAGCGGCCCTTGCGAGAGGAAGTCGCGCACGCCCTGTCTCTGCCCCCGGAGTTGCTCTTAAAACAGCGAGAGCCCCTTGGGAGCGGGGGACACCTAACAGCTGACCTGGGCTTGTGTGGGGAATGAGGAACATCGCGGAGCCATCCTTGCTGGACGAGCAAGCCTTCCTGTCACCTCGCCAGCCGTCGCCTCTGCCGAGCAACATCGCGGCGGACCGGGGACTACATCCCCCAGTGGCACTTGCGAGAGGAAGTCGCGCACGTCCTGTCTCCACCCCCGGAGGTGCTCTTAAAACAGCGAGAGCCCCTGCGTCGCGGGACACGCGCATGCGACGCCGGGCTGAGCCTGGGCAGAGGGTGGGCCGTCTGTGGCCGTCCGAGGCAGACCGAGGCAGAGCAGGGCCACATCTCTACATCGCCACTGCTACGCCCATGGTAAGATAGACCTAAAAACAAGCTTTATGTGCAGGACTACATTGACTATAGGTGCACTTATACCTGGGCCATGGGGAAACAAAAGTCTATGGAGGTCGGGGGAGGAGACGGAAAACCCCCTGAAAAAAGGAAGGGAAAGAAATCTAGAAAAGTGGCCAGCCATGCATCAGAGGATGTTCTGGAGCGAATCAATGTTCTTGTTGATGATTGTAGGGAGATCATCGACTCCGATCAGCGTCAGTGTAACGGGGAGGTCCCAAGCGAGAAGGGGGACACACAAGAACCACAAGAAGTTAACAACATTTTACAAATAATTCCAGCAATGTTCCGGGCCAAAAGAAAACCTAAAACATTGTCCGATAATGACATTGAAAATAGGGACTGTGTGATCATACAAAACAATGACCAGGAACATGCAGCTAAGGATCAACTGGAAGGCGCGACCAGTGATATTTTACCAGCTGTTGTTGTCCCTCCAATACCCTGTCATAATAGGTTCACAGTCCTGGCTGACATTCATAATGTGCCCCCTGCCCATCAATCAATGTCACTAGAAACAGATACTACCCCAGCTGAAGGCGAGATAGCTATTTTGGATGCTGTATTCAATCATAGCAGTAGAAAGGGAGTAGCTGTGAGCGAAGAAGTATCCAACTTAACAAATCTTGTCATCCTTCTCCGAGATGAAATAGAGTCACTAAAATCATTAGTGAAGAACCTAAGCATATTAGTAAGGGGTGATGGCGAGGGAGGTAGAAAAACCCAAGCTAACGCAATCAAAAGTCTGCAAGATAGCTTCCCCCTGAAACGTAAAAGCAATCAAGCCTCAGCTAAGGGTAATGGTAGTGACTTAATCGTACCACACCCGATTGATCCGATTGATTCGAGTAAGTGTAGACCTGCCATACAGACAAGACCACAAGAAGCACTTATATCTAATGCTCCTAGAGTTAAAACGAATGCCCAAAATACCCAACAGAAGTTAATAAATATGATAGAAGGAACAACCGTAAAGCCTAGAACCTGCGAAAAGAATAAAACACCAGCTGCTAGCATCCAGGGGAAAAGAGGGACTAGCGATACTAACAAAGGACACCCTCTAAATAAAATCTACATGACTAGTGTCCCCAAACTTGCTAAAGACAATAGGGAGTTACCCGACTCTCTCACAAACAAAGCCATTCATTGGTTGCATCACGTGAGAGGCTGTCGGTCAGTGATAAGGGAAGATATCCTGCAGGCAAAACGGATTAGCGCCCCCAATCACAAATATGACTCCATAGAACTGACAATGAAGCATGCCTCCTTTGCTGAAAATCTCTTTGCCCTAGAATTCAGGACTAGTGCCCCTGCACAATCTAAGATCCAGCTAAGAAAATCTTGCCCCCAGCTCCAAGAGCTTTCCTCTCGAGTCATGGGTGGAGTTCACGAGAGAAGTTGCTCAGGACTGGATTGCAATGATTGACATCAAATATACCCAACTGACGGGATTGGGATCACTGAGGAGCTTGTGGACCAAATAGAAATAATAGGGACCTTAGACACAGAGAACACTACAGTTGTGAGTGCAGTTTACCCCGCAAAACCTAAAATAGAGCTGGGTGTAACTTTTGGGGATACTTCTCAGACTAGTCCAATAGTAAGTCCTGTCAATGTAGAAGAGCTGGGTTTGTCTGCAATCCCGGTTGTATCTTCCGTCAATGGAATTTCAGAAGATATATGGGGAGAAAATGGCACGTTAGTCTCCTGGAATATAGCGGGGTTAGGCTCTAAGCATGACTCACAGGAATGGAGAAGTTTTGTAAACTCTTATGATGTGTGTATCTTCCAGGAGACCTGGCTCTGTGAGCCATGCTTTAAGGAAGGCTTCCTGAATTACTACATCCCAGCAATAAAAGGTGTCAAGGGGCGTCCAATGGGTGGCCTTACTATTTGGGTACGCCAATGTTTAGCGCTTACTGTTAAAGTAATTCACACTAGAAGTAGAGAAATTCAACTCATTAGAATCGATTAGGGTCCTAAGGGTTGCCTTGACATCTATAATGTCTATGCCAGGGGTAACAGGGGAGGAAGGTCAGAAGTTTGTGCAGCTTTGGTTTCCCTCCTAGAAACCCACTCGCTTGACAACAGAATTGTGGTAGCGGGTGATTTAAACAGAACTTTTGAACCCCTGGCTATTCAAGATGATTGGGCTGGAGATGAGGAGGATAGGCAATGGGGTGTCCCCAAATTACATCTGAAACCTGTCACCCGATGGTCTGAGGATATCATTTCCTTAAATGCAATTTGCTATGAAAATAGCCTGAGGGCACTAAATGGAAGGACACGAAGTGACAGGTTAGGGGCTTGCACTTTTGACAACGGGAGACACAGTAGCCGAATAGACTACGTTCTATGTAGTCTAAAGCTCTGAGGACAAGTGATCGATATGGAGGTCAAAACTAGAATAGAAAGCAATCACAATCCGGTATGTGTTAAACACAAATGGTGGGCTCCACATAGTATGGGTGAGGCACGTGAGGTAGTTAATGCCCCTTTGATTGTCCCAACCAATGATATGCGCAGGCTGAAATGGTTGCATGTTAAGGCTAACCAGCAAACTATAAACAGCATTAATTCCCAGGTTGATGAAGCAGTAGCACTTCTTGAACAATCAAACCCTAAATATTCAGGGAGTGATAAAGCAACCAAAATCCATGAGAACCTCTTCATAGCTATTAAGGACTATTTCCAGAAACCAGCAAAGAAAGGTGACACAAGAAATGCCAAACTAGCGAAGTGGTATAATGCTGAGTGTAGGCAGACTAGAGTAGCCTTAGGAGTCGCGATCAGGGAGAGGGATATGGGGTCTATTCGTCTTGCCAGAACTGCGTACAGAAAAAGCATAGCCAATGCGAAGAAACTGTGGGATGAGCAGCATTGGCGAGAGTTAAAGGAGGCAAGCGACAAAAAAGAATCTAGACTATTCTGGAACATTGTCAAATGGGGCAAGGGGGGTTCACCAGAGCCCCCAGATAATAATGTATCCCAGGAGGACTGGATCAACTACTTCAAGCCACAGTATGCAGACACCCAGTCCAATAACTTGATGACTGAACACAGAACTTTTTATAAAGACAATTTATTCTCCAGTAATGAGGTTATGATGGCCTTGAGTACAGTTTCAAATGGCAGAGCCCTGGGTCTAGATGAGGTGCCAGCGTATCTTTTCATCAACGACAAGTAGCGCTGGTGTAAACCTGGTTTTGACCTTCCCCTAACAGGGAAACACCTATATTTTGTTTGGTTAGTTTCCCTGCACATAGTTCTTAATTTTAATATGTCAAGTTGACCAGCAAATAAATGATTTTTTGGGACAACCTCTGACATTTTTAATCACACCCTTTGTTTTTCACTCTTCACTCTCACAAAACCTGCTCCGCAGTCTCCTGGCGTCGTAGCACACTGGGGAGGTACTCGATCTCCCCAGTGGACCCGATGATGAAGCATGTCACCACTAGGGTGAGTGAGGGTTTCTTGAAAAAACCATGAATTTTTTCTTGAAAGCTAGGCCAGCTTTTTGAACAACTACAGCTGGCTGTATATATTTTTACGTGCTATCTCTATTTTTACGCCACACTGTCGGACACTCTTCCTTTGTTGATGTAAATACATCCTTCTCCTATTGAATGCGGTTGCTCAGGGCGCTAATATACCGGCGTCATGGCAATGTGCAATTATAATTCCCATCTATAAGAAAGGAGACAAATCACAACCAGGAAACTGTAGTCCCATAAGCCTAATTGACACCATCCAAAAGGTGATAGGTAGGGTGGTTGTCAACAGACTTTAGGACTGGGCCGAGGAAAATAACGCCTTGTCACCATTTCAAGCAGGCTTTCGAAAATCTGTAAGCACAATGGACCAGGTCTTCCGTTTTTCCCTTCTACAATGGAAAACCGTGCTACTTAGGAAGGGTAGCCTGTACGCAGCCTTTGTAGATTTGCGGGCCGCCTTTGACCTCGTTCCAAGGCCCAAATTGTGGCAAGTGCTGAAGAACCTGGGCATCCCTGAAGACATTTTAACGATGTTAATGAGGCTCCATGAGGCAAATTACGCAAAGATTCAGTGGGGAGGGCATGGTAAGGTAACCTCTGACTTTCCAGTGGAGCGTGGGGTACAACAAGGATGTTCTATGGCCCCCACCCTGTTTACACTGTATATTAATGGAGTTGTTTCCCGAATTGTTGGCTGAGAATGTTGATGCCCCGTCACTGGCCGGTACCAAGATACCGATTTTAATGTTCGCCGACGACACTCTGATCCTATCTAAGACCCCAAGTGGTCTACAACGCGCTTTAATAATCTTTGATCTATTTTACAAGGACCACGGACTAGAAATTAATGTGTCTAAAACCAAGTCAATGGTTTTTAACCCTCCTCGTGGCCGTAAACCCCTTATTGTTATGAATGACCGCCCATTAGAGACTGTCAATGCTTTTACATATTTGGGAATCCACATATCAAACGATTTAAGTTGGACCAAACATATAGACACTGCAAGTATAAAGCATAGGCAAATAGTTGGTGCACTGGGCTCTGAGCACAGAAAATCCCTAACAAAACCAGTAAAACCTGTGCTCCAGGTATATGAGGCCAACGCCTTAGGATCATCACTTTATGGTGCAGAGTTGTGGGGCTATGAGAACCTTGGGAAACTACAAACTTCGGAAAATAAGTTCTTTCAACTTATTACAAGTCTTCCCAAGAGTACCCCCCTGCTGCCACTAAAGTATGATCTAGGCAGAAAGGCATTAATTGACTTAGCAAGATTAAGACCTATTATGTATTGGCGTAGACTTTGGACTACACCTGAACTCTTACACTATTTGGAAGGATTTAGGGATATAATCCATGCAGATGAGTTCCACAAAATAGGATGGCTAAATGAACTAAGAAAAATGCTGGGCAAACTAGGCCTCTACATGTTTTGGGAAAATCCGGAGGTGGCCACTTTTCCAACAAAGACTAACCTTAAAGACATCTATTGGGAGAAGGTGGCAGAACAGACTTGGAATGAAATCAACCAAGAGACTATGGCCGGAAAAATTCTGCAAGCAAAGTTCATCCCTAGCCTAGAACCATACTGGGACACTATCACTAGCCCAAGGGATAGGAAGTTGCTTTTCCAGATTAGAGCAGGTTCTCTCCCTCTTAAATCCCTAACAGGCAGGCAGGGAGGCCCTTTAAACAGTTCTTGACCATCCTGTGGAGCACATGACGAAACAACCAGTCACTTTTTATTTGCATGTAAATCATATGTAGAGCCCAGACGCATCTGGCTTACTCCCATGTGTAAGACCTTAGGTACCCACCTGCTTCTGCATCAAGCACATCAACTACTGCAGCAAGGTTTTCAGCAAGCAGTCCACACCCACAAATTGATCCTGATTTTGCCGACGTTAAAATTGTATGCATTCATTGCGATAAACTTTTGTGTTATCTGGAACAGTCTATTTATCTGATAAAAGGCAGGATGCAGGAGCATCGCTGTCCTCAACATTAGTTTTTTTTTTATTCTTTTGTTCCAGTTGGACACTTTTTGGTTTCCAGTTCCATTTTTTTGGTTTAAAAAAAACTTGTTGACAAAACACACAAAAAAAGAACACTAAAAACAGACAAAAAAAACTGTTCTTTTTAGAACTACCTTCACTGGTCAAAGAAAGAACTATATTTCTATGTTAGTGTATAAAAGTTTGTCAGAATGAATGTGTAGTTCATAATTGAATGAATGAAAACATTACTAGTGTATGGTGAATGTGAAAGGGCAGAACTATAAGGAAGTGCTACAGCATACATCTAAAAGGTATTTACCTATAGTATACTATAGTACCTCTGAAGCACTAGAATGTAACATATCCATATAACTATGTTACAAGTCTATGCTTCAAGTTGCACTGCTGATGAAACTGCCTGGGTGAATTTGTATGTGTTAGGGGTAGATTCAACCCCCTTGTGCTTCTTTTAACACAGCCATTACATCACTTTTGTGATGCACTGGTAGTGTAAAAGATGTGCCATGGTGTGTGGAAGGTGCATCACATTATAAAGCCCTGCGTGAGAAGGAGGTGATATCACAGTACACAATAAGTGTCATATCTCTGGGAATGTACCACTTATTGTACATCTGCTGATTAGTGTTTTAATGTAGTGAATTGATTCCTTTAGAGTAGTGTACAGATAAGCACATAGTGCTTTATGGTCAGTACAATACTGAAACAGAAGTGTGATAGTGTTTACTGGAAGTGTAAGGATACAGATTGGGGAATTGAAGGTATAAAAGACAGTTTGCCGATGCAGAGAAGATTACATGCATAGTCTGTTTGGGTTTTCTCATGAACTACTGAACGGATTTTCTCCATTTAACAAAAAGCACAATCTGAAAACTGAACTCTACCTCTCTGCCAAATTTGGAGTAATTACATTAGTGTATGCGTATGGTACGATGATGAAAAAAACAATGTTAAAGGAATTATATAGAATTCAATTTTAATATATTGGGGAAAAAATAATTAATTAAAAACAATATTTTTCAATTTTGTTTTGTTATCATTTTACATGAAGAATATGAAATATAATGTAAAAAATGAAATAAATATATATATTTATATTAAAAATGTAGGAAATTGTTATAAAAAGAAATAAATATAATTATTAATACATTTAATAATTATCATTTACAAAACCTTTGAAGTTCACTGAAAAAAAACATAGGTTTCACACCCGTTATAGTTAGGAATTAGCATTTAAAACACCTTTGAAATTCACTGAAAAAACCATAGGTTTCAGCCACTTTATAGTTAGGAATGAGCATTTAAAAAAACCTTAGAAATTCACATTAAAAAACCATAGGTTTCACAGATGTTATAGTTAGCTGGACAGTTCACTCATACAAAACGATAGAAATTCCCCCGTTATAGTTAGTTCAGCTAACTATTACTCTCGCGCCCGCAATGCACTGCTGATGACATCACATATTACATCACTCATGACATGGTCAGTGACATCACTCATGACATCACTGATGACATCTCAAATGACATCACTGATGCATCACTGATGACATCATCCTTGTGACAGAGTGGCAGACCTCCTCTCAGCGTAATATAACCTTTGATACATACACTGAAAAATAGAAACTCACATTTTTTAAAAAATGGAGATACCAATACCAGTTACAACAGCCTATTTAGTAATTCCAACATCCACATACACATCCATTCATTCACCAACAGTTCTATATAGTCACTCATACATGTATTCACTCATCATATGTACTCAAACACCTATACATCCTGTTACTCACCGATACTCATCCATAGAGTTACTTACACACATACTCACACATGCAAATAAACTATCAAATATCCATTTACTTGCATATATAGCTATACACAGACTACTACACTTACTTCTACAGAAACATACACATACTTACTCTCTTAAACAATCACTTATAGAAACACATACTTATTTATACAGGAACTCTTCCAAACTCTCACTCTCACATATACTCACTTATATACATCAATATGCACACATACTAGGTTAAAACATATTTAGTTACTCATGTAGACACTATTGGGACATTCATTCACTCACTAACACACCCATACCCACACTCATCCACCCATAGAGTTCTGCACACATGCTGTCTTCAAAACACATGCGAACAGTGAGTCACTCATTCATGCATCTATATGCTAAGTAATATCCCTCACCGAACTATACAGACACTCATAATGAAAAAAAACAACTAATAACCCATATACACACTCATGTAGCTACTCACCAACCCATGCAGCCACTTATACACAAAGTGAGACACTGATACAGATATTTAAATATTTAAACATTACTCGCTAATACATCTATTCACTAAGATAACTTAATAAGTTAGTTATACAATCAATTTTACCAAAAAAACATCCATTTACACATTTATTTACCCATTTATTCTTCCGTCGACCTTTAGATATACATACAAAAAAAATATGTATTTTTCAGAAAGGCACACATTCACTGGATGATGTCATCAGTGATTTCATTTGAGATGTCATCAGTGATGTCATGAGTGATGTCACTGACCATGTCATGAGTGATGTAATATGTGACATCATCAGCAGTGCATTGCGGGCGCATGGGTTATAGTTAGCTGAACTAACTATAACGGGGGAATTTCTATGGTTTTGTATGAGTGAAATGTCCAGCTTACTATAACATCTGTGAAACCTATGGTTTTTTAAAGTGAATTTCTAAGATTTTTTAAATCCTAATTCCTAACTATAACTCTATCTTAGACGAATTCTTTACCCCAGAACTAGAACTACCGATTTTCAAAATTAACGTCGCACCCAAAGGTAGCCGGAAAGGAGCATTGGTATATCGCCCTCCTGGGCCTTGTGTCAACTTCTCTATCTCACTAGTAGAAGCATTGCCCCCCTATGTGAATAAAGACAGCGTTTTCCTACTTTTGGGGGACTTCAATGTTCATAGGAACTAAAATAGTGCAAAGAGGCACAGTCCTTACTGACGATCAGTCCTTATTGGGCCTAATACAAGCGAATAGTGGTCCGACACATCAGGCAGGACATACATTGGACCTCATCTTGTCTAATTTCCCCTTGATTAACTTCCTACCTCCAACACAAGTAAACTGGACCGATCATTTTATTGTGGAATTTTATACTCCTAACATCAGCACACCTCCCTCATGCCAATAGCCCTGCCTAGTAAATGGAGACAATGGCATAAAATGACCCAAGAAGTTTTCTGTGAGAGGTTTGTGGAACCCACCTTCACTCCCACAGAGGTTATTGAGGCGGCTTTGACCAAATTTGAATGGGCAGTTGTAACAGCAGTGGATGCTAATGAGCCCTTGAAGTTGTTCAAACCTCGCCCAGCACACAAGCAGGAAGTCTGGTTCTCAGAACATTTAAGGTCCTTAAAACAAGTCACCAGAAAACTTGAAAAGAAATGGAGATCTTCCCATATGGCTGATGACAAGAACCATTACTGGGAAGCCCTCACTATATACCATAAAGCCATTCGCACGGCGCGTAAGAATCATATTGCGTCCCAACTCACAGCTGCTGGAAATGCTCCGAGGGTCTTATACCAAATCCTGCAGTCCTTTGTTAAACCTGTGGCTTGCGAGAGCTCTGAGCTAGCATCACAGCAACTGTGTGATGAAATCTCACAGTTCTTTACCAAGAAAATAGATGGGATTTATAAAAAAATCATAAATAGATGGGATTTATGAAAAAATCATTAGCTCCAACCTGTCCTTCAATGGAGGTAAATCACGACCACAAGTTGAGGAAGAACCTTACCCTACCACCCATACCCTCTGCATATTTCCCCTTATTTCTTTAGAAGAAGAAGCATCTTTAACTATTCAGATCAAGAGTGGGTGTCCAACTGATACCATCCCAGCGAGAATAATGCCCATGCTTGGCAACGAACTAGGTCCTGGGATCCAGAGACTTGTAAATCTCTCCTTGACTGAAGGTGAGGTCCCCAGGGGTGGAAAAAGGCTCTGGTAAGACCAATTAGGAAAAACTCTACAATTCCTTGGACAGACTTGCCCAATCTCAGAACTATTTTGCTGCTACCGTTCCTGGGTAAACTCACAGAAAAGCATGTGAATCGACATCTATCTAATTACATCGAACAAACTGGAGGCCTGGATTACTCTCAATCCGGCTTTAGGCCAAAGCACAGTACAGAGTCAACCTTACTGTCAGTCACAGACGATCTGCATATGTATCAGGACAGGGGTTACTCCATAGTCCTGATATTGCTAGACCTGTCGGCAGCGTTCAACACTGTGTCACATACCATCTTGATAGGTCAGCTGGCAAACATCGGTCTTGAGGATAAGGCACTGGCCTGGCTAAGGAGATTTTATCCAACCGCACCCAATGTGTCACCATGGGTGCATATCGCTCGGTGGAGGTAGAGATTTCTTAGGGGGTGCCACAGGGCTCCTGTTTGAGCCCGACTCTTTTCAACATCTATGTGGCACCCCTGGCCAGAATTATGCGAGCTTTTGGTTTCATCCCAGTGTCTTATGCGGATGACACACAGCTCCTTTTACCCTTCAAATCTCTCACCACCAAGGTTAAAACCTCCTTCTCCCAGGGCATGAAGGCTGTGGCTCAGTGGATGTCATCAAACTGCTTACAGTGTAATGTAGGGAAGACTGAACTTATGCTGTTCGCGGAGGCTAAAGTCCTATGGACTCCGGACTGGTGGCCACAAGAACTCGGGCCAGTCCCTGACCCCAAACATGTTGTGAAGAACTTAGGAGTCCGACTAGACCTGGAGCTCTCGCTGAAGCAGCATAGTAACTACATTGTGGGCTCATGTTTCCACGTGATAGGCCTTCTACGCAAAGTGTTTCCCTTAATCCCTGACTTCATCAGGAAAACATTGGTACAGGCTCTTGTCCTTAGCTGCATCGATTACAGTAATGGCCTGCTGTTATCTGCAAATGAGGGAGTATTAGCCAAACTCCAAGTTGTACAGAATACTGCGGCACGGTTGGTCTTGAACGCCCCTCCTAGATCCACGTCCAAACCTCTTTTGGACAAACTACATTGGCTGTCGGTCCGGCAAAGGATTACGTTTAAGACATGCTGCCTAGTTCACAAGAGCTTAAACGGATTAGGACCCACATATTTAAAAAACAAACTTACACCTTACTCTCCTTTTCACTCCCTCAGGTCCAGCAACCAGCTTCTAATGCGTGTGCCCTGTGCAAAGAAGGCCAGACATGGAGGAAAAGCTCTATCTGTGGTTGGGCCCTCATTATGGAACAAGCTCCCATTAACTCTCAGACAATGTCCAGAACATCTGTTGTTTAGGAAGCGGCTTAAAACTTTTCTGCTTCAAAATTAATTCTTTTAAGTTCCCGTCTGACTGTGCTTGTGGTGTTCTTAGGGCGCAGAGATACTCCTCCAGGAGTCGATTCAAGCGCAATATAAACCCGCAAATAAATAAATAAATAACGTGGCAGAAACCTATGGTTTTTTGAGTGAATATATATATATAAACATTTATCAATTAATTTGACTGAATTTACACAATAGTCGGAATTCGTAAATGTATTTACACAGTGATTAACTTTCCAGGGCTTACCTGTTTTTGACATAAGTTTCCACGTCTTAATTAGTGCAATTGCAGACATTCTTTTTTCGTTGCAGTTTGTAAACACTCCCACTGCATTTAAATCCACCAATCAAATGTTCCACTCTTTTGTGAATGTGCCCTTTAAATTTCTTGCACCTCTTTCAGTGCGCCATGTGACCAAGGCCTTTGTGTAGGCCGAAACGTTATGCTGCCGTGGTGTGCTATTGATTAAACGAAACTCACCTGCACTCTGGGTCTTCCTGTTCTTTCCTGTGTGGGGTCGGTGATTGGAGACTGGCGCAGTGAGAAGTACAGTGCGGATATATATATATATATATATATATATATATATATATATATATATATATATATATATATATTACCTACTGGCGGTCGCCAGTAGGTATATATAGTTAGGATTTTTTCTCTATGTAACTTTTGAAAATTCTATGTCTAATAACTTTGGCGTTTGTGGACGGAATTGGCTGAAATTTTCAGGAAAATGGCACATTTTGTTTCTGATCAGCCCCTGAAAATTTGGGGGGGGTCGTCAAGGGAGGGCCAAGAAAAAAGGGGGGTCCCAAAACGCGTTTTTCCCATTCATTTTTCCATAGGGCGTTTGGCCTCACTTTTAGCTCGAATGGCTGAATGGATTTACGCGAAACTTGGCAAAATTGTAGGGACTGTTAGCCCGATGTGCCTTTGCTGGGTCTCAATATATGTGCTCCAGTGGATTTTGAGAAATTAACATTTAAAAAAACAGATATATCTGTGACAGCGTCCCGGATAGCGCTCCAGATCGCGTACTTTTCGCGTAACGGAGCTTTGCGAAGCTGATTGGCTCTCCGGTGTCTGTCAACATTCTAAACAGTCCGGTGCGGCCGCCATCTTGTCTCTCGGTAGGATCGAGAGACAAGAAGAGGAGAAAAACGAAGGGCGAATTTAATGAAAGGGGGCCAGGTAGACCCTTCTTGACCCCCTAGGAATGATGTTGGGGTTATTAAAGGGTCCCGTGGGGCAAATAAAAAAAATTTGATTTTTTGCGGAAGAAGCGCTTTCCGGTTCACGAACTGGGTAGCGAATCGGGACGCGAAACGGGAATTCGCCATTTTGTGTTTCGTTTTAATTAAATTACAAGATGGAGGAAAAACAATGTGAGAAATGGGTATAAGGGGGTACGGGAGACGTATCCTGACCCCCTATGTTTTCTGAGGGTGGCTGAGGATGCTCATATATGTTGAGACTTGTCTTCCAGCGGCTGCGCGTGAGCGTTTTTTGTTTTTTTTTGCTGCGTGACGTCTGTTAACGTTCGATTCGAAGGAAATCAGGAAGTGTTGACCGCCATTTTGACACTGCGAGTAAATATATTATAAAAAATAATTGTTATAAACTAATCCGTATTGATAAACATTGTCTGCGCCATCTTGCTTTTCTTCCAATGCCACACTTTTGTCGTGCACGGCAGCCATTTTAGCTGCCTTGACCAGACCCACTCTCTGCACGACGCTGATCGTGACGTCTGTTAACGTTCAATTCGAAGGAAATCAGGAAGTGTTGACCGCCATTTTGACACTGCGAGTAAATATATTGTTAAAAATAATTGTTATAAATTAATTCGTATTGATAAACATTGTCTGCGCCATCTTGCTTTTTTTCCAATGCCACACTTTTGTCGTGCACGGCAG
Source organism: Lissotriton vulgaris (assembly GCF_964263255.1). Lineage (NCBI taxonomy): Eukaryota > Metazoa > Chordata > Amphibia > Caudata > Salamandridae > Lissotriton > Lissotriton vulgaris. The sequence goes on along the minus strand of NC_141696.1, from coordinate 660,733,194 downwards.
CCATTTTAGATGTCTTGACCAGACCCACTCTCTGAACGCCGCCGATCCTCAGCATGGCTCCCCACCTTCGCAAGCATCTCCCCCACGCACTGGTCACCCCCGCTCTCTGTCCTATGCATGGGCCATAAACCTCCCCCCATCTGCGCTGCTCTTCCCTGAGAATCACACCGTGTGCCCGCCCGACACCACCCTTTCACCCTATTCACTACTGCACCCTCTGACACTCCTCTTCCTCTGTGTCCGGTTGTCCAGGCGGGTCCCAAGGTATCACCTAGCCCTGCGGATGTAGTTTATGGCCCCAACTGTAAAGAGTTACCCCTCTTCAAAGGAGTTACAGTAGATCAAGGCCCCCACCCCATGAGATCCGTCACACCACACGCGTTCCTACTATCTGATAACGATCCTGTATTGTGAATGGGGAGGGGATTCTCACTGTAAGGGTGTGTGGAACCGAGCCTGAAGCGGAAGATTCCAGGGATGTCATTTTGTACATTAAAGTCTTCACAATTATGTGTCACATTAAAAATATATAGCACTCCAACAAAGTAGTAGGATTATAACACTTTATTAACTTATAAATATATACATCGCAACAAAAACAGTAAACACCTTAATATCCTGGGCGGGTGATGGAACTGGGATTGTTAATGGAAAAACATCTACAGAGAAAACTATTGGTGAATTATACTTCTCCGGAAATGTAAAACTCACAAATGTTTCATTTGTGTAATCGTTTCATAAACATGTACATTAAAAAACTAAATATGCTGCACTGTTTTAGAAAATCTTTACAGCTTGCTAGATCACCCTTTAAAGTTACAACTACGAAAACCTACTTACTTAAGCTGTTGAATTCGGCTTCAAATGTAAAGCATAAGTTCAAGCTAGCATATCATATGTCTAAAAGGTTAAACATAATTGATATGCAAATTTAAATGCTACCCTTTCTTAATGGTGACACCTTATCTCTCCTATATCCCACAATTTCCATGAGCAAAGCAAAAGAAATTCTGAGGCCCTGAAGAAATAAGGCTTACTGTGGGGTTCAACTCAATCTGGTGTTTGGGCGCTTCCATGTTTTGGGGTGATATTCTGTGACAGGGTGCAGGCACCAGAAGAATTTTAGCCTAGTTCATCACATTGGAGAATGAGGGTCTGGGTAAATATCTAATCTGGTGAAGAACCATCCCTTCTTTAAACCCCATGGTGACCAACTATAGTTTATTCTCCTATTTCGTTCCCTTGCCATAACAAAATAAAAGTCTTGGGTTATTTATGGAAGGGAAGACTTTTTGTTTCTTCCAATTTCTTTTTAAAAACAAAGGTTTAAGGAAAGGCAACCCTTAATGTGCATGTTTTCCACAGAAATTTGCCTTTGAAAACTAGATGCAATAAATAAGGCCGAAATCTGTATTTTGTTTTTGGATACACATGTTATTTGTGTCTGTGTATTCATTTTTATGTATGACTTTATATGGAATGGTTAAAATAACTTATGATGCAACTTAACAGGAAAGATCACAAACATTCCAATGAGTGCTATGTCCCATGTTTTACATAAAGTAGTGTTTACCTAGAGTGGTGCTGTGTAGGACACTGAATGGAAATTAACCAGAACTATAACCATCTACTTCCAATAATATAACTTTTATGCCCAAATTACGCAAAGATTTAGCTAATCTGCTAAAGGGGGGAGTCGCTATTTCTTTTGATAATTTATTCACCCATCCTTAGCCTCTCTAATCTCCATTACAATGTGTTTGTTGCTGTTGCTAGCTGATGAAAAAACTAAAGTGACAACTTCCTCATCCTTAATTTGTCTTTCTTTGTTCCTTAAAATGTCATCTTTGTCAACCTCTTCCGAGAATGCAGATGCGTTAGGGATTTCCTTGTGTTTCTTAATTATCTGTTTCAGTTATTGAACATCCTAAGGTTTTATGACATGGGGAACAGTAGTGATATCCTGGGCGGGTGATGGAACTGGGATTGTTAATGGAAAAACATCTACAGAGAAAACTATTGGTGAATTATACTTCTCCGGAAATTTAAAACTCACAAATGTTTCATTTGTGTAATCGTTTCATAAACATGTACATTAAAAACTAAATATGCTCCACTGTTTTAGAAAATCTTTACAGCTTGCTAGATCACCCTTTAAAGTTACAACTACGAAAACCTACTTACTTAAGCTGTTGAATTCGGCTTCAAATGTAAAGCATAAGTTCAAGCTAGCATATCATATGTCTAAAAGGTTAAACATAATTGATATGCAAATTTAAATACTACCCTTTCTTAATGGTGACACCTTATCTCTCCTATATCCCACAATTTCCATGAGCAAAGCAAAAGAAATTCTGAGGCCCTGAAGAAATAAGGCTTACTGTGGGGTTCAACTCAATCTGGTGTTTGGGCGCTTCCATGTTTTGGGGTGATATTCTGTGACAAGGTGCAGGCACCAGAAGAATTTTAGCCTAGTTCATCACATTGGAGAATGAGGGTCTGGGTAAATATCTAATCTGGTGAAGAACCATCCCTTCTTTAAACCCCATGGTGACCAACTATAGTTTATTCTCTATTTGGTTCTCTTGCCATAACAAAATAAAAGTCTTGGGTTATTTATGGAAGGGAAGACTTTTTGTTTCTTCCAATTTCTTTTTAAAAACAAAGGTTTAAGGAAAGGCAACCCTTAATGTGCATGTTTTCCACAGAAATTTGCCTTTGAAAACTAGATGCAATAAATAAGGCCGAAATCTGCATTTTGTTTTTGGATACACATGTTATTTGTGTCTGTGTATTCATTTTTATGTATGACTTCATATGGAATGGTTAAAATAACTTATGATGCAACTTAACAGGAAAGATCACAAACATTCCAATGAGTGCTATGTCCCATGTTTTACATAAAGTAGTGTTTACCTAGCGTGGTGCTGTGTAGGACACTCTGAATGGAAATTAACCAGAACTATAACCATCTACTTCCAATAATATAACTTTTATGCCCAAATTACGCAAAGATTTAGCTAATCTGCTAAAGGGGGGAGTCGCTATTTCTTTTGATAATTTATTCACCCATCCGTAGCCTCTCTAATCTCCATTACAATGTGTTTGTTGCTGTCGCTAGCTGATGAAAAAACTAAAGTGACAACTTCCTCATCCTTAATTTGTCTTTCTTTGTTCCTTAAAATGTCATCTTTGTCAACCTCTTCCGAGAATGCAGATGCGTTAGGGATTTCCTTGTGTTTCTTAATTATCTGTTTCAGTTATTGAACATCCTAAGGTTTTATGACATGGGGAACAGTAGTGATATCCTGGGCGGGTGATGGAACTGGGATTGTTAATGGAAAAACATCTACAGAGAAAACTATTGGTGAATTATACTTCTCCGGAAATTTAAAACTCACAAATGTTTCATTTGTGTAATCGTTTCATAAACATGTACATTAAAAACTAAATATGCTCCACTGTTTTAGAAAATCTTTACAGCTTGCTAGATCACCCTTTAAAGTTACAACTACGAAAACCTACTTACTTAAGCTGTTGAATTCAGCTTCAAATGTAAAGCATAAGTTCAAGCTAGCATATCATATGTCTAAAAGGTTAAACATAATTGATATGCAAATTTAAATACTACCCTTTCTTAATGGTGACACCTTATCTCTCCTATATCCCACAATTTCCATGAGCAAAGCAAAAGAAATTCTGAGGCCCTGAAGAAATAAGGCTTACTGTGGGGTTCAACTCAATCTGGTGTTTGGGCGCTTCCATGTTTTGGGGTGATATTCTGTGACAGGGTGCAGGCACCAGAAGAATTTTAGCCTAGTTCATCACATTGGAGAATGAGGGTCTGGGTAAATATCTAATCTGGTGAAGAACCATCCCTTCTTTAAACCCCATGGTGACCAACTATAGTTTATTCTCTATTTCGTTCCCTTGCCATAACAAAATAAAAGTCTTGGGTTATTTATGGAAGGGAAGACTTTTTGTTTCTTCCAATTTTTTTTAAAAACAAAGGTTTAAGGAAAGGCAACCCTTAATGTGCATGTTTTCCACAGAAATTTGCCTTTGAAAACTAGAGGCAATAAATAAGGTCGAAATCTGTATTTTGTTTTTGGATACACATGTTACTTGTGTCTGTGTATTCATATTTATGCATGACTTTATATGGAATGGTTAAAATAACTTATGATGCAACTTAACAGGAAAGATCACAAACATTCCAATGAGTGCTATGACCCAGGTTTTACATAAAGTAGTGTTTACCTAGAGTGGTGCTGTGTAGGACACCTCTGAATGGAAATTAACCAGAACTATAACCATCTACTTCCAATAATATAAGTTTTATGCCCAAATTACGCAAAGATTTAGCTAATCTGCTAAAGGGGGGAGTCGCCATTTCTTTTGATAATTTATTCACCCATCCGTAGCCTCTCTAATCTCCATTACAATGTGTTTGTTGCTGTCGCTAGCTGATGAAAATACGAAAATGTTTTTACCTACCACGTACTTGACATTTTACAGCTTTTGATATTTGCTATTAAAAAACCATTGAAATTCACTGAAAAAACCATAGGTTATAGACCATATATAGTTAGGAATTAGCATTTACAAAACCTTGAAAATTCACTGAAAAAACCATTGGTTATAGACCATATATAGTTAGGGATTAGCATTTACAAAACCTTAATTTACTCGCACAAAACCATAGAAATTCGCATATATAGTTAGTTGCAATAACTATATATCGCGCACCCGCATTCCACTGCTGATGATGTCACATATTACATCATTCATGACATGGTCAGTGACATCACTGATGACATCACTGATGACATCTCAAATGACATCACTGATGACATCACTGATGACATACACCCAGTGACTGTATGCTTCTGAAAAGTTAAAATATGTCTTACATATTGAAGAATGAGTGGATGTATAAGTGTCTGGATGAAGGATTTAGTAGGTGCATGACTGACTGTATGAGAGAATGATTAAATGTGTCTCACTGAGTGCATGGGTTAGTGACTAAACTGTCTTAATTTGTGCATCATTATATATGTTGTTCTGTAGGAGTAGGTGTCTTCGACATCACGCAGGACAAGGCTACTTTGTTTTCCAAGTCCCCGCTACACAGTCTCCTGTGTTGTGGTAGGAGATGCGGTTGGGGACCCGAGGAAGGGGCTTGTTTCAAAAATACCGGACCTTGGGGTTTCAGGCGGCGCTGCTCCACCCGTCGCATTGCCTGCCAGCAGTTTCCTGTGCATGCTGGTACCTGTAGGCGCTGGAAGAGAGGCGTCCTGTAGGAGGCTAAGGCGATTGGCACTGACCAGTATGGGCGGAGCAGTAGTTCACAAAGCAGGTTACGGGACGATATTTAAATCGGCATACTCACCTGCTTCCTGTTCGTCACACCCACGGCGCTGAGGAAGGCTGATATGATGCCGAAATGCATTCGCCGCTGCGGGTGTCTGTGAAACTTCTTTGCCGGTTTTGGAGAAATAAAGCTGCTTTCCACGTTTCCCCTGTTGTGGCCTTTTCTTCCTTGGAAGAGTGTTCTGGACATATATATATATATTACCTACTGTCAGTCGCCAGTAGGCAGATATAGTTAGGACCTAGTTTTCATAGGAAATCCTTAACATTCTATTGGGAATAACGTTGGCGCCGGTTGATGAATCTTCGTGAATTTCTCAAAGAAGATGGCTCGCTCTGCTCCGCTCCTTCCCTGAGAGTTTTGGGGGGATTTGTCAAGTGGGGGTCGAGAAAAAAGGGGATCCCAAAATGTTTTTTCCCCATGTTATTTTCCATGAGACGATTAGACACAGCTACGGCCCGAACTGCTGAACGAATTTACAAGAAATTTGCCAAAATGGTAGAGTCTGATTCACAGAATACACTTTTGCTTAAATGGTGTAAATCCCTTCAGTAGTTCCTGAGAAAATCAAAAGAAAATAAATATATACATCTAGGCGAGCGCACCGTGCGCGCACGGTGCGCGTATCGGGTGTGCGCGAGCGGAATTCTGATTTGCTGTTAGACGTTTGTCAACATTCTAATCGGTGGAAACTAGGAAGTGTTGGCCGCCATTTTGTTACTCCGAGGCAGAAGAGAGCCAAAAACAAAAGTGAAGAACATGAAAAGGGGGCAGGGTAGAGACTCCCTGACCCCCTAGGCCTTCTCAGTGGGTCCCTGAAGGACCCCGAAAGCCCCCCAAAAATGTTCTTTTTTTTTAAATTGCGGATTGCGTGCACGGTTCACGCACCCCCGAGACAGAAGAGAGTCAAAAACAAAAGTGGAGAACGTGAAAAGGGGGCAGGGTAGAGACTCCCTGACCCCCTAGGCCTTCTCATGGGGTCCCTGAAGGACCGCGAATGGAAAAAAATATTTTTATCTTTTTGAAAAAATTGCGACGTGCGCGCACAATACAAGCACCCGTATGCACACAGTACGCGAACGTTGGCAAAAAAAAGAAAAAAATACAGCTAAAACACAAGTTTGAGTGCTTCGATGTTGGTTGGCTCTAAAAAGAGCCGTTGTGTTCATTGAGTGTTTTTTGTACCTACAAGTAAGTACCGATGCAGAGTCTAAAGTTCAAGAGGAAGACTGTGAAATGTACACCGTCTCCTCTATAAATGCCTTGCATGTTGTAACGCAAGTTGTTGTGGTATATAGAACCCATACCATAGTCTCTGGGGAAAGCAGAAACAGACTTATTCACATGTTTCCTTGCTTTCTCAATCTGTGGACAATATTGGTTGGACCAGTTCCATTTTTGCTTTTGGCATATATTAGAATATACAAAGGCAGTTTGTGGAAAAAGTGACATCAATTGCCCAAAGGTGTCCTTTAAAAGCATTTCCAGACCTGTGAAGTACTTGGTTTTTAAGAACCCAGCGGTGCCAGGGAACACATCCTAAGACTTCGAGTCCTTCCTGTTTCAGACTACAGAAACACAGAGTCTTCATGGTGAAGTCAAAGATCGTATTTATTGACTGCAGCCAGTAACAGGTATCCTAGAAGTACAACACAGTGTATATTCTCAGGAGACTGCTCAATCTTACAAAGCCAGCCTTCTCTTTTTATACAAAATATTATGCTTTAGGCAAACATTCCTTATTTTACAGTTGACCATTCACATATTTTCACTACAAAGAAAAAGCAGTCATGATGACAGCACATATTTCAGTTTGTTCAGCCCACAATCAATTACCCGGCAAGGCCCAGTATTTTCATCAGATATCGACGGACCCCCAATAAAAACGGGCACCTCCTCCTCGTAAATCTAGTCATAAAGAAAGAAACAGGGACAGGTGTGTGTAATATTAGGCATGGTTTGTGTGCAATGAAAGGTTTATAGTATGTTGTGCCTTGATACTAATCTCATTCGGCCACTGGTAAAGGAACTGGCCGAACAGGTTTGGCTTCAGGCAGTGGAGTCAGCTTGCCAAGGTCACAGAGGAGTCAGCAAAGGTGTACGTGTCCTTCAGACTCGTTTTTGGCCTAGTCATTTGGCCTATGTGAGGGCAATCACAAAATGGCTGCCGTTCACAAAATGGAACCCGAGAGTTCAGGACGGAAACTCTGATTTCAGGGTGATTTTGTCACCCGAATATGACGAAAATGCTTGTGCATAGTATTCTAATCATTACCGGTCTGCCGATACCAACATCATCATGATACAACGATGTTTATGACACGGGTCCAGAATTTTCAGTACCACAGCCCCTCCTTTTGCCCTTACATAGGCAATAACCTATACTCACGCTAATCTGAGTCAAGGTCTATATTCATAAAGTCATTGAGATGTTGCTGTAGCATCATCCTATTACTTAGCTTGTTTATTGATACAGGTTTCCTTACACACGATGCAGCACAGAGGCCACATATTGCAGGAGCACACTGTACACACAGACAGAACAGGAAAAGAATGGCTAAGATCATCCCAATGACTATTAGAATCTTCCATCCCAGGCGGATATCAGTTCCCAGAACCACCCCATTAATGACCAATCTCCTTTATCCACGTGAATAGATTCAGAGATCTTATGCAGTTTGGAAATGGCCTGATAGACTGTCGGAGCGTTATCTGGGATGAAAACACAGCAACTTGATTGGATCACTTTACATACCCCGCCTCGGTCTGCAAGTATGACGTCTAATACGGCCCTGTTCTGAAGAGTCATAAGGCGATCCGACTGGACCTCAGCAGTCAAATTACTAAGGGCACCGGCTGTTTCAACTACAGTGGATTCAACCACCCTTGTCAATTGCCTTATGTTCCTGGGTTAACCGTAGGTCCCCAAAACGGCAGAAAACCCTTTACAAAATCTCCAAATTCTTGTCCTGCAGTATCTTCTTTACTGATGACACCTCTAACTATCCTTGTCTTATGGTAATCTGCTGCGGCCGTGTAGGTGGGAGGCAACAGGAACGAAACAAAACATGTGCCCGAGAAGTCAGGGGGCATCCATGTATAGGCTCTATCATGGCAGATGAAATAGGTACCCTTAGCTGCTAGAAACGAAGGGGAAATTTGAGAAGCAAAAACATATGTTTCAGTGCAGATACTTTTCCCTAACTGAGCTCCGGGATTCTTGCCATTACCTTGCAGACATAGGTGACCCTGATGGGGTACAATCCAAATCGGGGAGGATCTCTTTGCTCGCTGGTTCTCACTCAGAGTAACTCCATATCCTGTTACATTCCATCTAGTGTAAGTTTGTAACTCATCTCTGGGAATCGTTCTGTACAAGTCAATGTTTCTGCTCATATCTGTGATTCCCACTACCAATGCCTTGTTGTTCGAGTTACTTTTTGTGGAACGTGGGGGATATGGTTCGATGGCATATATGAACATCGTCTGAAACGCCCACAACGAACCGTTGTAACTAAATGGTAGGACCAAGTATGGGATACCCTTATCTGTTGTATGTGACATAAGAACACACACCCAACAATTAGTTGTGTTCACTACTAATTTGTGTTGGTGTAAGAGCTGAATGAAGGAGTTATTCATAAACTCTCTTCTAGTGGACTCATGCTCAGGCAGAGGGTGAAAAGAATGCGAGGAAACAGTAGAAGGAGGTATGGGCTGTGTAGTGGGTGCAAAGGTCACTTGAAAAGAGAATAAAACATATCCTACTAAAAACGTGATTACATTATGCAACATGAAAACACATAATATCAAAAATTGTTTCTTTGTCATCAATATACACATTCTGGCTTTAAAGTTCATTTGTTTGGCAGGTCTCTCCATCTCGAAAAACTCCATCCTCTCTAATTGCTGCCCGTGGCGGTAGGGTGTTCTATGCTAAGGAATGCTTCTGTCAGTCCAGGGCAACTCCCTTAGACCGTCCAGAACTGTCGACCTAACGTCTTCAGCTGCACTCCAAAGACTTGGGCAACCACAACCCTAGCAGCTGAACCCGGATGGCGGTTCGAGAAACAAAAATAAGAAAGTTTCTCAGATGAGAGAGCTGCACTTTCAAAAAATAGCAAAGAAAAATAATTTTTTATTTGTCCATAGTTCTCGGTCTCAAATTATAATGGCTTTTTCCAGGTACTGTCTGGTTTTGGGACAAGAGTTCAGGCTCTGTAGTGTTCAATCGAATTGACGGTGGCACAGCTTCTTGCAAAAGATTGTCACTTTCTCGTTCAGAAATTGTTCCTTTTACACGTGCATCGCTAAAAGGCAGAAAACGAGGCACAGTCTCAGTCTCAGAGTCAGCTATACCCTCCTGGACCCACCGGTCGTACGGTAGAGGGAAAGGGGTCCTCTTGCAGTGTACTCCGTGGATCCAGTTCTTTTTCCCTTCCACTCGAACAGCTGATCTTGTTGAGAGAAGGACGAGGTGGGGACCGGTCCAACGGGGCTGGTCATTCTTTGTCCGCTGGAAGTTCTTGACCAGCACCCATGATCCAGGATCGATAGGATGTCCTGGAGCTTCAGAGACCTGAGGCAGAGTATTATGAACCTGTTGGTGTAAAACACGCAATTTAGCCGTCAGTTCATACAAATAATCAAGCAGTACAGGGTGTTCGATTTCCCTGAATTTTGTCGGCCTTGGCACTCCCCATATGTTGGCCTGGCGGCCGAACACAATTTCATAAGGACTAAGTCCCACTCACGAATGCACAGTCATTCTTGTTAATAGGAGTGCTAAAGGCAGAGCGTCAGGCCATTTAAGACCAGAACTCGCTTGGATCTTGGCCAATTACAGTTTTAGTGTGCTATTATAGCACTCTACTAGTCCAGCTGATTGGGGGTGATTTGCAGCGTGGAATTTATGTTGGATACCTAGCCCTTCACATACTTTCTTCATCACTCGACCCACAAATTCACTCCCATTATTACTCCAGACCATTCTCTGCATTCCAAACCTAGGGAAAAATTCTTTGACAAGGGCTTTAGCTGTGGATATGGCAGTGTTGTCTTTTAAGGGATATGCTTCTACCCATCTCGAAAAGGCACAAAGAACAACGAGTAAGTATTTCAAATTCTTGCACCTTTCCATGTGGATGAAATCTAGCTTCAAAACCTCGAACGGGTACGTTGGAGGCGCAAAATGACCACCTGGAGTTGGGGTTCCCCTACCTGGATTGTATTTCAGACACACCATGCAATTCTTGACCACATTCTCTGCACACTTAGGAATTCCAGCATTTTGCCATACTGGAGCCAACAACTTACAAATCCCTTTCACACTGATATGAGCCATTCCATGGGCCATTGTCACCACTGCAAGCACATACGCATCGGGTAACAACCATCGCTGATGTTCTGACAATTTAACCCAACAGCCATTTGCATCCAATTTACCCGTACTCTCTCTCCACACACTCAACTCTTTCTCTGAAGTTTCAGCTTGAATAGACTTCACACTCTCTATCGTATCTTCACACATTCCAATATCACCAACCCATCTTACAGGGCCTGCAACATACATTCGATTCACTACATCTTTTGCTGTTTCTTTTGCAACTTCATACGCAAACGCATTTCCGCGGACAACATCATCCGTAACTTTCTTATGGGCACTGCAATTCACGACCGCTACTTGTAACGGCAAGGTCAGTGACTCAAGAAGCTCATTCACCAACTGACCATTCTGAATCTTAGCTCCATGCGAAGTCAGGAACCCACGTTCTTTCCACAATCGTCCAAAACTATGAGCCACACCAAACGCATACTGACTGTCGGTATATATGGTCACTTTCATTCCTTTCGATAACACACACGCTCTCGTAAGTGCAATCAACTCTGCTGCTTGAGCTGAATTATGTGGTATATGTGCAGATTCAACAATCGTATGCAAAGTCGTGACAGCATATGCCGCAGTCGTATCACCATTCGGCAACTTAAAACACGAACCATCAACCCACAAAGTACCATCACACTCAGGAAGAGGAGTGTCCCTAAGGTCTACTCTCCCTTCGTTTCTTCTTCAGTTCTCAGAAAACAGTCATGCTGTTCTTCACTATCATCATCTGTCTCAACTGAAATCGGCAACAACGCGGCTGGATTCAACTTGTTGCATCGTTTAATGTGCACATGACTTGCTAACAGCGTCAACTCGTAACCCGACAATCGAGCACTAGTTAAGTGCTGTGTCTTGGTCCTGTTTAACAATGTGTCCACCGCATGTGGAACCATCACAATCAACATATTATTCATCACTAATCCAGCAGACTGTCGAATAGAGACCGCTACTGCTGCTGTGGTTCTCAAGCAACTTGGCAACACCTTAGCTACCGGATCCAAAGTCGACGAAAAATACGCGCATGGACGCTGCTTGTCTCCGAAAGACTGTGTCAACACTGACAATGCACAACCCTCTTTCTCATGGACATACAGTGTAAAGGGCTTACTGTAGTCTGGGGTACCCAACACAGGAGCCGAACACAATGCATCACGCAATTCGGAAAAACTTTTCTGACAATCTTCAGACCACGGAATGGGATTCGGTGTATCTTTACAAGTTAATGCCACCAAAGGTTTGGCCAACAAAGAAAAATTTGGTATCCATTGTCTGCAATATGATGTAATGCCCAAGAAAGCACGTACTTCTCTCTGTGTCCTTGGCACACTCAATTTTGCAATTGCCTGAATTCTTTCTGGGGCCAGTTTCCTTCCCTCCTTCGATAAGAGATGACCTAAGTAGGTCACTTCTTGTTGACAATATTGCATTTTTGAAAGAGACACTTTGTGTTGCATCTCAGACAAATGACGCAACAACGACAAGGTGGCTTGTTTACAAATCTCCTCAGTATCTGCAGCGACTAGCAAATCATCGACGGACTGAATAAGGGTAGCGCCATTAGGTAAAACAATCGTATCAAGCTGTGTTTTTAAAGCCTGACTGTATATCTATGGACTTTCACAGTAGCCTTGAGGAGCGCGTTTGAAGCGGAAGCTTCGGCCTCCTAAACTGAAGCCCAAAATATCCCTGCTCTCCTCGGCAATCGGGATGCTGAAGAAAGCATTCTTCAAGTTAATCACCGAGAACCAAGTAGCTGAAGCTGGAATCATAGTCAATAGGGCAGAGATATCAGGGACAACAGGAAACTGTGGCACAACTATTTTATTGACCTCTCTAAGATCAATCACAAACCTGTAAACAGGTGGCTGGGAAGGGTCAGTACGTTTCAAAACAGGCAGAACAGGACTATTACAAACGTTGCCTCTTGTTTCTTCAATTACATCTTTTTCAATCAGATCATAAATGATCACTAACAACGCCTTTTCACCTTCGCTAGAGATCTTGTATTGGGGAATGCGCGGCATTCTAACATTGGCTTTCAATGTCACAACATATGGCGGTATTTCCAAAAGACCCACATCATTAGGACCAGTAGCCCAAAGAATATTAGGAAGAGACGACAATTCGGTCGGAAGTTTATCCTTCGACAAATACATCGGGAAGACCACTCTCTTGCCTAGTGTAAGTTGTACTCCCAAAGGAGAACAATACAACGTCGCATATAGTCTTTTCAACAGATCCATTCCCAAAAGGTTCTTCCCACAACCTGTCGTCAGAATAAGGGGTGATTCAAATTCATAAGGTCCAACAGAAAGAGACATAGGACTAGAAATCGGGTTCCTAAATGGGGCACCAGAAAAACCTACGGAAACATTCATTTCGCCAGACAAAGGTGCGCCAGGGAGTTTTGAGTGCATAATAGAACTCTTTGTAGCACCAGTATCCAACAGAAAAGGCTCTGACACACCTGATGTAATCACCTCAACATAAGGTCCACTCTGATCTACTGGAACTGAAACAACTCCCTCTCTTTGTCCATGGCTGTCCTAACAATCATTACCATTCACTTCGTCACCTTCAACATAGTAATCATCAGCATAGTACTGTGCTGTCCTACCAGACGAACTTTGCTGCTGATCAAAACTATTCATCGAGTTCTGTGGAGGCAAAGGACGTACGTTCTGTCCACAACCTCTACCTCTTGGCACTTATTGAGCACCTCTACCACGTACACCAGAAGCACCATTCGTGCGCTGTAACAAAACCGGATAACTATTTTGGTAATGACCCTCTTCTTTGCAATACGCACACTGATTAGGCCCATACGGAAAATGCTGTTGAGAAGACTCTTTCCTTTGCGAGTTTCCCGAATATTGCTGAGGCTGTTGGTAATCGCGCAGACTATTAGTACGGGGTGGATAAGCTGGTTGTAGAAGAACTTTAGTTTTCAATTCCTTAGTCTTCTTATCCGCTTTCTCTAACTCATCTTTGCGCCTATTTTCATAGTACTGGACAGTAGCCAAAATCTGTGCTGACGTGGAAACAGCCCAAGCACTTTCAGAATCCTTCAACTTATTGCACAATTCAGGAAGCAAATTATGTACAAATTTGTCAACAAGCAATCTCTGGCAACCCTCGGTAGCCATATCATGACCACTATAATTGACGAAGGTCTCTTCGAACCTCATGAAAAAGTCAGACACCGTTTCATCTTTCTTCTGCTCACATGCAGACAACTTGTCCCAATTGACACGCAATTCGGGCATCAAAGTCTTCATATACGTAATAATCTTATCAGGAAGTTCAGTACTCAAATCCTCAGGCTTAGCACCGCCTACTTGCCTATTGTCGGAATCTCTAAGATTAACCCATGTATCACCCAATTCAACCGCATGATCCGTATGGCGAATCTTACTCCAAATAGGTTGTGGAACAACATTGCCAAACAACATGTCGATGTCCGCCAAATTCATAATGCACAAACTCAGAGTCAGAGTCAACTCTTTATAGTACCCTGCTGGATTTTTGGGCGGATCAGGCAAAGACTGCTTAATAGCTAAAACTTCAGCACGTTTCCATGGAACATGCACCCAGACACGCTGAAAATTAGCCGGTACAGCTGGCGGATTATTATTTGCACCAGCAACTACTTCTTCTTTCCACACCGGAGGAACCTCTCTCATTGGATATTGTCGAGCCTTTCTCCTAACTGGAGAATCAGACCCGAACAATTGTCGAGAAGGAGACTCACTCCTAAATGACAACAACATCGCAACCGCTTTCCCAACATCAGATGGACTTACAATAGTTCCTTTCGCAAATGCGGAACGTATGCTATACAACTCATCAGGAGCTTGTCTCACTTCCTCATCCCATTTTTCAACAAGAAAAGCACACATCGTATCGAAAATGTACCGTTGCTTCGGTGCTTCCCATTGGAGGAAAACATGCATAACACCCTCAAGATCATACTGTGTATCGTACATAATCCATTTACGCGCCATATGGTCCAAAATTGTACGCTCATCCATATTCGGCAACTGACTACGTGACTGTCTACGTTCAGTAATGGGGGACATACCCAATTGTCCCAACAAAGGAGAAAAGAAGCCAGTAACTGCAGTAGTCATTCGTTGTCTAGCAGAAGGAGAAGGTGAAAGAATAAGAGAAGATGGAAAAATAGCAGAAGAATTCAAAGTCGGAATGGAAGGAGCATTAAGAACAGGTGTAGGAGTAGCAGACGAAGAAGGAGGCAAAGGTGGCGGCCCCTGAGGAGGCTGCACAAAAGGAGCAGTAGCCAACGGAAAAGGAGCTGGCTGTGGAGGAATTGCAGGTGGCACAAGAACGGGATGTTGCACAGCCACAACTGGTGGCGGTGGTGCCGTAGCACTCTGTGCATAAGGTGGCGGCGAACACAATAGATGCAACATTAAAGGATCTTTCTCAAGATCTTTCTTTTCTTTCTGTTCTTTACGCGGCAAAACTGGGTAGCATCTATCTACCGCTAACTTCTTTGCTCTAAGCGTCTGTTCGCTTTCTTGCTCTTCCTCATTATCCCTAAACGCAATGGCAGCTTGTACCATTGACATACCTCGTTCTCGTTTATTTTTCTTCGCTAATTTCATTTCTCTCTGTTTGGCTTCTTTGCGCCATATGCGAAAAGAGTCAAACATTGCCGGCCGGGCTTTCTTCTTAAAATGTTTAACCTCCAGATTATCCAAAATCTCCGTGTCAAAACTACCATATAGGGGCCATTTTAAAACACCATCTTTCCTGGTGTATCGTATCCATACTTATATGCGATGGGGCCTACGCCATGTTTCACATATAATTCATAGGTTGGAGTTCCAATCGGGGGAACCGGACACGAGTCCTCCAATCGGTAATCCCTATTACAACCAAGACAAAACAAATTTCCAAGTCTGCTAAGACCAGGCATCTTCGCTCTCTAGTCTAGCTTCAAACTTCAAAGGATTATCGAATACGATAGTCTCGTGAATACACGAATCCCTTGGCTTTGGTACATGCAAGTTCCAAATCAAACCGATCCCAAGGGGATACCCAAACTAAGAACTTAACTAAGGACTGGGAGACGCTCCACTTATACTTAACTGAGGTATTGATGACGTCACCAGAAGACTCGTCTATCGTTTCGCTCTACCAATCATCAAGGGTCCAAAACAGGGCGATAGTCAGGGCAGCAGTCCTTCGTAGCCGTCGGGAAGCGGGGAACCTCGCAGCAAAGACTTTCGGACCACGTCGACATACAGGGGTCGATGAAGTGGCGGCCTTCCTCCGAAGCTTCCTTCCGGCCTTCACACGAAGCTCCTCACGAACCTCTGGCTTGGACCGGTACCGCTGAAATCGCCCCACATTGGGCGCCAACTGAAGTACTGGGTTTTTAAGAACCCAGCGGTGCCAGGGAACACACCCTAAGACTTTGAGTCCTTCCTGTTTCAGACTACAGAAACACAGAGTCTTCTTGGTGAAGTCAAAGATCGTATTTATTGGCTGCAGCCAGTATCAGGTATCCTAGAAGTACAACACGGTATATATTCTCAGGAGAATGCTCAATCTTACAAAGCCAGCCTTCTCTTTTTATACAAAATATTATGCTTTAGGCAAACATTCCTTATTTTACAGTTGACCATTCACATATTTTCACTACAAAGAAAAAGCAGAGTCATGATGACAAGCCCATATTTCAGTTTGTTCAGCCCACAATCAATTACCCGGCAAGGCCCAGTATTTTCATCAGATATCGACGGACCCCCAATAAAAACGGGCACCTCCTCCTCGTAAAGCAAGTCATAAAGAAAGAAATAGGGACAGGTGTGTGTAAGATTAGGCATGGTTTGTGTGCGATGAAAGGTTTATGGTATGTTGTGCCTTGATACTACTCTCATCCGGCCACTGGGAAAGGAACTGGCCGAACAGGTTTGGCTTCAGGCAGTGGAGTCAGCTTGCCCAGGTCACAGAGGAGTCAGCAAAGGTGTACCTGTCCTTCAGACTCGTTTTTGGCCTAGTCATTTGACCTATGTGAGGGCAATCAAAAAATGGCTGCCGTTCACAAAATGGAACCCGAGGGTTCAGGACGGAAACTCTCATTTCAGGGTGATTTCGTCACCCGAATATGACGAAAATGCTTATGCATAGTATTCTAATCATTACCGGTGAGCAGATACCAAAATCGACATGATACAACGATGTTTATGACGCGGGTCCAGAATTTTCAGTACCACACCTGCCTCAGTCAAAGTGCCTAGGTCATTGCCACCACAGTGCACAAATATGAGGAATTATGTGGGAGATGCAAAAAGTATTTTACCAATGGCATCAATTGGTGACATCTCAATCCTCTCTGGCCAATCCATATAATATCCACATTTGGTGAATCAAGGTTGAGAAAGCATCTATTTGCTGCACACCTTTCAGTCCAGAAAATATAGCTGTGTGCTACAATCCACACTCTAAGCATTTTGAAGGGAGATCTGGTTGTACTCAGATGGGCTCTGGAAATGAATTGGCAGTTTGAAAAGTAGGAGTTAAGTAAAAAAGTAGATGAGATTCAGTGCACTTGAAAAAAAAAGAAATGATTGGTGGTTTCTGAAAATTCAACATTGAAAACTAGGGTGCATGGTACTGTTTTTTAAAAGGAGAAATGGTAATGGTTGCGAAAAAGTCATTGAAAGGAACATTGCACAGGGTAAGCTGGTATATTGAGAAGTCAAACACCCTTGCTGGTTTGGTTTGCAACATTTTGTGATAGACTTTTCACCTGTGTGTTCAGTTAGGTGTTCTATGGAGTGTTACCATGGTAACAGGCAGAGAGAACAGTGGGGGAAGGTTGAACATTATGTGAGTTTGAAAGTGTAAAAATGTATAACCAATTAAAATGTTATTTTTGTTTTGAATTCGTGTGGGAAGAAATTTCATTGGTTATCTACATGATCATGTTTGGAAAATGAGAGGGAAGCAATGCCATTCTATGGTTCCAGTGACTGGTGCACAATTCAGAGATTCTGCTTATGAAAATCTGGTGTGTGATTGACACTGTTCTAAATCTATCAAAGCATTTTTAAAGGTGAGTTGTAAATTTGTAAGGGGATCTATGTTGTGCACTTTAAGTTAATAAGAAAAATGTGTTATAATGTAGAAGCAGGAGTTTATTTGAATAGAGTCTGACTCTGAATTTGTCTGCTTTGGGAAAAACATTGTGATAGGAGCATTTGGTATGTTAATGTGTTTGAGGATATATTTTTTGGAGTACAGTGCTGTTGTTAAAAATGTAGAGTGTGTACATGAAGTGGTCTAACCACTTACACACTTGTATATCAGGGTTATAATTCTCTGATAGTCTCCTTGCAGTCTAGAAAACATTTTGGGTGTGCTGCACAAATGCCATAGAAAATCTTTCAGTAGCATGTGGCAGAATAATTTGCTTAGTTGATGTGTTTAAAAATATGGGAATACATGTACTCATGGAGTGAGTCAGGCTTTAGGATATGCCGTGCTTTATAGTCCTAGCCCTTGCATGATACCATACACTTCACAAACACAACTGCATTGCTCTAAACTCAGAAATATCAGTCCCACCATGACCCCCTACACTGCATGAACACCACTGCACTGTCCTAAACGCTGAAACACCATCCCTAGCAACACCTGCTAAACTCTTTCAACACTACTGCACTGCTCTAAACCCTGAAACAGCACTCCCAGCAAGACCCTCTTTCGCTGTAGTAACCATTTGACTGAATTGCAAGGGATACTGTCATGTGTCTAAGATCACAGTGTGAGTAAGCATGGGAAGAAAATCCGTTACGCTCGCGGATTTTGCGGATTTTCGGTAAATTCGCAATCCGCGAACGCTCGCGTATTTACCGAAAATCCGCACATTCGCACGCAGAGGATTTTTTTTTCTTGGTGATACAATTTTGCGGCGCGCGGCGTTTACTTACCGTCATTCAGCGTTTGCCGAGTTGTTTTTCTCGATATTTTGCGAGTGCTGCACCATTTTGGATCTTGCTGCTGGATTCCGCGGGAATTTGGCGAGCGCGATTACGTCATCGCGGCTTGCCAACTTGCACCGCAAGAGTTTGTCAACACGAGTACGCCATGATCACGTATCGCGGGACTTCGCAATTGCGACCTTGTAGATGCGGCGAGCAGCAACAATCTCGCACTCGCGAAAATACAAAATGTGCAATTCTGCACAAGAAATCTACCAGCAAGCAGCATAAACCTTCTGGAAATGACGATTTTTATCTGAGTAACTCCTCAGGTTGACATTTGCCTGCACTTTTTTTGCAAGGAGTCCATTTTGGGGAGGGGGGGTGGGAGGAAGGAAGTGCCCCACAGTCTTCAACTTCCTGTTCCTGTCCAGCAGGCTCCTCCCAGTGCTTAGTCCATCTCCTGGTCACTTTTCATTTGGATCTGGAGCTGGAAGGATTACTTTTTGTGGATGCTGCTGGATATTTGGATTTGAGGCCTTTTTGACTTTCTTTGGATCACTTTTGGATTAGAAATTTCACAAGTAAGTTTGTTTGGGGCATTACAGTTGCTGCAACTACAATTTTGGAATTTTCGATTTTTGGGCTGTTTTGGGACATTTTGCCCAGGGGTACTCAGTGGTGGGTGGACTGAGTCTTTCTGTGGGGTGCTTTGAATTTAAACATCATGAAGGGGCTGGATGGCTTGGGATTGTGCTGATTTTTCTGTGATTTTCGTTTTTTTGGCCTGTTGTTGTGGCCTTTTCACCAGGGGTAGTGAGTGTTGCATGGGCCTAGTCTTTCTGTGGGGTGTCTTGAATTTAAACATCATGGAGGGCCTGGATGGTTTGTGATTGTGCTGATTTTTCTGTGATTTTCGTTTTTTTGGCCACTTGTTGTGGCCTTTTCACCAGGGGTAGTGAGTGTTGCATGGGCCTAGTCTTTCTGTGGGGTGTCTTGAATTTAAACATCATGGAGGGCCTGGATGGTTTGGGATTGTGCTGATTTTTCTGTGTTTTTCGATTTTTTGGGGTGTTCATGGGGACAGGCCATGTGGGTGGGGGCCATTTTGAGTGCTGGTACAGGCAGGCCATGTGATGGGAGGCAAGTGGCCATTTTGAATGCAGGCAGTGTTGTTAGGCCTGCAACCATTTTGCCTAGTTTTCAACCTTTAGGCCCAGGGGTAGTGAGTGTTGCATGGGCCTAGTCTTTCTGTGGGGTGTCTTGAATTTAAACATCATGGAGGGCCTGGATGGTTTGGGATTGTGCTGATTTTTCTGTGATTTTTGTTTTTTTGGCCTGTTGTTGTGGCCTTTTCACCAGGGGTAGTGAGTGTTGCATGGGCCTAGTCTTTCTGTGGGGTGTCTTGAATTTAAACATCATGGAGGGCCTGGATGGTTTGGGATTGTGCTGATTTTTCTGTGATTTTCGTTTTTTTGGCCTGTTCATGGGGACAGGCCATGTGGGTGGGGCCATTTTGAGTGCTGGTACAGGCAGACCATGGGCGGGGGGCAAGTGACCATTTTGAATGCAGGCAGTGTTGTTAGGCCTGCAACCATTTTGCCTAGTTTTCAACCTTTATGCCCAGTGGTAGTGAGTGTTGCATGGGCCTAGTCTTTCTGTGGGGTGTCTTAAATTTAAACATCATGGAGGGCCTGGATGGTTTGGGATTGTGCTGATTTTTCTGTGATTTTCGTTTTTTTGGCCTGTTGTTGTGGCCTTTTTACCAGGGGTAGTGAGTGTTGCATGGGCTTAGTCTTTCTGTGGGGTGTCTTGAATGTAAACATCATGGAGGGCCTGGATGGTTTGGGATTGTGCTGATTTTTCAGTGATTTTCGTTTTTTTGGCCTGTTGTTGTGGCCTTTTCACCAGGGGTAGTGAGTGTTGCATGGGCCTAGTCTTTCTGTGGGGTGTCTTGAATTGAAACATCTTGGAGGGCCTGGATGGTTTGTGATTGTGCTGATTTTTCTGTGATTTTCGTTTTTTTGGCCTGTTGTTGTGGCCTTTTCACCAGGGGTAGTGAGTGTTGCATGGGTCTAGTCTTTCTGTGGGGTGTCTTGAATTTAAACATCATGGAGGGCCTGGATGGTTTGGGATTTTGCTGATTTTTCTGTGTTTTTCGATTTTTTGGGGTGTTAATGGGGACAGGCCATGTGGGTGGGGGTCATTTTGAGTGCTGGTACAGGCAGGCCATCTGCTGGGAGGCAAGTGGCCATTTTGAATGCAGGCAGTGCTGTTAGGCCTGCAAACATTTTGCCTAGTTTTCAGCCTTTATGCCCAGGGATAGTGAGTGTTGCATGGGCCTAGTCTTTCTGTGGGGTGTCTTGAATTTAACCATCATGGAGGGCCTGGATGGTTTGGGATTGTGCTGATTTTTCTGTGTTTTTCGATTTTTTGGGGTGTTAATGGGGACAGGCCATGTGGGTGGGGGCCATTTTGAGTGCTGGTACAGGCAGGCCATGTGCTGGGAGGCAAGTGGCCATTTTGAATGCAGGCAGTGTTGTTAGGCCTGCAAACATTTTGCCTAGTTTTCAGCCTTTATGCCCAGGGATAGTGAGTGTTGCATGGGCCTAGTCTTTCTGTGGGGTGTCTTGAATTTAAACATCATGGAGGGCCTGGATGGTTTGGGATTGTGCTGATTTTTCTGTGATTTTCATTTTTTTGGCCTGTTCATGGGGACAGGCCATGTGGGTGGGGGCCATTTTGAGTGCTGGTACAGGCAGGCTATGTGCTGGGAGGCAAGTGGCCATTTTGAATGCAGGCAGTGTTGTTAGGCCTGCAACCATTTTGCCTAGTTTTCAAACTTTATGCCCAGGGGTAGTGAGTGTTGCATGGGCCTAGTCTTTCTGTGGGGTGTCTTGAATTTAAACATCATGGAGGGCCTGGATGGTTTGGGATTGTGTTGATTTTTCTGTGTTTTTCGATTTTTTGGGGTGTTCATGGGGACAGGCCATGTGGGTGGGGGGCATTTTGAGTGCTGGTACAGGTAGGCCATGTGCTAGGAGGCAAGTGGCCATTTTGAATGCAGGCAGTGTTGTTAGGCCTGCATCCATTTTGCCTAGTTTTCAACCTTTATGCCCAGGGGTAGTGAGTGTTGCATGGGCCTAGTCTTTCTGTGGGGTGTCTTGAATTTAAACATCATGGAGGGCCTGGATGGTTTGGGATTGTGCTGATTTTTCTGTGATTTTCGTTTTTTTGGCCTGTTGTTGTGGCCTTTTCACCAGGGGTAGTGAGTGTTGCATGGGCCTAGTCTTTCTGTGGGGTGTCTTGAATTGAAACATCTTGGAGGGCCTGGATGGTTTGTGATTGTGCTGATTTTTCTGTGATTTTCGTTTTTTTTGGCCTGTTGTTGTTGCCTTTTCACCAGGGGTAGTGAGTGTTGCATGGGCCTAGTCTTTCTGTGGGGTGTCTTGAATTTAAACATCATGGAGGGCCTGGATGGTTTGGGATTGTGCTGATTTTTCTGTGTTTTTCGATTTTTTGGGGTGTTAATGGGGACAGGCCATGTGGGTGGGGGCCATTTTGAGTGCTGGTACAGGCAGGCCATGTGCTGGGAGGCAAGTGGCCATTTTGAATGCAGGCAGTGTTGTTAGGCCTGCATCCATTTTGCCTAGTTTTCAACCTTTATGCCCAGGGGTAGTGAGTGTTGCATGGGCCTAGTCTTTCTGTGGGGTGTCTTGAATTTAAACATCATGGAGGGCCTGGATGGTTTGGGATTGTGCTGATTTTTCTGTGATTTTCGTTTTTTTGGCCTGTTGTTGTGGCCTTTTCACCAGGGGTAGTGAGTGTTGCATGGGCCTAGTCTTTCTGTGGGGTGTCTTGAATTGAAACATCTTGGAGGGCCTGGATGGTTTGTGATTGTGCTGATTTTTCTGTGATTTTCGTTTTTTTTGGCCTGTTGTTGTTGCCTTTTCACCAGGGGTAGTGAGTGTTGCATGGGCCTAGTCTTTCTGTGGGGTGTCTTGAATTTAAACATCATGGAGGGCCTGGATGGTTTGGGATTGTGCTGATTTTTCTGTGTTTTTCGATTTTTTGGGGTGTTAATGGGGACAGGCCATGTGGGTGGGGGCCATTTTGAGTGCTGGTACAGGCAGGCCATGTGCTGGGAGGCAAGTGGCCATTTTGAATGCAGGCAGTGTTGTTAGGCCTGCAAACATTTTGCCTAGTTTTCAGCCTTTATGCCCAGGGATAGTGAGTGTTGCATGGGCCTAGTCTTTCTGTGGGGTGTCTTGAATTTAAACATCATGGAGGGCCTGGATGGTTTGGGATTGTGCGGATTTTTCTGTAATTTTCGTTTTTTTGGCCTGTTGTTGTGGCCTTTTCACCAGGGGTAGGGAGTGTTGCATGGGCCTAGTGTTTCTGTGGGGTGTTTTGAATTTAAACATCATGGAGGGCCTTAATGGTTTGGGATTGTGCTGATTTTTCTGTGATTTTCGTTTTTTTGGCCTGTTGTTGTGGCCTTTTCACCAGGGGTAGTGAGTGTTGCATGGGCCTAGTCTTTCTGTGGGGTGTCGTGAATTTAAACATCATGGAGGGCCTGGATGGTTTGGGATTGTGCTGATTTTTCTGTGATTTTCGTTTTTTTGGCCTGGTGTTCTGGCCTTTTCACCAGGGGTAGTGAGTGTTGCATGGGCCTAGTCTTTCTGTGGGGTGTCTTGAATTTAAACATCATGGAGGGCCTGGATGGTTTGGGATTGTGCTGATTTTTCTGTGATTTTCGTTTTTTTGGCCTGTTGTTGTGGCCTTTTCACCAGGGGTAGTGAGTGTTGCATGGGCCTAGTCTTTCTGTGGGGTGTCTTGAATTTAAGCATCATGGAGGGCCTGGATGGTGTGGGATTGTGCTGTTTGTTCTGTGATTTTCGTTTTTTTGGCCTGTTGTTGTGGCCTTTTCACCAGGGGTAGTGAGTGTTGCATGGGCCTAGTCTTTCTGTGGGGTGTCTTGAATTTAAACATCATGGAGGGCATGGGATTGTGCTGATTTTTCTGTGTTTTTTCGATTTTTTTGGGGTGTATAACTGAACTGATGTTCCTCTGTCTTCCATTGCTTTTAGGTGCACAAGACTCAAGAGAACCACCAGTGCCAGGAAGAAGTCCTGCAGCGGTGTGTGTGTGCAGCATAACGTCACGCGACGTCACGTCTGGCCACAGACAACTCTGCAACTCGTGCAACTGCGGCCTGCTGTTCTGACCTGCTCTGAAGAAGATGGCCCCAAAAAAAGTTCCCCGTAGCAACTCGTGCAACTGCGGCCTGCTGTTCTGACCTGCTCTGAAGAAGATGGCCCCAAAAAAAGTTCCCCGTAGCTCCTCTAGCAAGGAAGTTGCCAATAGGGAGCAGAAGAAGCAAGTTACCAAGGAGGCTGGTGTGCCGGCTGTCACGTTTTTTGGGAGTAAAAAAAAAAGTACGCCTGCAGCAGCAGCGGGATCTGCTGGGGACCAAGCTGGGAGCAGCACCCCCGCTCCATTGGGCTCAGTGCCACCACCACCACCACGCCAACTTAAGTCCAAGCCCTTGAGTGCTGAAGAGGCACTTAGTCTAGTTGTTCAATCACCATCGACCAGTGATGTTGGCTCATCGCAAGAAAGTAGCAGCAATGTCCCTGAATCAACACAGGTTGTTGTAACTCATCTGACGAGTGTTGAACAACCACAGCCGCAACAACAACCACATGTGCAAGTACAAGCAGAGGTGCATGGAGGGTCACAAGTGCCCACAATAGTTGTTCCTCCCGAAGTAGGGGCACATCAGGAAATCGACAATCAAGGCGAGGTATCATTTGAGGAAGCCACTCCTCCTGATGATCATTCATTGTGTTCCACACCCCTAGCAAGGAAGAGATCAAGGGTGAGGTCTACATCTTCTTCAAGCCCACCTCCTTCTGATGATACGGATCTAAATTGGGAACCACCATCACTGCCGTCTGAGAGTGAGGCACACCATGATCTGACAAAGGTAGTTAAGCGTAAAAGGAAGGTCGTCGAAAGACTCATAGTTATGGAGTGTGATGAGGCTCAACAAGAATTGGCGGATACTCCTGCTGATGAAGACTCTCACGACGACGACGCAGTCATCATAAAGGTCACTGCAGCCCCAGCGGGCATGCAGCAAAAAGACATTTTGACCCTAGCCCGAGAAGCTGCTGAGCGTGATGATGTTGTCGACGAGGAGGCAATGGAAGAAACACCACAATCATTGGAGTTAACTAGTACACCAACACCTACTGCTTCCATATTTCTTACTCGCCAGAAGGGACCTCCATCCACCTCGACCTCAATTAGTGGTGGTGAAAGTGCAAAACGTACTGAAGTTCGGCAATCCACATCCTCCACTTCATCTGGCATTAGCAGCAGGACCACCAGCACCAGTATCGCCGCCTCCTCCGGCCCCCAAAACATTTCAAGTCCGCAGTTTGGGACTTCTTTAGTGTTTGCCCAAAAAAGGAAAACGTCGCAATTTGTAGCATTTGTAAGTTGGCAGTTAGTCGTGGTAAGTTTGGTTCCAACTATGGTACCGGAGGCCAGAGAGGTGATCTTGAAAGAAAGCACGCTGTCCAATGGTTTGCGCACCTACAGGCGGTCAAGGAAGCCCGAATTGCACGTAATGCTGATTCATCTGATGATGACGAGGAGGAAGAAGACGTGTCAAACACTTCACTTACACCCAGTACCCCTGTCAGCAGCACACACCATGTGAGCCACACTAAGAGTGTGGGAGAGAGTGAGACACCAATGCGAAAAAGTTCATCAGCGAGCGTAACTGGGTCGAAGATATCATCATCATCATCCGGTAAATGCTTGGACCAGGGCAACATTAAAAAGATGTTGTTTACAGAAGCGCAATATGAACGCAACCACCCACTGACGCGTCTGTATAACACTAAGCTGGCTAAAATGCTAGCTCTGGACCTTCTCCCTTTTTCTTTTGTGGAAGGGGTTGGTTTTCTAGAATTAGTGGCAGCACTCTGCCCTAAATGGAAGGTTCCTAGCCGGTTCTATTTTGCCAGAGTTGCGGTTCCAGCACTACATGAAGATGTGCTGGAGGTGATTGGGGCAGCTTTGCAGAAGAGTGCTGTTCACACTATACATCTGACAACAGGCATGTGGACTAGTGGTGCAGGCGCTGATTACATGTGCATCACTGCACACTGGGTCTCTTTTTCAGGGGTTAAAGCAAAGCTAAACGCACGTGTTGACCCGGACCAAGTTTTTAAAGCTGCTCGGAAACATGCAACACTAGCCATATTTGGTTTGGAGAAACGTCACACAGCACAAAACATTTTGGATGAGTTTAACACAAAGGTCCTTGACTGGCTGTCCCCAAAAAAATGCCAGATTGGTTATGTTTCCACAGATAATGGCGCCAATGTAGTTAAGGCCATGGAGCTGGGTCAGTATTTCAGAGTGCCGAGTGATAAAGACAGTCCAGCGTACAAGGTAGTGGACACCTGCCGAAAAATGAGCAACCATTTCAGCCATTCTTTTAAGGCCCGGAAGCATCTGAGGAGCCTGCTACATGATCGTCGAATGCCAGTGAAAGCACTCATCCAGGAGGTGGCAACACGTTGGAACTCAACCTTCTACATGCTTGAGCGTCTGTATGAGCAGTATACGGTACTCGGTCACTATTTCTTAAAACAGGGTACAGCTCAGAAGGACCTGAGGATGGGTGCGGCGCAATGGGACATAGTTAAAAGCCTGACACGCATGCTTCATCCTTTTGAGGTCTTCACGCGTGCAGCCAATAAGGAGGACTGTAATTTGGGAAAAGCTATCCCATTGTTGTACATGCTGGAGCACCAACTGAAGGAGGTGTGCTCTGTGTTTCAAAAAGATGAAAAAAACCAAGACCCTTTTGTTTTGGCGGAGAAATTATTAGAGCGCCTACAAGGTGATGAACTTCTTAAAATTATCCACTCAAACCAGCATTACATTTGTGCTACTATTCTGGATCCACGCTACAAAAAGGCGCTGGCAGGCCGAGCATTCTTTCCTTTTGCTGATGAAGATGTTACAAAGTACAAACGTTGGCTAGCCTTGTCAGCCAAGAGGTTTGAAAGAGAACAGCAGAAAATTGAAGGATAAGGCAGTATATCAGCATCAGCAGCAAATCCCCAGTCAAAACAATCCACTTCTGCACCTGAGGCACAAGTGACCTCTCAGCCGTTAAAGACACCGGCAATCGGATCATCTGCACCAGACACAACAGTAACATTGGAGGCTGAAGAGGATTGGCTAGCTCTGCTTGGGTTTGGTTCTCAAAAGGTCACAGCAACAGCTAAGCAATGTGGAGGAACCTTGGAGGAGGACCTTGAGTCGATGGTGAAGGACTATCTGAATGACTCAACAGAGGTCTATGTTAATGCTGACCCATTGGCGTATTGGCATGGGAAAAAAGATTTGTGGCCACAGCTCTCCAACCTGGCTTTAAACTACTTGTCTTGCCCACTCGCAAGCGTGTCTTCTGAACGTGTTTTCAGTGCTGCTGGTAGCATTGTAACTCTCAAACGGAGCCGCCTCTCGCCCAAAAATGTGGAGAGGTTAACAATGATCAAGATGAATCAGCACCTCATACCACCAGATTACAGAGTACGAGAAAGCACGTCGGATGAAGACGAGGTGGACAGCAACGTAGATGAGGGAATTTCTTCTCTGTCAGGTGACACTGAGCTCACCCTGCCTGAATTCGCAGAGTATGATGACAAAGCCTTATTCTTATTCCTGGACCCTGACACCGAGCCCTGAAAATGAGACAATGAATCAATAACTTTCTTTTTCGTCCTTATTCACTTTTATTCCTGTGTGTCTGTCTTTCTTTGTTGTGCACAGTTAATATAATTCAAACTTTAATCACCTAATTACAAAAACAAGCCCATCAGCAGAACTGTCTTCACTTGTTTGCTTATTGATTTGAAGGTGCCGCAGTCTGCATTCCTCAGGTTCACAAGTTCAGAAGAATATGCTCCTCTATCCTCCTCCTCCAGACTCCTATTTCCATCAAAGCAGAGGGCTGGATTACGTCCAATGAAGAAAGACTCAGCACTTGTGGGGGTGCTCTACTTCTTTGCGGGTGAGTTGACGGCTCTGGGGCCATTGCTGGGAAGCTCTAATACCGTATAAAAGTGGTTAGGACCAAATCTGAGGCGGAATTTTTTTTGTGTTTTTGCTGACTTGCTTGCCTTTGAGGTGCTCTTTGGGGGGGTTCCGGGTGTTGGTGGGTGAGTTTTGGGGTCTGGGAGCACTGCTGGGACACTCTAATCTTGATTGCCTTTGCTTTTCAGGAAATCCGTAGTGGAAAACTGGAGTTATGGCCTAGCTGCACAGCGCATTTGGACTGAAGGCCGAGAAATATTGTAAGTATGAGATTTTCCTTTTGGGCTGTTTGGGGGTGTTGTGCTTTTTGGCGGGTGGGTTGGCGGGTCTTGGGGCATTCCTGGGAAGGTCTAATACCGGATAGAAGTGGTTGGGACAAAATCCACGCTGATTATTTTTTTTGCTATTTCTGACATTTTGCTCAATGTATCGTTTTCGGGGGCCTGTTTGGGGGGCTTCCTGGTGTTTGTGGGTGAGTTTCGGGGTCTGGGAGCCCTGCTGGCTATGGATACTTTAGTTTGCAAGAGGTTTGAAGCAAATCCATGGTGGCAGAGGGGAGTTAGGGCCTAGCTGCAGAGCGCGCGGAGTGATTTGGGAAATTGGCAAAAAAATGACTAAGTCCCCATTTTTGTACTTTTGCTTTTTGGCTGTTTGGGGGTCTTCTACTCGTTTTCTCCTGGGTTGACGGCTCTGGGGCCATTGCTGGGAAGCTCTAATACCGGATAAAAGTGGTTTGGACCAAATCGGAGGCAGAATTTTTTTTGTGTTTTTGCTGACTTGCTTGCCTTTGAGGAGCTCTTTGGGGGGGTTCCGGGTGTTTCTGGGTGAGGTTTGGGGTCTGGGAGCACCGCTGGGACACTCTAATCTTGATTGCATTTGCTTTTCAGGAAATCTGTGGTGGAAAACTGGAGTTACGGCCTGGCTGCACAGCGCGTTTGTACCGAAGGCCGGGAAATATTGTAAGTATGAGATTTTCCTTTTGGGCTGTTTGGGGGTGTTGTGCTTTTTGGCGGGTGGGTTGGCGGGTCTTGGGGAATTCCTGGGAAGGTCTAATACCGGATAGAAGTGGTTGGGACAAAATCCACGCTGATTATTTTTTTTGCTATTTCTGACATTTTGCTCAATGTATCGTTTTCGGGGGCCTGTTTGGGGGGCTTCCTGGTGTTTGTGGGTGAGTTTCGGGGTCTGGGAGCCCTGCTGGCTATGGATACTTTAGTTTGCAAGAGGTTTGAAGCAAATCCATGGTGGCAGAGGGGAGTTATGGCCTAGCTGCAGAGCGCGCGGAGTGATTTGGGAAATTGGCAAAAAAATGACTAAGTCCCCATTTTTGTACTTTTGCTTTTTGGCTGTTTGGGGGTCTTCTACTCGTTTTCTCCTGGGTTGACGGCTCTGGGGCCATTGCTGGGAAGCTCTAATACCGGATAAAAGTGGTTTGGACCAAATCGGAGGCGGAAATTTTTTTGTGTTTTTGCTGACTTGCTTGCCTTTGAGGAGCTCTTTGGGGGGTTCCGGGTGTTTGTGGGTGAGTTTTGGGGTCTGGGTGCACTGCTGGGACACTCTAATCTTGATTGCATTTGCATTTCAGGAAATCCGTGGTGGAAAACTAGAGTTATGGCCTAGCTGCACAGCGCGTTTGGACCGAAGGCCGAGAAATATTGTAGGTATGAGATTTTCCTTTTGGGCTGTTTGGGGGTGTTGTGCTTTTTGGCGGGTGGGTTGGCGGGTCTTGGGGTATTCCTGGGAAGGTCTAATACCGGATAGAAGTGGTTGGGACAAAATCCATAAGGAAAAGCCTTTTGGCACTTTTTGTAACTTAGGGTTCGTTAGGGTTAGCCCTAGCAGCAGGATTGAATGTGTTTCGGGGTGTTCTAGATTTTTGCAACTGAGTTCTGGGGTCTTAGATCACTCGTGAGAATGTGTAATTTTGGTTGCAAGTCATTTGAAGAAAATCCATGGTGGGAAAGGGGGGATTTGGCATAGTTAAAGAAAGCCTCTGCCACTATTCTTAACTTAGGGCTCGTTAGGGTTAGCAGTATTTCTATTGCATGTGTTTGGGTGGGGGGGGTTTCGAGTCTTGGAGCGATGCTGGCTATGGATACTTTTGCTTGCTTGCAAGTGGTTTGAATACAATCCACGGTGGGTAAGGGGGTATTTGGGCCTACTTTTACTTTCGAAGTACGTTTTGTCACCAGTTTTCTGCTAGGCCTCATTTTTTGAGATCTGACTGGGGGTCTTCTACATTTTTGCGACTGGCTTTAGTAAGGGTCTGGGTGGGAACACTGCTGGAAAGGTCTAATTTTGTTCTAAAACACAGTTCACAGTACACCTAGCTTGAGGGGAAAGATCCGCTAAATTAATTTGCCCATACTTATTTATCCTTCAAAAGGTGACTCAGACAGAGTACGCACTTTCAAAAATGTTGTACTGTCTATTAGGAAAATCAAAGTGTGACTTTTTGCACTACACAGCGTACATACCTTATATTTATTTATCAGTGCTGTTTTTCGTTCAATAATTACAGGCCGGGTTTCAGTCTGTGCAATGGGGAAAAAAGGATGGAGTCACGCTTCACATTAGCGAGCCGCAATTCAGCATCCGCCAGGCAGGCAGTGGACAGGGTGTCTTCTGGTCACCAACATTGATGGACAAAGCGTCAGCTGGAATGGAGGAGTGCCGCTAATAAGAGGAATTGTTTGCTGCATGCAACTTACTTACCAAATTCAACAGGAGGACAACTACAACAACATACAGACAGATACAGTATCCATTCTTTTCTTCTATGAGTGTGACTGCATTTCTTGGATCTCTCTCTGCTTCTAAATTGATCCCTACAGCCATTCTATAGGTTTTACTTCAGCTATTTTTTAAAGCTAATTTAATGTAGCCCTGTACTGTCGCATTCTGTCATTCATGGTTGTCGAAAGTACTACTTACTTTTCAGTAACAATGCATTCAGTAGTGCATGCACTTCCTTTA
The DNA here is from genome assembly GCF_964263255.1 of Lissotriton vulgaris. Lineage (NCBI taxonomy): Eukaryota > Metazoa > Chordata > Amphibia > Caudata > Salamandridae > Lissotriton > Lissotriton vulgaris. Next base: position 660,702,380 of record NC_141696.1, on the reverse strand, counting down.
TGTCACGCAAAAGATTTATGGTTAGCTTTGTACCCAAAAATTTCTTTATGTTCAATTATTGTTTGTCCATGCAGTGCTTTTTTTTTCTCTCAACAAAACCTACCCAAAAAGAAACCCCTATTCCTATCCATTTTACAAACCCTAACCCTCTTCCCCCGGGCTGTGTGGTTTTGCTTGATGTGTGACTAAAAGCAAGTTTTAAGAAACTCCTGAAGACCTGGCTTTTCATGCAAAAAACCTAGACATTTGTCATAGCTTCTGTCTTAAGCTGTAAGCTCTCTACTAGCGCCGGGACACCTCCTTGTGAGGTAGCTGTTCGCGCTTTACAAGCATCAGTATTATTATTATTATTATCAATAATTCCACACACTTGCTGGGGAGGATAAGGTCATAGCAACAGGCTGGTGAAGGAATCCGAGGATATATTCTAGACTTACTCAGCTTCAGTACTATTTCTTGTAGTAGTAGCCAATGTCAAAGAAATCCTACACAAGTACAGGTTATACTATCAGTACTTTACCATTTGTTAGGCTACATTGTGGCACTGTTCTAGTCAAGTGTACTGTCACCTGCTATATTCTCTATCGTACCGTTGTAATGCTACAGTAAGGACAAACCAGGTTTCATTTTCTTTTTTTCCATAGCCATGCAACTGCCACTGTGTCACACCACTAGTACCACCGCAATGAGGAGGAAATTTCATCCGCCCTGGATTGCCAACCTTAATCGCCATTTCCCGTGGAGCCAGCCCTGGGCCTAGCCCTACTTTCAAACACAAATTACAGGTAAGATAAGCGTCTGGTTGGAGGTAGTATAATGGAGTATTAGGAGAGACGAGAGATTGACGGTAGTACTACTAAAGTCCTAGGACTATTCAGGAAAACAAACTTACTGTTAAACCCCCACCCACCAGACTCAAAAGCAGTAAAAAACAGGAATGGTCAGATAAAGTTTCAAAAAGTATATTTTTATAGCCCTAACAAAATAATATCCAGCAAGACCCTCCCTAACCCCAACAATTATCCTTCAAAAGTCCCCAAAAAACCCAACTCCTAATTCCCACCCCCCAAAAGTCTCTAAAAAAGGGGCAAGGGACACTACGGCAGGGTGCTGTTGACTTTAGCGGCCAGGGCATCATGCTCCTTGCGGAGGGTGGCATGGTCGAAGCGGAGGCCCTCCACCAAGTTCTTATAGCTTAGGACCTCCTGCTCCAGGTAGGACACTCTGAGGCATAAGCGGCGCCAGCGTGCCTTGCAAATGTTGTGGGGGACAGCTGCTGTCTTTGCTGCTCGGCGGTGGCGTTTGGCTTTGGTAGCCCGGCTCCGTACCGCTGGAGCACTGCGCTGGCTGGCAGCCCGTGGGGGCACGGAGGAGGATGCAGCTGTCCCAGTGGATGTTGTTGTAGTACAAGACTGCGTCTACTCCTGCTCCAGGGCCACCAGCCGCCGATATTCAGCGACAGTGGCATCCAGCCTCCGTTGCCAGGCCATTCGAGCCAGCTCTCTCCTCCTTGATGGTCTGTTGGATTTGGAAGGAGCAACTATATGAAGAAAGAAAGACATAGTCTGTAACCAATGCTCCTTAAGATTAACACAAAATGATTGAGCAGAAAGTTGTGTCACAGTACAAGTAGCAAATTGAACGCACAGTACATAACTATTGAGGACAGTATCTATGTAACCTCCGACTTCTTCATCCTTGCTCTAACATTAGTGGGAGTTTAAGGAACAAATTCTACGAGCACTATCTGCTTCCATTACAGTCGACTATGACAGTACACCAGTCTTATTCTTCTTCTTCTCTCTTGTTTAGGAAAATTGGTACGTTATCTTATGCAAACCGGCATAATGCCTGCGCAGTGAACTTGCACCCGAGAAAAACAGACGCACACCATGATGAGTGAGACAGATTTGCGTTACTGTACCGGTCCAATACATGCAGGTGGTGAAGCTCTTACTTTTCTATTACGGGTGGCACTGAGAATACTCTGTTAAAAGGGCTACTGCTTAATTAATTTAGCTTTCACCCTATAGTGCAAATAAGTATTAGAAAAGGAAAATGAATAAGCTAAATAATCTGATAATCTATCACTTCACATGGGATGTATTTGATGACATATGGGCGGACTTTAGGTGCTTTGCTTATTATTGAGTGAACAGTGATACACCCACACATGAATGACGTAGTACTACTAAACTAAAGTTATTAAGGGAGGTAGGGAGTGTCCACCGTAATAACCGGATATATGCTGTGCTTGCAGTTGCAATACAAACTACTGCTACTATTCATGGTAGTATTTGGACAAAATTACAACTTCTTTTCCTTGCCTTTCCTACACTGGAACGGACGTGCGGGTGCAGTGTTACATGCTCTTCAAAGTAACACTTAGTTCATCCAGTGACCGTCTACTCTCTCTAGATACACATATGCTATCTGAGAGTCAGATAGTACCATGATCCAGGCATCCATCCATTCAAAGTATATGCACACATACAGTTTCTGTTTCACCCACCCAGGCTGTTCTCCTTCCACCCATCCTTGCTTCATCATTCACCCAGCCATGCACCAATCCATATTCTTTCCTTCCCAGCCACCTCGGGGACCAAGCAAACACATATCATTCTTCTTTGCCAGTCATCATTACATTTCTCGTCTTTCCACACTTACTTACACCCTTCTTTCGCTTTTCGTTCATTCCATCCATCAAGTTCATCTCAGATCTGATTGGGATTCTTCTTGCCAAAAACTTCACAGCTAAGTCGAAGTACATTTAGAGGAGGCTACTACCTGGTTGATTTATAATACACCCGTGCAGAAAGCACACTCTGCAGTCTTCAATCTCAATAAGTAAGGAATATATAGCTTACCTCTGCCCGCCACCGCTGTGTTTTCCCTCACAGAATTGTCCGGCACTTCCACCGCCTCCTCCCCAGAGTTGTCCTTGTCCAATGCCACCACCACCTCCGCGCTGGCCTCGCCTCAGATGTTCCATCTACAAAGTACATTTAATAATGTTAGAATACACCACTCACGACTATATAATATTTGGTCTAGGAGGAAGAAAGAAATGTGAAAAAAACAGAATACAATTTAATAATTTGTGACTGTCTACTCTAAAGTAAAAATGTCCCTTTTTCCAGGGAAGGCTGTTGTCTTGCTGCACTTTTTGGCACAACTGATGAATGCTTGTTTTTTATTTTTAACACGCACCACTTTTTCTCCTAACAGACAGAAGCTTGACTTCTAAGAACACGAGCAGGATCAAGTTCAAACCAGGTGAGAGCTCGGCTCGATCACAAGAAATGTGTCCAATTAATCGTCAGCACTAAGCACTTTTCCATTTTCAGTTAAACGTTTACTTTTATGACAAACTTGATTTTAATAATAGTGTTTACTTTTATTAAAGCTTTTAAACTTAAATAGACTCTGTGGTTTTTGGTCCTCCAGACTAGAGTGGATGAGCTAAAGGTTTTGGAATTTTTGCAAGCATGAGTCCGTGCCTCTGACATCATTTGGGATCAATCATCGGTGACTTTGGGAGCTAAATGACTCTGCCACACTATCTAGTCAGTAAGGAGATTGGGGGTTCAACTACAAAGTCTGTTATCACTGAGGTATGTGAAAAGTCTAACAGCACCTATTATAATTAATAAGCTAAGCAATGCATTATTTAGTGTCCACAGTCCTGTTTGTGCAGATTTGTCCCTGCAACAGTAGTAGAATGGATTGTCCTCCTATCCAAACCAAAAGTAAAGTAGTATCTTATTCTTTCTTGGTGGTCATTCACCTTTTTATTGTTGGCAATTGTCAAAGCATAAACATTTAGAAGACTTTAAAAGACATTATGGACAATCCCAGAGGACTGCACTCAGTGCATAGAGCTATTGCTGACTAGAATGGGAGTCCAATGGAATTGCCAAATGTGCAATCTTAGTTAGCTACACAGACAGACTAATAAGAATAATCTAGTAATACCACATGGAGTCATAGTCGAGGCAGGATAAGACTTTAGATCCATTCTACAAGAAGATCAAAGACGATTTAGAAAAAATCGAATGAGGAACGCTAGGAAAAAATAAGTACTCTATATTAAAATTAAAACTTACTGGGGCCAGCAAAGGAGCCCTCGCCTGCCTGATCCTGGCCTGCATCCTGAACAGCACCCTCCTCCTCCTCCTGTGTCTTCCTCTTGCCCCTGGGGGGAGCTGATGTACAACATGAAAGAAAGAAAAACAGAAAACATGGATGATATTTGTCAACCAAATCAAACATTTCAAAAGAACTAACAAAATATTTTTGTTGAAATAGCAAATAGACAACTATTCCACGGGATATATTATTGACCAATCTCATGTGGTCTACTACGTTATTAGTATTGCTTGATTTGCGGACCGTCGAATTGGAAACTTCTTATGTAACTCACTAAACAAAGTACTAAAAAGGTTTGCCTAGGATTGGCAGGCAGCAGTCCGCAGCAAGCGAAGTGACAGACAAAGTTCATCGTGATTGCAGATCAGCAACAACACTGAAGTTTCCTACTACATTAACCAGTCATTAAAATACTCAAACTATCAATCCACCACCACTATTTCTTCTTATCGCCATGTGTACAAAGGAAGGACTGGACTTGAGTCTGTAGGGGCTGATTTAGAAGCCCCCTGCGGCTCTTTTGCTCCATTGTTGCGTGACTTTTGTGACGCAGTGGCAGCACAAAAGAGGCGCAATGGTGCGGCGTATATTAATAACGTGACGCATATGGGAGATGCATCACGTTGTAAAGCCCTGCGCCATCAGGGGGCGTTCCGGCGCAAGGAGGGCGTTCCTGCGCAGGAACACATCCTAAAAGTGGCTGAGGGAAATCTACAAGATTTCAATCACTCACTTTACAACAATGATGCGTGACTCAAACCCTGCGCCTGCTTGAAGCAGACGTACGGCTTGACGCAGCATTGGGGAGATAGGGCACCCCAGAGCATTTATGGAGCTGCGCCATCGTTGCGACTCAACTCCAGCAATGCGCCGCCTTTACGGCACAGATGCGTAACGCTTTGGGCCCATGGTGCGCCGCATTGTAAATACGGCGCACCATGGGTGATGGTGGCGTGGCGCACAATTACTGGCACATCCCTGCTACTTTGCAGGGATGCGCCGGTAATTAAAAATCTGAACCTTAGTGTGTAGCATTACGCAGTTCTTTAAACTACACTCATACATAATTTCACAGGCCAATGAAATGAACACAAAATCGAAAACAAATAAGCATAGTAGCAACACTACTGAGAAGGAGAGCAGTGCACCTGAAATGCACAGAAGATTTTGAAATATAATTTACCTACAATGTAATGAGCAGCATTATTGCTCTTGGTAAAAAACAAAAATTTGCAATATAATAACACACAGCAGGAGAAAACAGAGTAGTAAAGAAATAGCTACTACTACTCACCAAGCCCGGGGATCTCAAGGCCAAGCAGGTCGAGCAGATCTCGTTCACGGTTCAGGACATCTGTCCAGCGGTGGGTGGCCTGGTTGTAGGTGCGCCGGACCCGAGAATGGTGGTACATGGCCCGGCACACCTTCTCCCACCGCTTCCGGCGCTCCCGGATCCCGTACCCGACACCGATCCTGCCGCCTGCCATGATGGTCCTAGGGAGGCGGCGCTGAACATAAAAAATGAGTGCGGCCACCTCCTCCGGGCTAAAGATCTCCCGGGGTAAGACCTGCTCCCCCCTCAAACGCCCGCACGGGAGCCGGGCACGGGGTGCGGGACCCTTCCCCTTCTCGGGATGCTTCCCGGCTCCCTTCACCATGGTCTGGGCGGAAAGGAATAAAGAAAATAGAATAGGGAAGAGAAGAAAAGAAAAGAGTTAAAAAAAAGTAGTTTAAAATTAAAGAAAAGTAGCAGTAAACACAAAAATATAGGGCTAGAAAAATAGAGGGATAGATAATAAGTAAAATAGATCAAAAAAAACTTCAAACAAGCAAAGGATGGCAGAGATTTAGAGAGGCTACAAAAAGCATGCCCAGAACCATAGCAATGAATGAGAAACAAGATGGCCGCGCCCGTTCACGACCGCGCGGGTAAGTTCGCACGAGATTTTCCTCGCTAACACTCGCGAAATTGTACTGGCGAGCCGCACACTTTGCGAGATTACACTTCGCGCCCGGAAACGGAAATACGTCATGCAAACAAGATGGCCGTGCCCTTGAACGACCACGAGGGTAACTTCGCACCTTGCGCTACAAGCGGCTCGCTAAAACGCACAAAACCTTGCCAACTAAGACGCCGCAAAAAAAGAAATCGCATATTCGCACGAATTCGCGGCTTCCGAATCCGATCTCGTGCGTGTTCGTGCCCCGCGAATCCCACGAAATTGCAGAAAAACGAGTTTTGCAAAACTGAAAGCACTCGGCAGGTGCAAGAGTTCAAACTTATCATTAGTAACCATTCCCTGTAGTGCTTCCTGACTGGGGCCCCTCCAGAGTTCAGTTGCTAGTTGCAGCAATTGTATGACCCTGCTCTGACCCTCACAGCAGGCTCATAGAATAGCTACAAGTAGGCCACAAAGGTCCTGGAAAAAAAAATTGCACTGCAACAGAAAGCAAATTACTGATAAGGAAGCAGGTGCCAGACCTGGAATTTTAAAACAGTGACACATTAATAAACTAACCCCAAATTAATTCATGTCATTTGAAGCAGGACAGGTGTGCTTGCTTTTCCCCCCCATAATCTACAGTGATGACAAACCAGAGGGTGGCATTGATGTAACAGAGGGTGGCATGGGTGAAACAGAGGGTGGCAGTGGTAAAACAGAGGGTGCTGGGAACCTGTGATGATGAACCAGACGTAGAAACAACATAGTCGCGACCGTTGCGAGCCGACAAGTAAGTTCGCGATTGCAAACTAGTACCAAACCCTCACGAACTGGCAGAAACCCTTGCGAACATGAAAAAAAATCTGCAAATTCGCGAGAATTCGCGGACTTTGCGGATTGCGAGTTCGCAAATTCGCAAAATTCGCGAACGCCAGATTCGCAAAATTCGCCCATGTTTAAGTGTGAGTCAGTATTCATTTCAATGTCGCAGAATACTTTGCTTAGTTGATGTATTTAAGAATATGGAAAACCATGTACTCATGGAGTGAGTCAGGCTTCAGGACATGCAGTGCTTTATAGTCTGAGCCCTTGCATGATACCAAACACTGCCCAAACACAACTGCATTGCTCTAAACTCAGAAAAAACTGTCCCGCCTTGATCTCCTACACTGCCTGAACACCACTGCACTGACTAAAGCCTGAAACACCATCCCTAGCAAAACCTGCTAAACTCTTTCAACACTACTGCACTGCTCTAAACCCTGAAACAGCACTCCCAGCAAGACCCCCTTTCCCTGTAGTAATCATTTTACTGAATTGCAATGGATACTGTCATGTGTCTAAGATCACAGTGTGAGTCAGTATTAATGTCTGAAAAATGTGGCAGAATAATTTGCTTAGTTGATGTGTTTAAAACTATGGGAATGCATGTACTCATGAAGTGAGTTAGGCTTTAGGACATGCAGTGCTGTTTAGTCCGAGCCTTTGCATTATACCATACACTGCCCAAACACAACTGCATTGCTCTAAACTCAGAAATATGAGTTCCACCTTGACTCCCTACACTGCCTGAACACTACTGTACTGTCTTAAAGCCTGAAACACCATCCCTAGCAAAACCTGCTAAACTCTTTCAACACTACTGCACTGCTCTAAACCCTGAAACAGCACTCACAGCAAGGCCCCCTTTCACTGTAGCAATCATTTTGCTGAATTGCAAGGGATACTGTCATGTGTAAGCATGGGCGAATTTTGCGAATTGGCAATTCGCAAATTTGCGGATTTGCGAATTCGCAATCCGCAAAAATCGCGAATTTGCGTGAATTTGCGGATTTTTTTATTTTTGCATGTTCGCGGGTTTTCGCGAGGCGCTTTGCGTGTTCGCGAGGCGCTTTGCAATTTCGCGTTTTTTTTTTTGCCTGCTTAATCACTGCCACCCTCTCGTTTTTTATGCCCATCTGCCCTCTGTACCACTCGTTTCTGTGCCCTTCTGCCCTCTGCCCCACTCATTTTTTGTCCCCTTCTGCCCTCTGTCCCACTTTTGTGCCCTTCTGCCCTCAGCCCCACTTAGAATGGCGCCGGCAAGCTGCCAGCGCCATTCTAAAATAGCTAGAAATAGCTTCAACAGGAAGCACTAATAGATAAGGTAAAGCAGGTGCCCCAGTTGAAGGTCAAATTAAGTGACACAATCATTAATCACCCCATTTTTGGGGTGATTAATGATTGTGTAACTGAATTTGAGCAGCACCTGCTTTACTTTATCTATTAGAGCTTCCTGTTGAAGCTGACTTTTGTAACTATTTTAGAATGGCTCTGGCAGCTTGCCGGCGCCATTCTAAAAGAGTTACAAAAGTCAGCTTGAACTTTTGACCCAATCCGTTCCGCTCGTGGATTTTGCGGGAAATTCGCGAATCTCGCGGATTGCGAATTTACCGAAAATCTGCGAAATCCGCGAGCGGAACAGATTTTCTGCCCATGCTTAGTCATGTGTCTAAGATCACAGTGTGAGTCAGTATTCATTTCTGAAAAATGTGGCAGAATAATTTGCTTAGTTGATGTGTTTAAAAATATGGGAATTCATGTCCTCATGAAGTGAGTTAGGCTTTAGGACATGCAGTGCTTTATAGTCCTAGCCCATGCATGATACCATACACTGCCCAAACATAACTGCAGTGCTCTAAACTCAGAAATACCAGTCCCACCTTGACCCCCTACACTGCCTGAACACCACTGCACTGACCTAAAGCCTGAAACACCATCCCTAGCAAAACCTGCTAAACTCTTTCAACACTACTGCACCGCTCTAAACCCAGAAACACCATCCTCAGCGAATGCACCTATAATGTTGAAACACCACTGGACTGCCCTAAACCCTGAAACAGCACTCCCTGCATGATCTCCTACACTGCCCGAACACTGCTGCTGTGCTTTAAACTCTGCAAGAACACCCCCTGCTATACCCCATACACTGGGTGAATACTACTGTAGTTTTCTAAACCCTGAAACAGCACTCCCAGCAAGACCCTCTTTCACTGTAGTAGTCACTTTACTGAAATGCAAGGGATACTGTCATTTTTCTAAGATCACACTGTGAGTCAATATTCATTTCAGGAAATTGCGGCACAATAATTTGCTTAGTTGATGTGTTTAAAAATATGGGAATACATGTACTCATGAAGTGGCAAAAGGGGGGTGAGAGAGCCACGAACATGTCACTGCCGGATTACCCCATTGCCTCATAGTCATTGCAGTTCAATATTCTTCGTTTAGTTCGAGGATCACAAAATGTTCAAAGAGTTCATGGCCAGTGCCCATATTTTCTTATATCATATCCCTAGACATGTGTTTCTGGTTTAATACCTTCATCAGTAGGGACATTTTTTTTCAGAGGTTGCTCGACATTTCACCGTCATTTCCTCAGGCCAATTACCGCTCCCGGTGTGCAGGCATCTCCCAGTGCTCGTCAGCGTTTTGCTCAGGGGAGCCATTTTACAAAATACAAAAGGGGGGTGGGAGAGCCGCGAACATGTCACGGCCGGATTACCCCATTGCCTCATAGTCATTGCAGTTCATTATTCTTCGTTTAGTACGAGGATCACAAAATGTTCAAAGAGTTCATGGCCAGTGCCCATATTTTCTTAAATCATATCCCTAGACACGTGTTTCTGGTTTAATACCTTCATCAGTAGGGAAAAATATTTTCAGAGGTTGCTCGACATGCCACCGTCATCGCCTCAGGTCGAATACCGCTCCCGGTGTGCAGGCATCTCCTAGTGCTCGTCAGCGTTTGGCTCACGGGAGCCATTTTACAAAATACAAAAGGGGGGCGGGAGAGCCGCGAACATGTCACTGCCGGATTACCCCATTGCCTCATGGTCATTGCAGTTCATTATTCTTCATTTAGTTCAAGGATCACAAAATGTTCAAAGAGTTCATGGCCAGTGCCCATATTTTCTTAAATCATATCCCTAGACACGTGTTTCTGGTTTAATACCTTCATCAGTAGGGACATTTTTTTTCAGAGGTTGCTCGACATGCCACCATCATTTCCTCAGGTCAATTACCGCTCCCGGTGTGCAGGCATCTCCGAGTGCTTGTCAGCGTTTGGCTCACAGGAGCCATTTTACAAAATACAAAAGGGGGGTGGGAGAGCCGCGAACATGTCACTGCCGGATTACCCCATTGCCTCATGGTCATTGCAGTTCATTATTCTTCGTTTAGTTCGAGGATCACACAATGTTCAAAGAGTTCATGGCCAGTGACCATATTTTCTTAAATCATATCCCTAGACACACGTTTCTGGTTTAATACCTTCATCAATAGGGAAAAATATTTTCAGAGGTTGCTCGACAAGCCACTGTCATCTCCTCAGGTCAATTACCGCTCCCGGTGTGCAGGCATCTCCCAGTGCTCGTCAGCGTTTGGCTCACAGGAGCCATTTTATAAAATACAAAAGGGGGGTGGGAGAGCCGCGAACATGTCACTGCCGGATTACCCCATTTTCTTATGGTCATTGCAGCTCATTATTCTTCGTTTAGTTCGAGGATCACAAAATGTTCAAAGAGTTCATGGCCAGTGCCCATATTTTCTTAAATCATATCCCTAGACACGTGTTTCTGGTTTAATACCTTCATCAGTAGGGAAAAAAAATTTCAGAGGTTGCTCGACATGCCACCGTCATCTCCTCAGGTCAATTACCTCTCCCGGTGTGCAGGCATCTCCCAGTGCTCGTCAGCGTTTGGCTCACGGGAGCCATTTTACAAAATACAAAATGGAGGTGGGAGAGCCACGAACATGTCACTGCCGGATAACCCCATTGCCTCATGGTCATTGCAGTTCAATATTCTTTGTTTAGTTCGAGGATCACAAAATGTTCAAAGAGTTCATGGCCAGTGCCCATATTTTCTTAAATCATATTCCTAGACACGTGTTCCTGGTTTAATACCTTCATCAGTAGGGAAAAATATTTTCAGAGGTTGCTCGACATGCCACCTTCATCTCCTCAGGTCAATTACCACTCCCGGTGTGCAGGCATCTCCCAGTGCTCATCAGTGTTTGGCTCACGGGAGCCATTTTACAAAATACAAAAGGAGGGTGGGAGAGCCGCAAACATGTCACTGCCGGATTACCCCATTGCCTCATGGTCATTGCAGTTCATTCTTCTTCGTTTAGTTCGAGGATCACAAAATGTTCAAAGAGTTCATGGCTAGTGCCCATAATTTCTTAAATCATATCCCTAGAAACGTGTTTCTGGTTTAATACCTTCATCAGTAGGGAAAATTTTTTTCAAAGGTTGCTCCACATGCCACCGTCATCTCCTCAGGTCAATTACCGTTCCCGGTGTGCAGGCATCTCCCAGTGCTCATCAGCGTTTGTGTCACGGGAGCCATTTTACAGAATACAAAAGGGGGCGGGAGAGCCGCGAACATGTCACTGCCGGATTACCCCATTGCCTCATGGTCATTGCAGTTCATTATTCTTTGTTTAGTTCGAGGATCACAAAATGTTCAAAAAGTTCATGGCCAGTGCCCATATTTTCTTAAATCATATCCCTAGACACGTGTTTCTGGTTTAATACCTTCATCAGTAGGGAAAAATATTTTCAGAGGTTGCTCGACAAGCCACTGTCAAGTCAAGTCAAGTCATAAAATTTATATAGCGCACTACATACCCGGAGGGTTTCAAGGCGCTTGGGGAGGGGAGGGGGGCTAGATATCCCTAGGGAGGGGGATTATTTGTCAAATATCCACGTTTTAAGTTGTTTTCTGAACGCTAGGTGATTCTGGGTGAGGCGAAGGTAAGCGGGGAGTGAGTTCCATGTTTTGGCAGCCAGGTATGAGAAGGATCTGCCTCCCATGGTGGTTTTGTTGATGCGAGGGACAGTGGCGAGTGCTTGGCTGGAAGAGCGAAGTTGGCGGGAGGGGGTGTAGAAGGACAGTCGAGAGTTGAGACAATCTGGTCCGATGTCGTAGAGTGATTTGTGTGCGTGGGTAAGCAGTCGGAAAGTAATCCTCTTATTGACGGGTAGCCAGTGGAGGTCTTTAAGGTGGCCAGAGATGTGTTCATTGCGTGGGATGTCTAGTATGAGCCTGGCTGAGGCGTTTTGGATTCGTTGTAGTTTCTTCTGGAGTTTGGCGGTGGTACCTGCGTAGAGGGTGTTTCCGTAGTCCAGACGGCTCGTGACCAGAGCATGGGTGACTGTTTTCCTTGTTTCGGTGGGGATCCAGCGAAATGTTTTTCTGAGCATGCGAAGGATGTTGAAGCAGGATGAGGATACGGCGCTGACTTGTCTGTTCATTGAAAGTGAAGAGTCCAGGATGACGCCAAGGTTCCGTGCGTGGTCTGTCGGGATGGGTGCTTTTCCGAGGGCTTCCGGCCACCAGGAGTCGTCCCATGCAGAGGGGGATTTACCTAAGATGAGGACTTCTGTTTTGTCTGAGTTCAGTTTCAGACGGCTTTGTTTCATCCATTCGGCGACTTCTTTCATTCCTTCGTGTAGGTTAGTTTTGGCGGTGCTGGGGTCCTTGGTGAGAGAAAGGATCAGTTGAGTGTCATCCGCGTAAGAGATGATGTTGAGGTTGTGTTGGCGGGCGATGGTCGCGAGGGGGCTCATGTATACGTTGAAGAGGGTGGGGCTAAGTGAGGATCCTTGTGGTACGCCGCAGATGATTTCAGAGGCCTCGGACTTGAATGGTGGGAGGCGGACTCTCTGGGTTCTTCCGGAGAGGAACGAGGTGATCCATTCCAGTGCCTTTCCTTGGATTCCGATGTTTCTGAGGCGCTGTAAAAGGGTGCTGTGGCAGACTGTGTCGAAGGCTGCAGAGAGGTCGAGGAGGATGAGGGCGACTGTGTCTCCATTGTCCAGTAGAGTTCGAATGTCGTCTGTTGCTGCGATGAGGGCGGTCTCAGTGCTGTGTTTTGCTCGGAAGCCAGATTGTGAGGAGTCGAGGGATTTGTTGGCTTCGAGGAAGGCGGCGAGCTGGTTGTTGACAGCTTTCTCGATGACTTTGGCCGGGAATGGAAGAAGTGAGATGGGGCGGTAGTTTTTGAGTTCGGTGGGGTCTGCTGTTGGTTTTTTCAGAAGGGCGGTGAGTTCAGCGTGTTTCCAGTCTTCTGGGAAGGTAGCGGAGTTGAAGGAGCAGTTGATGACGTCTCGGAGGTGCGGAGCTATGACGGAGTCTGCTTTGTTGAAGATGTGGTGAGGGCATGGGTCTGTGGGGGATCCAGAGTGGATGGAATTCATCAGGCGGATGGTGTCCTCAGTGGTGATTGGGTTCCAGGCGTTAAGGGTGTTAACGGGGGGAAGATAGTCAGCTGATGGTAGGGTGGGTTGGCTTCCGGGTTGGTTGTCAAAGCTGTTGTGGATGTCAGCAATCTTGTTGTGGAAAAAAGAGGCTAGGGAGTCGCAGAGGGTTTGAGAGGGGGTGATGTCGTTGGAGTTGGCCGAGGGGTTGGAAAATTCCTTGACGATGTTGAAAAGTTCCTTGCTGTTGTGGGCGTTGTTGTCGAGTCGATCCTTGAATGCTGTTTTTTTGGCTTTTCGGATCAGTTGGTGGTGAGTACGGATGGCGTTTTTGAAGGCGACCTTGTTGCTGGTGGATGAGTCTTTTTTCCAGGCCTTTTCAAGGGAGCGGCATAGTTTCTTGGATTTCTTGAGGTCCTCGTTGAACCATGAGGCCTTCTTGATTTTGTGTTGGCGTTTTTTCAGTGGTGCTAAGGTGTCTGCGGTGTTGGATAACCAAAGGGTGAGGTTGGAGGCGGCTTCGTTGGCGTTAGAAGAGAGGGCTGGGGAGGTTTGAAGGAGCGATGAGGAGATCTGTTCCGTGGTGATTTTGTTCCAGTTTCTTTGTAGAGTTGGTTGGAGGTGGATGATGGGTTTCGGCTTGTTGTAGGTGAAGTGGACGCAGCTGTGGTCAGTCCAGAGGAGCTCCGTAGTGTGGTTGAAAGAGACATGGTTGCTAGAGGTGAAGATGGGGTCGAGTGTGTGACCTGCGATGTGGGTGGGGGAGGTGACCAGTTGTTTAAGTCCGAGGTTGGCGAGGTTGTCTAAGAGGGTGGCGGTGTTGCGGTCGTTGATCTTCTCAAGGTGGAAGTTCAGGTCTCCCAGGAGGATGTATTCTTTGGAGGGGAGCGCGTGTGGAGTGATGAAGTCCGTGATGTCTTCACTGAATTTTGCGCGGGGTCCTGGTGGTCTGTAGAGGAGGGTGCCTCTGAGTGTGGTCTTGGGGTCGATGTGGATCTGGAAGTGGAGGTGTTCGGAGTTGGCGAGGTTGGCGTCAGAGCTGGTTGAGATGCGGATTGATTTCTTGTGGACGATAGCGATTCCTCCTCCTGTTTGGTCGGTGCGGTCTTTGCGTGTAATCTTATAGTCGTCAGGGATAGCGATGGCGATGTCGGGTGCGGAGGAGGCGTTCATCCATGTTTCCGTTAGGAAGGCGACGTCTGGAGAGATGGTGTCTAGTAGGTTCCAAAAGGTCAATGGCGTGCCTGTGGACCGAGCGGGTGTTGAGAAGGATGCATTCTAGGTGGTTGGGGTCGGGAATCTGTGGTGTGGTCGGAGCGGAGACGTTGACGGTGCCGCTGAATTTGCAGGAGAGGCAGGAGAACGGTCCATGGGTGCGTCCTGGAGCGGCTTGGATGCAGTTGGGGGCGCGACCGGGGTTAAGGGCTAGGAGGGTGGCGGCATCGTAGGTAATGCGGGGGGGCTGGGGAGCGCGAGGGGCAGGGGGTCTGGCGCTGGGCGCGGTCCAGGCGCGGACGGGCGTAGACGGGCTTACCTTTGGCGCACCTTCGGCGTGGCCGAAGCGCGTGGACGCTGCACGTGGGGGCATTGGCCATAAATGGATGGTGGGGGGGAGGGGCGAGGGCGCTTCAGCTGGGAGGCGGGGCGGGCAAAGGACGACGACAACAACAACAGAAAGCGACAAAATGGAGGTGGAGGGGTCAGGGCGGCAGGAGCGCTAGGGGGGGAAGCGAATGCTGACCAGATAAATCGGCGAGAATAAAACACAGTGATCAACAGAGTCACGCTAGTAGAGACGCACTTTCAAAGGGCAAGTCGGTAGATTTAGTTATTAAAAGGGTAAAGCGGCGGTTCTAGCAAGCAGCGGTAATGAGGGCACACAGCAGGCAGTACTAGTTAAATTCAGACCAAGTTACAGCGTAGGCGCTGCAGAAACGATACCTCAGCAGCAGGGAGCAGGGAGCGACCACTCAGCTTGGAAGCAGAGAGTGAGTCACGGCGCTTCCTGGTGTGGGCGCGCTGTTTGTTGTCTGTGGGAGGGCGCTTCAGCTGGGAGGCGGGGCGGGCAAAGGACGACGACAACAACAACAGAAAGCGACAAAATGGAGGTGGAGGGGTCAGGGCGGCAGGAGCGCTAGGGGGGGAAGCGAATGCTGACCAGATAAATCGGCGAGAATAAAACACAGTGATCAACAGAGTCACGCTAGTAGAGACGCACTTTCAAAGGGCAAGTCGGTAGATTTAGTTATTAAAAGGGTAAAGCGGCGGTTCTAGCAAGCAGCGGTAATGAGGGCACACAGCAGGCAGTACTAGTTAAATTCAGACCAAGTTACAGCGTAGGCGCTGCAGAAACGATACCTCAGCAGCAGGGAGCAGGGAGCGACCACTCAGCTTATTCATCTCCTCAGGTCAATTACCGCTCCCGGTGTGCAGGCATCTCCCAGTGCTCGTCAGCGTTTGGCTCACAGAAGCCATTTTATAAAATACAAAAGGGGGGTGGGAGAGCCGCAAACATGTCACTGCCGGATTACCCCATTGCCTTATGGTCATTGCAGCTCATTATTCTTCGTTTAGTTCGAGGATCACAAAGTGTTCGAAGAGTTCATGGCCAGTGCCCATATTTTCTTAAATCATATCCCTAGACATGTGTTTCTGGTTTAATACCTTCATCAGTAGGGAAAAATATTTTCAGAGGTTGCTAGACATGCCACCGTCATCTCCTCAGGTCAATTACCGCTCCCGGTGTGCAGGCATCTTCCAGTGCTCGTCAGCTTTTGGCTCACGGGAGCCTTTTTACAAAATACAAAAGGGGGGTGGGAGAGCCGCGAACATGTCACTGCCGGATTACCCCATTGCTTCATGGTCATTGAAGTTCATTATTCTTCGTTTAGTTCGAGGATCACAAAATGTTCAAAGAGTTCATGGCCAGTGCTCATATTTTCTTAAATCACATCCCTAGACACGTGTTTCTGGTTTAATACCTTCATCAGTAGGGAAAAATATGTTCAGAGGTTGCTCGACATGCCACGGTCATCTCCTCAGGTCAATTACCGCTCCCGGTATGCAGGCATCTCCCAGTGCTCGTCAGCGTTTGGCTCACGGGAGCCATTTTACAAAATACAAAAGGGGGGTGGGAGAGCCGCGAACATGTCACTGCCGGATTACCCCATTGCCTCATGGTGATTGCAGTCATTATTAAGTATTATTATTATTATTATTCATGGGAATACATGTACTCATGGAGTGAGTCAGGCTTTAGGACATGCAGTGCTTTATAGTCCTAGCACTTGCATGATACCATACACTGCACATACACAACTGCATTGCTCTAAACCCAGAAATATCAGTCCCACCTTGACCCCCTACACTTCCTGAACACCACTGCACTGTCCTAAACCCTGAAACCACATCCCTAGCAAAACCTGCTAAACTCTTTTAACACTACTGCACTTCTCTAAACCCAGAATCACCATCCTCAGTGAATGCCCCTATAATGTTGAAAAACCACTGCTCTGCCCTAAA
Organism: Lissotriton vulgaris; assembly: GCF_964263255.1. Taxonomy (NCBI): domain Eukaryota; kingdom Metazoa; phylum Chordata; class Amphibia; order Caudata; family Salamandridae; genus Lissotriton; species Lissotriton vulgaris. The sequence goes on along the minus strand of NC_141696.1, from coordinate 660,685,523 downwards.
CCCTGAAACAGCACTCCCTGCATGATCTCCTACAATGCCCGTACACTGCTGCTGTGCCTTAAACTTATTCCTGGAGTGAACCACACTTTACAACATATAGTGCTTCTAATTGCTATGTAGTATGCTAGTTGTGGTCTATAATTGTAAAAAAAAAAGTTTAACATGTTTTTTCTGCAACAGATTTTAATTATCTACAGAAAGAAAAAACATTATGCCTTCGAAGAGTGAGAAAAGAAAAATAAATAAACAGGCTTACTTTTCCAAGAAAAAACAAGTACAAGATTTATCTAAACAACAATGTGTGGGAAAGAAGAAGAACGTTCCTGGTAAGGCAACAAAGGATTTTATAAGGAAAATAACACAAACTAAAAAAAGTGTGGAGAATCAGGAAAAAAAAACATATATATCTGTAACTACAAAGAAAAACCAGACAAAAAAGAAAAATGATGGAAAACTATGTGGTAAAGATATTGTGTATAGTAATAGACAAAAAAATCAGTTTGTTAGAATTCGGAAGCAAATGTTTTATAACAGAGTTGTTTTAAATTTATTTAAAAAGATAAAGAATTGTAAAAGAAAAACAGCATTTTATAAGAAAAAGAAACATATTGAAACAATTGTTGAGAAGACTTTTGAATTAAAAAAAATTGTTCATTTTAGTAATCAATAGGATTTGAACACTAGATTAGCCAATCAATGTTATGAAGGCCAAAAGTAAGTGGAAAAGACTAATTAATAGAACTAATTTTTGTAATGATTTTTTCTGCAGAATGGAAACATAGTTCAAGTTGTGAGCCATTTTTTAATGAAGAGAGTTACATTCAGAGTAATGATTTGTTGCATGCAGTTGACACCAGTGGTCGAGCTTATGAGGTTAAGAATGGTTGTCCGATTGAAAAAGAGAAAATTGTGGCTAGAAATGCAGAAGAGCTGATGAAGTTTTAGGGAGTCGTCCTAAAGCTCCAGTGTACTCTTGGAATTGTAGTAGTATTTGTAGTGTACGACAGGATTCAATTGATTTTTTTTGCAATTTCTTACGTAAGTATACTAAGAAAAGTGTTAAACAAAAGATTAAGATGTTGCAAGAATTAGACCCTTGTAGATTCAGAGAAAAAACGTGATTGCAAGGTCATTCTCTGGTTTGTCTTTCTAAAAAAGTATGTCAGAGTGTTTTTCACCATTTCAGGATGTTAGCAGTGCATCATACTGAAGTGAGGAAATTAGTGAGAAGGTTGTATATTTGCATAAAGTCCAGCACTTAAGCTAAAACAGTAAACAGTGCTCTTTTGCATGGATATGTCTTAAATGTAATCAACATTTGTGAAGAAATTGTGGTTTGTTACTTTGGCCCTGAAGAAGACAGTGCAGAAACAGATACATTAATAGAAGGAAATGTGGAAGAAAATGTACAGAATTTTAGTACAGAAAATTTTAAGCAAGAAATAACACGGTTTAAGGTCATTTCGGCTGAAAGGCCAAACTTTTCTTGTATTTGTTGTAGACAAATTCATTATAAAAATCAGACCAGGTTAGTTGATCTATATTTAAAAAGTGAGAAGGAGAATAATAATCAGTGGAAAGAATTTGCAACTTATTTGTTGGTAGAGAATTGTTTTGATTTGGGTTCTGATCAAGGTGTTTGTAAATATTGTTATAATAAATTAAAAATGAAAGCAAAATGCCTGCTAGAGCTGTACATAATAATCTTGAGTTGGTAAATATTCCTTCTGAACTGATGGATTTAAATACTTATGAGTCTATTCTTATTCAATGTGTGCATCCATTTCAGGCTATTGTTCGTATGGAGACTAAGACAGGGAAATTGTCTCTTTCCGATTTACAGAGAGGGTTAAAAGGAAGAGTTTTATATTTGACTTTAAATTTAAAGAAAAATATTGAAACAATTGGTGTAGAAATTATGGAAGAGGAACCTCTAGTTATTCTAGTTAATGCATTCCTACGAAGAGTAAGAAAATCTGGCAAGAATTAGTGGATGTTAGGAAAGTGAAAAAGGCAACGTTGTATTTGGTAAAAAAGAATCACTTCTATAAAAATGTATATGTACTAAGCATGGGCTGAAAATTCGTTCCGCTTGGGGAATTTGCGGATTTTCCGCGATTTCACGATCCGCGAATCTTGCGAAATCGCGATAAAATCCGCGAATCAGCAGGACGAGTTTTCAGCCAAACACTTACAGGGTTACAGCAGCAGGTGCAAAAGTTGAAGCTAATTTTTTGTAACCTTTTACAAAAGGGTTACAAAGAAATTAACTTCAACTTGGGCACCTGCTGCTGTAAACCTGTAAGTGCTTCCTGGCGCCTCGTTGCCTACTTGCAACTATTCTCTGACCCTGCTCTGACCCTTGAAGCAGAGTCAGAGAATAGTTACAAGTAGGCAATGAGCCGCCTGCCACGAAAATTAAACCTCAACAGGAAGAATTGACAGATATAAAAACAAGCATATGGAATGCAATAGGTCTCGCATTAGGAAAGTTTGCGCTATTGGTCTTGTAAATGACTATTTTTTTTATTTATGTGTTGGTTTTGAAAATAGCTAAATTGATAGCTTTGTCATTTACAATGCCAATAGTTATAACTTTCGCAAATGTGACACCTATAGCATTTGTATTGCAACATGTTTTGTATTTACGTGACTTAGATGTATTTATATTACAAATTACAATGACTTTTAATTTTTTTACATAAATAATACTTAAATAAAAGTGATTTTAATTTATAATGGCAATAGCTTAAACTTTTGTAAATAACTTTTGTGAAGATTATGTTCAGTGTATTTTATTGTGACGAAAATCCAAGAAAATAAGTGAAATATTAACATCTTTTTGCGACATTTGTAATAAAGCTTGAAACATTGAGAGAACATATTTAAACCCGTTGTTATTGAATGGTTGCGCAGATTGTTGCTGGGGTGGCGCTGAGTGGTGCTGTGTTGGTGCTGAGTGGTGCTGTGGTGGTGCTAAGTGATACTGGGATGGTGCTGAGTGATGCTGGGGTGGTGCTGAGTGGTGCTATGGTGGTGCTGAGTGATGCTGTATTGGTACTGAGTGATGCTGTGGTGGTGCTGAGTGGTGCTGTGGTAGTGCTGAGTGATGATGTGGTGGTGCTGAGTGATGCTGTGGTGGCGCTGAGTGATGCTGTGGTGGTGCTGAGTGGTGCTGTGGTGGTGCTGAGTGGTGCTGAGTGATGCTGTGGTTGTGCTGAGTGGTGCTGTGGTGGTGCTGAGTGATAATGTGGTGGCGCTGAGTGATGCTGTGGTGGCGTTGAGTGGCGCTGTGGTGGTGCTGAGTGGTGCTGTGGTGGTGCTGAGTAATGATGTGGTGGTGCTGAGTGATGCTGTGGTGGTGCTGAGTGATGCTGTGGTGGTGCTGAGTGGTGCTGTGGTGGTGCTGAGTGATATTGTGGTGGTGCTGAGTGATGCTGTGGTGGTGCTGAGTGGTGCTGTGGTGGTGCTGAGTGATAATTTGGTGGTGCTGAATGATAATGTGGTGGTGCTGAGTGATGCTGGGGTAGTGCTGAGTGATGATGTAGTGATGCAGAGGGCAAAAAGGCACAAAAAGCAGTCTAACAAAGGGCAGAAGGGCAGAAAAACGAGGGAAAAATAAGTCTAACATTAAGCAGAAGGGCACAAAAAACCGGTCTGACAGAGGACAGAAGGGCAGAAAAACAAGGGAAAAACGAGTCTAACAGAGGGCAGAAGGGCACAAAAAACGAGTCTAACAGGGGGCAGAAAGGCACAAAAACGAGTCTAACAGAGGGAAGAAGGGCAGAAAAACAAAGGAATAACAGAGGGCATAAGGGCACAAAAACGAGTCTAACAGAGGGCAGAAGGGCAGAAAAACAAGGGAAAAATTAGTCTAACAGAGGGCAGAAGGGCACAAAAAACGAATCTAACAGGGGGCAGAAGGGCAGAAAAACAAGGGAAAAACGAGTCTAACAGAGGGCAGAAGGGCAGAAAAACAAGGGAAAAGGGAGTCCAATAGAGGGCAGAAGGGCACAAAAAACGGATCTAACAGGGGGCAGAATGAATCCCGCCCTGCGTGTTTGTCCATGAAGATGCCACCGCTTTGTGCAATACCTCTACTCAACTGGAGTTCTTTCTACTGTCTAATCAGTAAGTGCTCCCTTGTTGGCTAAATGTAGGGGCAGATTTACAATAACAGGCGCATCCCAAGGGATGCGCCAGTTGTTGTGCGCCGCAGCTCTGCCACCCATGGTCCACCGCATTTACAATGCAGCGCACCATGTGGCAAAAACGGCACAGAGCGTCACGCATTTGTGCCGTAAAAGCAACGCATTGCTGGAGCTGCGTCGCAATCGCGATGCAGCTCCAGCAATGCTGTGTCAAGCCTTGGGCCTGCTTCAAGCAGGCGCAGGGTTTTGCCACAGCATTGGCCTAAAAGTGACTGAGTGAAATCTTGTAGATTTCACTCAGCCACTTTTAGGAGGCGTTCCTGCGCAGGAACGCCCTCCCCTGCGCCGGAACGCTTCCTGATGGTGCAGGGCTTTACAACGTGATGCATCTCTCAGATGCGTCACATTGTTAATACCCAGCACCATGGCGCATCTTTTGTGCTGCCGCTGCGTCACAAAAGTGATGCAACTGCGGCGCAAAAGAGGCTCAAGCAGCTTGTAAATCTGCCCCATAGTGCTTTTACTACACTGTAGCTGTGTAAAGGGCCAGAAGATGTGTCTCCAGTGACCATGTGTGCCTGTGCCTGTATTACAGGCACACATGGTCACTGGAGACATCTTTTCTGGCCCTTTACGCAGCTGCAGTGTAGTAAAAGCACTTTACATTTACCCAATGAGGGAGCACTTACTGGATTAGCCAGTAGAAAGTACTCCAGGGCAAATCGCAAAAAAATCCACGATTTCGCTGGAAAATTCGCGAGTTTGTGGATTTTTTGCGATTTCGCAGGGAAATCCCCTAATTCGCGGAATGCGAATTCGCAAATTTCACCCATGCTTAATATGTACGAGAAGAGGAAACAACTGTAGAAAAGGACAGTGATTTGTCAACTGGACAAATTGAAAAAGTGGGTGTGTCCAGAATTGAAGAAATGTATGAACATTATAGTGTGCATCCACTTCACTCTAAAGAAGTGATGGGGAAAACTATTGAGTTATTCCTAATGAAAGAAGCAAAAGGAAGTCCCATTAGTGTATGGGAAGAAAGCTTGGAAACTCGTTGTTTCCCTCAGTTATTTCCAACAGGCAAAGGTGGACAATATGATGAAGGACCTGTGCCGATTCCTGCATCTGAATACCGGACATCTAGATTATATGCAGAAAATCCAAGGTTTCGCCAATGTATTCCATATTTGTTTCATCTTCTGTTTGAGAGTGACTTGTCTGGACTTTCTTATGCAGTGAACCATATACAAAAAAGTGGAGTACAACAGCTAAATGTTTCTGCAAAGGACTTTATGGATAAAGTCCAACAGAAAGATACTGTTTTGGCATCTCAGCTAATTAATCTTATGGTATGTCAGTATTGGTACCATCGTCATGGGGAATTGAAATGTATGCTAAGAAACTTAGGTACTCCTACATGGTTCCTTACTCTAAGCTGTGCAGAGTATGCTTGGGAAGATTTACTTCAATTTCTTCGAGAGGCAAATGCAAACATAGAAAATATAGAATACAAGACACCTGGAGAACTGTGCTCTTTGGATCCAGTTAATGTATGTAGGTATTTCAATCATAGATTTGAAGCTATGATGTCTTTTATCACAAACAAAAAAAATCCTCCTCTTGGAGAGGTTCTGGATTTCTTTTGGGGAAAGGAGTATCAAGCAAGAGGTGCTCCTCACATACATATGCTGCTATGGATCAAAGATGCCCCCAAATTTGGAACAGATCAGATGACACAGTGGTGAGTTTTATTGAACAATATTCTACATATGCTGTACCAAAAAGTACAGAACAAAAGAATTTTAAACATAAAGTCATACGGCTTCAAACCCATTGCTGTGGAAAATACTGTTGTCGAAAGCACAAATCTAAGGATAAGTTCTACACAAAATGTCGATTTGGATTCCCACGTCCAGTAATAGCAAAAGGAAGAGTGAACAATTTTATGTCATCTTTGTGACATACTGTCACAAGAAAATCACCGAAAAATACTTACAACTTAAGAAGAAATGAAGGGTCAAAAAACATAAAAGACTATAACCCAGTCATTTTATCCAAGTGGAATGCTAACATGGATATTCAATATGTTGCAGACAACTCCATTGCTGTGGCTCAATATATAACGTCTTAAGTTACTAAATCTGAAAAAATTGAACTAAAGGAAATGTGGAAAGAAATTTCTCATGAAAAGAGCCTAAGTAAGAAATTGTACAGCTACAGTTTGAAGATGTTGTCTCATCGAGAAATCGGAGCATATGAATGTTCAGATCGCTTATCATCTGCAAGTCTATACTCCAAATCTTGAACAATCATTTGGGTGAGTTTAGGTCTTGCAAGAACACGAAACTGAGTTTTGAAATCTGTACAAGAAATAGAGTATTTAGCAGAGAGAGAACCAGACAGTACAGATATTTTGAAGACAAATATGTTGGCTACATACTATCCAAATAGAAGTAATCATCTTGAGAACGTTTGTCTCTATGAAGTACTGCAAAGCTATACTTTTAAGAGGAATATTACTGAAGATATCAATCAAGGAGTATATGCTGTGATTTGATCTGAAGGATATTTAGTGAAACAAAGAAAAGGACATTTGATTAATCACCAAAAAGTGAGTTGCGAAACTCCTGACAAAAGGGAATTTTACTATTTAGCTCTTTTGCACCTCTTTAAGCCATGGCGTACAGAACTGGAACCACTTGGAGATTTTGACAGTTATGAAGATTCATTCAACGCAACTAAAAATACTATAGAATGTCCTGTTTTTACTAATTATCTGAACATGTTGAATGACGAAATACAACAAGAAGCTATAATTGCAGCAGAGATTGCTAGAGACAGTTCTCAAGACAGTCAAAGTTCTGCTTCGTTGAGTCAGGATCCACTAGGAGAACCAATTATCCAAAATGAAGCAGCAACTGCCATGGATGAGGTGGAAAGAGCAATGCAACAAGCTCAAGAGGATGTAATAACCTTAGAAGAATTGGAAAAACAAGTAAATGTTGAGCAAAAACAAATATATGATCAAGTGAGAGAACAGATTAAGCATGGTTTGTGTCATGAGAAAAAAGAGTGCTCATGTACTTCATTTAAACCTGTCCGACTGTACGTGAGTGGAGAAGCGGGAACTGGAAAAAGTTTTCTAATTAAAGGAATTGCAACTTATCTACAGAAAAGAACAGAGTTGTCACTCTCTTGTGTTGTTACTGCTCCAACTGGGTTGCCAGCACATAACATTAAAGGGATTACTTTACATTGTTTATTAATGCTGCCAGTAGAGCATGAAAATAAATTAAAATACCACAAGCTATCTGGAGAAGCTTGTTGTGAACTTTCTAGAGTCTTGAAAAAAATGAAACTTCTCATTATTGATGAGGTAAGCATGGTATCAAATGTAATGCTTGCCTTTGTGCATTTAAGAATGCAACACATCCTTAAAACAGAGTATGATGTGTTATTTGGAGGCAAACACGTCATAGTTTTTGGAGATCTACTACAACTAAATCCTGTGAAAGGAAAGCCAGTATTTAAAACAAGAAACTGATGTGGGAGCACACTGCGTCACCTCCCAGCAGAGTCGCCCCTGGGCATCATGGTAGATGCAGTTCAGATCGACAAGCGAGTACACTTGGTAAGTCTTGAGTGTTTCACCAGGTGGGTGCAGATTAGTGCTGGCCATCTCTGGACACGTGTTTCTGGATTATTATCCGTCATCAGCAGAGATTAGGCAAATTTATTTGGGGTTGCTGAGCAGGCTGCCGTATTCTTGGAACGCAGTATCTCTCCAGTCACGCAGGTGCCTCTCCACGAGCTCGTCAGCTCAAAGCGGCTCGAGGGAGCCTTTAAGTAAGAAACTGATGTGGGAGCACACTGCTTCACCTCCTAGCAGAGTCGGCCCTGGGCATCATGGTAGATGCAGTTCAGATCGACAAGCGAGTACACTTGGTAAGTCTTGAGTGTTTCACCAGGTGGGTGCAGATTAGTGCTGGCCATCTCTGGACACGTGTTTCTGGATTATTATCCGTCATCAGCAGAGATTAGGCAAAATTATTTGGGGTTGCTGAGCAGGCTGCCGTATTCTTGGAATGCAGTATCTCTCCAGTCGCGCAGGTGCCTCTCCACGAGCTTGTCAGCTCAAAGCGGCTCGAGGGAGCCTTTAAGTAAGAAACTGATGTGGGAGCACACTGCTTCACCTCCCAGCAGAGTCGCCCCTGGGCATCATGGTAGATGCAGTTCAGATCGACAAGCGAGTACACTTGGTAAGTCTTGAGTGTTTCACCAGGTGGGTGCAGATTAGTGCTGGCCATCTCTGGACACGTGTTTCTGGATTATTATCCGTCATCAGCAGAGATTAGGCAAAATTATTTGGGGTTGCTGAGCAGGCTGCCATATTCTTGGAACGCAGTATCTCTCCAGTCGCGCAGGTGCCTCTCCACGAGCTCGTGAGCTCAAAGCGGCTCGAGGGAGCCTTTAAGTAAGAAACTGATGTGGGAGCACACTGCTTCACCTCCCAGCAGAGTCGCCCCTGGGCATCATGGTAGATGCAGTTCAGATCGACAAGCGAGTACACTTGGTAAGTCTTGAGTGTTTCACCAGGTGGGTGCAGATTAGTGCTGGCCATCTCTGGACACGTGTTTCTGGATTATTATCCGTCATCCGCAGAGATTAGGCAAAATTATTTGGGGTTGCTGAGCAGGCTGCCGTATTCTTGGAACGCAGTATCTCTCCAGTCGCGCAGGTGCCTCTCCACGAGCTCGTCAGCTCAAAGCGGCTCGAGGGAGCCTTTAAGTAAGAAACTGATGTGGGAGCACACTGCTTCACCTCCCAGCAGAGTTGCCCCTGGGCATCATGGTAGATGCAGTTCAGATCCACAAGCGAGTACACTTGGTAAATCTTGAGTGTTTCACCAGGTGGGTGCAGATTAGTGCTGGCCATCTCTGGACACGTGTTTATGGATTATTATCCGTCATCAGCAGAGATTAGGCAAAATTATTTGGGGTTGCTGAGCAGGCTGCCGTATTCTTGGAACGCAGTATCTCTCCAGTCGCGCAGGTGCCTCTCCACGAGCTCGTCAGCTCAAAGCGGCTCGAGGGAGCCTTTAAGTAAGAAACTGATGTGGGAGCACACTGCTTCACCTCCCAGCAGAGTCGCCTCTGGGCATCATGGTAGATGCAGTTCAGATCGACAAGCGAGTACACTTGGTAAGTCTTGAGTGTTTCACCAGGTGGGTGCAGATTAGTGCTGGCCATCTCTGGACACGTGTTTCTGGATTATTATCCGTCATCAGCAGAGATTAGGCAAAATTATTTGGGGTTGCTGAGCAGGCTGCCGTATTCTTGGAACGCAGTATCTCTCCAGTCGCGCAGGTGCCTCTCCACGAGCTCGTCAGCTCAAAGTGGCTCGAGGGAGCCTTTAAGTAAGAAACTGATGTGGGAGCACACTGCTTCACCTCCCAGCAGAGTCGCCCCTGGGCATCATGGTAGATGCAGTTCAGATCAACAAGCGAGTACACTTGGTAAGTCTTGAGTGTTTCACCAGGTGGGTGCAGATTAGTGCTGGCCATCTCTGGACACGTGTTTCTGGATAATTATCCGTCATCAGCAGAGATTAGGCAAAATTATTTGGGGTTGCTGAGCAGGCTGCCGTATTCTTGGAACGCAGTATCTCTCCAGTCGCGCAGGTGCCTCTCCACGAGCTCGTCAGCTCAAAGCGGCTCGAGGGAGCCTTTAAGTAAGAAACTGATGTGGGAGCACACTGCTTCACCTCCCAGCAGAGTCGGCCCTGGGCATCATGGTAGATGCAGTTCAGTTCGACAAGCGAGTACACTTGGTAAGTCTTGAGTGTTTCACCAGGTGGGTGCAGATTAGTGCTGGCCATCTCTGGACACGTGTTTCTGGATTATTATCCGTCATCAGCAGAGATTAGGCAAAATTATTTGGGGTTGCTGAGCAGGCTGCCGTATTCTTGAAACGCAGTATCTCTCCAGTCACGCAGGTGCCTCTCCACGAGCTCGTCAGCTCAAAGCGGCTCGAGGGAGCCTTTAAGTAAGGAACTGATGTGGGAGCACACTGCTTCACCTCCCAGCAGAGTCGCCCCTGGGCATCATGGTAGATGCAGTTCAGATCGACAAGCGAGTACACTTGGTAAGTCTTGAGTGTTTCACCAGGTGGGTGCAGATTAGTGCTGGCCATCTCTGGACACGTGTTTCTGGATTATTATCCGTCATCAGCAGAGATTAGGCAAAATTATTTGGGGTTGCTGAGCAGGCTGCCGTATTCTTGGAACGCAGTATCTCTCCAGTCGCGCAGGTGCCTCTCCACGAGCTCGTCAGCTCAAAGCGGCTCGAGGGAGCCTTTAAGTAAGAAACTGATGTGGGAGCACACTGCTTCACCTCTCAGCAGAGTCGCCCCTGGGCATCATGGTAGATGCAGTTCAGATCGACAAGCGAGTACACTTGGTAAGTCTTGAGTGTTTCACCAGGTGGGTGCAGATTAGTGCTGGCCATCTCTGGACACGTGTTTCTGGATTATTATCCGTCATCAGCAGAGATTAGGCAAAATTATTTGGGGTTGCTGAGCAGGCTGCCGTATTCTTGAAACGCAGTATCTCTCCTGTCGCGCAGGTGCCTCTCCACGAGCTCGTCAGCTCAAAGCTGCTCGAGGGAGCCTTTAAGTAAGAAACTGATGTGGGAGCACACTGCTTCACCTCCCAGCAGAGTCGCCCCTGGGCATCATGGTAGATGCAGTTCAGATCGACAAGCAAGTACACTTAGTAAGTCTTGAGTGTTTCACCAGGTGGGTGCAGATTAGTGCTGGCCATCTCTGGACACGTGTTTCTGGATTATTATCCGTCATCAGCAGAGATTAGGCAAAATTATTTGGGGTTGCTGAGCAGGCTGCCGTATTCTTGGAACGCAGTATCTCTCCAGTCGCGCAGGTGCCTCTCCACGAGCTCGTCAGCTCAAAGCGGCTCGAGGGAGCCTTTAAGTAAGAAACTGATGTGGGAGCACACTGCTTCACCTCCCAGCAGAGTTGCCCCTGGGCATCATGGTAGATGCAGTTCAGATCGACAAGCGAGTACACTTGGTAAGTCTTGAGTGTTTCACCAGGTGGGTGCAGATTAGTGCTGGCCATTTCTGGACACGTGTTTCTGGATTATTATCCGTCATCAGCAGAGATTAGGCAAAATTATTTGGGGTTGCTGAGCAGGCTGCCGTATTCTTGGAACGCAGTATCTCTCCAGTCGCGCAGGTGCCTCTCCACGAGCTCGTCAGCTCAAAGCGGCTCGAGGGAGCCTTTAAGTAAGAAACTGATGTGGGAGCATACTGCTTCACCTCCCAGCAGAGTCGCCCCTGGGCATCATGGTAGATGCAGTTCAGATCGACAAGCGAGTACACTTGGGTAGTCTTGAGTGTTTCACCAGGTGGGTGCAGATTAGTGCTGGCCATCTCTGGACACGTGTTTCTGGATTATTATCCGTCATCAGCAGAGATTATGCAAAATTATTTGGGGTTGCTGAGCAGGCTGCCGTATTCTTGGAACGCAGTATCTCTCCAGTCGCGCAGGTGCCTCTCCACGAGCTCGTCAGCTCAAAGCGGCTCGAGGGAGCCTTTAAGTAAGAAACTGATGTGGGAGCACACTGCTTCACCTCCCAGCAGAGTCGCCCCTGGGCATCATGGTAGATGCAGTTCAGATCGACAAGCGAGTACACTTGGTAAGTCTTGAGTGTTTCACCAGGTGGGTGCAGATTAGTGCTGGCCATCTCTGGACACGTGTTTCTGGATTATTATCCGTCATCAGCAGAGATTAGGCAAAATTATTTGGGGTTGCAGAGCAGGCTGCCGTATTCTTGGAACGCAGTATCTCTCCAGTCGCGCAGGTGCCTCTCCACGAGCTCGTCAGCTCAAAGCAGCTCGAGGGAGCCTTTAAGTAAGAAACTGATGTGGGAGCACACTGCTTCACCTCCCAGCAGAGTCGCCCCTGGGCATCATGGTAGATGCAGTTCAGATCGACAAGCGAGTACACTTGGTAAGTCTTGAGTGTTTCACCAGGTGGGTGCAGATTAGTGCTGGCCATCTCTGGACATGTGTTTCTGGATTATTATCCGTCATCAGAAGAGATTAGGCAAAATTATTTGGGGTTGCTGAGCAGGCTGCCGTATTCTTGGAACGCAGTACCTCTCCAGTCGCGCAGGTGCCTCTCCACGAGCTCGTCAGCTCAAAGCGGCTCGAGGGAGCCTTTAAGTAAGAAACTGATGTGGGAGCACACTGCTTCACCTCCCAGCAGAGTCGCCCCTGGGCATCATGGTAGATGCAGTTCAGATCGACAAGCGAGTACACTTGGTAAGTCTTGAGTGTTTCACCAGGTGGGTGCAGATTTGTGCTGGCCATCTCTGGACACGTGTTTCTGGATTATTATCCGTCATCAGCAGAGATTAGGAAAAATTATTTGGGGTTGCTGAGCAGGCTGCCGTATTCTTAGAATGCAGTATCTCTCCAGTCGCGCAGGTGCCTCTCCACGAGCTCCTCAGCTCAAAGCGGCTCGAGGGAGCCTTTAAGTAAGAAACTGATGTGGGAGCACACTGCTTCACCTCCCAGCAGAGTCGCCCCTGGGCATCATGGTAGATGCAGTTCTGATCGACAAGCGAGTACACTTGGTAAGTCTTGAGTGTTTCACCAGGTGGGTGCAGATTAGTGCTGGCCATCTCTGCACACGTGTTTCTGGATTATTATCCGTCATCAGCAGAGATTAGGCAAAATTATTTGGGGTTGCTGAGCAGGCTGCCGTATTTTTGGAACGCAGTATCTCTCCAGTCGCGCAGGTGCCTCTCCACGAGCTCGTCAGCTCAAAGCGGCTCGAGGGAGCCTTTAAGTAAGAAACTGATGTGGGAGCATACTGCTTCACCTCCCAGCAGAGTCGCCCCTGGGCATCATGGTAGATGCAGTTCAGATCGACAAGCGAGTACACTTGGGTAGTCTTGAGTGTTTCACCAGGTGGGTGCAGATTAGTGCTGGCCATCTCTGGACACGTGTTTCTGGATTATTATCCGTCATCAGCAGAGATTATGCAAAATTATTTGGGGTTGCTGAGCAGGCTGCCGTATTCTTGGAACGCAGTATCTCTCCAGTCGCGCAGGTGCCTCTCCACGAGCTCGTCAGCTCAAAGCGGCTCGAGGGAGCCTTTAAGTAAGAAACTGATGTGGGAGCACACTGCTTCACCTCCCAGCAGAGTCGCCCCTGGGCATCATGGTAGATGCAGTTCAGATCGACAAGCGAGTACACTTGGTAAGTCTTGAGTGTTTCACCAGGTGGGTGCAGATTAGTGCTGGCCATCTCTGGACACGTGTTTCTGGATTATTATCCGTCATCAGCAGAGATTAGGCAAAATTATTTGGGGTTGCAGAGCAGGCTGCCGTATTCTTGGAACGCAGTATCTCTCCAGTCGCGCAGGTGCCTCTCCACGAGCTCGTCAGCTCAAAGCAGCTCGAGGGAGCCTTTAAGTAAGAAACTGATGTGGGAGCACACTGCTTCACCTCCCAGCAGAGTCGCCCCTGGGCATCATGGTAGATGCAGTTCAGATCGACAAGCGAGTACACTTGGTAAGTCTTGAGTGTTTCACCAGGTGGGTGCAGATTAGTGCTGGCCATCTCTGGACATGTGTTTCTGGATTATTATCCGTCATCAGAAGAGATTAGGCAAAATTATTTGGGGTTGCTGAGCAGGCTGCCGTATTCTTGGAACGCAGTACCTCTCCAGTCACGCAGGTGCCTCTCCACGAGCTCGTCAGCTCAAAGCGGCTCGAGGGAGCCTTTAAGTAAGAAACTGATGTGGGAGCACACTGCTTCACCTCCCAGCAGAGTCGCCCCTGGGCATCATGGTAGATGCAGTTCAGATCGACAAGCGAGTACACTTGGTAAGTCTTGAGTGTTTCACCAGGTGGGTGCAGATTTGTGCTGGCCATCTCTGGACACGTGTTTCTGGATTATTATCCGTCATCAGCAGAGATTAGGAAAAATTATTTGGGGTTGCTGAGCAGGCTGCCGTATTCTTAGAATGCAGTATCTCTCCAGTCGCGCAGGTGCCTCTCCACGAGCTCCTCAGCTCAAAGCGGCTCGAGGGAGCCTTTAAGTAAGAAACTGATGTGGGAGCACACTGCTTCACCTCCCAGCAGAGTCGCCCCTGGGCATCATGGTAGATGCAGTTCTGATCGACAAGCGAGTACACTTGGTAAGTCTTGAGTGTTTCACCAGGTGGGTGCAGATTAGTGCTGGCCATCTCTGCACACGTGTTTCTGGATTATTATCCGTCATCAGCAGAGATTAGGCAAAATTATTTGGGGTTGCTGAGCAGGCTGCCGTATTCTTGGAACGCAGTATCTCTCCAGTCGCGCAGGTGCCTCTCCACGAGCTCGTCAGCTCAAAGCGGCTCGAGGGAGCCTTTAAGTAAGAAACTGATGTGGGAGCACACTGCTTCACCTCCCAGCAGAGTCGCCCCTGGGCATCATGGTAGATGCAGTTCAGATCGACAAGCGAGTACACTTGGTAAGTCTTGAGTGTTTCACCAGGTGGATGCAGATTAGTGCTGGCCATCTCTGGACACGTGTTTCTGGATTATTATCCGTCATCAGCAGAGATTAGGCAAAATTATTTGGGGTTGCTGAGCAGGCTGCCGTATTCTTGGAACGCAGTATCTCTCCAGTCACGCAGGTGCCTCTCCACGAGCTCGTCAGCTCAAAGCGGCTCGAGGGAGCCTTTAAGTAAGAAACTGATGTGGGAGCACACTGCTTCACCTCCCAGCAGAGTCGCCCCTGGGCATCATGGTAGATGCAGTTCAGATCGACAAGCGAGTACACTTGGTAAGTCTTGAGTGTTTCACCAGGTGGGTCCAGATTTGTGCTTGCCATCTCTGGACACGTGTTTCTGGATTATTATCTGTCATCAGCAGAGATTAGGCAAAAGTATTTGGGGTTGCTGAGTAGGCTGCCATATTCTTGGAACGCAGTATCTCTCCAGTCACGCAGGTGCCTCTCCACGAGCTCGTCAGCTCAAAGCGGCTCGAGGGAGCATTTAAGTAAGAAACTGATGTGGGAGCACACTGCTTCACCTCCCAGCAAAGTCGCCCCTGGGCATCATGGTAGATGCAGTTCAGATTGACAAGCGAGTACACTTGGTAAGTCTTGAGTGTTTCACCAGGTGGGTGCAGATTAGTGCTGGCCATCTCTGGACACGTGTTTCTGGATTATTATCCGTCATCAGCAGAGATTAGGCAAAATTATTTGGGGTTGCTGAGCAGGCTGCCGTATTCTTGGAACGCAGTATCTCTCCAGTCGCGCAGGTGCCTCTCCACGAGCTCGTCAGCTCAAAGCGGCTCGAGGGAGCCTTTAAGTAAGAAACTGATGTGGGAGCACACTGCTTCACCTCCCAGCAGAGTCGCCCCTGGGCATCATGGTAGATGCAGTTCAGAACGACAATCGAGTACACTTGGTAAGTCTTGAGTGTTTCACCAGGTGGGTGCAGATTAGTGCTGGCCATCTCTGGACACGTGTTTCTGGATTATTATCCGTCATCAGCAGAGATTAGGCAAAATTATTTGGGGTTGCTGAGCAGGCTGCCGTATTCTTGGAACGCAGTATCTCTCCAGTCGCGCAGGTGCCTCTCCACAAGCTCGTCAGCTCAAAGCGGCTCGAGGGAGCCTTTAAGTAAGAAATTGATGTGGGAGCACACTGCTTCACCTCCCAGCAGAGTCGCCCCTGGGCATCATGGTAGATGCAGTTCAGATCGACAAGCGAGTACACTTGGTAAGTCTTGAGTGTTTCACCAGGTGGGTGCAGATTAGTGCTGGCCATCTCTGGACACGTGTTTCTGGATTATTATCTGTCATCAGCAGAGATTAGGCAAAATTATTTGGGGTTGCTGAGCAGGCTGCCGTATTCTTGGAACGCAGTATCTCTCCAGTCGCGCAGGTGCCTCTCCACGAGCTCGTCAGCTCAAAGCGGCTCGAGGGAGCCTTTAAGTAAGAAACTGATGTGGGAGCACACTGCTTCACCTCCCAGCAGAGTCGCCCCTGGGCATCATGGTAGATGCAGTTCAGATCGACAAGCGAGTACACTTGGTAAGTCTTGAGTGTTTCACCAGGTGGGTGCAGATTAGTGCTGGCCATCTCTGGACACGTGTTTCTGGATTATTATCCGTCATCAGCAGAGATTAGGCAAAATTATTTGGGGTTGCTGAGCAGGCTGCCGTATTCTTGGAACGCAGTATCTCTCCAGTCACGCAGGTGCCTCTCCACGAGCTCGTCAGCTCAAAGCGGCTCGAGGGAGCCTTTAAGTAAGAAACTGATGTGGGAGCACACTGCTTCACCTCCCAGCAGAGTCGCCCCTGGGCATCATGGTAGATGCAGTTCAGATCGACAAGCGAGTACACTTGGTAAGTCTTGAGTGTTTCATCAGGTGGGTGCAGATTAGTGCTGGCCATCTCTGGACACGTGTTTCTGGATTATTATCCGTCATCAGCAGAGATTAGGCAAAATTATTTGGGGTTGCTGAGCAAGCTGCCGTATTCTTGGAACGCAGTATCTCTCCAGTCGCGCAGGTGCCTCTCCACGAGCTCGTCAGCTCAAAGCGGCTCGAGGGAGCCTTTAAGTAAGAAACTGATGTGGGAGCACACTGCTTCACCTCCCAGCAGAGTCGCCCCTGGGCATCATGGTAGATGCAGTTCAGATCGACAAGCGAGTACACTTAGTAAGTCTTGAGTGTTTCACCAGGTGTGTGCAGATTAGTGCTGGCCATCTCTGGACACGTGTTTCTGGATTATTATCTGTCATCAGCAGAGATTAGTCAAAAATATTTGGGGTTGCTGAGCAGGCTGCCGTATTCTTGGAACGCAGTATCTCTCCAGTCGCGCAGGTGCCTCTCCACGAGCTCGTCAGCTCAAAGCGGCTCGAGGGAGCCTTTAAGTAAGAAACTGATGTAATACCCCGAAACACGTGTCCAGGGATGGCGAAGACAGCGAAGATAGCAGAAGATCGAAAGATGATGCATCGCGAACACTTTACTACATTGACCAGAGTCCTTAGGGGCGACACCGCCGGTGTGTGAGTAGTGTGCGACCCCACCCCCATCAGTATTTAAAACAGTTACACATGAAGACACCAGAAAGTGCCTGGGAAGCATTGAAAATATTAGTATTTGGTCATATTTCGAATATACAGAACTCATTACAAATATGTGACAGGCAAAGGATGCTGATTATAAAAGTATTCTTGAAGATGTAAGAAAAGTGAGTGAACATGGCAAAGAAGCTTTACAGGCATGATTACTTTCAAATTTGTTTCCAAACAAAAATATTGTTCCAGAGAATATATATAGAAAAATTGCAGAAAAGTAATCAGTGATATGCTTGATGCCAACTCTGCAAGAAAGTTCAATATTCAATGAAAAAATTTTAAAGTTAGAAAATCAAGAAATTATAAAACTGGAAGCTATTGACAGAATAAAGCATGTAGGAGCTATGATTATTTTGTTAGAAAAGTTGAAGTCAAAATTGGATTCTTTAGAGAAATCAATATCTAAAACTGCTGGTTTAGAAAAGAATCTATATGCATGTATAAATTGTCGGATAATTTTACGACGTAATTTACATGTGGAAAGAGGTTTAGTAAATGGAGCAATGGGTAATGTTGTCGATTTTGTTAATTACCCAAATAGAGATGACATTGAATTTTTGAAAATCAAATTTGATGAAGTTGAAGAAGTACAACAATTAAGTCGTAGTTCAGCTCGATTTTTGCTTTTAAAAGATTTATATGTCTGCCGAAAACAGTTTCCTGTTTGTTTGGCATATGCGGTGACTATTCATAAATCTAAAGGTTTAAGTGTAGATTGTGCTTTGGTGAATATTGGAAGTACTGTGTTTAAAGAGGGTATGGCATATGTTGCTTTATCTCGAGTCAGAACTTTATCTGGATTATACCTGATTGATTTTGATGACACAAAGATTAGTGCAGATGTAAATTGTGTAAAAGTGTATAATAGGTTAAGAAGAGAACATGCTCCCAATTTACCTCAAAATCCTTTATTTGAAAAGCGTGTGGTAGGTCGAAAAAGAGGATATGAGAAAAATTGTAGCGAGGTTGTAGAGAAAATAAAAAAACTAGATGAACCAGTGATAGTAAGCGAAAAGAAAAAGGATACTATTGAAGAGATTGTTGGTTTTCAGTTTGAAAACAGTTCTGGTGTCAACTGCTATGCTAATGTAGTGGTTAATGTTGTTTTTTTTCTTGAAACTTTACAACAACAAATTGTTGAAAATCAGGACAAAAGATTTTGTTTGTTGAATTCTGTGCTTGAGAAATGTAGTATTGATAAAACTAAAATAGAAAGTGTTCTGTTATTCAAAATATTTTAGACATAGGTTCTGGTTTAAATCAATTTTCACAGAATATTCAGCTTCAGATTGTCAGGAGTTTTCTAATGTATATGCTTGTTATATTGCAAGATGAAGGTATAGATATTGAAACTCTTTTTGGCCTTTCTTATAAATGGCAACATGATTGTGACCGTTGTTCGTTTTCAAGTACTACTATAATAGACACTGAAAGATTTATATATTTGACTTTATCAGACTGAAAATCATTGTCTTTTAATAATCTAGTTAGAGGAGCAAATCAAAACATGGTCTGTACCCTATGTAACTCACAAATGTTATCAACATTATTTATACAAAGATATGGACAGTATGCAATTTTAATGCTGCAACGATGCAGACCTGATGGAAGAAAACTGACAACTTTAATAAAAAATGTTGTGGCTTCTCAACTATCAATATCAGGAAGAACTTTTGTAACTGTAGCAATTATTTTCCATGATGGTCCTTCTACAACATCAGGGCATTACACAGATTATTTAAAATGTACAAAAGGCTGGACTCATTGTAATGATACTCAATTGTTTGCCTTATGACTTACCAAATTCTTACCTAGTGTCTTTACAACCAACAACATTTTAGGGAAAATAATTGGCCTGGGAAAATTACTGCTGTTAAGAAAGGGTAGTCTGGTGTTGAAAGGTACTTTGTGAGTGAGGGTGATCAAGTTAAAAAAATTATTGTAGTGTGAGTGTATCAGATAGTGGATGATGTGGCTATCACAGGAGATGTTGATCTTCATTGAGGCAGAGGTGTTTTAGATCTGTTGTAGTTGTTGGAGATGTTGGTGACATTTTTATTCCCTTGTAGAGGTTTCTTTTAATGGTATACAGCTCCTTGCTAAGATAAAGGATGAGGAGAGTGTCATTGGTATACCAGATGATGTTGAGATTCTGATAGCACCCTATTTGTTTAAGGTTCCATGTACATGATAAATAGCATCGGGTGGAAGTATAACCATTGTTAGATGGTACAAAAGATGTTGGTGCTTTTGATTGAGAAGGTTGGGAAAAAGAAGCTTAAGAGTACTATTAAGTAACTTCCAAACTGAGGATTTTACACATACTATTTGGCCATGTGGAAAAGTATCTAAAACAAAAAATGACTATTTCGGGTAAATGTTGTTAGCATATGCATATGTTTGTACATAACTTTATTTAGAGTGTATAAAAAAGAAGTAATAATGTTTTGTTACTTTGTGATTGTTGGACATGTCCTATATTTACGTAAGAAATTGCTGTTTGAAAAAAACATTTAGGATATGTTTTTTCAAATTTTTACATTAGTAATGAAAATGTTGAATGGGTTTTTTAAAGACAATCTTATTGATTGTCTTTTTTTGCCCGCTGTTATATGATGAGTACTATTGAACTCACTGTTTTCAGGGAAATTCAATATATTCTGAGAACAGCAAAATAAGATACAAAACATATTGCACACATTAATTTGTATTGTGAAATATATATTATAACTCAATTTTATCTTCTCTTCCACAGATACTATATTTATAAAAAACTAAATTATTAACTTGTCATTACTTATAAGGTAAGTATGATAAACAAAAAATGCTTTTTCATCAATCTCTTACTTCTCTTTCCCTCTTTCCCTATCTTCCCTCTCTCCCTTACTCCCCTTCTTTTACTCATCTTACTCCCTTCTCTCACTCTCCTTACTCTCCTTCATTCACCTTTACACTCCTTCTCTCACCATCAGTACCCTTTCCTCACCCTCACTCACCTTCTCCTGCTCTGTGTTTCCCCTCTCTGTCCCTAACTTCTTTTTCCTTTCTTCCTCCATCACTACCCTTCTCTTGCTCTATCCCTCACTCTCGTCTCACTCCCCCTTCACTCTCTTTCCTTCACACCATCCCTCACTCACTTTCACTCACTCCACTTCTCTCACTCCCTTGCTTCCTTTTGCTTACTCCCCTTTCTTTACTCCCTCACTCCCCTTCACCCCATTTCTCTCTCCCTCTCTCCCTCTGTCTCACTCAGTCTAACCACCTCAGTCCCTCTCAGTCACTCGCTCTCCCTCTCTTTCTCTCTCACTCTCTCTCTCTCTCTCTCCCTCACCCTTCCTCTCTTTCCCTTTCTGTTTCCTTCAATCCTACTTTATCCCTCAGTCCCCTTTCCTCTCTCTTAATCTACTTCCTTCTCTTTCATTCCCCTTTCATCACCCTCATACGCCTTCTCTCACTGTTACTGTCTTTCACTCACCTTCACTGCTCTTTCCTCACTTACTCCCCTTCGTTCACTCCCTCCCTCACTTTTTTTTCATCCATGTTTCTCTACCTGTCCCCCTCTGTCTCACTCACTCTAACTGCCTCACTCCTTCTCAGTTCATTGCTCTCCCTCTCTCTCACTCTTTCCCTCTCTCTCCCTTACCCTTAATCTTGTTTCCTCTCTCTTTCTATCACTCCCCCTCTCTCCCTCACTCACTTTCCCTCTCTCCTAATTTTGTTCCTTCTCCCTCATTCACCTTCCCTCACCCTCATACCCCTTCCCTAACTGTCACTGCCCTTCACTCACCATCACTCCCCTTCCCCCTCTCCACTTCCTCCTATCTGTCTCTCACACCCCTTCCCTTTCCCGCTCCCTTTCCCTCACTCCCCCTCGCTCTCCTTCCCTCACTCCATTCCTTACTCCCCTTCCCTCACTCCCCTTCCCTAACTCCCTCCATTCCCTCACTCCCCTTCTGTCTCCTTCACTTGCATCTCACTTTCCCTTACCCCTTTTCTCATCCTCATACCCCTTCCCTCAACGTCACTCCACTTCCCTTTCCTTCACTCCCCTTACCTTGCTCTACTCCTCCCTCTCCGTCCCTTACTCCCCTTCACTGTCTCCATCCCCGGCTTCCTTTCTCTCACACCCCCTCCCTCACTCTCCTTTCCTTACTGCCCTTCCCTTACTCTTTTACTCTCCTTACCTCACTCTCCTACCCTTAGTCCCCTTCTTTCAGTCACTCTTTCACTCCCCTTTCCTCTCTCACCATACTCCCCTTTCCTCACTCATTCCCTCAGTCCCTTCCTCCCCTTCACTCAGTCATTTAAGTCATTCATTTATGCACTGCACATTCATTCAAAAAAGTATGACACAGTATATAAAAAAATATAGCTCTTCTTGCAGAAGTGAAGTTAGGGCCCGATTCACAGAATGAACTTAAGACTCAATCCTAAATTTACTACTATTTTGGTATTCACAGAATGCACTTACTACTTTTGGCATTCACAGAATGCACTTACTACTTTTGGCATTCACAGAATGAACTTACTACTTTTGGTATTCACAGAAGTTAGGATTTTGTCTTAAGTTTGTCTTAAGACAGACTTAAGACAGACTTAAGACAAACTTAAGACAGACTTAAGACAGACTTAAGACAAAATCCTAACTTCTGTGAATACCAAAAGTAGTAAGTTAATTCTGTGAATACTAAAAGTAGTAAGTGCATTCTGTGAATGCCAAAAGTAGTAAGTGCATTCTGTGAATACCAAAATAGTAGTAAGTTTAGGATTGAGTCTTAAGTTCATTCTGTGAATCGGGCCCTTAGTTCTTAGAAGAACTTTTTTTCTTTGTCTTTTTTTGTTTTAAAATTTCTTTTGTTTTTTAGAACAATTTTATATTTTTGGGGGATTTTCTGTAACAAAAAAGAAAACAGGTAACCAAAAACTGCTCAACATGAACAGGAACAAAAATAATAAAAAAAAAAAATTAACGGTGGGAGCATCTGTGCTGCCTCTTCTTTGCCACGATTAAGACAATGCTTTGCTCTCCATAGCACAACATTTTGTTGCAATAGTTGCAACAAATGTTTATGTCTGCAAAATCCATCCAGATAACTAGAGCAGTTGCAGATGGAGAGGCTCCCATAGAAGAGGTGCTGGGGACAGCAGCTGGAGGATTGTCCCTGAGGTCTTGAGTAGATGTCAGAGCATAGTTGATGGGATGAAGATTTTTCACATGCCGAATCATAGTTGCAATACTGAAAGAATAATGTTTGGTGGCATCACCTCTTGAAAGGATGGTGCCACAGATTTTGCAATTGACCTTGGAAGCATTTACCTTTTTTAGCCCCTCGGATATGTGAAAAACTTCCAAATGAAAGATTCCTTGGTTTTCTTTGGAGGTGGCTGTTCAGGAACAAACTCCACATCTGAATCAGAGGAAGAGTGCTGTGGCTGCTGCTGTTCTGCCATTTTCAGAAGGTGAAAAGCACAAACAATTCCTTGTAGATGTTTCTCCCTGGAAAGTGAAACAGCTTGTGAGGGAAGTGGGTGGGGTTTTTGAAGATTTGGAAAAGAAACTGCTATAAACCAATCAAAAGTGTTGTTTTCAAGTCACATGACTTTATGTGCGCGCAAGGTGCGCGCACGCATGAACGCACGGTGTTCCCACGAGTCACATATGAATGACGTTTTACCGGATTTTCGTAAAGGCTTTTAAAGCTAATATACGGTTATAAAAAGTAAAAAATACTATTTTTACAGTTATGTCACAGAATGTCTTGGGTTATTATGTACATTACATTTACAGAAATTAATTTTTGGAATGAACTTTTTTTCGCAGGGTGCGAACACCGTGCGCGCATGCGTGCGAACACTGTGCATGCACCTTAAAAAACACCCCCCCAAAAAAATAAGGCCAGAATTTTAAAAAAATCAAAAATTAGTACATAATAATACATAAATCAAAATTAAAATTTTAGTATTGTTAAAATTATAGAACATTTGTATAATAACACAAAAAAGACAATAATTGATACATTTTAAAATTAGCATTTAAAAAACCTTTCAAATTCACTGAAAAAGCCATAGGTTTCACACACGTTATAGTTAGGGATTAGCATTTAAAAAACCTTTGAAATTCACTGAAAAACCATAGGTTTCACACACGTTATAGTTAGGAATTAGCATTTAAAAAACCTTAGAAATTCAATGAAAAAACCATAGGTTTCACACCAGTTATAGTTAGCTGGACATTTTACTCATACAAAACCATTGAAATTCCCGTTATAGTTAGTTGTACTCACTATAACTCGCGAGTCCACAATCCACTGCTGATGAGGTCACATATTACATCATTCATGACATGGTCAGTGACATCACTGACGACATCACTGATGACATCTCAAATGACATCACTGATGACATCACTGATGACATCATCCAGTGACAATGAAATATACCTCATCACACACTAGTATAATCTTTCATCACTCACTGTAAAATAGAAAGTGCCATATTTGAAACCATTGACACACCAATAGTAGTTTCTAAACACCCACTCAGTGATTTAAAGATCTATACACACATCTAATCACTTACCTATAGATTCAGAGTTATATGTAGTGAAGAATTAACAGAACACTATCAAATATACGTATACGCCTATTTCAACATTACACACCGGCACACATTGTATTCACTTATAAAGACATCCTTCTGACTTATGCAAACAATTGATTATACTTACATTTATTCATCTACACACTTATACAAACACCACTTCATCTATTTATATAGATAGTAACTCACGCTTAGTATGTTATAAAATCACTATTACAAGTATACAGTTATCCATATAGTGACTCATACAATCACTAAGTCTTATGCACACTTAATTAGATATAACTGTCACATACACTGCCAATTTGCTTCAAGTTTAATAGAGATGTGCCATTGAGAGAAAAATGTCATTACCACCACACCCATAAACATATACACTCACTGAAAAAACTGTTATAACATGTAGTCTTAACCTAATATACCTACTGAATAAACTATTCACACATTTGTGGACAATCACACACCTCCCACCAAACTACGTAGACATTCATTTACCCATACAAATACTCAGTTAAGAAACCAATAACAAATATAGTCTTTAACATAGCAATTAAGACAAAGCAAGAAAGACTTTCACACAGTTTAATAAATACACATTATATATAGTGAGACTCTACAAATTAGTCAAGGAAACAATCAATGACACTGTTACTAAATCCACCATTCACACATTTATATTTATATATCCACTCATTCTTCAATGCAAAGTAGTGTATTTATAATACTTATTTAAATATTGAAGCAAGCCACATTCACTAGATGATGTCATCAGTGATATCATCAGTGATGTCATCAGTGATGTCATTTGAGATGTCATCAGTGATGTCATTGACCATGTCATGAATGATGTAATATGTGACATCATCAGCAGTGGATTGTGGGTGCGCGAGTTATAGTGAGTACAACTAACTATAATGGGGGAATTTCAATGGTTTTGTATGAGTAAAATGTCCAGTTAACTATAACTGGTGTGAAACCTATGGTTTTTTCATTGAATTTCTAAGGTTTTTTAAATGCTAATTCCTAACTATAACGTGTGTGAAACCTATGTTTTTTTCAGTGAATATATATATATATATATCTACTGGGAGATGAGGCTTGATATAGTCGAGGTAACAAATCACAAGGGACACTAAGCCCAAACTTTACCTAACCAACGGCCGCGCAGACACCACCGACGGGCAGTGACAGGCGACCCACTTAATTAATGTGGATTGCGTGTGTGGGATATTGTACAAATAAGGAATATAGTGGGATAGTCAATTAATAGCCCATTATTGATACTGAACTCCTGAGTGTCTGCTGTTTCTGCGCAAATACCCGATTTAGACATAACGTTTAGTTACACACAATGACATTGATTTGTTCTGTTATTATTTCAAAGTCTTTAATTCCGGTTATGTATATAATTGTATTTAATTTGCCTTA
Organism: Lissotriton vulgaris; assembly: GCF_964263255.1. Classification (NCBI taxonomy): domain Eukaryota; kingdom Metazoa; phylum Chordata; class Amphibia; order Caudata; family Salamandridae; genus Lissotriton; species Lissotriton vulgaris. The sequence continues at coordinate 660,660,179 of NC_141696.1, read as the reverse complement.
AAATGATCATTTTGTATGTATAAATGTCCTAGCAACAGATGTGCCAAATATAGTAGCACTGTAAGCAGCAATGAAAGAAACAAAGTTAGCTGTGACACATGAAAAATTTAAATAACTCTTCTATGTCTGTCAGGAGTGTCATGACAGAATCACCATGGCAATGAATTCTAGTTGAAACCTGTCAAGCGACTAGCTTGTATGTATGTGTATATATACTGACATAGGTGTTTGTGCAGATGTAGTGAACAAGGTGGGAGCTAACCGCCAAAATGCATCTAAGCAGCAACTGAGAATAAAAATCTTCTTTGGATAAGAATTCACGGAGTCAGCGCCTTTCTTGATTAAGAAGTTTGGACTGGTATTCAATACGAAGGATTTCTCGTCCTGGGAATCCAACGCTGACCCTCCTCGATCTGCATGCGCTGTGTTTCAAGGTTACATTGTGGTTTTGGCTTTTGGAAAAAGACACGCAGTGCCCCCCGGAACCGACATCCTGGGACCCGAGTAAACTGTTAACTGGCACGGAGCGGACTGACTGGAAATCTGCGATCACTGGAGGGTAATCGTAGGCTTTCAGGTAAGAAGGCGAGTGTTGTATGTAACAGTGAGCTGGCCGTCAAAGTGGTTTATGGGAGAGGTAGTCCCGGTGGGAAAGTTAACACACACGGGCAGTGAATTCTCCAAGTGACATTGTACATTCTCGTTATGGCTGCAGAGTGGTAAAAGGGAACGGGAAGAGGCAGCTCTGGATAACTTCGCTGATACAGACACAGGCACAAGTGCTAAAGATAAACAAACAACCCAAAATCAGGAAACAGACAAAGATGACACTAAAAAACTATTGACAGAACTTGAAAAGCTGTGGAAAAAAGAGGTTGCCAAGAGGTGGGAAGTGAAATCCCTTAAGAGATACCTGGATGTGGGGCGAGTGCCTAGAGGGCTGTGAATCCTGTTAGCCCCAACATACCGAAATCCTGACCCTGCGATGCTGCAAGATTGGGCAGATAATAGTGCCCAGTCATCTCAAAATATGCTCAACATTTTAATTAAGTATACAGCCAGCGATAGGGAAAAACTAATAACAAGGATAGAGGAAATCCTTAAGGAATTAGATTCAAGGGAAAACAAAGAGGAGATTGCCAATGGAATGAAAGAGATTAAAGTGAGGTTAACCAAACATGAAAATGATATTGAAGAAAGAAAGGCGATAACATTTCAAAGGGACAGGAATGATTACATGAACGTCAGGATATATACTTTTGCCAGGAAATTTGACCAAGTGAGGCGCCAACCAATATTAACAACAACAAGCGGCCAAGGCACAATGGTGGAACAGAGCGAAACTGAAGTGAGCTCTGAATTTGAATCCGATCTAGAAAGCAACCACAGCTCAGTCTCCCAAGATGGCCACGAGTGAAAATAGGAGCCCAAATGTAGCACAAATATTAACCAGGTGTAGCCCATGTATAGCCCAATGACAGAAGTGTGGACAATTCCAGAACCAGTTTGGGCACTTTTAGAAGTCAGTTGGTAAGGGTTAATTTATCTAACCAATAGAAATGTGTTTTATAATTTGAATTTGTGTGGAGAAAGAGAGGGACACTTTGCCATTGCTGGGTTTGCCTTGCTGAAAGCAGTGCATTACATTTATTGTGTGCATAAGAAAATCTATTCCGAGTTTCTGATATTTTATATTCTACAAATCAATTTGTGATGTGTATTATGTGTAAGCTTTATTTTTCAAGTTAAATAATTAATCAAGAAATTTGATGTTTGAAATATATTATTAAATGTAGAGATGTTTATTGTAGTTTGTTTTATTGTGGTTCAATGTTGTTTGAAATAGATTCTGTATAGTATTGTGTGTATGTTGTAATACGGATTAGTGATTATGGTAGTTTGTTTTAGTGTGTGGATATGTATATTTGTAGTATACAGCATGATTTTAGCTGTTGCTTTAAATTTGAAGGTTGAGTCTGTCAACTTTTAAGGTGTGCGTGGACTTCTGTCTCAAGTATGTTTCTACTTGAATATGTATTTTCATATGTATTATACATTTGGAGGTGCATGATGTATAACAAATAGGTATTGTTGCTTTTCATGTGGTAGGCTCAAGACTGTGAGTACTAGTAGAATGGTAAAAATGCAGCATAAAAGTGTGGTGGAAAAGACAGTGACATAAGGTGTTATTAATTATGCTTCTTTTTTAAAGTTTCTAGAGAGGTACAGTTAAAGTATGCTGCATAATTGGCAATGTTTGCTTGCATTTGGAAGTTTGTTCTGTATAGTGTTCTGGTACAGACATATTCATGTATGGTTTTAGTAATATGGAGAGACTTTTACTAAAGATGTGTGAAGGGTTCCTACTTTCTATTTGGGTAGGTGTAATGTTATAAGTAGTTATAGAATGGTTCAGCAGTAGCCTGAAAGTGAGTTTTGAGGTGTTTGTAGAGATGTTAGTTATTAGAGTAATTTGTATGACGTGAAAAAAGTTATATTTCATATATACGGCATAATTTTCAGTGTCTGTTTGAAAGTTGAAGTGTGCTCTTTGAAGTTTTAAGCTGTGCATGGTGTTGTGATTGAGATGTGTGTCTACTTGCTCATACACTTATAGAATCATCCAAGCACTACCTTTGCACTCCTGTAAGCACTCAGGAAGTACCTTAGTACTTCTGTAAACACCCAGGCAGTACTCGTGCCCTTTTAAAATCACCCACTCATTTGCTATGTATTCCAGTAATCCCCCAGATGTTACCCTGCAGTCATGCAATCACCCATGCCATAGTTATGTACTACCCCTACAGTTATGCAATCATGCAGGGTGTACCTATGTAGTCATATAATAACCACACACTATCCTTGCAGTCATAGATCACCCAGGCCCTTCTGCTGCATTCATCTATTCACCTAGGTATTGCTCAAAAACTCATCTATGCGTTCAGGTGCTATTTATACATTTATCTATGCACTCAACATGTATGTTTGCACTCATGCAATTAGCCAGTCACTGTCCATCTTTTTCTGCAGTTATCCAGTGACTACCTTTCAACTCATTAAATCACCCAAACATTACCCATGGAGTTTTGGAATCACTCTGGCAGATCTACTACATGTCTCAGTTTCTAGGTTTAACTATATTCCAGAAATAGTATACACCTATTTGTTTTAGATTTGAAAAGGTAGAGATGTATGTATGCACGCTTTTAACAATATGGAGAGATTTATAGTTGAATCATGTAATAGTGTGCTGCTTTATATTTGGCTAGGTCCAACACTCATGCAGTTATAAAAACACCCAAGTACTACCCATGCACTCTTCGAATGATCCAGGCACTACATATGCACTACTGTAATCACTCAGGCATGACTACTGCTCTCATGCAATCATCTATGCACTACCTAGGCACTCATGCGATCACCAAGGTATTACTCATGCACTCTTTCAATCATGTAGTCACTACTCTTGCACTTATATAATCATCCAGCCACTACCATTGCTCTATTTCAATCACTGAGGCACTACCCTTGTACTTCACTCAGCCAGTAGTCATGCTGTTTTGAAATCACCCAGGCACTACCTTTGCACTACTTTCTTCACCCAGGTTTTAACTCAGTAGTCCTGCAATCACCCAAGAAGTAACCATGCAGTTATAAAATCACCCAGTCACTTCCTATGTAGTCAGGTAAATTGCCAGATATTGTTCCTGTAGTCATGCAATCACCCAGGTGTTACCTATGTACTCCTTCAATCCACAGACATTACTGCTGTACTCATGCAATCACCAATGCATTAGCTATACAATGCTTTATCTCACCCAGGCACTTCCTTGCCGTTTTTCAGTTTTTCAATCATGCACAGACTACTCTTGTACTTATGTAATCGCTCAGCTAGTACTCATGTACTTATAAAGTCACCCAGGCACTATCTTTGCAGTCATGTAATCACTTAGGCAGAACCTTAGTACTTTTGTAATTACCCAGGCAGTACTCATGGACTTTTAAAATCACCCACTCACTTGCTATGTATTCCAGTAATCCCCCAGATATATCTATGCAGTCATGTAATAACCCACACACTACCCTTGCAATCATAGAATCACCCAGGCCAGTGCTATTTATACACTTATCTATGCACTCAAGCTCTATATGTGCACTTATGCAATTAGCCAGTCACATTTCATATTCTCCTGCAATTACCTAGTGACTACCCTTGCAGTCATACACTCACCCAAGCAATACCCATGGAGTTATGCAATCACTCAGGCAGATCTATTACATGTCTCAGTTTCTAGGTTTCACTATTTTCCAGAAATATAGTATACATGCTATTTTTAGGTATGATGATGATTTGAAAAGGTAGATTCATATGTATGTGTGCTTGTAACAATATGGAGTTGAGTCAAGTAATAATCTGCGGCTGTGTATTTGGCTAGGCCCAACATTCATGCAGTTATAAAAACACCCAAGTACTCGCCCTGCAGTCTTCCAATGAGACAGGCACTACATATGCAGTCTTCTAATAACTCAGTCATCACTGCTGCACTGATACAATCATCTAGGCATTATCTATGCACTCATGCAGACATTATGGTATTACACTTACACTATTTCAAACATGTAGTCGCTACACATGCACTATCATTGCAGTCCTTCAATCACGGAGGCACTACCCTTGTACTCATGTAATCACTCATCCAGTAGTCATGGTGTTATTAAATCAACCAGGCACTACCTTTACATTCCTTTATTTACTCAGGCAGTACCTCAGTAGTCCTGCAATCAGCCAAGAAGCACTCATGCACTTAGAAAATCACCTAGTCACTTCCTATGTAGTCATGTAAATCCCCAAATATTACCCCTGTAGTCATGCAATGACCCAGATGTTAGCTTTGTACTCCTTTAATCCCCCAGACGTTACCCCTGTACTCATGCAATCATGAATAATATAGATAGACAGTACTTCTATCAGTCAGCCACTATCTTTCCACTCTTTCAATCAAGCAGGCACTACTCTTGTACTTATGTAACCACTCAACCAGTACTCATGCACTTTTGAAATCACCCAGCAACTACCTTTGCACTCCTGCTGTCACTCATGCAGTATCTTAGTACTCATGTAATCACCCAGGTAATACACATGAACCTATGAAAATACCCACTCATTTCCTATGTATTACAGTAAGGCTCCAGCTTTTACCCCTGTAGTCATGTAATCACCCAGGCACTAGTTATGTACTATCTCTGCAGTCATGTAATCATGCAGAGTGTATCTATGCACTCATGGCACAAGGAAGCCGCAGGAATATTTATCAGCTTATTTCTCTTTAACCTTAAAACACCAATTCATGAGACTGCATTTTGGCATGTGGGAAACAAAGGATCTCATCCCTTCGTGGAAAGCTCTAAGGCAAAACCGAGACTGCAGACTGTGTGCTATAAATATGAATCACTTCAACAAATTTTCTGCGCATGCCCAAAGTTACTTAAAGGAAGGAAGATTTTATTAAAAAAGATATTTAACAACATGAACATTCAATCAAGTAGAGAAGCAGTAACCACCTGGCTTGGTGGGTCCTCAATCCCCCTAGTCTGCAGGGGGTAAAAAATTTAAATCTGTATTTAAAGGAAATTGGTCAAAATCCAGTGGAGTCCCAAACAGATTCTTAGACTTATTGGAATAACACAAAAAACTTGTAAGGAAAATAAGCTGTTTCATATATGGGTTTTTGTAGTGACATTGTTATTTAAATTTTAAAAGAATTTTTAAATTGCACTTTAGATGTAGAACAAAGACTAAGGGCCCCATTAGGATGGCGGGCTTGGCAGGGGCAATCTGACCACCATCCCTGTAGAAAAGACCCCCCCGCCATATTACAATGGCTGGGGGGTCCGCGGCGGACGGAAAGACCGTCCGCTGCTTTTCCACCCAGTTGACATGTCGACCGGACGGAAAAGGGTTCAATATGGTGGCGATGTCTGAAAGACACCACCAGCCATATTGGAAGGTGCATTTTTTAATGTGCATTTTTAAATGGCCCGCCACGGAAAGGCATGCGGAGTCTGCTTGGGGGGCATGTTGCCGCTCCCCATGGACTCCGTGGGGGTGGAGGGTGCACATGGGGGTACATATGGCACCCCCTGTCTTTCAAAGAACAGCGTGGCAGGCACCGCGCAGTGCAAGTCACGTTGTGCTTTGAAAGGCACAACATGCATTGTTAACATTGCGGCGGGCGGTGCTTTCAGGATGGTGCTGTTTTTCAAACAGCACCACCCTGTCACCAGCGATGACAACTTTGCATGTAATTGTGCTACACCAAGCATTGGGAAAAGTTTAATATTTTCACATTTATAACCCACATCATAATACACCACCTTTGTACCCTGCATTAAATCACCATCTTGACAGCCACGAAAAACACCATCTCTTTATCCTACATTAAACCACAATCCTGATAACCACCCATGACAGCATGAGACACGTCCACTAACCCATCAAAACATATAGAATTTTTCCTCATTATATTGTCACTATTGCAGATGTTTCCCTGATGAAGGGTTTATAACCTGAAATGCATTGGAACTACAAATGAGACAACTATGAAATCAAGAGCAAAAAAATTCTCTAAAGATCTGTGAATAAAACTTTCTAAAGAAGAAGCAAGTCTATGAACTTTACTTATTAAACTGGATACAAAATTGGATAGAAACCTCAGAACAGAGGACACAGATAGTGCCCAGGGGGACACATCAACATAGTGATGTGCAGCCTTTCATATTACATTAAACGTCTTTGAACGATGAACGTTGCCCCAGGAGCACACAAAAACGTTACAACACATCAAGTTTCCATTGAAACTCAAGGTTGTAGTGCTCACCACCTTTACTTTGTCATCACATAGTGCCAGGCCGAGAGTGCGCAGCACACTACCTACAAACTATGACCTATGAAGGAATGTCAAATATCACGGATTTAAGAGCTTAAACATTTACCTTTGCACAGGATGAAGCAAGTCGGATTTACGCATTTATACATGAGGAAACTACACAAACCACCACCAAGCAGAACAAAGAACAAAACATCAAACAGTTACTCTATCTATCTAAACGAGAAATTAATCAGCGCCTTCATGCCATCATATTGATCAAATATCATTGAGCTCAAAGAATACCAAGGGGACTCAGTATACGCCTAAAACCATCTTTATGCAAGAATGCATAAAAATTTAAGGACCGCTGATATGCGATTCTTAATAAATGCTCACTTGACCTAATATTGTTAATAATTGAAGAACCTTCCAACATACTCGATGAATTATCTAAAGACAGAGTTATGGTTACTAACAAACTCACCAACTCAATGTCATCTGATGATTGGACAAAATTTTTAGAAGACATTAAGGAACAGTTGACAAAGCAATCACAAGAGGTCAACGAAAGAAAAATCTGCAAATTCCGGCGTGACACAGTAGATTATAAACTCAGAGAAGTATAAAGTTGGGCCGAAGTTTACGCATGTAGAAGACAAAATCAACCATATTCACAATACACAGATACATCATCATCTGGCAGCGACACTTCCAACAAACCAAGATTTCAAAGAACCGAGGCAGCACATGGTACTCCACAAATGCAATCCTCTGATGCAAGACCACAAGCAAAGCACTCAGAGCCCTCAAGTTAGTCTACAGCTGCATCAAGTCTAGCATCCACAGAGCCTTTTTTAGAATCAGGGCAAAAAGAAAAAAACAACCCCGGAAGGGAAAAAGAAAAAGGAACACCAGCTATCAGGAGTACCACAGCCACCCTGAAGAAGGACAAAGGCAAGAAGCCGACAGCCAGTTAAACTTAGTAATAACATATCTGACAAAGATATGGATCAAAACAAACTCAAATTACTCCAGAAGGGTACCTCATAAGTCCATACTGCACATACCAACCGGCTGGAACTTAAAATAAGCTTCTTTAAGTTCATGAGAAAACTAAGGTTGAGACATTTCTTCGACAATGTACTTCAAGACCAACAAACTAAGGAACAAGATCAGTTATTAGGCTTGCAATCACATTGTGCATACATGGCACCAGTCAGCCATGAATCGCTAGACACCTTTGAGAACCTAGTGAAATCGGATCTCACCAAAATTAATTATGCAAAAAAGAGGAAACAAAACAATCTGACCCAAAAAGAGCTTGATATACCCAAAAAACTGGCAAACAATTCCGGCATAATTTGCCAAAAGGCTGACAAAGGAGGGGCTATTGTAGACCTTAATACTACACACGACGAAAATGAAGTTTTCCAACACATCATGGATGAATCCATCTACATTAGACTGGAAACCAACCCCACTGAATACTTCTTGAGTTTACTTAAAATCATTGTCCAAAAAGCCCACGACAATGGCACAATTAATGACAGGACTAAGAAATTTCGAATACAAAGTCATCCAAGAAGTCCCACCATATACACGGTGCCAAACATTTGTAAACATTCGCAAAATCCGCCATTTAGGCCTATAGTGTCCACTTGTGGCAGTCTTTACGAGCCAATAGGTCAATTCTTGGACAAGTACCTCCAACCGAGTGTTGTTAAATGAGGACAAATATCAAAGACACCACTAAAACTAAGTCAAGTTAAGGTCAGCCCCAATGAGTCTATCCTACTGTGCACAGTAGATGTCAAAACATTATACACATTGATACCGCACAACTTAGGTATCAAAGCTATAGAGTACTCTCTGTTGCGTTCTGAAATTAAACCTGACATGCAGTCTTTCCTTATGGAACTACTTCAATTTACTTTATTCCAAAGTTATTTTAAATGGAAGGAAGATTGGTTCCTCCAAATGAATGGAACATCCATTGGTAATTGCGCCGCACCGGCGTATGCTAATTTGTTTATGGAAAGGTTTTAAAAAGAGAATATAATATCAGAAGCTCCATGGAACATACACAGCAAAATATTCATACGCTTTATTGATGATATCTTCAATCTATGGAATGGACCAGAAGATACATTAGTGCAAGCATTGGAATTCCTGAATCACATTAACAAACATATACTGTTCTCGTATGAGATACATAAAAATTGTATCACTTACCTAGACGTGACAATCACCAACACGGGTAGCACACTGGAGACAGACCTACACAGAAAATCAATGGACCGCAATAACACCTTACTTTGTAGCAGCTTTCATCAGGAATCCTTAAATAAACACCTGCAGTATTCACAAATGTTAAGAATCAAACAAATTACATCACAACCAAATGCACCAAATACAAGAAATGGCTTCCAGATTTAAACAAAGAGGATATCCTAACATGATCCTAGACCAATCCATCAAATGCAGTCAATCCATGACCCGTGAAGATTTCTTTACCAAAGCTAAACCTAAAGCAAGCAATCAAAATGTTCTGGTGTCTAAATTCTCAACAGTGAGCAACACATTTAAAAACATCATATAAAAGCACTGGCCCATCTTGACACAAGAACAGGACTGCAACAAGTTATTCCACGAACTTCCCATTTTTGCTTACAATAGAAGCAGGAATCTTGGTGAACTATTGAAAAACTAAATGAAAACCATAGACAAAATATTTAAAGTAACCTCGCCATGTCACAATTGCAGTAACTGCCATAATATCATTCCAGGATCAACCATCACGCATCCACGCAAAGGATACCAAATCAGATTACAAGTAACAGCAACATGTGACACTACCACTGTAATATATCTATTAAAATGCCCATGCAGACATGTTTACAGTGGAAAAACTGAACGCAAGGTCAAAACGAGAATCAATGAACACAAATCAAAAATCCGAATTAAGAACTTTAAATCCACAGTGGCTGTCCACTTTCAGGAACATCATCATAATATCAGTCAACTTAAATTCTTAATTCTAGAGACAGCCCACAAGATGGAAGGCAGAGACAACAACAAATATCTCCTCCAATGAGAGAATTACTGGATAAGATGAATGGAGTCCATTAAACCTTATGGAATGAATGACCATATGGAATATCAATATGGCTGAGATACCCGCCACCCCCTCTCAACACAATCCCCAAAAGGAGGGAAACCGGAAACAGTTCTTAAAGTTTTTGGATGTGGGAGGGAGTGACCCTCCCGGCCGTATTTATTAAAACAAAAAATTAAAACATTAAACGTTTCATGTTATGTACAATTTCATTATCACATTGCGATGTTTGGCTAACCTTAACATATTCTCTAATACAGAGGTTCTCCTAGCCGAACTAGCATCCTACAAAAACATTCTCTAGAAACACTGAAATTGTACATCCTAACGTTTAAGGGCCAACGGCAAGGTCATAACCGGTGTCAAGATCCCTAACCGGACTTACCCCTCCCACTTGGGAGGGGCGACAGCACAGAGGCTTACCTCAAGTGCAACTACTAACAATTTCCCTTGGCTTGACGGGGGCACTTAAGACTCGACGCCATTTAAAGGTCGTTCGAAGACTTGTGTGTGGTATCTAGAAGGTATCGTGGACCTCCCCCCACCCCACACAACTTACCGCATCTGCCGTCGCAGATGACACTGGCCCCGGGAAATTCCCCAGGAGGGGGCTGTAACCCCTCCTACAAAGGAAGGGGCCTTGACCGCCTTTCCTTTACTTCCGGCGACCCGCCCTTAGACGGGACCGCCTCCCCATTGAGGGGCCAATGGCCACCTCTCCCGAGCGCTCCCATCCGTGTTGGGTGACGCCCACTCATAGGGATCTACCAATTAGTGCTCACCGATCATGACCTTACCGCCTACCAAACTAAATACGACAATTCTTACTCAAACCTATGAAAACATTGGTCGCTACGACCGAAAGAACATGCTTAAATGCAACAACACATATAATCATTTTAATCGTAACAGCTTACACGATATTCACCATACTTTATTATGATCTACAACAAACTGATACTTTCACAGCCTGTAAACGAAACGGAAGAACATACTTATAAAATTCGCTTTATTGCACAACAACTTGCTGTCTTCAGGGGCTGGTGGGTGGGTCAAAATTGGCTCTTCGTTCTGTCCCGAGCTCACGGGTAGCGAGGAGGTGCAGCTTCGGAGCACAAGAACAAGAGGACGTCTTCTGGTCTTGCGTCTCTTTTTATCCGTCTTCAGGGCGGGCGAGAACCCGCCCCTGCCTGCCCCTGGGGCGGGGCTGGCTACGTCGGTGTCTAGGCCAGCCCACTCTAGGGCGGGAAAAAGCGCGCCCCGGCTACGCCGCTTCGGGCATACCAGCCGAGACGCGCCTCCCGCCCAAAAATGGCTTCCCGGGGGGATCGAGGCACTCCGCCATACGTTCGGGGGGACCGAGTGGTCGCCCCTTTCCATATGGCTGAGATACCCGCCACCCCCTCTCAACACAATCCCCAAAAGGAGGGAAACCGGAAACAGTTCTTAAAGTTTTTGGATGTGGGAGGGAGTGACCCTCCCGGCCGTATTTATTAAAACAAAAAATTAAAACATTAAACGTTTCATGTTATGTACAATTTCATTATCACATTGCGATGTTTGGCTAACCTTAACATATTCTCTAATACAGAGGTTCTCCTAGCCGAACTAGCATCCTACAAAAACATTCTCTAGAAACACTGAAATTGTACATCCTAACGTTTAAGGGCCAACGGCAAGGTCATAACCGGTGTCAAGATCCCTAACCGGACTTACCCCTCCCACTTGGGAGGGGCGACAGCACAGAGGCTTACCTCAAGTGCAACTACTAACAATTTCCCTTGGCTTGACGGGGGCACTTAAGACTCGACGCCATTTAAAGGTCGTTCGAAGACTTGTGTGTGGTATCTAGAAGGTATCGTGGACCTCCCCCCACCCCACACAACTTACCGCATCTGCCGTCGCAGATGACACTGGCCCCGGGAAATTCCCCAGGAGGGGGCTGTAACCCCTCCTACAAAGGAAGGGGCCTTGACCGCCTTTCCTTTACTTCCGGCGACCCGCCCTTAGACGGGACCGCCTCCCCATTGAGGGGCCAATGGCCACCTCTCCCGAGCGCTCCCATCCGTGTTGGGTGACGCCCACTCATAGGGATCTACCAATTAGTGCTCACCGATCATGACCTTACCGCCACAGGTCCGGATAGTTGACCGGCTATCCGGACCCCCCACAAAACTCCTACCTAAAGGTCATGTTTTAACGACTTTAACCAAGCTAAGAAGTCTCCTATGAGTAACTCAGTCCCCACCCTCGACAAATGCACACCATCCCCCAGATACATACTGACATCATTAATACAACTATGCGAGATCGAATGCAATGTCTTGGAACGGAACAACCTACTCACTTTGTTATTCAATTTTCTAAGAGAATGATTCAAAGCAGGGATCGAGATAGCCCCCCGCCACACTTTTCGTGGGATCATATGAGACCACGCAATTATGCACCCCGGAACTCTCCTCGCTAACCAACTTACGGTGGAAAGCATAGCCTCCAGGAGAAGTCGTCTACCGGTGGTGACCAAATCATTGCCCCCCAAATGCACTATGACTATGGACGGCGGTGACCTCATCCGCTCTAACAAACCCTCAAAAAATTCCTGAAACTGGTCAATACAGAGACCGCCCCTTCCGTAGAAGGACACTCTGTACCCGTATTCCCCAGGTACGTGAATCATGTCACCTGCTTTGAATACGTCTGCGGCCCGTCTCACGTATGAGTGGCCCACGACCCACACCTCCTTCCTCACAGCCGGTGACGTGCGACCGCTGGCATGGTGTTGGGTCGACTGCACAGTCCGCCCTGCCGCGTAGGCTTGCGCAACTGAAAACAAACAAAAGACAAGAAGCGTGAGTACATGATTACAGCTTCACAACATGTGCAATCGCACGTACCTCTTATAACAATTGGAGGACCAGCGCCCCACACGTTTCACTTGTTCTACATTAAGACCCCTGGCTGTAGCTTCAGTGGCAGCCCCTATTCGAAAGGAATGGGTCCCAAATTCGCCCGGGTCCAAGCCCGCTGCGGCAATGGCCATTGCAAGCACCCGCTGAAACTGAAACCTCGTCAGCGGGGTGGCGTCTGCATGCCTCAACAATGTCCCCCCCCCATGATGCCACCCTTCGTGCTAGGTAATCTTCTAAGCACTGTACCGGACACATGGATGACTCGGGGTTCCTGCGAATGATCGTGCAGTCCCCTCTCCCATCTTGGTCAGTCTTGGACCTGAGAAAGGAGACAATCATCGCATCACCCCTGATCTGAACATGTTCCCTGCACAAGCCCCCCGTCACATCCTGTTTGTTCCTTGCAACTAGCTCACTAACTCTCATAGCCCCGTGAAATGCCAGCGTAAATGCAGTCCGGAACAAACAGGTCTCGAAAGGGGACGAGCATGTGTTAGGGAGTGTGGCCAGTAACTGGGACAACCTGTCTAGACCTATCGGTCGTCTTACGTCTACTCTGCGACCCTCTAGGCGTTGCCACCCACGCAGCGCTTTCTGTACTGTAAAAGACGCTGTTGGGTCCAGGATGCCATGGGCCCTGGCAACAAAGGAAATGGCGGCACGATGCCTTTGGGCCGTAGCCACCGATTTCCCAGCCCTACGTAAGGACATCAGAAAAAGTACTACCCACTCTTCCTGACCCCAAAGTCCCCCTCTCTCTGCCCCCAAAAAGGCTAAATAGGCCTGGAACGCCCCTTCATATGCCTTCCTTGTCCTGGGTGCTAGACTCTCTCCCACGAGGTGACGAAGTTCGGGGCACCGAGAGACCAGAGAGCTTCGGGGAAGGGTGCCGGCTCCGGGTCCGCTGAAGGAAGGAAACCCGAGAAAGCCTGCATGTGAAAACGAGACAGTGCATCAGCAGCCTGATTCATCACCCCTGGGACATGTTTTGCTCTGAATACCACGTTCAGTTGCATACACAGTAGGACAATTTCTTTGAGCAGCCTCAAAATCAATTTACAATGGGCTGCCTGACTATTGATGCATTCTACCACGGTCATATTGTCGGACCAGAACACGACAGAATGATCTCTGAACCCTTCTGGCCAGGTTCTCAGGGCCACCAGAATGGGAAATAGTTCAAGGAAAGCAATATTACTCGTTAGCCCCTTCTCGTGCCACCATAGGGGCCACCTTTGAGCAGACCATTTTGTGCCGAAGATGGCGCCAAAGCCTATGCTTCCTGCTGAATCTGTCCATAGCCCAAGCTCTTCCGAGGACACGGCTGGCTTGTTCCAGACGACTCGGCCATTGAAGTCCGCCAAAAATGCAAACCAAATCCGCATGTCCTGGCGGACCTCAGCCGATAACCTCGTGCGATGATGACCCTCCTTTAGGCCAACCATCGCTTGGGCAATTGAGCGGGAAAAAGGGCGAGCCATTGGGATCACCCTCAAGGCAAAGTTCAACTTTCCCACTAATTGTTGCAACTGATGCAGTGTAACCTTAGATGCATTCAAACATACTTGGAGGGCTGCCCTGAATTTCAACACTTTGCTAGCTGGTAAACGGAAACACCCCTCCCTTGAGTCCAACTCGATCCCCAAAAACTCGAGGCAAGTCGTGGGACCCATAGTTTTACCCGGTGCCAATGGCACGCCAAAATGACCCATCAACACACAGAATTCAGCTAAGGCCTGAGCACATTCGGGATTTCCGGCGGGACCAAGGAACAAAAAGTCGTCAAGGTAGTGCATTACATTTCGGAAACCCGTTTTCTTAGTGAACACCCATTGCAGGAAAGTACTGAATTGCTCAAAATAAGCACATGATATAGAGCATCCCATTGGCATACACCTATCCATGTAAAATGACCCCTGGAACCCGAATCCCAAAAGACGCTGATCGTCTGGGTGTACCGGGAGCAACCGGAACGCTGACTCGATATCTGATTTCGCCATCAACGTCCCGGGCCCCAGGCGATTCAAGATGGCTACTGCCTCATCAAACGATGCGTATCGCACCGAACAAACTTCTGGATCAATTGCGTCGTTCACCGAAAGGCCGTGTGGAGCAGACAGATTATGGATCAAACGAAACTCACCTGGGTCCTTCTTGGGGACCACCCCTAACGGAGAACAAACAAAATCCGGTACCGGGGGTACATTAAACGGGCCGGCGACCCGTCCCCGGCTAACCTCTTTCTGAATTTTCTCTTGCACCACAGATGTATGTTGTAAAACGGAAAGTTGATTTTTGCAAATCCCTACACCCTGAAAGTCCCCCACCGGGATGCGGAAACCATGTGTAAAACCGTTCCGCAGCACCCCAGCAGAAGTACGATCCGGGTATTCACTGAGCCAGGGAATCATTGCCAAGGTATCAATCGGGGTTGGTAAAGGCGCCCCTCGGACTAGTTTAGACCTGTTTGGCGCCTCCCTTACCCCCATTCTCACCCGTTCTGGCTCTGCACGATGACTCAGGATGGGACGACCCACACGTACTACACTCATGTTTGAATTTACACGATCCCGGAGGTCTGGTACATTTCCCTTTGTTGAAATTAAAGCAGAAACCCTTCCTCCCTGTATTGCCTGCGGGCCTCGACTGATCGTCGGTGCTCGTACTCGGTCGAAAGGACGTCCCCACATTTTGGCGGGAGTAATCTACAACGTTGCTCCCAACCAATGGCATTTTTAACATTCCTGATTCTTTCATTTTATCCCATGTTACAGAATCGTAACAATCCCAAGTCAAACCCTTGTTATGTTCCTTTTCTTTCCTGAACAGATTGTCATAACAAAACCAATGGTTACCTTGATACGCTGTCGAGTAACCCATAATTCGTGATTGATAAATGGGAAATTCAGAAAGCAACTCGGGCCTACGTTCCCCCAAAATCGATGTAAAAATACCCCACGCATTGCCCCAGTTGCCAATATTCTCATTTACCTTAAAGGCGGCCATTTTTGCGCGCCAAACACTCGGATGCATTAGGTCCTTCTGACTTTTAACATGCTCCACCTCATAATGATCAACAAGCAAGGAGAAAATATTCACGTACTCTCCAGCCCAGATCTTTTCCTTTATAGCTAAAGGCACATGTTGTCCCAATCTCTCTCTACGAGAGGGTGCTGACTCGTCCCTTGCAATCGGCAATGGCCGCTTACCTGCACCGGACGCAGCTTCGGCCGCTTGCGGCTTGTCTATTCCCGCCAACGGCGCAGTCACTTTAGCTGCATCTCTCTTCTCACGAAGCCCTTTTATCAGCGCCTGTGCCTCGGCAGCCGTGGCGCCATCACTACTATCCCCCAACCAAGCTGCTAGCTGTGCTGCCAGCTCGGGGGGCATGTCTTCTTTGGATGTCGGGGTGACGACAACGGGGATTGGAGTCCCCTCCATTGGTACTGGGGTCGGCGCCTCGAGCGGTGCAGAGGGGACCGGGACGTCTCCACCGGCTGGAACCCTTCTCGGCCTCTTAGGTCTCCCTCCAGCCGGCTCAGGGCCCGAACCCTCCTCCCCGTCTCGCTTCGCCAACCGTTTCTTTATGTCGGACACCTCTTTGCAAAGGGCCCGCACCATCTGGTCGGTCGTCATTCTCTTTGCGACTTTCTTTGGCATCTCTCCGACGAAGTATCTAGAAGACAAAGAAAAGGATCAAAACGCTCAAAATTGGCTCTTCGTTCTGTCCCGAGCTCACGGGTAGCGAGGAGGTGCAGCTTCGGAGCACAAGAACAAGAGGACGTCTTCTGGTCTTGCGTCTCTTTTTATCCGTCTTCAGGGCGGGCGAGAACCCGCCCCTGCCTGCCCCTGGGGCGGGGCTGGCTACGTCGGTGTCTAGGCCAGCCCACTCTAGGGCGGGAAAAAGCGCGCCCCGGCTACGCCGCTTCGGGCATACCAGCCGAGACGCGCCTCCCGCCCAAAAATGGCTTCCCGGGGGGATCGAGGCACTCCGCCATACGTTCGGGGGGACCGAGTGGTCGCCCCTTTCCATGTTATTTATAAAACAACTGGCTTCTTTTGAATTAGAGTTGTACATATATTGATAACCATAGCCTCATATCTGCATACATATTGATAATGTTATGACATTGTTCCACTCCACATATAATCAGCTGAAATACGTATGACTACAAAGTTTTTTGATATCCTTATGCATGTCTTTTGTTATACTTGGTAACTTTGTTATCAATTTTTACATCTTTGTTTTCACATATGTGAAATATCCTAACATGGCCTCCGCTTATCCCACTACTACATTCAGTTCAATGTCAGTGTTTTTACAGATATTCAGCGCACTTGACTAACTGCGACTTTCCTCATACTAATATGGCTGCCGCCCATTTCACCCCAGTACTCAGTCCGTTGTTACTGTTTAACGTGAATAACACTCCCAGCGTTTAGCGCGCTTGAATAACTGCGACTGTCCTCGTTGCACAAATGAAGATTAAATAGTATTTTTTTGTACCAACGGACACGGAATAACAATCTTCACACCGTAGAATGGCACCCGACGCGACCTCGGAAGTGTTATGCCAAAAGCATGTTTAACGATCACAACCACAATGTTTTACTACACAGAGCATGATTTAAAGCAGTCTCTTACCATTTCAGGAACAAACACAACTTTGACTAAAAGGCAGTAACAGTGTCTTGTAAGTGCTACCTAGCTTTAGTTTGCTTGTTTTCCAAACAGCACCACTCTGTCACCAGCTATGACAACTTTGCATGTAATTGTGCTACACTGAGCATGGGGAAAAGTTTAATATTTTCGCATTATAACCCACATCATAATACACCACCTTTGTACCCTGCATTAAATCACCATCTTGACAACCACGAAAAACACCATCTTCATATCCTGCATTAAACCACAATCCTGATAACCACCCATGACAGCATGATACACATCCACTAACCCATTAAAACATATAGAATTGTTTCCTCATCATATTGTCGCTATTGCAGATTTTTCCCTGATGAAGGGTTTATAACCCAAAATGCATTGGAACTACAAATGAGACAACTATGAAATCAAGAGAAGTGAAATCTCTCAAGAAAAGTGAATAGAACTTTCTAAAGAAGAAGCACGGTATACACCTGTTACAACGCATTCGTTACTCCGCACTACCATTACAACGCGACTTTTACAACGCATACCATTACAACGCATTGCGCTGGGGAGCGCTCTAGGATAGGGAATAAGTATAATTTACTATCCAACACCTTCCCTAGGGTCCACGGGGACTGGAGTTAGAATAGTAAATTATACTTACCACTCTCCAGCACCTCAAAGAGCTATGCGTTGTAATGGTATGCGTTGTAATGGTCGCGTTGTAACGGTAGGTAGTTGTAACAGTATGCGTTGTAACATGGTACATCCAAGAAGCACATCTATGAACTTTACTTAATAAGTTGGAAAAAAATTGGATAGAAAGTGCAGAACAGAGGACACAGATAGTGCCTAGGGGGACACAGCTACATAGTGATGTGCAGTCTTTCACACCTGTACTCATGCAATCACCAATGCATTAGGTATACAGTGCTTAGTTCAGCACTCCACTATCTTTCCACTTTGTCAATCATGCAGGCACCTCACTTGTACCTATAATCACTCAGCCAGTACTCATGCACTTATAAAACTACCCAGGCACTACCTTTGCACTCCTATATTCACTCAGGTACTACCTTAGTGCTTTTGTAATCCCCCAGGCAGTACTCATGGACTTATACAGTTACCCATTCATTTTCTATGTATTCCAGTAATCCCCCAGATATTACCCCTGCAGTTATGCAATCAGTCAGGCACTACTACTGTACTATCCCTGCAGTCATACACTCATGCAGTCTGTACTATGTTGATAAGAATTCACCCAGGCAGTATGTTAACACTCCTTTATTTACTCAGGCACTAACTCAGTAGTCGTGCAATCCCCCAAGAAGTACGCATGCCCTTATAAAATCACCCAGGCATTACCTTTGCACTCCTGTAATCCCTCAGGTAGTACTTTAGTACTTCTGTAATCACCTAGGCAGTACTCATAGAGGCATAACATATTATATACATATTTCTTTTAGATATTATGTTGGTTTGAAAACGTAGAGGCATATGTATGCATGCTTCTAAGAATATGGAGAAACTTACATTTCAGTGATGCAATAGTCTGCTGCTTTGTATTTTGCTAGGTCCAATACTTATGCAGTTATAAAAACATCCACTGAATACTACCCATGCAGTCTTCTAATGATCCAGGCAGTACATATGCACTGTTGTAATCACTCAGGCATTACTGCTACACTCTCGGAATCATCTAGGCACCACCTATGCACTCATGCAAATGCCAAGGTATTACCCATGCACTCTTTCAATCATGTAGTCATTACTCATGCACTTATATAATCATCCAGCCCCTACTGTTGCTCTATTTCAATCACGAGGTACTTCCCTTGTACTTATGTAATCACTCACCCAGTAGTCATGCTGATAAGAAATCACTCAGGCACTACATATGAACTCCTCTATTCTCTCAGGAGCTACCTGAGTAGTTCTGCGATCATCTAAGAAGTATCCATGCAGTTATAAAATCACCCAGTCACTTCCTATGTAGTCATGTAAATCCCCAGATATTATTCCTGTAGTCATAGAATCACTCAGGAGTTACCTATGTACTTATTTAATCCCCCAGATGTTACCCCTGTACTCATGCAATCACCAATGCATTAGATGTACAGTGCTTTATCCAGCCATCTACTATCTTTCCACACTTTCAATCATCAATCATACAGGCACTACTCTTGTACTTATGAAATCATTCAGCCAGTCCTCGTGCACTACTAAAAACACCGAACTACTATCCATGCAGTCCAATGATGTAGGCACTACATATGAATTACTGTAATCACCCAGGCATTACTGCTGCACTCATGCAATCACCAAGGTATTAACTATGCAGTCTTTCAACCATGTATCCATTAGTCATGCATTTATATAAACACCCAGCCACTAACGTTGCACTCATGCAATTACCCAGGCATGATCCCTGTAGTCATGGAATCACCTAGGCATTATTGCTGCAGCATCCAATTACACAGTCATTACCAAAGCACTTCTTAAATCATCCAGCTAGTACATATGCACTTATGTAATGACCAAGGCACTACAGTTGCACTCTTCTAATCACCCAAGCACCAGGCCTGTATTCTTTGAATCAGCCAACCAGTATCTGGGCACTCATAACATCACCCTTCCACTATCTCTGTACTCCTTCAATCATCCAAGCACGACTACTAGACTCATACCTCACACACATTAATCCTGCACTCATGCAATCACCCATACTTTACTTATGCACTCCGCCAATCTCCTAGACATTACTCCTGCACTTTTGCAATCACCCTGGCATTACCTATGCACTCTTCCAATTACTTAGATAGAACGCAAGGACTCTGTACCTCTGTTCTTTCTTTCTGCACTTCTTATGTGTCTTTCTGCTTGTGTTGCTTCTTTCTGTACTCCTTTTAGGTCTTTCTGCAGCTCTGTTTCCTCTTTCTACATCCGTGTTACCACTTCCACCAGCTCGGTTCATTCTTTCTACACTTTTTAGTCTTTTAATGTATATATCTTGCTTCTTTTGTGCCATTTATGTATCTTTCAGCACCTCTCCTCTCTTTTTGCATCCCGCTTGCCTCTTTCTACACCTCTGTTGCTTCTTTTTGCATTCCTCTTGCTTCTTTGTACACAGCTGTTGCTTCTTTTCGCAACCCTCATGAATCTTTCACACCATTTTCGGTCTTTCTGCACCCCTCTTGCCTCTTTCTGAACCTTTCTCTGCAGTGTCTGAAATAAATTTAGAATGCAATTAAAAATATGTTTTTATTTATATTTGAGAATATTTGTGTATAAATATTGCCTCCACGCCCAGGATTAAGAAGGCCTGCACTGGGGGTTGCCTCTTTTCCTACAACGCCCCCAAGCTGTGGAACTCCCTACCCCTTGCCATCCGTACCCAACCCAATCTTCTCTCCTTCCGTAAACTTTTAAAAACCTGGTTATTCCCTTAATATCCCCTTCCTTCCACCAGTTCACTCACTAGCGCTGGGAGGCTCCCGGGCAGCCATGCGCTCTACAAATCTATTTTCATTTCATTTCATTCATATAAATATTTTATTAATATTAAATGATTTCATGAAAGCATTTAAGTTTATCTTTCTTTTCAGATACTCATCATTATCATAAATAAAGATTAAATTGGCAAAAAAAGATCAAAAGAAAAGAAAAGAAAGAAATTAGTACTATTTAAAAGAAACAGAAAAGGAGAAATCAGACAAATTACAACATGTGAGAATTAAGGAAAATTACGAATTTAGAAAATGAAGAAAAGAAAAAGAAAAGTAGTACAACTATTCAGAAGGGAACAAAATAGATAGATAATATTAGAGCATTATGTTTTGGTAAAATAATCTATGATAAAAGAAGGATGAAACAGTATAAGGATATTAGGAAATGAATGTTTAAAAGTAGAGTACTGCAAAATGTTATGAAAGATTGCAAGAAAGATAAAAGAAGATCTGCATTTTACAAAAAAAATCAACAGATTGAATGTATATTCAAAAACGCTTCTGAATTGAAAACAAGATTGTTTGTATTAGTTTTGGAAAGAATGACAATATTGAATAAAACAAATCATTTTATGAAGGAGAAAAGAAAAAGATTGGTCAATAGAACTAACTTTTGCAACATTTGTTGGGTGAATAGAAGCACACTTCATGTACTGAACCTTTTACTAATGAAGAAAGCTATTTTCAACAAAATACATTAGTTCACGCAGTTGATACCAATGATCGTTCTTATGAGGTTAAAAATTGTTGTCCAATTGAAAAAGAAAAGATGGTTCCTAGAAATGTAGAAGAAGTAATAGCTGAAGAAGTTCAAGGGAGACGTTCACAAGCTGCAGTGTATAGGTGGGAGTGTATTAGTATTTGTAGTATACGACAGGAATCTATTGATATTTTACGAAGCTTCTTATGAGAGTATGGTTAAAAAAGTGTTAAACAGAATATTAAGATGTTGCAAGGACTAGATACTCGTAATGTGAGAAAATATACTGCCTTGGAGGGTCATTCTCTGGTTTGGCTTTCTAGAAAAGTTTGTCAAAGTACTTTTCATCATTTGAGAATGTTAGCAATACATCACTCAGAAATGCGAAAGTTAGTAAGAAGATAGTACTATGTAAAGAGTCCTGCATTATGTTTAAGTGAAATAAACAGTGCTCTTTTGCATGGTTCAGTATTGGATGTAAAATAAGTTTATGATGATATATAGAGTTTTGTTTCTTTGGTCCTGAAGAGGAGTGTAAAAAAAATGAGAGATTCATAAGTGTAGGTGTTGTTGAAGAGGTGGACGATTGTAGTACTCACAAGTTTGCATAAGAAATGACAAAGTTTAAGGTAGTTTGTTGTGAACAACCAAACCTATGTTTGTATCTGTTGTCGATGTACCCACAATAGAAGTCAAACTAGGAATGTTGATATGTAATATTTAAAAAGTGATAAGGAAAATATTAATAAGGGGGAGCAATTTGGTGCTTATTTGTTGGGGGAAGGTCGTTTTGAATTTGGTAGTGATTAACGTATTTCAGAGAAAGGAAAGTGAACCTGTAGTTATTCTAGTTAACAGTGTACCAACAAAGAGTTGGAAAATATGGCAAGAGTTAGTAGATGTCACCAAACTTCAAAAAGCTAAAAATATTCATGTGGAAGAAGAAGAAATATCTTTGGTAGATGATAGAGAAAACTCAACTGGCCATATCAAAAAAGTGGATGTCTCCAGGAGTGAAGACATTTTTGTACATTATAGTATACATCCTTTCCATTCAAAAGAAGTGATTGGAAATACTATTGAATTATTCTGAATGAATAAAGTGAATGGAACTCCTATGAGTGTTTGGGAAAGAAGTTTAGAAGCCGTTTTTTCCCCAGCTCTTCCGCACTGGAAAAGGTGGATGATATGACGAATGACCCATGCAGATTCCAGCTTCAGAATATCGTACAACAAGATTGTACTCAGGAGATCCAAGATTTTGACCATGTATTCAATATATATTTCATCTTCTGCTTGAAAGTGACTTGTGTGGGCTTTCATATGCAGTGAACCACATATTAAAAACAGGAGTTCATCTTACACATGTTTCTGCAAAGGAATTCATGGTCAAAATACTACAAAGAGACAATCATTCAGAATCTCAGTTGATTAATTTTATGGTGTGTCAACATGGTACTAATGAGTATTAAAAGCATAACAGAAAAGACGGTGGACTGTCATTCCTGCACCTCTATACCAGTTTCACCATCTGTACTGATCCCACGCAACTAACCCAGACACCAACCGTCTTGTGATGCTGCTGTGTTCCAGATCTTTAACAAATAGTTGAAGGGCGTGCATAGGATAAAAAGAGTACAAGGATTGAGAGTCAAATTTTCAAAGTTCTTTATTAATCAAAGTTATGAGTAAGTTCAAAACAGAAAGTTCAGCCAACGCGTTTCGTTCTCATAGAGAAATTCGTCAGGGCTTCTAAGGGCAATAACCCTTCCGAAGGGAGAGTAGAGGGTTATGCCAAGCATTAAGTGCAAACGCAAAAACCTGTACTGTGTAGGGGCCAGATAGGTGCTTGATGATTGAGAGTAATCGTTAAGAAGACTGTAAGCTCCTAACTTAGGCGAATATCCCATATATGAAAAACGTGTAGTATGTCCAAAATGAAAATATGAGAAACACTTTAGTGAGGTTGGAAAGAAGAAAACAATTCAAGAGAATGTACAGGCTAAAGAAAATGAAAATGGACACTGTTGATAATTTTGTAGGATACCAGTTAGAAAATAGTTCAGTTATCAACTGCTATGCTAATGTAATTGTGAACGTCACATTTTTTTCTAGAAAATATTCATCATCAAATTATGGAAAATTGAGAAAAAATATTCTGTTCTTTATTACATTATTTTTTTGAAAAGTTGAAAACTGATAAAACTAAAAACCAGACTGCTTATGGCATTTGGCATATTTTGGATATATGTTCTGGTTCTTCACAATTCACACTTAATGTACAAAAAGATGCTCAAGAATGTTTTATGTTTATACTTGCAGTATTGGAAAATAAAGGAATATAAATTGAAAATCTGTTTGGACTATATTACAGATGGCATCATAAATGTAAAGACTGTTGGTTTTCTTCTACCACTTAAATACACACTGAACGATTCATATATTTGACAATACCAGATTGCAAAAACAGTGTATTTGAACAAATTAGTCAAATCAGCTATTCAAGATATGAAATGTATACACTGCAAATCAGAAATGTTGTCAACATTATTTATAGGAAGATTTGAACAATATGTCATTTTAATGCTACAACATTGCACAGCACATGGAAGAAAATTGGAAACCAAAATTAAAAATGTTGTGGCAAGTCAAGTATCAATTTCAGGAAGAACTTTTGAAGCAGTGGGTATTATTTTTAATGATGGACCTAGTACAACATATGGACACTATATTTTGTATTAAAGATGCAAATAAAGGATGGACACATTGTAATGATGCCCATTTGGAATTCAAATGTCGGTTGCCTTACGAATGACCAAATTCCTAGCTGATAGTTTTGATGCCAAGTTTTGAAAACATCATTCAGCCTATTGGTAAGATGTAAACATGAAGTAACAAGTTTATTTTGGATACTTTCAATGCAAATGATTTCGGAAACATCATTCGGCCTAATGTGAGGATGTGAACAATAAGTGTTTGAATTATCGTTTCTGTTCTTTGTTATTGCATGTGGAAAATTTTGTTTGAAAGAAGTAGTTGATATATTTGATCTTTGCATCATATGCAATATAAATGAGAGTGTTATCAACATGAAATCATTTTATATGGTGAATTTCAATGGAATCTGAAAATAGCAAAAAAGAGAGCCTGAATATGCTATGTATTTCTAAAATTATGTTGTGTTCATAAACCTATAATATTATTTGCAATAACAATTTTTTTTCTTCTCTTTTACCAAAAGTAAAGCTAAAGTTTGAAAATATTATAAATTTACTTGACAATGAAACAACTGTAAAACAGTTTCAATGTGTTTGATATATACTTCAACACAGAAGGTAAGATGAAATAATGTAATGAGCATAATAATATTAGTTAATGTTTACAGTCACTTTTATTGCAGTTATTCATTTTTTCAAACTCAATCATCTCACTCCTCAAATCACCTCATAGGCACTCATGCACTCCTTCAATCACTGAAGCATAACCTATGTACTAACAAAATCACCCAGGCATTAATAATCCACATGTTTAGTCAGTTTGGCAGTACACACACACTCCTGCAATCACCCAGACATTACCACTACGGTCTTGCAATCACTCAAGTATTATCTATGCACGCCTTCAATCATCCAGAAATTACTCTTCCACTGATAGAATGACCCAAGCAGTAACCATGCACTCACCCAATCACCCAGGCAAAATATATGCGCTTACAAAATCATCCAAACAATACCTATCTACTTAAAAAATCACCCAGGCACTACCAAATCACGTCTGCACTCACCCAGGTACTACTCATCCACTCATGCAATAACCCAGGCACTACCCATGCACTGCTCCTATCACCCATGCACTAGCCATGCACTCATTTGATTACCCAGCAAGTATCCATGCACTCCTCCAATCACCCAGCCACTGCCCATGCACTATCTTTTCACTACTCCAATCACGCAGGCAGTACCCAAGCACTCATCCAGGCACTACCCTTGCACTCATGCAATCATCCAGGCATTATCCATAAACTAATGTAATCAGTCAAGCATTACCCATGCACTCTTCGATCACCCATACATTACCTGTCTACCATTGCTATCACCCAGGCAGTAACCAAGCACTTGCAAAAATACCCAGGCACTACTCATGCACTCCTCCAATCATCCAGGCACTACTCAATCACTCATGCAATTACCCAGGCACTACCCATGCACTCCTCCTATCACCCAGCCAGTAACCACACACTTATCCAATCGTTCCACCAATATCCATGCACTTATAAAATCACAATGCACTACCCTTGTACTCTTACAATCACCCAGGCACTACCCAATACACTCATGAAATCATCCATTTACGCATAAACTCATACAATCAGTCAGGCATTCCCAATGCACTCTTCCAATCACCTATACATTACCTCTGCACGCATGCTATCACCCAGGCATTAACCAAGAACTTATAAAATCCCCTAGGCACTACCCATGCACTCCTCCAATCACCCAGGCACTACTCATCCACTCATGCAATTACCCAGGCACTACCCAAGCACTGCTCCAATCACCTATGCACTACCCATGCACTCCTCTAATCACCCAGACACTACTTGTTGACTCCTTTGATCACCCAGCCAGTAGCCATGCACTCCTCCATTCACCCAGTCAATACCCATGCACTTATAAAATTACCATGCAATATCCTTGCACTCCTCCAATCATGCAGGCAGAACTCATGCACTCATGCAAACATCCAGGCACTACCCAAGCACACATGCAATCATCCAGGCATTACCCATAAAATCATGGAATCACTCAGGCAAAACCTATGCACTTACAAAATCATCCAAACAGTACCCATCCACTTACAAAATCAACCAGGCAATACCTATGCACTCCTGCAATCACCCATGCACTACTCATCCACTAATGCAATAACCCAGGCAGTACCCATACACTGTTCCAATTACCCGTGCACTACCCATGCACTACTCCAATCACCCAGCCAGTAGCTATGCACGTATCCACCAACTCCACCAATACCCAAGCACGTATAAAATGACCACACACTACCCTTGCCATCTTACAATCACCCAGGTACTACTGATGCACTTATGCAAACATCCAGGTATTACCCATAAACTAATGTTATCAGTCAAGCATTACCCATGCACACTTCAATCACCCATACATTCCCTGAGCACTCATGCACTCACCCAGGCAGTAACCAAACACTTACAAAATCACCTAGGCACTATCCTTGAACTCCTCCAATAACTCAGGCACTACTCATCCATTCATGCATTAACCCAGGCACTATCCATGCACTGCTCCAATCACCTATGCACTACCCATGCATTTCTCTAATCACCCAGACATTACTTATTCACTCATTTCATTACCCAGCCAGTAGCCATGCACTCATCTAATCACCCAGTCACTACCCATGCACTTATAAAATCACCATACACTATCCTTGCACTCCTCCTGTCATCTGCCCCTTTAAAACCCTTTTTCAGCACACAGCTGTTTACAAAGTGCAGGTAGTTGCTGGTTTACCCCTGGAATCAGCTTCAACGAATCACTTCTAGGTAGGAATTTTCTAGGTTAGTGTAGTACTCTAATGGTGGTTGTGGTGACCTTTCCAAGTCAGGGATATGGGGGCATATTATCAAGGGGGTTTATCTCCGCTTTTTTGGCTTTAAAAGCCAAGAAAGCGGAGATAAAATTATCTCCCTATAACCTAGCTGTCGCTAACACCAGTTAGTGACAGCTAGTAGGAGATAGCGACCATCTTGGGCCCCACTTTGCATGTCAGAGAAATTTATCACTAACGACATGCAAAGTGGGCGTGCCAAGATGTTAGCGACTGGAAACAGTCGCTAACATCGCTATCTCCTATTACTAACCTTTGGAGATATTCGCGCTAAGCGCGAATATCTCCAAAAGCTAACACCTGCCCTGAGCAGTTCTTAGCCATGTTATCCAATGGGAGGTGGATAACATGGCTAAGACCATTAGCTCGGTAATGCATGAATATCGCTGACTTTTCAGCGATATTCATGCATTCATGCATTGCGGCTGATTTTTATCGCATTTGAGATAAACCTTGGTAATAGCAAGGTTTATCTGCGATAGAAATCGCCGCAGGTCGGCGATAAATATTTGGCAATAGTGATAATTATCGCTATTGCTTGGTAATATGCCCCTAGGTGTTCTAGTGCTGAGGGCTAATTACAGGAGCCAGGTGTAGCGCATGCATGTTCATTGCACTCTTCAACCGTCTTTTCACAGCGAATGGAGCATTTCATTTCCGCTCATTCGTTTTGTGAAATTTCAAGTCAGGGTAGTTTTATCAGCTCTTCGCATCTCCGCCTGTTATCTCTAAGCAGTTTGTGGCATCACTGGAAGTTGTTGTGTTCACCGGCTGGAGAACAGTTCATTTTTCTGTCACTCAAGACTTGGCATTCATGAGTAAAGGGGATGACAGAATCCCCTCTCACTTGAAGAAAGTTCAAGGCTGCTGAGAATCAATATATACTTTACTGAGCTTGCCAGGCTGAACATGCTCAACCACCTGTCTGGGGCTCAGTGGCCTCAGCTAGGATATTTAGCTGTCTCAATCATTCCTTCGCCAGCACGCAGCCAATTCTGAACATTTATTTCTAGGCTGCAATTTCTTTCAACAGTAGCTACCAGCTTCCAGGAAGGCATGGTGGCCATCAAGGAATGGATGGCTGAGAACTGCTTGCGTCTTAATTCAAATAAAACGGAGGTAATGATCTTCGGAAAATTATCGCCACAATGGTCCAACACATTGTGGCCGACTCAGCTTGGAGTTCCCCCAGAACCTGTGCATAAGGTCAGGAATCTGGGAATCATTTTTGACGACAATCTCAATTTTGCCAGTCATGCCAATCAGGTAGCGTCATCCGCCTTTTACAAGCTCAAGATCATTAGAAAAATCCTGCCCTATCTGCCTGAGAGTACAAGGAAAACTGTGGTGAGTTCCTTAGTACTCTCATCTCTTGATTACTGCAATGGATTATTTGTAAATGCTCAGGCACGGGTGGTGGCCAAACTGCAGCTTATTCAAAACGCTGCCGCAAGGCTACTATCTGGCATTCCCAGATTTCAGTCCACCAAGCAAGCAATAAGAAACTACCACTGGTTAACGGTGAGGAACCGCATTAGATTCAAGACCTTATGTCTCACCTTTAAAGCTCTCAAGGGTCATGGCCCTGCGTTTCTCAAACAGAAACTGTGCCACTACCTTCCGAAAAGATCTCTTCGATCTGAACAAAGACTTTTACTGGTAGTGCCACGAACCAGGACGGTTAAATGGGGCGACAGATGCCTTATCAATTCCGCAGCCAAACTTTGGAACATGCTTCCAATGGAAATAAAATCGGCATCTTCGTTACTCCAATTCAGGAAACTGGTAAAAACTTGGTTATTTGACCAATAAACCGTTCAGTTCAACATTATTCAAGGTAGACACCTGCTTAATCAGAGATCGTTAGCTAAGTCATAGCGCCAAGACACCCACGGGTATATGCTGCGCTTTATAAATTTTTTAAATAAATAAATAAACAGAACTTTTTGTTTTCCTATTATTTCAGCGTTTGACTTGCTGTGTATTTAACAGAACTGGTATTGAGTATAATGCCTACAGATATTTTGAGTTTTTTTGCAAGGGCTAAATCCTTGTTTTTGACTTCCTAAAATGTCATACATACAAGCATTCTTTGTTGTTATTGCCGCAATGAAAGACTGAAGTTCAACTGCATATTATCATTTAAGAACTACAGAATCATCGTTCTCTTTCAAAGTACTAATTGTATATAGCTATATATATATATATATATATATATATATATATATGCAAGTAAATTCGCTACACGACCTGAGGCAGCAGCCCCAGCCCAATCTGCAATGACGAATGAACAGACCCGTTTTAATGTGCTTAATCAAGGTGCTTTATTTCCTCCAGCAAGCCAGCCGCCATTACGCGTTTCGCTTTCCACAAAGCTTGATCACATGGCAAGTTGCTAAGAGCTAATGCCGGTATTTAAAGTGCTAGTGCGCGGGCAATTACCAAGTTACAGCAAACAACATAGAAAAAATACTTTAACCACATGTTGTACATTCAGGTATTAGTGAAACAATGCTATTTACACAAAAGAACAATTTATAAAATACATAAATAAGTATTTAAATCTTTTAAAATTCATTATAAATTCCTGTTTAAATGCAGGTAAGACATTCTATAAGGGTCATTAAGTCATTCTCATTTTCAAATCCCAATACATAATATTCTCTGTCTTACAAGACACCTCACTATTTTGAGTGCATACTTAACATTGAAATAAATAAAGCCCAAGTGGGCTAAAACCTGGTATTGAAATATAGGGAATTCGCCCTTGTTATTACCGGCATGAAAAGAGGTGAAAAATATGTGTGTAAAAAACTGCTAGTGCTAGTGCAAAATAAGAAGAATTAATGTTCAAAATATCGAGCTGATGATAGTATCCCCAGGATCACCCCTGGAGTAGCCCTCTTAAAATAGCTCATTTAATCAAAAAATGAGGAAGTGCGGACTCCTAGATGTAAGGAGAACTTCTTACAATGTTATATCTTGTTAAGACAAACTGTACATAACTATATTGAAAGACTTTTTTAACTTATATTTATGAATACCTAAAAAAAGTTCAATATTATTCCTGATTGTATCTTCTGACTCCCCAAGGGTATCGACTCACACTATAACCTAAAAATATCTTCTACTTGTTTAATATAGGGATGGGCCGTAAAGTGAAAAAAGGAGAACTCACAAACCTGTGTAGAGGTCCTCCGTTGCATTTAACCCGTGTGGTTGTTTACTGTCTAGTTCTAAGATGTACCTGGTTTTGAGAAGGCGAAGCCTCGCATCTCGATCCCCACCTCGCTTCATGGGCCATATCGAATCGATGACAAAGTATGACAAATGCACCGGATTGGAACTATGCTCAGTTTCGAAATGCCTTGCCACCGGGTACAGAAAAGGGGGTGGTGATGGACAGAGTATCTGAATGAAACAGAACACTCCTACCCAGTCAACTGATCAGGGCTTGATCCATCACCGTTTTTTAGCTCACTGCACCATCCCAGCTCAGAACCTGGCTACATGCAAATTAGTCTGCCCATGGCCCAGTGCATCATGGGAACAGGGCAGACCAAACTACCAAGCCAATTCTTTTACTGGAAAGGAAACAAGCTTCCGGGGACCGATTTCTGGCATTACAGCCGTCTTTGGCCCGGCTTGCTTGAATCCTGATGGTGCAGTGAGCAAGGGACTCATGTCTGAGCATACCCTTCCACGCTTATGGTGGACAAAACGATTCAGAAAAGGGGGTGGTGATGGACAGAGTATCTGAATTAAACAGAACACTCCTACCCAGTCAACTGATCAGGGCTTGATCCATCACCGTTTTTTAGCTCACTGCACCATCCCAGCTCAGAACCTGGCTACATGCAAATTAGTCTGTCCATGGCCCAGTGCATCATGGGAACAGGGCAGACCGAACTACCAAGCCAATTCTTTTAATGGAAAGGAAACAAGCTTCCGGGGACCGATTTCTAGCATTACAGCCGTCTTCGGCCCGGCTTGCTTGAATCCTGATGGTGCAGTGAGCAAGGGACTCATGTCTGAGCATACCCTTCCACGCTTATGGTGGACAAAACGATTCAGAAAAGGGGGTGGTGATGGACAGAGTATCTGAATTAAACAGAACACTCCTACCGAGTCAACAGATCAGGGCTTGATCCATCACCGTTTTTTTAGCTTACTGCACCATCCCAGCTCAGAACCTGGCTACATGCAAATTAGTCTGTCCCTGGCCCAGTGCATCATGGGAACAGGGCAGACCAAACTACCAAGCCAATTCTTTTACTGGAAAGGAAACAAGCTGCGATTGGATATGCTTAAACTAATTTAGACAGTTAGGAATCAAAAAGGTTTAGAAGTGTATTAACGCTTTTATTTGTGCTTTCAGGTGCCGGACTATAGATAGAATTCCTGAGAGGAAGAGGCACAGCAGTGGAGTCTCTCTCTGTCCCATCCCCCTTCCTCCCTCTCTACTGACAGTGGGTTTTTAGTCTGCTTGTAGTAGTGTTAGGGATTGGAGGAATAGTCATCTGCTTCTGTGGAAGTCCAAGTAGACCAAGTGCATGGTACTTGACACCTCCAATCACGCAGGTAGTACCCATGCACTCATGCAATCATCCAGGCACTACCCTTGCACACATGCAATCAGCCAGGCATTACCCATAAACTGATTAAAACACTCAGGCAAAACCAATGCACTTACAAAATCATCCAAACGATACCTTTCCATTTACAATTTCACCCAGGCACTATCAATGCACTCCTGCAATCACCCAGGCACTACTCATCCACTCATGCAATAACCCAGGCACTACCCATGCACTGCTCCAATCACATGTGCACTACCCATGCACTCCTCCAATCACCTGGCCAGTGCCTATGAACATATCCAGTCACTCCACCAATACCCAAGCACTTATAAAATTACCATGCACTACCCTTGCACTCTTACAATTACCCAGCCAGTGCCTATGAACTTATCCAGTCACTCCGCCAATACCCAAACACTTATTAAAATTACCAAGCACTACCCATGCACTCTTGAATCACCCAGAAATTACCTATGCACTCATGCAATCACCCAGGCAGTAACCAAGCTCTTATAAAATCAGTCAGGCACTACCGATGCACTCCTTCAAACACCCAGGTGAAACTCTTGCACTCATGCAATCACCCAGGCACTACTCATGCACTGCTCCAATAACCTATGCACTACCTATGCACTCCTCTAATCACCCAGACCCTACTTATTCACTCCTTCGATCACCCAGCCAGTAGCCATGCACTCCTCCAATCACTCGGCACTACTCATCCACTAATGCAATAACCCAGACACTACCCATGCACTGCTCCAATCACTTATGCACTACCCATGCACACCTCTAATTACCCAGACACTACTTATTCACTCCTTTGATTACCCAGCCAGTAGCCATGCACTCCGACAATCATACAGGCACTACCCATGCACTTATAAAATCAGCATGTTCTGTCCTTACACTCCTCCAATCAAGCAGGCAGTGCCCATGCACTCATGCAATCATCCAGGCATAACCCTTGCACTCATAAAATCATCCAGGCATTACCCATAAACTCATACAATCACTAAGGCAAAAGCTATGCACTTATAAAATCGTACAACCAATGCCTATCCAGTTATAAAATCTTCCAGGCACTTCCAATGCACTCTTGCACTCACCCAGGCACTACTCGTCCACTCCTGCAATAACTCAGGCACTACCCATGCACTGCTCCAATCACCCAGCCAGAACCTATGCTTTACTTTATTTTCTTTATTTCGACATAGTATGTCATAAAAGAACAGCAATAAAGCATTAAAACAATACATAAAAGATTAAAAGAATTAAAAGAGTGGATGATAAAACCAGTCCATAATAATAACTAACTCTCATACATATCAATTGGACCCACATGCCCTGCTGGAGTTAAGGGGGCAGCCCAAAGACAGTTCTAAAGTTATGCCCTCTTTGTCCCGGCTTGAGAATTGAGCACCAGTGGCCTTCGGGTATTCCACATTGCTGCTAAGAATTTAGTAACAGCGAAGACCACGACAGGTGAGAGGTCGGACTTTAAAATTCTAAATGCATTAGAACAGTGGATTATTCCCATATTTTTGCATATCAGGATTATCCATCTCTGTCTCGGGTTCAGAAAGGCTGGGCAAAAGAAGACAATGTGCACCTCATTTTCCACATCTGCGGTGCACCCAGGACAGTTCTTGGGAGATGCTGGGCAATACTTAGTCGTTAATGATCTGATGGGGAGAGATCCGTGCTGCCATTGAGATAGAGCTTCCTTGAGACAGTGGGGCTAACATCATCCAGAACACGCTCGAAATAATACGAGTCCTTTGTCAATAAAAACTTGGCTGTTAGAGTTCCCGATTGAGAGCTGGACACCAAAAGAGCCCTTTTATTGTCCCGGAACAAGTGGACCAGCTGTTGACGCGAAATTCCTGCACAAGAATGCTCCGGATTTGACCACATCAAAGCAAGGCCGAGTTTCTCAAGTTCCTCTCGGACATATTTAAACCAAGGAAGTTTACCCATATTAGGCAGCCCCAGGACTTCAGTTAATTCTTGCCTATATACATTCAACTCTGGGGAAACCCAGAGTCTCCTCCAGAAGGTTAAGGGTCTGAGGGCCAGATCTTCTTCAATAGGTCTGAGGCCAAGATCGAGTCGTAGCGGTACTAATGGGGTGCTTGGGGGCAGGGCTACCAACTGTCTTATAAATCTATTCTCAGCTACAGCAACCGCTGGACCACTCTTGTAGCCCCACAGCTCAGCCCCGTAGGTCACTGCCCCACGTGCCCGCAGTTTGTAAATTTCAAGTGGTGGGCCAATCGGCTTAACCGATGATTTGCTCAAGAGCTTCAGAATTCCCACGGCTATCTGGGTCATCTTAAGTTGTGATTTTAGCTGGTGCTGGACCCAGGTAAATGATTCATTGAGGGTAAGCCCCAGATATTCAAAAGTGTGTACCCTTTCTAGCTGGACTCCATCTATAACAGGGTTTGGGCGAGTTGTCACAGGGGGATTAAAAATCATGAATTTAGTTTTTAAGGTGTTAATTTCCAAACCCCGCTCTCGACAAAAAGAGACGAGCCCATCCAAGACTCGCTGGATACCCATCGGTGTCTTAGAAAGTAAAAGGGTATCGCCCGTGAACATAATCCCGGCGATCCGAAACCCTGCAAGCTTAGGGGCATCACTGTCTGATACCGCTTCCAGGTGTGCAATTACCCCGTTGACATAGAGGCAAAACAGGGTAGGCGCCAAAACGCAACCCTGCCTTACCCCCCGCCAACGGGGAACTGAGTTGACAACAAACCATTACTACCACACCTGACCTGTGCATAGTTCTCCACATGCAGGCGGATTAGAATGTCCAGGAGAGGGGGTAGAACGCCGAGATCCCTTAATACAGTCCACAGCTTCTGGCGTGGGACCAGGTCAAAAGCCGCACGTAGATCTACAAAGACTGTATAGAGTGACACCCCCCCGATCTTGACAGTTTTCCAGTGGAGCATATGTAGGCGGAAAATCTGATCTATTGTGGAGACATTCTTTCTGAATCCAGCCTGATATGGACTCAGAATGGAGTGCTCCTCCGCCCATTCCAAAAGACGATTAAGGATCAGCCTTGAAAAAACTTTTTGGGGCACGTCAATAAGACTAATTGGCCTGTAATTGGCTGGCAGCAGGGGCGAACCTTTCTTAAAGATAGGGACAATCTCTGACCCATCCAAGTACTAGGTACCTCCATGCCTTTCCATATAGCATTAAAAATGGCTGTTAGATAGGGGGCCCAGACCGCAGGTTCATGTTTTAGAAGATCACCAGGCACTTTATCTAAGCCCGGAGCTTTTCCTGACGGTAGATTGAGGATAGAGGTCTCAACCTCCCCCACCGAAAACTCAGGCCCTGTTGTTCCGCTCTGAATAGTAGGGGCTGATGCCTTCCAGCGGAGTTCACTATATTGGGTATCCACCTGGTATAAGGTGCTAAAATGCTCTTCCCACACCTCGGCAGCAATGCTGGGTGCCACAGTTCTTCCAGGTTAGCCGACCCAGTATTTACAATTTGCCAAAAATTCCAGGCATCTTTTGCTGCCAGGGTTGTTACTAGATTGACCCAGTGATCCGCTTCCCATTCTGCTTTGGCATGATGAATTAGCTGCCCTTTTAACTTTGATCAGTGCCCTACTATGATTATGTTTCAGGGCACAAAGGAGCTCTCTTTTCGCCTTTCTACATGCTGGATTAAACCAGGTAGATTTTTTACCTGTTTTTTTCCCTTTGCCTAAGGGATTTAGGATTCTAGCTAGACTAGTGGTCAATTCCTAATACAGAGCCCCGAGCTTAGCAAATAATAAAGGGGAAGTATTCTCAGAGGTCAAGGCACCAGCAGCTTCCAGTCCTGTGACTACATGGGCATAAATCTCAGCCACTAACTCTGGACAGTTTACTGCTTTATCCCATTTGATTCTTCATCTATTGCTTGAGAGTAGTGCCCAGTTATCTGACCCACACCTAC
Source organism: Lissotriton vulgaris (assembly GCF_964263255.1). Lineage (NCBI taxonomy): Eukaryota > Metazoa > Chordata > Amphibia > Caudata > Salamandridae > Lissotriton > Lissotriton vulgaris. Next base: position 660,624,234 of record NC_141696.1, on the reverse strand, counting down.
CCCCGGGGACCATCTCTAGAAAAACCAGGGAGGAGAAAATCTAAGATTGAGGCATTGTGGTCATTTTCACCCCTAACTTCCACCATAAAGTCCATGACCTTATCCCAAGCACAGGTCTCTACAAATATGTAATCCAGATGAACCTCCTGGCCAGGTTTGTTGTAAGTACACTTAGCCAGTGTGTCTGAGGTTACTCGGCCATTGCATGCCCTAATTGAGTGGTTCAAAGTTAGCGAGACGATTTGAACAGCCAGTGGCACCCAAGACTTCGGCAAATGGCCCACCACCGGAGGCATTTTCCAATTGTCATCCTCTTCCGAAATTACACCATCCATTAGATCGGGCAATGGCTCAAAATGGGAATTAAGGTCACCACCTATCACAAAGGTGACCGCCTGAAGGATCCTAGTTAGAAACAGGGAAAGCTCATCAATAGTTTTAGACTCTGCCGTGATACTCACTAGTCTGGAGTAGGCATTAATCAGAGCAAGTCTAGAGTCATTGGGCCACTCCAGTAGGATGCATTGTACATCCCCTGAGGTGGTCTCTAGGATCTTAGCACTGCACCCCAGGTGAGTTTTTACCCAGATTGTAAGTCTCCCCGATGGTCTTCCCCTCCCCCCCACCTTGCAGGCACAGAGAAAGAAGCAAAGCTGATCCGAAATTGCTCCTCTCTAGCCCAAGTTTCCTGGAAAAGGCAAACATTGTTCGTATCAATAAAGGAACCCCAATCTGGTCAGGCCAGTTTGTTACATAACCTTGCAACATTCCAGGACAGGATTTTGAGGGGTAGTTTATCAATAGTTGGATTTGGAGGTGTCATAATGTGTTCCTTCACCCCATTTTGAGCAGATTCTATAGTTGGGGTGACACCCCCTCTACCATGGGAGTCATTGTTGATAGGTCCAAGTACAACCCCCTGTAGATCCGCCAGGTCTTTCTTCGCCACTTTACCCTCTTCCAGGATGGGCTGTCGGTTCATGCTACTCGCAGAGCCATCACTACCCTCCACTCTGTCTTCAGTATAAAGTCAATCTACTTGATCCAGAAAATAGAACCTATTATCGTGAAGGTAGTTGATTGGCAGCATGGGGGTATAAGAATTCGGCCTAAAATCTCCAATGTGTCTCCTATGACCCACCCTGGTCCACCCAACTTCGCATCCTATGTCAACAGGTTTACTTGTGGGAGGGTAGAAGAAAGCCAGGGGGCGGGTCTGAAATGTAGTGCCAACTGTGTCACCCCCCAATTGCATATGTGGGAGAATAACCCCGGGTTCCTAAAATTAACCAGGACACAGTCCCCCTTGATGTTTTTGGTAGTTTGACCCACCCATGGGACCCTTCTAACCATAACTATTTCACTGGCCTTATGTGGTGGAAGGGGTCTATGTGTGTTTAACCAGCTGACCACTTTATTCTTTAGGGAGGAGAACGATCCTGGAATTGGGCCACTAAGCTCCGGCACTCCAGTAAGTACCAGGTGGCCCCCCACCACCAGTTGTAGTGCGACCCTTTTGTACAATTGGGCCTGAATTAAGGTGGGTCAACATTTCCCCGGTGGCCGTTTCTATGGTACGGAGCCTACGTTAAATGCAGGTAAGTCTGTCCACCAGGGGTTTAAGCAGAGATTTCAAGGTGGAGCCCATAGCAGCAATCAGGTCCTCCCCCCTACCGGCGTCTCATCCCCAAATCTAGGTATAGTGGGGTGAGGTAACATGCAGACCTGGGCTAATAAGTGTGTGGCTTAATTAGTTACAACGGGGACTTCTCTGTTCACAGCTTGGCCCGTGCGGTGATTAACTTCAAAGCCCTTATCTAATTTCGCCTTTTTCCCTGCCCTTGCCTGAGCACCGCGCTTTCGCTTCGGGACAGCCCCTTCCCGCATACCCTGGGGCTGACTGTTTGCAAGGTCCGAGCCGCCCGTAGCCCACCCAGTAGTATCAGTATCAGCAACCGGTGATAGTAATACCACCTCGGGGACAGCCAAAGGAGAGGCTCTAGCCAGACTTGGGCTCCTTCCGAGGTCTTGCAGGACAGCTGTAATTGTCTGGTCAATACTGTCCAGTAAAGCAGCTGAGGATCCCGCCTCCCTTTCTGGCGTTTTAGCACTGGCTAAGAGTCCAAGTGAAGATCTTCTGGCACTATCAATACCTTGAGAGAGGCGTTTCTCTACCACAGAGAGTTCATTAGACAGTATTGAGTTCGCTCTAATCAAAAAGTTGTCCAATGTACCTGTTATCAAAGAACTTGAAGCCGTGGCCTTGCTTCTTGTCTCGCGGCCCGCCATTATTCGTGTCCAGTCCAAATATCAGCTACAAATCCTCAGGAATCCTCAAGATGACCCAGGGAAAATCAGAGCCAAGAGGGTTGGCCTGGTCCGGTCCTGCACGGTCTGTAACGGGCTAGAACGGGCCCATCTGGCCCGCGCTTCGACCAGCTCATCCCACGCGCGTCCTACGGTGTGTGGGTCCGGTGAGGATTTAAATCACCTGGTCTGCTCTGGGCTGGGCGTGGCGGGAGGTTGACACTATGCCGCAGTGCCTTGTGGGCGACGTAGTCTTTCTCAGGCTTCACCCCTTGGTGGTACCGGGTGCGAGCGCAAGAAGTTGCATGAGAGTCCTTAGGGGGGATTAGCGATTCAACCCCAGTCCATGTCTCCCGCTGATGCTAATCAACGTGATCGCAATCCAAACAACAAAGATTTCCCACCTATGCACGTATCCAGGACTCCACCAATACCAAATCACTTATAAAATCACTATGCACTACCCTTGCACTCTTACAATCACCAAGGCACTACCCATAAACTCATGCAATCATCCAGGTATTACCTATAAACTCATTCAATCAGTCAGGCATTACCCATACAGTCTTCCAATCATCCATACAATACCTTCGCATTCATGCAGTCAAACAGGCATTAACCAAAAATGTACAAAATCTCCTAGGCACTACCCATGCACTCCTCCAATCACCCAGGTACTACTCATCCACTCATGTAATAACCCAGGCACTACCCGTGCACTGCTCCAATCACTTATACACTACCCATGCACTCCTTTAATTACCCAGACACTGTTCCTTCACTCCTTCAATTACACAGCCAGAGGCCATGCATTCCTCCAATCACACAATCACTAACCATGTACTTATAAAATCACCATGCACTATCTACTCCAATCACGCAGGCAGTACCCATGCACTCATGCAATCATCCAGGCACTACTTATACAACGATCCAGGCATTGCCCATAAACTCATGCATTCAGACAGGCAAAACCTATGCACTTACAAAAACATCCAAGCAATACCTATCCACTAACAAAATCACCCAGCCACTACTGGTGCAATCACTCAGGCACTACTCATCCACACATGCAATAACCCAGGCACTACCCATCCACTGCTCCATTCACCTGTGCACTACCCATACACTCTTCAAATCACCCAGCTAGTACCTATGCATGTATTCAGTCATTCCACCAGTACACAGGCACTTATAAAATTACCATGCACTAACCTTACACTGTTACAATCACCCAGGTACTACCGATGTACTCATGCGATCATCCAGGCATTACTCATAAACTAATGTAATCAGTCACGCATTACCCATTCACTCTTCAATCACTCATACATTACCTCTGCACTCATGCAATCACCCAGGCATTAACCATACAATTACAAAATCAGCCAGGCACTGCCCATGCACTCCTCCAATCCCCGAGGCACTACTCATCCACTCATGCAATAACCCAGACACTACCCATGCACTCCTCCTATCAACCAGCTAGTAGCCATACACTTATCCAATCACTCCACCAATACCCAAGCACTTATAAAATCACTATGCACTACCCTTGCACTCCTACAATCACCCAGGCACTACCCATACACTCATGCAATCATCCGGGTATTACCCATAAACTCATGCATTCAGTCAGGCATTACCCATGCACTCTTCCAATCACCCATGCATTACATGTGCACTCATGCAATCACCCAGGCATTAACCAATACCTTACAAAATTACCTAGGCACTACCCATGCACTCCTCCAATCACTCAGGCACTACTCATCCATTCATGCAATAATCCAGACACTACCCATGCACTGCTCCAATCATTTATGCGCTACCCATGCACTCCTTTAATTACCCAGACACTACTTATTCACTCCTTTGATTACCCAGCCAGTAGCCATGATCTCCGTCAATCATGTAGTCACTACCAATGCACTTCTAAAATCAGTATGCACTGTCCTTGCACTCCTCCAATCAAGGAGGCAGTGCCCATGCACTCATGCAATCATCCAGACATAACCCTTGCACTCATACAATCATCCAGACATTACCCATAAACTCATACAATCACTAAGGCAAAAGCTATGCACTTACAAAATCATACAAACAATACCTATCCACTTAAAGAATTACATAGGCACTTCTGATGCATTCTTGCAATCACCCAGGCACTACTCATCCGCTCATGCAATAACCCAGGCACTACCCATGCACGGCTCCAATCACCCAGCCAGTACCTATGCCCTTATCCAGTCACTCCACCAATACCCAAGCACCTATAAAATTACCATGCACTACCCTTGCACTCTTACAATCACCCAGGTACTACCAATGCACTCATGCAATCATCCAGGCATTACCCATAAACTTATGTAATCAGTCAAGCACTACCCATGCACTCTTCAATCACCCATGGATTACCTTTGCACCCCTGAAATCACTCGGGCAGATACCAAGCACTTACAAAATTAGCCAGGCACTACCCTTGCACACCTACAATAACCCAGGCACTACTCATCCACTCATGCAATAACCAAGGCACTACCAATGCACTCGTACTACCACCCAGCCAGTACCTATGCACTTATCCAATCACTCTGCCAATACCTAAACACTTATAAAATCACCATGCACTCCCCTTGCACTCTTACAATCACCCAGGCACTACCCATACACTCATGTAATCATACAGGCATCACCCATAAACTCATGCATTTACCCAGGCATTAACATAAGAGCTTACAAAATCACCTAGGCACTACCCATGCAATACTCCAATCACCCAGGCACTACTAATCCATTCATGCAATAACCCAGGCACTACCCATGTACTGCTCCAATCACCTATGCATTACCCATGCAGTCTTTTAACCCCTTCCATGCTCATGATGGAACAATTCCGTCATGAGCGTCGGTTGGCCTGTGCTCATGACAGAACCGTTCCGTCATGGTTCCATAGGCCCAATGGAACATTCAGCACAGTGCAGGAATTTGCGCCGCGCTGAACGGGTTAATCACCCAGACACTACTTATTCATTCCTTCCATTACCCAGCCAGTAGTCATGCACTCCCCTAGTCACTACCCATGCACTCCTCCGGTCACCCAGCCAGTACCTATGCACTTATCCAATCATACCACCAAGACCCACGCACTTATAAAATTACCATGCACTATACTTGCACTCTTACCTGTGCACTCATGCAATCACCCAGGCAATGACCAATCACTTACAAAATCAGCCAGGCACTACCCATGCACTTCTCCAATCACTGAGACGCTACCATTACAGTTATACAATCACTCATCCATTATGCATGCATTCTTTCAATTAGTCACACGCCATAGGTTTCAGGGACGTTATACTTAGAAATTAGCATTTAAAACACCTTGGAAATTCACTGAAAACCCATAGGTTTCAGGGAGGGTATAGTTAGAAATTAGCATTTAAAATACCTTAGAAATTCACTGAAAAAACCACAAGTTTCAGGGACGTTATAGTTAGAAATGAGCATTTACCAAACCTTAGAAATTCACTGAAAAAACACAGGTTTCAGGGATGTTATAGTTAGTTGGACATTTTACTCATACAAAGCCAGAGAAATGTAGCCGTTATAGTTAGTTGAGCTAACTATAACTTGTGCCCCCGCAATACACTGCTGATGATGTCACATATTACATCATTCATGACATGGTCAGTGACATCACTGATGACATCTCACTTTTATGGATAATGTAATATCCGAATAAAGGTTTTTTTGACTTGACATCTCAAATGATGCATACCATTATCTCGCAAGTCATAACAACGACTTGCCCTGGGGGGGGGCTGAATGTTGGAACAGTATAATTTACTACTCCAACTCCTGTATGTGCAACAGTAGAGAAGATTTTAAATCCAAACAAATTCTGCCTCATCTCAAGTCGTTGTTCCGACTTGCAAAGTAATAGTATGCGTTTGTACGACCGCTTTGTAAGGATTCATGATAAACGATGTTTACCATGCAAGAGTAATGCCTGGGTTATTGGATGAGTGTATGGGTAGTGTCTGAGTGAATGGATGAGTGCATGGGTACTGCCTAAATGATTGGTTGAGTATATAGGTAATGCCTGACTGAAAGAATGGGTGCAAAGTTAATGCATGGGTCTTGGATGAGTGTATGGTTGCCGCCTCAGAGAATGGTTGAGTGGAAGAATAATGCCTGAGTGATTGCATAAGTGCAAGGACAGTACCTGTGTGATTGCATAAGTGCAGGGGGCATACGACAACTAATGACCTGGCAGTTGCAGAAAACAACTTCCTGAAACAGATGCTGGGGGTCCCAAGGGGAACGGCCAGTATTATAGTGCATGAAGAACTGGGCGTCCCCTTCTTAAGTGATACCATAGCGCTACGACCCTTACTCTGTTGGTTAAATTGTTGGCTAAATAAAGACCTGCCACTTAATCACCAACTTCTGAGAGAAGCCCTATCCTAGGACAATATGCACAAAATCCCATGGCTCAAATACTTGAAAGATTGTTTCTCAGAATTGGGGTGCCCTGAGCATTGTTTAAGACCAGAGTCTATTAGCAGATCTAACGTTACATTTGTGAGGAAAACCTTTTCCCTCTCTCGGTATCTACAACGAGAGGAGGTGGAACTGAACAAAACCAGCGTCCGGAAATATGTTGTAATAAAATCTACACCCAGTATGGAACCGTATTTGTCATGGCCAATGTCGGGCTTTGATCGATTTCTGTTAACTAGGTTCCGCTTGGACCTTTCCCACTTACTGCTTGCTGTTCCTAAGGGGAGCCACCAAGGCCAAGTCTACCGTCCTGTGGCTGCGACAATGTTTCTCCGCAGGACCTGGTGCACTTTCTATTTATCTGTCCTTATTATGACATACCCCGGAGACTTTACCTTAAAACCCTTCTGAAAAAAATGCATTTTACACAGGTTAGACCTGCACTTTATTTACAGCTGCTAACCCATGATTGCACTTTATTTGTAACCGTTTTTTTAAAATTAGCACTTAAATTTAGAAATAGCATGGAGGGATAAATGTTTTAACTGGTTTTTGACACTGTAACGCTTATGATGAACTGTTACTTTTAATTCTGGAAGTGGTTTTTAGATTGTATTAATTTATTTTACACTTTGTCTATTTGATTGTGCTTTTATGGTTGTTTGTTCGAATAACTGAATAAAGATCTTTGAACTTGAACTTGATTGCATAAGTGCAGGGGTACTGTCTGAGTTATTGGATGAGTGCATAGGTAGTCCCTGAGTGGCTTTATTACTGCATGGCTATTGCCAGCTTGCTTAGATGAGTACATGAGAGGTGCCTGAGTAAAAGGATGACTGCAACAGAAATGCCTGGGTCATTGAATGAGTGCATGGGTAGTGCATCACTGTATGAATGAGTGCAGAAGTATTATCAGAGGTGAATGAATGTGTTCACCAGTAGTGCCTGAGTGATTGCATGAGTACATTTGTAGAGCATTGGTGATTGGATAAGTGCAGGGTTAGTGTCTGGATGATTGAATGACTGCATGGATTTTGCCTCTGTGAAATGAAAAATGCAAGGATAATGCCTGCATCATCCTATTGGTGCCAACGTTATGCTACAGAGATTAGATAACAGCAGGGATAGCGTTTGTGAAAGGATCAATACCTGGCTAATGACATCAGCAATATAATGAAAGTTTTTAAATAGTGTAAAGGATCAACATTATTTTTAATAGAAATAAATAACATAACATTGTTGACTGCACAGTCAACACTGAGGGGAGCGCAAATTGTGCACAGCATGTACCATGGTGCAAAGGAGAAACCCCTTTTCCCTGCCCAAACTGTATTTCATGACCTCCTCTACCATTTATCATACATTCCTAATGTTCCTTTTTGTAAAAATTGCAATCCGGCTCATTGATTACACTTTATCCTGCCCCAGCCAGAGATTACGGCTCGAGCCGGAGAGTATGGTCCGGGTGCAGGGAGTATGGTCCGTGTGCGGACATTCTGGCCCATTTGTGGACGTAAAGTTAGAAGTCGTAAGTGCATTCTGTGAATACCACAAGTAGTACGTTTATGAGTTTGTCTCAGATTAGTTCTGTGAATCAGCCCCAATATACTTATAGCTAGGTATGCTTTGAGAAACACTGTAAGATTTTTGTTTGCTAAATACTTTGTACCTGTTTGATGAATCTTCCCACAAGTTTCCCGCAAAAATGTTCATCCACATCAGCTCTTTTCTGTAAAGTGTTGGAGTGCGAAAAAAGGAGGGCACAAAAAAAAACTCCCCATGCATTTTCCATAGACTTCCTGAAGATAGGCTTCATTGTCTTTTCTCTCTCATGAAAGTAGCAGTGCCAAGACACCTCAGGGCATTTGAGGGCTATGTAAAATTATAAAGCAAATCAAATTATTGCAAAAGATTTGAGATGTGGTGGAAATTAAATAAAAAAGCTATATAAAGGGGCAGCAGAAAGGCATGCTGTACACCCTAGATTTACAGTGCAGGTGTCTAAGCGTCAACTCTTGTGAAGAAAATAAATGTATATTGTTTTTAACTAATTTTCCCAATCTCGCTGGATTCCTGCATGATTGCGTATAGTAAAAAGAAGTAGATGAGTTCTCAATACACTCTTTGAGTAGGAATGCATATTTTGGTTGTTGTTTTTGAGAAGTGTGTAACTGATAATTAATGTGATGAGTAGAAGGTTTTTTTTAATGTTACCTTCTCATGAGGAGATTGTGAAGAGTAGGAAGGAGTAGGCAATGTTTAAATGCAATTTAGCATGCACTCTTGTTAATGTAGGAAAGAGTCTTACTGGAGATGGTGTCTATCAAAGTCTGCTATTTACGTCCATTGGCTTGGGAAGAGTTGTGAGCAACGTTAAGGCTCTTTTAATATTCTACTAAGCACACCCATCATCTGAAACAGAGGTCTGAAAGAAGAGGCTATTCACTCCCCACAACTAACTGCACACACGTGTCATTTGAGAAATTAGTCTGAAACTATGCATACCCATCATCTGAGAGAGGGGTTTGAAAGGAGAGGCCAGTCTTTTCCCACAGACTACTATGCAGAGCCATTATATGAGAGAGGGGTCTGAAAGGAGAGGCTAGTCTATCTCCATAGACTACTACTTATCCCCGTCATCTGAGAGAGGGGTCTGAAAGGAGATGTCAGTACCTACCCGCATCCTTCTTTGCAGACCTAATGTCTGCGAGAGAGAGATACACGAACACATGCGGGAAACCCAGGCAAGATGCTAAGGGCAAGGCCAAAGTTGTTGGTTTCTTTTGTTGTATCATTCTTCTTTTCTTTTCTATGTTTAATATGCTAGAACTAAATGAACTCATACAAGACAAAATGTCTATTATGCCTACAACCAACTGTTCCTGACAGGCAGTCTTACACAGAGTGGAACGATGCCCAAAGTTAAAGAAAGTATTAACTCCTCACCTCATAAAGTTGCCTACATATATGAGAGCTATGCATGATAAACACTGCATTGTTAATATTACATCCTGTGCAGTATTGAGAATCTGTTAGCGTGAATACACTGTAACAACTGTAACTGTTAAGATAAGCCATAGAGGGGCATTGTAAGCATATGTACATTCAACCGTGAATGCATAAAATCAATAAAAAAGATTTAAACAAAAATAAATGGGTGTATGCCTGGATATATCAGTGGCTGTATTGGTAAGTGAGTTGGTGTATGAGTCGCAGTATGTGTGTATCAGTGGAAGCAGGTGTAGGCCTATGAATCAATGAGTGGATGTGTCAGTTTTGGTATGGGCGTGGCAATGGTTTTGAGACTGGTAGTCTGGAAGTTTGAGTGGTTGTTTGAAAGGTTATATTGGGGTGTAGGTGACTACATCAGAGGTTCTAGGCTGTGAAGTCATTTGAGATGTCGTCAGTGCTGTCACAGTTATATCGATGACCATGTTATGAGTGATGTAATATGTGACCTCATTAGCAATGCATTGCATGGTCGCGAGATATAGTAAGCTCAGCTAACCATTACTGCTGAATTTCTCTGGTTTTGTATGAGTGAAATTGAGCCTAACTATAGCAATTTTTCCCATACACTTAAGGGACTTCCTTTTGTTTCTTTTAGTTGATATAGATCAATAGAATCACCAACAGTCTCTTTTGAATACAGGAGATGGATGCTGTAATGTTAATACATTTCTTCTACTCTGCTTCAATCCACTTTTTCTATCTGATCTGTTGATGATGATATGTAGTCCTCTTGATGTGTGATATCTTGATGAATTTCTGCATTTTTATAATATATGTTATCTTGTACCAAGATATGAAGTTGCATTTTTAACTTTGCTAAAATCTACTAACTCTTGCCATATTTGTTTACTATTGGTCGGGACACCACTTATTACAATTACAAGTCCCTCTTCCAAATTTCTGTGTACCCCTAGAGATTCAATGTTTTCCCTAAAATCTAATGCCAAGCATAAAACTCAACCTTTGAGACCTTTCTGAAGTTCAGTTGTGATTTCCCTGTTTTTGGCTCCAAGCAAACTGTAGCTTGAAATGGATGTATAGACTGGATTAATAAGGATTCATTAAAATTCAAATCTTTAAGAACTTCTGAAACAGGTACTATTTATAAATTGGTGTGTGCTGCTTTATTAGGCATTTTGTTTTCTTCTAACTTATAATAGCAGCAGTTACATATAGCTTGTCAAGTGGATAAGTCAAATAGTCCCTCTACAAAAAAATAAACAGCAAATTCTCACCTCTTAATATTCTTCTTTTTAGTTTTAATGTTCAAATCACATTATGAGTTTGATTTTTGATTTTGTGTCGACAACAAATAAAAACACAGTTTGGTTGCTCTGAAGAAAGTGTGTTAAACTTTCTAATCTCTTTAACCAAATTACTAACATAATGAAAGGGCTGTTATCTAGCATAGTAATCTTGAAAGTGTCAATTGTACAGCACATATCTCAATTAGTGTTTCAGTTTCCTTCTGGGGCTGTGATTTCATGTGTATGTAAATCTTTTACTAAGGGGCTGATTAGGATGGAGGATTTTCCGCATCCTCCGGGCCAGCGGAAGTCACCGCCGGTCTGGAGGATGCGTAAAATCCTCTGCGGACCCACCAAGACCCACCGCCACATTAGGATGGCTGGTGGGTCCTGGTTTCCGTCCGCAGCTTTTCCTCCGTGGTTGGCTTACAACCGCGGGGGAAAAGCACTAATATGGTGACGGTGTCTCTCAGACACTGTCAGCCAGATTAGGATGTGCTTGGAAACATGCTTTTCCGCGGTGGCTTTTTCGCCATTGAAAAGCATGTGTAACTTCACTGCGGGGGCCCGTTGCGGGCCCCCTAGGTGAAGGGGTGGGTGGGGGGTGCACATGGGGGGTACCTATGGTACCCCCCTGCATTTGTATGCAGTAAGCGGCAGGCACCGCGCGGTGCCTGCCACTTTCTACATTCAAATGCAATGCGTGCATTTTTAACATTGCTGCGGGTGCAGCTTGAAGCTCCACCCGCCGCAATGTTAAAAATAGAGGATGTGACCGCCACCCTGGCGGTCACATCCTAATCTGCACAGAGGGAACGACGCAGCCCATGCAGACGTTCCCTCCTACTCAGGGGTTGCGGACGGACTCAAGTCCGTCCGCGATCCTAATGACCCCCTTTATCACTGTCTCTCTTTATGTGATATGTGATTGCCTGAATGTGTCTGTAAAGGCCTGCATATAATGCCTCCTGGATGTACTAGTGAGTATTGGGCTATTTAAGTATGTGACAAACTGCCATCATTATCACAAAATGCACATCAGTTGAGACTGTCTGTATGAGTGAATCTTTCTCGTGCTTCTCTAACTACCTCACTAGGTGTTTCAATGTCTATATGCTTTTCTATTTAGCTATCTCGTATTTAAGGCTGGCTGTTGGCTTGATGTATAATTGTACACATAGGTTTCTATGATCACATCTTTTTATTTTTAAGTGAGTAGCTTCCTACGCTATGGCCTAGCTACAGACTGCATGTGTTCACTTTTAAGTACATAGCACCCATCCTATTACCTATCGACACCCTACTTTACTGCTCAGTTATATGTATGTGTGAGTGAGAGATTGCTCACACAGATACTCACAGACACACTTACTCACACATAGTTACTCACACACCCTCTCACTCACCTGTATACCCACTTAAACAGACATTAACTTGAAGGAGCATACTCTCTTCGCTAACTACAACTTACCTCAGGGGACAGTCATATGTTGTAGAAGAGTAGCTTAGAACTTGACAAGGGAATTACATGGTAGACTTGAATGTGTCAACTTTTTCACTTATATTTGAACAACTGTGTGAGTCTCTATCAGGACCCGATATTCTATGACTATATGTATTTGTTCATAAATGATTGTCTGTCTTTTTAATATCCATGGTGTTCTAAATGTGTCTGTAAAATATTGGGTCATTTAAGTGTGTTACAGCTTTTATTAGCACAAGATACATATAAGTTTTGCCTGTTATTGTGAGTGAATCTGTGTGTGCTTCTCTAATTACTTTACTAGGTGTTTCAGTGTCTTTTTTCTTTTCTACTTAGGTACCTCAGATTCAAATCTGGATGTATAATTGGGAAATAGGTTTGTATGAGTACATGTACCTCACTGAAACATCGAGGTACATTCTTTACTTTTAAGTGAGTAGCCTGAATGTGTCTGTAAGGGCCTGCATAGATTGCCTTGTGTGTATACTAGTGACTATTGGGTTATTTAAGTGTGAAAGAAACTGCCTTCACAACCCCAAAATGCACATCAGTTGTGCATAAATGTATGAGTGAATCTTAGGATGCTTCTCCATCTACCTCACTAAGTGTTTCAGTCCCTGCTCACTAAAACAGCAAAGTGCATCTTTTTATTTTTAAGCGAGGAGCTCCCTGCGCCATGGCCTAGCTACAGCCTAACTCACTGTTCACCTCTATCTGGAACAACCACAGTTTACGCCTCGTATACCACTTTTAAGTGATAAGATACCTCTACCAGTAAAACTACATGCCCAAGCTCATGTATACCAGGTGTCAGACAAAGCAAGGGCTATTTCTCTGGATGGTAATTTGAATGGGTCAGTTGATTTTCAGAAATCACCATGAGTATTTCAGTTCCTATCTGAGGCTCCAGCCTACCTCACTCTTCAGTTATATATGGTATAAGATAAATGTGCACCTTGTGTATCAGTTTTAAGTCATATGGCAGGCCTACCAATAAACCTCCATGCATAGATCAGTTAAGAATCATAACTCATATACAGCCATACTGCCTACATTCCACTTTCAAAACTGACTTTTGCATATACTACAGCTCGCACAATTCAAAGAAAAACTTTGGTTATAAGCAGCACAACAAATATAAACATGTACATCTTGACATGATATGCTACAAAATAACATATAAGTTCAACCATTAATGTGCAGTTTTTTCTCCTACCAGTTCTACAATGCAGTAAGGCAATACAAGTAGAAGATTGACCTCATTCTAAACAAACTTGACAGACATCTTTTCTGTACCTGAGACAAACTATATCTTACTTACATATATATATATATAGATATATATATATATATATATATATATATATATATATATATATATATATATATATATATATATATATATATATATATATATATATATTACCTACTGGCGGTCGCCAGTAGGTAGTTATAGTTAGGATAATTTTCAATGTTAAATCTCAACATTCTATTTTGAATAACTTTGGCGCCGGTTGACGAATCTGCCTGAAATTTTCAGGAAAATGGTCTCATGGCGGTCCGGTCCTTCCCTGAAAGTTTGGGGGGGATTCGTCAAGCGGGGGCCGAGATAAAAGGGGGGTCCCAAAACGCGTTTTCCCCATGTTAATTTCCATAGGGCGGTCGATTTCACTTTTAGCCCGAACGGCTGAATGGATTTCCACCAAACTTGGCAAAATTGTAGGGACTGGTAGCCCGATGTGCCTTTGCTATGTCTCAAGATATGTGCTCCAGTGGATTTTGAGTAATTTAGGTTCAAAAAAATATATATATCTATAGGCGCTCTCCCGTGCGCGCACCGGAGTGCGCTCCAGGCGCGACACGCGACTTGCGCGCAGGAAGCTGATTGGATCTCAGTTGTCTGTAAACATTCTAAACAGTGCGGAGCGGCCGCCATCTTGTGTCTCGGTAAAATCGAGACACAAGGGGTTTGAAAAAAAAAGGGGCAAATGACCATAAGGGGGAAGAGTAGACCCCCTCTGACCCCCTAGGTTTGATGTAGGGACTAAAATAGGGTCCTGCAGGGCATTAAATTTTTTTTTTCGTTTTGCGCGGGGGAAGCGCATGGTACGCGCACCGGCGAAGCACGGGGAAAATCCAGGACCATATTTATGAAGGCCTTGCGCTGTTAGTTTTGCGCTTCCTGTGCGTCAATTTTTGTGACGCACCAGCGGTGTAAAAAAATGCGCATTGTTATGCAATATTTAAAAAGTGACGCATCTATCTAGATGCGTCACTTTTTAAATATAGTGCAACGAGGTACATTTTATTACACTGCTGGTGTTATGCGTCACTTTTCTGTGCGCACTCCTTATGACATTCCAGATGTGTCATATTTAATGTATGACGAATCATGTTGCAAGGAGTTACAGATACGTCAGTATTTCTGACATATCTGTAAACATAAAAGTGATGCGAGGCAGGTGCAAGATTTTGACGCAACAGCATCCTAAAAGTGACGCAGGGAAATCTCATAGATTTCAGTACGTTGTTATTACCAAGCTTTTTGCGAGGGATTGCCCCCTCTGCATACATTATACCTGATGCAGATACAATATGGCGCAGAGTTTTAAAAAGTGACCCATGTACCTAGATGCGTCACTTTTTAAAAAATAGTGTCAGGTATAATGCATGCAGAGGGGGTGTTCCTTGCAAAAAGCTTGGTAATAATGACGCAGTGCGTCACTTTTAGGATGCAGTTGCGCCAAAATCTTGCGCCTGCTTCACAGCAAACCTTTCACATGGTGCTTTTTCCATGTGAAAGGACACATTACTGGAGTTGCGTCACTTTTGTGACGCACTCCTGCAATGCGTTACTTTTGTGTTTACAGATATGTCAGAAATACTGACATATCTGTAACTCCTTGCGAATTGATTAGTCATATATTAAATATGACATATCTGGAATGTCATAAGGAGTGGGTCCAGAAAAGTGACGCATCGCTATTTTCACGTAGCGATGCGTCACTTTTCAGAAATGAGGCCTCCAGTTTATTCACTGTGTCATAACTTTCTTTTCTAACACTCACCTTCTTTCATTCCTCCTACTTCACTTCCTTTCACCTCTCATACCTTTCTGTTCTTTCTTACTCATTCTCCTTTCAATTATCAATGCACTATATTTCACTTACTCTTCATTTTTTAAGATTATAGCTCTTTGATGAGAATTGGAGGTAGTTCTGAAAAGAACTTTTGGTTTTCTTCTTTTAACTGAAGAGGAACAAAAACAGGGAATAGAAACTGCTCAACAGGAGCAAAAAGAAAAGAAAAAAATTAGGGGTGGGAAGGGCAGTGATGGTTCTCCAATGCCCGAACCATGAGCAGGACACTTTGCTCCCCATAGGTGAGGAGTTGATTGCAGTATCTGCATCTGACGACCCCATGGTTGAATGCAGGTTGAATGTTTGCTACCTGCCCCTGAGATTGTTCTCTTCCAGAAGAAGTTGCTCCTCCTGTTGATGTAGAGGCCCCATCTCTGGGAACCTCCTGTGCCAGAGCCCTGACACTTTCCCGGGCAAAATTCTGGGGGTGCCTCCTCTCCACATGGCGAATCATGGTGAAGTTGCCAAAAGAGTATTTTTTTGGGGGGTTACCCCGTGACAGGACCTGTTTGCAGATCCTGCACTCTACTTTTGGTGCATTCACCTTCTTCTGGCCTTCTGGAAACTTAAAAAATTTCCAGATGAAATGTTCCTTCACCTTTGGGGTAGGAGGCTCTTCATCAATGAAATCATTGGAGTCATCTTCACTGCTGGATGGTCTGGCAGCCATGATGAATCCAGGAATATGGAGCAGCAAAAAAGGCAGGTCTTTCAGTCACAAAAGTGAAAGAAGAAGTGAAGGAAATGGGTGGGGATTTCATTCATTGTAAAAAAAAACTGTTAGCAACCAATGAAAAGTGTTATTTTAGGGTCACATGACCCGACGCGTTTACGCTGCGCGCTCCGGAGCACTTCCGGGTGCGTTTACGCAGCGCGATCGTAGGCGCTTCCGGGGCGCAAACGTGGCGCGATCGTAGGCGCTTTTCCGTGCGTTTATGCGCCGCGCACGTATGCGCTTCCGAGGGCACTTACCTTGCGCGCCGAAGTGACGTCATCAATCTTTTATAGAAATGCATAATCATTTTCCATATTAAAAAAAACAAATTTTATTTGTATGGTACGAAATGTTTTGCATTATTATTAACTTTTCATTCATATTTTTTTTTCACGAACGACAGTTGCGCTCTGGGTGCGCTTTCAGATGAGCTCTCGGAGAAGCTTACAGGAGAGCTTAGCTGAAAGCTTCCCGGAGCGCGCACCCAGAGCGCAAAAGAAAAAAAATTATAAAAAAAAATGAATACTTAAAAAAAAACAGCAAATTGTAAAAAAAAAAAAGGTTAGAAACTCGATATACAAAGGAATTAGCATTTAAAAAACTATGAAATTCACTGAAAAAACCATAGGTTTCACACCAGTTATAGTTAGGAATTAGCATTTAAAAAACCTATGAAATTCACTGAAAAAACCATAGGTTTCACACCAGTTATAGTTAGGAATTAGCATTTAAAAAACCTATTAAATTCACTGAAAAAACCATAGGTTTCACACCAGTTATAGTTAGCTGGAAATTTTACTGATATAAAACCATTGAAATTCCCACGTTATAGTTAGATGGACTCACTATAACTTGCGCGTGCAATGCACTGCTGATGATGTCTTATTAAGCCAGTTAACCAATCAATTTTTAAAAACCATCCATTTAGACACTTATTTAAACATTTATTCTTCCATCAACTTTTACATATACATATATAAAATATATTTATTTTTCAGAAAGACACACATTCACTGGATGGTGTCATCAGTGATGTCATGAGTGATGTCACTGACCATGTCATGAGTGATGTAATATGTGATGTCATCAGCAGTGCATTGCACGCGCAAGTTATAGTGAGTCCATCTAACTATAACGTGGGAATTTCAATGGTTTTATATCAGTAAAATTTCCAGCTAACTATAACTGGTGTGAAACCTATGGTTTTTTCAGTGAATATATATATATATATATATATATATATATATATATATATATATATATATATATATATATATATATATATATATATATAATTATTTTTTTTTGCTGCAATGTTGGTTAAAGCTGGAGCGCTCAACAGTGGCTGTGTGCGCAGGACCAACCACAGGTCGATTGTAATTTTCTATCAAAGATTATACGCCGCACTCAGGAACTGTTGTAAACTCATTTATTTGGCAAACTCCAAAGCAAACGGGTCTGTCACACCGACGCGTTTCGTGCTCACGCCCTTTCTCACAGTGGGTGGCACTACTTCCGTTTCTGCTTTAAAAGGCTTTGCATTACGTTCTACGTTCCCTTGACTTCTGGGACTTGTAGTCAGTATATTTTACTTAAAGCAAAATGACACCTTTTGTGACAGTTATATATATGTTTAGGCCAAAATTTCTTACACATTGCTTATATCAATAGCACTCATTCATTACAATATGTAGACATCACTTTTAGGTATAGTACCTAACTACAGTTGACTTGCATATTTCTTTAAGTGCAATCGATTTGCTTGCCTTTTTACCACATTCATTTTATATGAGACATTCTTTTGGGTATAGTACCCCTGTGTTTCTTCCTATATTCACAGTCTCATGTGGCTCCGTCTCTTTCTAGGCCAAATCTTCTCCTCACTTGATCACAATTATTTTAAGATTATTTACATCTTTTTGTTCCATACTCTAGTTCGTTTGAAAGTGGAATCCATCTTTATCTCAAACATCAATTTCATTTTGCTTTAATTTTTGTTCATTGGTTGGATTTAAAGGATTGTACAAAAAGTTCCTCATCAAGGTTCATCCTCCTTTGGATTTTTGTTTTCATTCGGATTATATACTTTGATTCAAGTTGTCTTAATTTTAATTTTCGATCACCCAGTCTTTTGTTTTCTTTGACACTGTCTATTCCAAAAAAACACATTTTCTTCCAGTCTCCTCCTTCGCATTCAAGTAAGTGTTTTGCCGTTGCATATGCCACATCTCTATTTTTTACGGCTCTAATGTGTTCCAGTATTCTCTTCTTAAGTGTACAGATTGTGCTTCCTATGTACATCTGGTTGCAGTCACATTGGATGGCATACACAACATATTGAGTAGTGCACGTTATTTCTGATTTTATTTCGATCAGTCTTCCCTCCGGATCTCTAAAGGATTTCTTGTTTTTTCCTATTTTGTAGGCCTTACATTTCCCACATTTGTTAAAACCAATCTTTCGTTTTTCTAGCCAGTTCGTAGATGTTTCAATTGGAATTTCAAAATGGATTTTTACTAGCATGTCCTTTAATGAGTATACTTTTCTGAAAGTCATATTTGGTTCTTTACCAATGATTCTTTTTAGATCTGAGTCTTGATGTAGTAAAGGCCAGTATTTTTGCACACATCCTCTAATATTTTGTGCTTCCTTGCTGTAATTTTGGATCAATCTGGTAGCTTTTTGGATGTTTTCTATTGCTTTTGCTGGTGAATGCATTAGGATTTCAGTTCTTGTTCTTTTTTGAATTTTTCCAAATTTTTGTAAAGATCTCTCCCTTTGTATCCTCTTGTTTTTAGTCTAGATGCACATTTGGAAATTTCTGCATTTGCTTCATCTTCTTTCGAGCAATTTCTCTTCATTCTCGTGAATTCTCCAAACGGAATGCTTCTTATGACTGATTTTGGGTGGAAGCTTTCCGCATGTAGGATACTGTTGGTGGCAGTGGTTTTCCTAAATAATTTGGTGTTGATTTGGTTATTTTCGATATATACTGTGATGTCCAGAAAGTCGATTCTACTTTTGCTCGTATTACATGTGAATGACAGCCAAACTTTATTGTCATTGAGTTTTGAAAAATATTTAATGAATTCATTCTTGGTGTCGTTCCATATAAGAAAGAGGTCGTCGATGTACCTTGACCAGAGCATTATTTTTCCTTAGTCTCGTTGTTGTCTGGTCCCCAGGCTATCTCCTTCTCCCACCAACCCATGGTTAGGTTGGCATAGTTTGGGAGAGAAGGAGATGCCCATGGCACATCCACACAATTGTTGGTATATGTTGTGATTGAAAAGAAATATATTGTTGTTTAGACACGTGCCGATCAGTGTTAGTAGCATAGCTGAATGTTCCAAATGGGATATGTTTCTTTGTTTCAGAAAGTAGGCGCATGCATTCAATCTCACTGAGTGTTCTATTGATGTATATAGGGACACTACATATATATATATATATTCACTGAAAAAACCATAGGTTATAGACCATATATAGTTAGGAATTAGCATTTACAAAACCTTGAAAATTCTCTGAAAAAACCATAGGTTTTAGACCTTATATAGTTAGGGATTAGCATTTACAAAACCTTAATTTACTCGCACAAAACCATTGAAATTCACATATATAGTTAGTTGCACTAACTATATATCGCGCACCCGCAATCCACTGCTGATGATGTCACATATTACATCATTCATGGCATGGTCAGTGACATCACTGATGACATCACTGATGACATTATCCAATGACTGTATGTTTCTGTAAAGTTAAAATATGTCTTACATATTGAAGAATGAGTGGATGTATAAGTGTCTGGATGAAGAATTTAGTAGGTGCATGACTGACTGTATGAGTGAGTGATTAAATGTGTCTCACTGAGTGCATGGGTTAGTGACCAAACTGTCTTAATTTGTGCATCATTATGTCTGTTGTTCTGTAAGCTGCTGCATGTATTGATCAGTAGCTATATGAGTAACTATATGGGTTATTGATTGGTTGCCCAAATATTTGTTTGGGAGACTGTGTGTGTGTGTGTAGGTGGCTGGGAGGTGTGTAACTCTGTGCATAGATGTGTGAGCAGTTGATTCACTAGATGTATGGGTTCAAAAGTTCATGTGGAATCAGCTGTATGGGAGGTTGACTGTGTGCATGAGTGTCTTGGTGAGTGAATGGATATCTCAGTGCTACATGTCAAAGTAATTACATATGTAAAACACAGTATATGTGAGAGTTGACATATATAAATAACTGTGCATAAGAGCCAGTGAATGTGTGAGTGGCTGTATGGATCATTGTAAACTTGTATCAGGGATTGTATAAGAGAGTAAATATGTGTTACTATATGTTTGAATAAGTAAGGTGTGTATAACTGTATAGTTGAGGAAATGGAGGTGTGATAGATTTTTTGCATGACTGACTAGGTGTGTGAGTAACTCCATGGATGAGCAACAGTCTGTGAGTGTCTGTTCACACTGATTGTATCTAAGGTTATATTAGAATCTGAAGAGGTTCATCGTATTATCACATGAATGATATCATCAGTGATGTGATGAGTAATGTCAAATGAGATGTCATCAGTGATGTCATTCGAGATGTCATCAGTATTGTCATCAGTGATGTCATTTGAGATGTCATCAGTGATGTCATCAGTGATGTCACTGACCATGTCATGAATGATGTAATATGTGACATCATCAGCAGTGGATTGCGGGTGCGCGATATATAGTTAGTGCAACTAACTATATATGCGAATTTCAATGGTTTTGTGCGAGTAAATTAAGGTTTTGTAAATGCTAATCCCTAACTATATAAGGTCTAAAACCTATGGTTTTTTCAGTGAATTTTCAAGGTTTTGTAAATGCTAATTCCTAACTATATATGGTCTATAACCTATGGTTTTTTCACTGAATTTCAATGGTTTTTTAATAGCAAATATCAAAAGCTGTAAAATGTCAAGTACGTGGTAGGTAAAAACATTTTCGTATTTATGCACGCTGATGTGCTTTGAACGCTGCCCCCCCCCCCATCTCTTTTCTTTTAGGAGTATTCTCTCTTTGCAGATAGTGAAGGGTAGGTAACACAGGCCTTTGCCCCCGTTGTAATCCGTCGTGCCTGCTTCCCTCTCCATTTGATTGATTGTTATCCTAGCATTTATTGTTTTGGAATTGGTTCTCTTTGGTTCATTCTCTATTTACAAGCAAGCACAGAGTGGCAACACTCTGTTTAGTCTTTGCAGATAGTGAAAAATCGTTAAAAAAACAAAAGGAATCAAGCAAAATCAGTAGGCCACTAATGGGATCTCTTTTTGACCTCGCTAAAATAGAAACATTATGAACAACCCCTCATGACAAATAGGAAACTAGTGAGAGGAACTGAGCTCGACGCCATGATAGCTGCAAGACAGCTCGGCTCCGCCGCCCACCCCACCCAAATAACGACAAACACTTTGCAAATATTATAAATATATACAACACACCAGCAAAGTAACAGGGTAAAACGTTTTATTAAATAACTATTTACATGGCAGCCTGCTGCAACATCGATCCAAACAAGCCTTTGTATTTTGGGCTCAAAATAAACCATCAATAGTAAGATTTTCATAGGTGAGTGTAGGTTCATGGTTTTCCATCCAAAGACTAAAAGCCTGGAGTGGGAGTGAAAGAACAATAACTAGGTAAGAAGGAAGGCAGAGGTTGTGGGAAGGACTCGGCATATGGTATGTTACTTGGTCCCTGAGATGCTTCGATGTCACTGCCTTGCACAAATGGCATAAGTCCTGGATGTGATGGTGATGCTCTCATGCTGACTCCAGCTTCAGTCTGAAACATCCAGAAACACTGTAGACTACCAATTCGATGACTTCCGGTGGAGCCCCAACGTGACCCGGTAGGGAAAAACTTGCCCTCCCCTCTTTTGACTGATGGTTCTTGTTACCTGTCCCCTCTGTTGTTATCTAACGGAACCTTTTTGGATTGCCGAGTGAGAAAAAAAAAGGTGGGGCTTTCATCATTTGGGGAAAAAAAATGTTTCAATCCAATGAAAAGTGTTATTTTTAGGTCATATGATCAAGCCTTCCATCAATAGGAAACCAAAAGTAAAATGAACCAATGAAAAGTTTTATAAACAAGTCACATGACCTGTTATGCGGCTTTGGGCTATAAAAAGCCTACAAAATCCGTTGGCCTGTGAGGCGGCGTCAGTAGCGGACCGATGTGCGAATAGGCCGAAGTCAGCACAACGCGCCAAGATCCGGATGGCACCGAGGTGGTGTCCAGCAAGTTGCACTGGTGTGGCCATCCTACAATGCTGCGCCAAAAGTCGGCGTGGGGTGCCCGGGGGGGGGAGGCGGTGCGAACTGGCCTCTCCCGCCTCCCCAGGTGGAGGCACCTCATCTGCAGTGCGGCGCCTCTTACCGTTTCACTCGCCGTCCACTTGAGTTGCGCCCGCACTTGCTGCTACAGTAGGCTGAAGGCAGCACAACGCGCCGAGATCCGGATGGCACCGAAGTGGTGTCCAGCAAGTTTCTGCACTGGTCTGGCCATCCTACAATGCTGCGCCGAAAGACGGCGTGTCCAGCTGAGTTGCGGTCACTCTTGCTGCTACAGTACGTTGAAGGCAGCACAACGCGCCGAGATCCGGATGGCACTGAGGTGGTGTCCAGCAAGTTTCACTGGTGTGGCCATCCTACAATGCTGCGCCGAAAGACGGCGTGGGGTGCCCAGGGGGGGGGGGGAGGCGGCACAAACGGGCCTCTCCCTCCTCCCCAGGTGGAGGCTCCTCTGCTGCAGTGGGGTGCCCCTTAGCGTTTCAGTCGCCATTCAGCTGAATTGCGCCCGCTCTTGCGGCACTGTGCCTCATCCGCCATTCAGCTGAGTTGCGCCTGCTCTTACGGCTACAGCGTCTCGCCCACCATCCAGCTGAATTGCGCTTACTCTTGCGGTGCAGCGAAAGGCGGCTGCAACAAGACTCTCAAAATGGCGGCTGGCTCTTTGGATTTGGGCCTGGTCCACTAAAATGGCCCTGGGACACCTTGGAACTCAGACGCTTGCCTGCTAGGGCATGGGCCCCATTCACGAAAGCGTCCCCTCTTTTGACTGATTGTTCTTGTTGCCTATCTCTTCTGTTGTCATTTAACGGAACCTTTTTGGACTGCCGAAAGAGGTTCTGGTCCGACCGCTGGTTGGTGGAGACATTTTGACTATATCCTGGACCTGCCCGGCCTTGCCCAAAATGGCGCCGGTATAAATGGGACTCGAAACTCCTTGTTGTGTACTGGTTGCCCAACCTTGATATCACGAGATACGTATGCAGTTTTGAAGCACATGGCGGGCGGGGACGAATACTGATTGAACATTTGGACATCCCTATTGATATTAAGTTCTGATGTGTTATTGATTACTGTACTATTGAAAGTTCGAATTAACGTCACCCATGGTACTTGCCCACAAATGTATATCTAGATAATTTTATTGTAACTGGCCCTGTCGTACTTTAATTATAAAATGTACGTCCACCGATTCCGCAACTGTTAGACACCTTAGTTCTTGCAACCTAATGGGTCGCCCGTTACGTTCTTCTACAGTGTAAATGTCCCCTCATCATATACGATTCCAGTTTGCTCCGTGGCCAGCCCACGTGGTATAGGCCCGTATTTGTATACTGACATTTTCACAATAAAGGTTTTTAAAACAAAACATGGTAGTAGTACCTAGATTGGTAAAGTTTTGAATAATAGCCACTGTTTTCGAATCAGTAAAAGGCAAGTGAAATAAAGCAGCCCGATTACATGAAGGTTAAAAGGTATAACACGCAGGAACGCAGTAAACATAAATGGTCAAGGGCTGTTGTGTTTTCCACTCCTGCAACATAAAGTGATCGATAAGAATCCGATATTCATGCCTATCAGCGAATAAGACAGCAGGCCGAGTCTCTTTTGTTCAACGGATCCCTCATGGGACGAAGAAACGCCCTTTTTCTCGAAATAGGAATATTTTACTTGCAGGACAGTTGTATATTTCCCGGGAAAATATATTAGCCTGGAACATTGTTAGTGATAAACTGTTAATGCATCTGGGTCCTTTGCTTTACAAGTCAGAGTCAGAAAAAAAAGGTGGGGCTTTCATCATTTGGGAAAAAAAATGTTCGAAAGCAATGAAAAGTGTTATTTTTAGGTCATATGACCAAGCCTTTCATCATTAGAATAACAAAAGTAAAATGAACCGATGAAAAGTTGTATTAACAAGTCACATGACCTGTTATGCTTACGTTACGCGCTGCGCACCGCGCTCTGGATCGTTTCCGGGAAGCTGTGCCTCGTGCACCGGAGCACTTCCGGGTGCGCTAACGCGGCGCGTCATATGACGCATTACGCGACAAAGCAGGTCCAGAATATAGTCAAAATGTCTCCACCAACCAGCGGTCGGAACACAACCCCTTTCAGCATTCCAAAAAGTTCTGTTAAATGACAACAGAAGGGACAGGCTATAAGAACCATCAGTCAAAGAGGGGAGGGCAAGTTCTTCTCTACCGGGTCACGTTGGGGCTCCACCGGAACTGATCGAATTGGTAGTCTATAGTGTTTCTGGATGTTTCAGACTGAAGCTGGCGTCAGCGTGAGAGCATCACCATCTCGTGGCTCCGTCGTGGCCATTCCGCGAGCAATCATGGCAGCCGCTCCCCACCGGAAGCCTGCGGGGGTCGGGGGCCCCAATGACTTTTGTAGAATCTTCAAGGCTGAGGGGACGCTTTTGAGAATGGGGCCCAAGCCCTAGCAGGCAAATGTCCGAGTTCAAATGTGTCCCAGAGCCATTTTAGTGGACCAGGCCCAAATCCAAAGAGCCGGCCGCTATTTTAAGAGTCCTGTGGCAGCCGCCTATCGCTGCACTGCAAGAGTGGGTGCAATTCAGCTGGATGGTGGGCGAGACGCTGTAGCCGCAAGAGCGGGCACAACTCAGCTGGATGGTGGGCGAGACGCTGTAGCCGCAAGAGCGGGCGCAACTCAGCTGAATGGCAGATGAGGCACAGTGCAGCAAAAGCAGGCGGTAAACAGCAGAATGGCGACTGAAACGGTAAAGGGGCGCCCCACTGCAGCAGAGGAGCCTCCAGCTGGGGAGGCGGGGAGGCCCGTTCGTTCCGCCTCCCCCCCCCCCGGGGCGCCCCACGCCTTTTTCGGCGCAGCATTGTAGGATGCCATGACCAGTGCGACAACTTACTGGACATCACCTGAGTGCCGTCCGAATCTTGGCGCGTTGTGCTGCCTTTGGCCTATTCGCACAAAGGACCAATACTGACGCCACCTCACAGCAGCCCATTGTTTAAAATGTTTTTTTTTAACGTGTTTACTTTGTTGGAGCGTTGTATATATTTATAAGTTATTAAAGTGTTATAATCATACTACTTTGTTGGAGTGCTATATATTTTTAATGTGACACATAATTGTGAAGACTTTAATGTACAAAAAGACATCCCTGGAATCTTCCGCTTCAGGCTCGATCCCACACACCCTCACAGTAAGAATCCCCTCCCCAATCACAATACAGGATCGTTATCAGATAGTAGGAACGCGTGTGGTGTGACGGATCTCATGGGGTGGGGGCCTTGATCTACTGTAACTCCTTTGAAGAGGGGTGATTCTTTACAGTTGGGGCCATAAACTACATCCGCAGGGCTAAGTGATAGCCTGGGACCGGCCTGGACAATCAGACACAGAGGAAGAGGAGCGTCAGAGGGTACGGTAGTGAATAGGGTGAAAGGGAGGTGTCGGGCGGGCACAGGGTGTGATTCTCAGGGAATAGCAGCGCAGATGGGGGGAGGTTTATGGCCCATGCATGAGAGAGAGAGCAGGGGTGAGCAGTGCGTGGGGGAGATGCTTGCGAGGGTGGGGAGCCATGCTGAGGATCGGCGGCGTGCAGAGAGTGGGTCTGGTCAAGGCATCTAAAATGGCTGCCGTGCACGACAAAAGTGTGGCATTGGAAAAAAGGCAAGATGGCGCAGACAATGTTTATCAATACGGATTAATTTATAACAATTATTTTTAACAATATATTTACTCGCAGTGACAAAATGGCGGTCAACACTTCCTGATTTCCTTCGAATCGAACGTTAACAGACGTCACGCAGCAAAAAATTGAAAATCCGCTCACGCGCAGCTGCTGGAAGACATGTATCAACATATATGAGCATCCTCAGCCACCCCCAGAAAACATAGGGGGTCAGGATACGTCTCCCGTACCCCCTTATACCCATTTCCCACATTGTTTTTTCTCCATCTTGTAATTTAATTAAAACGAAACACAAAATGGCGAATTCCCGTTTCGCTACCGGTTCACGAACCGGGAAGCCCTTCTACCGCGAAAAATCAAATTTTTTTTATTTGCCCCACGGGACCCTTTAATAACTCCAAGATCATTCTTAGGAGGTCAAGAGGGGTCTACCTTGCCCCCTTTCATTAAATTCCCCCTTCGTTTCTCTCCTCCTCTTGTCTCTCGATCCTACCGAGAGACAAGATGGCGGCCGTTCCGGACTGTTTAGAATGTTGACAGACACCGGAGAGCCAATCAGCTTCGCTTCGCAAAGTTCCGTAACGCGAAAAGTACGCGAACCGGAGCGCTACCCGGGACGCTGTCACAGATATATCTGTTTTTTAAAACGTTAATTTCTCAAAATCCACTGGAGCACATATATTGAGACCCAGCAAAGGCACATCGGGCTAACAGTCCCTACAATTTTGCCAAGTTTCGTGCAAATCCATTCAGCCGTTCGAGCTAAAAGTGAGGCCAAACGCCCTATGGAAAAATGAATGGGAAAAACGTGTTTTGGGACCCCCCTTTTTTCTCGGCCCCCCCTTGACGAAACCCCCCAAATTTTCAGGGGCTGCTCAAAATCAAAATGTGCCATTTTCCTGAAAATTTCAGCTGACTCCGTCCACAAACGCCAAAGTTATTAGACATAGAATTTTCAAAAGTCCCACAGAGAAAAAATCCTAACTATCTATACCTACTGGCGACCGCCAGTAGGTAATATATATATATATATACGCGTTTTTCCCATTCATTTGGAAAGACAACTTAACGTTGAGCAGAGGAAAATATATGACGAAGTTACCAACCAAATTGAGCATGGATTAAGTCATGAGAAGAAAGAGTGCTCATGTACGTCGTTGAAGCCTGTCCGACTGTACGTGAGTGGAGAAGCAGGAACTGGAAAAAGTTTCCTCATTAAAGCAATTTCATGTTATCTGCAGAAAAGGACTGAGTCATCGCTGTCTTGTGTTGTGACCGCTCCAACTGGACTGGCAGCTCATAACATTAAAGGGATTACTTTGCATCGGCTACTGATGCTGCCAGTGGAGCATGATAACAAATTACAATACCACAAGTTATCTGGGGATGCTTGTTGTGAAGTATCTAGAGTCTTGAAGAAGATGAAACTTCTTATCATTGATGAAGTAAGCATGGTTTCCAATGTCATGCTTGCCTTTGTGCATTTGAGAATGCAGGAAGTTCTTAAAACAGGGTATGATGTGTTATTCGGTGGCAAACACATAATTGTTTTCGGTGATCTTCTGCAGCTGACACCAGTGAAAGGACAACCAGTGTTTAAACTGCTTACACATGAAGATACCAAGAAGTGCCTAGGGAGCATTGGCAACGTTAACATATGGTTAAACTTCAGTTATGCTGAGCTGCGTGAAAATATGCGTCAGGCGAAGGACGAAGATTACAAGAATATTCTACAAGATGTTAGAATCGGGAAAGTGACTGAGCGTGGTAAAGATGCTTTACATGCACGATTACTGTCAAATTTATATCCAGAAGAAGACGTTTTGCCAGAGGATATTTTTCAGAAAATTACTGTGAAGAAATCTGGAATATGTTTGATGCCAACTCTTGCATAATGTTCCATCTTCAACAACAAAATGTTGAATTTAGAAAAACAAGAGATTGTGAAACTGGATGCTATTGACAAAATAGAGCATATGGGAGCAACAATTATTTTGTCTGAGAATTTGAAATCTAAATTGGATTCATTAGAGAAGACTATATCTAAAACTATATCTAAAACTGCGGGTTTTGAAAAGACTTTGAATGTGTGCTTAAATTGCCGTATCATTTTGAGAAGGAATTTACATGTTGAAAGAGGTCTGGTAAATGGATCAATGGGTAATGTTGTTGATTTTGAGAAATACAGAAGTAGAGATGGAATTGAATTTTTAAAAATTAAATTTGATGGCATTGAGGAAGTACAGCTAATTGGTTGTTGCACAGCAAGGTTTTTGCTTGTGAAAGACTTATTTGTTCGCCGTAAGCAGTTTCCTGTTTGCTTGGCATATGCGGTGACAATTCATAAATCGCAAGGTTTAAGTGTAGACACTGCTTTAGTGAATATTGGCAGTTCTGTATTCAAAGAGGGTATGGCTTATGTAGCATTGTCAGGAGTCAGAACTTTATCGGGATTGTACTTGATTGACTGTGATGTCACAAACATTTGTGCGGATCTAGATTGTGTTAAGGAATACAATAGGTTAAGAAGAGAGTATGCGCCACATTTGCCTCAATATCCTTTGTTTGAGAAACGTGTGGTAGGCCGGAAACGAAGTAATATCAGTAATAGAAGGGAGGTTGAAGCAAAAACAGCAAAAGTCGATGATCCAAAAATTGTAAGCAGGAATAAAATGAATTCTGTTGAAAATGTTGTTGGTTTTAAATTTGAAAATAGTTCTGGTGTCAACTGCTATGCTAATGTAGTTGTTAATGTTCTCTTTTCACTAGAGACTTTAAAAGAACAGATTGTGAACAATTCGGAACAAAGTTTATGCTGTTTGTTGAATTCTGTGTTAGAGAAATGTAGTGCTGATAGAACGAGAGTAGAAAGTGTGTCTGAAATTCGTTTTCTGTTAGACGAATGTTCAGGTCAAACAGAATTCTCTGAAAATATTCAGCAGGATTGTCAGGAGTTTTTAATGTATATGCTTGATGTATTGCAAGATGAGGGTGTAGATGTAGATTATCTATTTGGCCTTTCTTATCAATGGCAGCATGACTGCGAGAACTGTAGTACTAGTGTAGACTCAGAAAGATTTATATATTTAACTTTGCCTGACAGTAAATCAGTATCCTTCAATAAGCTAGTAAAGGCAGCCGATCAAAACATGGAGTGTAGCCAATGTAAGTCTGCAATGCTGTCCACGTTAATTTTACGAAGTTATGGCCAGTATGTCATTTTAATGTTCCAACGATGTAGGCCTGATGGAACTAATTGACAACTTTAATTAATAATTTTGTGGCTTCGCAGTTGTCAATATCAGGAAGGACTTTTATAACTACTGCAATTATATATCATAACGGTCCTTCATCTAATTCAGGACATTATATAGCTTATTTAAAATCTGGAAACGGCTGGTCATTCTGCAATGATTCTGTTTTAACTTTCAAAAAAAGATTGCCTTTCCACCTTCAAAATTCTTACCTGGTGTTCTTACAACCAAAATTTTAGGAAAGGAAGCTTGGGATTTGTTTAGAGGAATTTCCAGAGGTTCTAATGGCTCCTACTCTATATGGCCTTGTGGATAATTGTCGTACAGAGCGAAAACTGTTTGTGTTTATAAGCTAAGTCAAGCAGCAGATCAAAATAAGGAGTAGAGGAAATGTAAGTCTGCTATGCTGTCCATATTTTTTATGGTAACTTATGGGTGAAATGTCATTTTACAATTTGAACTACATAAACTGGATGAAAAAAAGTTGTAGGTCTAATTAAACATTTTTGGGCTACACAGTCATCGATTTCAGGAAGAACACTTGCAACTGCAGCTATTATATATTATGATGGTCCTTTGACAACATCTGGATATTACACAGCTTATTTGAAATATAAAAAAGTCTAATCTTTCAGCAAACATTACTAATTGAGTACGAAGCAATGTTGCCTTTTGACTTGATTACTGAAGTGAGAATTTAGGGTAGGTAATTGGACTATAATGATTCTAGGTGTTGCTGTAATTTAGTGTGCTGTTTTAAATTGCTTTGTATGTCTCAGTTTTCTTAAAACAATGGAGTTTATCTTTCGGAAAGTGGCGGGCAGAAAATAGTAACAGCACAACAGAGTATAAGCTGTTCATAGGACATCCTTTGACGTCATAGAAAGTAAGTTACTTTGGAGGAGTTCTCATTTCTGCTTAGTTATATTATTTGGGTTTTTTAAACACAATCATTTTGATTGTGTTTTTTTTCCCCGCTGTTATATGATGAATACCTTCAACTCACTGTTTTCAGTGAAATTTGATATTTTCTGATAACAGCAAAAATAAACCATTAAATATGTTTAATTAATTTTCTACTTTGAATTGTGATTTATAATATGTATTCATTTTGTCTCATGCTCACTCTTTTTTTACTACCTTGTATTAATTTAAATTTTTTTGTTCTTTCTTACACAGATTAAAAGTATAAAAATGATAATTGACTACGTTAATGACAATTATAAGGTAAGTGTTTACTACTCTTTACGTTACATGTCTATCAGATTTAACTTTTATTAGTTCCACTGTTTCATTTCTTTAACCCTTAGTTTCCTGCCTTTGCTACTTCCTTCATTTCTTTTTCTATTACTTATTTATACTACTCTTTTCACTCCTTTTATCAGTCCCTCTTTCAACAGTAACTGTGTGTTACTCCCTCTATTTGACTTTCTTTTCACATTACTCTCTGTTTATTTACTCGTCTTTTTAAAAAAAAACATTTTTTAGTTCGCTCCCGGTTCGCGTACCGGAACGCTAACCGGAAAGCGAATCAAAAGAAATAGAGGATGCTAGAGTGCTAAACATTCTAGCAATTTTTTTTAAAAGGGAAGGTAGTTCTGAAAAGAACTTTTTTATTATTATTTTTGTTGTTTTATATTTTTTTTGTGTTTTTTTGGAGGAAGGGGAAACAAAAATGATTCACTTCAAAGGACTCAACAGGAGCTACAAAAAAAAAAATATTTTCTTGGACGTTTTGGACATTGATGATGTTCATATGCTCTATTTATTAGAGTAACACTCCTCACTCCACATGAAATTAATTTGCCACAAGCTATACATGTCAATTTCATCTGCCCAAAGTTATTTTGGAGATTTGGGACCGTTTCCCTTGCCTCTGATTCAGTTATTGCTAGTTCAATGGTGGATGTATTGGCTGGTCGGGGGTTATCCACCAAATCTCTAATTTGTGCAGCACTATAATTAACCGGGTGCCACCTCTCCATGTGTCGATGCATGGTATGATTACCATAACTATATTTTTTTCCGGTCCCTCTGGAGAGTTTTTCGTGGCAGATGAGGCAGGTAACGTACCTGGCATTTACTTTCTTTTCATGTGAAGGAAAAGAAAAAAATTGCCAAATAAAATTGACTTTAACATGGGACGTCCTTGGCATTTCTTTCAAAAAAACCCTTGTCCCTTGCTCCTGTTCCTCGTCTTCCTCTTCTTCCTCCTATTGTTGGAAGATGACCTGGCCAGTTGGTCCTCTCTTCTTTGGTGGTGGTGGAGGTGGTGGGGATCCACCAGCTGCAGCTACTACAAATGCCATGACTAAGCAAGCAAAAACAGGTCTTTCTATCATAAAAATGAAAGTCGGAGTGAGGAAAAAAGGTGGGACTTTCATCCTTTGGAAAAAAAAAATGTTCTAAACCAATGAAAAGTGTTTATTTTACGTCATATGATCAAGCGTTCCATCATTAGGAAACTAAAAGTAAAATGAACCAATGAAAAGTTTTATGAACTAGTCACATGACCTGTTATGCTTACGTTACGCGCTCCGCACCGCGCCTCGGATCGTTTCCGGGGTTCTGCGTTTCGCGCCTTGGTTCGCGTTCCAGAACGCTTCCGGGTGCGCTAACGCGGCGCGTCATAAGGCGCATTACGCAGTAACACGATACGTTGCGATTACGCGTCGCGTCACGATGTGGCTTTCGAACGCGGTCCTTGCACTAACGGAACGTTTACCGGTTCGCAGACCGGCAGCGAAACAAGAAAAAATAATTTAAACTATAATATAAATTGAATTAAAAAAATATAACACAAAAATATATAAAATATATTTGTGAATTAGAATAAGAATATATTTTACAGCTATAGATATTAGCTTTTAAAAAACCAATGAAATTCACTGAAAAAACCATAGGTTATAGACCATATTTAGTTAGGGATTAGCATTTACAAAACCTTGAAAATTCACTGAAAAAACCATTGGTTATAGACCATATATATTTAGGGATTAGCATTTACAAAACCTTAATTTACTCGCACAAAACCATAGAAATTCGCATATATAGTTAGTTGCAATAACTATATATCGCGCACCTGCAATCCACTGCTGATGATGTCACATATTACATCATTCATGACATGGTCAGTGACATCACTGATGACATCACTGATGACATCTCAAATGACATCACTGATGACATCACTGATGACATCTCAAATGACATCACTGATGACATCACTGATGACATCTCATTTGACAATACTGATCACATCACTGATGATATCATTCATGTGATAATACGATGAACCTCTTCCGACTCTAATATAACCTTAGATACAATCAGTGTAAACAGACACTCACAGACTGTCACTTATCCATGGAGTTACTCACACACCTAGTCAGTCATGCAAAGAATCAATCACACCTCCATTTCCTCATCTATACAGTTATATACACCTTACTTATTCAAACATATACTAACACATATTTAGACTCTTATACAATCTCTGATACAAGTTCTCAATGATCCATACAGCCACTCACACATTCACTGGCTCTTATGCACAGTTATTTATATATGTCAACTCTCACATGTACTGTGTTTTACATATGTACTTACTTTGACAAGTAGCACTGAGATATCCATTCACTCACCAATACACTCATGCAGACAGTCAACCGCCCATACAGCTGTTTCCACATGCACTTTTGAATCTATACATATAGTGAATCAACTGCTCACACATCTATGCACAGAGTCACACACCTCCCAGCCACCCACACACACACTCAGTCTCCCATACAAATACTTGGGCAACCAATCAATAACCCATATAGTTACTCATATAGCTACTGATCAACACATGCAGCAGTTTACAGAACAACAGACATAATGATGCACAAATTAAGACAGTTTAGTCACTAACTCATGCACTCAGTGAGACACATTTAATCACTCACTCATACAGTCAGTCATGCATCTACTAAATCCTTCATCCAGACACTTTTACATCCACTCATTCTTCAATATGTAAGACATATTTTAACTTTACAGAAACATACAGTCAGTGGATGATGTCATCAGTGATGTCATCAGTGATGTCACTGACCCGTCATGAATGATGTAATATGTGACATCATCAGCAGTGGATTGCGGGTGCGCGATATATAGTTATTGCATCTAACTATATATGCGAATTTCTATGGTTTTGTGCGAGTAAATTAAGGTTTTGTAAATGCTAATCCCTAACTATATATGGTCTATAACCAATGGTTTTTTCAGTGAATATATATACCATGTGATCAAGACTGTAGGAACAGTCGAAATGCGTTATGGCGGACAGGCTCAGCAAGACACCTAAATAAAACACCCTGTTATTGCACAGAAGTTGGGTTCAACTCTTCGTTCTTTCCTTGCTGATTGTTTGATATAATTGGCGGCACAGGCTTGTGCCAGAACGAGTTTGGTTTCATATATATATATATATATATATATATATATATATTCAATGAAAAAACCATAGGTTATAGACCATATATAGTTAGGAATTCGCATTTACAAAACCTTATTTTACTCGCACAAAACCATTGAAATTCCATATATAGTTAGTTGCGCTAACTATATATCGCGCACCCGCAATCCACTGCTGATGATGTCACATATTACATCATTCATGACATGGTCAGTGACATCACTGATGACATCACTGATGACATCTCAAATGACATCACTGATGACATCACTGATGACAACACCCAGCGACTGTATGTTTCTGTAAAGTTAAAATATGTCTTACATATTGAAGAATGAGTGGATGTATAAGTGTCTGGATGAAGGATTTAGTAGGTGCATGACTGACTGTATGAGTGAGTGATTAAATATGTCTCACTGAGTGCATGGGTTAGTGACTAAACTGTCTTAATTTGTGCATTATTATGTCTGTTGTTCTGTAAACTGCTGCATGTGTTGATAGTAGCTATATGAGTAACTATATGGGTTATTGATTGGTAGCCCAGGTATTTGTATGGGAGACTGAGTGTGTGTGTGGGTGGCTGGGAGGTGTATGACTCTGTGCATAGATGTGTGAGCAGTTGATTCACTAGATGTATGGTTTCAAAAGTGCATGTGGAAACAGCTGTATGGGCGGTTGACTGTGTGCATGAGTGTATTGGTGAGTGAATGGATATCTCAGTGCTACATGTCAAAGTAAGTACATATGTAAAACACAGTACAAGTGAGAGTTGACATATATAAATAACTGTGCATAAGAGCCAGTGAATGTGTGAGTGGCTGTATGGATCATTGTGAACTTGTATCAGGGATTGTATAAGAGAGTAAATATGTGTTAGTATATGTTTGAATAAGTAAAGTTTGTATAACTGTATAGTTGAGGAAATGGAGGTGCGATTGATTCTTTGCATGACTGACTAGGTGTGTGAGTAACTCCATGGATGAGTGACAGTCTGTGAGTGTCTGTTTACACTGATTGTATCTAAGGTTATATTAGAGTCTGAAGAGGTTCATCGTATTATCACATGAATGATATCATCAGTGATGTGATCAGTAATGTCAAATGAGATGTCATCAGTGATGTCATCAGTGATGTCATTTGAGATGTCATCAGTGATGTCATTTGAGATGTCATCAGTGATGTCATCAGTGATGTCACTGACCATGTCATGAATGATGTAATATGTGACATCATCAGCAGTGGATTGCGGGTGCGCGATATATAGTTAGCGCAACTAACTATATATGGAATTTCAATGGTTTTGTGCGAGTAAAATAAGGTTTTGTAAATGCGAATTCCTAACTATATATGGTCTATAACCTATGGTTTTTTCATTGAATTTCAATGGTTTTTTAAATGCAAATTTCTAACTATATATGGTCTATAACCTATGGTTTTTTCAGTGAATTTCATTGGTTTTTTAAAAGCTAACATCTGTAGCTGTAAAATGTATTATTCTTTAAATCCCAAAATATATATAGATATTTATTGATAATTTTTTTTAAATATTTTTTTCTTCGCTTCTAGTTCGCGAACCGGAAAGCTTTCCGTTAGCTCATCTTGATGCCGCGATCTAGTCCGCGAACCGGTCAACGTTACGTTAGCGGAACAGTGACGCGTCGCGGAAGCGCGACATATCACGTTATCGCGTAATGCGTCTAATGACGCGTCGCGTTAGCGCTCCCGGAAGTGCTCCGGACCGCGAACTGGAAACGATCTGGGACGCGGCGCGCGCCGCGTAACGTAAGCGGAACAGGTCATGTGACTTGTTTATCAAACTTCTCATTGGTTCATTTCACTTTTGGTTTCCAAATGATGTATGACTAGGTCATGTGACCTAAAAATAACACTTTTCATTGGCTCAGAACTTTTGTTTTCCCCAAATCATGTAAACCCCTCCTTATTTCCTCACTCTGACTTTCATCTTGGTGAGAGAAAGACCATTTATCTGAAGATCCACAATGGCTTCCATTCTTGCTGCAGCTGGTGCACCCCCACCACCACCTCCACCTCCTCATAAGAAGAGAGGACCACCTAGTCAAATTATGACTAACAGAGAGGAGGAAGATGAGGAAGAAGAAGAAGAGGAGAGAGAGGAACAACAATTTGTTGATGAGTTGCCCCGGGTTTCTAAACGAAAATCCAGTTTCATCTGGCAGTTTTTCACCATCCCTCCTGGAACAAAGAAAGTGAATGCAAAATATGCCACCTGCCTCATCTGTGACTACAGATTGTCGAGAGGCACAGAAAAGAAGTACAGTATGGGGAACTATACAATGCATCGTCACATGAGCAGGTGGCATCCCTTGAACTACAGCCGGGCTGAGTTAAGGGATCTTGTAGACAATCCGACGGCAACTCCTGTGGCAAGATCTACATCTACATTGTCTTTGACGGGAAGAGAGGCACAAGAGACTGTGCCAAACATCCAACCTAACTTCCAGCACATAAAGTTATCTTGTGTCTACTGTGGTGATATGCTGTCATATGGCAACATGAGTGTCAACCTCATGAACATTGCATATGAAAATCATAAATGCCCTAATGCACCCAAAAAGTAATTTTCTTTTTTTTGCTCCAGTTGAGCCGTTCTGAAAGCCTGTTTTTTGTTGTCTCCCCTCCATAAAAAAAACAAAAAAAACATAAAACAGTTCTAAAAATACAAAAAAATCAAAAAATGTTCAAAAAATAAAAAAAAATATAAAACAACAAAAACAAAAAAAAAACAGTTCTTTTCAGAACTACCTCCCCTTTCAAACAAAATTGCTAGAATGTTTATCACTCTGGCAAGCTCTATTTCTTTTGGTTTGCTTCAAGTTCGCTGACCGGTTCGCGAACTTTAAGCGAACTAAAAAAATATTTTTTTAAAAAAAAGAAGAGTTAGTATAAGGGAAGTAATCAAAGAATAATGTAAAAAGAAAGACAGCTAGAGAGAGTAAATGAGAGATAGTGTCAATGACATCATCAGCAGTGCATTGCGGGTAAAAAGAGTGGAAAACATTTACCTTATAATTCTTGTTACCTTTTTTAAATATTTTTTCATACTTTCAATCTGTAAAACAAAGAACAAACATTTCAAAAAATATTAAAACATGTATTTAAAAATTAGAAAAGACAAGGGAAAAGGTTCAAAAACAAACAGTTTTTCAACAACTTTGACATTTACAGAAGTCTCTGCTTCTCTACGTCCCCTACACAATCCTAAAGATATATATTCGAAAGAAACTGTATCTTGATGTTGCTGAACTGAGGCCTATTTTGGAACATGATGTTTTTCTTGCACTGCTAATGTCTCACAATAGTGATGCAATAGCAGCGCAAAAAAGATGTAAAGCCATAATAAAATTGTGTCTAACATTGTAAATGATTGTTTTAGGATGCAAATAAGATGTGTGCTTTCAAGAGCTTTCTTTGAGGTGAGGCCTCTTTTTATTATAAAAAAAAAAACACTACCCAGAAGTACAGCACTCTAAGCATTAAAATTGATATTTACAGAACTCAGCTTACCCATATGTACCACACATTTCTAAATGTATATCATAAGGACAAAAAGCATAACATTAATTATACATGTTAAATGGTTTATTTTTGCTGTTCTCAGAATGTATCAAATTTCACTTAAATCAGTGACTTGAAGGTATTCATCATGTAACAGCGGGGAAAAAAAAACACAATCAAAATGACTGTGTTTAAAAAACCCATACGACCTAAGAAATCTGATTTCAAAACTTCTTAAAATTAACTTACTTTCAATGACGTCAAACGATCTCTTATAAACA
Source organism: Lissotriton vulgaris (assembly GCF_964263255.1). Lineage (NCBI taxonomy): Eukaryota > Metazoa > Chordata > Amphibia > Caudata > Salamandridae > Lissotriton > Lissotriton vulgaris. The sequence continues at coordinate 660,586,295 of NC_141696.1, read as the reverse complement.
GCATCCACTCTGTTGTGCTTTAAATATTTTCAGCCCGCCACTTTCTGAAAGAAAACCTCCATCGATACGTGAAATATGTTACATAGAAAAAAAACTTCTCTCATTATATCACATGTTTCCACTAGGCCAAATCATGTTGCCGTGATTCGCAAGTCTTGTAATTCTTCCAATCAAATCCCGACATTTTCTATTTTCGCAACTTTCAAAAATAAAATATTTGAGATTATTTTCACAATCCTGGACTACTAATATCTTAGTCTTCTTTGTCACTCATGTTCTCCTTTTCCTATGACACTGATACTGCTTACTATGAAGCAGACTTACTTGCATCAGGTTTATATAGTTGGATTTTTAATCGAGACAGCATTGCAGACTTACATTCCCTCTACTTAAAATTTTGGTTTTAAAAACACCAGGTAAGAATTTTTAAGGTCAAACGGCAATTTTTTTTTGAAAGTTACAACAGAATCATTACAGAATGACCAGCCGTTTCCAGACTTTAAGTAAGCTGTATAATGTCCTGATGTTGTTGATGGACCATCGTGATAGATAATTGCTACAGTAACAAAAGTCCTCCCTGATATTGACAGCTGAGAAGCCACAACATTTTTTATTAAAGTTGACAATTTTGATCCATCAGGCCTACATCGTTGAATCATTAAAATGACATACTGGCCATATCTACGTATAAATAATGTTGACATCATATCACATTTACATTGGCTACACTCCATGTTGTGATCCGCTGCATTTACTAGCTTATTAAAGGACACTGATTTACTGTCTGGCAAAGTTAAATATATAAATCTTTCTGAGTCTACACTAGTAGTACTTGATACCATACAGTTCTCGCAGTCATGCTGCCATTGATAAGAAAGCCCAAACAGTTGATCTACATCTACACCCTCAACTTGCAATATATCAAGCATATACATTAAAAACTCCTGACAATCTTGCTGATTATTTTCAGAGAAGTCTGTTTGACCTGAACATTCATCTAAAAGATAACGAACTTCAGACACACTTTCTACTTTTGTTCGATCACTGCTACATTTCTCGAAAACAGAATTCAACAAACAGCATAAAATTTGTTCTGAATTCAACAGAATCTGTTCTTTTAAACTCTCTAGTGAAAAGAGAACATTAACCACTACATTTGCATAGCAGTTGACACCAGAACTGTTTTCAAATTGAAAACCAACAACATCTTCAACAGAATCCACTTTCTTTCTGCTAACAATTTTCGGTTCATTGACTTTTGGTCTTTTTGCAACAACCTCCCTACTATTAATGCTATTTCTACGTTTCCGGCATACCACACGTTTCTCAAACAAAGGATATTGAGGCAAATGTGGCGCATACTCTCTTCTTAACCTATTGTATTCCTTAACACAATCTAGATCTGCACAAATGTTTGTGACATCACAGTCAATCAAGTACAATCCCGATAAAGTTCTAACTCGTGACAATGCCACATATGCCATACCCTCCTTGAACACAGAACTGCCAATATTCACCAATGCACAGTCTACACTTAAACCTTGCGATTTATGGATTGTCACCGCATATGCCAAGCAAACAGGAAACTGTTTACGGCGAACATATAAATCTTTAACAAGCAAAAACCTAGCAGAACAACGACCAATTTGCTGTACTTCCTCAATGCCATCAAATTTAATTCTTAAAAATTCTATTCCATCTCTATTTCTGTATTTCTCAAAATCAACAACATTACCCATTGATCCATTTACCAGACCTCTTTCTACATGTAAATTCCGTCTCAAAATGATTCGGCAATTTAAACACACATTCAGAGTCTTTTCAAAACCCGCTGTCTTAGATATAGTCTTCTCTAATGAATCCAATTTTGATTTCAAATTATCTGACAAAATAATTGTTGATCCCATATGCTCTAATTTGTCGATAGCTTCCAGTTTCACAATGTCTTGCTTTTCTAAATTCAACATTTTGTTGTTGAAGATGGCACATTCTGCAAGAGTTGGCATGAGACATATCCCGGATTTCTTCTCAGTAATTTTCTGAAAAATATTCTCAGGCACAATCTCTTGTTTGGGATACAAATTTGACAGTAACCGTGCATTTAAAGCTTCTTTTCCATGCTCGGTCACTTTTCCAATTCTAATATCTTGTAGAATATTCTTGTAATCTTCATCCTTTGCCTGACGCATATTTTGATGCAGTTCTGCATAATTGAAGTTTAACCATATATTGACGTTGCCAATGCTCCCTAGGCACTTCCTGGTATCTTCATGCGTGAGTATTTTGAACACAGGTTGACCTTTTACTGGTGTCAGCTGTAGAAGATCTCCGAAAACAATAATGTGTTTCCCACCAAATAAGACATCATATTCAGTTTTAAGTACTTCTTGCATTCTCAAATGCACAAAGGCAAGCATGACATTGGAAACCATGCTTACTTCGTCAATGATAAGTAGTTTCATTTTCCTCAAAACTCTTGAAACTTCACAGCAAGCATCTCCAGATAACTTGTTGTATTGTAATTTGTTGTCATGCTCCACCGGCAGCATCAATAGACGATGCAAAGTAATACCTTTAATATTATGTGCTGCCAGTCCAGTAGGAGCGGTGACAACACAAGACAGCGATGACTCAGTCCTTTCCTGCAAATAACAAGAGATTGCTTTAATGAGGAAACTTTTTCCAGTTCCCGCTTCTCCACTCACGTACAGTCGGACAGGCTTCAACGACGTACACGAGCACTCTTTCTTCTCATGACTTAATCCGTGCTCAATTTCCTTGGTAACTTCATCATATATTTTCCTCTGCTCAACGTTGAGTTGTTTTTCCAAGTCTTGTAAGTTAACTGAATCCTCCTGAGCATGTGCCATGGCTCTTTCTACTTCATTCATAGCAGTGGCAGCTTCATTTTCGATAATAGGTCCTCCAAGTGGATCTTGACTCAATGAAACAGAACTCTGACTGTCCTGAGAACTGTCTCTGGCAATCTCGGCTGCAATCGTTGCTTCCTGCTCAATTTCCAAAGTTAGCATTTCTTGATATTTAGAAAAAGCAGGACATTCTATGGACTCCTTGGCTGCATTGAAAGAGTCTTCGTAACAGAGGAAATCTCCAAGCAGTTCCTCTTCTGCACGCCAAGGCTTGAAAAGTTGCAAAAGTGCTAAATAGAAAATCTCCTTTTTTTCTGGAGATTCGCCACTTAATTTTCGATGGTTTACTAATTGGCATTTTCTTTGCTTGACCAGGCATCCCTCATTTCCAATTACAGCATACACTCCTTTCTCAATATCTTCTTTGATGTTCCTCTTGAATATATAATTTTGGAGAACCTCATATAGACAAACATTCTCAAGGTGACTGCTTCGATTTGGATAATATGTATCCAACATGTTGGTCTTCAAAATGTCGGTACTGTTTGGTTCCTTTTCTGCCAAATACTCAATTTCCCGAACAGGTTTTAGAACTCGATTTCGCGTTGCAGCAAGACCAAGACTCGCCCAAACGAGACTCCTGGATTTGGCATAGAGACTTGCTGAAGACAATCGATCAGAACATTCGTAAGCTCCGATTTCTCGATGCGACAACATCTTCAGACTGAAACTGTACAACTTCTTGCTGAGGCTCTTTTCATGGGAAATGTCCTCCCACATATCCTTCAGTTCGGTCTTTTCTTTTTTGGTGATGTAAGATGTCACATACCGAGCCACAGCCATACAGTTGTCAGCCACAAACTGTATATCCATGTTGGCATTCCACATGGACAAAATCACTGGGTTGTAGTCATTGATGTACTTGGACTCTTCGTTCCTTTTCAAATTGTATGTATTCTTGGGTGATTTCCTCGTCACATTATGTCGCAGCGAAGACATCAAACTGTTCACTCTTCCTTTAGAAATCACCGGTCGTGGAAAGTTGAAACGACATTTGGTGTAGAACTTGTCCTTGTTTCCGAATTTACGACGACAGTACTTTCCACAACGATGGCTTTGGAAACGTAGAACTTGTTCTCTTAGACTTTTCTTCTCCGTTGCGTTTGGAACAGCACACGTAGAATACTGTTCGATGAAATTCATCACTAAGTCATCCGGATCTGTTCCAAATTTAGGTGCATCCTTGATCCACAGCAACATATGTATATGAGGGGCACCTCTTGCTTGATACTCCTTTCTCCAGAAGAAATCCAACACCTCTCCAAGAGGTGGATTCTTTTTATTTGTGATGAAAGACATCATAGCTTCAAATCTATGATTGAAGTACCTGCATACATTCACAGGATCCAAAGAACACAGTTCTCCAGGTGTCTTGAATTCAATGTTTTCAATATTTCCATTTGCCTCTCGTAGAAATTCAAGTAAGTCATCCCAGCCATACTCAGCACAGCTCAGAGTGAGGAACCATGTCGGAGTTCCTAAGTTCCTCAGCATACATTTTAAATCACCATGACGACGGTACCAGTACTCATTAGTACCACGCTGACACGCCATGAGATTAATTAAGTGAGAATCCAAAATACTGTCTTGGACATTGACTTTATGCATAAAGTCACTTGCCGAGATGTTTCGCATCTGTATACCACTTTTTAAGATGTGGTTCACTGCATATGAAAGTCCAGACAGATCGCTTTCAAACAGGAGATGAAACAAATAGGGAATGCATTGCCGAAACCTAGGATCTTCTGCATACAATCGTAAAGTCCGGTATTCAGACGCAGGAATTTCACGAGGTCGCTCATCATATCTTCCTCCTTGACCTGTGGGAAATAGCTGTGGGAAACACCGAGCTTCCAAACTTTCCTCCCAAACACTAATGGGACTCCCTTTGGCTTGTTTCATTTGAAACAACTCAATAGCATTCCCCATGACTTCCTTGGAATGCAAAGGATGAACACTATAATGTTCATATATTTCTTCACTTTTAGAGGCCTCTACTTTCTCAATTTGGCCAGCACACAAATCGCTATCCTCTTCATCACTTACTTCCTCTTCTGCAACATATACATTCTTATAGTACTTATTATTTTTCTTCAAATACACTGTTGCCTTTTTGACTTTCCTAACATCCACTAAATCTTGCCATATTTTCTTATTCTTTGTCGGAACCCCATTAACCAAGATAACCAGAGGTTCCTCTTCCACTTTTTCTATTCCAATTGTGTTAATGTTTTTCTTCAAATCTAGAGGCAAATAAACAACTCTTCCCTTTAATCCTCTCTGTAAATCTGCTGGAGGCAACTTCCCTGTCTTTGGCTCCATTCTTACAATAGCCTGAAAGGGATGGATACTTTGAATCAAAATAGATTCATAAGTATTTAAATCCTTCAATTCAGAAGGAATCTCAACCAATTCCAGATTATTATGAACTGCCCTAGCAGGCATCTGGTTTTGGTTTAATTTATTACAACAATAAGTACACACACGTTGATCCGATCCCAAATCAAAATAATTTTCTACCATCAAGTATGTGGCAAAATCCTTCCATTCACTTTATTTTCCCTTTCACTTTTTGCATATAAATCCACTACCTTAGTCTGATTCTTATAATAAGTGCGTCGACAACATACACAAGTGAAATTAGGCCTCTCACTTGATTTCATCTGAAACGTGGCAATTTCCTTCTGAAAATTATCTGTACTGGAAACCTGTACATTATCTTCCACATTACCCTCTACTTCAGGGTCAATTTGAACATTCTCATCTTTACTACCAAAGTAACAAAACTCAATTTCTTCACAAAGATTCTTCACATCTATTTCAGAACCATGCAAAAGAGCAGCACATAACTGTTTAAGCATAATTGCTGGACTCTTAGCATAATACAACATTCTCACTAATTTTCTCACTTTATTATGATGCACTGCTAGCATCCTGAAATGATGAAAAACACTCTGGCATACTCTCCTGGAAAGACAAGCCAGTGAATGACCACGCAAACCTGTCATTTGTCTCACTCTGCAAGGATCTAAATCTTGCAACAACTTCATTTTCTGCTTCAAACTTTTCTTATTAAATGTCCGTATAAAATCACAAAGCAAATTGATGGAAACCTGTCGCACACTGCAAATAGAACTACACTTCCAAATGTACACAGGACCCTTAGGACGTCTTCCTAAAACCTCATCACTTAGCGCCTCTTCTGTCTCTGTTGTCACAAGTTGTTCTTTTTCAACTGGACAACCATCCTTCACTTCATAAGCTCGACCACTGATGTCAACTGCATGCACCAAATCATTATCCTGAAAATAAGTCTCCTCATTAAAAAATGCCTCAGAACTTGAACTATGCATCCATTCTCCAGAAAAAACTTCACAAAAGTTAGTACGATTTACTACTCTCTTCCATCTACTTTTTGTTTTGAAATCAGAAATTACCTTGCTTAGTTTCCTAATTCTATTGATTACCAAAATAAACAACTTTCGCTTGATTTCAAAAGCATGATCAATAATTTTCTCTACATTTTTCTTCTTCCTATAAAATGCCGCTTTCTGTTGGCCTTTCTTTTTAATATTGTTCAATAAATTAACTAATATCCTATTACGGAACATTCGTTGTCGAATGTCCCTAAACTGTTGTTTCCTTCTACTATCATGCACAGAGTTATCTCTTCCTCTACCAGTAACATTTGTGATGTGTCTCTCCTTTCCATTTAAATTACTTTTCTTTTTGTGAACAGACACATTTTTTTGAGCAAAATTTTTTTTACTACAAATATTTCTTAAGAATGATTTCGTGCTCTTACCCGGACCTTTCTTGGTGTTTTGACAAGTATTTGGGGAAGAGGACTGCTGCAATAAAACATCATCCTGCTGTCTTTGACGTTTTCTAGCCTTTCGTATTCGACTTCTGGAAGGCATTTTCCAAACTATGAAAGAATCTGCAGTTGAATCTGTGAAAAAATATAATATAAAATGTTATTAACCACTATTACCAAACAGTAAATAAATAACAGTCATCTAAAACTTAATGCCGTACTAATTATTTAACATAGCAAATATTTTCCACCAGCACTGCATCACAAAAATGACACTCAATGGTACAAAACAGGCATACAACACTCATAAATCACTCCCTAATATTTTAAATCATTAATTCAGGATGACGATAAGATGTAGCCTATCTAAAGGTTTGTTTAGGCCCAGATCTTTGGACTGGGGTGAATGTGTGTCATTGATCCACATTCAGTCCATCACCTGTTTTGTTTATTTGAGGTGAAGCCAACACATGGTTGCAGATAAGATTTTCACTGAAAAAAAACCAAGGTAAAAAAACATGTGAAGGCCTACCAATGAAGTAAATCATTAAATGAAAACCAATACATTTCTGGAAATATGCACTACTAGTGCTTCATAAGATGTTTTGGGTCATATTTATAAGTTATTTGAGTATCTAGTATGCTATTTTACATTCTTCATGGTGCAAATTTATTGTAAATACGCTCCCACCTGCGGTTGGCAAATTTAGATTTTGATTATGGGAGTTAGATAGGCATGTTAATAATTTCCCAAAAATGGTATATAACCCCAAACAACCTTTGAAGCAAATGCTCTTAGCCATGTTACCCACCTCCCATTGGATAACATGGCTAAGAAGTGCTTGCAAATGTGATAATAAAAGGCCTGCAATGCATGAATATCGCAGAAAAATCAGCGATATTCATGCATTTTCCAACAAATGCTCTTAGCCATGTTATCCACTTCCTATTAAATAACATGGCTAAGAACTGCTCAGGGCCCCATGAGGAACGCTTTCCATTTAAAAAGGGAAAAATAACATCAAAGACACTAAAATGCCTTCTAAATATGAACCCAAACAACCTATGAAGCAATGTGAAAAAAACGGCCGCAATGCATGAATATAGCAGAAAAATCAGCGATATTCATGCATTTTCCAGCAAATGCTCTTAGCCATGTTATCCACTTCCAATTAAATAACATGGCTAAGAACTGCTCAGGGCCCCATGAGGAACGCTTTCCATTTAAAAAGGGAAAAATAACATCAAAGACACTAAAATGCCTTCTAAATATGAACCCAAACAACCTATGAAGCAATGTGAAAAAAACGGCCGCAATGCATGAATATAGCAGAAAAATCAGCGATATTCATGCATTTTCCAGCAAATGCTCTTAGCCATGTTATCCACTTCCTATTAAATAACATGGCTAAGAACTGCTCAGGGCCCCATGAGGAACGCTTTCCATTTAAAAAGGGAAAAATAACATCAAAGACACTAAAATGCCTTCTAAATATGAACCCAAACAACCTATGAAGCAATGTGAAAAAAAACGGCCACAATGCATGAATATAGCAGAAAAATCAGCGATATTCATGCATTTTCCAGCAAATGCTCTTAGCCATGTTATCCACTTCCTATTAAATAACATGGCTAAGAACTGCTCAGGGCCCCATGAGGAACGCTTTCCATTTAAAAAGGGAAAAATAACATCAAAGACACTAAAATGCCTTCTAAATATGAACCCAAACAACCTATGAAGCAATGTGAAAAAAACGGCCGCAATGCATGAATATAGCAGAAAAATCAGCGATATTCATGCATTTTCCAGCAAATGCTCTTAGCCATGTTATCCACTTCCTATTAAATAACATGGCTAAGAACTGCTCAGGGCCCCATGAGGAACGCTTTCCATTTAAAAAGGGAAAAATAACATCAAAGACACTAAAATGCCTTCTAAATATGAACCCAAACAACCTATGAAGCAATGTGAAAAAAAACGGCCACAATGCATGAATATAGCAGAAAAATCAGCGATATTCATGCATTTTCCAGCAAATGCTCTTAGCCATGTTATCCACTTCCTATTAAATAACATGGCTAAGAACTGCTCAGGGCCCCATGAGGAACGCTTTCCATTTAAAAAGGGAAAAATAACATCAAAGACACTAAAATGCCTTCTAAATATGAACCCAAACAACCTATGAAGCAATGTGAAAAAAAACGGCCACAATGCATGAATATAGCAAAAAAATCAGCGATATTCATGCATTTTCCAGCAAATGCTCTTAGCCATGTTATCCACTTCCTATTAAATAACATGGCTAAGAACTGCTCAGGGCCCCATGAGGAACGCTTTCCATTTAAAAAGGGAAAAATAACATCAAAGACACTAAAATGCCTTCTAAATATGAACCCAAACAACCTATGAAGCAATGTGAAAAAAAACGGCCACAATGCATGAATATAGCAGAAAAATCAGCGATATTCATGCATTTTCCAGCAAATGCTCTTAGCCATGTTATCCACTTCCTATTAAATAACATGGCTAAGAACTGCTCAGGGCCCCATGAGGAACGCTTTCCATTTAAAAAGGGAAAAATAACTTCAAAGACACTAAAATGCCTTCTAAATATGACCCCAAACAACCTATGAAGCTCTAACAGTACATATCCTGAAATTTAATTCATTTCAAAATTCGTTTTTAAACACAGCATATAAATCAATTGTATACCTGCATTCATGAAGAAATAACTAAAAATGTCCTTGAGACACATGAAAGTGTTTTCTGGAATGCCCTAGCACCATTTTTGGGACACTATTAACATGGCTAGGTAACTCCCATAATCAAAATCTAAATTTGCCAAGCACAAGTGGGACCGTATTTACAAGACACTTGCCCCATGAGGAACACTTTACATTTTAAAAGGCGAACACAACATCTTAGACACTCAAATACCTTATAAATATGGCCCAAAACAACCTATGAAGCTCTAGCAGTACATATCCAGAAATGTAATTGATTTCTTAAATCGTTTTTAAAAGCAACATATCTGTTTCAGCTTACATAACAGACCATGAAATGGCCTCCATGTATTACAATATCTTGTGTTACTGCATGCCAGAATGTTACACCAAATATGCAATTATAATTTCTCTATGAAACTAATTCTATTAGTATATCACTAGAGACAAAACCACATTTTAAAAACACAGCTTTCTTCATCATTTTCTCCTTAAATCATACTATTCTCTATCTAAATTAAATAAATCTTTTCTCACCTTAGCAAATATTTTTTGAGTTTTGAAAACAGTCTCAGAAATACACCAAATTGTCTTCAGCAGAAGAAAAAGGATGCACTCCAAAGGCTGCAGCTATTGAAAGCACAGAAATACAGATATTCTTTTCACATATCTCTCATATTAGCCAATCATACCTCTTCCCTCACTTTTTTCAAATCTAAACCCTTCCCCCCTCTGCCCTGTCTACCTTGTTTCCATAGCAACCACCTCCTCGAAGACCTCTCATGTTTGCAAATTCACACAACAATGTTTCAATTGAACTCTGAACTCTCAGTGCACCTGCGTATCCAGTGCAATCTTTCATTAATTGTTTCTTCCTTGACCATTCAAATTACATCTTTCAAAGAACACATCCATGCACCCTAACTTTCTGTTTTCAGAAATGGAAATGCACCAATCACTGCTAATGAATCATTAGCATAGTAAAACCACAGTTTTTTTTCTTTAGAAACTCCTACTGTTTCAACTGCCCTTTCATTACCACACTTCATCTGACTGCAGAACAACCTTCTTCCACCATGTTTAACGTCTGGATTGTTGGACATAGTTACATCCACTGGGCTCAAAGGTATGCTGAGAGCAGAAATTTACACAACCTCAATTTACAAGATGTGGAAATTAACTGGTTGGGCCAAAGAGGATTAAAATGTCACCAATTGATTCCATTGGTGAAAAATGATTTGGGCACTTTGACAGGGGTAGGTCTGGAAATGCTTTTAAAGGACACCTTGGAGCAATTAATGGCACTTTTTCCTCAAACTGCCTTGGTATATTCCAATATATGCCAAAGACAGAAATGGAGGTGGTCCAACCAATTTTGTCCACAAATTGAGAAAGCGAGGAAGCATGTAAACAAATCTGTTTCAGCTTACATGAGAGACCATGGAATGGGCTCTCTGTACAACAATAACTTGCGTTACTACATGCAAGATATCTACAGAGGAGATGGAGTTCACTTCTCAGATGAGGGCAACAGAATTTTCATTCTGAATTTAAGACTGTGCATTGGTACCTACTTATAAGTACCTAAATGTACCATAAACCCAAAAGCTCTTCTCAGAGCTACCCTACATCTGATCACTCACAATTATTATTTTTCTCTAACTTTTTTCACTAATTTTCCACAAAATTCGCTCCCCGGAGCGCTACCCGGTTCGCTAACCGAAAGCTAACCTCGCGGAATTTTTTTAAAAAAAGTTTTTTTTTCCGCACATATAAGCCTCCTCAGCCACGCTCAGAAAACCTAGGGGGTCAAGATAAGTCTACCATGACCCCTTCTACCCATTCTAAACATTATTTGCCCTCCATCTTGTATCTTAATGCGAACGAAACACAAAATGGTGGACTCCCGTGACGCTTAAGGTTCGCTAACCGGGCAGCTTCCCGGAAAGCGGTTCTAAAAAAAGGCGGGAAAGTAATTTACAGAAAAACGACTAGAGACACTCTCACCAAATATAGATTAGCTCATACTACATAACAATCCCTTCCATTCTCACAAATTTCATTGAAATTCCATTTAGCCATTTAGCCTGTAGACCTCTCCAAGTACCGTGAGGTAAATTACTTCACAAAACACATCTGAATTGTTGGAATTGACAACCAATGAAAATGTTACTTTCATTTTCTACTTTTATTACCTGACATTTGATTGGTTATATACCTGTATATATATAAAGGGAGAGAAGGAAACACAGCCATTTTGACTACTACTTCTTGTTGTACCTCCTATTTCAAAAGCTTCAAAAAACTTCAACTTCTTTGTGAAGGTAAGTTATAATTTAATATATTGTGCACTATGACTTAATATAGTAGACTTTTTCTGCTAGATATACACTATCCCTCTGTAGTAGTAATGTATTTAGATAGACTTCTCTGTTATAGTTATCAATGGAGTAAGGCTTGTCTTGGTTAAATCACATACACTTTTTTATAGTCCTATTTCCACTCTCATACTATACACTGCCAAAAGATAAATTCACTGATAAAAACTGCCTATCTAAAATTAATCCCAACAGTGCCCTATCTCTACTAATATATATTTTCTTATTCAAAATTTCAGGCAAAATGGAAGGCGAACAACAAGTTTCATTTTCGATTGAACTGAAGGAGAGCAGCCAAGACAAACTTGATGACTTTATGGATGACAGTAGAGACCACGAACTTCTACAATGTGTTGAAGCAGTAGACAACTTGCTTCAAAATGAAAAACAATTACACCCTATAATAAATTATGACATTTCTGACAATGAAATGTTAGAAAATTTAATAAAGTATGAAACACAATCATAATAAAAAAAATAAATAAACAAAGAAAACAAAAAAAACAAGAAAAACAACAAACAATTAACATACAGTATTAGAAAAGTATTTCATTCTTTTATCCATAAAGTTCGCTGCCCAGAAAGCTATCCGGTTCGCGAACTTGGCGCTTACCACGCAAAAAAAAAATTTTTTTTTTGGACCCTCCTAGGCCCTTTTAAAACCTCCACATAAAACCTAGGGGGTCAACGAGGATCTACTATGCCCCCTTATGGTAATTTCCCCCTTTGTTTTGGCCTCCTCTTGTCTCTCGATCCTACCGAGAGACAAGATGGCGGCCGCTCCGGACTGTTTAGAATGTTGACAGACACCGGAGAGCCAATCAGCTTCGCTTTGCAAAGTTCCGATACGCGAAAGGTTCGCTAACCGGATAGCTGCCCGGAGCGCTGTTACAGATATATATCTTGATTTAAACGTTAATTTCTCAAAATCCACTGAAGCACATATATTGAGACCTAGCAAAGGCACATCGGGCTAACAGTCCCTACAATTTTGCCAAGTTTCGTGGAAATCCATTCAGCCGTTCGGGCTAAAAGTGAGTCCAACCGCCCTATGGAAATTAACATGGGAAAAACGCGTTTTGGGACCCCCCTTTTTTCTCGGCCCCCCCTTGACGAACCCCCCCCAAATTTTCAGGAGCTGCTCAGAAACAAAATGTGCCATTTTCCTGAAAATTTCAGCCGATTCCGTCCACAAACGCCAAAGTTATTAGACATAGAATTTTCAAAAGTCCCATAGGAAAAAAATCCTAACTATATATACCTACTGGCGACCGCCAGTAGGTAATATATATATATATATATATATATATATATATATATATATATATATATATATTCACTGAAAAAACCATAGGTTTCACACCAGTTATAGTTAGCTGGAAATTTTACTGATATAAAACCATTGAAATTCCCACGTTATAGTTAGATGGACTCACTATAACTTGTGCGTGCAATGCACTGCTGATGACATCACATATTACATCACTCATGACATGGTCAGTGACATCACTCATGACATCACTGATGACACCATCCAGTGAATGTGTGTCTTTCTGAAAAATAAATATATTTTATATATGTATATGTAAAAGTTGATGGAAGAATAAATGTTTAAATAAGTGTCTAAATGGATGGTTTTTAAAAATTGATTGGTTAACTGGCTTAATAAGACATCATCAGCAGTGCATTGCACGCGCAAGTTATAGTGAGTCCATCTAACTATAACGTGGGAATTTCAATGGTTTTATATCAGTAAAATTTCCAGCTAACTATAACTGGTGTGAAACCTATGGTTTTTTCAGTGAATTTAATAGGTTTTTTAAATGCTAATTCCTAACTATAACTGGTGTGAAACCTATGGTTTTTTCAGTGAATTTCATAGGTTTTTTAAATGCTAATTCCTTTGTATATCGAGTTTCTAACCTTTTTTTTTTTTTACAATTTGCTGTTTTTTTTTAAGTATTCATTTTTTTTATATAATTTTTTTCTTTTGCGCTCTGGGTGCGCGCTCCGGAAAGCTTTCAGCTAAGCTCTCCGGTAAGCTTTTCCGAGAGCTCATCTGAAAGCGCACCCAGAGCGCAACTGTCGTTCGTGAAAAAAAATATGAATGAAAAGTTAATAATAATGCAAAACATTTCGTACCATACAAATAAAATTAGTTTTTTTTAATAAGGAAAATGATTATGCATTTCTATAAAAGATTGATGACGTCACTTCGGCGCGCAACGTAAGTGCCCTCGGAAGCGCCTACGTTCGCGGCGCATAAACGCACGCAAAAGCGCCTACGATCGCGCCACGTTTGCGCCCCGGAAGCGCCTACGATCGCGCTGCGTAAACGCATCGGAAGTGCTCCGGAGCGCGCAGCGTAAACGCGTCGGGTCATGTGACCCTAAAATAACACTTTTCATTGGTTGCTAACAGTTTTTTTTTACAATGAATGAAATCCCCACCCATTTCCTTCACTTCTTCTTTCACTTTTGTGACTGAAAGACCTGCCTTTTTTGCTGCTCCATATTCCTGGATTAATCATGGCTGCCAGACCATCCAGCAGTGAAGATGACTCCAATGATTTCATTGATGAAGAGCCTCCTCAGCCGAAGGTCAAAGAACATTTCATCTGGAAATTTTTTAAGTTTCCAGCAGACCAGAAGAAGGTGAATGCACCAAAAGTAGAGTGCAGGATCTGCAAACAGGTCCTGTCACGGGGTAACCCCCAAAAAAATACTCTTTTGGCAACTTCACCATGATTCGCCATGTGGAGAGGAGGCACCCCCAGAATTTTGCCCGGGAAAGTGTCAGGGCTCTGGCACAAGAGGTTCCCAGAGATGGGGCCTCTACATCAACAGGAGGAGCAACTTCTTCTGGAAGAGAACAATCACAGGAGCAGGTAGCAAACATTCAACCTGCATTTAACCATGGGGTCGTCAGATGCAGATACTGCAATCAACTCCTCACCTATGGGGAGCAAAGTGTCCTGCTCATGGTTCGGGCATTGGAGAACCATCGCTGCCCTTCCCACCCCTAATTTTTTTCTTTTCTTTTTGCTCCTGTTGAGCAGTTTCTATTCCCTGTTTTTGTTCCTGTTCAGTTAAAAGAAGAAAACCAAAAGTTCTTTTCAGAACTACCTCCAATTCTCATCAAAGAGCTATATTCTTAAAAAATGAAGAGTAAGTGAAATATAGTGCATTGATAATTGAAAGGAGAATGAGTAAGAAAGAACAGAAAGGTATGAGAGGTGAAAGGAAGTGAAGTAGGAGGAATGAAAGAAGGTGAGTGTTAGAAAAGAAAGTTATGACACAGTGAATAAACTGGAGGCCTCATTTCTGAAAAGTGACGCATCGCTACGTGAAAACAGCGATGCGTCACTTTTCTGGACGCACTCCTTATGACATTCCAGATATGTCATATTTAATATATGACTAATCAATTCGCAAGGAGTTACAGATATGTCAGTATTTCTGACATATCTGTAAACACAAAAGTAACGCATTGCAGGAGTGTGTCACAAAAGTGACGCAACTCCAGTAATGTGTCCTTTCACATGGAAAAAGCACCATGTGAAAGGTTTGCTGTGAAGCAGGCGCAAGATTTTGGCGCAACAGCATCCTAAAAGTGACGCACTGCGTCATTATTACCAAGCTTTTTGCAAGGAACACCCCCTCTGCATGCATTATACCTGACACTATTTTTTAAAAAGTGACGCATCTAGGTACATGGGTCACTTTTTAAAACTCTGCGCCACATTGTATCTGCATCAGGTATAATGTATGCAGAGGGGGCAATCCCTCGCAAAAAGCTTGGTAATAACGACGTACTGAAATCTATGAGATTTCTCTGCGTCACTTTTAGGATGCTGTTGCGTCAAAATCTTGCGCCTGCCTCGCGTCACTTTCATGTTTACAGATATGTGAGAAATACTGACGTATCTGTAACTCCTTGCAACATGATTCGTCATACATTAAATATGACACATCTGGAATGTCATAAGGACTGTGGACAGAAAAGTGACGCATCACACCAGCAGTGTAATAAAATGTGCCTCGTTGCACTATATTTAAAGGATGCAACAGCATCCTAAAAGTGACGCAGTGAAATCTCAAACATTTCACTGCGTCGCTATTACAAAGCTTTTTGTCGGGGAACACCCCCTCTGCATGCATTATACCTCACGCAGATATAATGTGGCGCTTGATTTTAAAAAGTGACCCATCTACCTAGATACGTCACTTTTTAAATATAACGCAACGAGGCACATTTTTTTACACCACTGGTGCGATGCGTCACTTTTCTGTGCGCACTCCTTATGACATTCCAAGTAACGCATGCTGGAGTGCATCACAAAAGTGACGCAACTCCAGTAATGTGTCCTTTCAAATGGGGAAAGCAGCATGTGAAAGGTCTTGCCTCAGTCTAACACCTGCTGTAAAGCAGGCACAAGATTTTGACGCAACAGCATCCTAAAACTGACGCAGTGAAATCTCAAAGATTTCACTGCGTCGCTATTACAAAGCTTTTTGCGGGAGAACACCCCCTCTGCATGCATTATACCTGACGCCATTTTTAAAAAGTGACGCATCTAGGTACATGGGTCACTTTTTAAAACTCTGCGCCACATTATATCTGTGTCAGGTATAATGTATGCAAAGGGGGCATTCCCCCGCAAAAAGCTTGGTAATAACGACGTACTGAAATCTATAAGATTTCTCTGCGTCACTTTTAGGATGCTGTTGCGTCAAAATCTTGCACCTGCCTCGCATCACTTTTATGTTTACAGATATGTCAGAAATACTGACGTATCTGTAACTCCTTGCAACATGATTCGTCATACATTAAATATGACACATCTGGAATGTCATAAGGAGTGCGCACAGAAAAGTGACGCATAACACCAGCAGTGTAATAAAATGTGCCTCGTTGCACTATATTTAAAAAGTGACGCATCTAGATAGATGCGTCACTTTTTAAATATTGCATAACAATGCGCATTTTTTTACACCGCTGGTGCGTCACAAAAATTGACGCACAGGAGGCGCAAAACTAACAGCGCAAGGCCTTCATAAATATGGTCCTGGATTTTCCCCGTGCTTCGCCGGTGCGCGTACCATGCGCTTCTCCCGCGCAAAACGAAAAAAAAATTTTAATGCCCTGCAGGACCCTATTTTAGTCCCTACATCAAACCTAGGGGGTCAGAGGGGGTCTACTCTTCCCCCTTATGGTCATTTGCCCCTTTTTTTTTCAAACCCCTTGTGTCTCGATTTTACCGAGACACAAGATGGCGGCCGCTCCAGACTGTTTAGAATGTTTACAGACACCCAAGAGCCAATCAGCTTTCTGCGCGCAAGTCGCGTGTCGCGCCTGGAGCGCACTCCGGTGCGCGCACCGGAGAGCGCCTATAGATATATATATTTTTTTGAACCTAAATTACTCAAAATCCACTGCAGCACATATCTTGAGACATAGCAAAGGCACATCGGGCTACAAGTCCCTACAATTTTGCCAAGTTTGGTGTAAATCCATTCAGCCGTTCGGGCTAAAAGTGAAATTGACCGCCCTATGGAAATTAACATGGGGAAAATGCGTTTTGGGACCCCCCTTTTATCTCGGCCCCCGCTTGACGTATCCCCCCCAAACTTTCAGGGAAGGACCGGAGCTCGACGAGGCCATTTTCAGGAAATTGTCAGGCAGATTCGTCAACCGGTGCCAAAGTTATTCCAAATAGAATTTTGAGATTTAACATTGAAAAAAATCCTAACTATAACTACCTACTGGCGACCGCCAGTAGGTAATATATATATATATATATATATATATATATATATATATATATATATATATATATATATTCACTGAAAAAACCATAGGTTTCACACCAGTTATAGTTAGGAATTAGCATTTAAAAAACCTATTAAATTCACTGACAAAACCAGTTATAGTTAGCTGGAAATTTTACTGACATAAAACCATTGAAATTCACACGTTATAGTTAGTTGGACTCACTATAACTTGCGCGCCTGCAATGCACTGCTGATGACGTCACATATTACATCACTCATGACATGGTCAGTGACATCACTCATGACATCACTGATGACACCATCCAGTGAATGTGTGTCTTTCTGAAAAATAAATTTGTTTTATATATGTATTTGTAAAGGTCGATGGAAGAATAAATGTTTAAATAGGTGTGTAAATGGATGTTTTTTTAAAAAAAAATTGGTTGGTTAACTGGCTTATTAAGTGTATCTTAGTGAATACATATATTAGCGAGTATTGTTTAAATATTTAAATGTTTGTATCAGTGTTTCTCTTTGTGTATAAGTGGCTGCAGGGGTTGGTGACTGACTCACTGTTTGTATGTGTTTTGAAGACAGCATATGTGCAGGACTGTATGGGTGGACGAGTGTGTATATGTGTGTGTTAGTGAGTGAATGACTGTCTCACTAGTGTTTTCATTAGTAACGACATATGTTTTAATCTAGTATATGTGAGTATTGATGTATATAAGTGAGTATAGTATATATAGTGAGAGATTGTAGGAGTTCCTGTTTAAATAAGTATGTGTTTCTATAAGTGATTGTTTAAGAGAGTAAGTATGTGTAAGTTTCCTTAGAAGTAAGGTGGTAGTGTGTGTATAAATGTATATGCAAATAAATGGATGTTCAATAGTTTATGTGCATGATTGAGTATGTGTGTGAGTAACTTTTGGATGACTGCTGATGTGTAACAGGATGTATAGGTGTATCACTACATATGATGAGAGAGCATATATATGAGTGACTATATAGAACTGTTGGTGAATGAGTGGATGAGTATATAGATGGTGGAATTACTGAATTGGTTGTTGTTACTGGTTTGGGTATCTCAATTTTTTTGAAAATGTTTGTTTCTATTTTTGAATATGTGTTTCAAGCGTTACATTACACTGAAATTAGGTCTGTCACTCTGTCACAAGGATGGTGTCATCAGTGATGTCATGAGTGATGTCACTGACCATGTCATGAGTGATGTAATATGTGACGTCATCAGCAGTGCATTGCAGGCGCGCAAGTTATAGTGAGTCCAACTAACTATAACGTGTGAATTTCAATGGTTTTATGTCAGTAAAATTTCCAGCTAACTATAACTGGTTTTGTCAGTGAATTTAATAGGTTTTTTAAATGCTAATTCCTAACTATAACTGGTGTGAAACCTATGGTTTTTTCAGTGAATTTCAAAGGTTTTTTAAATGCTAATTCCTAACTATAACTGGTGTGAAACCTGTGGTTTTTTCAGTGAATTTCAAAGGTTTTTTTAATGCTAATTCCTAACTATATAAGACCTGAAAGCCCACCAGGAATCTCCAGTATGCGCCAGGGGACTGCATTGCAGAGAGGTGTAATGAAGCCGCAACCCTTTTTACACCTCTCTGCAGCGCAGCCCCGTGCATGTTTGAAGAGGGGAAACTAATTCCCCTTGCATACTGGGGGCCCCTGGGGGCCAATTAGCCCACCTGGAACCTCCAGTATGCGCCTGGGGCTGCATTGCAGAGGTGTAATGAGACTATGCCCCTTGTTACACCTCTCAGCAACGCAGCCCACTGCCGCGTTTGCAGAGGGGGAACTAATTCCCCTTGCATACTGGGGGTCCCTGGGGTCAACTAGTCCACCAGGAGCCTCCAGTATGCGCGAGGGAGCTGCATTGCAGAGAAGTGTAATGAGGCCACACCCTTGTTACACCTCTCTGCAATGCAGGCCACTGGCGCCTTTGCAGAGGGGGGACTAATTCCCCTTGCATACTGGGGGTCCCTGGATCATATCTGCCCAAACACCGATATTCCGAACGATTGTAAATGACTTTTCTTGAGAAACATTTGGATTTGGATTATCATGTCCTATACTTTGGAATTTTTGAAAGACTGGCTTTGAGGATGCTATAAATTACTCAAGTCTGCCCGAATTGTGTGGGTAAAATTGATACCTAGTCACTTTTAATAAGAATATACTTATGTCTCGTCTAACATTTGAAAGAAATATCTAGTTATATGACAACGGGATACCGACATAACTTGAAGGAAATAAGAACGCCCTGAAGAAGTTCTGTTGTACAGAACGAAACGTTTCGGCTGGCTGTGGTACATAAACTTAAGGAAAATAAAAGCATTTGAATATACACCAAGATTCAGCGCTTCAATAAGTACTCTAAGTGATATGATTTGATTGGACTCATTGTGAAAGTGGTGCTGTGCCAAACTATGGAATATTCTCCACTACTCTCTACTACTTACTCTCTCCTACTCTCTACTACTCACTCTCTACTGCTCTCTACTACTCACTCTACTACTTACTCTCTACTACTCTCTACTACTCACTCTCTACTACTCACTCTCTACTACTCTCTACTACTCACTCTACTATTCACTCTACTACTCTCTACTACTCACTCTGCTACTCTCTCTACTGCTCTCTACTATTCTCTACTACTCACTCTCTACTCTCTATTACTCACTCTCTACTCTCTACCTCTCTACCTCTCTCTTCTCTCTCTACTAATCTCTACCTCTCCACCGCTACCTCTCTACCTCTCTACCTCTACACCTCTACCT
Organism: Lissotriton vulgaris; assembly: GCF_964263255.1. Taxonomy (NCBI): domain Eukaryota; kingdom Metazoa; phylum Chordata; class Amphibia; order Caudata; family Salamandridae; genus Lissotriton; species Lissotriton vulgaris. The sequence continues at coordinate 660,565,865 of NC_141696.1, read as the reverse complement.
CTCTACCTCTCTCTACACGCACACATATAGACATATATGCATATATATATATGCATATGCATTTATATATATGTATGTGTATGTATAAAAAAAAACAACTAAACATTTTTTTTCTAATCAGCTACTTTTAAAACTGTCATTCTTTTTCCCCAAGGTACGCTCCCCGGTACGCTCCCCGGTGCGCGTACCGGGCGCTCCCCCCGCGAAAATCAAAAAAAAAAATTTTTTTTTTTTTGCCCCGTGGGGCCCTTTTATGGCCCCCACATCAAACCTAGGGGGTCAAGGGGGGGTCTACTCTGCCCCCTTATGGCCATTTCCCCCTTTGTTTTGGCCACCTCTTGTGTCTCGATCCTACCGAGACACAAGATGGCGGCCGCTCCGGACTGTTTAGAATGTTTACAGACACCCCAGAGCCAATCAGCTTTCTGCGCGCATGTCGCGTGGCGCGCCTGGAGCGCTCACCGGGCGCTCCCCCCGCGAAAAACGCAAAAAAAAAATTTAACATTTAACATTGAAAAAAATCCTAACTATAACTACCTACTGGCGACCGCCAGTAGGTAATATATATATATATATATATATATATATATATATATATATATATATATATATATATATATATATATATACTTGAAAATTCACTGAAAAAACCATAGGTTATAGACCATATATAGTTAGGAATTCGCATTTACAAAACCTTATTTTACTCACTCAAAACCTTTGAAATTCCATATATAGTTAGTTGCACTAACTATATATCGCGCACCCGCAATCCACTGCTGATGATGTCACATATTACATCATTCATGACATGGTCAGTGACATCACTGATGACATCACTGATGACATCTCAAATGACATCACTGATGACATCTCAAATGACATCACTGATGACATCACTGATGACATCTCATTTGACATTACTGATCACATCACTGATGATATCATTCATGTGATAATACGATGAACCTCTTCAGACTCTAATATAACCTTAGATACAATCAGTGTAAACAGACACTCACAGACTGTCACTCATCCATGGAGTTACTCACACACCTAGTCAGTCATGCAAAGAATCAATCACACCTCCATTTCCTCAACTATACAGTTATACAAACTTTACTTATTCAAACATATACTAACACATATTTACTCTCTTATACAATCCCTGATACAAGTTCACAATGATCCATACAGCCACTCACACATTCACTGGCTCTTATGCACAGTTATTTATATATGTCAACTCTCACATGTACTGTGTTTTACATATGTACTTACTTTGACATGTAGCACTGAGATATCCATTCACTCACCAATACACTCATGCACACAGTCAACCGCCCATACAGCTGTTTCCACATGCACTTTTGAAACCATACATCTAGTGAGTCAACTGCTCACACATCTATGCACAGAGTCATACACCTCCCAGCCACCCACACACACACTCAGTCTCCCATACAAATACTTAGGCAACCAATCAATAACCCATATAGTTACTCATATAGCTACTTATCAACACATGCAACAGTTTACAGAACAACAGACATAATGATGCACAAATTAAGACAGTTTAGTCACTAACCCATGCACTCAGTGAGACACATTTAATCACTCACTCATACAGTCAGTCATGCACCTACTAAATCCTTCATCCAGACACTCATTCTTCAATATGTAAGACATATTTTACTTTACAGAAACATACAGTCACTGGATGTTGTCATCAGTGATGTCATCAGTGATGTCATTTGAGATGTCATCAGTGATGTCATCAGTGATGTCACTGACCATGTCATGAATGATTTAATATGTGACATCATCAGCAGTGGATTGCGGGTGCGCGATATATAGTTAGTGCAACTAACTATATATGGAATTTCAATGGTTTTGTGTGAGTAAAATAAGGTTTTGTAAATGCGAATTCCTAACTATATATGGTCTATAACCTATGGTTTTTTCAGTGAATATATATATATATATATCTATACTACTATTATAAAGAGAGAACTTGCACCTTTTGGCCAGGTAAAGTCGGGAACCACAGCGCCAATCTACACACCCGATACATCTATCAAAATGTCAGGGTATGTAGATGGACATAGGCTATATAATTTTTTTTTAAAAAGTAAAGTAAAAAAATTAAGTTTGTAAACAAAGTAGTCCCCTGAAAGTAGCGCCGGCCGGGACCTAGCGATGGCCGCTACGCGACGTGCGTGATGACGAAGGAGGAGGGTGGTGCAGTGACGAGCAGCTGTGCAGTGAGGAGCGGCGGCACAGGTAAGGAAAGGGAAAGTGAGACTGTGTGATGCAGGGGGAGGCAAGAAGGAGGCAGCAGTAAATGAAAATGTCGGAGCGCGAGTGAGTCGGGCGGAAGGGGGGCGCGAGTGAGTCAGGGCGGGAGGGGGGCGCGAGTGAGTCAGGGCGGGAGGGAGTCGGTGCGGGAGGGGGTCGGGTCGGGAGCTGGTGTACTGCCCCCAGCCCCTTTCTGCCCCAGGCAACGCTGGGGCGGGCTGCTAGTATGTATATATATATATATATATATATATATATATATATATATATATATATATATATATATGTATATATATATATATATTACCTATTGGCTATCGCCAGTAGGTATATATAGTTGGGATTAATTCCCTATGGGATTTTTGAAAATTCTATGTCTAATAACTTTGGCGTTTGATGACGGAATTGGCTGAAATTTTCAGAAAAATGGCACAGTTTATTTCTGAGCAGCCCCTGAAAATTTGGGGGGGTTTCGTCAAGGGGGGGCTGAGAAAAAAGGGGGGTCCCAAAACGCGTTTTTCCCATTCATTTTTCCATAGGGCGGTTGGACTCACTTTTAGCTCGAACGGCTGAATGGATTTGCACGAAACTTGGCAAAATTGTAGGGACTGTTAGCCCGATGTGCCTTTGCTAGGTCTCAATTTATGTGCTCCAGTAGTTTTTGAGAAATTAACGTTCAAAACAAGATATATATCTGTAACAGCGCTCTGGGCAGCGATCCGGTCCGCTTACTTTTCGCGAAACTGAACTTTGCGCGCAGAAAGCTGATTGGCTCTCCGGTGTCTGTCAACATTCTAAACAGTCCGGAGCGGCCGCCATCTTATCTCTCGGTAGGATCGAGAGAGAAGAAGAGGTGAAAAATGAAGGGGGAATTTATTGAAAGGGGGCAAGGTATACCCCTCTTGACCCCCGAGGAATGTTGTTGGGGTTATTAAAGGGTCGCGTGGGGAAAATAAAAAAAAAATGATTTTTCACGGTAGAAGCGCTTCACGGGCCGCGAACTGGGCCGCAAACTGGTAGCGAAACGGGAATTCGCCATTTTGTGCTTCGTTTTAATTGTTTAGAGACAAAAATTATCGCCGCACATCGGCCACAATGCATGAATATCGCTGAAAAGTCAGCGATATTCATGCATTATCCAGCAAATGCTCTTAGCCATGTTATCCACCTTCCATTGGATAACATGGCTAAAAACTGCTCTGTGCGTGAGCTTTTTTTTTTTTTTTTTGCTGCGTGACGTTTGTTAACGTTCGATTTGATGGAAATCAGGAAGTGTTGACCACCATTTTGTCACTGCGAGTAAATATTGTGTTATAAATGAATCCTTATTGATAAACATTGTCTGCGCCATCTTGCGTTTTTGTCCAATGCCACAATTTTGTCGTGCACGGCAGCCATTTTAGATGCCTTGACCAGGGCCACTCTCTGCACGCCGCCGATCCTCAGCATGGCTCCCCACCCTCGCAAGCATCTTCCCCACGCACTGGTCACCCCCGCTCTCTCTCTCATGCATGGGACATATACTTCCCCCCATCTGCGCTGCTCTTCTCTGAGAATCACACCCTGTGCCCGCCCGACACCTCCCTTTCACCCTATTCACTACCGCACCCTCTGACACTCCTCTTCCTCTGTGTCCGATTGTCCAGGCCGGACCTAGGCTATCACCTAGCCCTGCGGATGTAGTTTATGGCCCCAGATGTAGAGTATCCAGACATGCCAACCCTCCCGATTCAGGCGTGAGACTACTGATTTCAGTGCTAGTCTTTCGCTTCCCGATTCCTGCAAGGAAAAACCCGGGGGCATATTACCAACAACTAGTGGTAATTTTTGTCTCTAACTTGTTTAGAGACAAAAATTATCGCCGCACTTCGGCGAATTTTATCGCACATAAACCTTGCTATTAGCAAGGCTTATCGCAAATGCATTAAAAAACGGCCGCAATGCATGAATATCGTTGAAAAGTCAGCGATATTCATGCATTATCCAGCAAATGCTTTTAGCCATGTTATCCACTTCCCATTGGATAACATGGCTAAAACTGCTCAGGGCAGGTGTTAGGTTTTGGAGATATTCGCGCTTAGCGTGAATATCTCTAAAAGTTGGTAATAGGAGATAGCGATGGTTAGGGACTGTTTCCAGTCGCTAAAATCTTGTCACGCCCACTTTGCATGTCATTAGTGATAAATATCACTGATATGCAAAGCGGGGCCCAAGATGGTCGCTATCTCCTTTTAGCTGTCACTAACTGGTGTTAGCGACAGCTTGGTAATAGGGAGATAATTTTATCTCTTTTTTTTTGGCTTTTAAAGCCAAAAAAGCGGAAATAAACCCCCTTGATAATATGCCCCATGATTTCTCGGGGGTTTCAGCTGACAGGGCTTGGTATTGTGTTACGTGCTAATTCTTCCAGGAAACGTCAGAGGGTCGATGCAGGGGTTCTAGAAGGGGTGATAAACCATTTAAGCCTCATGAACAAGCGCATGGTCTTTTAAAGATTTGTGAAGTACTCGGGGCGGCGGTGTGTGTGTGCCCTCTTTCAGGAGCGGGCGGGGGGGCACTGCCAGCAACTTGCCAGGCCAGGCAGTGTTCAACACGTGCATCACCCTTTCTCTGCCTGCTATTGCGCTCCATGCTTCGGAAAGGTAAGAAAAAGAACGTGCATTTGAGTTTGAAATGTCCGATCTTGTAGCAGTACACTTGCAAAGCCCACACATGACAATAACCCGATTCAAGGCCCCATTCACCCGATTTTTTAAACATATATAGCACTCCAACAAAGTTAGATTTTAAAACTTTATTAACATTTAAATATAACGAACGCAACAAAAACTGTAAATATATTTAACCATTTTTTGAAATTAACCAGAACTATAACGATAACAACAACAACAACAATAATATAACTTTTATGCCTAAATTACGCAAACATTTAGCTAATCTGCTAAAGGGGGGAGTCGCCATTTCTTTACAATAATCAATAATGAAAAATCCACATCAATAGGGTTGTCCGTTTTCTCGATGCAGCACTATAGTGCAATATACACAGCACCTGGGGTGTCAAGAGTGAACAGGTCTTTCTTTGTTCCTTAAGATGTTATCTGTGTCAACCTCTTCCGAGAATGCTGATGCGTTAGGATTTCCTTGTGTTTCTTAATAGCATTGGTGTCTGTACACTTCTTTGTCAATTCTGTCAAGATGATAACTGCTTCATAAACAGACGATATCTTTGTTTAGTCATTAGTGTTAAGTGTGTCTGAAACTACAGTGCCCTTCTGTTTTTTTTTCTTCAGGCTCCACAGAGTTTTGTGTGTTGTTCTTTTGAGCGACAATTATTCCAGAGGTTTCAGGTTCACTTGTTTTGTCCTGCAGTGAGTTAACAGCTTTAGAGAGTTCATGTTTATTTGCTATGTCCTGCTGTTCGTCAACTGCTTCAGAGACGTCAGCCTCATGTGTTATGTTTCAGTAGATCCTGGACCTGCCCGGCCGCGCCCAAAATGGCGCCGGTGTAAATGGGACTCGTAACTGCTTGTTGTGTACTGGTTGCCCAACCTTGATATCACGAGATACATATGCAGTTTTGAAGCACATGGCGGAGGCTTGTCTGCTGTAGTGGGGCACCCCTTTATCGTTTCAGTCGCCATTCCGCCCGCTTTTGCTACACTGTGCCTTTTCCGCCATTCAGCTGTTTAGCGCCCGCTCTTACGGCTACAGCGTCTCGCTCACCATGCTTCCGGTGGGGAGCGGCTGCCATGATTGCTTGCGGAATGGCCACGACGGAGCTACGAGATGGTGGTGCTCTCATGGTGACGCCAGCTTCAGTCTGAAACATCCAGAAACAAGGTGGGGCTTTCATCGTTTGGGAAAAAAATGTTTTAATCCAATGAAAAGTGTTATTTTTAGGTCACATGACCTAGTCTTACATAATTAGGAAAAGAAAAGTAAAATGAACCAATGAAAAGTTTTATTAACAAGTCACATGACCTGTTATGCTTACGTTACGCGCTGCGCGGCGCGCTCTGGATCGTTTCTGGGAAGCTGCGCCTTGCGCACCGGAGCACTTCCGGGTGCGCTAACGCGTCGCGTCATATGACGCATTACGCGACAATGCAGGTCCAGAATATAGTCAAAATGTCTCCACCAACCAGCGGTCGGAAATCAACCGCTTTCAGCAGTCCAAAAAGTTCGGTTAAATCTTAAGAGCGGGAGCAACTCAACTACATGGTGAGCGAGACGTTGTAGTCGCAAGAGCGGGCGGTAAACAGCTGAATGGCGGAAGAGGCACAGAGTACCAAAAGCGGGCGGAATGGCAACTAAAACGGTAAAGGGGCGCCCCACGACAGCGTGTCTTCAGGTCAAACGGATTGTGGGACAAGGTCCAGAATGGAAGATTCTTCAAAAGGGAAAAAATTCCGCCGGACCCCGGGAGCCGGCCGCCTATGCCGGGGGCGATCTCAGGCCTCACCAGGGCAACGCGCCATCTCACAGCCCCTCGGGGGCCTCCGTCAAGTGGTTTAGGGAGGCACCGTATCACATTGTTTTCCAATGCAGTCAGGTCCACAAATGGACCCCACTTACTTTGAATAGTGAAGCTGCAGCAGGTGCAAATAAGGTTTAAACAGTGTTACAAGAGCTGCTTAGAACTCTGAAGTATGGCACTCAACAACCAGGACTTATGCCATTTGTGTAAGGCAGTGACATGGAAGCAACTCAGGGACAAAAAGCATGAACGAACATTCACGTATGAAAATCTTATTTGGGGAAGGGGTAGAATCCAAACGCCCCCTGCCAGTTCGCGCCACTACACCGTATGTGGAAAATCTTAAGCCATCGTTCTACAAACTCTCAACACTTGTTATCAGTGCATGAGTTTCATGCTCGATCGATTGAGCTAGCCGGATCGGGCAATAAAAAGTATAAAATAGTTATGTAAATAGTTATTTAATAAAATGTTTTACTCTGTTTCTTTGCTGGTGTGTTGTGTATATTTATAATATTTGCATAGGCTTTGTCGTTATTTTGGGCGGTGTGGGTGGCGGAGTCGAGCTGTTTTGCAGCCCTCATGGTGTGGAGCTTAGTTCATTTCATTATTTTCGTATTTCTCATGAAGGGTTGTTCCTAATGTTTGTATTTTACCGAGGTCAAAAAGAGATCGAATTAGTGGTCTACTGATTTTGCTCGATTACTTTTATTTTTTTACACGATTTTTCACTATCTGCAAAGACTAAACAGAGTATTGCGACTTTGTGCTTGTTTGTAAATAGAGAATGATCCAAAGAGAACCAATTGTAAGACAGTAAATGCTTGGATAACAATCAATCAAATGGAGAGACAAGCAGGTACGACGGATTACAACAGGGGTAAAGGTCTGCGTTAACTACCGTTCACTATCTGCAAAGAGAGAGTACTACTAAGAGAAAAGAGGGGAGTGGGGGGGGGGGGCAGCGTTCAAAGCACATCAGCGTGCATAAACACGAAAACGTTTTTACCTATTACGTACTTGACATTTGACAGCATTTGATATTTGCTATTAAAAAACCATTGAAATTCACAGAAAAAACCATAGGTTATAGTCCATATATAGTTAGGAATTTGCATTTACAAAACCTTGAAAATTCAATGAAAAAACCATTGGTTTTAGGCCATATATAGTTAGGGATTTGCATTTAGAAAACCTTATTTTACTCGCATAAAACCATTGAAATTCCATATATAGTTATAAGCGCTAACTATATATCGCGCACCCGCAATCCACTGCTGATGATGTCACATATTACATCATTCATGACATGGTTAGTGACATCACTGATGACATCACTGATGACATCTCAAATGACATCACTGATGACATCACTGATAACATCTCATTTGACATGACTGATCACATCACTGATGATATCATTCATGTGATAATACCATGAACCTCTTCAGACTCTAATATAACCTTAGATACAATCAGTGTAAACAGACAGTCACAGACTGTCACTCATCCATGGAGTTACTCACACACCTAGTCAGTTATGCCAAAAATCAATCACACCTCCATTTTCTCAACTATACAGTTATACACACCTTACTTATTCAAACATATACTAACACATATTTACTTTACTCTCTTATACAATCTCTGATACATGTTCACAATGATCCATACAGCCACCCACACATTCACTGGCTCTTATGCACAGTTATTTATAGATGTCAACTCTCACATGTACTGTGTTTTACATATGTACTTAATTTGACATGTAGCACTGAGATATCCATTCACTCACTAATACACTCATGCACAGTCAACCGCCCATACAGCTGTTTCCACATGCACTTTTGAATCTATACATATAGTGAATCAACTACTCACACATCTATGTACAGAGTCACACACCTCCCAGCCACCCATACACACACACTCAGTTTCCCATACAAATACTTGGACAACCAATCAATAACCCATACAGTTACTCATATAGCTACTGATCAACATATGCAGCAGTTTGTAGAACAACAGATATAATGATATAATGCACAAATTAAAACAGTTTAGTCACTAACCCATGCACTCAGTGAGACACATTTAATCACTCACTCAATCAGTCAGTCATGCACCTAGTAAATCCTTCATCCAGACACTTATATATCCACTCATTCTTCAATATGTAAAACATATTTTAACTTTACAGAAACATACAGTCACTGGATGTTGTAATCAGTGATGTCATCAGTGATGTCATTTGAGATGTCATCAGTGATGTCATCAGTGATGTCACTAACCATGTCATGAATGATGTAATATGTGACATCATCAGCAGTGGATTGCGGGTGCGCGATATATAGTTAGCGCTTATAACTATATATGGAATTTCAATGGTTTTATGCGAGTAAAATAAGGTTTTCTAAATGCAAATCCCTAACTATATATGGCCTAAAACCAATGGTTTTTTCATTGAATATATATATATATATATATATATATATATATATATATATATATATATATATATATATATATATATATATATATATATATTACCTACTGGCGGTCGCCAGTAGGTATATATAGTTAGGATTTTTTCTCTATGGGACCTTTGAAAATTCTATGTCTAATAACTTTGGCGTTTGTGGACAGAATATAAATGTATCTAAATGTTTCTGAATAATTTTGCATAAAAATTGTATATTTTGTTTAACAATTTTATTATTTTGTATCTTAATAAATACGGCCGGGGGGTTTTGCGACCCCCCCGCCTTCCAAAGACAAATAATTTTCCATTTAGTTGTGTTCTGGTTTGTTGTGGGTATACAGGGAGGGGGCGGTAGCCGTCGCTGACCATGCCAAGCAGGCCATTTTCTTCACCGGCGCCAAAGTTATTCCAAATAGAATGTTGTGGATTTCCTACGGAAACTAGGTCCTAACTATAACTACCTACTGGGGACCGCCAGTAGGTAATATATATATATATATATATATATATATATAAGGTATTGGGATATACCGGAATGCTTGGGCTGTTGGCTACACTGTATCCGACAAAATGAACGAAATTGGTAAATAAAAACATGTTCGTGTTTTAATCCTGCTGGTGTGCGACCCTACTTACTCCCGCTGTCGAGTTGCTGTGGATATATATATATATATAAGTGAACTATAGCAGTGTTTTTTGGTGTGTTTGGATTTATCCAGGAATGCTGGTTTAATGCTACTGTTGCATTAAGTACTTTTGAAATTGTACTAATTATAATTTCATAACCACTAACGCCCTAATATTACAAATGAATTCCTCAATGTATATATTTTGTAATTTCAGCATCAAAGCTTTTTTTGAAAAATGAATTTAGTTCTGATGGAACAGCGTTAGTTTATTGATGCATAACACACCATTAAGTCTTTCTGCTATGTCCGTTGGTTTGTTCTGTGAACATGTGACCTTAGTGGGAAGGGCATTTTAGTTAAAAATGGCATCTATTACACACAGCCTTTATGTGAACAAGGGCGCCTGAGCCCGAAACGCGTCATCTGTCGACTGCTGTTTGGTGAATTAAAACATCTTGCCTGAAATCAGAAGTGGTTCGTGTCTCTCTCTTCGCCGCCGGGGGTTCTCTGGTGGAAGTGGAAGGAGTACTGGTTCGAAATTCATAATACACGGAAGCTCGACTTTCTTCCGTTTCAACGAACCCTCTCACCCGGAAGCGGCTGCCGCCCTAAGGTCGAAGTGCAAGTGGTTCGTGGTGAAACTTTGGCTGCAGCCCCCTCGCGCCGCCACACGTCACGGGAAAGCAAAGGGTTACTGGCCGGCACAAAGAACCAGACGGGTTCAAAGGCGAAGCGGCTACAGCACCCGGTGAGTGACGACGGCATTCTGGCAGAGGTGGGGAGAAATCAGGCACAACGAAGCAACTCGTGACACGATCCGAGCTGCGTAAGTTATAACAACCAAACAGTTAGTATGTCAGACGAGGCTGTTCGCCAGCGCGAAGCGGCAGCGGAAGAATTGTTCTGCCAAAGACCCATTTCCAGTCCAAATGATGTACCATCTGTAAGCGCACCGGCGGGGCCGGATGATAATGAGAAAACGCTTCTAAAGAACCTCGAAAAGTACATGCGCCTAGAAATAACGAAGTGGTGGGAGCATTGCTCACTCTCCAAATATGCAGAGGTAGGGAGGGTTCCGAGAGGTCTTCGGATCCTCTTAGCGCCAAGCTATGATAACCCCAACCCTGCAATGTTAAAAGAATGGGCACAGAACAACTTGGAAGCCTCCATGACCTCAGTCCGCATCTTAATTAAATATGCAGCAATAGACCGAGTGGAAATAGTAAAGAAAATCGAAATCATTGAGGAAGAGCTGAAAAAGTCTGCCAAGGTTGATTACATCAGAACAGCAAGAACTGCTATCGAAGAAAGACTGCGCAAGCATGAGGAGAAAATCAAACAACGCAAAGCGCATAAGTTTGCCAGGGATGAAGCAGACTACAACAACGGGCAGATTTTCACTTTTGCCCGTAAGTACAACAATGAAAACCGCAGGAAATTCGGAGAACAAAAGGGCAAAAGCAGTGCAGAGCAAAACACACAAAAATCTGCAGCAATTGGAGGAGCAGCAGCGGAAAGCATCAGCTCTGACACTATTTCCATATCCAGTGAATCAAGCATAGAGAGCGGAGAGAGACCTACACCCGCAATTGTACTTGATGCAGGAGAGGAATTGGATTTTTTAGTAGCAGAGAGACTGAGGTCCTTGAGACCGAGAAAGGAGAACAGACCACAGCAAAAAACACAAGGAAAAACAGACGAAGAAAGGAAAGAAGAAAAGCCAACAAACAAAAAAGGAAAAAACAAAAAGAAAAGCAATTGGACAAAGAGGAAGTAGACTTGGACAAAACTATCATCAACTTGTCTAATGTACCGCTGTCCGAAGCTGAAAAAAGACTGTTGTCCTTGGGTCTTAATTTCTGTCCTGGCCACACTTTTAATTACAGCTCCACAAGAATCGATGTCTTTAAGTTCGTGAGAAAACTAAAATTAAAAAAGCATTTCCTCCTGAAAACCGTCAAAGACAAAGACGGGGAGTCACGACAGGATGGAGCTACTCATGTTGACAGCCTAGGAATCAGAGCAGCAGATATCCCTCTGTACCTAGACCTTCATGATTTGAACACTGGAGAAGCAGAGGACAGTGACAACGAATGTGACCCATCCACACAAAGAAGAATAAGTAACATCAATTTGCTACAGAAAGGTGCTGGGCTCAGCCCTTTCAAGAAAAAATCCAAATATATCCCCATGATGCCGAGGGATGCATTGGACACGTTCCACGACTGTGTGGTCGAAGACATTAAAAAATTGAACAAGCAAGTACAGTCTGAGAAATTCAAACAAAGGAAACATGTTGAAAGAAAGAAAAGGGACTATGCCAATCTCATGCAAAAATTGGGAAAAAACAATGAAATCATCATAAAAAAATCAGACAAAGGGGGCAATCTAGTTATCTGGCCCCGGGCAGACTACATCAAGGAGGCTAAACGCCAGCTTGGTAACACTGACTGTTATGAACCATCTAACACCAAAAAATACAAGCAGGCTACAGATTCATTAAAGAAACTGTTAACTCAATTACGTAGTGATGGCCTTATCTCCAATGATGAGTTCAAATTTATGCACAATGAAACCCCTATCACACCTGTATTTTATTTAATACCGAAAGTGCATAAGTGTGTTCTTCCCACTCCAGGCAGGCCAATCATTTCTGCTATAGGCAGCGCAGCGGAACAGGTTGGCCAATATATAGATTTCTTTCTGCAAAACCATGTAACCACACTGCCTAGCTATGTCAAAGACACTGGTGACTTCCTCGGTAAAATTAGGAACATTCAATGGTCAGAAGGGATGTATTTAATCTCTTTAGACATTGAATCATTGTACACCAGCATAGACCACCAGGCAGGACTGTCAGCTGTCAAATTCTTTTTGAACCTAAGACCGTGCGAATTTTACCAGCACAACAAAGCTATAGCCAGCATGATGCATTGGTGTCTCCATAACAACTTCTTTCTTTTTGGAAAGGAGTTGTTTAAACAACTAAGGGGTGTGGCCATGGGAGCTTGCTTCTCCCCCAGCTATGCGTGCTTGCACGTAGGCTGGTGGGAGGAGCAGGTACTTAAAAAAGACTATTCTGCAATTTTTGAGGGAAATATCATGCACTATTACAGATTCATCGATGATATTTTCATGGTGTGGAAGGGCAGCAAAGATAAGGCGGTGGAATTCATCAATAACATCAATAACAACAATTTGAATCTCCACTTTACCCACCACATTAGTAATTCCCATTTGGAATTTCTTGATGTTAAGCTATATATAGCCAATGGCAGAATAGAAAGTACATTATTCAGAAAGCCCACGGCTGGAAATGTCACACTCCATGCCACCAGTGCCCATCCCAGACACTTGATAGCCAGTATCCCCTACGGGGAACTGCTACGCCTGAAGCGGATATGCAGCACGGAAGCTGAATTCAATATCTGTGCAGCAGAATCCATGCGTCGCATGAAGGCTAGAGGCTACTCGGACAAAATGGTAACATCTGCCTTAGCTAAGGCTTCCACTAGATCTAGAGATAGCTTGCTACCTGATCCTGACAACACAGAACCTGCATCACATGATCTTGCGGTTCTATCTAGAATATCGGGGGTAGCTGAACAGGTCCAATGTCCAAGACTAATCACAGCCTTTAGTGAGAACGAGCGCAAAATTAGATCCATCATTAATAATAACTGGAGAATAGTTCTTACTGATCCAGTTCTAAAAACCAGCTTACCTTCCAGCCCTACTATAACATTCAGTAGAGGTAGAACCATGGGAGCGGAATTAGATCCAACGAGCCCCGAAATCAAAACTAGCTCTATTTGGTTAAAACCCAAAGATGGCTTTTTCAAATGCTCCTCGTGCCGGGCGTGTAAGTTTGGGATCAGCACCACTGAATATAACACCCCATTTAGCCCCACACCTCACAAGATAATAGGTAACTATAACTGCAAAACCGATTTTGCAGTATATGTTCTTACCTGTACTTGTGGGCTAAATTACATTGGGAGCACGAAGTTACAGGTACACGAGAGAATACTCCAACATCTCCGTGCCATCCTTCACAGTGATCCTAATTACCCAGTGGCACGCCACTTCAAACAAGTACATAATAACAACTTATCTTGTTTGAAATACTTCGTGGTATCAGCAGTTCCCAAACCACGTAGAGGGGGTAACCGAGAAGCCTCGCTGAGAAGATTAGAGACCAAATTTATACTAAACTTCGATAGCAAGTGCCCTAACGGTTTGAACAACACCGAAGACATGTACACATGCCTGTAAATCGATACTCTGTGTGCAGCCCCCATACGTTTTGTGTAACATACTGTGCATCATTTGGATTGGAAATCGTATGTATTGCTTAAAGTAAATCGTGTTAATATCTTCCGATTTATTGAATGTGTTCAGTCATATTCATGACCATATTACAGACATAAATTGTCCTTGGGTATATGAATTATGATAACCTATTTTATATATTCTTTTCACCTCACTTTTTTTCACTATGGTAGAGATACTGTATCATGTCTCGTATTAGTCGAGGTTATGGTGATGGATACTATTGTATCTTTTCACTTGGTTCAACACATTTTTCACGTAACTTATTATTTACACTGGGTATCTATGTTCTGCAGAGAAATCCAATCATGCAGCTTCTTCATGCACTTAGCCTTGTATATATCCCTTCTTCCCTTTTTTGTCACAGAAGTCACTACTCGGAGTACAACAACATGCATTTAAGCAGTTATAAGTGAACTATAGCAGTGTTTTTTGGTGTGTTTGGATTTATCCAGGAATGCTGGTTTAATGCTACTGTTGCATTAAGTACTTTTGAAATTGTACTAATTATAATTTCATAACCACTAACGCCCTAATATTACAAATGAATTCCTCAATGTATATATTTTGTAATTTCAGCATCAAAGCTTTTTTTGAAAAATGAATTTAGTTCTGATGGAACAGCGTTAGTTTATTGATGCATAACACACCATTAAGTCTTTCTGCTATGTCCGTTGGTTTGTTCTGTGAACATGTGACCTTAGTGGGAAGGGCATTTTAGTTAAAAATGGCATCTATTACACACAGCCTTTATGTGAACAAGGGCGCCTGAGCCCGAAACGCGTCATCTGTCGACTGCTGTTTGGTGAATTAAAACATCTTGCCTGAAATCAGAAGTGGTTCGTGTCTCTCTCTTCGCCGCCGGGGGTTCTCTGGTGGAAGTGGAAGGAGTACTGGTTCGAAATATATATATATATATATATATATATATATATATATATATATATATATATATATATATATATATATATATATATATATATATATATATATATTACCTACTGGCGTTCGCCAGTAGGTATATATAGTTAGGATTTTTTTTTTCTCTATGGGACCTTTGAAAATTCTATGTCTAATAACTTTGGCGTTTGTGGACAGAATCGGCTGAAATTTGCAGGAAAATGGCACATTTTGTTTCTGAGCAGCCCCTGAAAATTTGGGGGGGTTTCGTCAAGGGGGGGCCGAGAAAAAAGGGGGGTCCCAAAACCCGTTTTTAACATTGAGTTTTCCATAGGGCGTTTGGCCTCACTTTTAGCTCGAACGGCTGAATGGATTTGCACGAAACTTGGCAAAATTGTAGGGACTGTTAGCCCGATGTGCCTTTGCTGGGTCTCAATATATGTGCTCCAGTGGATTTTGAGAAATTAACGTTTTAAAAAACAGATATATCTGTGACAGCGTCCCGGGTAGTGCTCCGGTTCGCGAACTTTTCGCGTAACGGAACTTTGCGAAGCTGATTGGCTCTCAGGTGTCTGTCAACATTCTAAATAGTCCGGAGCGGCTGCCATCTTGTCTCTCGGTAGGATCGAGAGACAAGAGGAGGAGAAAAACGAAGGAGGAATTTAATGAAAGGGGGCAAGGTAGACCCTTCTTGACCCCCTAGGAATGATGTTGGGGTTATTAAAGGGTCCCGTGGGGCAAATAAAAAAATATAGTTTTTTTGCGGTAGAAGCGCTTTCCGGTTCGCGAACCAGGTAGTTAACCGGGACGCGAAACGGGAATGCGCCATTTTGTGTTTCGTTTTAATTAAATTACAAGATGGAGGAAAAACAATGTGAGAAATGGGTATAAGGGGGTACGGGAGACGTATCCTGAGCCCCTATGTTTTCTAAGGGTGGCTGAGGATGCTCATATATGTTGATACTTGTCTTCCAGCGGCTGCGCGTGAGCGTTTTTTTTTTTTTGCTGCGTGACGTCTGTTAACGTTCGATTCGAAGGAAATCAGGAAGTGTTGACCGCCATTTTGACACTGCGAGTAAATATATTGTTAAAAATAATTGTTATAAATTAATCCGTATTGATAAACATTGTCTGCGCCATCTTGCTTTTTTCCAATGGCACACTTTTGTCGTGCACTGCAGCCATTTTAGATGCCTTGACAAGGCGCACAAGGAGAGGGGGCGGCGGCAAGCGGCGGCGGAAAGGGAAGAGGCAGAGCCAAGCCCAACAACTGGAGCAATCGAACTCGGAACAACAAGAACTGACTCAGGCAACAGAAACCACCAGACAAAATCTGACGGTGGTCAACCTGACCAAAAGAACTTTAACCGATACAGAAACGAACCTACTCAGCCTTGGACTGACGTTTTGCCCCAGTACCCCTCTTGAATATACCCAAACTAGAATAGACCTCTTTAGATTTACACGCAAGTTGAAGTTGCACAAGTACTTCAAATTACGACCCTCACCTAAAAGAAAAGGAAGGGGTGGGTATCAGAGCAACGGCTACGGATGCCCTCACGGGCAGAGAAATTGAAGCTTTGGAGACTTTTGAAGAACTGCGTGGAGAAGATCTTAGACAGGATCCATCTGGACCCGGGAACAGAGGACAAAGAGCTATTGCGTTGGGTATAGAACAAGACCGCGAAGAGAGCGGATATAAACCGTCTTCCACATTTGTCCCACAAATGCCGTGGGATGCGATTGATGCCTTTTCTGAAGCCATGACCCAAGAACTCATGCAATACAGAAAAACCAACCATCCTGTAAAGCACAACATTACAGAACAACAAAAAATGGCCCTACAAGATCTCATGAAGGATGAAAAAATCATCATTAAGCCTTCGGACAAAGGGGGCAATGTAGTGCTTCTTACCAGAGAATACTATAGATCAGAAGCCCTACGCCAACTAGACGACACCAAGTTTTACATCAAATGTACCAACGATGTATATATTTGGAGAGTATCCGGAGTTATGATAAACTAATAGGGAAATGGCACAATTGTAACATGCTTAGTAAAGATGAATTTCTCTATCTCCGGACCACCCAACCACTTACACCAACCTTTTACCATCTGCCAAAATTACACAAGGACAGTCTATTTCCTCCGGGCCGTCCTATTGTTTCTTCAATTGGCAGTCTTACCAAAAACATGTCCCGATTCATAGACAAATTCCTATTTCCCTTGGTACTGACTCTACCCTCGTATGTCCGGGATACCAAGGACTTCTTGAATCAAATAAGGAATGTGAATTGGGATTCAGACTGCCTATTGATTGTACTTGATATCACCAGCTTGTATACTGTTATTGATCATCAACAGGGTTTACAAGCCATCCAGCACTTTTTGAACTTGAGACAATTGAGATTTGCAACTCATAGTGTCATGATTCTCGAGTTTATTGAATTTTGTTTGAACAATAACATATTCCTATTCGAGGATCAATTGTTTAGACAAGTGTCTGGTACGGCGATGGGTACCTGCTTCGCTCCCAGCTACGCAAATCTTTTCGTCGGCTGGTGGGAGGAGCAGGTACCCAGGAGCTGCATGGTGGATGGAGTGGAAGGGAGGGTTGAGGGTTGGTTCAGGTATATCGACGACCTGTTTATTGTTTGGCGGGGCCCGTTAGTAACAGCACATGCCTTCATTGATGAACTGAACAAGAATGCCTACAACTTACACTTTTCAGGGACAGTAAGTGCGACATCAGCTGAATATTTAGACCTGAAAGTGTTTTCACAAGACCAGCAGATACATACGGCTCTACACAGGAAAACAACCGCTGGCAATTCTACCCTTTTTGCCAGTAGTAGCCATCCCCCACAACTAATCAAGAGCATTCCATACGGAGAGCTTCTCAGGCTCCGCAGAAATTGTTCTAGATTAGAGGACTTTGATGCAGCAGCCAACGAGTGTGTGACTCGTTTCAAGGTCAGGGGATATGGTGAGTCTCTTTTGAAAAAAACCTTGAATAAAGTAAGGGCTATCCCAAGAGACTCCTTAATCACCACGAAACCTGCCATTAAGAAAGCTGACAACGGCACAGGGAAGTTTAGACTAATAACCCCTTTTTCTGCGGGAGCGAATGACCTCAGATCTATGCTGCGAAAAAATTGGCATATTCTTAAGACAGACAGTACCATCAAGGACGACCTACCTGATCACCCACTGATAACCTTTAACAAAACCAGATCTCTAAGAGATCATCTGGTGACCAGCCACCTGGAGAGACCATTGCTTAAAAGTAACAACTTAAAATCCATGAGTGGTTTCTTCCCATGTGGGAAATGTAAAGCGTGCACTGGAAGTAAAAGAGTACTTTCAGTGGACAATTATGACACCGGCAAAAAACTGCATATAAAAAAGTTCATCACTTGCAGCACTCCCCTAGCCGTCTATTGTTTGGTGTGTCCCTGTGGTCTTCGCTACATAGGGAGCACCATCAATATGCTGAAATTGCGGATTTTAGAACACCTAAGAGCCATCGACAAAGCAGATCAGGCATACCCAGTTGCGCGGCATTTTGCCGAAAAACACAACAGGGACCGCAATCAGCTGCAGTATTTTGGTCTTGATACCATAAAAAGCAATGCTAGAGGAGGTGACCGTCTGCGACAATTACGCAGACTTGAGTCACGCTACATTATAGATCTCTCCACGAAATGGCCCAAGGGGATGAATAGTGGGGAAGAAATGGTCGTCCATCTAGGCAAATAACAACATGGCTGTTCCTATAACTGATCGTATTCTATTTCTGCTAAAACATGGGCCATTTAGTGTGTGTACTATTACTGCGTGTGTGCGTGTGTATATATTGTATATTTTTGTATAAACATGTGGGGGAGGTCATTAAGATGAATTGACAAACTGCCTCTGTAACTCACATGTAATTTACAGAATGGAGAAAGTTCTTTTGGTCTTTTTCTTCGTTTTTTATCTTGCTTATATACACTGCTCATGATAAGTGGCACCTTAGTAGGATTCGAAGGGCTCTTTGTTTCCTATGTTACTTGGTTATTCAACAGTAACTTGATTATAATACACCACTGGCATTTCCTCACGGTTTTTCCTGGTACCACTCACCCTTTGCACTTTGTATGATACGTTATGATTTATTTAATGTGATACACAAATTTGCATTACAGGTTGCACATAGAGTAAATCTCTCTTTGTTTCTTAGAGGACCATTGCCGATCCACGGCTATATCAAACAGTGTATAATAATTCTCTTGTATTGTGAATGACATCTCCCATCCATGCATACTTACCTATCTGTAGGTATGATTACGTGCAGTACATTCATTGTAAATAGAAATGTTTGTATATATTTTGCCGTTACAAGATGGCGCCCGCGGTAGCTGGGAGAGCTTTGGTCCTCTGTCGATGTCGACTGAGAGGTGTAACCTGTTTACCTTGTAATCTATATCATGTACCGGTTGTTCATGTGTAAATCACACACTGACGAAGGCCAAGAGCCGAAACGCGTCTGTGGCGCGCTTGTAGTAAATAAACTACTGTGTGAGTCAAGGTACCCCTCGAGTGCTGTCTTCTCTTCCTTGGGACTGCAAGGTTGCTTGAGCGCAATATATATATATATATATATATATATATATATATATATATATATATATATATATATATATATATTACCTACTGGCTGTCGCCAGTAGGTATATATAGTTAGGATTATTTGTCTATGGAACTTTTGAAAATTCTATGTCTAATAACTTTGGCGTTTGTGGACGGAATCGGCTGAAATTTTCAGGAAAATGGCACATTTTGTTTCCAAGCAGCCCCCGAAAATTTGGGGGGGTTTCGTCAAGGGGGGGCCGAGACAAAAGGGGGGTCCCAAAACGCGTTTTTCCCTTGTTCATTTCCATAGGGCCTTTGGCCTCACTTTTAGCTCGAACGGCTGAATGGATTTGCACGAAACTTGGCAAAATTGTAGGGACTGTTAGCCCGATGTGCCTTTGCTAGGTCTCAATATATGTGCTCCAGTGGATTTTGAGAAATTAACGTTCAAAACAAGATATATATCTGTAACAGCGCTCCGGGCTGCGCTCCGGTCCGCTTACTTTTCGCGAAACGGAACTTTGCGCGCAGAAAGCTGATTGGCTCTCTGGTGTCTGTCAACATTCTAAACAGTCGGGAGCGGCCGCCATCTTATCTCTCGGTAGGATCGAGAGAGAAGAAGAGGTGAAAAACGAAGGGGGAATTTAATGAAAGGGGGCAAGGTATACCTCTCTTGACCCCCTAGGAATGATGTTGGGGTTATTAAAGGGTCCCGTGGGGAAAATAAAAAAATATATATTTTTCACGGTAGAAGCACTTCCCGGGCCGCGAACTGGGCCGCAAACTGGTAGCGAAACGGGAATTCGCCATTTTGTGTTTTGTTTTAATTAAATTACTAGGTATAAGGGGGTGCGGGAGACGTATCCTGACCCCTTATGTTTCTGAGGGTGGCTGAGGAGGCTCATATATGTTGATACATGTCTTCCAGCGGCTGTGCGTGAGCTTTTTTTTTTTTTTTTGCTGCGTGACGTCTGTTAACGTTCGATTCGATGGAAATCAGGAAGTGTTGACCACCATTTTGTCACTGCGAGTAAATATTTTGTTATAAATGAATCCTTATTGATAAACATTGTCTACGCCATCTTGCCTTTTTGTCCAATGCCACAATTTTGTCGTGCACGGCAGCCATTTTAGATGCCTTGACCAGATCCACTCTCTGCACGCCGTCGATTCTCAGCACGGCTCCCCACCCTCGCAAGCATCTCCCCCACGCACTGGTCACCCCCGCTCTCTCTCTCATGCATGGGCCATATACTTCCCCCCATCTGCGCTGCTCTTCCCTGAGAATCACACCCTGTGCAGGCCCGACACCTCCCTTTCACCCTATTCACTACCGCACCCTCTGACACTCCTCTTCCTCTGTGTCCGATTGTCCAGGCCGGACCCAGGCTATCACCTAGCCCTGCGGATGTAGTTTATGGCCCCAGCTGTAGAGAATCCAGACATACCAATCCTCCTGATTCAGGCGTGAGACTACTGATTTCAGTGCTAGTCTTCCGCCTCCCGATTCCTGCAAGGAAAATCCCGGGGGCATATTACCAACAACTAGCGATAATTTTTGTCTCTAACTTGTTTAGAGACAAAAATTATCGCCGCACATCAGCGAATTTTATCGCAGATAAACCTTGCTATTAGCAAGGTTTATCGCAAATGCGATAAAAATCGGCCGCAATGCATGAATATCGCTGAAAAGTCCGCGATATTCATGCATTATCCAGCAAATGCTCTTAGCCATGTTATCCACCTTCCATTGGATAACATGGCTAAAAACTGCTCAGGGCAGGTGTTAGCTTTTGGAGATATTCGCGCTTAGCGCGAATATCTCCAAAAGTTGGTAATAGGAGATAGCGATGGTTAGGGACTGTTTCCAGTCGCTAACATCTTGGCACGCCCACTTTGCATGTCATTAGTGATAAATATCACTGACATGCAAAGCGGGGCCCAATGAATCCTTATTGATAAACATTGTCTGCGCCATCTTGCCTTTTTGTCCAATGCCACAATTTTGTCGTGCACGGCAGCCATTTTAGATGCCTTGACCAGACCCTCTCTCTGCACGCCGTCGATTCTCAGCACGGTTCCCCACCCTCGCAAGCATCTCCCCCACGCACTGGTCACCCCCGCTCTCTCTCTCATGCATGGGCCATATACTTCCCCCCATCTGCGCTCCTCTTCCCTGAGAATCACACCCTGTGCCCGCCCGACACCTCCCTTTCACCCTATTCACTACCGCACCCTCTGACACTCCTCTTCCTCTGTGTCCGATTGTCCAGGCCGGACCCAGGCTATCACATAGCCCTGCGGATGTAGTTTATGGCCCCAGCTGTAGAGAATCCAGACATACCAATCCTCCCGATTCAGGCGTGAGACTACTGATTTCAGTGCTAGTCTTCCGCCTCCCGATTCCTGCAAGGAAAAACCCGGGGGCATATTACCAACAACTAGCGATAATTTTTGTCTCTAACTTGTTTAGAGACAAAAATTATCGCCGCACATCGGCGAATTTTATCGCAGATAAACCTTGCTATTAGCAAGGTATATCGCAAATGCGATAAAAAACGGCCGCAATGCATGAATATCGCTGAAAAGTCAGCGATATTCATGCATTATCCAGCAAATGCTCTTAGCCATGTTATCCACCTTCCATTGGATAACATGGCTAAAAACTGCTCAGGGCAGGTGTTAGCTTTTGGAGATATTCGCGCTTAGCGCGAATATCTCCAAAAGTTGGTAATAGGAGATAGCGATGGTTAGGGACTGTTTCCAGTCGCTAACATCTTGGCACGCCCACTTTGCATGTCATTAGTGATAAATATCACTGACATCCAAAGCGGGGCCCAAGATGGTCGCTATCTCCTTTTAGCTGTCACTAACTGGTGTTAGCGACAGCTTGGTAATAGGGAGATCATTTTATCTCCTTTTTTTTGGCTTTTAAAGCCAAAAAAGTGGAAATAAACCCCCTTGATAATATGCCCCACGATTCCTCGGGGGTTTCAGCTGACAGGGCTTGGTATTGTGTTACGTGCTAATTCTTCCAGGAAACGTCAGAGGGTCGATGTAGGGGTTCTAGAAGGGGTGATAAACCATTTAAGCCTCATGAACAAGCGCATGGTCTTTTAAAGATTTGTGAAGTACTCGGGCGGCGGTGTGTGTGTGCCCTCTTTCAGGAGCGGGCGGGGGGGCACTGCCAGCAACTTGCCAGGCCAGGCAGTGTTCAACACGTGCATCACCCTTTCTCTGCCTGCTATTGCGCTCCATGCTTCGGAAAGGTAAGAAAAAGAACGTGCATTTGAGTTTGAAATGTCCGATCCTGTAGCAGTACACTTGCAAAGCCCACACATGACAATAACCCGATTCAAGGCCCCATTCACCCGATTTTTAAAAAAAATATAGTACTCCAAGAAAGTTGGATTATAAAACTTTATTAACTTTTAAATATAACGAACGCAACAAAAACTGTAAATATATTTAAACATTTTTTGATAAAAAAAAACAACAATGGTCAGAAGCTGTCTTTTGTGCAAATAGTCACAAGGCAGCACAACGTGCTGAGTTGTGGAAGGCACCCAGGTGAAGAACCATCCCTTCTTTAAACCCCATGGTGACCAACTATAGTTTCAATGAGTGCTATGTCCCAGGTTTTACATAAAGTAGTGTTTACCTAGAGTGGTGCTGTGTAGGACACTCTGAATGGAAATTAACCAGAACTATAATGATAACAACAACAACAACAATAATATAACTTTTATGCCCAAATTACGCAAACATTTAGCTAATCTGCTAAAGGGGGAGTCGCCATTTCTTTACAATAATCAATAATGAAAAATCAACATCAAAAGGGTTGTCCGTATTCCCGATGCAGCACTATAGTGCAACATACACAGCACCTGGGGTGTCAAGAGTGAACAGGTCCTAGCTGCTTAACCAATGACTGACAAATGCTATATTAAACACTTACTATGTATAATACTTGCGTTCACAATAGTTTTACTTTACAAAACAGAACAAAAGATGTCCCCTGTAAGTAAACCCATATTAGCTGTTTCAGTTATTGAACATCCTAAGGTTTTATGACATGGGGAACAGTGGTGATATCCTGGGCCACCCATCCGTAGCCTCTTTAATCTCCATTACAATGTGTTTTTTGCTAAAATTAGCCAGAACTATAACCATAACAACAACAACAACAACAATAATATAACTTTAACGTCCAAATTACGCAAAGATTTAGCTAATCTGGTAAAGGGGGGGAGTCGCCATTTCTTTGGATAATTTATTCATCCATCCGTAACCTCTCTAATCTCCATTACAATATGTTTCTTGCTGTCGCTAGCTGATGAAAAAACTAAAGTGATAACTTCCTCATTCTTATTTTGTCTTTCTTTGTTCCTTAAGATGTTATCTGTGTCAACCTCTTCCGAGAATGCTGATGCGTTAGGGATTTCCTTGTGTTTCTTAATAGCATTGGTGTCTGCACACTTCTTTGTCAATTCTGTGAACATGATAACTGCTTCATAAACAGACGATATCCTTGTTAAGTCATTAGTGTTAAGTGTGTCTGAAACTACAGTGCCCTTCTGTTTTTCTTTCTTCAGGCTCTACAGAGTTTTGTGTGTTGTTCTTTTGAGCGACAATTATTCCAGAGGTTTCAGGTTCACTTGTTTTGTCCTGCAGTGAGTTAACAGCTTTAGAGACTTCATGTTTATTTGCTATGTCCTGCTGTGCGTCAACTGCTTCAGAGACGTCAGCCTCATTTGTTATGTTTGACTAGATCCTGGACCTGCCCGGCCACGCCCAAAATGGCGCCGGTGTAAATGGGACTCGTAACTGCTTGTTGTGTACTGGTGGCCCAACCTTGATATCACGAGATACGTATGCAGTTTTGAAGCACATGGCGGAGGCTCGTCTGCTGTAGTGGGGCGCCCCTTTATCGTTTCAGTCGCCATTCCGCCCGCTTTTGCTACACTGTGCCTTTTCCACCATTCAGCTGTTTACCGCCCGCTCTTACGGCTACAGCATCTCGCTCACCATGTAGTTGAGTTGCTCCCACTCTTGCGGTGCAGCGATAGGCGGCTGCCACAGGACTCTTAAAATGGCGGCCGGCTCTTCGGATTTGGGCCTGGTCCAGTAAAATGGCCCTGGGACACCTTGGAACTCGGACGCTTGTCTGCCAGGGCTTGGGTCCCATTCTCGAAAGCGTCCCCTCAGCCTTGAAGATTGTACAAAAGTCTTGGGGGCCCTCTACTCCCGCAGGCTTCCGGTGGGGAGCGGCTGCCATGATTGCTTGCGGAATGGCCACGACGGAGCTACGAGATGGTGGTGCTCTCATGGTGACGCCAGCTTCAGTCTGAAACATCCAGAAACAAGGTGGGGCTTTCATCGTTTGGGAAAAAAATGTTTTAATCCAATGAAAAGTGTTATTTTTAGGTCACATGACCTAGTCTTACATCATTAGGAAAACAAAAGTAAAATGAACCAATGAAAAGTTTTATTAACAAGTCACATGACCTGTTATGCTTACGTTACGCGCTGCGCGGCGCGCTCTGGATCGTTTCCGGGAAGCTGCGCCTTGCGTACCGGAGCACTTCCGGGTGCGCTAACGCGGCGCGTCATATGACGCATTACGCGACAACGCAGGTCCAGAATATAGTCAAAATGTCTTCACCAACCAGCGGTCGGAATACAACCGCTTTCAGCAGTCCAAAAAGTTCTGTTAAATCTTAAGAGCGGGAGCAACTCAACTACATGGTGAGCGAGACGCTGTAGTCGCAAGAGCGGGCGGTAAACAGCTGAATGGCGGAAGAGGCACAGAGTACCAAAAGCGGGCGGAATGGCAACTAAAACGGTAAAGGGGCGCCCCACTACAGCGTGTCTTCAGGTCAAACGGATTGTGGGACAAGGTCCAGAATGGAAGAGTCATCAAAAGGCAAAAAATTCCGCCGGACCCCGGGAGCCGGCCGCCTTTGTTGGGGGCGATCTCAGGCCACACCAGGGCAACACGACTTGGGGAGGGGGCAGGAGTCAAGCGCCCCCTCCCAGTCCGTGCCATCTCACCGCCCCTGGGGGGCCTCCGTCAAGCGGTTTAGGGAGGCACCATATCACATTGTTTTCCAATGCAGTCAGGTCCACAAACGGACCCCACTTACTTTGAATAGTGAAGCTGCAGCAGGTGCAAATAAGGTTTAGACAGTGTTACAAGCGCTGCTTAGAACTCTGAAGTATGGCACTCAACATCCAGAACTTATGCCATTTGTGTAAGGCAGTGACATCGAAGCAACTCAGGGACCAAAAACATGAACGAACACTCACGTATGAAAATCTTGTTTGGGGAAGGGGCAGGATCCAAACGCCCCCTCCCAGTTCGCGCCACTACACCGTATGTAGAAAATCTGAAGCCATCGTTCTACAAACTCTCAACGCTTGCTATCAGTGCATGAGTTTCATGCTCGATCGATTGAGCTAGCCGGATCGGGCAACAAAAAGTATAAAATAGTTATGTAAAAAGTTATTTAATAAAATGTTTTACCCTGTTTCTTTGCTGGTGTGTTGTCTATATTTATAATATTTGCATAGGGTTTGTCGTTATTTTGGGCGGGGTGGGTGACGGAGCCGAGCTGTCTTGCAGCCCTCATGGTGTGGAGCTCAGTTCATTTCACTATTTTCGTATTTCTCATGAAGGGTTGTTCCTAATGTTTGTATTTTAGCGAGTTCAAAAAGAGATCCAATTAGTGGTCTACTGATTTTGCACGATTACTTTTATTTTTTTACACGATTTTTCACTATCTGCAAAGACTAAACAGAGTATTGCGACTTTGTGCTTGTTTGTAAATAGAGAATGATCCAAAGAGAACCAATTCTAAAACAGTAAATGCTTGGATAACAATCAATCAAATGGAGAGACAAGCAGGTACGACGGATTACAACGGAGGTAAAGGTCTGCGTTAACTACCCTTCACTATCTGCAAAGAGAGTACTACTAAGAGAAAAGAGGGGAGTGGGGGGGGGAAGCGTTCAAAGCACATGAGCGTGCATAAACACGAAAACGTTTTTACCTATCACGTACTTGACATTTGACAGCTTTTGATATTTGCTATTAAAAAAACATTGAAATTCACAGAAAAAAACATAGGTTATAGTCCATATATAGTTAGGAATTTGCATTTACAAAACCTTGAAAATTCAATGAAAAAACCATTGGTTATAGAACATATATAGTTAGGAATTTGCATTTACAAAACCTTATTTTACTCGCATAAAACCATTGAAATTCCATATATAGTTAGATGCGCTAACTATATATCGCGCACCCGCAATCCACTGCTGATGATGTCACATATTACATTATTCATGACATGGTTAGTGACATCACTGATGACATCACTGATGACATCTCAAATGACATCACTGATAAAATCACTGATAACATCTCATTTGACATGACTGATCACATCACTGATGATATAATTCATGTGATAATACCATGAACCTCTTCAGACTCTAATATAACCTTAGATACAATCAGTGTAAACAGACAGTCACAGACTGTCACTCATCCATGGAGTTACTCACACACCTAGTCAGTTATGCAAAAAATCAATCACACCTCCATTTTCTCAACTATACAGTTATACACACCTTACTTATTCAAACATATACTAACACATATTTACTTTACTCTCTTATACAATCCCTGATACATGTTCACAATGATCCATACAGCCACTCACACATTCACTGGCTCTTATGCACAGTTATTTATAGATGTCAACTCTCACATGTACTGTGTTTTACATATGTACTTACTTTGACATGTAGCACTGAGATATCCATTCACTCACTAATACACTCATGCACAGTCAACCGCCCATACAGCTGTTTCCACATGCACTTTTGAACCCATACATATAGTGAATCAACTACTCACACATCTATGTACAGAGTCACACACCTCCCAGCCACCCATACACACACACTCAGTTTCCCATACAAATACTTGGACAACCAATGAATAACCCATACAGTTACTCATATAGCTACTGATCAACATATGCAGCAGTTTGTAGAAAAACAGATATAATGATGCACAAAATAAAACAGTTTAGTCACTAACCCATGCACTCAGTGAGACACATTTAATCACTCACTCATACAGTCAGTCATGCACCTACTAAATCCTTCATCCAGACACTTATACATCCACTCATTCTTCAATATGTAAGACATATTTTAACTTTACAGAAACAAACAGTCACTGGATGTTGTCATCAGTGATGTCATCAGTGATGTCATTTGAGATGTCATCAGTGATGTCATCAGTGATGTCACTAACCATGTCATGAATGATGTAATATGTGACATCATCAGCAGTGGATTGCGGGTGCGCGATATATAGTTAGCGCATCTAACTATATATGGAATTTCAATGGTTTTATGCGAGTAAAATAAGGTTTTGTAAATGCAAATTCCTAACTATATATGTTCTATAACCAATGGTTTTTTCATTGAATATATATATATATATATATATATATATATATATATATATATATATATATATATATATATATATATATATTCACAGAAAAAACCATAGGTTATAGACCATATATAGTTAGGAATTTGCATTTACAAAACCTTGAAAATTCACTGAAAAAACCATAGGTTATAGACCATATATAGTTAGGGATTAGCATTTAAAAAACCTTATTTTATTTGCACAAAACTATTGAAATTCCATATATAGTTAGTTGCACTAACTATATATCGCGGACCCGCAATCCACTGCTAATGATGTCACATATTACATCATTCATGACATGGTCAGTGACATCACTGATGACATCACTGATGACATCTCAAATGACATCACTGATGACATCACTGATGACAACACCCAGTGACTGTATGTTTCTGTAAAGTTAAAATATGTCTTACATATTGAAGAATGAGTGGATGTATAAGTGTCTGGATGAAGGATTTAGTAGGTGCATGACTGACTGTATGAGAGAATGATTAAATGTGTCTCACTGAGTGTATGGGTTAGTGATTAAAGTGTCTTAATTTGGCAATCATTATTTATGTTGTTCTGTAAACTGCTGCATGTTTAAATCAGTAGCTATATCAGTAACTATATGGGTTATTGAATGGTTGCCCAAGTATTTGTATGGGAGACTGAGTATGTGTGTGGGTGGCTGGGAGGTGTATAACTCTGTGCATAGATGTGTGAGCAGTTGATTCCCTAGGTGTATGGGTTCAAAAGTGCATGTAGAAACAGCTGTATGGACAGTTGACTGTGTGCATGAGTATATTGGTGAGTGAATGGATATCTCAGTGCTACATGTCAAAGTAAGTACATATGTAAAACACACTCCATGTGAGAGTTGACATATATAAATAACTGAACATAAGAGCCAGTGAATGTGTGAGTGGCTGTATGAATCATTGTGAACTTGTATCAAGGATTGTATAAGAGAGTAAATATGTGTTACTATATGTTTGAATAAGTAAGGTGTGTATAACTGTATAGTTGAGGAAATGGAGATGTGATTGATTCTTTGCATGACTGACTAGGTGTGTGAGTAACTCCATGGATGTGTGACAGTCTGTGAGTGCCTGTTTACACTGAGTGTATCTAAGGTTATATTAGAGTCTGAAGATGTATTATCACATAAATGATATCATCAGTGATGTAATCAGTAATGTCAAATGAGATGTCAGTGATGTCATCAGTGATGTCATTTGAGATGTCATCAGTGATGTCATTTGAGATGTCATCAGTGATGTCATCAGTGATGTCACTGACCATGTCATGAATGATGTAATATGTGACATCATTAGCAGTGGATTGCGGGTCCGCGATATATAGTTAGTGCAACTAACTATATATGGAATTTCAATGGTTTTGTGCAAATAAAATAAGGTTTTTTAAATGCTAATCCCTAACTATATATGGTCTATAACCTATGGTTTTTTTCAGTGAATTTTCAAGGTTTTGTAAATGCAAATTCCTAACTATATATGGTCTATAACCTATGCTTTTTTCTGTGAATTTCATTGGTTTTTTAAAAGCTAATATCTATAGCTGTAAAATATATTCTTTATTAAGTGACGTATCACGTAGCCCGTGAGACGCCTCATGATGCATCGCATAACCGTGACGTATCGTCTCTGCAGCGCAAACCAAACCCAAAACGTAAGCGCGCCAGAACACGCTTAAAGATATATATATATTTTTTTAACCTTAATTAGACAAAATCCACACGTGCACATATCACAAACGTTCAAAAAACACAATATGTCGGACTCCCGTTACGCTGCCGGTTAGCTGCCCGGTTAACGTACCAGGAAGCACCTTTACCGCGAAAAATCGCAATTTATTTTTTTCTTTTGCCCCGCAGGGAACTTTAATAGCCCCCTCATCAATCCTATGGGGTCAGAAGGGGTCTACCTTGCCCTCTTTCCTTCATTTCCCCCTTTGTTTTGGTCTCCTCTTGTCTCTCGATCCTACCGAGAGACAAGATGGCGGCCGCTCCGGACTGTTTACAATGTTGACAGCCAATCAGCTACTCCTCAGACTCCCGTTACACTGCCGGTTAGCTTCCCGGTTAGCTGCCCGGTTAGCTGCCCGGTTCGCTTACCAAGACGCGTCTCTACGGCGAAAAAATCGGATTTTTTTTTTTTGGGGGGCCCCGCGTGGCTCTATAATATCCCCCTCATCAATCCTAGGGGGTCAGAAGGGGTCTACCTTGCCCCCTTTCCTTCATTTCCCCCTTTGTTTTGGCCTCCTCTTGTCTCTCGATCCTACCGAGAGACAAGATGGCGGCCGCTCCGGACTGTTTAGAATGTTGACAGACACCGGAGAGCCAATCAGCTTCGCTTCGCAAAGTTCCGATACGCGAAAAGTTCGCTAACCGGAGCGCTACCCGGAGCGCTGTTACAGATATATATCTTGTTTTAAACGTTAATTTCTCAAAATCCACTGAAGCACATATATTGAGACCTAGCAAAGGCACATCGGGCTAACAGTCCCTACAATTTTGCCAAGTTTCGTGGATATCCATTCAGCCGTTCGGGCTAAAAGTGAGGCCAACCGCCCTATGGAAATTAACATGGGAAAAACGCTTTTTGGGACCCCCCTTTTTTCTCGGCCCCCCCTTGACGAACCCCCCCCAAATTTCCAGGAGCTGCTCAGAAACAAAATGTGCCATTTTCCTGAAAATTTCAGCCAATTCCGTCCACAAACGCCAAAGTTATTAGGCATAGAATTTTCAAAAGTTCCATAGAGAAAAAATCCTAACTATGTATACCTACTGGCTATCGCCAGTAGGTAATATTACCTACTGGCGGTCGCCAGTAGGTATATATAGTTAGGATTTTTTCTCTATGGGACCGTTGAAAATTCTATGTCTAATAACTTTGGCGTTTGTGGACAGAATCGGCTGATATTTTCAGGAAAATGGCACAGTTTGTTTCTGAGCAGCCCCTGAAAATTTGGGGGGGTTTCGTCAAGGGGGGGCCGAGAAAAAAGGGGGGTCCCAAAACGCGTTTTTAACATTGAGTTTTCCATAGGGCGTTTGGCCTCACTTTTAGCTCGAACGGCTGAATGGATTTGCATGAAACTTGGCAAAATTGTAGGGACTGTTAGCCTGATGTGCCTTTGCTGGGTCTCAATATATGTGCTCCAGTGGATTTTGAGAAATTAACGTTTTAAAAAACAGATATATCTGTGACAGCGTCCCGGGTAGCGCTCCGGTTCTCGAACTTTTCGCGTAACGGAACTTTGCGAAGCGAAGCTGATTGGCTCTCCGGTGTCTGTCAACATTCTAAACATTCCGGAGCGGCCGCCATCTTGTCTCTCGGTAGGATCGAGAGACAAGAGGAGGAGAAAAACGAAGGGGGAATTTAATGAAAGGGGGCAAGGTAGACCCTTCTTGACCCCCTAGGAATGATGTTGGGGTTATTAAAGGGTCCCGTGGGGCAAATAAAAAAATATTGTTTTTTTGCGGTAGAAGCGCTTTCCGGTTCGCGAACCGGGTAGTTAACCGGGACGCGAAACGGGAATGCGCCATTTTGTGTTTCGTTTTAATTAAATTACAAGATGGAGGAAAAACAATGTGAGAAATGGGTATAAGGGGGTACGGGAGACGTATCCTGACCCCCTATGTTTTCTGAGGGTGGCTGAGGATGCTCATATATGTTAATACTTGTCTTCCAGCGGCTGCGCGTGAGCGTTTTTTTTTTTTTTGCTGCGTGACGTCTGTTAACGTTCGATTCGAAGGAAATCAGGAAGTGTTGACCGCCATTTTGACACTGCGAGTAAATATATTGTTAAAAATAATTGTTATAAATTAATCCGTATTGATAAACATTGTCTGCGCCATCTTGCTTTTTTTCCAATGGCACACTTTTGTCGTGCACGGCAGCCATTTTAGATGCCTTGACCAGACCCACTCTCTGCACGCCGCCGATCCTCAGCATGGCTCCCCACCCTCGCAAGCATCTCCCCCACGCTCTGGTCACCCCCGCTCTCTGTCTTATGCATGGGCCATAAACCTCCCCCCATCTGCGCTGCTCTTCGCTGAGAATCACACCCTGTGCCCGCCCGACACCACCCTTTCACCCTATTCACTACCGCACCCTCTGACATTCCTCTTCCTTTGTGTCTGATTGTCCAGGCCGGTCCCAGGCTATCACCTAGCCCTGCGGATGTAGTTTATGGCTTCAACTGTAAAGAATCACCCCTCTACAAAGGATTTACAGTAGATCAAGACCCCCACCGATGACATATGTCACACCACACGCGTTCCTACTATCTGATAACGATCCTGTATTGTGATTGGGGAGGGGATTCTCACTGTGAGGGTGTGTGGGACCGAGCCTGAAGCGGAAGATTCCAGGGATGCCTTTTTGTACATCAAAGTCTTCACAATTATGTGTCACATTAAAAATATATAGCACTCCAACAAAGTAGTAGGATTATGACACTTTAATAACTTATAAATATATACAATGCACCATAAACAGTAAACACGTTAAAAAAAAAAATTAAAACAGAAGCAACAATGGTCAGTAGCGGTCTGTTGTGCGAATAGTCCGAAGGCAGCACAATGCGCTGAGATCTGGACGGCACCCAGGTGATGTCCTTTACTTGCCGCACTGGTTTTGGCATCCTACAATGCTGCTCCGAAAAACGGCGTGGGGCGCCCGGGGGGGGGGGGGGGATAGGCGGCGTGAACGGGCCTCCCCAGGTGGAGGCTCGTCTGCTGTAGTGGGGCACCCCTTTAGTGTTTCACTTGCCATTCAGCGGTTTTCTTCCCGCTTTTGCTGCACTGTGCCTCGTCAGTAGCGGTCTGTTGTGCGAATAGTCCGAAGGCAGCACAACGCGCTGAGATCTGGACGGCACCCAGGTGATGTCCTTTACTTGCCGCACTGGTCTTGGCATCCGACAATGCTGCGCCGAAAAACGGCGTGGGGCGCCCCGGGGGAGGGGGAGGCGGCGTGAATGGGCCTCCCCAGGTGGAGGCTCGTCTGCTGTAGTGGGGCGCCCCTTTACCGTTTCAGTTGCCATTCCGCCCGCTTTTGCTACACTGTGCCTCATCCACCATTCAGCTGATTACCGCCCGCTCTTGCGGCTACAGCGTCTCGCTCACCATCTAGTTGAGTTGCGCCCACTCTTGCGGTGCAGTGATAGGCGGCTGCCATAGGACTCTTAAAATGGCGGCCGGCTCGTCGGATTTGGGCCTGGTCCACTAAAATGGCCCTGGGACACCTTGGAACTCGGACGCTTGTCTGCTAGGGCTTGGGCCCCCTTCTCGAAAGCGTCCCCTCAGCCTTGAAGATTCTACAAAAGTCTTGGGGGACCCCGACTCCTGCAGGCTTCCGGTGGGGAGCGGCTGCCATGATTGCTTGCGGAATGGCCACGACGGAGCTACGAGATGGTGGTGCTCTCATGCTGACGCCAGCTTCAGTCTGAAACATCCAGAAACACTGTAGACTATCAATTCGATGAGTTCCGGTGGAGCCCCAACGTGACCCGGTAGGGAAGAACTTGCCCTCCCCTTTTTTGAGTGATGGTTCTTGTTGCCTGTCCCCTCTGTTGTCATCTAACGGAACCTTTTTGGATTGCCGAGTTAGAAAAAAAAAGGTGTGGCTTTCATCGTTTGGGAAAAAAAATGTTTTAATCCAATGAAAAGTGTTATTTTTAGGTCATATGATCAAGCATTTCATCATTAGGAAACCAAAAGTAAAATGAACCAATGAAAAGTTTTATAAACAAGTCACATGACCTGTTATGCGGCTTTTGGCTATAAAAAGCCTACAAAATCCTTTGGCCTGTGAGGCGGCGTCAGTAGCGGACCGATGTGCGAATAGGCCAAAGGCAGCACAACGCGTCGAGATCCGGATGGCACCGAGGTGGTGTCCAGCAAGTTGCCGCACTGGTGTGGCCATCCTACAATGCTGCGCCGAAAGACGGCGTGTCCAGCTGAGTTGCGGTCACTCTTGCTGCTACAGTACGTCGAAGGCAGCACAACGCGCCGAGATCCGGATGGCACCGAGGTGGTGTCCAGCAGTACCAGCGGTAAGGGGGACGGTGGCAGCTTCTCCCCACCCCGCTTGGCGCCATTTAGAGAAATTGCTCTCAATTGTTTTAATTGCAAAACTGTGTATACAGCTACTTTTAAAAATCACTCGCTAATCAGGAATAGCGTTTTTAAATAGGGGTGGAATTGAATTGTTGCTGGGCTGTGACTGTTTTACTAGCTACACTCTGTGAAATAAGCGCATACCCACACGCACTTGAGGGACTTGCTTCCGTGTTGATTTGATCTGTGCCTGCCCGCCCTGTCCGACCCTCCAGCCAATCACGGGCGCGGAAGGCGGGGCAGAGCCAGGAACATCCGGGGAGGCGAGCGCTTCGCGCTCTAGCTCTCCCAGGCTCAAGACTATAAAGGTAGCGAGGAGGCGACCGTCTGTGCGGTAAGGGGGACGGTGGCAGCTTCTCCCCACCCCGCTTGGCGCCATTTAGAGAAATTGCTCTCAATTGTTTTAATTGCAAAACTGTGTATACAGCTACTTTTAAAAATCACTCGCTAATCAGGAATAGCGTTTTTAAATAGGGGTGGAATTGAATTGTTGCTGGGCTGTGACTGTTTTACTAGCTACACTCTGTGAAATAAGCGCATACCCACACGCACTTGAGGGACTTGCTTCCGTGTTGATTTGATCTGTGCCTGCCCGCCCTGTCCGACCCTCCAGCCAATCACGGGCGCGGAAGGCGGGGCAGAGCCAGGAACATCCGGGGAGGCGAGCGCTTCGCGCTCTAGCTCTCCCAGGCTCAAGACTATAAAGATAGCGAGGAGGCGACCGTCTGTGCGGTAAGGGGGACGGTGGCAGCTTCTCCCCACCCCGCTTGGCGCCATTTAGAGAAATTGCTCTCAATTGTTTTAATTGCAAAACTGTGTATACAGCTACTTTTAAAAATCACTCGCTAATCAGGAATAGCGTTTTTAAATAGGGGTGGAATTGAATTGTTGCTGGGCTGTGACTGTTTTACTAGCTACACTCTGTGAAATAAGCGCATACCCACACGCACTTGAGGGACTTGCTTCCGTGTTGATTTGATCTGTGCCTGCCCGCCCTGTCCGACCCTCCAGGCAATCACGGGCGCGGAAGGCGGGGCAGAGCCAGGAACATCCGAGGAGGCGAGCGCTTCGCGCTCTAGCTCTCCCAGGCTCAAGACTATAAAGTAACTCGTCGGTATCAACGCGCAGTGTTGACGCGCAGTGTGGCGCCACGTCCTGCGCCGAAGACGAGCCTAAGACCAGCCCGTCTGCGCCCGTCCGCGACAGGACGGGGCTAGGGGCGAGGGGCCATGGCTTCCTGTACCCTCTTAACGGAGAAGAGTCATGTCGCAACTCAGGTTTATTCACGCCAGACTCTATTGGAAATAGGCAGGTATGTTACCACACTGTGCCCCTACTGGACTCGTTCCAGCGTGGGGGGACCTTTCTCTTGTTTGGGTTGTCACTTGCAATTTACCAGCACTGCGGTAATAACTGCTCATCACCTAAAGCCTGCCTGTTCAGTGCGGAGTTCTAATCCTGTAACTCAGCCTACTAGCGTACCTAAAGATCAGCCCCTAGCGTGTAAAAACCTTCTGTGCAATGTCTGCTCCCTTGTCTCTCATGCAACACAGGTGTGGGACCTCATTACAACGGAGAGACCTCATCTGTGTTTCTTAACGGAGACCTGGTTGAAGCCTCATACAATCCCTGCCATAACGCTGGGGGTCCCGACTGGGTACAAAATAGTAAGGCTGGATCGCCCGATCAAAACGGGAGGAGGATTGGCTATTGTGTTCAAACAAGAGTTGGAGGTTGCTGTCATTGAAACTGTGTGTACCCCGGAAATGGAACTTATGATTTTTACGATCAATCCCACTTCTAGAGAAACCAGGAAGGGTGCACTTGTGTATCGACCTCCTGGCCCATGTGGGACCTTTTCCATTAAATTAATGGAAATTTTGGCAGCTCACATGCAAGTTAACTCTGAGTTCATTTTGGTGGGGGATTTCAATATCCACAGTGAGATCACCACATGTATTGACGCACAGACTGTGCTAACAGATTTGGCCACACTTGGACTAAATAAAATGAATCAAGGGCCAACTCACTCTGCGGGCCATACTCTTGATCTAGTACTATGTAATTCAACAGCCATTAACTGTCTCAATCCCTACCAAGTTGATTGGACAGACCACTCGGTTATTACGTTTTACACTCGTACTAACTATAAAGTCAAAGCCTTTCATAGGCCGATGGCCAATGTTAGAAGGCCCTGGAACAAATTAGTCCCTGCAGACTTTAGGGACAATTACTCTGAGCCCAATTGGGAAGATTGCGGAGAAAACGCTACCTTAGCCTTGAGCGCATTTAGTGAAGCTGCGTCAAGAACCATAAATCGTGTGGTCCCGCTGAAAACTTATAAACCCCGCCCGGCCCCAAAACAAGAAGTTTGGTACACTGGGGATCTCAGACAACTAAAACAGACCATGAGAAAGTTGGAGAAAAAATGGAAAGCTACACACAAGGCAGATGATAAGGAGGACTTTATGAGGTCGTTTAAAATCTACCATAAAGCAATCCGCGCTGCTAGGAAACAACATATAGCAGTTCAATTATCAGCTGCGGGTTCTAACGCAAAAACCTTGTATAACATTCTACAGACGTTCACCAAACCCACTGCCTGTGACACTGAGGGGATCGAATCCCAAGAACTCTGTGACAATATTTCACAGTTTTTTGTCAGGAAAATCGACGCCATATATAATAAAATACTTGCGTCCAATTCCATCTCCAACAATCCAGTTACAACTGACTGTGGAGTCCGGCTGCATACTATGACCCCAGATAATGAGGCCAAAAAGCTTGCCGCTTTCCCACCCATCTCCACTGAAGAGCTGACTGCTCTTGTCATGCAAACAAAGAGTGGGTGCCCGACAGATATCATCCCAGCACGTATTATGCCACTACTGCTTGATGATCTGGGGGCTGGAATGCGACATATAGTCAATTTGTCTCTGTGTACGGGGGAAGTCCCTTCAGCCTGGAAACAGGCTCAGGTCAGACCTCTTCGTAAAAACAATTCAATCCCCTGGTCGGATTTGTCAAATCTGAGACCGATCTCTCTTCTCCCTTTTATAGGGAAGCTTGCTGAGAGATATGTGAATCAGTATTTGTCAAAATTTATTGAACAAACGGGTGGACTCGACCCCTCTCAGTCGGGTTTCAGGCCCAGGCACAGTACGGAGACCGCCTTGCTGTCCGTCGCTGACAACCTCCAAATGCTACAGGACAAGGGTTACTCCGTTGTCCTGGTACTTCTGGACTTGTCAGCGGCGTTTGACACTGTGTCACATGAAATCATGACCGCCAGACTAGTTGACATCGGTCTGGAAGGCAAGGCTCTGGCCTGGCTAAGGAGTTTCTTCAGTGAACGCACCCAGAGAGTCATCTTGGGACCATACCAATCAGAGGAGGTGGTGATCTCAAAGGGGTGCCACAGGGCTCGTGTTTGAGCCCTACATTATTTAATATCTACGTGGCACCCCTAGCTAACATCATGAGATCCCACAGGTTCATTCCAGTATCATACGCAGATGATACACAACTCCTCTTCCCTTTTAAAATCATGACTCCCGAGGTGCGTGACTCCTTCGCCCGGGGGATGAAGGAGGTGGCACGCTGGATGGCAGCCAACTTTTTGCAGTGCAACGTCTCCAAGACCGAGGTGATGCTCTTCGGAGAGGCCAAACGTCTATGGACTCCTGACTGGTGGCCTCAAGATCTTGGCCCCGTCCCTGAGCCCAAAACGGTGGTTAAAGATCTGGGAGTGAAACTGGATCATGAGCTCACCTTAACACAACAAACCAATCAAGTGGTGGGTTCATGTTTTCATGTAATTGGTCTCCTCAGAAAAGTATTCCCTCTGCTACCAGATTTCACCAGGAGAACGCTGGTCCAGTCACTAGTGTTAAGTAGGCTGGACTACTGCAATGGTCTGTTGCTGGGTGCCAATGAGGGTATCTTGGCTAGATTACAAGTTGTGCAAAACACTGCTGCTCGACTAGTTTTAAACGCCCCGCCTCGTACTCCCTCAAAACCATTGTTGGCCAAACTGCACTGGCTTCCGGTAAGGCAGAGGGTGATGTTTAAGATCTGCTGTGTCATCCGTAAATGCCTTATAGGTAAGGGTCCCGGTTACCTCACTGAAAAATTCATCCCTTATGTCCCATCTAGATCCTTGAGATCAGGAGAGCAGGAATTGTTATGTGTTCCTAGGGCCATGAAAGCTAGAAAGGGGGGCAGGGCCCTTTCTGTAGCCGGCCCTAAGTTGTGGAACCAACTCCCTAAGGAAATCAGAGTATGCAGGGAACATCTCCCTTTTAGGAAGAAACTCAAAACTTTCCTTTTTAATTATTAGCTGGTTTAGGGCTGAATTAGATCATGACGAGTTGCTGTTCTTTAGTTGCTGCCAAAGGTGCGGAGATACTCCTTCGGGAGTCGATTCGCAGCGCCATAAAAACATGCAAATAAATAAATAAATAAAATAAGTTTCACTGGTGTGGCCATTCTACAATGCTGCGCCGAAAGACGGCGTGGGTGCCCGGGGGAGGGGGGAGAGGTGGCATAAACGGACCTCTTCCGCCTCCCCAGGTGAAGGCACCTCATCTGCAGTGGGGCACCTCTTAGCGTTTCACTCGCCTTCCAGCAGAGTTCTGCCCGCTCTTGCGGCACAGTGTCTCACCCTCCATCCAGCTGAGTTCCGCCCGCACTTGCGGTACAGCGTCTCGCCCGCCATCCAGCTGAGTTCCGCCTGCTCTTGTGGTACAGTGACTCACCCGCCATCTAGCTGAATTGCGGCTACTCTTGTGGTGCAGCGATAGCCGGCTGCAACAAGACTCTCAAAATGGCGGCCAGCTCTTTGGATTTGGGCCTAGTCCACTAAAATGGCTCTGGGACACCTTGGAACTCGGACGCTTGCCTGCTAGGGCATGGGCCCCATTCACGAAAGCGTCCCCTCTTTTGACTGATTGTTCTTGTTGCCTATTTCTTCTGTTGTCATTTAACGGAACATTTTTGGACTGCCGAAAATGGTTCTGGTCCGACCGCTGGTTGGTGGAGACATTTTGACTATATCCTAGACCTGCCCGGCCTCGCCCAAAATGGCGCCGGTATAAATGGGACTCGTAACTCCTTGTTGTGTACTGGTTGCCCAACCTTGATATCACGAGATACGTATGCAGTTTTGAAGCACATGGCGGGCGGGGACGAGAATTGATTGAACATTTTGACATCCCTATTGATATTAAGTTCTGATGTGTTATTGATTACTGTACTATTGAAAGTTCGAATTAACGTCACCCATGGTACTTGCCCGCAAATGTATATCTAGATAATTTTATTGTAACTGGCCCTGTCGTACTTTAATTATAAAATGTACGTCCACCGATTCCGCAAATGTTAGACACCTTCGTTTTTGCAATCTAATGGGTCGCCCGTTACGTTCTTCTACAGTGTAAATGTTCCCTCATCATATACGATTCCAGTTTGCTCTGTGGC
Source organism: Lissotriton vulgaris (assembly GCF_964263255.1). Classification (NCBI taxonomy): domain Eukaryota; kingdom Metazoa; phylum Chordata; class Amphibia; order Caudata; family Salamandridae; genus Lissotriton; species Lissotriton vulgaris. Next base: position 660,526,012 of record NC_141696.1, on the reverse strand, counting down.
CGGCCCACGTGGTTATAGGCCCGTATTTGTATACCGACATTTTCACAATAAAGGTTTTTTTTAAAAAACATGGTAGTAGTACCTACATTGGTAAAGTTTTGAATAATAGCCACTGTTTTCGAATCAGTAAAAGGCAAGTGAAATAAAGCAGTCCAATTACATGACGGTTAAAAGGTATAATACGCAGGAACGCAGTAAAGATAAAAGGTCAAGTGCTGTTGTGTTTTCTACTCCTGCAACATAAAGTGATCTATAAGAATCTGATATTCATGCCTATCAGCGACTAAGACAGCAGGCCAAGCCTCTTTTGCTCAACGGCTCCCTCATGGGACGAAGAAACGCCCTTTTTCTCGAAAAAGGAATATTTTACTTGCAGGACAGTTGTAAATTTCCCGGGAAAATACATTAGCCTGGAACATTGTTAGTGATAAACTGTAAATGCATCTGGGTCCTTTGCTTTACAAGTCAGAGTGAGAAAAAAAAGGTGGGGCTTTCATCATTTGGGAAAAAAAAATGTTTGAAAGCAATGAAAAGCGTTATTTTTAGGTCATATGACCAAGCCTTTCATCATTAGAATAACAAAAGTAAAATGAACAAATGAAAAGTTTTATTAACAAGTCACATGACCTGTTATGCTTGCGTTACGCGCTGCGCGCCGCGCTCTGGATCGTTTCCGGGAAGCTGCGCCTTGCGCACCAGAGCACTTCCGGGTGCGCTACGTGGCGCGTCATATGACGCATTACGCGACAACGCAGGTCCAGAATATAGTCAAAATGTCTCCACCAACCAGCGGTCGGAATACAACCCCTTTCAGCAGTCCAAAAAGTTCTGTTAAATGACAAGAGAAGGGACAGGCAACAAGAACAATCAAGGAGGGGAGGGCAAGTTCTTCTCTACCGGGTCACGTTGGGGCTCCACCGGAACTGATCGAATTGGTAGTCTACAGTGTTTCTGGATGTTTCAGATTGAAGCTGGCGTCAGCATGAGAGCACCCCGTGGCTACGTTGTGGCCATTCCGCGAGCAATCATGGCAGTCGCTCGCCACCGGAAGTCTGCGGGAGTCGGGGGCCCCGGTGACTTTTGTAAAATCTTCAAGGCTGAGGGGACGCTTTTGGGAATGGGGTCCATGCCCTAGCAGTCAAGCGTCGGAGTTCCAAGGTGTCCCAGGGCCATTTTAGTGGACTAGGCCTAAATCCGAAGAGCCGGCCGCCATTTTGAGAGTCCTGTTGCAGCCGCCTATCACTGCACCGCAAGAGTGGGCGCAATTCAAGTGGATGGTGGGCGAGACGCTGTAGCCGCAAGAGCGGGCGCAACTCAGCTGGTTGCGTGAAGTGCTGGGGTGTACCTGAGAAACCTCCACCTGGGGAGGTGGGGGAGGCTCTTTCGCGCCGCCTCTCCCTTCTAGTGCATCCCACGCCGTCTCCTGGCGCAGGAATATGTGATGGTTGGACTAGGACACCGCAGGATGTGTCTTCAGGTCAAACGGATTGTGGGACAATGTTCAGAATGGAAGAGTCACCAAAAGGCAAAAAGTTCCGCTTGACCCCGGGAGCCGGCCGCCTATGTCGGGGGCGATCTCAGGCCACACCAGGGCAACAAGACTTGGGGAGAGGGTCGGCGCCATCACACCGCCCCTCGGGGGCCTCCGTCAAGCCGTTCAGGGAGGCACCGCATCACATTGATTTCCAATGCAGTCAGGTCCACAAACAGCCCCTACTTACTTTGAGAATAGTGAAGCTGCAGCAGGTGCAAATAAACTTCAGACAGTGTTACAAGCGCTGCTCGGAACCCTCAACTATGGCACCCAACATCCAGGACTTATGCCATTTGTGCAAGGCAGTGACATCGAAGTAACTCAGGGATCAAGGAACATACCATATCCAGAGTCTTTCCCACAGCGTCTGCCTTCCTTGTTACCTAGGTATGGTTCTTTCACTCCCACTCCAGGCTTTTAGTCTGTGGATGGAAAACCATGAACCTACACTCACGTATGAAAATGTTACTATTGATGCTTGACTGAGGCCAAGGAGATCAGAGTGCATGAGTCTCATGCTCGATCGATTGAGCTAGCCGGATCAGGCAACAAAAAGGTGGTGGTGGGGGTGGCGGCATCAGCAAGGCATCCTCACACACAACTTGTCGGACATCAGCTGTGGATGTACTGGGGACGAGTCTTGGCGCATGGTGTCGTCCCCGGGCAATTTGCACAAGTTGCTTCGATGTCACTGCCTTGCACAAATGGCATAAGTCCTGGATGTTGGGTGCCATAGTTGAGAGTTCTGAGCAGCGCTTGTAACACTGTCTGAAGCTTATTTGCTTCTGCTGCAGCTTCACTATTCTCAAAGTAAGTGGGGGCTGTTTGTGGACCTTACTGCATTGGAAAACAATGTGATGCGGTGCCTCCCTGAACCGATTGACGGAGGCCCCCGAGGAGCGGTGTGATGGCGTGGACTCGGAGGGGGCGCTTGGCTCCGACCCCCTCCCCAAGTCTTGTTGCCCTGGTGTGGCCTGAGATCGCCCCCGACATAGGCGGCCGGCTCCCGGGGTCAAGCAGAACTTTTTGCCTTTTGGTGACTCTTCCATTCTGAACATTGTCCCACAATCCGTTTGACCTGTAGACACATACTGCGGTGCCCTAGTCCGACCATCTCATATTCTTGCGCCAGGAGACGGCGTGGGATGCACTAGAAGGGAGAGGCGGCGCGAACGAGCCTCCCCCACCTCCCCAGGTGGAGGTTTTTCAGGTACACCCCAGCGCTTCACGCAACCAGCTGAGTTGCGCCCTCTCTTGCTGCTACAGCGTCTCGCCCACCATCCACTTGAATTGCGCCCACTCTTGCAGTGCAGCGATAGGCGGCTGCAACAGGACTCTCAAAATGGCGGACGACTCTTCGGATTTAGGCCTGGTCCACTAAAATGGCCCTGGGACACCTTGGAACTCGGACGCTTGATTGCTAGGGCATGGACCCCATTCCCAAAAGCGTCCCCTCAGCCTTGAAGATTCTACAAAAGTCACCGGGGCCCCCGACACCCGCAGACTTCCGGTGGCGAGCGACTGCCATGATTGCTCGCGGAATAGCCACGACGTAGCCACGGGGTGCTCTCATGCTGACGCCAGCTTCAATCTGAAACATCCAGAAACACTGTAGACTACCAATTTGATCAGTTCCGGTGGAGCCCCAACGTGACCCGGTAGAGAAGAACTTGCCCTCCCCTCTTTGACTGAAGGTTCTTGTTGCCTGTCCCTTCTGTTGTCATTTAACAGAACTTTTTGGACTACTGAAAGGGGTTGTGTTCCGACCGCTGGTTGGTGGAGACATTTTGACTATATTCTGGACCTGCGTTGTCGCGTAATGCGTCATATGACGCGCCGCGTTAGCGCACCCGAAAGTGCTCCGGTGCGCGAGGTGCAGCTTCCCGGAAGCGATCCAGAGCGCGGCGCGCAGCGCATAACGTAAGCATAACAGGTCATGTGACTTGTTAATAAAACTTTTCATTGGTTCATTTTACTTTTGTTATTCTAATGATGAAAGGCTTGGTCATATGAAAAGGGCAAATCTTCGTTCCATGAGGGAGCCGTTGAAGAAAAGAGGCTCGGCCTGCTGTCTTAGTCGCTGATAGGCATGAATATCAGATTCTTATCGATCACTTTATGTTGCAGGAGTAGAAAACACAACAGCCCTTCACCATTTATCTTTACTGCGTTCCTGCGTATTATACCTTTTAACCGTCATGTAATTGGACTCCTTTATTTCACTTGCCTTTTACTGATTTGAAAACAGTGGCTATTATCCAAAACTTTACCAATGTAGGTACTACTACCATGTTTTGTTTTAAAAACCTTTATTGTGAAAATGTCAGTATGCAAATACGGGCCTATAACCACGTGGACCAGCCAAGGAGCAAACTGGAATCGTATATGATGAGGGAACATTTACACTGTAGAAGAACGTAAAGGGCGACCCATTAGGTTGCAAGAACTAAGGTGTCTAACATTTGCGGAATCGGTGGACGTACATTTTATAATTAAAGTACGACAGGGCCAGTTACAATAAAATTATCTAGATATACATTTGCGGGCAAGTACCATAGGTGACGTTAATTTGAACTTTCAATAGTACAGTAATAAATAACACATCAGAACTTAATATCAATAGGGATGTCCAAATGTTCAATCAATTCTCGTCCCCGCCCGCCATGTGCTTCAAAACTGCATACGCATCTCGTGATATCAAGGTTGGGCAACCAGTACACAACAAGGAGTTACGAGTCCCATTTATACCGGCGCCATTTTGGGCGAGGCCGGACAGGTCCAGGATATAGTCAAAATGTCTCCACCAACCAGCGGTCGGACCAGAACCCTTTTGGGCAGTCCAAAAAGGTTCCGTTAAATGACAACAGAAGAAATAGTCAACAAGAACAATCAGTCAAAAGAGGGGACGCTTTCGTGAATGGGGCCCATGCCCTAGCAGGCAAGCGTCCGAGTTCCAAGGTGTCCTAGAGCCATTTTAGTGGTCCAGGCCCAAATCCAAAGAGCTGGCCACAATTTTGAGAGTCCTGTTGCAGCCGGCTATCGCTGCACCACAAGAGTAGCCGCAATTCAGCTAGATAGCGGGTGAGTCACTGTACCGCAAAAGCGGGCGGAACTCAGCTGAAAGGCGAGTGAAACGCTAAGAGGCGCCCCACTGCAGAGGCCCGTTTGCGCTGCCTCCCCCCCCCCCCCCGGGCACCCCACGCTGTCTTTCGGCGCAGCATTGTAGGATGGCCACACCAGTGAAACTTGCTGGACACCACCTCGGTGCCATCCGGATCTCGGCGCGTTCGAGTCACTGTACCGCAAGAGCGGGAGAAACTCAGCTGGATGGCGGGCGAGACGCTGTACCGCAAGAGCGGGCGAAACTCAGCTGGATGGAGGGTGAGGCACTGTGCCGCAAGAGCGGGCAGAACTCTGCAGGAAGGCAAATGAAACGCTAAGAGGCGCCCCACTGCAGATGAGGTGCCTTCATCTGGGGAGGCGGAAGAGGTCCGTTTACACCGCCTCTCCCCCCCCCCCCCCGGGCACCCCACGCCGTCTTTCGACGCAGCATTGTAGCATGGCCACACCAGTGAAACTTGCCGGACACCACCTCGGTGCCATCCGGATCTCGGCGCGTTGTGCTGCCTTCGGCCTATTCGCACATCGGTCCACTACTGACGCCGCCTCACAGGCCAACGGATTTTGTAGGCTTTTTATAGCCCAAAGCCGCATAACAGGTCATGTGACTTGTTTATAAAACTTTTCATTGGTTCATTTTACTTTTGGTTTCCTAATGATGAAATGCTTGATCATATGACCCAAAAATAACACTTTTCATTGGATTAAAACATTTTTTTTCCCAAACGATGAAAGCCCCACCTTTTTTTTTCTCACTCGGCAATCCAAAAAGGTTCCGTTAGATGACAACAGAGGGGACAGGCAACAAGAACCATCACTCAAAAAAGGGGAGGGCAAGTTCTTCCCTACCGGGTCACGTTGGGGCTCCACCGGAACTCATCGAATTGATAGTCTACGGTGTTTCTGGATGTTTCAGACTGAAGCTGGCGTCAGCATGAGAGCACCACCATCTCGTAGCTCCGTCGTGGCCATTCCACAAGCAATCATGGCAGCCGCTCCCCACCGGAAGCCTCCGGAAGTCGGGGGCTCCCAAGACTTTTGTAGAATCTTCAAGGCTGAGGGGACGCTTTCGAGAATGGGGCCCAAGCCCTAGCAGACAAGCGTCCGAGTTCCAAGGTGTCCCAGGGCCATTTTAGTGGACCAGGCCCAAATCCGAAGAGCCGGCCGCCATTTTAAGAGTCCTGTGGCAGCCGCCTATCGCTGCACCGCAAGAGTGGGCGCAATTCAACTAGATGGTGAGCGAGACGCTGTAGCCGCAAGAGCGAGCGGTAAACAGCTGAATGACGGATGAGGCACAGTGCAGCAAAAGCGGGCGGAAAAACGCTGAATGGCAAGTGAAACGCTAAAGGGGCGCCCCACTACAGCAGACCAGCCTCCACCTGGGGAGGCCCGTTCACGTCGCCCCCCCCCCCCCCCCCGGGGCGCCCCACGCCGTTTTTCGGAGCAGCATTGTAGGATACCAAAACCAGTGCGGCAAGTAAAGGACATCACCTGGGTGCCGTCCAGAACTCAGCACGTTGTGCTGCCTTCGGACTATTTGCACAACAGACCGCTACTGACCATTGTTGCTTCTGTTTAAAAAAAATTTTTTTAACGTGTTTACTGTTTTTGTTGCGTTGTATATATTTATAAGTTATTAAAGGGTTATAATCCTACCATTTTGTTGGAGTGCTATATATTTTTTATGTGACACATAATTGTGAAGACTTTGATGTACAAAAAGGCATCCCTGGAATCTTCCGCTTCAGGCTCGCTCCCACGCACCCTCACAGTGAGAATCCCCTCCCCAATCACAATACAGGATCGTTATCAGATAGTAGGAACGCGTGTGGCGTGACGGATCTCATCGGGTGGGGGCCTTGATCTACTGTAACTCCTTTGAAGAGGGGTGATTCTTTACAGTTGAGGCCATAAACTACATCCGCAGGGCTAGGTGATAGCCTGGGACCGGCCTGGACAATCAGACACAGAGGAAGAGGAGTGTCAGAGGGTGCGGTAGTGAATAGGGTGAAAGGGAGGTGTCGGGCGGGCACAGGGTGTGATTCTCAGGGAAGAGCAGCGCAGATGGGGGGAGGTTTATGGCCCATGCATAAGACAGAGAGCGGGGGTGACCAGTGCATGGGGGAGATGCTTGCGAGGGTGGGGAGCCATGCTGAGGATCGGCGGCGTGCAGAGAGTGAGTCTGCTCAAGGCATCTAAAATGGCTGCCGTGCACGACAAAAGTGTGGCATTGGAAAAAAAGCAAAATGGCGCAGACAATGTTTATCAATACGAATTAATTTATAACAATTATTTTTAACAATATATTTACTCGCAGTGTCAAAATGGCAGTCAACACTTCCTGATTTCCTTCGAATCGAACGTTAACAGACGTCACGATCGGCGGCGTGCAGAGAGTGGGTCTGGTCAAGGCATCTAAAATGGCTGCTGTGCACGACAAAAGTGTGCCATTGGAAAAAAAGCAAGATAGCGCAGACAATGTTTATCAATACGGATTAATTTATAACAATTATTTTTAACAATATATTTACTCGCAGTGTCAAAATGGTGGTCAACACTTCCTGATTTCCTTCGAATCGAACGTTAGCAGACGTCACGCAGCAAAAAAAAAAAACGCTCACATGCAGCCGCTGGAAGACAAGTATCAACATATATGATCATCCTCAGCCACCCTTAGAAAACATAGGGGGTCAGGATACGTCTCCCGTACACCCTTATACCCATTTCTCACATCGAAACACAAAAACGGCAAATTCCCGTTTCGCGTCCCAGTTCACTACCCAGTTCGCGAACCGGAAAGCGCTTCTACCGCAAAAAATCTATATTTTTTTATTGCCCCACGGGACCCTTTAATAACCCCAACATCATTCCTAGGGGGTCAAGAAGGGTCTACCTTGCCCCCTTTCATTAAATTCCCCCTTCGTTTTTCTCCTCCTCTTGTCTCTCGATCCTACCGAGAGACAAGATGGCGGCCGCTCCGGACTGTTTAGAATGTTGACAGACACCGGAGAGCCAATCAGCTTTGCTTCGCAAAGTTCCGTTACGCGAAAAGTTCGCGAACCGGAGCGCTACCCGGGACGCTGTCACAGATATATCGGTTTTTTAAAACGTTAATTTCTCAAAATCCACTGGAGCACATATATTGAGACCCAGCAAAGGCACATCGGGCTAACAGTCCCTACAATTTTGCCAAGTTTCGTGCAAATCCATTCAGCCGTTCGAGCTAAAAGTGAGGCCAAACGCCCTATGGAAAACTCAATGTTAAAAACGCGTTTTGGGACCCCCCTTTTTTCTCGGCCCCCCTTGACGAAACCCCCCCAGGGCCTGCTCAGAAACAAAATGTGCCATTTTCCTGAAAATTTCAGCCGATTCTGTCCACAAACGCCAAAGTTATTAGACATAGAATTTTCAAAGGTCCCATAGAAAAAAAAATCCTAACTATATATACCTACTGGCGACCGCCAGTAGGTAATATATATATATATATATATATATATATATATATATATATATATATATATATATATATATATATATATATATATTCACTGAAAAAACCATAGGTTACCGACCATATATAGTTAGGAATTCGCATTTACAAAACCTTATTTTACTCACACAAAACCATTGAAATTCCATATATAGTTAGTTGCACTAACTATATATCGCGCACCCGCAATCCACTGCTGATGATGTCACATATTACATCATTCATGACATGGTCAGTGACATCACTGATGACATCACTGATGACATCTCAAATGACATCACTGATGACATCTCAAATGACATCACTGATGACATCACTGATGACATCTCATTTGACATTACTGATCACATCACTGATGATATCATTCATGTGATAATACGATGAACCTCTTCAGACTCTAATATAACCTTAGATACAATCAGTGTAAACAGACACTCACAGACTGTCACTCATCCATGGAGTTACTCACACACCTAGTCAGTCAATCAAAGAATCAATCACACCTCCATTTCCTCAACTATAGAGTTATACAAACTTTACTTATTCAAACATATACTAACACATATTAACTCTCTTATACAATCCCTGATACAAGTTCACAATGATCCATACAGCCACTCACACATTCACTGGCTCTTATGCACAGTTATTTATATATGTCAACTCTCACATGTACTGTGTTTTACATATGTACTTACTTTGACATGTAGCACTGAGATATCCATTCACTCACCAATACACTCATGCACACAGTCAACCGCCCATACAGCTGTTTCCACATGCACTTTTGAAACCATACATCTAGTGAATCAACTGCTCACACATCTATACACAGAGTCATACACCTCCCAGCCACCCACACACACACTCAGTCTCCCATACAAATACTTGGGCAACCAATCAATAACCCATATAGTTACTCATATAGCTACTTATCAACACATGCAACAGTTTACAGAACAACAGACATAATGATGCACAAATTAAGACAGTTTAGTCACTAACCCATGCACTCAGTGAGACACATTTAATCACTCACTCATACAGTCAGTCATGCACCTACTAAATCCTTCATCCAGACACTTATACATCCACTCATTCTTCAATATGTAAGACATATTTTAACTTTACAGAAACATACAGTCACTGGATGTTGTCATCAGTGATGTCATCAGTGATGTCATTTGAGATGTCATCAGTGATGTCATCAGTGATGTCACTGACCATGTCATGAATGATGTAATATGTGACATCATCAGCAGTGGATTGCGGGTGCGCGATATATAGTTAGTGCAACTAACTATATATGGAATTTCAATGGTTTTGTGTGAGTAAAATAAGGTTTTGTAAATGCGAATTCCTAACTATATATGGTCGGTAACCTATGGTTTTTTCAGTGAATTTTCAAGGTTTTGTAAATGCTAATTCCTAACTATATATGGTCTATAGCCTATGGTTTTTTCAGTGAATATATATATATACATACATATATAAACATATATCATCTGTATATCTATATAAATACAAACATAAATGCATGCATACATATACTTATATGCATTTTAGGGTTGTTAGGGCGTTTTCGTGTGTATTATGTTGCTTTTTTAGGGCTTTTGGGTCAATTAAGTAGGGTTCCCGGAGCCTAGGGCTGAGGGGCCGGTTCAGTTTCGTGCGTATTGGTGTTGGCAAGGTTTTGAGGGATTTTGGCAGTTTTTGGTCGAGATTTGGCCGTTTTATGGCTTTTTTTGTGTTTGCGGGGGGCGCGTATTCGGGTTGAAATTCGTCCCCGTTCCAGTGGATGGATTGGGCTGATTTTTGGTGAGATGTTAGGGAATCGCTGGAACTAGTGTCCAGCCAAGTTTGAAGCGGATCGGAGCAGTGGAAGTGCTTTAAAGAGCAATTTTTGTGCGGAGTAGCGAATTGTCATGTTATTCAATGGGAGTTTTTGGTGCGCATGGAGAAGGTGAATTTGGGGTGTTCCAGTTGCGCTAGAGGGACGGGGCTTGGGTGAGCTGTAGGGAGAGTGGATCGGCAGGTGTGCCGAATTTTTGGGATTTGTTGGCCGAAGGGAAGGGTGTGCTTGGGCAAAGTCGATTTGGTGAAAACGGTGCGTTATTTACATGAAAGTTGAAAAAACACTAATAAAAGCAAAGCTAAAAAGCCACCTCATTACAAACAGAATGGCTTTAACTTAAACGAGGGCGAGATCTATTGCATTTTCAATGCTTGTTTACTTTGGTTCCATCAAGAAGGCATTCAGATGTGTCACACATTTGCCATAAATTCTGAATGTTAGCACTCTAGTTGCACATTAGATCACTGTAGTAAAGCTACTGCTCACCAGGGACGTCTGCTGCTGGTATTCAAAGTGCATGTTTCAGTCTGCATGTCAGAATTTTTTTAATGAAATAGAAGAGGATTTGAGAAGTCACTCAAAATGATCCCTAATTTTTCTTTCTGAAGCACTAATCATACTTTCTATGGCAAAATTAACCCCCTCATGTTGTTCCTTTTTAAATTGAGTGTTTTCAGACTTACCACTTCATTCCAATCAAGATGGCTTCTGGTGTGCCATACTTTTGTCATAAGTAAGACTGTTAGCGCTCTAGTTGTTCTTTAGAACACTCTGGGACATTCTGTCATTGGGCTATACTTGGGGTACATCTGGGTGATATTTGGGCTACATTTAGGCTCTTTTGTCTCTGGTGGCCATCTTGCGAGACTATGTCAGAATTTTTTAATGAAATTGAAGAGGGTTTGAGAAGTCACTCAAAATGTGCCCTAATTTTTCTTTCTGCAGCACTTATCATAATTCATATGGCAAAATATACCCCCTCATTTTGTTCCTTTTTAAATTAAATGTTTTAAGAGTTACCACTTTATTCCAATCAAGATGGCTTCAGGTGTGCCATACCTTTGTAATAAGTAGGACTGTTAGCGCTCTAGTTGTTCTTTAGAACACTCTGGGACATTCTATCATTGGGCTATACTTGGGCTACATCTGGGTGATATTTGGGCTACATTTGGGCTCTTTTGTCTCTGGTGGCCATTTTGGGAGACTGCATGTCAGAATTTTTTAATGAAATAGAAGAGGATTTGAAAAGTCACTCAAAATGTGCCCTAATTTTTCTTTCTGCAGCACTAATAATACCTTCTATTGCATAATATACCCCCTCATTTTGTTCCTTTTTAAATTAAATGTCTTAAGAGTTACCACTTTATTCCCATCACGATGGCTCCAGGTGTGCTATACCTTTGTAATAAGTAGGACTGTTAGCGCTCTAGTTGTTCCTTAGAACACTCTGGGACATTCTGTCATTGGGCTATACTTGGGCTACATCTGGGTGATATTTGGGCTACATTTGGGCTCTTTTGTCTCTGGTGGCCATTTTGGGAGACTGCATGTCAGAATGTTTTAATGAAATAGAAAAGGATTTGAGAAGTCACTCAAAATGTGCCCTAATTTTTCATTCTGCAGCACTAATCATACTTTCTATGGCAAAATATACCCCCTCATGTTGTTTCTTTTTAAATTAAATGTTTTAAGAGTTACCACTTTATTCCAATAAAGATGGCTTCAGGTGTGCCATACCTTTGTAATAAGTAGGACTGTTAGCGCTCTAGTTGTTCCTTAGAACACTCTGGGACATTCTGTCATTGGGCTATACTTGGGCTACATCTGGGTGATATTTGGGCTACATTTGGGCTCTTTTGTCTCTGGTGGCCATTTTGGGAGACTGCATGTCAGAATGTTTTAATGAAATAGAAAAGGATTTGAGAAGTCACTCAAAATGTGCCCTAATTTTTCATTCTGCAGCACTAATCATACTTTCTATGGCAAAATATACCCCCTCATGTTGTTTCTTTTTAAATTAAATGTTTTAAGAGTTACCACTTTATTCCAATCAAGATGGCTTCAGGTGTGCCATACCTTTGTAATAAGTAGGACTGTTAGCGCTCTAGTTGTTCTTTAGAACACTCTAGGAGGCTGCAGTAGAACACAAAGGAATCAACTGACAGTCTCTGTCCTTGTTGGATGTACATGTTTTACTGAGAATGTCAGACTTCATTTTCACATGACTGAGAAAGATAATGTGAATTTACAGAAAATATGCTTTCAGTTTAGCTTATAGATCCCCTTCCAAACCACTGTGGGAAAATCATGAGATATTAGTTTTCTTTCAAACAATATTCATGATATCACAGCAGAAAGTTTTTTCACATGGTAAAATCACCTTAGAACCCACCACAATTCCTAAAACGAGTATGGTACCATCAACAAATGATTTATAATGTAACTAAAGTCCTAAAACCCTCTATTAACTACAATTCTTTTTAATGAGGTGCTATCATGTATATTGGTCCCAAGATGGCTGCCAACACTTCTTGGATGAAGTGCTGACAGCCAATCAGATCAGATTTGTGGTTAGGCTCCGCCCAGATATATATATTTTTTTGAACCTAAATTACTCAAAATCCACTGGAGCACATATATTGAGACCTAGCAAAGGCACATCAGGCTAACAGTCCCTACAATTTTGCCAAGTTTCGTGCAAATCCATTCAGCCGTTCGAGCTAAAAGTGAGGCCAACCGCCCTATGGAAATTAACATGGGAAAAATGCGTTTTGGGACCCCCCTTTTTTCTCGGCCCCCCCTTGATGAAACCCCCCCAAATTGTCAGGGGCTGCTCAGAAACAAAATGTTCCATTTTCCTGAAAATTTCAGCCAATTCCGTCCACAAACGCCAAAGTTATTAGACATAGAATTTTCAAAAATCCCATAGAGAAAAAATCCTAACTATATATACCTACTGGCGACCGCCAGTAGGTAATATATATATATATATTCAATGAAAAAACCATTGGTTTTAGGCCATATATAGTTAGGGATTTGCATTTAGAAAACCTTATTTTACTCGCATAAAACCATTGAAATTCCATATATAGTTATAAGCGCTAACTATATATCGCGCACCCGCAATCCACTGCTGATGATGTCACATATTACATCATTCATGACATGGTTAGTGACATCACTGATGATGGCAGCCGCTCCCCACCGGAAGCCTGCGGGAGTCGAGGGCCCCCAAGACTTTTGTATAATCTTCAAGGCTGAGGGGACGCTTTCGAGAATGGAACCCAAGCCCTGGCAGACAAGCGTCCGAGTTCCAAGGTGTCCCAGGGCCATTTTACTGGACCAGGCCCAAATCCGAAGAGCCGGCCGCCATTTTAAGAGTCCTGTGGCAGCCGCCTACCGCTGCACCGCAAGAGTGGGAGCAACTCAACTACATGGTGAGCGAGACGCTGTAGCCGTAAGAGCGGGCGGTAAACAGCTGAATGGCGGATGAGGCACAGTGTAGCAAAAGCGGGCGGAATGGCGACTGAAACGATAAAGGGGCGCCCCACTACAGCAGACAAGCCTCCGCCATGTGCTTCAAAACTGCATATGTATCTCGTGATATCAAGGTTGGGCAACCAGTACAGAACAAGCAGTTACGAGTCCCATTTACACCGGCGCCATTTTGGGCGCGGCCGGGCAGGTCCAGGATCTACTGAAACATAAAAAATGAGGCTGACGTCTCTGAAGCAGTTCACGAACAGCAGGACATAGCAAATAAACATGAACTCTCTAAAGCTGTTAACTCACTGCAGAACAAAACAAGTGAACCTGAAACCTCTGGAATAATTGTCGCTCAAAAGAACAACACACAAAACTCTGTAGAGCCTGAAGAAAAAAAAACAGAAGGGCACTGTAGTTTCAGACACACTTAACACTAATGACGAAACAAAGATATCGTCTGTTTATAAAGCAGTTATCATCTTGACAGAATTGACAAAGAAGTGTACAGACACCAATGCATCAGCATTCTCGGAGATAACATCTTAAGGAACAAAGAAAGACCTGTTCACTCTTGACACCCCAGGTGCTGTGTATATTGCACTATAGTGCTGCATCGAGAAAACGGGCAACCCTATTGATGTGGATTTTTCATTATTGATTATTGTAAAGAAATGGCGACTCCCCCCTTTAGCAGATTAGCTAAATGTTTGCGTAATTTAGGCATAAAAGTTATATTATTGTTGTTGTTGTTGTTATCGTTATAGTTCTGGTTATTTTCAAAAAATGGTTAAATATATTTACAGTTTTTGTTGCGTTCGTTATATTTAAATATTAATAAAGTTTTAAAATGTAACTGTCTTGGAGTACTATATTTTTTTTAAAAATCGGGTGAATGGGGCCTTGAATCGGGTTATTGTCATGTGTGGGCTTTGCAAGTGTACTGCTACAAGATCGGACATTTCAAACTCAAATGCACGTTCTTTTTCTTACCTTTCCGAAGCATGGAGCGCAATAGCAGGCAGAGAAAGGGTGATGCACGTGTTGAACACTGCCTGGCCTGCAAATTGCTGCCAGTGCCCCCCCGCCCGCTCCTGAAAGAGGACACACACACACCGCCGCCCCGAGTACTTCACAAATCTTTAAAAGACCATGCGCTTGTTCAATGGGAAGTGGATAACATGGCTAAGAGCATTTGCTGACTAATGCATGAATATCGCTGACTTTTCAGCGATATTCATGCATTGTGGCCGTTTTTTATCGCATTTGCGATAAACCTTGCTAATAGCAAGGTTTATGTGCGATAAAATTCGCCGAAGTGCGGCGATAATTATTGTCTCTAAACAAGTTAGAGACAAAAATTACCGCTAGTTGTTGGAAATATGCCCCCGGGTTTTTCCTTGCAGGAATCGGGAAGCGAAAGACTAGCACTGAAATCAGTAGTCTCACACCTGAATCGGGAGGGTTGGCATGTCTGAATACTCTACAGCTGGAGCCATAAACTACATCCGCAGGGCTAGGTGATAGCCTAGGTCCGGCCTGGACAATCGGACACAGAGGAAGAGAAGTGTCAGAGGGTGCGGTAGTGAATAGGGTGAAAGGGAGGTGTCGAACGGGCACAGGGTGTGATTCTCAGAGAAGAGCAGCGCAGATGGGGGAAGTATATGGCCCATGCATGAGAGAGAGAGCGGGGGTGACCATTGCGTGGGGGAGATGCGTGCGAGGGTAGGGAGCCATGCTGAGAATCGACGGCGTGCAGAGAGTGGCCCTGGTCAAGGCATCTAAAATGGCTGCCGTGCACGACAAAATTGTGGCATTGGACAAAAAAACGCAAGATGGCGCAGACAATGTTTATCAATAAGGATTCATTTATAACAAAATATTTACTCGCAGTGACAAAATGGTGTTCAACACTTCCTGATTTCCATCGAATCGAACGTTAACAAACGTCACGCAGCAAAAAAAAAAAAAAAAAAAGCTCACGCACAGAGCGGTTTTTAGCCATGTTATCCAATGGAAGGTGGATAACATGGCTAAGAGCATTTGCTGGATAATGCATGAATATCGCTGACTTTTCTGCGATATTCATGCATTGTGGCCGATGTGCGGCGATAATTTTTGTCTCTAAACAATTAAAACGAAGCACAAAATGGCGAATTCCCGTTTCGCTACCAGTTTGCGGCCCAGTTTGCGGCCCGTGAAGCGCTTCTACCGTGAAAAATCATTTTTTTTTTATTTTCCCCACGGGACCCTTTAATAACCCCAACAACATTCCTAGGGGGTCAAGAGGGGTATACCTTGCCCCCTTTCAATAAATTCCCCCTTCGTTTTTCACCTCTTCTTCTCTCTCGATCCTACCGAGAGATAAGATGGCGGCCGCTCCGGACTATTTAGAATGTTGACAGACACCGGAGAGCCAATCAGCTTTCTGTTATCCAATGGAAGGTGGATAACATGGCTAAGAGCATTTGCTGGATAATGCATGAATATCGCTGACTTTTCAACGATATTCATGCATTGTGGCCGATGTGCGGCGATAATTTTTGTCTCTAAACAATTAAAACGAAGCACAAAATGGCGAATTCCCGTTTCGCTACCAGTTTGCGGCCCAGTTCGCGGCCCGGGAAACGCTTCTACCGTGAAAAATAATTTTTTATTTTATTTTCCCCACGGGACCCTTTAATAACCCCAACAACAATCCTAGGGGGTCAAGAGGGGTATACCTTGCACCCTTTCAATAAATTCCCCCTTCGTTTTTCACCTCTTCTCTCTCGATCCTACCGAGAGATAAGATGGCGGCCGCTCCGGACTGTTTAGAATGTTGACAGACACCGGAGAGCCAATCAGCTTTCTGCGCGCAAAGTTCCGTTTCGCGAAAAGTAAGCGGACCGGATCGCTGCCCGGAGCGCTGTTACAGATATATATCTTGTTTTGAACGTTAATTTCTCAAAAACTACTGGAGCACATATATTGAGACCTAGCAAAGGCACATCGGGCTAACAGTCCCTACAATTTTGCCAAGTTTCGTGCAAATCCATTCAGCCGTTCGAGCTAAAAGTGAGTCCAACCGCCCTATGGAAAAATGAATGGGAAAAACGCGTTTTAGGACCCCCCTTTTTTCTCGGCCCCCCCTTGACGAAACCCCACCAAATTTTCAGGGGCTGCTCAGAAACAAAATGTGCCATTTTCCTGAAAAATTCAGCCGATTCCGTCCACAAACGCCAAAGTTATTAGACATAGAATTTTCAAAAATCCCATAGGGAAAAAATCCTAACTATATATACCTACTGGCGATAGCCAGTAGGTAATATATATATATATATATATATATATATATATATATGTATCCACAGCAACTCGACAGCGGGTGTAAGTACAGTCGCACACCAGCAGGATTAAAACACGAACATGTTTTTATTTACCAATTTCGTTCATTTTGTCGGATACAGTGTAGCCAACAGCCCAAGCATTCCGGTATATCCCAATACCTTATATATATATATATATATATATATATATATATATATATATATATATATATATATATATATATATATATATATATATATATATATATATATATATATATATATTACCTACTGGCGGTCCCCAGTAGGTAGTTATAGTTAGGACCTAGTTTCCGTAGGAAATCCACAACATTCTATTTGGAATAACTTTGGCGCCGGTGAAGAAAATGGCCTGCTTGGCATGGTCAGCGACGGCTACCGCCCCCTCCCTGTATACCCACAACAACCCAGAACACAACTAAATGGAAAATTATTTGTCTTTGGAAGGCAGGGGCGTCGCAAAACCCCCCGGCCGTATTTATTAAGATACAAAATAATAAAATTGTTAAACAAAATATACAATTTTTATGCAAAATTATTCAGAAACATTTAGATACATTTATATCGACAATTGTGATCGGCTAGCCTTAACAAGATTTTAATACAGCTTGTTTCCTAACCGAATCTAACATCCTCATCTGAATATTTTGCATACTAACATTGATGGCGATATGGCAAGGTCGCTAACCGGCTTCAGGTCTTACAAGCTGCGCCCTTACGCAGGTGCGCATGCGCAGCCGGGCCCGTTAATTACCCGGTCCACCCCTGCAGCCGAGCCCGTTAATTACTCGGTCCACCCTTGCAGCTGAGCCCGTTAATTACTCGGTCCACCCATGCAGCCGAGCCTGTTACTTACTCAGACCACCCATGCAGCCGAGCCCGTTAATTACTCGGTCCACCCGGTGAACTTCATTTAACCAGTGAAGGGGGGCCCTAACTTGGTTACCAGCTGCCCCTGAAGTTCTAGGAGGGGCCAGTGACCCCTCCTCCCCCTGGGCGGACACCTCCAAAGGATGATGCCGCCCCCTAAGACCTTAAAATAGCTGCTGACCGGTCATGACCTTACCGCCACAGGCCAGCATTGTTACCCGACGATCTGGCCTCCCCCCTCCTACTCCTCAGAAAGGTCATGTCCCCTTCGCATAACCCTCTAGCCATGCTAAAATGTTATTTGACCACAAGACGTTCCCAGCCTCAGTCAGGTTCACCCCGTCCCGGAGGTAGAAATGCTCCCCCCAAATAGACCCAGGAGGAATCGTCTGCAACCGAGGGGCTCGAAACAATTTGTCCAACTGTGTGTTGATCCTCTTTACCGAGTGATTCAACGCCTTGACCGAGTCCCCCCCTCACCACTGCCAACGAGGAATAAGTTGGGAACAGACTACCGTGCAACCCGCACAAGTCCTAGACACCCACCCCGCAGTGGATATGATTTCATCTATCAGGATGCGTCTCCCCAGTTTAGTCAAGTCATTCTCCCCCAGGTGAAGTATCACCACTGATGGGGGGCGGGTTGCTGCAACAATATTTCCAGAAAGTAATCCCTGAACTGCCGAATACCCAGGCCTCCCCTCTCGAAGAATGAGATGGAGAACGCCTCCTCTTTCACCCTTCTCATCCTGTCACCTGCAAGAAACACATTTTTTGCACGCCTAACATAAGAGCGGCCCACAACCCAAATCACCAATGTCCGACGATCTTCCTGTTGCTTTTGTTGCGATGGTGCTTTCTTCTGCTGACATTTGGCAAGTTCCTCTCCCGCGTGAAAGGTTCGAGAAACTGTAAAACCAAGAGATACAAGCGTGAGTCATCCGGCCATGTCACAACATGTCAACACATGGGACCACCTCCCAATCCTTTTAACCTTTTCGGCTGGGAGTCCCCTTACCACTGCCTCAGTTGCTGCCCCAATTTTAAAAGAATGGGAGCCAAATTTTGCGGGATCCAGGCCTGCCTTTGCGACCGTTAGGTCCAGGACCTTCCTAAACTGGTACCTGGTCAAAGGGGTACCATCCATGTGACACAATAGTGTCCCCCCGGCGTCCCGTCCCGCTGCCTCCTAAAAGCCTCCACATGCAAGACTGGGCAACAAGGGTTGGTCCGAGCACGGTGAAGCACTATTGTTTGCCCCTTTCCCTCCTGGTCGGTCTTCGATCTTTGAATCGTTACCCACATGGTATCACCATGGATGACCATGCCGCCCTTTTGCAGGCCGCCATTTTTGTCAACATTGGACGCGGCTACTAGCTCGCCTAGTCTCAGGGACCCATAAAATGCTAGCGTGAACGCGGCCTTGAAAAGCAGCACCTCCCAAGGGGAACTACAGACATCCTGGAGTGCTAACAACAGGGCTGTAAGCCTTATCAGCCCAATAGGCTTTCTCGAATCTGTCGAGTGTCCCTGAATGCGACGCCAGCCCCTCAACACTTTGCGCACTACAAACGTGTTCGTAGGGTCCCTCAGGCCCTTGGCCTGTTCAAAGAATGAAACCGCCGCCCTGTACCTGTTTGCGGCAGCCACCGAGTGCCCTTCCTTGTGCATCAGCTCTAGGTATGCAACAAAACTGTCCTCATATGCCCAACTAGGCTCCCAACTATGCCAGAGGAAAGTACAGTAAGACAAGAACGCCCCTTTGTATGCTGTTTTTGCCCCGGGGGCTAAGCTAGATGCCACGAGGTACGGTAGTCTGAGGCACCAATCCGCCAGAAAGCAACCGGGAAAGGTGCTGGCGATGGGTCCGCTGCTGGAAGCTGTTCCCTGAACACCTGCATTTTGAAGCGAGAAAGGGCATCAGCTGCATTATTGAGAACACCTGGCACATGTTTGGCCCTGAAAGTCACGTTCCATTTTAAACATTGTAGCACAATCTCCTTTACCAAGCGCAGTATGAATGGACACTGCGCCGCTTGCAGATTAATGCATTCCACCACGATCATGGAGAAGTGTGGATCAAGTGGTTGGAGCGGCAGACCCTAATGCAGAGGTCTGGCCCGGACCAGGGTTCAATTCCCCGCCTCGGCGGGTCTTGGGCTCAAATTTCCCCGGACCTGACAATTCTTGCCTCGCTGCCTATTCCAATCATGGATTCAGAAAAGGGGGTGGTGATGAACAGAGTGTCTGAATTAGGCAGACCACTCTTACCCAGTCCAAAGATCAGGGCTTGATCCATCACCGTTATTTAGCTCACTGCACCATCCCAGCTCAGAACCTGGCTATATGCAAATTAGTCTGTCCCTGGCCCAGTGCATCATGGGAACAGGGCAGACCAAACTACAAAGCCAATTCTTCACCAGAAAGGAGACAAGCTTCCGGAGACCGGTTTCTGGCATTTCATCCGTCGTCGGCCCGGCTTGCTTGAATCCTGATGGTGCAGTGAGCAAGGGACTCATGTCTGAGTATACCCTGCCACACCTATAGTGGCCAAAAACGATTCAGAAAAGGGGGTGGTGATGAACAGAGTGTCTGAATTAAGCAGACCACTCTTACGCAGTCCAAAGATCAGGGCTTGATCCATCACCGTTAATTAGCTCACTGCACCATCCCAGCTCAGAACCTGGCTATATGCAAATTAGTCTGTCCCTGGCCCAGTGCATCATGGGAACAGGGCAGACCAAACTACAAAGCCAATTCTTCACCAGAAAGGAGACAAGCTTCCGGAGACCGGTTTCTGGCATTTCAGCCGTCGTCGGCCCGGCTTGCTTGAATCCTGATGGTGCAGTGAGCAAGGGACTCATGTCTGAGTATACCCTGCCACACCTATAGTGGCCAAAAACGATTCAGAAAAGGGGGTGGTGATGAACAGAGTGTCTAAATTAAGCAGACCACTCTTACCCAGTCCAAAGATCAGGGCTTGATCCATCACCAATATTTAGCTCACTGCACCATCCCAGCTCAGAACCTGGCTATATGCAAATTAGTCTGTCCCTGGCCCAGTGCATCATGGGAGCAGGGCAGACCAAACTACCAAGCCAATTCTTCACCAGAAAGGAGACAAGCTTCCGGAGACCGGTTTCTGGCATTTCAGCCGTCGTCGGCCCGGCTTGCTTGAATCCTGATGGTGCAGTGAGCAAGGGACTCATGTCTGAGTATACCCTGCCACACCTATAGTGGCCAAAAACGATTCAGAAAAGGGGGTGGTGATGAACAGAGTGTCTGAATTAAGCAGACCACTCTTACCCAGTCCAAAGATCAGGGCTTGATCCAGCACCGTTATTTAGCTCACTGCACCATCCCAGCTCAGAACCTGGCTATATGCAAATTAGTCTGTCCCTGGCCCAGTGCATCATGGGAACAGGGCAGACCAAACTACCAAGCCAATTCTTCACCTGAAAGGAGACAAGCTTCCGGAGACCGGTTTCTGGCATTTCAGCCGTCGTCCGCCCGGCTTGCTTGAATCCTGATGGTGCAGTGAGCAAGGGACTCATGTCTGAGTATACCCTGCCACACCTATAGTGGCCAATAACGATTCAGAAAAGGGGGTGGTGATGAACAGAGTGTCTGAATTAAGCAGACCACTCTTACCCAGTCCAAAGATCAGGGCTTGATCCATCACCGTTATTTAGCTCACTGCACCATCCCAGCTCAGAACCTGGATATATGCAAATTAGTCTGTCCCTGGCCCAGTGCATCATGGGAACAGGGCAGACCAAACTACCAAGCCAATTCTTCACCAGAAAGGAGACAAGCTTCCGGAGACCGGTTTCTGGCATTTCAGCCGTCGTCTGCCCGGCTTGCTTGAATCCTGATGGTGCAGTGAGCAAGGGACTCATGTCTGAGTATACCCTGCCACACCTATAGTGGCCAAAAACTATTCAGAAAAGGGGGTGGTGATGAACAGAGTGCCTGAATTAAGCAGACCACTCTTACCCAGTCCAAAGATCAGGGCTTGATCCATCACCGTTATTTAGCTCACTGCACCATCCCAGCTCAGAACCTGGCTATATGCAAATTAGTCTGTCCCTGGCCCAGTGCATCACGGGAACAGGGCAGACCAAACTACCAAGCCATTTCTTCACCAGAAAGGAGACAAGCCTCCGGAGACCGGTTTCTGGCATTTCAGCCGTCGTCGGCCCGGCTTGCTTGAATCCTGATGGTGCAGTGAGCAAGGGACTCATGTCTGAGTATACCCTTGAGGAAATAGAAAATTTTACGTGGCCAGTGTGTCCCCCACACGTACCCTATCCATGTACTTATGCCCCATGTATGTCCATGTTATCATGTAATTCCCTTCTCATGCCTGTAATGATAATGCCTCTGTATTTCCGTCCTATGTTAGCATGTCAGTTATTAGGCCTTCCATGAATGGAATGTTAATTCTGCATTGAGGCCTATGTTGCCAACGCATTTACATGATGCACGTTTAAAAGTCGAGATGCACACGTTTTTGTGGAACAGCCGAGCCAGGTCCCGAATTCAGGCCCCGAGCCTCTTCTGACTCTGAAAGCTGCAGTTTAGTTATGCATCCCTGACCTCTTCCTTACTTCCTGCTCAGCCGAGAGGTGCTCAACCTGGCCTGCCAAGACGGTATTTTGCCTACAGTTATCTGCTCAGCTCCGCAAAAACACATTCCAGTCTAGTGAAAGGGGTAAGCATACTCCGCCTGCAGAACATAGGGCCTAGCCTTCCTGTCTCCATTCGAGTGATTTACTGAACCTGTTGCCATGAAAGGCCCATGGCCCCCACGTAACGCACGAAGAAATATATGCACACACTAGCATTTGGTAATGAACAGCCTTTGCTTGAGAGACCTTTGCTTCAGACTATACATCCTCCAAACACAAGATATCAGATACGCCAAAGGTGCAGGTCGTTCTGACATCCCAGACTCCTCTACTAGTGCTAAAGTCAGCTTCCCCCAGCTCTCCCCAGTAACACGTCAATTCCACGTCATGACCAGTTTTGCGCGCACAAAGTAGGGTAAAGGTTCCTGCTGACCCTGCAGACCCCCTCAATGCATCCACCCACCTATGACACACCTATGACTCATCAAGTGAACACCCACGTGTACGCCTCCTTACACGCCTTCTTTCACGCCCATGTGTTCTTATCTCTCTCTTTTCACTTGCTCTGCCTGGAGCGCTCCGCCTTCTCTATTCAATGAAATTGTATGGTTTCACTATATATAATGTGTAATGTGAATAAAGATTCAGATGACGACCCTTCCTGAACCTTAGTGGTGATGGAACCCGATTCTCCGGTGACTCGAGTCATTGTATTAAAGCCCTTTTGAACCGGACACCACGGACTCTGCCTCTCATTTTATGAGCTATTCTTATTCCTCAATTAATGTATAGAAATTATGACAGGGTAATAATTAATTTACCACATTAATCTGGCGCTGGAACAGGCACTAGTCCCCTTCCCCACGCGCCGGCGATGTAGGTGCAGCCCCCTGACCCCTCTATAGCCGTGACGGACTTCAAGTGTACACGAAGGCGGGACTTCCTGCCAACTCCCTCAGGCCCACAGAGGAGACGGAGACTGCGACCAGGCATCCACACGAGGCGGTGAGGATTGCGGACCATCCCGACCAGAGCCCAAGCTGAGAGAGCAAGGTCCGAGGTATCCCGAGGCCCACCTGTTCCGAGGCGCATGCGCAGACCCAGAAGCCGTAGCAGTCCAGTCCAGAATCGAGTTTCCGAGGCCTTCAGTTTTGCTTCCCGGTGAGTACCATTGTTGGGAACGCATAGAGACGGGTTCATTTAGTTGAGCCCGGTCAAGACGGGTCTGGGTACACAGATCCGGTACAGACGTGTCCATTTAGATGGATGCGGTAAAGACGTGTCTCTTTATGAGACCGGTATGGCTGTACTGTACTAGCAGTGCATAAAGTAAACGAGTTATTCCAGGATTGTGTTTTTTCCATGTACTAGTTAGGATGTATCCGTTTTTGATGTTTTAATGTTGTGGTATGAGTGATTGTTCCCAGTCTATTCTTGTGCTTATTTTGTTTTCGTTCAAGTTCGTTCAAACATGCCGCTGTTTCCGAAATTACGTCAGATAAGGACCAGGAAAGGGATACTCGAAGAGGCAGTTCCCGTCCTGCCTAGGGACACTCCTGGCCATTTTATGTACCAAAAGCATGGGCTAGATGCCATACTGTTTTTAGATTTATGGGTAGATTACACGAAGGATCTGGAAGAGAAATATAGATGGCCTGTCTCAGGGACATGGGATGCTGATTGCATCATGAGAGTCGAGGAAGCACTGTGGAAGAAGAAAGCTTGACAATCCCAGAAAGATGCCATAGAGTTGTGGCGTAAAGAAGCGCATAGGAGAACAGAGAAAGAAATTAACAAAGCAGAGAGAAGTAGAGAAGCATCAGAAAAAGCCAAAGAAAAAGAGCTAAAGGAAGAAGGTGAACGGGTTAAGGCAGAACAAGTAGATAGACAAAGAAATGCCCTTATTAAAGGCATGTATCCCGTCCTCCCCGAAGGACTACCTAAAGTGACCCCGGAAGTACCCAGTAACTTGCCGTCCCCACTGACCCCGACAAAAGTCCATAGTCATAAACAGACAGCAGCGGACATTTTTCTTTCCTCCTATTTAGAAGACGCTGCTCCAGATTATGTTAATGTAGATCTTCCTCCTCCTCTTCCTGTCAACCACCCTAACAATCCTTTTCACCAACCACCCGTAGCACAAGACCAACCCGCACCAGTAGTAACACGGACAGTGAGAGACGACTCAAGCCAAGGCGACTCAAGTCAAGGGGCATCGGGAGGGGCTCCCACTAGAGACATATTGCACACCCCACCACCATCACGAACACTACGAGAATTGGCACTACAACGCACGCCAAAAACGACAGCGACAACAGCATCTCTTAGACAAACTCTTTCCAATTGTATATATGACCCTGTACCAGGTGTAGGCTCAATGCTCATATACTCAGTACGATTGAGACGCGTGGCAGACTATTTGATCACTTTACCAGACATGAAGGAACATTTAGACAGAATATACCACTTCGTTAGAACGGGGGAGGGACCAGAAAGTATACAAGAGGCCATGGCGCATAGAAAGGTGGAGCTTCAAAGCATGCTTTTACGATTTTTGATTAATTGTTTGATCAGGGAACAAGACCAGCCAAATAAAGAAGTAACTAAAGGTATGATCACTTGGAGTGACAATATAGCTGTCGGTAAACATGATACATTGTCAAGGATAGATTGTATGTACAGAAAAATCCGTAAAGAAATTACGTAGGCAGGGCAAGACCGTTTGACAGGCCAAAAGGCCTAGATTACAGTAAACGTTCCCTCTCTCCAATACCTGAAAGATATTCTCTCGAACACCTATTCCAAGCTACTGAACATGCACTGAAAAAACGAGTAGGGGGCAGTGAACTTTGTACTATACATGAACAGGAACTAGCCCGGTCAGCAGTTCAATGGGCTTGTAATTCTAACATATATAAGGATGACATAGTAGCGCAAACATTTTTAAGCCTTCCTCCGGAAGAACAGCGTTTAGCTAGTATTTACATGGTTCAACCTCTCATCACATTGTACGAGAGTCAGCATTCTGATCCAGGTCCCTTGTATAAATTACTGGACGATTTACTTCTAGCGAGATGGAGAGGCCTAGGTGCCGAGTTAATTAATGTCATTCTAGATCAACGACATAAGTACTTGACTTTTCTGACCCCGCACTTGATTCCTGCCCCCCACCGAGAAAGAAAGACCTTCCACATAGACAGACAGAACCCCCTACGAGAGGTTCATCCCGTTAGAACTGCAGGGGGTGAGCTACAACGAGTATACGTTTACACACCCTTGACGAAAATAGAATTATTGGAAATGAAAAAATTACTGCCCTGTCATGATAAAGACCCAGGGGGGTTCCACCATGAATTAAAAGAAATGCTCCGCATAGGGGATTACACATACGCTGATATCATCAAATTATTGAAAGTATTGTTACCAGCAGGCATATATGAAAAGCTTAAAGAAAAAGATTGGGAAGTGGGAGAGAAAAAGATCAGCTGGACAGAATTGAAAGACGAGGATAAACTTCGAGGCCCTGGTGTTGGTCTTGGGGAAAAAGCTAAAGCATTACCTGAATTATTGATACAGGTCTTGCCGAGATTGTTAGTTACTAAAAAGGAAGATTGGGATGCTATTTCAGCCTGCAAACAGAAACCAGATGAAGACACTAGTGATTTTTATTCCAGATTCGAAAAATGTTTTATTATTAACAGTGGCCTGAAGCCAAATAGTGAATCGTACCCACATCTTTTTGTGAGCAAATTAGTAGAGAATTCCTTACCCCCGATCAAAAATAGAGTACTGAAGGTTGAGAGTACCTGGCAAGCAAATAGCCCTTCCCAAATGTTGCAAATGTTACAGTACCACCAGAACCGAATTAGAGAAGAACAGGAACACGAAAAGAGACGCATGAAAGATACGAAAATGAAAGTATTAGTTGCACAATCAGTTCCAGCTGATGGCCATAAAAAGGGCATGGCACCTGTCAAAGGGAACTGTAATTATTGCAAACAACCAGGTCACTATATAAATGAATGTGCTGTCCTGAAACACAATATAGCTACAGGCAAGACGAAAGAAAGACC
Source organism: Lissotriton vulgaris (assembly GCF_964263255.1). NCBI lineage: Eukaryota > Metazoa > Chordata > Amphibia > Caudata > Salamandridae > Lissotriton > Lissotriton vulgaris. Next base: position 660,499,609 of record NC_141696.1, on the reverse strand, counting down.
GCGTCCTCCTAGACAGGATAACATCCCGCAGAACACGCAAACGCCACAGAACACGCAACAGACAGTAGCTGTCCCCCAACCCATTGCTGCCACACAACATGTCACGCCACAAATGTACCAATATGCACAGTCAGACTATCCAGACTATCAACAGTATTCATGAAACAGCCTAGAGAGGGAGGTTGGCTTGCCCCTTATTGAGGTACCTGTAGATCAAGAGGGTCCCTATGTACATAGTCGTGTATTAGGAAAAGACAGAAAATTTCTGATTGACACAGGGGCGAGCAGAACTACCATCAGTCATGACGAGGTTCCAGGGGCACCCCTCTCAGGCTCACAGAATGTTTCCCTGGGATTTTCAGGAAAGCCTATTGTTAACGAAGTGTCAAAGCCAGTTTCCCTAGGAGTCGGTCCATTGTCCCGCACTACAGACTTGTTGCTTACTAAATCATGTCCAGAAAACTTGCTTGGTATAAAGACATTGAAAGAACTAGGAGCAGTGATTTGTTGTTCTCCGGAAGGAGTGAGATTGTTTTTACGTGATTTTAAAGGACATTATGTGTTGAGAGATTTTGATCCCAGACTCCAGAATGTACCACAGCATTTATGGGCGCAAGGTCCGACTGATGTAGGTTACATGCATATTACACCACACCGTGTCACACTCAAGCAAGGAGTTGTACTGCCACGAATCCGACAATACAAGTTACCACCTGATGCTGTAGTAGCATTACTGAAAATTGTTGACGACCTCATTGCACAGGGAGTGGTTGTAGAGACTGACTCCAATGTATGTAATTCTCCTATCATTCCAATTCTTAAACGAACTGACCCAAATGCACCACCAGTCTACAGACAGTGATTGACCTCCGAGAACTGAACAAATGCATAATACCACAGTACCCAGTGGTCACAGACATTTCTTCATTATTGACTGCAATTGATTCCGAAGCGACGTTCTTTACTGTAATTGATATCAAGAACGCCTTCTTTAGTGTCCCAATCCATCCAGAGAGCCAATACCTCTTTGGATTCTGTTTAAATGGACGAAGCTTCAAATTTACAAGGGCTCCTCAAGGGTTCACAGAAAGTCCTAGTATTTACAGTCAAGCATTGAAAAGACAACTAGACAGTATTCACATGCCTACTGACACTGCACTACTCCAATATGTTGACGATCTTTTGATCACAGCACGAACAGAACGAGGCTGTGAACGTGCATCACTGACAGTCTTATACTTTCTGGCAGACAAGGGGCACAAAGTGTCCCCTTCTAAGTTGCAATTCTGTGCCCAGCAAGTGGTGTACCTTGGACACTTGCTGTCCAAGAGGGGTAGACAGCTGACACCAGACCGCATTCAGTTAATCGCACATCTTCCACAGCCCAAAACACAAAAGGAAGTACGGGCCTTCATTGGCCTCACTTCTTACTGCAGACAATGGATTCCTCAGTATGCATATCTAGCTAAGCCACTCATACAGTTGACAACGCAGGAGGCAGCGACTTCGACTGTCCTCCCTTGGACTCAAGAACATACACTTGCATTTGATGAATTGAAAAAAGCTCTATGTCAAGCACCGGTTTCAGCGACACCATGCTACAGCAAACCTTTTACACTTTTTGTCACTGAACGCGAAGGCACAGCATTGTCTGTCCTTACACAGGATCAGGCAGGAAAATACAAGCCTTGTGCTTATTTTTCTAGTACATTGGATCCAGTGGCCCAGGCTCTGCCTGCGTGCCTAAAATCAGTTGCAGCAACAGCCCTAGCAATCAGACAAAGCGATTCCATAGTGTTAGGGCATCCCCTGACAGTACAGGTTCCACACTCAGTGGAAGTTCTCTTGAACAGGACTCAGACACAACACCTGACTATAGCAAGACTGACAGGATATGAACTGACATTGTTCCAGCCACACATAGAGATTAGACGATGCAATACCCTGAACCCTGCTACACTTTTACCCTCGAGCACAGCAGACCCTGTACCGCATGACTGTGTGGAAGTCATTAACACAGTGACGAAGCCGAGACAAGACTTGACAGACATTGCACTACCAGACTCAGACCTGACACTTTATGTGGATGGTTCCTGTCTGAGAACAAGCACAGGAGAGTTAGTGGCCGCATATGCAGTGACCACTGATACTGAAGTCATAGAGACACATCAAATTGATACCCTGTCTGCCCAAGCAGCAGAGCTCGTCGCTCTGAACCAAGCCTGTATACGTGCCAAGAACTTGAAAGTAAACATATACACAGATTCACAGTATGCCTTCGGAGTCGTTCACAACTTTGGAGTCCTTTGGCAGGAGAGAGGTTTTCTGACCTCTCATGGGGCCAAAATACAGCACGGTCCCCTCATTCAGGCTCTGTTAGATGCAATACACTTGCCTACAGCCATAGCTATCATGAAGTGCAAAGCACATACGAAAGTCACTGACACCATTTCCCAGGGTACCGACCTGGCAGATCGAACAGCTAAACTTACAGCCCAGACTCAAACAGACATTCCAACTGACACGACAAAGACAGGAGTACCATTACTGACAAATTGCATGACAGTCAGGGATCCCTCACAGGATGTACTCGACATACAGACACATGCCACTCCAGACGAAATCAAGAAATGGACTGAACAAGGAGGGGTCCAGACAGATCGGGGTTGGATGACAAAAGGCAAAGCCACGTGGTTTCTCCCAGACTCCATGGTTCAAGCTATCATAAATACAGCACATAGTCCAGCACACTTAGGAGAAAAAGCCATGTTAGGCAGTTTACAGAATATCTGGTTCAACAAGCATCTGCGTGCAGCAGCAAAACAGAAAGTGCGTACCTGCATGATCCGTTGTCAGTTCAATCCAGGCAAAGGCATTCCCGTGGAACAAGGTGGATTTCATCCTCCTGACCACCCTTTTGAAGTCCTCCAGATGGATTATATTCAGATGGACAGATGTCGAGGATTCAAGTATGTCCTCGTAATTGTATGTGCACTATCTAGATGGACAGAAGCGTACCCAGTCCCAGATTACACTGCTGTGACCACTGCCAAGCAGTTGGTCCGAGAATTCTTTCCGCGATACGGCTTGCCCCGTGTCGTGTACTCAGATAACGGTCAGCCGTTCTCATCTGAACTGATGAAACAAGTATCTCTTCTGTTAGGGTACCAGTGGAGATTCCATTGTATACGACACCCAGAGGCAGCAGGTCTCGTAGAGAGACACAATCAGACACTCAAAACCAAGTTAGCGAAGGTTTGTGCAGAAAAAGGCGTGGATTGGATGGTAGCCTTGCCGGTTGCCCTCTTTTACATGCGTATGGTAGCTCATTCCAGAACCGGACTATCTCCGTACGAGGTGGTTTTTGGTAGACCGCCGAATATGTGGGGTACGCCTATGCCGAAAAGGATCACTGATGTCGACAGTAATATGCTGACAGATTACCTGGCTTCCTTGATGTCTGCACTCCTTTCTTGTCGTTCACAGGTTGCAGCTGCCTTCCCCGACAACACCCAGGTGAAGAACCATTCGATTGTCCCAGGAGACCTGGTGTTTGTCCGAAATTTTGTCCCCCAAGCTGGTTCTTCTCACGACGAGGACCGCCGTCAAGGTCGAAGGGAGGAAGGGCTGGCTCCATGCCCACCACGTGAAACGCTTCCATGGACTTGGTTCGGTAAAAGACTCTAAGGACTGCCTTGAAATCAGTGACTCTAAACTCCCTTTGCTAGAAAAGACTCCGCAACAAGAGTATAAACTGAAATTACGGTCTAGTAAGTCAGACAGCGTTTAATTGTTTAAGTCCACCTCGGGTGAAGCGGTTAGACAGGTTCCTGACATGTATAAGATCGTAGACCCAAATAGACAGAGAGATAGACAGAAAGAGATGAAAGATAAATACTGCAAATCCTTACGCAGCAGATGCATAGTAACCCTGTTCATTATGTTTTTTCTGAGTGTATCGATTATATGTATAAGCTTGACGCTACATGTTTTCTTTCCTCCTCTTGGTTCTCACATACATCCTACCTTCAATGACACTGTAGAGCACACCTTTAGTGATCTGCCGCCCCATGAATTGTCATATCGACTAGCACTGCGCAACAATACTTTTATTCGTATGTTACACCATTCTCACCAGGCCAGCAATGTAACGGATTGCTGGGTATGTGGCCGACTCCCACCTTATCAGAAAACGAAGGAAGTTCTGCCCCTCTTTCCTTATCCGTTTTCACACAATGGTTCGTGCGGAGCTTGGTTTGCTTTAATGTCATCTACGCAAGACAGAAAGTTCACAGATTCCCAGAGTGAATGGATTTGGGGGGACCTGAATATAGTAATGAATAAGGCATGTTTTCCCGATAACGATGGTTTTCCCCAAAGGAAAGGAACAGATCTAGAAAATGAAGTGTACGAATTAGGAAACGTTTCCCTTAGCCTCATGATTCTGAACGTCCAGTCCGAGACAAAGATAGGTTCACCGTTCATAACAGTCTTACCCGTAAAAGGTGAATTATGCGTTAGGAAGAATGGTTCAGTGCACTTAGGACACAGTGATTGTAATACTGTGGTCGAATTCAATGATAAAGGAAAGTCTACTTTTAAAGCTTCCCGCCATTCCTATTTCATTTGCGGTCAGACAGCTTATGTACGTCTGCCCTTAGACTGGGGTGGAACGTGTTATATAGCGTTCCTACTGCCACCTGTTTTTCTAGCCCCATCCCATTATCATCGAGACTCATGACTAGTACATGTAAGACACAAGAGGGAGACCGATTCCCCGGTTGTCGATCAGACTGAGTCAGCGTGGGAGCAATATAAGGATATTATTAAAGGATATTTCTGGTTCATAGGTCCCGTCCAAAATAGTAAATTAATACGTAGGTTAACAAGGACACTGGAAGTAGTAGTGAATGAGACTACTTCTGCCTTAGGAAACTTAACAGAAGAGCAGTCTGCTATGAGACTTGTTGTTCTTCAGAACCGCCTTGTTCTTGACGTCATACTGGCAGATAGGGGCGGGGCTTGTAGAGTGATCGGCTCCAGTTGTTGTGTGTTTATTCCAAATAACGCACCATCAGTGTATGCAGCAATAACAAGACTCCACAAGATAGCCCGTGAGATGCATCAGGACCATTGGTCTTGGTTCGGTTGGCTCTGGAGTATAATAGCGGGATGGGGTTGGACAGTGTTGTCATTCCTAGGAATAATACTGCTTGTAATATTCAGTTGCTGTCTCTGTCTGCAATGTGGCCCAGCGATTTGCGGCTTGTGTGCCACTGCCTGTATTCCCCGTCCACGTCCACGTTCTCGTGCACAAATGAAAAAAGACGAGCAAATGATGCTATATGAACAAATAGATGGTCTCATGAATATAGATGTGTCCTGAAGGGCACAGTAGGGGACAAGGAGGGAATGAGGAAATAGAAAATTTTACGTGGCCAGTGTGTCCCACACACATACCCTATCCATGTACTTATGCCCCATGTATGTCCATGTTATCATGTAATTCCCTTCTCATGCCTGTAATGATAATGCCTCTGTATTTCCGTCCTATGTTAGCATGTCAGTTATTAGGCCTTCCATGAATGGAACGTTAATTCTGCATTGAGGCCTATGTTGCCAACGCATTTACATGATGCACGTTTAAAAGTCGAGATGCACACGTTTTTGTGGAACAGCCGAGCCAGGTCCCGAATTCAGGCCCCGAGCCTCTTCTGACTCTGAAAGCTGCAGTTTAGTTATGCATCCCTGACCTCTTCCTTACTTCCTGCTCAGCCGAGAGGTGCTCAACCTGGCCTGCCAAGACGGTATTTTGCCTACAGTTATCTGCTCAGCTCCGCAAAAACACATTCCAGTCTAGTGAAAGGGGTAAACATACTCCGCCTGCAGAACATAGGGCCTAGCCTTCCTGTCTCCATTCGAGTGATTTACTGAACCTGTTGCCATGAAAGGCCCATGGCCCCCACGTAACGCACGAAGAAATATATGCACACACTAGCATTTGGTAATGAACAGCCTTTGCTTGAGAGACCTTTGCTTCAGACTATACATCCTCCAAACACAAGATATCAGATGTGCCAAAGGTGCAGGTCGTTCTGACATCCCAGACTCCTCTACTAGTGCTAAAGTCAGCTTCCCCCAGCTCTCCCCAGTTACACGTCAATTCCACGTCATGACCAGTTTTGCACGCACAAAGTAGGGTAAAGGTTCCTGCTGACCCTGCAGACCCCCTCTATGCATCCACCCACCTATGACACACCTATGACTCATCAAGTGAACACCCACGTGTACGACTCCTTACACGACTTCTTTCACGCCCATGTGTTCTTATCTCTCTCTTTTCACTTGCTCCGCCTGGAGCGCTCCGCCTTCTCTATTCAATGAAATTGTATGGTTTCACTATATATAATGTGTAATGTGAATAAAGATTCAGATGACGACCCTTCCTGAACCTTAGTGGTGATGGAACCCGATTCTCCGGTGACTCGAGTCATTGTATTAAAGCCCCTTTGAACCGGACACCACGGACTCTGCCTCTCATTTTATGAGCTATTCTTATTCCTCAATTAATGTATAGAAATTATGACAGGGTAATAATTAATTTACCACACCCTGCCACACCTATAGTGTCAAAAAACGATTCAGAAAAGGGGGTGGCGATGAACAGAGTGTCTGAATTAAGCAGACCACTCTTACCCAGTCCAAAGATCAGGGCTTGATCCATCACCGTTATTTAGCTCATTGCACCATCCCAGCTCAGAACCTGGCTATATGAAAATTAGTCTGTCCCTGGCCCAGTGCATCATGGGAGCAGGGCAGACCAAACTACCAAGCCAATTCTTCACCAGAAAGGAGACAAGCTTCCGTAGACCGGTTTCTGGCATTTCAGCCGTAGTCGGCCCGGCTTGCTTGAATCCTGATGGTGCAGTGAGCAAGGGACTCATGTCTGAGTATACCCTGCCACACCTATAGTGGCCAAAAACGATTCAGAAAAGGGGGTGGTGATGAACAGAGTGTCTGAATTAATCAGACCACTCTTACCCAGTCCAAAGGTCAGGGCTTGATCCATCACCGTTATTTAGCTCACTGCACCATCCCAGCTCAGAACCTGGCTATATGCAAATTAGTCTGTCCCTGGCCCAGTGCATCATGGGAACAGGGCAGACCAAACTACCAAGCCAATTCTTCACCAGAAAGGAGACAAGCTTCCGGAGACCGGTTTCTGGCATTTCAGCCGTCGTCGGCCCGGCTTGCTTGAATCCTGATGGTGCAGTGAGCAAGGGACTCATGTCTGAGTATACCCTGCCACACCTATAGTGGCCAAAAACGATTCAGAAAAGGGGGTGGTGATGAACAGAGTGTCTGAATTAAGCAGACCACTCTTACCCAGTCCAAAGATCAGGGCTTGATCCATCATCGTAATTTAGCTCACTGCACCATCCCAGCTCAGAACCTGGCTATATGCAAATTAGTCTGTCCCTGGCCCAGTGCATCATGGGAACAGGGCAGACCAAACTACCAAGCCAATTCTTCACCAGAAAGGAGACAAGCTTCCGGAGACCGGTTTCTGGCATTTCAGCCGTCGTCGACCCGGCTTGCTTGAATCCTGATGGTGCAGTGAGCAAGGGACTCATGTCTGAGTATACCCTGCCACACCTATAGTGGCCAAAAACGATTCAGAAAAGGGGGTGGTGATGAACAGAGTGTCTGAATTAAGCAGACCACTCTTACCCAGTCCAAAGATCAGGGCTTGATCCATCGCCGTTATTAAGCTCACTGCACCATCCCAGCTCAGAACCTGGCTATATGCAAATTAGTCTGTCCCTGGCCCAGTGCATCATGGGAACAGGGCAGACCAAACTACCAAGCCAATTCTTCACCAGAAAGGAGACAAGCTTCCGGAGACCGGTTTCTGGCATTTCAGCCGTCGTCGGCCCGGCTTGCTTGAATCCTGATGGTGCAGTGAGCAAGGGACTCATGTCTGAGTATACCCTGCCACACCTATAGTGGCCAAAAACGATTCAGAAAAGGGGGTGGTGATGAACAGAGTGTCTGAATTAAGCAGACCACTCTTAGCCAGTCCAAAGATCAGGGCTTGATCGATCACCGTTATTTAGCTCACTGCACCATCCCAGCTCAGAACCTGGCTATATGCAAATTAGTCTGTCCCTGGCCCAGTGCATCATGGGAACAGGGCAGACCAAACTACCAAGCCAATTCTTCACCAGAAAGGAGACAAGCTTCCGGAGACCGGTTTCTGGCATTTCAGCCGCCGTCGGCCCGGCTTGCTTGAATCCTGATGGTGCAGTGAGCAAGGGACTCATGTCTGAGTATACCCTGCCACACCTATAGTGGCCAAAAACGATTCAGAAAAGGGGGTGGTGATGAACAATCATGGAGTTCCACTCTGTAACTCTGGGCAATAGCTTGCTTAATCTCCACAACGGCCCCTCACAGCGGGATGCCTGGCTTTCACCTTGGGGATGCCCAGTGATGGGTTATCTCGCAGGGGAATACCAGGACGGGTTCCCTAAGCAAGCGCTGGGATGCTTTCGGGCAGCCATGCGGTCTACAAATCAAATTTCATTTCATGTTGTCCGACCAGAAAACCACTGATTGATTGCTAAGGTGCGCCGGCCAGACCATAAATGCTACCCATATCGGGAACAATTCCAGGAATCCGATGTTGGTGGTTAGTGTAGGAGAGTAGGGTCTGCTATCCTATGGTCACCCCAAATTTTTGCTTTTTGCTTCACTGGTTTATGACTTAATGGGGCTGTGGGCCTGCTAATCAGACCCACAGCCTGCTGTTCTCTCTCTAAATTAATGCCAATGCACTCTAGGTGCATTACGAATTGGATACTGGTTCACCCTATAGGCCCCTGTAACAGTGTACCATAGGTACCCAGGGCATAGGTGCATCCAAGGCCTACCAGGGGCTGCAGCATGTATTGTGCCACCCCTGGCCTGGCCTCCATATTTGACACAACTGGCTGGTCACTCAGCTGGGGTAAGTTGGTGTAATCACCTCTTGCTTAGATATAGTATCCCTATATCTAACCTTAACTGGACACATGTTAACCTATAAGCCATTCCTATGGAAGGCCCCTGCAATCCTGGGGGCAGAGTGCGTGGTTTCATGTGAGATGATGCTGTAGCATGAGCTGAGCCTGTCTGCAGCTGTTGGGAACAACTCCCTTAGCTGTTCCGGGGATATTGCCATACCATATTCTCTTAAGTGCATTATAATCCTCGCAGTTATATGCTAACTTTGGTTTGGCTTTATCAAAACATGTCGAGTAAGGTGTCATACGATTTGGAATACTATCCCTCGACAGTTCTGTTGACGGGGATAGCATTCCACCCTTCTAGAGGGACACGACATGTACATAGCCTTAACCCCGGTTAAAGTTAACCAGAGCCTCAGCATCACAAAATGGATGCTGCCACCACAGACACAAGTCTGACCTCCTGTTGCTGGGAGTCCTTCCAGCGAGGGAGGCTTGGACAAAGGGTTTCCTGCCTTGGGAGGTGCGAGCACCACTCCAGACAGGATTTTGTGTATTTGGTAGGACAGGGCTGAATAGAATCAGACATGCCCGGGGCACACAAGGTGTCCCCGTGCATAAGCCAGTCCAAACCGGTCCTGGGACTTTCCAGACCCAGGCCTGGCGAGGAGCTGGACAAAGGAAAGGGGGTATAACTGCCCCCCTACCTGGTCCCACCCAGAGGAGGGACCTAGCAGGTGATCCACCCCTCAGATTGGGAATAAGAGTGGGAGCAGTGCCATAGCACCTCAGATCATCCTGAATCAACTTGAAACTAAGAAGACGACTGGACTTCGACATTATGCTGCACAGAAGACTGAAGAGCATCTACCTTGTGGCCTAGGAGAGGCCACCCTGTGAACACAGGCACCAACCAGCAAATCGACGTCTGCTTTGCCACTGCCTCCCGCCGGAGCCCGAGCCCAGAGCTTGACGAGACCCAGACTCCCAGACTTCTCACCCCCGATCCACAGTCCTTGCAAAGAAGGGACCCGTGGAGGCACCGAGAGACGTGGGACCGGACATCTCAGAAGACCCCCGAAAAGCTGACTGCGCAGCACCCCAGGCACCCTTGACGCTGTGCTCTGGGGATTGAAAACCCCTACAACCGAGCAGCCCTGGCACCAAAGATAAGCCCCCCAGCATCTCCATGATCTGCGTGGGGCCCTTTTGCATCATGCCACTCGACGCGCCAGCCCGGCCAGTTGCCACGTGGTCAGCGGCCATCTTGGTGATGAAACCTACAATCTACACTGCGGGTCTGGTTGCGCCAGACTTGTCCTCCCTCCTGTAAAAGGGAGCACCCGCTCTGACCTTGCTGGTCCAAGTGATAAGCCTTTTTTGATTCCTGTGTGGCTTGCATTAGCCAAGGACTGTTAGCTCCGATCAAGTTGCCGGCACCGCCATCAGCTAGAGCCTTAGTGGGACAGCCCGTGACCGATGCCTGGACGTCCTCGACCTCTTTGTGTCCACGTGGCTGCAGAGAGAAGCTACACCTCATCGCCTGTTTGCATCCGACATCGCCTGGTTCCAATCTGGTTCCACGGTAGTCACTGGCTAGTGACTTTGAACATTGTCCTCTCTGCTTTCCTGTCTTCACCACTTCAGATCCACCCTTGGATCCACCGGAACTCTTCACATCGAGCCGCCTGCAGCATCTTCAGCTCCAAGCACCATCGACCTGCGTGACGAAACCCGACACTACTTCGCACCTGTGCACCCGCTTCCTGTGGGTGAGGTAACTCAACAACGCCGGTGTTCCTACACTGGTGCACACCTCTAGTATCTGTGTCTAAAGTTTCACTCCTCTAGGTCACTCAGAAGGTTTCTAAAACACTAACTTTGTAACTTTTATCCACCAAAGACAATGCATTGGTGAATGCGTGCACTTTAAACACTGCACCGAGTCCCGCGGGCCTTTCCCGACTTAGTCGCTGCTAGTCCCGATCAGCTCCAGCGATTCCCAAGGCCCTAGGCCTATTTCATTCTCGATTGGTATCTCTTATACCACGTTCTTAGTATATAGTTTAGGTGGCCTCTAGGGCTCATCCATATTGTGCAACTTTTGTGTATTTTAACTGTGTTTTGTTTTAACGCTTATGCTTTTGTGCTCATAAAGAGTATAGGGGATATTTGTAGTTAATAAATATATATATATTTTCAATATATATCTGTGTGGTGTCCTTTCATGGGTATTCAAGGGGGTTGTATATGGTAAAACAGCTTGCTTCACATGCCTTTCAGAGTTTAGCCTAAGACTGCTTCGTCCACGCTACCACTAGGATAGCTGGTCTATAAGGTTTACTTACAACCAGTCATCGTAATGGTTGCTTGGCATGGTACAAGGTGATCACTAGAACTAGTGAGCATCACATACCAGGCCAACTTCTCACAGTTAGTCCCCACGATCCCCATTCCTCAGGCCACCTCTGGTCGACCCACTTAGTGCCCAGGATGGCGTCGAAGCCCACGCTACCAGCAGCGTCGGTCCATAAACCCAACTCTGCCGATGACGTGGGGGGGGTCCGGCCACACTACCCTGCCATTGAAATCCTCCAGGAATGCTACCCATATCCGCATATCCTGGCGAACCTCCGCTGACAGTCTAGTGCGGTAATGTTTCTCTCTCAAACCCTTCATGGCTGGGCAATCGACCGAGAGAAGGGGCGTGCCATTGGGATGACTCGCAATGCAAAGTTCAATTGGCCCACCGTCTCCTGCAGCTGCTGCAATGTAACCTTCTCCTTCTGAAGGCACTGGCGCAATGCCGCCCTAAATTTCGATACTTTGTCCGTGTGTAACCTAAAGCACCCCTCCAGTGAATCAATCTCGATACCCAAGAACTCCAAACAGGTGGTCAGGCCAACCGTCTTCCCGGGTGCTAACGGAACCCCGAAAGCCCGCATGAGCGCGCAAAATTCCTGCAATGCCCAGGCACACTCCGAAGTCCCCGCCGCTCCCAGGGAAAGGAAGTCGTCCAAATAATGCATGACCTGTTTGTGGCCTGTGGCCTGTCTCATGACCCGCTCCAGAAAGGAACTGAAAGTCTCAAAGTAAGCACAAGAGATCGAGCAACCCATAGGCATGCATTTGTCCATGTAAAACTTTCCTTCAAAAGCGAAACCAAGTAAGTGGTGGTCCAAACGATGCACAGGCAACAAACGAAAGGCGGATTCAATATCAGATTTGGCCATGAGAGTGCCCCGCCCCAATCCCCACAATAGCTCTACTGCTTGGTCAAAGGAAGCATATTTCACACTACAAATTTGTTCATCTATCGCATCATTCAAGGACGCCCCTCTCGGTGCCGACAAGTTGTGGATCAATCTAAACTTGCCCTTCTCTTTCTTGGGGACTACGCTTAATGGTGAACACACAAAATCCGGCACTGGGACTTCCAGGAATGGCCCCGCTATCCTGCCCAGGGACAGTTCTTTTCGGATCTTAGCCATAACTACCGCGGGATTCTGTTATACAGATAACTGGTTCCTACAGTGCGCACTGCCGGTGTGTCCCCCAGCCGGGATCCGGAAACCTTGGGAGAAACCTTCCTGCAGTAACGCAGCTGCGCCGTGGTCTGGGTATCTGTTCAACCATGGAATCATCGCCAGGACATTCACCGGGGAGGGGCTAACCGGGCTTCCAGCTCTATTCTGGTTTCTTTCCCCCCCTCTGATTCTGGTTACCATTTTTTCTGCATGTTGTCTCGGGATGGGAGGTGTGACCACAGATTGCGCATGTATGTCTGAATCTACATGTGCCGGCCGGTCTAGTACAGGAACGCTTGTTAAAGTCCCAATACACACCCTTTCTTTCCCCGCCACCTCCCCTACTCTTCCCTGGGAACTCATTCCCTGGTGCTACACGAAAGGGCTGCTGAGTCCTTGCAGGGCACACGCTGGCTACGGTCCCAGGCTGGGCAGGGGCCGTGCACCCTGCGAATTGTTTATGCCAAGACAATGAGTCCACCTTGTCCCATGACAACGACGAGTCGAGCTCCTTCCACTGGTGAAGACGGCGCCACGGGTGCCGGCACTGGGGGCAATGGCAGTGGGCCATCTGGGGCGGCCCGACAGGATTGGCCCCTGCTGGCAAGGCGGGAGCCGGTGCCAAGGGCGCCGGGAGTACCGGTTCTGGGGCAGTGGGCCCCGCCACCTGTGCATGAACGGAAGCATTGCGCCTTGGCCGTTTAGCCTTGCCCCTCTTAGGCGAGGAATCGGAATCTCCCTCCCGTAAAGGCGCGTCAATCTGCCGCTTGGGCCTACCGTGAGGGCCTGCGATATCATCCATCCTTTCCATCATACGGGCCTCTAGGCCATCAACCTTATTCAATCTTTTATCCATGGCATTCATCTTACGCATCATGGCCTGAAACATCAACTCCATCTTTGACCCCTTAGCCTTAGCTCCCGGCATTCTTACTATTGATCAATTCACTCACTGCTCAGATTCGCAACCAGTGCGCCCTATACCTTCATGAGACGGAGGATGTGCAGGGGGTTATGAGCACCACGCAACAGTGACCGCAACACTGGCTATTCCGAATGTTATGGGTAGCCAAACTCTAACGTAACACCACCCGACGGCCACACAAAGCGATGAAATGCAAGCCCCCCAGCTTCCTCTTACTGTCGATGACTTGCGTGTCCTGCACTCTACAGATCCACCTCCCTTGATCTCTACGGTCAACTCTCAGTCTGTCTGCTTCCAATGTCGCGCTACCACACACTCCAGTCAGCAATCCTTGATCTGAAAAAGAAAACAGAAAATTAGGAGGCCCCCGAGCGCGGGGCACGACCAGTGTGGGGGAGCGTCAGGCGACAAGAAGGGCCAACGGAGCGCTCCCGCCTCCTTTATTCCCAGGGACGCGGGAAGAGGGTGAGACGCCCCCTCCTCTCACCCCTCGACGCCCACCCCTCTGACCCAGAAGACTGCACCACGCCTCCGGATCAGGGATTGGGCGTCGGCCGACCAGTGGTGTGGCACACACCTCCCGCATACCATTGGGCGCCGGGAGATCACGCCCCCACACCACCTGCAGGCATGGGAAGAGGGGATCGCCGTGCTGCCATGCGGGCGGGGGGGACAAGGGCCCCCCCTTTTCGTTACGCTCCTTACCTGATAGTTTGGGGGTGATTTGTCAAGCAGGGGCCAAAAAAAAGGGGGGCCCCAAAACGTGTTTTCCCCATGCAATTTTTGCATAGGGACCTTTAGCCAGGGCTACAGCCCGAACGGCAGAACGGAATTACACAAAATTTGGCAGAGAGGTAGAGTTCTGTTTGCAGATTGTGCTTTTTGTTAAATGGTATAAATCCTTTCAGTAGTTTTTGAGAAAATTGCAAGTAAAATCATAGCAATATCTAGAGACGGAGTTCAGCACGCGTACTGAAATCTGTTCAATTATGAGCGCGAGCTGTATGCTGATTGTCTGTGAACTGTCTGTCAACACTCGAAACCAGGAAGTGTTGGCGGACATCTTGTGCCTCGCTAGAACGGAGTCACAAGAAAACAGTAAAGCAAAGTTGAGAAATAAGGGAAGGGGGTAGGCTAGAAACATTCTGACGCTCTAGGCTTGCCCAGGGGGTCGTACATGGATGTTTAGGCTCTATTTTTTATTTTTAGTTTTTTAAAGGAAAATCGAGGCGTACACGTTTGGAAAGACGTACAATTACGAGCAAGAGATGCATGCTGATTGGTTGTCAATACTCCAAAATAGGAAATGTTGGCAGCCATCTTGTTTGTCGCGAGAGCCGAGTCACAAGAAAACAGTAAAACAAAGTTGAGATATAAGGAAAGGGGGCAGGTTAGAAACATTCTGACCCTATAGCCTTGGTCAGGGGATGGTACATGGATCTTTAGACTCAATTTTTATTTAAAAAAAAATAAAAAATGGTGGGGTACTCGTGCAGTACTTGTTCGCGGTGGAAAAGGTGAAAAAAAACTAGAAGTCCGTTTTGTTTATTAGGTCCCGGTGGGGGCATATTATGCGGGCAATATTTAGAGCTATATTTCTATGACAGTATATAAAACTTTTCTTTTTTTTTTCCTGCATCAGTTGTACTGTCTACGCATGTGTAGCCTTGTTTGCAAGTGCAATATTTTTTCTTTTTCTTCAAGTTCGCCACGCAAACCTCTCCTGATTTAAGTATTAAATTTGGCGCTTTGTTTTCCCGGGTCATGTGTGTTATCCATTGCTATACTTTTGTAATATATTAATAAACATAGTGTATGTATATTTATTTGAAATGTAGTGTTGAAGTGCCAAACGTTGATTACATACTCTGTCCAACGGCCATTTTAGTAGTTTTCCTTCGTTATTTTTATTATACATGTTACTTTCATTTTACCCTGCGTATATTTTCTCTGTGATCAATGAGATTTGGTGCCACATATACCACGCTGATTATGCATTTATCATGTGTGGTAAATGCATACTAGTTGTAAAAGCATGTGTGGAAAAGCGATATGCGTGCTAATGGTTTTGTGGTGACGATCATGCGTGCTTATGAACCGGGTCTGGGCGTGGTGGAGTCTAGGGTACCAGGCGGAGGGGCAAGCAGCTGAACTCACACAATATAAAAGTAATATAGGAATTTTAAAACATAAAAAAAAATGATTCCATAATTATCCTAGATTAAGTCGTTTGTTAGTATGTTCATTAAATACATGAATATATATTTTTAAACAATAAAAAATATTTGCGTCTTTTTTGTAAGGGGTGCCGTACATGACGTCACACGGAGGCTTTGATGCGACGCGTAACCTCGAAGCGTATTCGTAGCATATGCTGAGAATAATTAGCAGTATAAACTATGGTGCAATCACTCTCTCACTGTCAAATCAGAGCACAGGGCGCGCTATGAGAATGGTTAGAAGTGGTCACTCATTGGAGATGCAATTCAGGTGTGTGGCTTATCCACAGTATGATAACTTATTTTTTTAACCGGGTTAAGTTTGAGGTTTGCATGAAATACTATGCTATAGGCAAATATGGTTGTTTTGGCAGCGCTTATGTCCATGTAGCTTGGTTATTACCATTTACATATAGGTGCCTGAGGGACGGAAAAGAAGTCTATATGAATGGTGAGGATTGCACAATAGTACCACATCACTCCTTAATTTGTAGACACATACAATTGCATGGCTCTTGTATACAAGATATGCCTGATTTGGACTGCGTTTTGAAAGGTAGTCTGACACCTGCTATCATAACAACATTCAGTTTACTGGAAACAGGAGTTATTTACTTTGAAATAATGGAGATTGTTGTGCAATGTTAGCAGGCATCGCTTACATGATTATGGTAACTGAGCGTGTGGTTTGATTAAAAAAAAGTCGTGTTAACTCCTCTGCATGGGAAGCTGGATGTTTCCATCTGGCGGTCAATTTCGACCTTGAAAGCAGAGTCAACCAAATGAGTCGTATAAGAGCGCTATTGTCTCAAAAAGAGGTCGCTCTTATATATGCTACAGAAATATTTGTCCTTTATGTAGCAAACACCCGCACAGACGTGCATGATTTATTAAATACAGACGTGCTCTTGAATTTTGGGGAGTTAATTTAGAGTATCTTTAATGTGTCCTTGACTATGGGGTTACCTACTCTTTTAAAGGTAGAAGCAGTGGCCTTGCCTTGTGACTTCTGTAGAAAGTATATTTGGTGTATTTTGGGGATTTTTTCATTCGATTTTTTCCAGCATCTTTGGTGGATTGCGCTTAATACTCGCATTAGTTGCCAGTGTGCTTTTATTAATATGTTTACATAAATATGGATGCACATCCTGCAGCAGACGATAATATGTCCCGGCTGTTGCTGTCCGCAACCGAATGCTTATTTACTATGGACCGCTGCCTCTTGCAACGTTGAGTGTAGCTGATGGATTATCGTTTCGATTTTCCTTTTTCACATGCGTTCAACCTGTGTTCCATTGCCTGAGCTGCGATTTCTACTGGGCTCTGATTTTGTGTCTCTGCAGTACGGTGTCTCCCAACACAGATTATGACCAGTTGATGAGCCCCTTAGTGGTTTATGACTTGCTCTGTTCTGGCGGCGGGATAATGGCCTTAGCAGCGACACATGGAATAATGCTACATTGGAATGTTTTTGCAGCGGCGCTTGAGTTCTTGGCACGCAGTTACATTGAAGATTCCCCAAGTTTTCCTCCGATTGTGATAGAGGCTCCGGTTGTTGAGGAACATGTATGTTCATTCTCACTATTGAATTGGATGGCTGAAATGTTTTCAGATGAGAACAATGACTTCCTCTTGGAGGCTGTTGCTACATACTGCGCTTACACGCTGTTGGATTAAGACTGTTTGATTTTTCTACATATTCTTTATTATTTAGTTACTGTGTTCTATCAAAGAGCGGATAACTTTTTTTTTGAAATGTGAACTTGACTTTGCTTTTTAGGCTTGAACTGTGCGTTCCTAATTCGCCCACGTTTATATCACGTGCTTTGATCAAGAAAGGGTGCCGTGGGGCTGAGCGTTGCACTCACAGCCTGTTAAGTTAGCATGGGTTTATTAGAAGCTTACACACTATTTTTACTTTCCTTCTCTGCTTTGCACACGACACGTACTTGTGATATTGTTTACAAAAGGCTAAGTATTTTGCTTTGTAGGAGAATAATTTGGTATGCTAGATTTGTAAACTGCCTCGCTAGTTTTGTGTGTATAGTGAGAGCATGGAACATCAAGGTTATCTTGAATACTGTGTCTGTTATTCAGAATGATCCTCGCATGTTCGAGCCATAATACATATGGAGCTGTTTGCAACTCTGATACTTGCGCGTTTCATAATCCATTGTGGAGGCAAAGTTACACACAGTTGGAGAACATTCGTATCTTGACAGTTTGTGGAGCACTGAATGTGGTCCATTACTGCTGAGTACCAGAGGTATGGGTGTGCCCATGTAATCCTATGAGACTTTCTGTAGTTATAAACTAATCAGCTAGGTAAGGAGGGTGAAAAGTAGGTATATTTTAAATGTGTTTACCTTTAGCATTATAGGATGCTTTTCCGTTTGTATTTCATAGAATAGTAACAATGCTGACAACCTTGTTTCTGATAATATGTTTGGTTGTATTTTCTAAGGTACTGTACATGAGATTATGGCGTTAGAAATAAACATTTCAAAGTTGCATGTGTCTTTATTTACTTCTTGTTTTTGACTGCTGTAAGAGTATATTGAAAGAGTGTTTTTTTATCCACTTTCCTTCATGTGATCTAAGTCGCATGTTCTGGGTTGAGTAGTCATTGGTGTTTTTGCTCTAGGGTGAAGAACCAATGAGTCACTGATTGCCAGTTTGGTAGGGGGTTTGTGTAGTAAGGTGGGTTTTGGAACACCGTAATTCACTGAGGTCCTAAGTCTTTATGCACAGTTTTGTGTATTAGCGGAATTCCTGGTATAGTAGTTACAACAAAAAGGCTCGATAAAGAGCTTGCACTTTGAATATGAATATAAAATAGAAGAATAGTTGATACTCACAGCTAAGGAATGCAGCAAATTAGAAGTGTGTATGTGTGGATGATGTGTAGATTGAGTAGAAGATGAAAAACTTGAAAAATAAGAAAGGTTGGAGAGACGCAAACTACCCACTGCATTGTCAGTGAAGTGGATCTTTGGATTTCCAGGTCATTACACAGATAGGGTGTTGGATTCCGCAGTGGGAGCAATAGAAACTAGTACAACAACTAAGGAAGAAAGCTAGTGCATAAAGTACACACAGTTGGGCAGATTTACAAGGTCGTGGGAAAATGATGCAAAAGTGGTGCAAGGGGCTTGTAAACCTGCCGCAGTGTGTGGTAGAAAAGACGCAAGAAAGGACAGAATTCTACAAATTACCCACTGCTATTCACGGATAGTAGTTACCAAGAAGGCTGAATAAAGGGCCTGCAATTTGAATTTGAATTAAAGAAGAATATTTGATAAGCTTAGGCAAGAATGGTAGGAAGTAGGTGTGTGTATTTGTGGTTGTTGTGTTGATTGAGTGGAAGATGAATAAGGTGAAACATTAGAGAGGTCGCAGAGATGCAAACTTTCCATTTCTTTGTAAAGGAAGTGGGTGTTTAGTTTTCCAGTGCATATATATATATACACTGAAAAAACATAGGTTTCAGGCACGTTATAGTTAGGAATTAGCATTTAAAAAACCTTAGAAATTCACTGAAAAAAACATAGGTTTCAGCCACGTTATAGTTAGGAATTAGCATTTAAAAAACCTTAATATTTACAGAAAAAAACATAGGTTTCACCCATGTTATCGTTAGCTGGACATTTCTCTCACACAAAACCATTGAAGTTCCCCCGTTATAGTTAGTTCAGCTAACTATAACTTGTGTGCCCGCAATGCACTGCTGATGACGTCACATATTACATCACTCATGACATGGTCAGTGACATCAGTCATGACATCACTGATGACATCTCAAATGACATCACTGATGACCTCACTGATGACATCATCCAGTGAATGTGTGTCTTTATTTATTTATTTATTTATTTAGTTCATTTGTATAGCGCAACAGCTACCCAACAAAGGGTTTCCCGGCGCTAATGATCCAGTGATTTGATTAATTCAGGTCTTTAGATGTTAAACAGCCAGGTTTTTAAGGCCTTCCTGAATTTCATGTAATTGATTTCATTCCGAAGTGTCAACGGAAGAGTGTTCCAAAGTGAGGGTCCAAGATATGAAAATGATTTGCCGCCCATTCATGCCAGCCTGATCTTTGGAATCACAAAATGGTTAGCCGTGGCTGATCGAAGGGTTCGAGATGGGCGGTAGGGATGTACAAGATTTTGTAGATACTTGGGGGCACTGTTAGTAGAGATCTTATGCATAAAGCATAGGGATTTAAACTTCACCCGATTCTCAATTTTCAGCCAGTGCAGTTCCCGAATGTACTTGGAGGTTGGTGTAGAGATGGGAATTTTCCACAGTAATCTCACGGCTGCATTTTGCACTGTCTGTAATCGGCGCGTTGTAGCCTTATTGGCCCCCAAGTATAGCACGTTACCATAATCAAGTCTGGAAGTTATTAAGGCATTGATGACTGTTTTCTGAGTATGTTTGGGCAGCATCCAGCAATTTTTTTTTAACCACTTTAGTATCGCAAAGCAGGTGGCTGAAGTCTTCGCAGCTTGCTGATTAAGATTAAGCGACTCATCAATGATGACTCCTAGGTTGCGGGCTGATTTGGCTGGAACCGGAAGGGTACCCATATCATCTGGCCAATGTTGGGGTCCTCAGAGCTCTTTGTTCTTACCTAGGACAAGTAGCTCAGTCTTCTCACCGTTGAGCTTGAGAAAGTTTTTTCTCATCCACTCAGCAATCTTACTTAAGCCGAGTTTTAATGAAGAGGGGTTATCAGACTCCGAAGATGATAGAGAGAAGATGAGATGAGAGTCGTCAGCGTAGGAGAACATAAGTAACCCAGTCTCTTCTACCATTTTGGCCAGCGGGCTCATATAAATGGTAAAAAGCAACAGGCTCAAAATGGAGCCCTGAGGTACTCCATGTTTAAAAGTCATAGTGTCAGAGCAAGCGGATTGGGAGAAGACTTGGAATGTACGCTGTTCCAGCAAGGATTTAATCCAGTTACAGGCTGCGCCCCGGATGCCTATGGAATGGAGTGTTTGTGCAAGGACAGAATGTGACACAGTGTCAAATGCTGCACTGAGGTCGAGCAGCAGCAAAGCTACCGTTTCTCCCCGGTCCAGCATTAGACGGATGTTTTCGGTGACGCCTAGCAAGGTCGTCTCCGTGGAGAAACCTGTGCGGAATCCTGATTGATGGAGGGGTAGTAAGTCATGAGTGGTAATGAAATCAGTGAGAGACCTATGAATGTGTTTTTCTAGTATTTTTGCAAAGGTGGGCAGCAGGGAGATAGGTCTGAAATTGGATGGCAAATTGGGATCTGCTCCCATTTTTTTTAGCAACGGATGAATCATCGCGTGCTTCCACTCGTTCGGCACAGTTTCTTCCTGCAAGGATTTGTTAAGGAGATTGGTGATTATGTCCAAGGCCCCGTTGCTGAGTTTTTTTAGGACCGAACAAGGTAGTGGATCATTGGGCGAGCCAAATTTAATAGTATTTAATAGTTTACGAACCATCTCGAGGTTAAGCTTCGGCCAGTTGTTAAGTATAGCGGAAGGTGCCTCGTCAGGAGAGAACGGACAGGAGGGTGGAACTGCTTCAGCCGAGGTGATGGAACCTAAGGAGTCGGTTTTGAAGTTAGGATCAGTAGGTGGAGTAAGGGGCAGAGTCAGATGAGTCTTGACAAGGTCATTACTGGCTTGGTCTATGCCCTGATGTATTTTGTCCACTTTATCGACAAAGAAAGCCGCTAGGGAGTCGCATTGTGATTTATTGAGGTCTGGCGGAGATTGTATAGTAAGGGAACCAGACAGTTCTCTCACGGTTTTAAAAAGTGTTTTGGACTGGCCAAGGGCTTCCATTATTTTAGTGCAGGCATGTTCAGCTTTAGCTCTAGCACATAGCTTCTGGTAGTTCGTGAGTTTAATTTTATAAGCTAGTTTGGCGTCTGGAGAATAGGTCTTTCTCCATTGCCGTTCTGCGTTTTTGCAGCTGCTTTTTTCCTGCTTTAGGGTCTCAGTGAACCAAGGGGCGGGAGGGCGGTAGAAATTTTGTTTTAATTTTGTTTTGGGCAAGGAGGAATCGATGGCTTTTGTGAGCCAATTTTGGACAGATGTCGAGAGACCTTGTACCGTTGACTTTATACAGGGGAGATGGCTTTCAAGAAAGGAGTTAAGATTCTCCATATCAAGCTTTTTCCATTTCCTGACAAGTTGCGTAGGTACCGGTGCATTATCCTTGTTGGAGAGTTTTACCGTAAGGGAAAATGTAATCAGAAAATGATCTGACCAGGGCACGGGTAAAGCAGTGTGTATAGAGATGTCATTTAAGTTGGAAAAGATGGGATCCAACAAGTGACCGGCTTTATGTGTGGGGCCGGAATTCTTTAGGGTCAAATTAAGGGACGCTAAATCCATTATAAAATCATTGGCTATTAAGCAATCCTTTTTTTCCAGATGTAGGTTCATATCACCCAAAATGGTGAAGCTAGCCATTTTCATAACTAGAGGGCCAATAAGTTCTAGCAGGTTAGGTAGCCATTTAGAGGCGGCTCCCGGCGGCCTATAAATAAGTGCTCCAGAGAAGGTAAAGTTAGGTGTAAGTGAGAGTTTAAAAATTGCGCCTTCGCAGCCTTCACATGGGAGCTTGCTGAATTCATAATTATAACTATTTTTAAAAACAATTGCTATCCCTCCACCTAATTTCCTTTCGCGGTCAAGTCTAACAATAGCATATGTGTCAGGAAGTGCCATAGCTAAGTCTGGACCAGAGCTATCCTGAAGCCATCTTTCTGTTAAGAACACGGCGTCAGGAGCCTCATCCAAAAGTATATTGAAAATTTCGGTTTTATGCTTGGGTAGTGAACGACAGTTGATACTAAAAAATGAAAACGATTTTGAACTGGTTATCACATTATTCTTAGGTTTTCTCACCTGCATAGCTCTTGTTTCTGCAGGTGTCTTTCTGAAAAATAAATATTTTTTATATACATATATACTTACATATATATAGTTATATATTCACTGAAAAAACCATAGGTTTCAGGGACTTTATAGTTAGTCGGATATTTCACACGTAAAAAAACACAGAAATTCCGCTGTTATAGTTAGTTGAGCTAACTATACCTTGCGCCTCCGCAATGCACTGCTGATGACTTCACATATTTCATCATTCATGACATAGTCAGTGACATCACTGATGACATCACTGATGACATCTCAAATGACATCACTGATGACAACATCCAGTGACTGTGTGTTTCTTTAAACTTTAAATATATATTATATATATGCCAAGGTGTATTGAAGAATGAGTGGGTGTATGAGTGTTTGGATGGAAGATTTAGTAGGTGCGTTACTGACTGTTTAAGTGAGTTATTACATGTGTCTTATTGAATGCATGGGTTAGGGACTAAACTGTGTGAATGTCTGTATCAGTCTGTCTGCTGTTGTATAAGCTGCTCCATGGGTTGGTTAGTAGCTACATGAGTGTGTATATGGGTTATTGATTGGTTGCCAGAGTATTTGTATGGGTGCCTCAGTGTGTGTAGGTGCGTGGGAGGTTGTGACTCTGTGCATACATGCTTGAGTGATTGATTCACTGGCTGTGTGGGTTCAATAGTGCATGTGGAAACAGCTGTATGGGAAGGTCAGTGTGTGTATGGGTGTGTTATTGGATGAATGGATGTCTCAGTGGTACATGTCGAAGTAACTACGTATGTAAAAGGCAGTGTATGTGAGAGTTGGAGTATATACATGACTATAGGTGAGAGTCAGTGATTGTGAGAGTGGCTGTATAGATGAGTGTTTACTTGTATCAGTGATTGTATAAGAGAGTAATTATGTGTTTGTTTGTGTTTGAATAAGTGATCTGTTGTGGGTATAACTCTATAGGTCAGTAAATGGAAGTGTGAATGACTCTTTGCATGACTGACTAGGTGTGTAAGTAACTCCATGAATGATTGCCCTGTGTGAGTGTCTATATATGTGTATAAGTGCATATGATAGTTTTACATTGATTAGTGACTATGTATGAGTGATTGTATGGATGAATGAGTGGATGTGTGTGCAGACCTAGGAATCAGTGAGTTTGCATGTAGTAACTGGTATTGGTGCGTCAATGGTTTCGAAAATGGTAGTCTGTATTTTACAATGGGTGTATCAAAGGTTATATATGAGACTGTGAGGAGGTGCATCAGATTTTCATGTGGATGATGTCATCAGTGATGTCATTTTAGATGTCATCAGTGATGTCATCAGTGATGGCACTGACCATGTCATGAATGATGTAATATGTAACGTCATCAGCAGTGCATTGCAGGGGCGCGAGGTATAGTTAGCTCAACTAACTATAACAGTAGAATTTCTATGGTTTTGTACGAATGAAATATCCAACTAACTATAACGTCCCTGACACCTATAGTTTTTTCCATGAATTTCAAAGGTTCTTTAAATGCTAATTTGTAACTATAATGTCCCTGAAACCTATGTTTTTTGTAAGTGAATTTCAAAGGTTTTTTAAATGCTCATTTGTAACTATACCGTGCTTGAAACCTATGTTTTTTTCAGTGAATTTCAATGGTATTTTAAAATCTAATTTCTAACTATGCCTACAAATGTAGGACATGTGAAGAAAGAGGAAGAAAAGCACAGAATATTGCAAGACAAATGCTGAAAGAGTCAACAGAAATCCAGAAAGACAAACAAAAGTGCAAGAAGAAGCAAGAGATGTGCAGAAAGAACCAACAGAGGAGCAAAAAATTCCTCCTGCGCCCCCAGTTTTTAACTGATGGGTACTGGTGGTAACTGACTCAGACTAACCAGGACCGGGGCCAGTGCTATTCTAAAAGACATTTAGAATACAGTGAAAACACCAACATACACTAGGGAACACTATGCGTTGGGGTACCCCCGTGATTAGCATGACCTTCTCTGTATTTGCCATGAGTTAGTGCCTGGGTCATTGCATGAGTACATGGGTAGTGACTGGATGATTAGAGTGTTGCAAGGACAGTGCATGGTGAATTTATAACTGCTTGGGTTTTGCGGAGTGATTGGATAAGTGCATGATGCTGGATGGCTGATTTGAGGAGTGCATGGGTAGTGACAGAGGGATTTCTGGAGTGCATGGGTACAACTTGGATAATTGGAGGAGTGAATCACTACTGTGTAAATGGTCAGAGGTCTGCATGGGTAGTGCACAGGGTATTGTAGCAGTGCATGTGTTGGTGCCTGTGTCATTCCATGAGTACATATGTACTGATGGGAAGATTAGAGTACTGCAAGGAGAGTGCATGGTGAATTTATAAGTGCTTGGGTTTTGGTGGAGTGATTGATAAGTACATGGTGCTGGCTGGGTGATTGAAAGAGTGCATGGGTACTGATAAGGTGATAGCTGGATTGGATGGGTAGTGCTCAGAGGATTGTAGCAGTGCATGTGTTAGTGCCTGGGTCATTCCATAAGCACATGGGTACTGATTGGATGATTAGTGTACTGCAAGGCCAGTGCATGGTGAATTTATAAGTGCCTGGATTTTGGCGGAGTGATTGGATAAGTACATAGTGTTCGCTGGATGATCGGAGAAGAGCAGCATGGGTAGTGACAGGGATATGGCTGGACTGCATGGGTACTGCTCAGGGTATTGTAGCAGTGCATGAGTCAGTGCATGAGTCATTGCATGAGTGCATGGGTGGTGACTGGATGATTAGAGTGCTGCAAGGAGTGTGCATGGTGAATCTGGGTTTAGGCAGAGTGATTGCATAAGTACACACATGTCATATACGGCCCGCCCCTCCCTTCACCACTGTGCAAATGCACCCTCTGGCGGGTTTTAATTTGGGGGATTCATTCCTTTTGAATCCTGAGGGTCCCTGGGGGACAACTCGCCCACTAGGTACCTCCTGTAAGTGCCACAGAGCTGCGTTGCAGAGAAGTGGTCCAAGGCCACACCCCTTTTTACACCTGCAATGCAAGACTGTGGCGCTTAGTGGACGTACTTGCTGGGCTAGTTGGCCCCCAGGGACCCTCAGGATTCAAGGGGAACTTAATCCCCCAACTTAAAATGAACCACAGGGCACGTTTTCACACTTGTCACATCAGCCACGCCCCTTTCCTGCACCACTGTACAAATGGGCCCCCTGGAGCATTGTAAATTAGGGGGTTAAATCTCCTTGAGTCCTGAGGGTCCCTAGCCCACCAGCTACCTCCAGTAAGCGCCACAGAGCTGCATTGCTGAGAGGTGTTAAAAGGGGGATGTCCTCTCAACACCTCTCTGCAACGCAGCTCCCTGGCTCATACTGGAGGCACCTGGTGGGATAGTTCACCCCCGGGGGACCCTTAGGATTGAAGGGGACTTAATCCCCCAATGTACAATGTGCCAGGGGGTGCATTTGCACACTGGCTATGGCAGGCCCAGCCCCCTCCCTGCACCACTGTGCAAACGTGCCGAAATACAAAAAAAATCTTTTTGGGCCCTGGGGGTCCTTCTGGGACCCCCTGAGCAGGCCTAGGGGGTCAAGGTGTTTCTACCCTGCCCCCTTATCTTGTTTTATACCTTTGTTTCTCTGTTTTCTGGCAACTCGCTTCTACCGAGCCACAAGATGGCTGCCAACACTTCTTGGTTTGGAGTGTTGACAGCCAATCACAGTGAAGCTTGTGCATGGGACTTAGGCTCTGCCCAGATATCAAAACTTTTATTTTTTTAATTTCTCCACAACCACTGAACGGATTTACAAGATTTAAAAAAGAATGCTTTCTGATCCAAGCACTATCTTTGTGCCAAATTTGGGGTAATTATGTTCAGTAGTTTCGGCTGTAGCCTTGCACAAAGTTTTCTATGGGAAATTGATTTTTTTTTACTCTTATTTTTTGAATTTCTCAAAAACTACTGAACGGATTTACAACATTTAACAAAAAAAGGTCACTTTTTGAACCAAGCTATATTCTTCTGCCAAATTTGGGGTAATTCTGTTCAGCCATTCGGGTTGTAGCTCGTCGCAAAATTTCCTATGGAAATTAACATTGGGAAAACGTGTTTTGGAACCCCCCTTTTCTCTCAGCCCTCGCTTGATGAATCACCCCCTAACCTTCAGGATAGGGGCTAACCTGAATATATGTTTTTCTGGGAGAATTTCAAAAAGATTCATCAAACGATGCCAAAGTTATTAGTAAATAAAAAAATGCTTTTCCTATGGAAACTAGGTTGTAACTATAACTAACTACCAAGTAGGTACTATATATTATAATATATATGTATATATATATATTACCTACTGGCGTCTCGCCAGTAGGTATATATAGTTAGGATTAATTCTCTATGGAACTTTTGAAAATTCTATGTCTAATAACTTTGGCGTTTGTGGACGGAATCGGCTGAAATTTTCAGGAAAATGGCACATTTTGTTTCTGAGCAGCCCTTGAAAATTTGGGGGGGGTTTGTCAAGGGGGGGCCGAGAAAAAAGGGGGGTCCCAAAACGCGTTTTTTCCATGTTAATTTCCATAGGGCGGTTGGCCTCACTTTTAGCTCGAACGGCTGAATGGATTTCCACGAAACTTGGAAAAAATTGTAGGGACTGTTAGCCCGATGTGCCTTTGCTAGGTCTCAATATATGTGCTTCAGTGGATTTTGAGAAATTAACGTTTAAATCAAGATATATATCTGTAACAGCGCTCCGGGCAGCTATCCGGTTAGCGAACTTTTCGCGTATCGGAACTTTGCGATGCGAAGCTGATTCGCCCTCCGGTGTCTGTCAACATTCTAAACAGTCCGGAGCGGCCGCCATCTTATCTCTCGGTAGGATCGAGAGAGAAGAAGAGGTGAAAAACGAAGGGGGAATTTAATGAAAGGGGGCAAGGTATACCTCTCTTGACCCCCTAGGAATGATGTTGGGGTTATTAAAGGGTCTCGTGGGGAAAATAAAAAAATATATATTTTTCACGGTAGAAGCGCTTCCCGAGCCGCGAACTGGGCCCCAAACTGGTAGCGAAACGGAAATTCGCCATTTTGTGTTTCGTTTTAATTAAATTACTAGGTATAAGGGGGTGCGGGAGACGTATCCTGACCCCTTATGTTTTCTGAATATGTTGATACATGTCTTCCAGCGGCTGTGCGTGAGCTTTTTTTTTTTTTTTGCTGCGTGACGTCTGTTAACGTTCGATTCGATGGAAATCAGGAAGTGTTGACCGCCAATTTGTCACTGCGATAAAATATTTTGTTATAAATGAATCCTTATTGATAAACATTGTCTGCGCCTTCTTGCCTTTTTTGTCCAGTGCCACAATTTTGTCGTGCACGGCAGCCATTTTAGATGCCTTGACCAGGCCCACTCTCTGCACGCCGTCGATTCTCAGCACGGCTCCGCACCCTCGCAAGCATCTCCCCCACGCACTGGTCACCCCCGCTCTCTCTCTCATGCATGGGCCATATACTTCCCCCATCTGCGCTGCTCTTCTCTGAGAATCACACCCTGTGCCCGCCCGACACCTCCCTTTCACCCTATTCACTACCGCACCCTCTGACACTCCTCTTTCTCTGTGTCCGATTGTCCAGGCCGGACCCAGGCTATCACCTAGCCCTGCGGATGTAGTTTATGGCCCCAGCTGTAGAGAATCCAGACATGCCAACCCTCCCGGTTCAGGCGTGAGACTACTGATTTCAGTGCTAGTCTTTCGCCTCCCGATTCCTGCAAGGAAAATCCGGGGGCATATTACCAACAACTAGCGATAATTTTTGTCTCTAACTTGTTTAGAGACAAAAATTATCGCCGCACATCGGCGAATTTTATCGCACATAAACCTTGCTATTAGCAAGGTTTATCGCAAATGCGATAAAAAACGGCCGCAATGCATGAATATCGCTGAAAAGTCAGCGATATTCATGCATTATCCAGCAAATGCTCTTAGCCATGTTATCCACCTTCCATTGGATAACATGGCTAAAAACTGCTCTGTGCGTGAGCTTTTTTTTTTTTTTTGCCTCGTGACGTTTGTTAACGTTCGATTCGATGGAAATCAGGAAGTGTTGACCACCATTTTGTCACTGCGAGTAAATATTTTGTTATAAATGAATCCTTATTAATAAACATTGTCTGCGCCATCTTGCTTTTTTTGTCCAATGCCACAATTTTGTCGTGCACGGCAGCCATTTTAGGTGCCTTGACCAGGCCCACTCTCTGCACGCCGTCGATTCTCAGCATGGCTCCCCACCCTCGCAAGCATCTCCCCCACGCACTGGTCACCCCCGCTCTCTCTCGCATGCATGGGCCATATACTTCCCCCCATCTGCGCTGCTCTTCTCTGAGAATCACACCCTGTGCCCGCCCGACACCTCCCTTTCACCCTATTCACTACCGCACCCTCTGACACTCCTCTTCCTCTGTGTCCGATTGTCCAGGCCGGACCCAGGCTATCACCTAGCCCTGCGGATGTAGTTTATGGCCCCAGCTGTAGAGAATCCAGACATATCAATCCTCCCGATTCAGGCGTGAGACTACTGATTTCAGTGCTAGTCTTCCGCCTCCCGATTCCTGCAAGGAAAAACCCGGGGGCATATTACCAACAACTAGCGATAATTTTTGTCTCTAACTTGTTTAGAGACAAAAATTATCGCCGCACATCGGCGAATTTTATCGCACATAAACCTTGCTATTAGCAAGGTTTATCGCAAATGCGATAAAAAACGGCCGCAATGCATGAATATCGCTGAAAAGTCAACGATATTCATGCATTAGCGAGCTAATGCTCTTAGCCATGTTATCCACCTCCCATTGGATAACATGGCTAAGAACTGCTCAGGGCAGGTGTTAGCTTTTGGAGATATTCCCGCTTAGCGCGAATATCTCCAAAAGTTGGTAATAGGAGATAGCGATGGTTAGGGACTGTTTCCAGTCGCTAAAATCTTGGCACTCCCACTTTGCATGTCATTAGTGATAAATATCACTGACATGCAAAGCGGGGCCCAAGATGGTCACTATCTCCTTTTAGCTGTCACTAACTGGTGTTAGCGACAGCTTGGTAATAGGGAGATAATTTTATCTCTTTTTTTTGGCTTTTAAAGCCAAAAAAGCGGAAATAAACCCCCTTGATAATATGCCCCACGATTTCTCGGGGGTTTCAGCTGACAGGGCTTGGTATTGTGTTACGTGCTAATTCTTCCAGGAAACGTCAGAGGGTCGATGCAGGGGTTCTAGAAGGGGTGATAAACCATTTAAGCCTCATGAACAAGCGCATGGTCTTTTAAAGATTTGTGAAGTACTCGGGGCGGCGGTGTGTGTGTGCCCTCTTTCAGGAGCGGGCGGGGGGGGGGCACTGCCAGCAACTTGCCAGGTCAGGTAGTGTTCAACACGTGCATCACCCTTTCTCTGCCTGCTATTGCGCTCCATGCTTCGGAAGGTAAGAAAAAGAACGTGCATTTGAGTTTGAAATGTCCGATCCTGTAGCAGTACACTTGCAAAGCCCACACATGACAATAACCCGATTCAAGGCCCCATTCACCCGATTTTTTAAAAATATATAGCACTCCAACAAAGTTGGATTTTAAAACTTTATTAACTTTTAAATATAACGAACGCAACAAAAACTGTAAATATATTTAACCATTTTTTGAAATTAACCAGAACTATAACGATAACAACAACAACAACAATAATATAACTTTTATGCCTAAATTACGCAAACATTTAGCTAATCTGCTAAAGGGGGGAGTCGCCATTTCTTTACAATAATCAATAATGAAAAATCCACATCAATAGGGTTGTCCGTTTTCTCGATGCAGCACTATAGTGCAACATACACAGCACCTGGGGTGTCAAGAGTGAACAGGTCTTTCTTTGTTCCTTAAGATGTTATCTGTGTCAACCTCTTCCGAGAATGCTGATGCGTTAGGATTTCCTTGTGTTTCTTAATAGCATTGGTGTCTGCACACTTCTTTGTCAATTCTGTGAAGATGATAACTGCTTCATAAACAGACGATATCTTTGTTTAGTCATTAGTGTTAAGTGTGTCTGAAACTACAGTGCCCTTCTGTTTTTTTTTCTTCAGGCTCTACAGAGTTTTGTGTGTTGTTCTTTTGAGCGACAATTATTCCAGAGGTTTCAGGTTTACTTGTTTTGTCCTGCAGTGAGTTAACAGCTTTAGAGACTTCATGTTTATTTGCTATGTCCTGCTGTTCGTCAACTGCTTCAGAGACGTCAGCCTCATTTGTTATGTTTGACTAGATCCTGGACCTGCCCGGCCGCGCCCAAAATGGCGCCGGTGTAAATGGGACTCGTAACTGCTTGTTGTGTACTGGTTGCCCAACCTTGATATCACGAGATACATATGCAGTTTTGAAGCACATGGCGGAGGCTTGTCTGCTGTAGTGGGGCGCCCCTTTATCGTTTCAGTCGCCATTCCGCCCGCTTTTGCTACACTGTGCCTTTTCCGCCATTCAGCTGTTTAGCGCCCGCTCTTACGGCTACAGCGTCTCGCTCACCATGTAGTTGAGTTGCTCCCACTCTTGCGGTGCAGCGATAGGCGGCTTCCACAGGACTCTTAAAATGGCGGCCGGCTCTTCGGATTTGGGCCTGGTCCAGTAAAATGGCCCTGGGACACCTTGGAACTCGGACGCTTGTCTGCCAGGGCTTGGGTTCCATTCTCGAAAGCGTCCCCTCAGCCTTGAAGATTGTACAAAAGTCTTGGGGGCCGTCGACTCCCGCAGGCTTCCGGTGGGGAGCGGCTGCCATGATTGCTTGCGGAATGGCCACGACGGAGCTACGAGATGGTGGTGCTCTCATGGTGACGCCAGCTTCAGTCTGAAACATCCAGAAACAAGGTGGGGCTTTCATCGTTTGGGAAAAAAAATGTTTTAATCCAATGAAAAGTGTTATTTTTAGGTCACATGACCTAGTCTTACATCATTAGGAAAACAAAAGTAAAATGAACCAATGAAAAGTTTTATTAACAAGTCACATGACCTGTTATGCTTACGTTACGCGCTGCGCGGCGCGCTCTGGATCGTTTCCGGGAAGCTGCGCCTTGCGCACCGGAGCAATTCCGGGTGCGCTAACGCGTCGCGCCATATGACGCATTACGCGACAATGCAGGTCCAGAATATAGTCAAAGTGTCTCCACCAACCAGCGGTCGGAATACAACCGCTTTCAGCAGTCCAAAAAGTTCGGTTAAATCTTAAGAACGGGAGCAACTCAACTACATGGTGAGCGAGACGTTGTAGTCGCAAGAGCGGGCGGTAAACAGCTGAATGGCGGAAGAGGCACAGAGTACCAAAAGCGGGCGGAATGGCAACTAAAACGGTAAAGGGGCGCCCCACGACAGCGTGTCTTCAGGTCAAACGGATTGTGGGACAAGGTCCAGAATGGAAGAGTCATCAAAAGGGAAAAAATTCCGCCGGACCCCGGGAGCCGGCCGCCTATGCCGGGGGCGATCTCAGGCCACACCAGGGCAACACGACTTGGGGAGGGGCAGGAGCCAAGCGCCCCCTCTCAGTCCGCACCATCTCACCGCCCCTCGGGGGCCTCCGTCAAGCGGTTTAGGGAGGCACTGTATCACATTGTTTTCCAATGCAGTCAGGTCCACAAATGGACCCCACTTACTTTGAATAGTGAAGCTGCAGCAGGTGCAAATAAGGTTTAAACAGTGTTACAAGAGCTGCTTAGAACTCTGAAGTATGGCACTCAACAACCAGGACTTATGCCATTTGTGTAAGGCAGTGACATGGAAGCAACTCAGGGACAAAAAGCATGAACGAACATTCACGTATGAAAATCTTATTTGGGGAAGGGGTAGAATCCAAACGTCCCCTCCCAGTTCGCGCCACTACACCGTATGTGGAAAATCCGAAGCCATCGTTCTACAAACTCTCAACGCTTGCTATCAGTGCATGAGTTTCATGCTCGATCGATTGAGCTAGCCGGATCGGGCAATAAAAAGTATAAAATAGTTATGTAAATAGTTATTTAATAAAATATTTTACCCTGTTTCTTTGCTGGTGTGTTGTCTATATTTATAATATTTGCATAGGGTTTGTCGTTATTTTGGGCGGGGTGGGTGGCGGAGTCGAGCTGTCTTGCAGCCCTCATGGTGTGGAGCTCAGTTCATTTCACTATTTTCGTATTTCTCATGAAGGGTTGTTCCTAATGTTTGTATTTTACCGAGGTCAAAAAGAGATCGAATTAGTGGTCTACTGATTTTGCTCGATTACTTTTATTTTTTTACACGATTTTTCACTATCTGCAAAGACTAAACAGAGTATTGCGACTTTGTGCTTGTTTGTAAATAGAGAATGATCCAAAGAGAACCAATTCTAAAACAGTAAATGCTTGGATAACAATCAATCAAATGGAGAGACAAGCAGGTACGACGGATTACAACAGGGGTAAAGGTCTGCGTTAACTACCGTTCACTATCTGCAAAGAGAGAGTACTACTAAGAGAAAAGAGGGGAGGGGGGGGGCAGCGTTCAAAGCACATCAGCGTGCATAAACATGAAAACGTTTTTACCTATCACGTACTTGACATTTGACAGCTTTTGATATTTGCTATTAAAAAACCATTGAAATTCACAGAAAAAAGCATAGGTTATAGTCGATATATAGTTAGGAATTTGCATTTACAAAACCTTGAAAATTCCATATATAGTTAGATGCGCTAACTATATATCGCGCACCCGCAATCCACTGCTGATGATGTCACATATTACATCATTCATGACATGGTCAGTGACATCACTGATGACATCACTGATGACAACTCAAATGACATCACTGACAACATCACAGATGACATCATTCATGTGTTAATACGATGAACCTCTACAGACTCTGATATAACCTTAGATACACTCAGTGAAAACAGACACTCACAGATTGTCACTCATCCATGGAGTTACTCATACACCTAGACAGTCATGCAAAGAATCAATCACACCTCCATTTCCTCAACTATACAGTTATACACACCTTACTTATTGAAACATATTCTAACACATATTTACTCTCTTATACAATCACTGATACAAGTTTTCAATGATCCATGCAGCCACTCACACATTCACTAGCTCTTAAACACAGTAATTTATATATGTCAACTCTCGCATGTACTGTGTTTTACATATGTACTTACTTTGACATGTAGCATTGAGATATCCAATCACTCACCAATACACTCATGCACACAGTCAACCACTCATACAGCTGTTTCCACATGCAGTTTTGAACCCATACATCTAGTGAATCAGCTGTTCACACATCTATGCACAGAGTCACACACCTCCCAGCCACTCACACACATACTCAGTCTCCCATACAAATCCTTGGGCAACCAATCAATAATCCATATAGTTACTCATATAGCTACTGATCAACACATGCAGCAGTTTACAGAACAACAGATATAATGATGCACAAATTAATACAGTTTAATCACTAACCCATGCACTCAGTGAGACACATTTAATCACTCCCTCATACAATCAGTCATGTACCTACTAAATCCTTCATCCAGACACTTATACATCCACTCATTCTTCAATATGTAAGACATATTTTAACTTTACAGAAACATACAGTCACTGGATGTTGTCATCAGTGATGTCATTTGAGTTGTCATCAGTGATGTCATCAGTGATGTCACTGACCATGTCATGAATGATGTAATATGTGACATCATCAGCAGTGGATTGCGGGTGCGCGATATATAGTTAGCGCATTTAACTATATATGGAATTTCAATGGTTTTATGCGAGTAAAATAAGGTTTTGTAAATGCAAATCCCTAACTATATATGGCCTAAAACCAATGGTTTTTTCATTGAATTTTCAAGGTTTTGTAAATGCAAATTCCTAACTATATATCGACTATAACCTATGGTTTTTTCTGTGAATATATATATATATATATATATATATATATTCACTGAAAAAACCATAGGTTTCACACCAGTTATAATTAGGAATTAGCATTTAAAAAACCTATCAAATTCACTGAAAAAACCATAGGTTTAACACCAGTTATAGTTAGCTGGAAATTTTACTGATATAAAACCATTGAAATTCCCACGTTATAGTTAGTTGGACTCACTATAACTTGCACGTGTAATGCACTGATGACACCATCCAGTGAATGTGTGTCTTTCAGATAAATAAATATGTTTTATATATGTATGTTAAGGTCGATGGAAGAATATTTGTTTAAATTATTGTCTTAATGGATGTTTTTTTTTAAAAAATAATTGGATATCTGCCTTATTAAGTGTATCTTAGTGAATACATATATTAGCGAGTGAAAGTAGGTCAGTCTCTCTGTCATCAGTGATGTCATGAGTGATGTCACTGACCATGTCATGAGTGATGTAATATGTGATGTCATCAGCAGTGCATTACACGTGCAAGTTATAGTGAGTCCAACTAACTATAACGTGGGAATTTCAATGGTTTTATATCAGTAAAATTTCCAGCTAACTATAACTGGTGTTAAACCTATGGTTTTTTCAGTGAATTTCATAGGTTTTTTAAATGCTAATTCCTTTGTATATCGAGTTTCTAACCTTTTTTTTTTTTTTACAATTTGCTGTTTTTTTTAAAGTATTCATTTTTTTATATAATTTTTTTCTTTTGCGCTCTGGGTGCGCGCTCCGGGAAGCTTTCAGCTAAGCTCTCTGGTAAGCTTTTCGGTGAGCTCACCTGAAAGCGCACCCAGAGCGCTACTGTCGTTCGTGAAAAAAATATGAATGAAAAGTTAATAATAATGCAAAACATTTCGTACCATACAAATAAAATTAGTTTTTTTTTATAAGGAAAATGATTATGCATTTCTGTAAAAGTTTGATGACGTCACTTCGGCGCGCAACGTAAGTGCCCTCGGAAGCGCCTATGTTCGCGCCGCGTAAACGCACGCAAAAGCGCCTACGATCGCGCCACGTTTGCGCCCCGGAAGCGTCTACGATCGTGCTGCGTATACGCACCCGGAAGTGCTCCGGAGCGCGCAGCGTAAACGCGTCGGGTCATGTGACCCTAAAATAACACTTTTCATTGGTTGCTAACAGTTTTTTTTACAATGAATGAAATCCCCACCCATTTCCTTCACTTCTTCTTTCACTTTTGTGACTGAAAGACCTGTTTTTTGCACCTGGATCTTCTTTGAATTACCATGGCTGCCAGAGAATCCAGCAGTGAGGATGAACCTGAGTTCATCAATGAAGAGCCTCCTACCCCAAAGGTGAAGGAACATTTCATATGGAAATTTTTTAAGATTCCAGCTGACCAGAAGAAGGTGAATGCACCAAAAGTGGAGTGCAGGATCTGCAAACAGGTCCTGTCACGGGGTGACCCCAAAAAAAAGTACTCTTTTGGGAACTTTACGATGATCCGACATGTGGAGAGGAGGCACCCCCAGAATTTTGCCCAGGAAAGTGTCAGGGCTCTGGCACAAGAGGTTCCCATAGATGGGGCCTCTACATCAACCGGAGGAGCAACTTCTTCTGGGAGAGAGCAATCGCAGGAGCAGGTGCCAAACATACAACCTGCATTTAACCATGGGGTCGTCAGATGCAGATACTGCAATCAACTCCTCACCTATGGGGAGCAAAGTGTCCAGCTCATGGTTCGAGCATTGGAGAACCATCGCTGCCCTTCCCACCCCTAATTTTTTTGTTTTCTTTTTGCTCCTGTTGAGCAGTTTCCATTCCCTGTTTTTGTTCCTGTTCAGTTAAAAGAAGAAAACCAAAAGTTCTTTTCAGAACTACCTCCAATTCTCATCAAAGAGCTATATTCTTAAAAAAATGAAGAGTAAGTGAAATATAGTGCATTGATAATTGAAAGGAGAATGAGTAAGAAAGAACAGAAAGGTATGAGAGGTGAAAGGAAGTGAAGTAGGAGGAATGAAAGAAGGTGAGTGTTAGAAAAGAAAGTTATGAGAAGAAGAGTGAATATGGGGAATGTTGATATTCAATGAAAATGTTGAAAAAGAACAGGAGTGTTGAAGGATAAGAAAAGATGCATTGCTGGAGTTGAAGGTAGAAGGCTTCATTTATGAAGCCATGCGTCACTTTAACGCCACCAAAGCATCACTTTTTGTGACACAACATTCCAATAAAAAATGCACCTTATTTATTCATATTTACAAAGTGGCGTTTCTTGGTAAATACATCACTTTGTAAACCCCTGTGCCACATTATTCCTACCTCAGGTGTAATGTATGCAAAAGGGACGTATTGACGCAAGAAACGGTCGTAGAGGTGACACAGTGAATAAACTGGAGGCCTCATTTCTGAAAAGTGACGCATCGCTACGTGAAAACAGCGATGCGTCACTTTTCTGGACGCACTCCTTATGACATTCCAGATATGTCATATTTAATATATGACTAATCATTTCGCAAGGAGTTACAGATATGTCAGTATTTCTGACGTATCTGTAAACACAAAAGTAACGCATTGCTGGAGTGCGTCACAAAAGTGACGCAACTCCAGTAATGTGTCCTTTCACATGGAAAAAGCACCATGTGAAAGGTCTGCTGTGAAGCAGGCGCAAGATTTTGACGCAACAGCATCCTAAAAGTGACGCAGTGAAATCTCAAAGATTTCACTGCGTCGTTATTACCAAGCTTTTTCGGGGGAACACCCCCTCTGCATGCATTATACCTGATGCTATTTTTAAAAAGTGACGCATCTAGGTACATGGGTCACTTTTTAAAACTCTGCGCCACATTATATCTGCATCAGGTATAATGTATGCAGAGGGGTCAATCCCTCGCAAAAAGCTTGGTAATAACGACGTACTGAAATCTATGAGATTTCTCTGCGTCACTTTTAGGATGCTGTTGCTTCAAAATCTTGCGCCTGCCTCGCGTCACTTTCATGTTTACAGATATGTCAGAAATACTGACGTATCTGTAACTCCTTGCAACATGATTCCTCATACATTAAATATGACACATCTGGAATGTCATAAGGAGTGCGCACAGAAAAGTGACGCATCGCACCAACAGTGTAAAAAAATGTGCCTCGTTGCACTATATTTAAAGGACGCAACAGCATCCTAAAAGTGACGCGGTGAAATCTCAAAAATTTCACTGCGTCGCTATTACAAAGCTTTTTGCGGGGGAACACCCCCTCTGCATGCATTATACCTCACGCAGATATAATGTGACGCTTGATTTTAAAAAGTGACCCATCTACCTAGATACGTCACTTTTTAAATATAACGCAACGAGGCGCATTTTTTTACACCACTGGTGCGATGCGTCACTTTTCTGTGCGCAGTCCTTATGACATTCCAAGTAACGCATTGCTGGAGTGCGTCACAAAAGTGACGCAACTCCAGTAATGTGTCCTTTCACATGGAAAAAGCATTTGTGAAAGGTCTTGCGTCAGTCTAACACCTGCTGTAAAGCAGGCGCAAGATTTTGACGCAACAGCATCCTAAAAGTGACGCAGTGAAATCTCAAAGATTTCACTGCGTCGCTATTACAAAGCTTTTTGCGGGGGAACACCCCCTCTGCATGCATTATACCTGACGCTATTTTTAAAAAGTGACGCATCTAGGTACATGGGTCACTTTTTAAAATTCTGCGCCACATTATATCTGCGTCAGGTATAATGTATGCAGAGGGGGCATTCCCCCGCAAAAAGCTTGGTAATAACGACGTACAGAAATCTATGAGATTTCTCTGCGTCACTTTTAGGATGCTGTTGCGTCAAAATCTTACGCCTGCCTCGCGTCACTTTTATGTTTACAGATATGTCAGGAATACTGACGTATCTGTAACTCCTTGCAACATGATTCATCATACATTAAATATGACACATCTGGAATGTCATAAGGAGTGCGCACAGAAAAGTGACGCATCGCACCAGCAGTGTAAAAAAATGAGCCTCGTTGCACTATATTTAAAAAGTGACGCATCTAGATAGATGCGTCACTTTTTAAATATTGCGTAACAATGCGCATTTTTTTACACCGCTGGTGCGTCACAAAAATTGACGCACAGGCGGCGCAAAACTGGCAGCGCAAGGCCTTCATAAATATGGTCCTGGATTTTCCCCGTGCTTCGCTTCCCGGTGCGCGTACCATGCGCTTCCCCCGCGCAAAACGAAAAAAAAAATAAAAAATTTAATGCCCCGCAGGACCCTATTTTAGCCCCCACATCAAACCTAGGGGGTCAGAGGGGGTCTACTCTTCCCCCTTATGGTCATTTGCCCCTTTTTTTTTCAAACCCCTTGTGTCTCGATTTTACCGAGACACAAGATGGCAGCCGCTCCAGACTGTTTAGAATGTTTACAGACACCCAAGAGCCAATCAGCTTTCTGCGCACAAGTCACGTGTGGCGCCAGGAGCGCACTCCGGTGCGCGCACCGGAGAGCACCTAGACATAGACTTGAGACATAGCAAAGGCACATCGGGCTACCAGTCCCTTCAATTTTGCCAAGTTTGCTGGAAATCCATTCAGCCGTTCGGGCTAAAAGTGAAATCGACCGCCCTATGGAAATTAACATGGGGAAAACGCGTTTTGGGACCCCCCTTTTATCTCGGCCCCCGCTTGACGTATCCCCCCCAAACTTTCAAGGAAGGACCGGAGCTTGACGAGGCCATTTTCAGGAAATTTTCAGGCAGATTCGTCAACCGGTGCCAAAGTAATTCCAAATAGAATTTTGAGATTTAACATTGAAAAAAATCCTAACTATAACTACCTACTGGCGACCGCCAGTAGGTAATATATATATATATATATATATATATATATATATATATATATATATATATATATATATATATATATATTCACTGAAAAAACCATAGGTTTCACACCAGTTATAGTTAGGAATTAGCATTTAAAAAACCTATTAAATTCACTGAAAAAACCATAGGTTTCACACCAGTTATAGTTAGCTGGAAATTTTACTGATATAAAACCATTGAAATTCCCACGTTATAGTTAGATGGACTCACTATAACTTGCGCGTGCAATGCACTGCTGATGACATCACATATTACATCACTCATGACATGCACTGATGACACCATCCAGTGAATGTGTGTCTTTCTGATGGAAGAATAAATGTTTAAATAAGTGTCTAAATGGATGGTTTTTAAAAATTGATTGGTTAACTGGCTTAATAAGACATCATCAGCAGTGCATTGCACGCGCAAGTTATAGTGAGTCCATCTAACTATAACGTGGGAATTTCAATGGTTTTATATCAGTAAAATTTCCAGCTAACTATAACTGGTGTGAAACCTAGGGTTTTTTCAGTGAATTTAATAGGTTTTTTAAATGCTAATTCCTAACTATAACTGGTGTGAAACCTATGGTTTTTTCAGTGAATTTCATAGGATTTTTAAATGCTAATTCCTTTGTATATCGAGTTTCTAACCTTTTTTTTTTACAATTTGCTGTTTTTTTTAAAGTATTCATGTTTTTTTTATATAATTTTTTTCTTTTGCGCTCTGGGTGCGCGCTCCGGGAAGCTTTCAGCTAAGCTCTCCGGTAAGCTTTTCCGTGAGCTCATCTGAAAGCGCACCCAGAGCGCAACTGTCGTTCGTGAAAAAAAATATGAATGAAAAGTTAATAATAATGCAAAACATTTCGTACCATACAAATAAAATTAGTTTTTTTTAATAAGGAAAATGATTATGCATTTCTGTAAAAGTTTGATGACGTCACTTCGGAACGTAAGTGCCCTCGGAAGCGCCTACGTTCGCGGCGCATAAACGCACGCATAAGCGCCTACGATCGCGCCACGTTTGCGCCCCGGAAGCGCCTACGATCGCGCTGCGTAAACGCACCGGAAGTGCTCCGGAGCGCGCAGCGTAAACGCGTCGGGTCATGTGACCCTAAAATAACACTTTTCATTGGTTGCTAACAGTTTTTTTTTACAATGAATGAAATCCCCACCCATTTCCTTCACTTCTTCTTTCACTTTTGTGACTGAAAGACCTGCCTTTTTTGCTGTTCCATATTTCTTGATTAATCATGGCTGCCAGACCATCCAGCAGTGAAGATGACTCCAATGATTTCATTGATGAAGAGCCTCCTCAGCCGAAGGTCAAAGAACATTTCATCTGGAAATTTTTTAAGTTTCCAGCAGACCAGAAAAAGGTGAATGCACCAAAAGTAGAGTGCAGGATCTGCAAACAGGTCCTGACACGGGGTAACCCCCCAAAAAAATACTCTTTTGGCAACTTCACCATGATTCGCCATGTGGAGAGGAGGCACCCCCAGAATTTTGCCCGGGAAAGTGTCAGGGCTCTGGCACAAGAGGTTCCCAGAGATGGGGCCTCTACATCAACAGGAGGAGCAACTTCTTCTGGGAGAGAACAATCGCAGGAGCAGGTGGCAAACATACAACCTGCATTTAACCATGGGGTCGTCAAATGCAGATACTGCAATCAACTCCTCACCTATGGGGAGCAAAGTGTCCTGCTCATGGTTCGAGCATTGGAGAACCATCGCTGCCCTTCCCACCCCTAATTTTTTTCTTTTCTTTTTGCTCCTGTTGAGCAGTTTCCATTCCCTGTTTTTGTTCCTGTTCAGTTAAAAGAAGAAAACCAAAAGTTCTTTTCAGAACTACCTCCAATTCTCATCAAAGAGCTATATTCTTAAAAAAATGAAGAGTAAGTGAAATATAGTGCATTGATAATTGAAAGGAGAATGAGTAAGAAAGAACAGAAAGGTATGAGAGGTGAAAGGAAGTGAAGTAGGAGGAATGAAAGAAGGTGAGTGTTAGAAAAGAACGTTATGACACAGTGAATAAACTGGAGGCCTCATTTCTGAAAAGTGACGCATCGCTACGTGAAAACAGCGATGCGTCACTTTTCTGGACGCACTCCTTATGACATTCCAGATATGTCATATTTAATATATGACTAATCAATTCGCAAGGAGTTACAGATATGTCAGTATTTCTGACGTATCTGTAAACACAAAAGTAACGCATTGCTGGAGTGCGTCACAAAAGTGACGCAACTCCAGTAATGTGTCCTTTCACATGGAAAAAGCACCATGTGAAAGGTTTGCTGTAAAGCAGGCGCAAGATTCTGGCGCAACAGCATCCTAAAAAAGACGCACTGCGTCATTATTACCAAGCTTTTTGCAGGGGAACACCCCCTCTGCATGCATTATACCTGACACTATTTTTAAAAAGTGACGCATCTAGGTACATGGGTCACTTTTTAAAACTCTGCGCCACATTATATCTGCATCAGGTATAATGTATGCAGAGGGGGCAATCCCTCGCAAAAAGCTTGGTAATAACGACGTACTGAAATCTATAAGATTTCTCTGCGTCACTTTTAGGATGCTGTTGCGTCAAAATCTTGCGCCTGCCTCGCATCACTTTTATGTTTACAGATATGTCAGAAATACTGATGTATCTGTAACTCCTTGCAACATGATTCGTCATACATTAAATATGACACATCTGGAATGTCATAAGGAGTGCGCACAGAAAAGTGACGCATCACAACAGCAGTGTAAAAAAATGTGCCTCGTTGCACTATATTTAAAAAGTGACGCATCTAGATAGATGCGTCACTTTTTAAATATTGCATAACAATGCGCATTTTTTTACACCGCTGGTGCGTCACAAAAATTGACGCACAGGAGGCGCAAAACTAGCAGCGCAAGGCCTTCATAAATATGGTCCTGGATTTTCCCCGTGCTTCGCCGGTGCGCGTACCATGCGCTTCCCCCGCGCAAAACGAAAAAAAAAAAAAAAATTAATGCCCTGCAGGACCCTATTTTAGCCCCTACATCAAACCTAGGGGGTCAGAGGGGGTCTACTCTTCCCCCTTATGGTCATTTGCCCCTTTTTTTTTCAAACCCCTTGTGTCTCGATTTTACCGAGACACAAGATGGCGGCCGCTCCAGACTGTTTAGAATGTTTACAGACACCCAACAGCCAATCAGCTTCCTGCGCTCAAGTCGCGTGTCGCGCCTGGAGCGCACTCCGGTGCGCGCACCGGAGAGTGCTTATAGATATATATATTTTTTTGAACCTAAATTACTCAAAATCCACTGCAGCACATATCTTGAGACATAGCAAAGGCACATCGGGCTACCAGTCCCTTCAATTTTGCCAAGTTTGCTGGAAATCCATTCAGCCGTTCGGGCTAAAAGTGAAATCGACCGCCCTATGGAAATTTACATGGGGAAAACGCGTTTTGGGACCCCCCTTTTATCTCGGCCCCCGCTTCACGTATCCCCCCCAAACTTTCAAGGAAGGACCCGAGCTCGACGAGGCCATTTTCAGGAAATATTCAGGCAGATTCGTCAACCGGTGCCAAAGTTATTCCAAATAGAATTTTGAGATTTAACATTGAAAAAAATCCTAACTATAACTACCTACTGGCGACCGCCAGTCGGTAATATATATATATATATATATATATATATATATATATATATATATATATATATATATATATATATATATATATATAAATTACCTACTGGCTATCGCCAGTAGGTATATATAGTTAGGATTTTTTCCCTATGGGATTTTTGAAAATTCTATGTCTAATAACTTTGGCGTTTGTGGACGGAATCGGCTGAAATTTTCAGGAAAATGGCACATTTTGTTTCTGAGCAGCCCCTGAAAATTTGGTGGGGTTTCGTCAAGGGGGGGCCGAGAAAAAAGGGGGGTCCCAAAACGCGTTTTTCCCATTCATTTTTCCATAGGGCTGTTGGACTCACTTTTAGCTCTAACGGCTGAATGGATTTGCACGAAACTTGGCAAAATTGTAGGGACTGTTAGCCCGATGTGCCTTTGCTAGGTCTCAATATATGTGCTAAAGTAGTTTTTGAGAAATTAACGTTCAAAACAAGATATATATCTGTAACAGCGCTCCGGGCAGCGATCCGGTCCGCTTACTTTTCGCGAAACGGAACTTTGCGCGCAGAAAGCTGATTGGCTCTCCGGTGTCTGTCAACATTGTAAACAGTCCGGAGCGGCCGCCATCTTATCTCTCGGTAGGATCGAGAGAGAAGAAGAGGTGAAAAACGAAGGGGGAATTTATTGAAAGGGGGCAAGGTATACCCCTCTTGACCCCCTAGGAATGTTGTTGGGGTTATTAAAGGGTCCCGTGGGGAAAATAAAAAAAAAATGATTTTTCACGGTAGAAGCGCTTCACGGGCCGCGAACTGGGCCGCAAACTGGTAGCGAAACGGGAATTCGCCATTTTGTGCTTCGTTTTAATTGTTTAGAGACAAAAATTATCGCCGCACATCGGCCACAATGCATGAATATCGCTGAAAAGTCAACGATATTCATGCATTATCCAGCAAATGCTCTTAGCCATGTTATCCACCTTCCATTGGATAACATGGCTAAAAACTGCTCTGTGCGTGAGCTTTTTTTTTTTTTTTTGCTGCGTGACGTTTGTTAACGTTCGATTCGATGGAAATCAGGAAGTGTTGACCACCATTTTGTCACTGCGAGTAAATATTTTGTTATAAATGAATCCTTATTGATAAACATTGTCTGCGCCATCTTGCGTTTTGTCCAATGCCACAATTTTGTCGTGCACGGCAGCCATTTTAGATGCCTTGACCAGGGCCACTCTCTGCACGCCGCCGATCCTCAGCATGGCTCCCCACCCTCGCAAGCATCTCCCCCACGCACTGGTCACCCCCGCTCTTTCTCTCATGCATGGGCCATATACTTCCCCCCATCTGCGCTGCTCTTCCCTGAGAATCACACCCTGTGCCCGCCCGACACCTCCCTTTCACCCTATTCACTACCGCACCCTCTGACACTCCTCTTCCTCTGTGTCCGATTGTCCAGGCCGGACCTAGGCTATCACCTAGCCCTGCGGATGTAGTTTATGGCCCCAGCTGTAGAGTATCCAGACATGCCAACACTCCCGATTCAGGCGTGAGACTACTGATTTCAGTGCTAGTCTTTCGCTTCCCGATTTCTGCAAGGAAAAACCCGGGGGCATATTAC
Source organism: Lissotriton vulgaris (assembly GCF_964263255.1). Lineage (NCBI taxonomy): Eukaryota > Metazoa > Chordata > Amphibia > Caudata > Salamandridae > Lissotriton > Lissotriton vulgaris. Next base: position 660,455,028 of record NC_141696.1, on the reverse strand, counting down.
CAACAACTAGCGATAATTTTTGTCTCTAACTTGTTTAGAGACAAAAATTATCGCCGCACATCGGCGAATTTTATCGCACATAAACCTTGCTATCAGCAAGGTTTATCGCAAATGCGATAAAAAACGGCCGCAATGCATGAATATCGTTGAAAAGTCAGCGATATTCATGCATTATCCAGCAAATGCTCTTAGCCATGTTATCCACTTCCCATTGGATAACATGGCTAAAACTGCTCAGGGCAGGTGTTAGGTTTTGGAGATATTCGCGCTTAGCGCGAATATCTCCAAAAGTTGGTAATAGGAGATAGCGATGGTTAGGGACTGTTTCCAGTCGCTAAAATCTTGGCACGCCCACTTTGCATGTCGTTAGTGATAAATATCACTGATATGCAAAGCGGGGCCCAAGATGGTCGCTATCTCCTTTTAGCTGTCACTAACTGGTGTTAGCGACAGCTTGGTAATAGGGAGATAATTTTATCTCTTTTTTTTTTGGCTTTTAAAGCCAAAAAAGCGGAAATAAACCCCCTTGATAATATGCCCCATGATTTCTCGGGGGTTTCAGCTGACAGGGCTTGGTATTGTGTTACGTGCTAATTCTTCCAGGAAACGTCAGAGGGTCGATGCAGGGGTTCTAGAAGGGGTGATAAACCATTTAAGCCTCATGAACAAGCGCATGGTCTTTTAAAGATTTGTGAAGTACTCGGGGCGGCGGTGTGTGTGTGCCCTCTTTCAGGAGCGGGCGGGGGGGGCACTGCCAGCAACTTGCCAGGCCAGGCAGTGTTCAACACGTGCATCACCCTTTCTCTGCCTGCTATTGCGCTCCATGCTTCGGAAAGGTAAGAAAAAGAACGTGCATTTGAGTTTGAAATGTCCGATTTTGTAGCAGTACACTTGCAAAGCCCACACATGACAATAACCCGATTCAAGGCCCCATTCACCCGATTTTTTAAACATATATAGCACTCCAACAAAGTTAGATTTTAAAACTTTATTAACTTTTAACTATAATGAACGGAACAAAAACTGTAAAAACATTTAAACATTTTTCACCCAAAAAAGCAACAATGGTCAGAAGGTGTCTTTTGTGCGAATAGTCCCAAGGCAGCACAACGTGCAGAGTTCTGGACGGCACCCAGGTGATGTCGCCTGGGTGCCGCACTCGTTTTGGGATCCTACAATGCTGCTCCGAAAATTGGCGTGGGGCGTCCCGGGTGGTGCGGGGGGGAGGCCTCGTCAGTAGCGGTCTGTTGTGCGAATAGTCCCAAGGCAGCAGTACGCGCTGAGATGTTGATGGCACCCAGGTGATGTCCAGTAAACTGCCGCACTGGTTTTGGTATCCTACAATGCTGCTCCGAAAATTGGCGTGCGGCGGCCCGGGGGGGGGGGGGCGTGGGGGAGGCGGCGTGAACGGGCCTCCCCAGGTGGCGGCCATCCAGCTGAGTTGCGCCCGCTCTTGCGGCTACAGCGTCTCGCTCACCATGTTGTTGAGTTGCTCCCACTCTTGCAGTGCAGCGATAGGCAGCTGCCACATGACTCTTAAAATGGCGGACGGCTCTTCGGTTTTGGGCCTGGTCCACTGAAATGGCCCTGGGACACCTTGGAACTCGGACGCTTGCCTGCTAGGGCTTGGGCTCCATTCTCGAAAAGCGTCCCCTCAGCCGTGAAGATTCTACAAAAGTCTTGGGGGCCCCCGACTCCCGCAGGCTTCCGGTGGGGAGCGGCTGCCATGATTGCTCACGGAATGACCACGACGGAGCCACGAGATGGTGGTGCTCTCATGCTGACGCCAGCTTCAGTCTGAATGATCCAGAAACAAGGTGGGGCTTTCATCGTTTGGGAAAAAAAAATGTTCTAAACCAATGAAAAGTGTTATTTTTAGGTCATATGACCAAGCCTTCCATCTTTAGGAAACCAAAAGTAAAATGAACCAATGAAAAGTTTTATAAACAAGTCACATGACCTGTTATGCGGCATAGGGCTAGAAAAAGCGTAGAAAATCCGTTGGCACGTGAGGCGGCGTAAGTAGCGGACCGATGTGCGAATAGGCCGAAGGCAGGACAACGCGTCGAGATCCGGATGGCACCGAGGTGGTGTCCAGCAAATTGCCGCACTGGTGTGGCCATCCTACAATGCTGCGCCGAAAGACGGCGTGTCCAGTTGAGTTGCGGTCACTCTTGCGGTACAGTGACTCGAACGCGCCGAGATCCGGATGGCACCGAGGTGGTGTCCAGCAAATTGCCGCACTGGTGTGGCCATCCTACAATGCTGCGCCGAAAGACGGTGTGTCCAGCTGAGTTGCGGTCACTCTTGCGGTACAGTGACTCGAACGCGCCGAGATCCGGATGGCACCGAGGTGGTGTCCAGCAAATTGCCGCACTGGTGTGGCCATCCTACAATGCTGCGCCGAAAGACGGCGTGTCCAGCTGAGTTCCGGTCACTCTTGCGGTACAGTGAGTCGAACGCGCCGAGATCCGGATGGCACCGAGGTTGTGTCCAGCAAGTTGCCGCACTGGTGTGGCCATCCTACAATGCTGCGCCGAAAGTCGGCGTGGGGTGCCCCGTTGGCTTATGAGGTGATGTCAGTAGTGGACCGATGTGTGAATAGGTCGGAACCAGCACAAGGCGCCAAGATCCGAATGGCAAGTCCTGGATGTTGAGTGCCATAGTTGAGAGTTCTGAGCAGTGCTTGTAAGACTGTCTGAAGCTTATTTGCGCCTGCTGCAGCTTCACTATTGCCCTGGTGTGGCCAAAGGTCGCACATGACATAGGCGGCCGGCTCCCGAGGTCCGGCGGAACTTTTTTCCTTTTCCTTTCTGCTTCTTTTCCTACAATCCGTTTCATCTGAAGACACGACCAGGTCCCTGAATGTGTGCAGGGGGACGCTATTGATTGAATGAAAATGGCGGCTTGACACAAAGCTGACTCAAGCGTTGCTGTTGATGCTATACAGACAAAAATTGGTTTTCAGTTTGTACATTTTTCAGGATTTTTTTTCCATCCAAGTCTGATTGAGAGTTTGTAGAAAAATGGCTTCAGATTTTCCACATACTACTCTTCAACATTCTTCCTAAATGTAACAATGTGAAACTCACTAGGAGAACGGCTGTTTCTGTTTCCTTTCAAAATGCTGCCAACAATATTTTCTGAATGGAAGACACCATCTTGTAGCATTAAGGGCCGAAAGGGGTTCTGGTCTGGCCGATGGTTGGTGGAGACATTTTGACTATATCTTGGACCTGCCCGGCCTCGCCCAAAATGGCGCCGGTATAAATGGGACTCGTAACTCCTTGCCCGGAAATGTATATCTAGAAAATGTTATTGTAAGTGGCCCTGTCTTATTTTAATTACAAAATGTATGTCCACCGATTCCGCAACTGTTAGACACCTTAGTTCTTGCAATGTAATGGCCCGCTCGTTACGTTCCTCTACAGTGTAAATGTCTCCTCATCATATACGATTTCAGTTTGCGCCGTGGCCGGCCCACGTGGTTATAGGCCCGTATTTGTATACTGACATTTTCACAATAAAGGTTTTTAAAACAAAACACGGTAGTAGTATTTACATTGGTAAAGTTTTTACTTTTAGTCACTGTTTTCGAATCAGTAAAAGGCAAGTGAAATAAAGCAGTCCAATTACATGACGGATAAAAGGTATAATATGTAGGAACGCAGTAAAGATAAATGGTCAAGGGCAGTTGTGTTTTCCACTCCTGCAACATAAAGTGATCGATAAGAATCTGATAATCAGGGGTATCGGCGACTAAGACAGCAGGCCGAGTTTCTTTTACTCAACGGCTCCGTCATGGAACGAAGAAACGCCCTTTTTCTCGAAAAAGGAATATATTTTACTTGCAGGACAGTTGTACATTTTCCGGGAAAGTACATTAGCCTGGAATATTATAACATATGTTTTAAAAAAAATAATGTTCGAAAACAATAAAAAGCGTAATTTTTAGGTCATATGACCAAGCTTTTCATCATTAAAATAACAAAAGTAAAATGAACCAATGAAAAGTTTTATTAACAAGTCACATGACCTGTTATGCTTACGTTACGCGCTGCGCGCCGCGCCTCGGATCACTTCCGGGTGCGCTAACGCGGCGTGTCATATAACGCATTACGTGACAACGTAGGTCAAGAATATAGTCAAAATGTCTCCACCAACCAGCGTTCGGAATACAACCCCTTTCAGCAGTCCAAAAAGTTCTGTTAAATGACAACAGAGGGGACAGGCAACAAGAACCATCAGTCAAAGAGGGGAGGGCAAGTTCTTCTCTTCCGGGTCATGTTGGGGCGCTACCGGAACTGATCGAATTGGTAGTCTACAGTGTTTCTGGATGTTTCAGACTAAAGCTGGCATCAGCATGAGAGCACTTCCATCTCGTAGCTCCGTCGTGGCCATTCCACGAGCAGACATGGCAGCCGCTCCCCACCAGAAGCCTGCAGGAGTCGGAGGCCCCCAAGACTTTTGTAGAATCTTCACGGCTGAGGGGACGCTTTCGAGAATGGGACCCAAGCCCTATCAGGGAAGCGTCCGAGTTCAAAGGTGTCCCAGGGCCATTTTAGTGGACCAGGCCCAAAACCGAAGAGCCGGCCGCCATTTTGAGAGTCCTGTGGCAGCCGCCTATCGCTGCACCGCAAGAGCGGGAGCAACTCAACTACATGATGAGCGAGACGCTGTAGTCGCAAGAGCGGGCGGTAAACAGCTGAATGGCGGAAGAGGCACAGTGTAGCAAAAGCGGGCGGAATGGCAACTGAAACGGTAAAGGGGCGCCCCACTACAGCGTGTCTTCAGGTCAAACGGATTGTGGGACAAGGTCCAGAATTGAAGAGTCATCAAAAGGCAAAAAGTTCCGCCGGACCCCGGGAGCCGGCCGCCTATGTCGGGGGCGATCTCAGGCTACACCAGTGCTATAAGACTTGGGGAGGGTGTCGGAGCCAAGCGTCTTCTCCGAGTCCATGGCCAGCACACCGCCCCTCAGGGGCCTCCGTCAAGCTGTTTAGGAAGGTAACATATCACATTGTTTTCAAATGCAGTCAGGTCCACAAACGACACTCACTTACTTTGAGAATACTGAAGCTGCAGTAGGTGGAAATAAGCTTCAGACAGTGTTACAAGCACTGCTCAGAACTCTTAACTATGGCACCCAACATCCAGAACTTATGCCATTTGAGAATGGCAGTGACATTGAAGCAACTATCTATCTATCTATACGGAATTTGTTAAGCGCACGGTCACCCAGGGGTTTCATGGCGCTGAAGAAAACAGATGGTAGATGGTAAGTGAGGGGGCAGATGGTGTATTGCTCTAACCATACGCTTGTTTGAATAGCCAGGTCTTCAAGGCTCGCCTGAACTCTGTCAGCTTGGTACAGCTCCGGATGGACAAGGGCAATGAGTTCCAGGTCTTTGGGGCGAGGTATGCGAAGCTGGATCCGCCGAGTCGTTTCTTTTTAAAAGTCGGCACCGTGAGGAGGGACAGATGGGTAGAACGAAGCTCGCGGGTGGGTTCATGTTTGTTAATGAGTTGGTTAACGAACCTGGGGCTCTTTCCGTGAAGAGCCTTGAAAATTATGCAGCCTGTCTTAAAAGTGATCCGATGGGTGATGGGAAGCCAATGGAGGGAGGCCAACAAAGGTTTGGCTGACTTCCTGCGATTGCTCTTGAATATTAATCTGGCTGCTTGATTTTGAGCAATCTGCAGGCGTTTAGCGATGGTGAGGGGGAGGCCCAGGTAGGTAGAGTTGGAGAAATCTAACCGCGAGAGAACCAGTGCGAGCACCACCTGGATAAGAGCAGAATGGGTCAGCAGATGAGCGATTTTTTTAATCTTTCTTAACTGAAAGAAGCAGGAGGAGATCACAGTTCCGACCTGGGTCTTCAGTGAGAGATCGGCGCTAAGAGTGACCCCGAGGCTTTTGGCTGACTGGGAGGGGGATGGGGGTGTGCCCAACGAGGATGGCCAAAAGTGGGGCCCCCAACTGAGTGCGCTGTTGCTAGGGAGTACTAACTCAGTCTTTCCTGGGTTTAGCTTAAGGTGGTTCCGATCCATCCAGCTCTGAATGTGCAGCATGGTCTTTTGAAATTCCTTGACGGAGTCCGGGGAGTTGAGGGGAAATACCAGCTGCAAATCGTCTGCGTAGTTAAATATAATGACTTTTCTGTTTTTCAGGGAGTGCAGTAGGGGTTTAAGATAAAGATTAAAAAGAAGGGGAGACAGTGAGGAGCCCTGTGGGACACCGCAAGTGGTTGGGAGTGTGGGGGCTGTGAAGTTCTCCAGCTTTACAGCCTGGGATCTGTCCGTCAGGAAGGACTTGATCCAAGAGAGAGCCGCGCCGCTGAGGCCGGCTTGTTCGACACGGTGTAATAGTATGGTATGGTCCACCGTGTCGAACGCGGCCGATAGGTCGAGCAGTGCGAGGGCCTGATGGATTCCATTGTCGGCATTGGTCCTTAGGGTGTTCTGCACGGCAAGGATCACCGCCTCGGTGGAGTGTGCCTGGCGGAATCCCGCTTGGTTGGGTTCCAAATACTCTGATGTTTCGATGAAGTTAGATAAGCAGCTGGTTACGTAAGCTTCCAGTAGCTTTGCACAGTAAGGGAGAAGGGAAATGGGGCGGTAGTTAGAGAGGTTGGAGGGATCGGCACCTGGTTTCTTGATAAGAGGGACCAGGGTGGCATTTTTGAAGGAATCGGGTACTATTCCTCGTGATAGGGAGGTGTTCAGAATAGGGAGTATGCCCTGGGGGAGTGCAGCATAGACTTCTTTCAGAATATGCGGGGGGCAGGGATCGTTGGGTGAACCCGATTTTACTCGGTTCATTAGCTCCAGTAATTTGGGTGGGTCAATGAGGGGGATGTCCAGAAGGGTGTTAGGATTTCTACAGATGTCCGGGTCGTCTGCTACAGCATGATTGGTTTGAATGCTGTTTTTTATGATGTCAATCTTCTCCTTGAAGAAGTCGTTAAGCAGGTTACACATCGTTTGTGAAGCAGGTTGAGAGGGAGAGGTTCTGGCGTCATTGCATAGGTCGTTGACGACTCTGAAGATTTCCCGTGATTTGTTTTTGGCGTTAGAGATTTTATCTGAGAAGAAGGAGGCTTTGGCAGATAGGATAGAGTTGTTGTAATTTTTGCGGGCTGTCTTGTATAGTGCTCTGTCTGTGGCGTGGTAGCCATGTCTCCACTTCCTTTCTAGTTGACGGAGTTCTAGTTTCTGCTTTTTTAGGTCAGCGGAAAACCATTTGTGGGCGTCCATGCGACGGGCGCGGGAGAACTTGGTGAGGGGAGCATGTTCATTACATGCAGAGGAGAGCCATTCGGTATGTGCTTTGTCCATCAGATTGATGTCTGGTCCCTGGGTAGGGATGGAGTTGGTCAGGGTGGAGAGGAAATCTTGAAGGTTTAGGGATCTCCATTTCCTGACCAACCCTCCCGGGGGCGCTTGGTTGTTTTGGTGACCCTGAATGGAAATAGAGAATTGCAATAAGTGGTGGTCAGACCATATGCATGGTGAGGCCGTAGGACAAGAGGTAGAAATGTTGCGAGACCAGATGTGGTCTAGGATATGTCCTTTTTCATGGGTGGGGATCAAGACATGTTGGTGGAGGTTTAAATTGGAGAGGAGTTCGAAAAGTTCTGTGGCGTGAGGCCCAGCTTCTGAATTGTTGTACCAGTAATTGAAATCTCCTATGACCATGACCTTGTCATAGTCAACGACTAGACCTGCTATTTGCTCAGACAAGGAGGCAGGGAAGGAAGGCATAGATGTAGGTGGCCGGTATATCAATGCTAGCGCCATGGTGCCTGTCTCGGTGTCGGATTTGATGACTAGGTTATCCGTATCTGGTAAGTCTAGGGGAGGTAAGGTGGTAAACGTGAGGTCTTTATGAATGATAGCGGCAACACCTCCTCCGGCTTTTCCTGATTTTCTATTTGCAGACAGGATGTAATAATCTGATGGTAAGGCCGAGAGTATATCTGGCAGGGAGTCTGTAGTGAGCCATGTCTCAGTGACAAAAAGTATGTCAGGGCTATCCGCTTTCAGGAGCAGGAATATATCTAGTTGGTGTTTGACCAGGGATCTGGTGTTAAGATAGAGACATCGGAGGGTCCGGAGATTAGGTTTAGGGGGGGGCTTATTGTTTTTAGAGCTTAGAGATAAGATTGGGGCCGGTTCCTGTGAGTGATGGTGAGAAAGAATATTGCTTGCCTTGAGGCGGGCGTGAGTGGTCGGGTCAAGGGGTTGAAGAGCGGGGTTATGAAGAGAATGCAACTCTAGGGAGGAGTACCTAATGAATTCTTCATTATGCCTGGTCCCTGGGCCCGTCCAGGCGCGGACGGGCGCAGACGGGCTTGCCTTAGGTGCGCCTTCGGCGCGCAAACGGCGCTCCCGCTGCGCTCGTCCGCTGCGCTTCCTGCCCAGGCACATGATGAAGGAAAAGGAAGGGGCGTGGCCTCAAGGGGGCGTGGCTAGCGAGCACGCCTGCGATGGCGGCCGCTGAGATGACAACAAACAATTGCCACAGCAGCGCTCAATCGGCTGCGTGGTAGGAAGGCTAAATACAATGCTCAGGTATGCTTTTCCAAGTTATCAATTCAACAATTAAAAGCAGTTTACACAGTTTAAAAGCGAAATAGCGTACCTCCAGAACCCGGCTTCCGCCTCAGGTCTGGGAATCTGGATTCTGTGAAAGCTTCTGAAGCGGCGCTTTATAAAGGGGCAGGGGGCGTGGCCTCAAGGGGGCGTGGCTAGCGAGCACGCCTGCGATGGCGGCCGCTGAGATGACAACAAACAATTGCCACAGCAGCGCTCAATCGGCTGCGTGGTAGGAAGGCTAAATACAATGCTCAGGTATGCTTTTCCAAGTTATCAATTCAACAATTAAAAGCAGTTTACACAGTTTAAAAGCGAAATAGCGTACCTCCAGAACCCGGCTTCCGCCTCAGGTCTGGGAATCTGGATTCTGTGAAAGCTTCTGAAGCGGCGCTTTATAAAGGGGCAGGGGGCGTGGCCTCAAGGGGGCGTGGCTAGCGAGCACGCCTGCGATGGCGGCCGCTGAGATGACAACAAACAATTGCCACAGCAGCGCTCAATCGGCTGCGTGGTAGGAAGGCTAAATACAATGCTCAGGTATGCCTTTCCAAGTTATCAATTCAACAATTAAAAGCAGTTTACACAGTTTAAAAGCGAAATAGCGTACCTCCAGAACCCGGTTTCCGCCTCAGGTCTGGGAATCTGGATTCTGTGAAAGCTTCTGAAGCGGCGCTTTATAAAGGGGCAGGGGGCGTGGCCTCAAGGGGGCGTGGCTAGCGAGCACGCCTGCGATGGCGGCCGCTGAGATGACAACAAACAATTGTCACAGCAGCGCTCAATCGGCTGCGTGGTAGGAAGGCTAAATACAATGCTCAGGTATGCTTTTCCAAGTTATCAATTCAACAATTAAAAGCAGTTTACACAGTTTAAAAGCGAAATAGCGTACCTCCAGAACCCGGCTCAGGGACCAAAACCATTACCGTACTTTCACGTATGAAAATCTTACTTGGGGAGGGGGCAGGAGCGAAGCGCCCCCTCCCAGTCCGCGCCACCACACCGTATGTTGAAAATCTGAAGCCATCGTTCTACAAAGTCAACCAACCTTGGATTGAAAAATCTAGAAAAATGTACAAACTGAAAACCAGTTTTGGTCTGCATAGCATCAGCAGCAACGCTTGCTATCAGAGTGCATGAGTTTCATGCTCGATCGATTGAGCTAGCCGGATCGGGCAATAAAAAGTATAAAATAGTTATGTAAATAGTTATTTAATAAAATGTTTTACCCTGTTTCTTTGCTGGTGTGTTGTCTATATTTTTAATATTTGCATAGGGTTTGTCGTTATTTTGGGCGGGGTGGGTGACGGAGTCGAGCTGTCTTGCAGCCCTCATGGTGGGGAGCTCAGTTCATCTTACTATTTTCGTATTTCTCATGAAGGGTTGTTCCTAATATTTCTATTTTAGCGAGGTCAAAAAGAGATCCAATTAGTGGCCTACTGATTTTGCTCGATTACTTTTATTTTTTTACATGATTTTTCACTATCTGCAAAGACTAAACAGAGTATTGCGACTTTGTGCTTGTTTGTAAATAGAGAATGATCCAAAGAGAACCAATTCTAAAACAGTAAATGCTTGGATAACAATCAATCAAATGGAGAGACAAGCAGGCACGACGGATTACAACGGGGGCAAAGGCCTGCGTTAACTACCGTTCACTATCTGCAAAGAGAGAGTACTACTAAGAGAAAAGAGGGGAAGGGGGGGGGCAGCGTTCAAAGCACATCAGCGTGCATAAATACGAAAATGTTTTTATCTATCACGTACTTGACATTTTAAAGCTTTTCATATTTGCTATTAAAAAAACAATGAAATTCACAGAAAAAACCATAGGTTATAGTGGATATATAGTTAGGAATTTGCATTTACAAAACCTTGAAAATTCAATGAAAAAACCATTGGTTTTAGGCCATATATAGTTAGGGATTTGCATTTACAAAACCTTATTTTACTCGCATAAAACCATTGAAATTCCATATATAGTTATAAGCGCTAACTATATATCGCGCACCCGCAATCCACTGCTGATGATGTCACATATTACATCATTCATGACATGGTTAGTGACATCACTGATGACATCACTGATGACATCTCAAATGACATCACTGATGACATCACTGATTACAACATCCAGTGACTGTATGTTTCTGTAAAGTTAAAATATGTTTTACATATTGAAGAATGAGTGGATATATAAGTGTCTGGATGAAGGATTTACTAGGTGCATGACTGACTGATTGAGTGAGTGATTAAATGTGTCTCACTGAGTGCATGGGTTAGTGACTAAACTGTTTTAATTTGTGCATCATTATATCTGTTGTTCTACAAACTGCTGCATATGTTGATCAGTAGCTATATGAGTAACTGTATGGGTTATTGATTGGTTGTCCAAGTATTTGTATGACAAAACTGAGTGTGTGTGTATGGGTGGCTGGGAGGTGTGTGACTCTGTACATAGATGTGTGAGTAGTTGATTCACTATATGTATAGATTCAAAAGTGCATGTGCAAACAGCTGTATGGGCGGTTGACTGTGCATGAGTGTATTAGTGAGTGAATGGATATCTCAGTGCTACATGTCAAATTAAGTACATATGTAAAACACAGTACATGTGAGAGTTGACATCTATAAATAACTGTGCATAAGAGCCAGTGAATGTGTGAGTGTCTGTATGGATCATTGTGAACATGTATCAGAGATTGTATAAGAGAGTAAAGTAAATATGTGTTAGTATATGTTTGAATAAGTAAGGTGTGTATAACTGTATAGTTGGGAAAATGGAGGTGTGATTGATTTTTGGCATAACTGATTAGGTGTGTGAGTAACTCCATGGATGAGTGACAGTCTGTGACTGTCTGTTTACACTGATTGTATCTAAGGTTATATTAGAGTCTGAAGAGGTTCATGGTATTATCACATGAATGATATCATCAGTGATGTTATCAGTCATGTCAAATGAGATGTTTTCAGTGATGTCATCAATGATGTCATTTGAGATGTCATCAGTGATGTCATCAGTGATGTCACTAACCATGTCATGAATGATGTAATATGTGACATCATCAGCAGTGGATTGCGGGTGCGCGATATATAGTTAGCGCTTATAACTATATATGGAATTTCAATGGTTTTATGCGAGTAAAATAAGGTTTTGTAAATGCAAATCCCTAACTATATATGGCCTAAAACCAATGGTTTTTTCATTTAATATATATATATATTCACTGAAAAAACCATAGGTTATAGACCATATATAGTTATGAATTAGCATTTACAAAACCTTATTTTACTCACACAAAACCATTGAAATTCGCATATATAGTTAGTTGCACTAACTATATATCGCGCACCCGCAATCCACTGCTGATCATGTCACATATTACATCATTCATGACATGGTCAGTGACATCACTGATGACATCACTGATGACATCTCAAATGACATCACTGATGACAACATCCAGTGACTGTATGTTTCTGTAAAGTTAAAATATGTCTTACATATTTAAGAATGAGTGGATGTATAAGTGTCTGGATGAAGGATTTAGTAGGTGCATGACTTACTGTATGAGTACGCCAAAGTTATTCAACATAGAATTTTCAGAAATCCCTATTCAAAAAAATCCTAACTATATATACCTACTGGCGACCGCCAGTAGGTAATATATATATATTGTGTGGAAGGGCAGCAAACAGGAGGCACAGACTTTCATAGATAACATCAATGTTAATGACATCAACTTATGCTTCACATTTGACATAAGTGATAGGCAAGTTTCCTTCCTGGATGTTCTAGTTAAAACTGATGAAGGCAAGATAAAGACCACCCTGTATAGAAAGCAGACTGCAGGGAACACCCTGTTACATGCTAGTAGCGCACATCCCAGCCATCTAATCCACAGCATTCCCTACGGGGAAATGCTGCGGTTACGTAGAATATGCAGCGATGAAGGGGAACTCAGGAGGCATCAACAGGAGAGTAAGTGTAGGTTCCTGGAAAGAGGCTACAGTGCCAAAGTAATTGATGCGGCAATGGCCAAATCTAGATTAAAATCCAGAGAGGAACTCCTACAAAACGCAGAAATTCTGACGGTAGAAAACACCAGTAGCACAACCATGTCTGATGAGGCACCCAGATTAATTATGAGCTACAACCGCCAGCATAGGGAACTGCGAAAAATCGTCCAACGTAACTGGCATCTAGTAAAAGAGGATCCAGTCATAGGAGACTCTCTTCCTGAATACCCCTCTATCACATACAGAAAAGCAACATCGATGGGGGATGTGCTAGTAAGAAGCAGTCCAGAATACAAAGATAGCACAGGCCTGTCCCTAGCACGTAAAGGGTTTTACAAGTGCTCCAGCTGTAAAGCATGTTCTTTTGGGGTGAACAAAACTTCTTACTTAACAGCTTTCAGCTCCAAACCACAAAACATCAAGTTTCACTTGACATGTAAAAGTGAATTTGTGGTATATGTACTAGAGTGCACCTGTAATTTAAAATATGTAGGCAGTACCAAGCTCCCAAGCCACAAGAGGATTTTACAACACATCAGGGCGATCACCAACAACGACCCTAATTATCCCGTGGCAAGACACTCCCATGAAGTCCATGGTGGAAATCTGAAAGACCTAAGATATTACATCATAGACACAGTCCCCGCGCAGAGAATAGGAGGGGATAGGGAAGGCATGCTTCGTAGGCTTGAGACACATTATATCTTGACTTTAGATACTAAGCAGCCAAAAGGTCTTAACATGACGGAAGATCTGTACACATTTTTAGAATGAGTATTGGACAATATCTGCTTACGAGAAATAGCGCTCAATTTGCACAGTCTTCATCAGTTTAACATATTAGGACGTAACAGTTTGAATTCTCATTTGTTCCTGGTTGTAAATAACTAATGAATTGATTTTGTATTGTAAATAATGGATTTTACATGGCGATAAAGTTAAATATTTATGTATATATTTTTGATACTCCAGAAGGGATTTTAACTATTTATGCAATTTTAATGAAATCATGAGTGGATTGATCAACCATTAATGTCTATGAAATTTGGTGAAGGTTGATCAATTGTGGGAAACACTCAGTTGGATAGCTATATTGAGTTGCATTCATTTAGTTGGAACCCTTTGAGAGTGAGAGATGTGTACATGATATTGCCCTTGTAATTGTCTTGAAATAAGATTGGAAATAACATTTTTCTAACTGCTTTTTGGAAAGGTAACTGTATGTATATATAAAATCTTAAAAAAAAAAAAAAAAAAAAAAAAGTTTTTTTTCGTTATGCACATAGGTTATCAATTTTGTTTATTGAAAAAAGAGTTTTTCTTTCTATCACGTTTTTGAAAAATGTCTTAGTTTTAATTTCTCTAGATTCACGGTGATGCACTATAGTATTTAGTAAATGGACATCTGAAATACAGCAAACATTACCCTATTGTATTATACTATAAACACTTTTTAAGGCTGTATCCATATTCTGGAAATTTCAGCAAATGTATTTTACAAATATTTTCTGTATTTCACGTACCACACTATGAAAATGATGAAAAAAAGCTGTAAATTAGTATTTTTTCTATGTCCATTTTAATGCACTTGCACTTTAAAAGGAGGTGTATCCCACGACACTGTTGTCATGTGATCAAGGCAGGGATCTGCCGAAACGCGTCGTGGCTGACATGGTTGCACTTTTAAGCTAAAATAAAAGAAGAAGCACGAAAATCTGGGTCTACCTCGTCTTTGCTTGTGTGTGGCTGTTGGTCTCGTGTAGAGATGGAGGCGAGCTCTTGCAGCATATATATATATATATATATATTCACTGAAAAACCATAGGTTTCACACCAGTTATAGTTAGCTGGAAATTTTACTGATATAAAACCATTGAAATTCCCACGTTATAGTTAGTCGGACTCACTATAACTTGCGCGTGCAATGCACTGCTGATGACATCACATATTACATCACTCATGACATGGTCAGTGACATCACTCATGACATCACTGATGACACCATCCTTGTGACACAGTGACAGACCTCCTTTCACTGTAAAGTAACCTTTGAAACACATATTCAAAAATAGAAACTAACATTAACAAAAAAGTGGATATACCCATACCAGTTACAACAACCAATTCAGTAATTTCACCATCTATATACAAATTCACACATTCACCAACAGTTTTATGTATTCACTCATACATATACTCACTCATCATATGTAGTGATACCCCTATTCATTCTGTTACACACCGACAGTCATCAAAAACTTACTCATACATATACTCACACATGCAAATAAACTAATAAACATCCATTTATTTGCATATACAACTATACACACATTAGCACATTACTTCTAAGGAAACTTACACATACTTACTCTCTTAAACAATCACTTATAAAAACACATACTTATTTAAACAGGAACTCTTTCAATCTCTCACTCTCACATATACTTACTTATATACATCAATGCTCATATATACAAGATTAAAACATATGTAGTTACTCATAAAGAAACTAATGAGAGAGGCATTCACTCTCTAACACACACATATACACACTCATCCACCCATACAATCCTACACAAATGCTGTCTTCAAAACACATACAAACAGTGAGTCAGTCATTGATGCATCTATGTGCTAAGTAACAGCCCCAACAAACCATACAGACACTCATACTGATACTAAAAAAACATCTAATAACCCATATACACACACATGTAGCTACTCACCAACCCATGCAGCCACTTATACACAAAGTAAAACACTGATACATATATTTAAATATTTAAACATTACTCGCTAATATATGTATTCACTAAGATACACTTAATAAGCCAGTTAACCAATCATTTTTTTTTAAAAAAACATCCATTTAGACACTTATTTAAACATTTATTCTTCCATAGACCTTAACATATACATATATAAAATATATTTATTTTTCAGAAAGACACACATTCACTGGACGATGTCATCAGTGATGTCATGAGTGATGTCATCAGTGATGTCATGAGTGATGTCACTGACCATGTCATGAGTGATGTAATATGTGATGTCATCAGCAGTGCATTGCACGCGCAAGTTATAGTGAGTCCGACTAACTATAACGTGGGAATTTCAATGGTTTTATATCAGTAAAATTTCCAGCTAACTATAACTGGTGTGAAACCTATGGTTTTTTCAGTGAATTTAATAGGTTTTTTAAATGCTAATTCCTAACTATAACTGGTGTGAAACCTATGGTTTTTTCAGTGAATTTCATAGGTTTTTTAAATGCTAACTCCTTTCTATATCGAGTTTCTAACCTTTTTTTTTTTTTTACAATTTGCTGTTTTTTGTAAGTATTCATTTTTTTTAATATAATTTTTTTTTTTTTGCGCTCTGGGTGCGCGCTCAGGGAAGCTTTCAGCTAAGCTCTCCGGTAAGCTTTCCGGTGAGCTCACCTGAAAGCGCACCCAGAGCGCTACTGTCGTTCGTGAAAAAAAATATGAATGAAAAGTTAATAATAATGCAAAACATTTCGTACCATACAAATAAAATCAGGTTTTTTTTATAAGGAAAATGATTATGCATTTCTGTAAAAGTTTGATGACGTCACTTCGGCGCGCAACGTAAGTGCCCTCGGAAGCGCCTACGTTCGCGCCGCGTAAAAGCACCCAGAAGCGCCTTCGATCGCGCCACGTTTGCGCCCCGGAAGCGCCTACGATCGCGCTGCGTAAACGCACCCGGAAGTGCTCCGGAGCGCGCAGCGTAAACGCGTCGGGTCATGTGACCCTAAAATAACACTTTTCATTGGTTGCTAACAGTTTTTTTTACAATGAATGAAATCCCCACCCATTTCCTTCACTTCTTCTTTCACTTTTGTGACTGAAAGACCTGTTTTTTGCACCTGGATCTTTCGTGATTTACCATGGCTGCCAGAGAATCCAGCAGTGAGGATGAACCTGAGTTCATCAATGAAGAGCCTCCTACCCCAAAGGTGAAGGAACATTTCATATGGACATTTTTTAAGATTCCAGCTGACCAGAAGAAGGTGAATGCACCAAAAGTGGAGTGCAGGATCTGCAAACAGGTCCTGTCACGGGGTGACCCCAAAAAAAAGTACTCTTTTGGGAACTTTACAACGATCCGACATGTGGAGAGGAGGCACCCCCAGAATTTTGCCCGGGAAAGTGTCAGGGCTCTGGCACAAGAGGTTCCCAGAGATGGGGCCTCTACATCAACAGGAGGAGCAACTTCTTCTGGGAGAGGGCAATCGCAGGAGCAGGTGCCAAACATACAACCTGCTTTTAACCATGGTGTCCTCAGATGCAGATACTGCAATCAACTGCTTACCTTTGGAGAACAAAGTGTCCAGCTCATGGTTCGAGCATTAGAAAACCATTGCTGCCCTTTCCACCCCTAATTTATTTTGTTCTTTTGCTCCTGTTGAGCAGTTTCCATTCCCTATTTTTGTTCCTGTTCAGTTAAAAGAAGAAAACCAAAAGTTCTTTTCAGAACTACCTCCAATTCTCATCAAAGAGCTATATTCTTAAAAAAATGAAGAGTAAGTGAAATATAGTGCATTGATAATTGAAAGGAGAATGAGTAAGAAAGAACAGAAAGGTATGAGAGGAAAAAAGAAGTGAAGTAGGAGGACTGAAAGAAGGTGAGTGTTAGAAAAGAAAGTTATGAGAAGAAGAATGAATATGGGGAATGTTGATATTCAAAGAAAATGTTGAAAAGGAGGGGTGTGGAAGGGTAAGAAAAGATGCATTGCTGGAGTTGAAAGTAGAAGGCCTCATTTATGAAGCCAAGCGTCACTTTAACGCCACCAAAGCATCACTTTTTGTGACACAACATTCCAATAAAAATGCACCTTATTTATTCATATTTACAAAGTGGTGTTCCTTGGTAAATACATCACTTTGTAAACCCCTGTGCCACATTATTCCTACGTCAGGTGTAATGTATGCAAAAGGGACGTATTGACGCAAGAAAGGGTCGTAGAGGTGACACAGTGAATAAACTGGAGGCCTCATTTCTGAAAAGTGACGCATCGCTACGTGAAAACAGCGATGCGTCACTTTTCTGTGCGCACTCCTTATGACATTCCAGATATGTCATATTTAATTTATGACTTATCAATTCGCAAGGAGTTACAGATATGTCAGTATTTCTGACGTATCTGTAAACACAAAAGTAACGCATTGCTGGAGTGCGTCACAAAAGTGACGCAACTCCAGTAATGTGTCCTTTCACATTGAAAAAGCACCATGTGAAAGGTCTGCTGTGAAGCAGGCACAAGATTTTGACGCAACAGCATCCTAAAAGTGACGCACTGAAATCTCAAAGATTTCACTACGTCGCTATTACAAAGCTTTTTGCGGGGGAACACCCCCTCTGCATGCATTATACCTGACGCAGATATAATGTGGCGCAGGATTTTAAAAAGTGACCCATCTACCTAGATGCGTCACTTTTTAAATATAGCGCAACGAGGCGCATTTTTTTACACCACTGGTACGATGCGTCACTTTTCTGTGCGCACTCCTTATGACATTCCAGATATGTCATATTTAATTTATGACTTATCAATTCGCAAGGAGTTACAGATATGTCAGTATTTCTGACGTATCTGTAAACACAAAAGTAACACATTGCTGGAGTGCGTCACAAAAGTGACGCAACTCCAGTAATGTGTCCTTTCACATGGAAAAAGCACCATGTGAAAGGTCTGCTGTGAAGCAGGCGCAAGATTTTGACGCAACAGCATCCTAAAAGTGACGCAGTTAAATCTCAAAGATTTCACTGCGTCGCTATTACAAAGCTTTTTGCGGGGGAACACCCCCTCTGCATGCATTATACCTGACGAAGGTATAATGTGGCGCAGGATTTTAAAAAGTGACCCATCTACCTAGATGCGTCACTTTTTAAATATAGCGCAACGAGGCGCATTTTTTTACACCACTGGTACAATGCGTCACTTTTCTGTGCGCACTCCTTATGACATTCCAGATATGTCATATTTAATGTATGAGGAATCATGTCGCAAGGAGTTACAGATATGTCAGTATTTCTGACGTATCTGTAAACACAAAAGTAACGCATTGCTGGAGTGCGTCACAAAAGTGACGCAACTCCAGTAATGTGTCCTTTCACATGGAAAAAGCACCATGTGAAAGGTCTGCTGTGAAGCAGGCGCAAGATTTTGACGCAACAGCATCCTAAAAGTGATGCAGTGAAATCTCAAAGATTTCACTGCTTCGCTATTAGAAAGCTTTTTGCGGGGGAACACCCCCTCTGCATGCATTATACCTGACGCAGATATAATGTGGTGCAGGATTTTAAAAAGTGACCCATCTACCTAGATGCGTCACTTTTTAAATATAGCGCAACGAGGCGCATTTTTTTACACCACTGGTGCGATGCGTCACTTTTCTGTGCGCACTCCTTATGACATTCCAAGTAACGCATTGCTGGAGTGCATCACAAAAGTGACGCAACTCCAGTAATGTGTCCTTTCACATGGAAAAAGCACCATGTGAAAGGTCTGCTGTGAAGCAGGTGCAAGATTTTGACGCAACAGCATCCTAAAAGTGACGCAGTGAAATCTCAAAGATTTCACTGCATCGTTATTACCAAGCTTTTTGCGGGGGAACACCCCCTCTGCATGCATTATACCTGACGCTATTTTTAAAAAGTGACGCATCTAGGTACATGGGTCACTTTTTAAAACTCTGCGCCACATTATATCTGCGTCAGGTATAATGTATTCAGAGGGGGCATTCCCCCGCAAAAAGCCTGGTAATAACGACGTACTGAAATCTATGAGATTTCTCTGCGTCACTTTTAGGATGCTGTTGCGTCAAAATCTTGCGCCTGCCTCGCGTCACTTTTATGTTTACAGATATGTCAGAAATACTGACGTATCTGTAACTCCTTGCAACATGTAAGTAAGTAAGTAAGTAAGTTTATTGCTTGATTAATTAAAATCTTAGCAGTACACACATCAGTAAAAAATTTATAAAAGGATACATATATGTGACATCATTTCGTATTGACTTAAAAAAAAACAACGTGATGGATATGCATTAAAATCGACCAATTTTCGGTTTAAAATGACATACAGTTTGTTTGTGATGAAGGTATAAAATTTAAGGAAGAAGTAAGGGTGAGTCCCCGTCTGGGGGTGACGCCAGTGTCCGTAGTTCTAATAGTCTATTGTGTGGTTGTGGACGACTGCCTCAGGGTCGGAACGTAGTGGAAGTCAAAGAGAATTGCCGGATAAAAGAGCTTGGGTGAGCGCAACTGTGCTCAGGCTGCGGCGAGAAGCTTTATTTGGGCAGTTTTCATGTAGCGGACGAAGCTGCAGGTTAGTTTAACGTTGGCCCCGCTGAAGCACGCCTTCACTGCCTGTCTGCACGTCCGGATATGCATTTCATTTAGATGCGGTTTTAGCAGTTCTCTCCTCTCCCGGTCTAGGAACTTACATATGCATAGGAGATGCAGCATATCTTCTTTAGTTTCGCCACATAGTCTGCATTGTGTAGATGTGAATATTCGTTTCCAGGGGGGCAAATGTGGTTTGACAGGAAGGATGCCCATCCTCAGGGCCAAGAAGCCTTCTTTTAAAGGCCCGGAAAAGCTGGTACCGAAGTACGGTTGTGGTGAGCATTTTGGATAGCTTTGTATCACGAACCAGCTATGGGCCCTCTTATTTAGACATTCTTTATCATTTGCGGTGGAGACAAGCTTTGTTGACTTATTCACCAGGTCTTTTACGGTCTTGAATGGGAGACCTGACTCCCATATATTCTCCAGGGCTAACAAGCTGATCCCTGATTGGAGGTAGTCTTTGGCCGGTGAGGCATGTTTCCTTGAGATTTCCTTCCATAGGAATGAGTTCAGCGAGCCCGCCTCTGCACTCTTTATTTTATACCAGTTCTTTACATACGCGGCCTTCCTGCTTATTCTCTGGTTTACTATTCCAAATTCGAGGCGTAGTTGGGCTGGGGAGGTGTATTTAGGAAGCTTGAAGATTATTCTTAAAGCTTTAGCAACCGTTTTATTGAGGGTTTCTTCGTCCGACCCTCGCAAGGCCTCGTTGCCGTATGTGAGCGTGGGCAGCAGCTTTGCGCGAAGCACTTCAAGCAGTGGGAGCAGGTTTGGTCCTGCTTTTTTGCTTTTAAGATTTTTCAGGGTGATTGCTAAGATGGTTCCTCGTCTCTGAATCACCTCTTTTTGTTGGTCATATGTCCCATTCTTATCAAAGATAATTCCTAGATATTTATAGTCGTGGACAACTTCGAGTTCTCTCTCACCCAGCTGCCATTTCAGTCGCTTTTTTGGGTTGCGCTGGTTTAGCACCATTATTTTTGACTTTTCTAAGTTGATTTCTAACCCGTTTTTTGAGGCGTGGTTGTTCGTAGTATGGAGCAGGTGTTGTAAGCCGACTGGGGTTTGGCTGATTAAAATCAGGTCGTCGGCGTACAGTAAATTTGAGAGAGGGAGGCCTCCCAGGTTTGGTGCATGATGGTTACAATTATCTAGGTCAGTTGAAAGATCAGCCACGAAGAGGTTAAATAGAGTAGGGGCCAAAACGCACCCCTGCTTTAAGCCTCTGGAGGTTGGGATCCGCCTGGATACGATTGTACCACTCCCCAGTTTTATTTGGACCCATGTATCTGAATGTAGTAGGATGAGTTGATTCAGAAGTGCGGGAGGAATTTCCCATCGTACTAGCTTTGACCATAGCTTTCCTCGATCTATGCTGTCAAAGGCAGCTTTGTAATCGATGAAACAGACAAATAATGGTTTTCTTGCTGCTTTTGTCGAATCGGCTAAAAGGGAAAAAGCCAGGATGTTTGTGGTGGTCCCCAGGTTTTCCTGGAAGCCTGTTTGGTTAATTGGAATTAAGGCCTTTTCCCGTGCCCATTCCCGGAGGACGGCTAGAATAAGTCCCGCGTAGTACTTGGCCTCGATGTCAATGAGGGCGATGAGCCTGTAGTTTTTTGGTTCACTTTTACAGCCTTTTTTATAGATAGGCGAGAGGATTGAGCCTTTCCAGGATTCTGGGATTGTTCCTGTTGTAGTAATGTTGCCAAAGAGCTTTAGTAATGAGCCAGACCAATACTTTTGATCTTGTTTGTATAACAATGGGGGCAAGCCGTTTGGCCCTGGGGCACCCTCTTGGTGGCTGTGCTGTATTCTGTCCTCGATCGTTTTTAGGGAGGAACTAGGTGGTAGATTGTTCCTATAAAAGGTGGGCCGAGATAGATCAGCATAGAACTCAGCTGATTTTTGCAAGTTGCTTTGGGGGCCTACATTAAAGTAGTGTTGCAGATAGGTTGTCCAAACGTCCTCCGTTATGTAGGAGTTGATCCTGGGTGCCAATGGATTTTCGATGCTCTTGACCGTTTGCCAGAATCTGGCACTGTTATTCATTTTGGCATCATGGAGTAGTTTAGCCCAGAGTGATTCTTTGTATTCCTTTTTTGCGCGCCAGATGATTTTCTTTTTCCTTGTTCGAAGTTTTCTTAGTGCATCTATGGTGCCGACAGTTGCGCTGTTTTGGCGGATAGAGCGAATTGCTCTGTTTATGTCGCCCCTTAGGTGTCTTAATTCGGCATGCTCACTTGATGACAAGTGGGTGCACTGGTTTGTTCCTGCCCAGATGCTTTGTTCTGGCTGAGGCACTTTTTGTACTGGTTGGGTGACGGCAGGTGGGGCGGGTTGGCCCATAGCTTTGGTAAAAATTTCCCAGGCATGGACTGTGCTTCCTTCAGTGAGTTTGGTTTCTTCCCACGTTGTTTTTGCAGCAGCTGCTAGCTTTTCTGGGTCGCGTATTTTACAACGGATTCTCCTATGTTGGTGTCTCGTGGTCTGACAGGGTTCTGAAGTTGCGTATGTTGTGGCAGTGCCCTGGATACCTAGAGTGAGTTCTTGGGGCTGATGGTCACTGTAATCGGACACCCCAATCCTGAAATCTTTTACTAAGCCCAGAAGTGGGAGGGCGACGAAGGTATAGTCGATTGCGGTGTTGACCGCGTTTCTGTGGAAAGTTGGGGCTTGAGGTCTGTCCCCTGGCATGCGGCCGTTTAGTGCTACCATTGAGAGACTTTCCAGTTCTCTGTGCAGATCTTTCGAGATTTTTGTTGGTTTGCCCCACTTGTAGGTGTCCTGGGAGATGATCCCCCATGCTCGATGTTTATCGTCGTCTAGGTTGCAGTCTCCTGTTACCTCCCCTAGGAACATGTTGAAGTCTCCCGTTAGGATATAGTTCGAGCTTTCGTCCTCCGTTATTAACCAGGTAAGTTCGAGTATCAACTGCTTTGCACCAGTCCTCTTGCCCTGGGGGTGGATGTAAGTGTTTACCAGAGTTATGTGTTGTTGGTTACTTTGGCCCCGCATTTCGAATTGGATTGCCATTATTTCAAGGGATGTGATGTTTTTGGTCGTATATTCTTTCCCTGCGGTTATGGCTGCAATCGAGGCGTAGACGGTTAGTCCTCCTTTGCGGTGACCATAGATCGATTGTCGGGCTGCAGGGAGGTGGTAGGTCTTGTAGCCTTGGAGATGTGAGGGGTCCTCCAGCCAAGTTTCCTGTAGGAGAACTAGATCAAAATTTTGAAAGTATAACAGTAGTGAGGGGTCGTTGATTTTCGTCCCGAGTCCATTGATGTTCCAAGAGCAGAGTTTTAGGTTTCTTTCCTTGTTTCCCTGTTCAAGGTTCGGTCATGGATTATCGGTTCTGAAATTTATTGTTTTGGATATCCAAGACCAGTCGGTTGTGGGATGGGTTTCCTCTAGCCTCCTACCCCTCCTAGCTGTGAGGCTTGGACCATTGGGGCCAGTGACCGAAGTGCTGCGGGCTCCCTTGAGAAATGTGTTGCTTTGGTTTCGTTCGGTCGAACTACTTAATGGTCTCTTATTGGAGTCAAGTTTGTATTGGAGTAGCGGGGTCGGGTACCCGACTGGTCGATGCTGATACACTCGAATCCCCCATGCTTCTAGTTGTGCGTCTTCGCTGAGAATTCTTTCTACTAGCTCCGAACTTGCCCATTCGGTCTTGGTAGCCTCTTGGTCCGAGAGATGCTAGAAGGTTTCAAATTCTACGGACAGCAGGTCGTGGGTTTTTATCCCGGCCAAGCTTCTGATTGCTTTTAGAATTTGGAGGATGTTACCACGATTTAAGATGTCCCTTCTGCCTTTGGACTTGTATTCTGGGACGAACAGAATTATTTGTGAGGTTGCTTGTTGACCTTGGTTAGCTAGGTTGCTGTTGCCTAGGGACTTGTAGCCTAGTTCTTCAGTCTGGACATTCGTTTGGATTTTTTCTGTTTTATTTTCGATTCCGTGAGTTCGCTCCCTGTTATGAGGGTGACCATCTATATCGATGATGGTGGTTCGGTTTACTTCAGTTATTTCTACTGAATTTAGTTGCGCAGTTGTGTGTTGATGTTGAGTGGTATCACATACTGGTGGGGTTCTATTCCTTTTTGAGTCGTCACTTCCGATTGTTCTAGACATTTTGCTGCAAGTCGCTTTATCCTGGGGATTTATTGGGTTTTGATTGAGGTCCTTGGGGGCATTGACTCCAACTCGTGCTTGGCTTCCTGATGTCTGGGTGGTGATTGGGCCTTGATCTGGCTGTTGATTTTTTGGCGTGCTAGATTCTTCTATCTCCTGCGGAAGGGCATTCTGGGTGTTTGGTACAATCTGAAAGTATGTTTTGATAGGTGAGTTCTTGTACCTCCCTTTCCTCCTTTGTTTCCTTCGCTGCTTGGAGGATTGTCCTTTGTTCTGCTCAGCTTTGCCTTCCAAAGTTATAGCTTCATGCGTAGTTGGGTTGCTGATGGTTGCTGCAGCTGATTCCGGATAGTTTACCTCGACATTCCTTGGGGGTTTTAAAGGGAACGAGTTGGTTACTGTGTGGGAAGTTTTCGTTCCGGGTTCCGGATATTGGCCAGCCTCGTAGGGGGTTTGGACCATCGGGTGTGATGCCTCTTCCTTTGGTCTTTCCCCTTGACCTTTGCTGAGGCTAAGAGAGTTACGGGTGCTGGGTGGATTGAGATCTTGAGTGACTGAGTCTTGCGCCCCTTTATGTATCCTTGTTTCGGAGACGGTTTGGCTATTGGCTGCTAGTCCTCTAATGCTGATGTTCGCGCTATCAGGCTCGGGCTTTGTACTAGAGCCGATGGTTTTCAGGTCAGTGAGGAGATCACTCATCACTGTGGGTAACGTGGCAATTTTTTCCACGATTAGATGGCAGGTGCAGCTTGGTGGAAGGATAGTTGCATCCCGTTGGGCCCTTTCAATAAAATTATTCATATCTGAAAGCTTGCTGTCAATGCTGGTCACGTGTAGCGCTAGGCAGTTGAGGATGTTAAGCTGGATATCCATTTTGTCTGAGTGATATTCCAGGGCTTTAGTGGAGAGTTGCATGGTGTTCAGAAGTGAAGCCCATATTCCTGATTCGCTCGGCGGAGTGTTTGCGTCGGCCTTTTTTGAGGGACATCCCAATCCTTGTGGGGCCACTTCCTTCTTTTCCTCGGATGTATAGGTGGTGACAAGATTTTCCCATTCTTCCTTTGTGAGGGTAGCAAGATGTGTGCTTCCTGCAATTATGTCGTTCTGGTCGCCCTCTGTATTTGTCGTTGTAGGGAGGTGCTTAAGTAGGGGTACTTCGGGGTGAGGTTCCTCTGTAGTGGACTTTGAGGGTTTGTAATTTAAACTGTTTCGAATGGGTAAGTGATTCTCTGTCGACGGTGTAAAGACAGTGTCTTTCTTGTGGTCTTTACGCTCCTGTTCGGAATTATGTTTATTGGATATGTTGGGTTCTTGGTTGCATCCGGTAGAGTTGGTGAGATAGGATTTCAGTGGTTGTAGAGAAATTGACTCGCTGGCTTCTGTTGTGTTAGTTTTGTCTTCAGATGGGGGGGTCGGGTGACCTGTAAAATGAAACACTTCTGACACTGCAAGAGAAGAAACAGGAAATCCCATAGCTTGGGGGGGCTTTTATGCTGGCGATGAAGTACTAAGATTTTAGGCTCTAAAGGCAGCCCAGATGGATCTGCTGGTAATTCCATTTCATTTGCTTGGTTAG
Source organism: Lissotriton vulgaris (assembly GCF_964263255.1). Classification (NCBI taxonomy): domain Eukaryota; kingdom Metazoa; phylum Chordata; class Amphibia; order Caudata; family Salamandridae; genus Lissotriton; species Lissotriton vulgaris. Next base: position 660,429,332 of record NC_141696.1, on the reverse strand, counting down.
ACTGGAGACCTGGTAGAGCAGGTAAAGCTAGTAGAGCTGATGAACGCGTAGTTTCGTCGCCTGGCAGGGCCTCTTCTGGGGCGCCCTCTGTTGTTTTTTCAAAGTTAGTTATGGGGGGTGTGTTGAATGTCAATGTTTCCGTTGCGCCTTTTAAGGACTCTATGTTTGATTTGGTCGGTGTTTTAAAATAGTTGTTTCTTCTCTCCCCTAGTTCGGTTGATACGGTGTACATGCCGGTGTCTGTATCGAGTGTCGCCGATGAGGCCGAAAGGTAACTGGATGCCCCTTCTGGTAGCTGAGGGTGCAACGGGGAGGGGAGATTCAATTGGTTACGGGTGTTGAGGTGGAGAAGCGCACCTGCGTCTTTAATAAAGGAAAATTTTGAATAAATTTTAGGTTGAAGTAATTTTTTCCCTTGGGGCGCAGATTCCTTCCAGATAGTCTCTTTTCCTACCTCGCTTGGATCTTGAACTAAGTCTACTAACAGGATATCTGGCGTTCCTAAGTTGGCGGCGATGGCCGCGCGGGATGCGTTCTCCCGTCCAGTCGAGGTGGTCGGAGTGGTCAGGGTTTGTATGTTATTTTCCAACGGCTGGTTTGGAACCTTAGCGTTCCTTGTTTTACCTTTTCTGGTATTGCTAGTGGAGGTTGTGACTCGCCTCACCTTACCAGACCTCATTGTCGGCTTGGCGCCCTGTGCGGTGGGGTTGGTGGGTCAGGTTAGGAAATTTGGCGGGTCTCGGGTCTCGGGTCTCGAGTGATTCGTCCTTTGCGTCCTTTACTTCCTTTGCTGGCTTTCCCCTGATGGCTTCCTGGGTGTTGAAGGGTATTTCAACTTTGCGCCTCCTCCCAGTTGGCAATAGATTGGGGATTTTTAGCAGTGATAGTGATTGCAGTTCCGAAAATTTTACTTCTCCCTCTCTTACCCTGGTTCAGCCTAGTTCACTCCTAGTTCCTCCGTGACACTGGTCTGTCTGAGCCACAACTCTGTCTGGCTCTGCTCTGCTCAACAACTCAGAGGATAAGGTGTTCAGTCCTGGGCAATATGGGGAACTACTGCAGTGGGTGTGCTCATCTAAAGGTTTGAGCTCTCAGTCTTAAAAGTAGTGTCAGTAATGTTGGTTGGGCGGGAAGGGAGTAGGAGTAAGAGAGGGAGGCGGAGAAAAAGTTTCTGGCTCACCTCTCAATTCCGTAGCCTTCCCTCTTGTGTCTGTGGGGCTTTGGTAGTATGTAATTTGGTCGTTTTTGTAGCTTGATGGCCCCTTGTGGCTCCTTGTGCCGCTGTACCCCTGGGGCTGAACAGTACAGAAAATTAGAGGGGGTAAAATGCGGATAGGAGCGATAATCCTTTAGTCCGATCCTGGTGCTTACTTGTCCTTGCTTGTCTTGCAGCCCTAGGGTGTTCCGCTCCTTCTTTGTTGGGGACTTGCTGCTTGCTGCTCCTGCTGCTGCAGCTACTCCCTCTCTGTTTCTCTGGTGTTTTTCTGCCCACTGCTCACTGCTCCCTGCAGTGGGTTTGCCACAGGGCTGCCAACACCACCACGGCAGAAGCAGCAGGGCAGGTCAACAGCAATGGCAACAGGTAGTCGGGCAGCTCTGCCACTGTGTGGGGTAGGTGACTGTAGATGGCTGTGAGGAGGCTGTATGAGGAGGCTGTATGAGGCGTGGGGGGGGGCCCAAGGGACGTGAAATTGCTGGATTTTTCCAGGCCCCCAGACCCCACTGGTCCCACCTGCTCCGCCGGCCTCGCCTCGGTTTTTTTACCGATTTTCGCGGCTCCGTTTTTCGCTCCCGTTTTTCGGGACTCTCCCGCGGCTTCTCGTGCCTCCACCGATTTCCCAGGTGGAGGGGAGGGGAGCGGAGGGGGAGAGGGCAGGAGTGAGGTTGCAGGGCTCACCGTGTTGCCTTTCCCGGCGTCTCTTTGTGCAGTAGCTGGTTAGCTGGCTCCGCAGGCAGGCTCCGCTCCGCTCCTCTCTGCTGTCTGACACTGCTCTGGTCTGCGGCAAGATTGCAAGCCCGGACTGGATCAGCCTTGCAACATGATTCGTCATACATTAAATATGACACATCTGGAATGTCATAAGGAGTGCGCACAGAAAAGTGACACATCGCACCAGCAGTGTAAAAAAATGTGCCTCGTTGCACTATATTTAAAAAGTGACGCATCTAGATAGATGCGTCACTTTTTAAATATAGCGTAACAATGCGCATTTTTTTACACCGCTGGTGCGTCACAAAAATTGACGCACAGGCGGTGCAAAACTGGCAGCGCAAGGCCTTCATAAAAATGGTCCTGGATTTTCCCCGTGCTTGGCTCCCCGGTGCGCGTACCATGCGCTTCCCCCGCGCAAAACGAAAAAAAAAAAAATGTAATGCCCCGCAGGACCCTATTTTAGCCCCAACATCAAACCTAGGGGGTCAGAGGGGGTCTACTCTTCCCCCTTATGGTCATTTGCCCCTTTTTTTTTCAAACCCCTTGTGTCTCGATTTTACCGAGACACAAGATGGCGGCCGCTCCAGACTGTTTAGAATGTTTACAGACACCCAAGAGCCAATCAGCTTTCTGCGCGCAAGTCGCGTGTCGTGCCAGGAGCGCACTCCGGTGCGCGCACCGGAGAGCGCCTATAGATATATATATTTTTTTGAACCTAAATTACTCAAAATCCACTGGAGCACATATCTTGAGACATAGCAAAGGCACATCGGGCTACCAGTCCCTACAATTTTGCCAAGTTTGATGGAAATCCATTCAGCCGTTCGAGCTAAAAGTGAAATCGACCGCCCTATGGAAATTAACATGGGGAAAACGCATTTTGGGACCCCCCTTTTATCTCGGCCCCCGCTTGACGTATCCCCCCCAAACTTTCAAGGAAGAACCGAAGCTCGACGAGGCCATTTTCAATAAACTTTCAGGCAGATTCGTCAACCGGTGCCAAAGTTATTCCAAATAGAATTTTGAGATTTAACATTGAAAAAAATCCTAACTATAACTACCTACTGGCGACCGCCAGTAGGTAATATAGCACAATTGAGAAAGGCCCCAGGAAGCTTGATAAATGTTCATTATATATATATATATATATATATATATATATATATATATAGATATAACATTTCTATGGCACAATGAAACCCCTCATTTTGTTCCTTTGCAAATTAAATGTTTTAAACTGTTAACACTTTATTCCAATCAAGATGACTTCAGGTGTGCCATACTTTTGTCATAAGTAAGACTGTTAAAAACCAAGAAACTGAATCCAATACAAGGATTCTTTACACGTTCTAAATGTAAAGCTTGCCGTTACAATCAGAATTGTAAAATGGTGCAATTAAACAAAGATATACCTGCCTTTAAAATAATGAAACATCTATCCTGTGACACAGAGTTTGCAGTTTATGCCTTGAGGTGCCCATGCGATCTATTTTATATAGGCAGCACCATTAAAAAAGCCAAATTACGCATCTTAGAACATCTGCGGGCTATTGCTTAACATGACAAGCAATACCCAGTTGCTCGACACTTTTTTGAAAAACACAATCAGAACCAAAGCCTGCTCAAATTCTGTGTGCTAGACACAATACCCTTGAGAGAGAGAGGAGGGAACCGCACACTAGAATTAAGGAAACTTGAGTCAAAGTTGATCATAAAATACAACACCGTGATCCCTTTTGGTTTGAATTTTGATGATGAAATTTCTATACACTTGAGAAAAAAGTACTTATCTGTATCCTTACCCCTTTCCTTACTGTATAACTTTTTAGATTTTTAAAGTTCTAGTTTTGTAATTTTTTTGACACTATAGGGTTTAAATAGTTTTTAAAGATATATTTTCGTTTGTTCCATTGCAGACAAAAGACGAAACTTCCAAAGATGATTGCCAAGAAAATGGGAAAATATGCTCACTAGAGCAACATCAAAGAAAGACTGTATTTGGGTGCCCAATGGATATAATTATGAAATGTGTTACCAAGGTGTTATTATTTACTGTGTATTTATTTAACAATCAATAGATGACAATGATTAGCCCACTGGGGCATAATGGTTGTGTATATTTGAGAACACCTATGGTTTTTCATTTATTTTGGGCAACTTAGAAATTCATCATGATTTAAATTCTAAGACTGCTATAATTTTGAAAGTTATTCAAATTGCATGGAAGTAAAAAACAGAAGTATTTTACCATGTTTATGAAATTGACGTATTTTGAACCCTGCACCTTTAAATATGTGAGTTGCACTTTATCTAATCACCCGTGACAAAGCAGTGAGGTTAACTGTGAAACGCGTCGGGTTTGCCCGAATGCCTAAATAAATACAGTTTAAGAAATGTGGCCGCAGTGAATTATTTCTTAACAACTGGGTTGCGTTGGAAGATTTGGGATTGGCATCCCTGCCGTGTATGCCCGCCGTGAATGTGGCTTGGCTTTGCCAAAAACTACGTTGTGATATATATATATATATATATATATATATATATATATATATATATATATATATATATATATATATATATATATCTGGAACACTCCAAACTTTCTCATCCAAGTAAGGCACTGACTCCGTGAAATTTAGTTGATTCCAAATAAGTTTATTATCTCATATAGGCTGCTTCACGCGTTATATATATAGTGTTAGGATTTTTTCTCTATGGGATTTTTGAAAATTCTATGTCTAATAACTTTGGCGTTTGTGGACGGAATTGGCTGAAATTTTCAGGAAAATTGAACATTTTGTTTCTGAGCAGCCCCTGACAATTTGGGGGGTTTCATCAAGGGGGGACCGAGAAAAAAGGGGGGTCCCAAAACGCGTTTTTACCATGTTAATTTCCATAGGGCGGTTGGCCTCACTTTTAGCTCGAACGGCTGAATGGATTTGCACGAAACTTGGCAAAATTGTAGGGACTGTTAGCCCGATGTGCCTTTGCTAGGTCTCAATATATGTGCTCCAGTGGATTTTGAGTAATTTAGGTTAAAAAAAGATATATATCTGGGCGGAGCCTAACCACACATCTGATCTGATTGGCTGTCAGCACTTCATCCAAGAAGTGTTGGCAGCCATCTTGGGACCAATATACATGATAGCACCTCATTAAAAAGCATTGTAGTTAATAGAGGGTTTTAGGACTTTAGTTACATTATAAATCATTTGTTGATGGTACCATACTCGTTTTAGGAATTGTGGTGGGTTCTAAGGTGATTTTACCATGTGAAAAAACCTTCTGCTGTGATATCATGAATATTGTTTGAAAGAAAACTAATATCTCATGATTTTCCCACAGTGATTTGGAAGGGGATCTATAAGCTAAACTGAAAGCATATTTTCTGTAAATTCACATTATCTTTCTCAGTCATGTGAAAATGAAGTCTGACATTCTCAGTAAAACATGTACATCCAACAAGGACAGAGACTGTCAGTTGATTCCTTTGTGTTCTACTGCAGCCTCCTAGAGTGTTCTAAAGAACAACTAGAGCGCTAACAGTCCTACTTATTACAAAGGTATGGCACACCTGAAACCATCTTGATTGGAATAAAGTGGTAACTCTTAAAACATTTAATTTAAAAAGAAACAACATGAGGGGGTATATTTTGCCATAGAAAGTATGATTAGTGCTGCAGAATGAAAAATTAGGGCACATTTTGAGTGACTTCTCAAATCCTTTTCTATTTCATTAAAACATTCAGACATGCAGTCTCCCAAAATGGCCACCAGAGACAAAAGAGCCTAAATGTAGCCCAAATATCACCCAGATGTACCCCAAGTATAGCCCAATGACAGAATGTCCCAGAGTGTTCTAAAGAACAACTAGAGCGCTAACAGTCCTACTTATTACAAAGGTATAGCACACCTGGAGCCATTGTGATGGGAATAAAGTGGTAACTCTTAAAACATTTAATTTAAAAAGGAACAAAATGAGGGGGTATATTATGCAATAGAAGGTATTATTAGTGCTGCAGAAAGAAAAATTAGGGCACATTTTGAGTGACTTTTCAAATCCTCTTCTATTTCATTAAAAAATTCTGACATGCAGTCTCCCAAAATGGCCACCAGAGACAAAAGAGCCCAAATGTAGCCCAAATATCACCCAGATGTAGCCCAAGTATAGCCCAATGACAGAATGTCCCAGAGTGTTCTAAAGAACAACTAGAGCGCTAACAGTCCTACTTATTACAAAGGTATGGCACACCTGAAGCCATCTTGTTTGGAATAAAGTGGTAACTCTTAAAACATTTAATTTAAAAAGGAACAAAATGAGGGGGTATATTTTGCCATATGAATTATGATTAGTGCTGCAGAAAGAAAAATTAGGGCACATTTTGAGTGACTTCTCAAATCCATTTCTATTTCATTAAAACATTCTGACATGCAGTCTCCCAAAATGGCCACCAGAGACAAAAGAGCCCAAATGTAGCCCAAATATCACCCAGATGTAGCCCAAGTATAGCCCAATGACAGAATGTCCCAGAGTGTTCTAAAGAACAACTAGAGCGCTAACAGTCCTACTTATTACAAAGGTATAGCACACCTGGAGCCATCGTGATGGGAATCAAGTGGTAACTCTTAAAACATTTAATTTAAAAAGGAACAAAATGAGGGGGTATATTTTGCCATAGAAAGTATGGTTAGAACTGCAGAATGAAAAATTAGGGCACATTTTGAGTGACGTCTCAAATCCTTTTCTATTTCATTAAAACATTCTGACATGCAGTCTCCCAAAATGGCCACCAGAGACAAAAGGGCCCAAATGTAGCCCAAATATCACCCAGATGTAGCCCAAGTATAGCCCAATGACAGAATGTCCCAGAGTGTTCTAAAGAACAACAACTAGAGCGCTAACAGCCCTACTTATTACAAAGGTATGGCACACCTGAAGCCATCTTGATTGGAATAAAGTGGTAACTCTTAAAACATTTAATTTAAAAAGGAACAAAATGAGGGGGTATATTTTGCCATATGAATTATGATTAGTGCTGCAGAAAGAAAAATTAGGGCACATTTTGTGTGACTTCTCAAACCCTCTTCAATTTCATTAAAAAATTCCGACATACAGTCTCCCAAGATGGCCACCAGAGACAAAAGAGCCTAAATGTAGCCCAAATATCACCCAGATGTACCCCAAGTATAGCCCAATGACAGAATGTCCCAGAGTGTTCTAAAGAACAACTAGAGCGCTAACAGTCTTACTTATGACAAAATTATGGCACACCAGAAGCCATCTTGATTGGAATGAAGTGGTAAGTCTGAAAACACTCAATTTAAAAAGGAACAACATGAGGGGGTTAATTTTGCCATAGAAAGTATGATTAGTGCTTCAGAAAGAAAAATTAGGGATCATTTTGAGTGACTTCTCAAATCCTCTTCTATTTCATTAAAAAAATTCTGACATGCAGACTGAAACATGCACTTTTAATACCAGCAGCAGACGTCCCTGGTGAGCAGTAGCTTTACTACAGTGATCTAATGTGCAACTAGAGTGCTAACATTCAGAATTTATGGCAAATGTGTGACACATCTGAATGCCTTCTTGATGAAACCAAAGTAAATAAGCATTGAAAATGCAATAGATCTCGCCCTCGTTTAAGTTAAAGCCATTCTGTTTGTAATGAGGTGGCTTTTTAGCTTTGCTTTTATTAGTGTTTTTTCAACTTTCATGTAAATAACATGCATCTGTATGCATATAAGTATATGTATGCATGCATTTATGTTTGTATTTATATAGATATACAGATGATATATGTTTATATATGTATGTATATATATATATATTCACTGAAAAAACCATAGGTTATAGACCATATATAGTTAGGAATTAGAATTTACAAAACCTTGAAAATTCACTGAAAAAACCATAGGTTATAGACCATATATAGTTAGGAATTAGCATTTACAAAACCTTGAAAATTCACTGAAAAAACCATAGGTTATAGACCATATATAGTTAGGAATTCGCATTTACAAAACCTTATTTTACTCACACAAAACCATTGAAATTCCATATATAGTTAGTTGCACTAACTATATATCGCGCACCCGCAATCCACTGCTGATGATGTCACATATTACATCATTCATGACATGGTCAGTGACATCACTGATGACATCACTGATGACATCTCAAATGACATCACTGATGACATCACTGATGACAACATCCAGTGACTGTATGTTTCTGTAAAGTTAAAATATGTCTTACACATTGAAGAATGAGTGAATGTATAAGTGTCTGGATGAAGGATTTAGTAGGTGCATGACTGACTGTATGAGTGAGTGATTAAATGTGTCTCACTGAGTGCATGGGTTAGTGACTAAACTGTCTTAATTTGTGCATCATTATGTCTGTTGTTCTGTAAACTGTTGCATGTGTTGATAAGTAGCTATATGAGTAACTATATGGGTTATTGATTGGTTGCCCAAGTATTTGTATGGGAGACTGGGTGTGTGTGTGGGTGGCTGGGAGGTGTATGACTCTGTGCATAGATGTGTGAGCAGTTGATTCACTAGATGTATGGTTTCAAAAGTGCATGTGGAAACAGCTGTATGGGCGGTTGACTGTGTGCATGAGTGTATTGGTGAGTGAATGGATATCTCAGTGCTACATGTCAAAGTAAGTACATATGTAAAACACAGTACATGTGAGAGTTGACATATATAAATAACTGTGCATAAGAGCCAGTGAATGTGTGAGTGGCTGTATGGATCATTGTGAACTTGTATCAGGGATTGCATAAGAGAGTAAATATGTGTTAGTATATGTTTGAATAAGTAAAGTGTGTATAACTGTATAGTTGAGGAAATGGAGGTGTGATTGATTCTTTGCATGACTGACTAGGTGTGTGAGTAACTCCATGGATGAGTGACAGTCTGTGAGTGTCTGTTTACACTGATTGTATCTAAGGTTATATTAGAGTCTGAAGAGGTTCATCGTATTATCACATGAATGATATCATCAGTGATGTGATCAGTAATGTCAAATGAGATGTCATCAGTGATGTCATCAGTGATGTCATTTGAGATGTCATCAGTGATGTCATTTGAGATGTCATCAGTGATGTCATCAGTGATGTCACTGACCATGTCATGAATGATGTAATATGTGACATCATCAGCAGTGGATTGCGGGTGCGCGATATATAGTTAGTGCAACTAACTATATATGGAATTTCAATGGTTTTGTGTGAGTAAAATAAGGTTTTGTAAATGCGAATTCCTAACTATACATGGTCTATAACATATGGTTTTTTCAGTGAATTTTCAAGGTTTTGTAAATGCAAATTCCTAACTATATATGGTCTATAACCTATGGTTTTTTCAGTGAATATATATATATATATATATATATATATATATATATATATATATATATATATATATATATATATATATATATATAACATTTCTATGGCAAAATGAAACCCCTCATTTTGTTCCTTTGCAAATTAAATGTTTTAAACTGTTAACACTTTATTCCAATCAAGATGACTTCAGGTGTGCCATACTTTTGTCATAAGTAAGAATGTTAGCGCTCTAGTTGTTCTTTAGAACACTCTGGGACATTCTGTCACTGGGCTACATTGGGCTACATTTGGGCTCTAACATATATATAGCCCAATGTAGCCGAATATATGTTTTTGAAAGTAAAGTTTTGTAAAAACCACTGGAGCATATATCTTGAGACATAGCAAAGGCACATCGGGCTACCAGTCCCTACAATTTTGCCAAGTTTTGTGGAAATCCATTCAGCCGTTCGAGCTAAAAGTGAGTCCAACCGCCCTATGGAAAACTCAATGTTAAAAACATGTTTTGGGACCACCCTTTTTTCTCGGCCCCCGCTTGACAAAACCCCCCAAACTTTCAGGGGACGCTCAAAAACGAAATGTGCCATTTTCCTGAAAATTTCAGCCAATTCCGTCCATCAACGCCAAATTTATTCAACATAGAATTTTCAGAAATCCCTATTCAAAAAAATCCTAACTATATATACCTACTGGCGACCCCGCCAGTAGGTAATATATATATATATATATATATATATATATATATATATATATATATATATATATATATATATATATATATATATATATATATATATATATATATCCTTTTTTTAAAATAAATAAACATATTTCAAAATCTTTTTATTGCCATATGACATAATTATATACCTTTGGCGTTTTGCTGCCTGTTGCTGCCTGAAAACACTCCACTTCTTGCGGAACCCGCCTCGCGGGTCCCGCTGCGCCCCTGAGGACAAGGGAAGCCGGTATCCATCTGCGTGTGAAGACCAGGGCTGCGAGCAAGCGGGGCAGGACTTCCAATCCCAGAAGTCCCTGCTCACCGCGCCTCTGACCAGCTGGCCGCTCTCCCTGGCCATCACCGCGCCCCGCCTCTAGTTCTTTAAGAGGCGGAATCAGATCATCCGACGTGGGAAACCTTTGGCGTTTTGCTGCCTGTTGCTGCCTGAAAAAACTCCACTTCTTGCGGAACCCGCTTCGCGGGTCCCGCTGCGCGGGTCCCGCTGCGCCCCTGAGGACAAGGGAAGCCGGTATCCATCTGCGTGTGAAGACCAGGGCTGCGAGCAAGCGGGGCAGGACTTCCAATCCCAGAAGTCCCTGCTCACCGCGCCTCTGACCAGCTGGCCGCTCTCCCTGGCCATCACCGCGCCCCGCCTCTAGTTCTTTAAGAGGCGGAATCAGATCATCCGACGTGGGAAACCTTTGGCGTTTTGCTGCCTGTTGCTGCCTGAAAAAACTCCACTTCTTGCGGAACCCGCCTCGCGGGTCCCGCTGCGCCCCTGAGGACAAGGGAAGCCGGTATCCATCTGCGTGTGAAGACCAGGGCTGCGAGCAAGCGGGGCAGGACTTCCAATCCCAGAAGTCCCTGCTCACCGCGCCTCTGACCAGCTGGCCGCTCTCCCTGGCCATCACCGCGCCCCGCCTCTAGTTCTTTAAGAGGCGGAATCAGATCATCCGACGTGGGAAACCTTTGGCGTTTTGCTGCCTGTTGCTGCCTGAAAAAACTCCACTTCTTGCGGAACCCGCCTCGCGGGTCCCGCTGCGCCCCTGAGGACAAGGGAAGCCGGTATCCATCTGCGTGTGAAGACCAGGGCTGCGAGCAAGCGGGGCAGGACTTCCAATCCCAGAAGTCCCTGCTCACCGCGCCTCTGACCAGCTGGCCGCTCTCCCTGGCCATCACCGCGCCCCGCCTCTAGTTCTTTAAGAGGCGGAATCAGATCATCCGACGTGGGAAACCTTTGGCGTTTTGCTGCCTGTTGCTGCCTGAAAAAACTCCACTTCTTGCGGAACCCGCCTCGCGGGTCCCGCTGCGCCCCTGAGGACAAGGGAAGCCGGTATCCATCTGCGTGTGAAGACCAGGGCTGCGAGCAAGCGGGGCAGGACTTCCAATCCCAGAAGTCCCTGCTCACCGCGCCTCTGACCAGCTGGCCGCTCTCCCTGGCCATCACCGAGCCCCGCCTTTAATCTGATGGACTTCCTATTTAAGTGAAGGTAACTACCCGCAACGCGGGAGCGTGCGGGAGCGTCCCGGGAGAAGCCCGGGACAAGGGCGGGACCGTCCAAGGCCGTCATCGGCCGGAGTAGGCCGGGCTGGGCCCAGTCTCTTGGTTTTCCATTTGTGCAGGTACTTACAGGACTTATTATTTTGTTGCACCCGCCCTGGGAGGCATAACTGACTGACCCTCCCGGAGCCTAATCATGCCCTCACCGACAAGGGAGAGTACCCCTCAGAAGCCGGGTGGAGTGAAAAGCGGGACTCTTGAAAACTATTTTGCACGGGCTGTGGGGGAGGTGGACAAAGAGGGAAATTTGTCAAGGTTAAGGGCGGAACGGAGACGATCAGTGGACAACTTGAAAAACACCCCCATGGGAGAACAATCTATCACTTTAAGGGAGGAGTTAACCCGAATTGAGGATATTCCACTCCTGTTAAGGGAGGGTACGAACACCTCCCCAGTTGAAATTACGAGCACAGCTCTACCAATTAGTTCCAGTCCCGTTAGGGAGATTATGGATTTAACCTCACAACCGCCCACAGCACATAAAGATAGGCATCCCAAATTGAAAGTAGTCACCACACAAGTAATCCCGGGACCACCCCCAAAAAAACGCAGAAGAAGGGCAAAGGGAGTGCAGGGTGGTAGCAAACCCAAGACTCTACACCTAGACTTTGGCAAATCTCAAAAACATTCTGTATCCACAGTAAAACCGCTGGCAGAGTCACACCCTAAATCTAATGCGCAGGAAGTTATAGTTCCCGCCTTGAGCACAGATGCAGGAACTAGTAGTGTTAATGTCCCCCTCTCTGTTGTGCCGCTGGGAAACTTGGAATTTCTCTTAAGGTCATTGTTACTCCCGATCAGTGAAAGCGTAAAAAAGATCGAGATCAGACTAACCATACTGGAGGCCACATTGGGAAGTCTGAAAACTCGCGGTGGTCGACAGGAAAGCGATTTAGCACCCATCTCCACCCCTGTTGCCTCGCAAGGATCAAAACCCAGGGTAGATAACCCAGCGCCAGTTCCATCTCAGGCTGTAAATGGGGTAGTCCCCCATAAATCCCTAAAACCAAATCCTGTAGCTACCAATTCACCCCACACTAACACGCTTATCCCCCCCCCTTGTATCAGTACCTCAGGCACATACGATAGACAATAACATTCCGGACCACCAAAAAATGCCCCCTGCAAGACCCCGTCGCCCTAACTTACCCCCCGAGACTAACGATCTTACAGTAGTTATGGCAGGGGTCCCGCCACTTGATGAAGGAGAAATAGAGGATTTTTGTGCCCTAAAAACTAGGGTTATTAAGTGGCTAAATAAAAATAGACCCCTCCCGAGACACCTTAACAACGAGATTATAATGGTAAGAAGGGTTCCATGGGTGGGGAGAACCCGGAAATCTATCACAGGGGACTGTGTTCTGGTGAGTTTCAGGGACAGGGGTACGGTGTCGCATATATGCCAAGGGGAAAATATATCAAGGGAATCTACTATCCATACCCTCCGTGTGTCTTTCTTTTTCCCTATTACCCCAGGCCCACACCACCCACCCCCTAATCATGATAGATGGGAGAGAGTCAGAAGTAGTGGGCGTCACCAGGCTTCTCATCCCTGGCCATTTTTGGGTAGACCGGCACCTTTTCTTCCAACTTATAATCGGTTTAATTGTCTAAACGGCCTAGAGGGGGTGGATTGACAAACAGATAAGGCCTCTAAGGTGATCACAGAAAAGGGCGCCCAAGCAGAAACACTAGAGGGGCAAAGACATTCGGCCCTGCAAACCCAAATAGATAGGGCGGAGGATCCTATGCTTGCAGTTAATAATCAACAATCATACACTCAGACACCGCCTTTAGCTTCTTTAGGGGAGGTGGAACTCACTCCATGTCGGCTCCTTAGCTGGAACGTGGCGGGCACTAGAGCTAAAAGACCAGATCCCACATGGATAGACTTCATAGCCAATAACCACGTAATCGCCCTCCAAGAAACATGGGACACCTCACCAACTTTCTGGATGGATGGGTTCACAAGTTTCGCTATACCTGCAACTCCAAGTAGTGCAGGAAGAGCTAAGGGTGGACTAGTTCTCCTCTTTTCACTCAAACTGGCAGGGACGTTTAAACAATTAGAGTCTGGTTCCCCAAACATTTTAATGGTGGAGTGGATTATCTCACCAGGGCGGGTCCTAGTGGTCTCAAATTTCTATAATTCCTGGGTCAGACAAACAGACACAGCCCATGTGGATCACTTGGAAAATGTTCTTAACGATTACAGTCAAAAATCTTGCACTAATTTCGATCTCATAATTTTAGGTGATTTTAACATTCAAAAATGTGTTTTAAAATGTAACTTAGGCAACCTGGAGGGTCAGACTGAAAATGCCAATCTGCACTTTGCTCACACCAAAGCGGGGGAGGCGCTTGAATTTTTCCTTGCTAGCCTTAATATGTTTGAACCCCTCAGCACTGGTAGTGACGAATCTTTGCCCACTTATAAAGGGTCTGAAAGTGGGTCTGTGATAGATTTTATTTTTGTTTCCCAGGGTTTAACCTCTAAGATGGGGATATATGAGGTATCTGCCTCCCCACATAGTGACCACAATCCAGTCTCTGCACAGGTTCACTGGAGTGACTTATGGAGCAAACACCTGGGTTCTCCTAGGGCTTGCACATCGACGGTGCCCAGTGACCAGGGCAGGCGGCTTAAGTGGGGTAAGGTGGTCCAGGAAACTTTCATGGCTTCCCTGTGCCCAAAGATAGAGGAACCCATGTGTATTTGTCTAGACCAAAATGCCACTAGCAAAGAGACTGTTTTAGCTTTTAACTCTATTTGCTCACAAATAGCTAAAGAACTCACTGTTCCCAAATCCAATTTGCCACCTAAACCCCATAAATGGTTTGACAGAAATTGTTCTAAAGCCCATAAAGACCTGAAAAATGCACTTAAAGCAAAGCCGAGGGACAAAACCTTAATCTCTAAATTAAGACGGGAGTATAAGTTGGCTATCAAAAATAGGAAAAACACAATTAAAAAAAATGCCTGGAACGACTTGCTTGACGTGGATATACTACGTAATAGTAAGAGATTCTGGGACATTATAAATAACCAATTCTTCTCTGGGGAGATTAACACAATCTCGGACTGCATTATCAGTGATGAGAAATGGGTTGATCATTTTAAAAACATATATGGCGGTAATGACTCTGTGAATGGAAATGATATAGGACTGAACAGTGGGCTTGCGGCAGTAGAATTCTGCGAGGAGGAGGTATATAAAGCTATAATGGACTCCACGAAGAATAAGGCTCCGGGACCAGACGGAGTCCCGGTAGACTTTTTTATATACGCTCCAACCACCTGGTCTAAAGTCCTCACAAATGTTTTTAGGGCAACAAATGATGGATGTTTTCCAGAAACTTGGAATTCATCTGTCATAGTACCCATTTTTAAAAAAGGAGATAGGGAGAATCCGGGATGCTACCGCCCAATTTCTTTAATAGACTCTGCCTTTAAGATCTTGGGCAGAGTACTATTGACTAAATTGAGATCAAACCTGGAGCTCTGTGGGGGCCTCGCAGAGATTCAATATGGCTTTAGGGAAAAACGGGGAACCTTAGAGCAATGCTCAAATCTACATCTCCTAATATCTAAGTACACGGTGGCCGGGGAGGGCTCACTATATTTAGCCTTTATGGACCTCTCCTCGGCCTTCGACTTGGTTAATAGGGCCAAGCTCTGGGTTATACTCCGTGAGCTTGGTATCGAGGATTCCTTGGTGGCCCTCATAGCAAGTTTGCACCAAGGACTCACTGCGAAGGTCCGGGTAACCAGGGAAGGGCGATGTTCTGACAGCTTTAGGTCAAATAAGGGTGTCCGACAAGGCTGCATTTTGGCCCCACTTTTATTCACCATTTATATTAATGATCTAGGAAAGTCCTTGTTAGCAGGCAACGCTGATGTCCCGCGGGTAGGTGGGAAGCAGATTCCGGCTCTCCTATATGCGGATGATGCTGTTCTCATCGCCCGCACGGGCATTGGTCTACAGACCCTTTTGGAGCTTTTTGGTTCCTTTATGGCTAAACTAGATTTAAAAATCAATGTGACCAAATCGCACACAATGATCGTGGGTCCGCAGAAAAATAAGTCACATACAAAAACTTTTCTTTGTAAAGGCGAGGTTCTCTCCAGGGTCCCTGTTTTTCCATACTTAGGGGTCCTGTTTGATGAGAAGGGCTCCTGGGTCCCGCAAATTAAGGCCAAGCACATTTCTTTAGCTCGGTCCACAGCAGCCCTGATGGATTTCACTAAAAGATTAGGGGCTAAACCAATGGAAGCTGTGTTAAAAGTTTACAAAAGTAAATGCATTTCTATAGCCTCATATGGTGCAGCATTGTGGGGCTACACCAACCTGGACAGTATGCAGAGGGTAGAGAATAAGATTATTAGAAGAATCTTGTCGGTTCCAAACTCCACACCTACTTACTCCATACATGAAGAAGTTGGCCTACCCTATATTATAGATGGATTGAAATTGGCCCCTTTACTTTTTTGGGCCAATACCTGGTTAAATACTGAACTGTCTTTAAACCATACAATTCTTAAAGACGTGACTGCAAGGGAGGGGGCAATGAACATACCCTGGTTGAGATACATAAAGGCATCATTCACTGCCCTCGGGAGACCTGACCTATATACAACACCGTCAAAAATTAGGAAAGCAGATATTGCATGGATTAAGAAGGAATTCCAGGGGAGGACACGCTTAGAGAGAGAGGAGACTGAAGTTAACAAACCATTAGTAAGAGCACACTTGGTTTTGTCCTCTTCCCCCTCGATGGAACCATACCTGCAATATGTCTCTAAACCCTTGCATAGATTTTTGCTAACCAGATTTAGAATGAACCTGATCCACTATTCACTAGGCACCTTCCCTACGTGGGGTAAACCAGAGCATGCACCACCCTGTGAGTGTGACCAGTTCTCTAACCAGGACACTCTCCATTTTTTGTTTTTCTGTGCACTTTATAACACGGAGAGGAGAAAATATCTAATTCCCCTCCTGAAAAATCTTGGCTTTATACAAGTGAGACCAGCCTTGCTTTACCTTCAAAGATTACCGGATGCACACGCCACTTTTTGTGTAGCAAGTTTTCTAACAGCCGCATACAGAGGAAGAAACAAAAGAAACCCTAGAACTGTATTGTTTTAAAACTAAAAACCAATATATTAACTGTAAACTTCATTTTATATATCATGGTGATTAATTAAGTGACTCTTTTACGGACATTGTGTAAAAACAAAATGAATTGTGGGTATTCTTGAAATGTTTTTAATGTATGTATTTTTCTTGTCTTTTATGATTTTAACAAAAATCGAATAAAGTGTATTTTGACTGACTATATACCTTATTATTCACTTTTTTGACTTACAAAAATATTTAATTTCCATATAAGAAGATTGAGTTGGCTGGTAAAATCAACATTTTTTCTCTTCTTAGATAGATGCAATATCCTCAGGGTTTGAAAAAACTTAGCAAAAGAACGGCACACCACTCTCATACAAAACAACCATAAAAATAGCACCCTTCGGAATTTTGCAGTGCCCGATACTGCAAAAGTCAACAAATAAAAACATTGCTTTCATATCTCAGTCTTGTAACTGCATTTCTGAATGGTTACTGTCTATTTATCCTTTCACTCCTGTTTAGAGGTAGCCCAAAATACATGCCTTTGTGTTAACACTAGCGATGTAATCACGATGAATTTGCACACAAAAAAAGAGTCAGAAAACCTACTTCCCTTAATACTTTTATATTTCTATCACTATAGTACACTTTGTTAGAAATCCTCAGTTGGGAATCTTATCTACCTTATAAAACAATGAACCTAAACCTCTCCAATTTTTTTAATGAACATCTGCTTCTTTAACACCCTTCCACCAATACTCCCTCAGCAGATTCTCCATAGAAACCCACTAAAACCAGTAGAACCCAAATTCACAACACATTCCAGAAGGGCCATACTAGTTCCAAAATAAACTACAGCAGGTGTGGTTTACTGCTCATGCTGTAAAGCATATGCAACTCTGTAGTAAAATGTTTTCTATTTACCAGACCCAAAAAAACATCTATTTACTTACTTACCTTTTTCAAACACAGCCTTCTTATATTCACCTATATATTCCCTTCATCTAATCAAAATTAATTTTTTTCAAACCACCAGCATTTTCACTGTATTTCATAGTACTAACTGTCACATTAAGCTGCAGACCTGTCCTGTGTGCTACTCCTACTTCCTACAAATTGCTTAGAGTTTGGACTGTGGGCCACAGCTATGTCTATTGTGCTGAACAGAGTGCAAAAAACAAAAGGTATTGATAGGTACTTGGGTTTGTCAAATGTGGAGATTAGTTGTTTTGGCCAGAGAGGGTTAACGTTCCATCAGCTACTGCCTTTGGCTAAAACCATTGTGTATTTCCAAGCTCCTCACCTCATGATTGTGCACTGATGTGACAATGACCTAGGCACATTGACTGGGGTATGGCTGGAAAATCCTAATAAAGGATACTTTTTGCAGAACTGAAGTCTCTTTTTCCTCACATTGTCTTGGTGTACAAATCAATTATGTTCACAGAGTTACAAAGTCAGGAAACTTGTTAATACAATTGTTTCTGCTTTCTTCAGATACCATGATATGGGCTCTATCAATAACAACAATCTGCGTTTTCAAATGCATGGAATGTATTGAAGTTATAGAGTTCATTTCACAGACAAAGGGTACAATGTGTTTCGAAGCAACCTGAAACAGTCTTATCTGTAGCTGTCTTAAACACACTCAATTTAAAGGCTCTTTTCAGAGTCACTCAAGAGGCTAAAATATTGTCAATTTTCTTGTCAAATATTTTTTTTAATTCTCAGCGGCATCGCGATGATCGCGATCATGCTCATGTTGCGAAATTGCAAAACAAAAGTTGACATTTAACAACTACAGACACATTTAAAAATGTTAACTTAAAAAATTCGCTCTAACTATTGCAATACACACATTACTAACTTAAGGAAGATGTTTGTACACATATATTTGTAGTAACTTTTTCAAAAAACAGTTTGAACCCTACTTCCTGTTTTCGCCATCACATTGAAGTTGCGATCGCTCCAGTAAACATGATGATCATGCCTTTTAGAGTGTGCAAAACACATATATGCACACATTTTACAGTATCTTAGACACTAGGGGTTTCTTACTGCACTGTTTGAAGTCATATTTTGGCAGGGAATTTGTATAAAAACAACCATTTAAACCAATTTTCAATTTTCGCTGTGATACCGGGCTTTGCGATGATATCGGTAGCCACAGTCACAGCAAATACATCGCGAAATAGTGAAACAAATGCAGGCATTCAATAGACACCACCACATTGAATTCTTATAACTACGAAATGGATTATAACCAACACAAAAAACACATTACTATCCAAACAACTGTATATTAGCATGTACAACTCTCTAACTATCTCTATACTACAGTGCATAACTTTTTCAGTGTAATCTATGACTGCATGCATCAATGTATCACTAAGTCTCTCATTCACTGGATAAGTATTTGAGGGGGTCTGTGAGATGGTGCATCAGTCTATCAATACTTCATTAATAAAATGAATGACTGCCTCAGTGCCTCTATGAGTGGGTGGATCAGTTTCACAATGGATTGGTTGCGTAAATCTATCACTCAATCTGTGAGTAGGTGCATGTGTGCCTTTGTGCATTTGTACATAAGTACATAACAATCTGATTGGATCTTTGAGTGGATACATGAGTATCTAAGTGGGCGTCTGAGTGAGTGAGTGAGTGAGTAAGTGAGTGGGTCAGTGAGGGAGTGTATATGTCTCTCAGTGGGTCTATTACTGGCAGTGTGAATGTATGAATAGTTCTGTAAGTGTGTGCGTGGGTCTCTCAGTGTGACTGTAAGTGGGTACATAAGTCTCTGAGTGTGTAACTAACTGGGTGCATAAGTCTGTTTTTTTAAAACAAACCTTTAGGGGTTTTTCCAGTTTACTTCATCATTATGCAGGTGTTATACAAGGAGCATCTGCTCATGATTTCTACATACATATTACAGTGTCATTCCATGTATGTAGTCTAGCGTAAAATCTCTGATATAGTACATATTTTTGTGTGTAATTGTATCAATAACGTAAATGACAGTGCTTCAACTGCAACCCATTAACTCTCCCCCTCCCCTTATTCCCACCCCTCCTTCCCCTGGGCTCTGATTATAATAAATCTTATGTCATATTTACGTGTTGGGATTCCAATGAGTGCCTCAGGATATTGTCATCCTTCTGTGTGTCATCAAGGAGGTGGAACAACTACTTGTCCCAGAATGCTTAGAGCGTACTTGATGGGCGGTTCTATATAGGAGGAAACTTCCTGTTCCTCTTGTCGGATATTTTGAATCACTATCGACCTGGTGACAGCGCTCTTGGTTTTTTGGTGCGTTTGCATGTCTGTTCCTAAGAAGAAGGAAAGCTCTTGTTTGGTTTGTGTGGAGTACGCGGGTGTTGAAGAATTTGCATTTCGGCCTGGTTGTTGTAGAACCGCGTTTGTTCCTCCGTTGGAGAGCCTATTTGGCACGGCTCATGCGTAGGAAGACAGGTTCACTTGTAACGAGGGGAGCTCATTAACTAATCTTGCCCTGCCCTCCATTGGAAGAGTCGTATTGCCACTGCTCGTTGCGGAGGACGACTTGTGGTTCGTGTGGTCATTCTCCACTTATGTTTATTTTTGCAACGTTTGCCCTCCGTTGGTAAGCCTATTTGCCACGGCTCGTGCGGAGGACGAAATCTCGTCACAATATTGTTTCCTCTTACCAGGTTTGGTAAGTTGGTCCTCTGTTGGCAGAACCTGCATCTTGCGGCTCGTGCAGAGGATCCTTGTGATATATATTGCAGCATTGCTTATCAGTCCTTGTTAAGCAACGGCGAATAGTACTTGGTATAATAAGTACAGAAAACGATACCAAGAGAAACTTACTGTTTTGGTGGCACAGGTACTGTACTTATCATATTACTACTGGGTGACGAAACCCATTTAAGCCTAAGGATACTGCTCAAGACTCTTCCATATTTCCCATCGTGATCATTCCACATGGGGTATGTACAACCACACAAGTATCTCACCCTACCACTGGAGAAATATAGAACAATAGATAAGGGCTGTTATTCTTTGTGCGTTGCAGGGGGAAGTAGCACTGCTCGCATCCTTCCAGGGCTCTGATCTTGGTGAAGAGTTGTATCTTCTACATTACAGTTACTTTAGTTTCCGTTACAGGTAGAGGGTACAGCTTTTGTTTGTTGTGTCTTATTGATACAGGGTTTATAGAAACTGGTACCAACGCTATTGTTATTTGTCTTTCAGTTCTCTCTCCCTGCTGTTACCTTCCTTCCCCGCCTTTTTCTCTGCCCTCGCTTGATCCTTGCTTAACCCAAGGCTATTACAGCATTCTGGGTTTGGTTAGATCAGGAGGTAGCCCTATTTTAACATCACACTGATCCCGAAGGACTGAGAGGATAACATTATGTCACTTCCAACATCCTGAGTATGACAAGCCCCATTCCACATAAAGATGTTCCCCCAATCAACATGCTATATTTCTGATTGTCTTTGATTTGTATCCAGTCACTGCGATTGTGGAACATCCAATATACCATTTGGGCTACTTCCTTTGAAGGCCTCCAGTGCCATATCCCATTTGAATGATGTTGGGGTTTTTCCGTAGTCCTCTGGCTTCCTCCCTACGTACGGATTAACTTTCGCACCCACCCATCTAACCAATTTGTATGCCATAAATGTAATGAAGGAGCCTTGGCCGACTTCAAACGCATGGTGAAGGATCTGTTGGCTATCAATAACGCCTGGTCCAGTAAACGCAACTGTACTTTTTGTGCTGGTCTGCGTCTGCGGGGACCAAGTAAACACACCAACGCCGAATCCCCTATAGCAAGGTTGGTAACTGTTTCAAGTGTTTGTACCACTCTTCCCAAAAAACTCAGTCCCGGGCATGCCCTTAGCATATGGAGTAGGTCGGCCTCCAACAGTTGACATCTAGGGCACTAATGGGTAGCGGACGGATACATCTTCTGCAATCTGTGTGATGTCAGATAAGCTCGATGTATAATCAGGCATTGTATAAATGTAAACTTTGCATTTATTGAGATCTTCCTGGGGTAGTCTAAGATTACTGCCCATTCTCTGTCTGTGAACTCCCGTCCCATATCCGTTACCCACTGTGCTCGGAGAGCTTCGAGGGGAAGCCTCACATGTGCGCGAATTCTCAAATATAACCATTTAATAAGGAGGCTTCCCCGGCCCATAAGATAAAGTGCTTTAACTAGTCCATGAGTCTGGGGTTCCACCCGGTCGGGGGACCACTGCTTTTTGACATAGTGTAATATCGCAGATTATGTAATGTACAAGGTATTGGAAGCCCCATTTTCTTGTATAAAATTGTCATGGTCCATAAGTGTCTCTCCTCCGAAGAGCAACCCAATCGTGCCCAACCCTGCATTCACCCACGGGCTGAGCGCCTGTTTCGTTAATCTACCACTCGCTAGTGGTATTCCCACCAGCAGGATGTTACCTGCATAAAGACTGCTGCTACATGTATATTTCAAAGCCTTCTTCCAGCAGTCCAGTGCCGTTTTCAGCAGTTGATGTAAGGCTGGGTTTTTTTTCTGTGTGGTAGTAATAGAGTATGTAGAAGGCCCTGTTTGAGGTGTTTCGTGGTATAGCCAATCTCCTGTATTTTATGCCCTGTAAATTGATACTTGTATAGGGCACTACTCACCCGCAAGGGTCTCAAGGCGCTTGTACGAATACCGCTGTGGAACCCATCCTGGCTTTCCCTGTGAGGCGTCCACTACTGGGAACCCCCAAGGTGGAGGCCAGGCATCCTTAGCGTTTTGGGGGCCCTTGTGGAGATTAAGCAAGCTATTGCCCAGAGTTGCATATTGGGACTCCATGATTGGAATAGGCACCGAGGTGAGAATGATCAGGTCCGTGAAATTTTGAGCCCAAGACCCGCCGAGGCAGGGAAGGGAACCCTGGTCCCGGGCTAGACCTCTGCTTCAGGGTCTCCACTCTAATCATTGAGCCACACTTCTCCACTGCCGTCCACTTGGATAACCAATGCAGCTGGCAGAAGTAATATTAGTCTTTAAAGCCCGGTTCTCCCAGGCCTCCCCCTTTCGCGTGTCTATCTGAAGTTTCTCAAGGCTTATTCTGTGATTTCCTGTTCCCCAGATAAGGTCCAACAGAATAGTATCCAAAGTGTTAAAAATAGATGGAGGCACTGCCAATGGCCGGTTTGCAAAGTGATATAATAGACATGGAAGCACCAACATCTTAGATATTGCTACTCAACCCATGACTGAGAGAGGCAGGGTAGTCCAAAACGCCACCTGAGATCTTATCCCTCTAATAGCTTTGCTTAGATTACCCTCTAGCATATCCTCGTGGGAGCGATATACATTAATGCCCAAATATTTGAAAGTGTATGCAGCGGTTTGTAACGTTAATCTCCCAAAAAGAACAGTGTCCGGATGGGGCTGATCATTAAAGAAGAAAGTGTTTGATTTAGATTCATTAATTGCTAATCCAGAAATCCTCTCAAAGTCAGCAAATATTCTCGGCATTGGGTCTAATCCTCCCAGTAGGTCCATCACATAAATAATTAAATTGTCTGTGTACGCCGACACCAAGTGTATGGACGTATCGGTGGGGATACCGCATTGAGACGCCTCTGCTCGCAACTTCAGTGCTAGTGGCTCCAGAGCTAATACCAATAGTATTGGGGACAAGGGGCAGCCCTGTTGTGTGTCTCTATAGACACGATATTCTTGCGAGATATGTTTTCCGGACCTGACCTTGGCCATCGTATTCGTATATTAAACGCACCCATTTAATATAATCGGGGGTAAGCCAAAGCATACAATGGCCTTAAACATATATTCCCAGAACAGTGTGTCAAATAAATGCCTGTCGCATATCCAATGCGATGCACCCTGCTTGCTGATAAGGGGTTAGATCTGAAGACATTATATGGAGTAATCTCCATATGTTTAGTGATGTGATTCATGCTGGTATAAATCCACATTGATTAATGTGGATTAGTCTGGTTAAATATGGTTGGATCTGGTTTGATAGGATTTTACTTAATATGTTGTATTCCGTGAATGCAAAGACAAGGGGCGGTAGCCCGACATGTCAGCTATGTGCCTACCTGGCTTTGGCAACAACACTACCAGCGCTTGAACTGTAGTATGGGGTAGGTGTCCTAAAGAGATTTATTGTTTACTTCCTCCAGTTGGGGTATTATTATATCTAAATAAGCCTTAAAGAATTCTACTGGTAGACCATCCATGCCTGGCGTTTTATTACGTGAAAGCCCTGAAATAGCTACCTTAATTTCCGTCTAGTTATAGGTCCTGTGGGTATGGTAGGTCTGCAAGAAAATCATCAATATGTGTTTTGTCCAATGGTAGTGGTGCCTCATATAACGCCTCATAGTATGCACAAAATGCCTTGTTTATGTCATATTGTGTACACACGGTGTCCCCTCCAGGTAAGTTGATATGGCTGATGATGGTAGTGGGTGGGTCTATCCTAATTAATTTAGCTAATAGGGTACCTGATTTATTCACGTCTGAATGTTTTATTTGAGTGTAGGAGCTATAATCAACGAGTCGGGTTGTTTCCAGCAGCTCCGCATGTGTGATGAGGCCTCCTGCAAGGTATCCTGCTATTGGGATCATGCACTGCCTCTCGCACAAGCACTGTCATCCTTTCTTCAGATGCCTTCAGGTTCTTATGAACTTCCTGCCTTGCACCTTCCGTGGCACTAATAGCCGTCCGTCTAATAACTGTATTTCGGCGCGTCCGACTCCACCAGGATAGTGATAGTGGATGCAGTGTTTTTATTTTCAGAAAAATCGTTTTGGAGTGTTGTGGAGAGAGTACTGTGAAACACTGTGTCCTCTCGTAATTGGGGACAGAGTTTCCATGTAGGTACCAGTGTAGGTATTCTGCCCTAGGTAATAGCAGTCTCTAATGGATTGTAATCAGAGAAAGTCTTGGCCAGTTAGGTGGCATGTGTCACCTGGTCAGATATGGAGCAGGAGCATAGGAGCCTATCTATTCATGTTTGCAGCTGATGAACTGGGGAATAGACGGAGTACTTTTTACCCAATGGATTCCTCAGTCTCCATACATCATTAAGTAACCAGCCATCTACCCAGCTATGCAGAGCATCTGCCTGTTTACTAGCTACCGTACAATTTAGGGGAGGGTGTGAGCGGTCAAGACCGACATCTATGAAAGTATTGCAGTCACCCCCAATTATCCACGGGACTGCCTCCCAGCCCGCTAATATTGAATTCAGGCCTTTAAAATACTTGTTTTGACCACAATTTAGTGCATATACATTCACCAAGACGACAGGTTTTACATCTAAAGTACCCCTTAAATATGTATATCTACCCTAAGTGTCCACCCGCCTATCCGTTATGACAAACGGGACCCCTCCTCTTATCCATATTGTTACCCCCCTGGGGAAGGCCAAGTAATTAGTCAATATGACCTGTCATCTCCATTTTTACACATCTTTGTGGCTTCAGAATCCATCAGATGCGACTCCTGGAGGAAAACAATATGCGCCTTTCGTTGCAGCAATTGCTCATAAATCCTGTGTCGCTTATCACCATCGCTGCTTGAGTTATTCTTCTTCTGTGCTGGGCCATAATGGAAATGGGTGTGCTCATGACAATCTCAGCTCGTCATGAGCACAGGAGCACTGTGCCTCATGATGAGCTGAGCACGTCATGAGCCCGGAAGGGGTTATATACTGATCCCAGACCACGGATATTCCATGTGATAAAGTTATATGTGTCTAAGTTGTGCATTGTTTTCTATTTACATCTGATACGTCTCAAGAGGGGGACCAACTAAATTAGTGAGACTTAGCAATTGCATCATGTCAGGGCCCATAAACCCCCTATGAAGTTGAATACCAGGCTTTGCCGGTGAACTAAACAAAGCCAAACTAAACAGAACACACATTTAACTGTAACTAGGCAAATGTTAGCATTCGCAAAAGGGGGACTGGCAGCCAAAACCGTCATAGAAGAAAATCCCACATTTGAGAGCTACTCCGAGCAAACAAAGGATAATTATAATGGACCATATATTACATAAAATACCATAACAAAAGGATATAATCATCTTGGAGTCTGTGTGCCAGTGGAACACTGGGCCACAGCGCCTGCTTATGTAAGAGAGAGAGGATTAGACACTTGCATGTCCTATAAACTATCGGCCATTTGTGGTGTCACACTGGGAAAAAGTGTCAAGCTATTCTCCGAGTATGAGCGGACAGTACTATGTTCGGATGACTCTGAGTCTCGACGTGTAGTTATGTCTCTGAAAGTGATCCCTGCTACCAGAGCCAACTCCTTGCTCTACTGCACCTGCTCCTGTTTGGGGCCAGAAAACACCAATTTGCCTGCGGTCCTAGCAGTCCGTTGTGAACGTCGGCCCCTGGGGCTATGTGGGAGCTTCTGGAGAGACTGACCAGACAACTGTGTTGGGTCCATAACTTCAATCCACTCCTCCACATCCTCCCAGAACTCAAACAGTATGTTTTCTGATCATATATTATTTTCAAACGTGTAGGGAACAGTAAAGCATATTTAAGGTTCATTGTTTGCAGCTTTTTCTTAACCCCTTGATATGAAGAGCCCCGTCTTTGGACCAGCAACGGGTAGTCGGGATACAGAGACACCTGACAGTTCTCAAATTGAATCTGTCATTTTTTCTTTCACCTTTTGCAGCAGGATATCATGGTCCCTATAGTTGAGGATCCTGACAATCAATGATTATGATAATAAACAAAGTTTATTTAGACAATAGTCTATAAACCATACATAGAACAATGGATTCACATAGCAATAAGATTATTAAACCATAATTAATTTTAAACACTCTGTACAAATTTAAAACCATAAAAACAAAATATTGGGGTACTCCGTATTTTTAAAATCTTAAAATCTTAAACTTTCCCATCCTCCTTAATTACCTCCATTACAGATTCTCTTGTTGCTTTCAAAAACTTCCTCAGCGCAATTGTAATATCCAAGAAAGACATTTCTGTAAGGAGATTAACAGCCTCCGCACGGGTATTCACCTTGTACTTTAAAAATATTGGGCGTAAAAACACTTTTCGAACAGCTAAAATCCATGTACAGTCAAGCAATATATGTAAAATATCATTTCTTACTCCTAGGCCACATTTACAAATACCATCTGGTTGGATCAGGGCTGTTTTTATTTTACTATCAATCTTCCATGGATTTAATCCCACCGAACCTTCATGATTTCGTATCTTAGCCATTTATTGGGCAACAAATCCAAATATGGGAACCAGGCCTCCTTTTCCCATTCATTCCTTACCCAGTTAACTGATTTATTTAGCTTCAAGTACTCCAGATCTTGTGATCGAAAGAGTAAATCCAATGAAGGTTGTTCGAGGTTCAATTTTAAGTGCGCAGCTACTAACTGGAGGGTTTTCCTCACATCCCGTGCCCAGCGTAAGCTGCTTGCTTGTATTTCCTCTCGGCACCAAATTGAAACCTTCTGTTCCCCACCAGGCGCCTGACGGTTCCAGAATCTTAGCAAGGACATTTGTGACTTTACATCCCATGCCGTCAGTCCTACCTCCAATCTGATTGCTTGTATCATGGAACCGTTAGGTAAAGACAGCAACATTTTGAGTATCCTTCCTTCTTCCCGGTCCCACCCCCTTTGCCACTCAGATAGAGCACTTCTGCACCATAAAGGACTTGTGGGAGGATCATAGCTTCAAATGTCTTTAATATTGGTCTGTGTGACATGTCACTATAATCTTTATTACATTTTTTCAATCCACAGACTAATGAAAATGCCTTTGAAGTTTGTGCCACCACGTGGGTATTCCACTTTAATGCGCTGTCAAACCAAAGGGCTAGATATTTATATTCGCCTACATCTAATTTGTCCTGACCTAAAAACCAATTTAAATTTTTTTACCCTCTTTCTGAAACATAGGATCTTTGTTTTCTCCATATTCACAGTTAAAAGCTTTTTATCACAGTACTTTTTAAAAACATTTAATTTCCTTTGGAGGCCCCTTTCCGTTTGGTCCAAGATCACGAGATCATCAGCATATAAAAGGCAGGACACTTTATTACTGTTCATGCACGGGCTCACACTCTTTTCGACTTCCAAAACTGCAGGAAGATCTGCAAAGAAAATTGAAAAAAGCAAGGGTGCCAAAACGCACCCGCGTCTCAGGCCATTCTTTACAGGAATTTTCTGGGTTAATGAGCCCTTTGAATCTCTAATGACCTGGGCCCAATTGTCACTATGTAATTCTTTTAAAATATTCATTATGCCCTCCGACATTGCATAGTTTTCTAGCACTTCCCAAAGGCTACTTCGGTCCACTGAGTCAAAAGCCGCCCGGAAATCAATGAAACAGCAAAATAATGTGCCATTTTGTTCTATCGATTTCCTGGCTAATGTCCACAGGGCAAAACAATGATCAATCATGGAGTGGCCTTCTTTAAACCCACCCTGTTCTACTGGCACGATTGACCAAAGTTCCACCCACACTTTTAGCTTACCAAGGATCATCTTAGTAAAAATATTTTCTCCTATATCTAATAGGTTAATTAGCCTGTAGTTCTTGGGGGCATGTACATCCCCTTTCTTGTGTAGCGGCTTTATTATTGCACCCTTCCAGTTTAAAGGTAGTTCCCCTTGCTCTAAAATTAAAGCAAACATTTTTTAGAAGAATTCCGCCCACCGGGGCTGGTTTGAATTTAATATCAGGGCAGGCATATCATCTGGGCCAGCGGGTCTTTTTAAATGTAATGTCCTAATTATCCTAAGGACATTTGTTAATGAGCAATCTTGTTTTAAATCCTCTACTAGGCCTCTCCAATCCCTTGATACCACATTATCAGTCCACCTCCCAGGGGCGTATAATTTCTGTATATACTCTATCCAAGCATCCTCCTCCACTACACAAATCATTGGGGCAACTGAAGGTTCCGTAGCTGACTGAATTAGCTTCCAGAACTGCTGTATGTTCTTAGATTCGATTGTTTCCAATAATTTGCCCTAGCAAGATTCTTTATGAAACCTTTTTGCTGTACGGATTAACGTGGTATATTCTCTCTTTATTTTTACAAAATTTTCCGCCTTCGCTTGCACACATTTTTTCCGTAGGCTACGCTCTTCTCTCCTGACTTCTCTTTTTTTAATTAAACAGTCCTGATTAAACCACGTTCCTTTCTTAATTTGGGCTCTTACTTTATTCTTATGGGCACTTACACGAGGCCTTAATTCTATAATTATGCTTTCTACTACTTGTTTTATTTTTTCCACAAACCAGGGTAAGTTTTGGCCCCTCAAGCGACATAACTGAACCTTATGTTGCAGACTTGTTAACCTCGCGATACATTTTTCAGATAACCGAGTGGTTATCTGCTTCGGATACCCCATCTCTTGAAAGATAACTCTATCACAAGCCAAATGTTGGGCTATTCCCTATTCTAATTGTATTACATTATGATCACTGCATTCCATGGGGTTAATACTAAAATCTTTTACTAACTCGAAATTCCATGCTAGCATAAAGACATACGGTGACATGCATCAAGCGTTTGCGAATTCGCAAATGATGCGAATCGCAATTTCAGAGCAATTGCGACCGCAATTGGCAGTGTTGAAATGCATCAACCAAAGATTTGCGAAAATCGCTAAATAATCGCAAATAAAGAGGAATCGCAAAAAATAAACAGAGAATTTAATTGCGATTCCTTATTTGCGAATCGCAATTACCAATTCGCAAATAAGGAATCGCAATTGATATGCATAAAAAATCGCTATTTGCGATTTTCTCAAAATTCGCAATTTTACACTTGCAAATTAAGAAGGGACACTACCAGGTGGTAAAAATGAAAATGTAACCTGAAACACCTGCAAACCAACTGAAAAAGTATAAAACACACCCACACAAGGCCCCAGAGCACAAAATGGCTGGTCTGTACCTGATGGTGAGGAGGATGCGGCTGCTAGGTGCTGGACAGAGAAGGAGGCGAATCAATGAACGCATATTCAGAGTGCGCGTAATTTTGCTTGGCCAGCAGGACGACGAAATATACGATAAGTATAGGCTGAATGGACAAATGATTATTGATCTAATTAATGAATTGGACCCCATTCTTCAACGCCAGACACATAGGACCCAAGCTATCCCAACGCACGTCCAAATATTATGTTGCCTACACCTACTGGCATCAGGCAGTTTTCAGGGAGTAATTGCAGTAGCCGGAGGGGTCTCACAAAGTGCATTATCAAGAATGTTGAAAGCGTTCCTTGATGCCATGATCTCCCGGATACATGCACATATCAGTTTTCCAACCTTAGCCCATGACCTAGCTAAGACTAAGCAGGAATTTTACCAAATTGCTGGCTTCCCACAATTAATAGGTTGCATAGATTGCACCCATGTAGCAATATGTCCCCCAGCTACACAGGAATATTTGTATCGAAATAGGAAATGCTACCATTCCCTCAACCTTCAGGTTGTGTGTAATGCCAAAACCATCATTACAGACATTGTTGCACAATTTCCTGGCAGTGCACATGATTCTTTCATCTTCCGGCAAAGTGGCATGCACACCCGACTTGCAAGGGGAGAGTTTGGAGAGGGACGTTTGCTAGGTAAATATGTGCTACACAGCATTACAAACTTGTCACAAATGCATATCTGAAACATATAGTTGACATATCTTCTTTTGTCACATGTAGGCAACAGCGCATACGCCTTGCGCAATTACCTCATGACACCTTATCTCAATCCTGCAACAGCCCCCAAAAGAAGATACAAAGCTGCGCACATCTCAACAAGGAATGTGATTGAGAGAACATTTGGGCTACTAAAGAGCAGATTCAGACGCCTACATAAGACAGGAGGAGCTATGAAGTACAACCCAGAGCAATGCTGCAAAATTGTGGCAGCATGTGCCATGCTGCACAACATAGCGACGAAGGGAGGCCTGGAAATTGACCTTTCTGACAGTGACTCTGAGGATGAAAACCAGCCACTCCTTCACCGACGTGCCCAACAAGGATCTGACGCAGCAGAAGGACGCAGACGCAGAATTGAGATCACACAAAATTACTTTTAAGGTGAGTAATGATGACATGAAGACAGTATGGTTTGCAAAGTAATTTTTTATGATAACAATATGTGACCTGGAAACCGAGGTGCACTTTAAAAGTGACTTTGGGCACAGTTTTGTTGCCAACAACATTTACTATCACTAAAAAATAAAAATACTTGTCAGTCAGTCATGAGGTCACAATGTGAGAATGGTTCATTCACCATCTCAACAGGATTTGTGCATGTAAGCTCAGCGTTTCTTGCCCCGAACTTCGAGACGCCTCTCAGCAGCAGCATCTTCTTGCCCTAGGCTGTGTGTGGATGTGATCGCAACGCGTTTTGACCGTCTAGCCTCATTCACAATTGGCATTGGTGTATTGATCATGCCTGAGGCACCCTCAGTGACTATATTTGGTGCTGGGATGTTTTCATCACTTGTAGATGTAGTCACCATCTTGAGTGCGTTTGTCACTTGCTGTGATCCTGTAGCAACATCACTGTTATCATTGGTCATTTTGGTCTGCATCGTTGACATTCTACGTGACAACATAGCTGTTGCTGTGGCCAGTGTGTTGTTGGACTCCACTTGCATTTTCAGTTGCTACATGAGTTGTTGATGCTGTGCATTGTGTGCTTTTTGTCCCTCCAACATTACTCTTGTCATTTCCTGGAGACTAGTGGCAAGCAGAGCTAGGTTACCAGACATTTTGGCAATTTCGCCCTTGATTAATCTTGTGTTTTTTGCCTGCAGGCGATGTGACCGAAGCATCTGTCCCTCCAAGCCACCCCATACATCATTCAACTGTTCCACCTGCTGTGGCCTTCGTGCTCTGCGTCGTCTCCGTGTCAACCTTGCATTTGCTCTACGGTGGAAGGATGATCTACTTGTTGCGGAAGTACTTTGTGGGTTGGTGATATGAGGTGCTGCTTCAGCCTCATCATCCGTCTGATAGGGGACCAAACTTTGGACGGGTGTCCTACGTGATTGTGGGACTCGTGATTGGATGCTTTTCGAAGGTGGTGTGTTTTCTGCTTCAGAGGCGCTGCTCAGCTGGATGTCCTGGACATCATTGTCCCCGGCCTCACCATGTTCTGCATCTGTGAGTTTAAACAGTGCACAACTGCATTAATGTATGCTTATTAGGTTATGTGACTGTTGTAACATGAATAAACATTTATACTTTGGCACTGTTACTACACTTTTGGAATTGGTGTTAATTATATATGTGTCTGTGACTGTAACTGCTTCACCAAACTACATCTCCCATGATGCACTTGCTATACCATTGAAAGTGATGTTAATGTTTCACTGCTTGCGTGTGCGCTATGCAGAGCTAACATTCACACTGCTGTGATAGGGGCAATGTACACATGCATTCCTCTTACCTTGGGACGTGTGTGCTGCTCCGGAGGTATCCAGATTCGTCACACCAACAACAGCTTCTTTCTGTATAGTGCTCTCAATTAAATCCTCCATGGGAGTGTTGCCGGTGTGTGGTGGTGTCCCTCCTCCAGTTACTAGTGCAGCCTTCAAGCGGTCTGCGATGCACGCCTTGGCCCTACTGCGCAAATCGTACCACCTTTTTTTCAGTTCGTCAGTGGTACGATGAGTGACCCCAATTGCGTTCACTTTGCTTTGTATCATGAGCCATATTCTCCTTTTCTCCTGCTCAGGCACCTTGAGAGAAGCCTTCCCAAACAGCTTCTCATTGTTGTGTACAACTCCCTCAATCAGGGCTTCAATTTCTGTTTCAGAAAACTTAAGTTTTCTTTTTCTGCCACTTTGAGAGTCCTCAACAGTTTCTGCAGGCTCCATTTTGTTTTAATAATCAGACACACTCCTCTCCTGCTCCCAGTACCAGCTCCCTCCTCTCTCTGTGATCCTGGAGTGAAAATGAGGCTCTCAGAGCACACTTCCTGTATCAGAATGAGGCTTGGAGGGCACATTTCCTGGTTCTGACATCATCAATATGCATCAACGTGCGACCTCGCAATTTGCGATATCGCAATTATTTCTGCGATTTTTAGCGATTCCTTAGAAAATCGCAATTTTATTGTTGCATCCCGTTTTGCAATTCCTTATTTGCGATTCCTTAAAAATCGCTAATAGGGAATCGCAAAACGTTTTGTTGATGCATGTCACTGATAGTCTATTGGGCAATTGTGCGTTCCATATTTAAAAGTTTTCTTTGCCGGACGGTCCCAAACTACCCTACCATTTAGACAAAAGAAACTTTTTTATGGCTAAAAAATTACCCAGTTTAGCTGCATCAGTCAATGTTTTAGTTTCCACAAACTCTGCTTTTTTTACCTCGTATGCCTCTAGAATTTCTGAGTACCACTGATCAGACAATTTTGGATTTAATTTATGGTTAAAATCTCCCAATAACACAATCAAGTCATTCCCATACTTATCACAAAGTGCATCCATATCATTCTTAAAATGTAACAATTCAACCCCATATTCCTTCGATGAACTCCATTGCATATACACATTTAAGATCAACATATATTTATATCTCTGGTCAGTAAATGTTGTTTGAATTCTGCAGGCCAAAATTCACTTACACCTTACAGATATCTGAGAGGCCTTAGATATTAAAGTTGTTGATATCATAGTCAAAAAGCCACCTGCTGGACGACCAGAGTTAGATTTTACTGCTGGTCGGTGGACTTGTCGAAACCGTTCCACTACTGGGGGTACATCACAGAGCCAGGTCTCTTGTATACAAATTATTTCATTCTTTTTTGCGAGTTCTTTCACGGCTTCTTGTTTTAGGTGCGTTACTAGCCCATTTATATTCCAAGAGACCATTTGTGTGCTCCGTGGCTGCCCCATTACCTATTCTACATCGCTTAAAGGCTCATTCATTACGGAATCCTCCCTATAACTATATGAGGGTCCTGCTGGGCTTAAAGTATTACTCCAATTCTTCCATGCCTCCACCATGTCTGAATTGTTTATTACTATATTGAAGTTTTCTCTCCCTACCTCCGTTTCCCTTCCTGGGAGCTTCACTTGTCTCTTTCCTAGCCCCGCATGGTACCTTCGGAAAGATTTCTGCTGGGGGGCCTTAAGCACTAGCGCAAACTCTTCTTTGGGCACTAGTCTAATCCCCTCTTTTCGGATTTCCTGCTCAGCGTTTACTATTGCGGTTATGACCAAGCCAGAGTAAAGCCGTACCTTGATGACGTCCTTACCAACCCCAATTGCTTGGAATCCTACCTGTCTAAGGTCACCTGAGCCTATTCCATTTAGGTTTGGGCAATGGGCAAAAACATTGAGTAGATGTGATCTGTTTAAATACCCACACTTTTTAAATTTTTTACCACCCCTTCCCAATTTCACTTGTTCAAAATAAAGCCACTAATTCCCTTTGTCTACCGCTTCTTCCGACTTTGCATCCCCCTGATAATGTTGTGTATTTAATCTAGGAACCTCTTCCGGGCTACTTTCCCAGTATACATTATTTTTAAGAGGGGCCATCCGGGCCGGTACATTTACAGGTTTTGTGGCTAAATTACTTTTATTTTTTATCACTTTATCCTGCCGGGTTTGCTTCCTACTACAGTTCTCCTTTTTTACTGGAGTCCTGGCCCAATTCTCGGGTCTTGTATTTATTTCTCTGTGTTCCTTCGCTATTTTATGCGATTGTGTCTTAAGCTCTTGTGTTACCACTTCTGTTGGCTCCTTCCTCACCTTTCTTTTTTTTGTCGCTCTTAAGTTAACCTTTCTTTGCACATCACTTCCTACTACTCATACTCGTTTTGAGTGGCCATACTTCATATTTTCACCTCTTCTTTTCACCAGCATTGGCCATCTTGACACATAAACTTCTTGAACATCAGTATGAACTTCATCAACCTGGCTTACTAGTGGGGGATTAACTATTCCACCTTCCCCCTCCCTCCCTTGACCCATAGCCACTGGATCTAAGACAGGTCTTAACATTGAAGGCATATGTCCCCTAATACCCTGTATTTCTCCCTCAATTTTAGAGAGGTACATTTTTTGACTTTTCAGGGTATCAAGGTTTAACATTGTTACTTCTAACTGTCCTTGTAACGATTTTTGCACCATTAGCATCAATTCTAACATTGAAAATGCAGGGGTTTCTGAAGCTTCCAAGTTTAAGTCGAGTGACAGATTTTCACCATTTGTGTCACTATTTTTGTCCAGACCTACCCGGTCATTGACTCCCCCTAAAAGCTGCTTTTCAGTTCCATCTGGACTTCCATCTGGGTTCTGGGCAGATTCCTCACTTTGCCTATGGTCCAGACTGTTTTCCTCTTCTGACGTCTGTTGTATTAATCTTGGGGAGGAAGAAAGTTGCGGTGACATTATTACCCCCTTTTGGCCTGTCAAAGACTGAACTGATCGTTTGACCAGATCTATGGAGTCTACCAAATGTTCATCGAAAATTAAGGAGGATCCCCCTTTCCATGATTCCTCCACTTCTTCAGTTTCCTCCCCTTCTTCAGTGTGCAGGGAACAGTAAAGCATATTTAAGGATCATTGTTCGCAGCTTTTTCTTAACCCCCTGATATGAAGAGCCCCGTGTTTGGACTAGCAACGGGTAGTCGGGATACAGAGACACCTGACAGTTCTCAAATTGGATCTGTAATTTCTCTTTCACCTTTTTCATCAGGATATCATGGTCCCTATAGTTGAGGATCCTGACAATCAATGGTCTCTAGTGGTGCCCCCGCTCTCGGCCTCCCCGTCGGGATAAGCTGTGCCTTCTTGATACAGAATAAATCTGAGAGGCCCTTGGGGGCCACGTGTGTTTGGAACCATTTCTCCATGTAGAACGCTGCATCTGATCCATCACTACGTTCCAGGATCCCAATGATGCATATATTATCTACCCTCGGCATCCTACACCCAGTCAATGAACCCCGTGACCTTCTGCTGAAGGGATTGAAGTTGTTTCGCATTGTAGCATCTCTGCGATGGTTAGGGTGTGGTCTTTCACTGCGGTAGCTAATTTGTTATGATCCCCCTTAAGTAAAGCAAAATTTGTGGTGAGGGTGCCTATTTGATGCTCTATGACTCTTTTGGACTCCCTTACTTCGTTGAGTATCAGATCCAGCTTGTCCTGAGCCCCAGTTTCATTCATGGGTGGAATGTAATTAGACAATTGTGTTCTGGTATTCAAGTCCCAATCATCCATGTCATTTGAGGCAGGGGTACCTGCCTCTTGTAATTTCCCTTTGGGGTGGCCCATGATCTTCAATATTCGACCATCACCGGTCATCCTTTCAATTGGCACTACTCCCCTATTGGGACAGGAAGGATCCAGGCCCAAACCAGTCTTTCACAATCCTCACCACAGTGGCCTCTCTAAAAAGCACACTATGACAGAACAGGATTGAGCCTCCCAGTGGAACACTTCCCCCATCTGTAAGTTCAGCTGGTTCAGAAAGGAACTCAGTCATGGAGAGTCTGCAGTAAGGGCAGATGACAGTGGTCCCTTATCGCTACACTTAGCAATTTCATAGTGCATCTATTCAGCCCTACGTAGCAGGCAGTCTCAGGCCAGATCACGGAGAGTGTATCACGTCTCAGAATTAATCGCTCCACAGCCTGCCACACAGTAATGGGTGCCCTCGACCCTATCAGGTCAATGAGAAATCAGTGGCACAGCTCATCACCACTGCATCAGGGCACAAGGTGCTTCAGTCAGCATTGCCAGGCAAGTGCCACAACAGTCTCCTGTCTCCAACTCCAAGAGTAGCATTCACCCGGGTAGGTTCCTGTCTCCCATGTTGTGGCCTAGGCAATGCGGGCATCCAGTCATAATCGATGTCCAGGCCCTCGGGACCAGCTGCACACAACCGCACACCCTGACCACGCCACACTATAACAAAATATCAGGTGGGTTCCCTCCACAGTGCCGTTCTACATGCCGCTGTGCTTGCTGACGTCCCTTGATTACAGCCTTTTAGTTGTGAAGGGTCGATGACAAAGTTACAATCGCTGCAATAGGGCTGCCACCAGGAACATCAATGAAGCCGCGAAATAGCACCACCCGCCTATCTCCTCCAGTCTGCGGGGCAGCACTCACCCGGGTAATTGCTGCTTATCACTGCTGCAACCCCACCCCAACAGAACCCCGGCCTCCAACACAACTTAGCTACGCAGATTCAGACGTCTGTTGCAGTGATCGCGGGCCGTATGCTGCACGGGCTGTGTCTGGTCCTCGGGGGTGGGGGGGTGTTTCCCAGTATCTCATTCTCGCTGGATGCCACTGATTATTCAGCTCAGCTGATCTGCAGTTTAACAGTCGGTTGAGCAGTTACTCAGCTGCCAGCGCAGGTTCTCACAGTCTGTCAGCACTGCTGCACCCAACGAACTGCTGCCTCACAAGCCACAGCCCAGATCTCGGTCTTCTCCATGTGTATGTGCCGATATGACTCCGACACCAGGATGAGTAGCGCTCCTTTCCCTCTGCACTCTGCCTTCACAGCATTCAGCAGAGGAGTCGGAATGGCAGTCTAAAACAGGATTCCTGAACTCGGGCGACGGATCTCGCTCAGAACATGTCCGCTATGATCGGCGCTAGCCACACCCCCTGGTATCTGAGTGATTCTGTAAGTGGGTGCATGAGTGCCCAGGTGGGTCTATGACTGTGCGCATAAGTCTATGAATGGGTGTGTGAGTCTCTGAGTGGGTCTATACATGGGTGCGACAGTGTGTGAGTCAGTAAGTGGGTGCATGAGTACCTTAATGAGTATTTAGATGAGTGCATGAGTGTCTGAGTGGATATGTGACTGAATGTATAAGTATGTCAGTGGGTATATGAATACCTATATTTTTTCAAATGTTTTCACCAATATTCATGATGAGATTGCGATATTCATGAATCCCCCTCCACGGTACATGAGACCATGCTGACGATTGCAGTATTTATGTGAATAAC
Organism: Lissotriton vulgaris; assembly: GCF_964263255.1. Classification (NCBI taxonomy): domain Eukaryota; kingdom Metazoa; phylum Chordata; class Amphibia; order Caudata; family Salamandridae; genus Lissotriton; species Lissotriton vulgaris. Next base: position 660,391,630 of record NC_141696.1, on the reverse strand, counting down.
GCGTGCGATTAAAAAATCCATCTTGGACACATAACTTGTGTCACTAACACATCCATTTCTCAAACATGGGGTCAGACTATCTTCACCCTGGCCCTTATGTTATCTCTCTCACAAAACTTCAGCCCCAGGAACCATTCCTGAATAATAAGCTGGTTGCCGCAACTTTCAATTCTGGTTGTGTCCAGCCAATCAGACATTCCTGTTGGCAGCGGCGCACGCATCCGCAATTAATCGCAAAATTGTAGCAAAATACCTGCGAGTAGAGATAGAACTATAATTGTTGGCTTACTTTTCTCCAACAATAAAGAACAAATTTGCACCAAATAACAAAAAGCACAATCGGCATAACAACATCTACCTTTCTGCCAAATTTGGTTTAATTCCGTCCAGTGGTTCAGGCTGCAGATTTGACAACGCTTTCCTATGGGAATTAACATTACAGTGCACCCTTTTTTGCACCTCTGTTTCTCGGTCCCCATTGAATGAATCACCCCCAAACTTTACATGACAACCAGAACCTACTTGATACTTTTTGGGGACAATTTCATGAAGATTGGTCAAATGACTCCAAAGGTATAGCCGAATAAAGAAATTATTTTCCTATGGATACTCGGTCCGAACTATAACTGCCTACTGGCGACCAACAGTAGGTAATATTATATATATATATATATATATATATTCATACACACAAAAACATAGAAATTCCGATGTTATAGTTAGTTATCTCAAGTAACTATAGCTCATGTCCTAAGGTAACTATATATATCTGATTAGTATATGCATTACAACGACTGCACATGCTTAGGGTAAGACCACAAGAATATTAAACATAATAGGAGAAACTGCTATCCTTTAAACATATTTAAAATGCCAATGAAACTTAACAAATAGCTATGCTGAAACATTGGTTTAATTTGTTTTAGGACATCATTTTCATAAAGTTACACATTTTAAAAGGTCTAAACTGAGGTCTCACATGCAATGGGATGTTTATTTATACACAACTCAACAAAAGGTTTAGATTTTAGGATGGATATCTATTGAGTTTTTTTTATTTTTAAATAAAAATAAACTGGCTTTGCAAAACATCATTTTAATGTTGAGGCAAGGCTATGAAGAGACCTTAGAAGGGCTTCCAAAAGATTTTAGAGAAGCATGCCCATGAGTCTAATTGTTTTCTGCTCATGTTATCCCTTTGAATTCTGCAGACCTAATCAGTGTATCGCTACCTGATTGTGAGGTTTCACCTTAGGAACTATCATGTGGGCCGTTTTCATAGGTATTTTGGTTCATTTTAATGAAGGGTATAGTAGGCATTGCATAGTTTGAAATGCATTCCTTTGCCCCACCTTTTGCAAGAGGGGTTATGCCAGGGGTGTAGTTATGCAATTTGACTGTCTCAAATTCTGGCATTATCCAGCAGTAATTTCACTGGTTCTTTCTGAGCTGGGAATGCCCACCTGCCTACTAGACATCATAGTGAGGCTACACTTTAATAACTATGCCCAGATTAGCTGTGGAAATGCAGGAGAACCGATAGACCCCTTCCCTGTGACCAGAGGAGTGAGGCAAGGTTGCGTACTAGCACCCGCACTCCCAGATACGCAAGCATGCGGATTCCAACTCCCATGTTTGGCAAAGACACCCTACTTGTCTCCAAGTCCCAATGGGCCTCAAAGACTGTTGAACCAATTCGAGAGGTTTTGTAAGATAATGGGTTTAGAGATTAATGTGAGCAAAACCAAATTCATGGTTTAGAATCCTGGGTATATACCTAAGGCAAATCCTACATTAGCAGGGGTCTCATTTGAAAGGGTGCCCACATTTACCTACCTCGGCATAACACTTACAGAACAGATGGGGTGCCAGGCCCATGTTTTACAGCACAAGCTTAGGAAGGAGCAGGTGGTGGGTGGGATTGTTAAAATGTTGTGTGGCGCCCAGTTTCATCCTTCTATGGCCAGCCATACAGATGTACAATTATAAGGCCATTCGTATAGCCACATATGGAAATGAACTGCAGGGACTCATAAATTTGACAGCACTGTTCCTGGTTGAAAATCGTTTTATCCGCCAGGTAGTTGGCATACCAGTCAGGACCCCACGGCTACGACATAGGATGGAACTTCGTGCTGAGACCATAGTCTGACAGGATAGGCCTCCGTCTTTTGTTCCTTGGAGGAAGATTTGGGCTACCATGGTGCTCATCTGCTACCGGCAGGGGCTTGAGGAAATCCTATGTCATTCTGGTTCATGCAAAATACCATGGATTAAGTATTTGAAATCCACATTCACTGAGATGGGGGTAAAGGATACCTATGCTCAGAAGACATCCCTGAATGAGATTAAGCTACTATCACCTAGGTGTTTATACTTGTAATTCCGCTATGGGACTTTAAACCTCCAATCTTTCCCCGTCAGGTGGAAACGAGGGCAATGGACCTCTAACCAGCATTGCCCAGCCTGTGGTGATGGCAATGAAACTCTAAGAGCATGGGTACTCGCAAACTTTCTTTCGGGAGCCAAATTTACAGCGTGGTTTGTGGCTAAGGGCGGCACCGGTGGGGCCGGGTCAGAGGGGGAGGGGCGGGCTATAACAAAAAAATATTGTAACCATGAGGATGAACACAGGTCCCTGCAGCAGACGCCTTCGTACACTGAGCCACCAGACCCGGCATACACACATCTCTCTCTCTCTCTCTCTCTCTTTCTCCCTCCCCCTCTCTCTCCCTATCTCTGTCTCCCTCTCTCTCCCTCGCTCTCTCTCCCTCTGTCTCCCTCCGTCTGTCTCCCTCCCTCTGTCTCCCTCCCTCTGTCTCCCTCTCTCTCTCTCCCTGGCTCCCTCCCTCTTTCTCCCTCCGTCTCTCTCCCTCTGTCTCCCTCCCTATCTCCCTCTCCCTCCCTCCCTCTCCCTCCCTCTGTCTACCTTCCTCTTTGCCTCCCTCTCTCTCTCTCTCTCTCTCTCTCTGTCTCCTTTCCTCTCCCTCCCTCTGTAACCCTCTGTCTCCCTCCCTCCCTCTGTCACCCTCTGTCTCCCTCCCTCCCTCTGTCACCCTCCCTCTCCCTCACTCTGTCTCCCTCTGACTGCCTTTCTCTGTCTCCCTCCCTCTGTTAACCTGTCCCCTCCCTCCCTCCCTCCCTCCCTCTGTCTCCCTCTCCCTCCCTGTTGGACCTGGCCTCGTGGCGTGGTTCCCCCCGCTACTCAGCTCCCCGTTAGCCCAGCTCCGTACCTAGAAACCCCTAGCTGCCCTGCCCATGTCCGACCAAACACCCACAGCCCGCATCGGCCTGTCCCCGGCCACCTTCCCAGCCCGCGCGCCCCAAACCCGCGAGGCCCCTTAGGCCCACCGGCAGCCATTTTCCCTTCCCGAGACCCCTGACTCCGTGGGCCTAGCATGACCCCAGCCCCAGCGCAGCGTAGGCTCCAGACGCACCAGCCCCCGTTGGGAGGGTGAGGGCTACCCTAGTGAGAGAAGACAAGGAGTTTCGATGGCACCTTTAGCCTCCCCTGAGAGACTGGTTTCTGTCACACCTCAGGTCTTCCCCCTGGGGGCCAGTTTCGATTGCACCTCTGGCCTCCCCGAGTGCTGGCTCCAGACCTGCTGGGCATCTGGGAATTCCCGGACGCATCCTCAAAGGGATCAAAGAACCAACCGCCAGACCTCACCCACGGGCTGCCCCCACAGCCTTGGACCTCCGCCTGTGAGGGTCCGGACAACAAAGGGCCACTGGACTATATCAAGGCCCACCCCTGAAGTAGCGGGCAGTTGTATCTTGGACAAGGAAGCCCTGCTGATCTGATCGCGGCTGAACTGAACCTCGTAACTCCTTGAGCCCTGCTGACGCTGTCGTGGCTCGTTCTTGGAACTGAAACATCGGAGCCCGGTTGACCTCGTCGCGGCTCGAGCTTGAATCTTGAATACTCGTACCGAACCTTCTGAGCCCTGCTGACGTGATCATGGCTCCTCCAGAACTTCCTCCAGAGCGAGCCCTGCTGTTGTCGTCGCGGCTCGAGGAACCTTCTAGTCCGGCTTGACTATCAACGATACCAACACGAGTTGAATCATCCTCAAGTGAGTAGGATTACCAGTGCGGCTACCACCTTCCGTATCCCCCGGCTCGAGGATTGAGAGCTGTGCGCAGAGTACGATACGTACTAGCATAAGAGACTAAGACTTTCCCGCTACCCCCTCCCTAAAGACTTGAGACTTTCTGCGATCCCTCGATCATTGTATATAAGAGTGATAATACCTTTTACGTGATTATAACGAAGTTGATAACGAAACCCACGGTGTGGTGTCTGTTCATAAGTGTGGTGTGGTCCTCGTGTGTACAATTCGCTACTTGAGGTCTTCCCCGGTGGGAATCTCTCATAAGGCTCGGCATTATTGGTGGGAGAGGCGGGTCACGGAGGAGTCTGGTAGACATAACCTGGCCTCTGGGATCGCCCCTTCTAACATTGGCGGCAAGCGACGGGATAAGAGCCTACGTCTAGAATCGTACAGTAAAGCGACTGACACACCACCCGAACAAGGGCAACCATGAGTCTCACTGGAACCAGCAAAAAAAACGCATTTCAGAAAGAAAACCTGGAAGATTATACCCAGAAAGAATTAAAACAATTCTGTAAAGATTTCCGCATCGCTACCACTAGGCTGAGCACCAAAGACGACTTCCAGAAAGCCCTGACGGCCTGGGTAGAAGGAGGGGCCACCCCCCCACGACAGAAAGAAATGGTGAAGAGGAGGAGCCGCCGACCGAAACTGACGGCCTGAGGGAAGAGGGATCTGAATCCCTGCCACAGAATGCCAGCACGGAGAGAGGTCTGTCGATAGAAGAAATGGCAGACCGAGAGCGCAACCGAAACCATGAGCTAGAACTGGCCCGACTTAAAATCGAAGGAGAAATAAAGCTGACGGAAAAGAAACTAGCCGTATAGCAGTTACGGCTACAAGGAGATTTGGAAGAAAAGAAGCTCCAGCGGGAGCTGGAAGAAAAGAAGCTCCAGCGGGAGATGGAAGACAAGAAGCTCCAGCGGGTGCACGAAGGAAAGAAACTCCAACTCGAACACGAGAGCAGCTTGAAAGAGCTCGAAATTAAAGCCCGGAACGAAGAGACCCGACCCCCGGGGAACAGAGACCCTGGACCCCCGGTCGAACCGAAAGTACACATCCCCAAGGATGTAGTGAAGGAATATTATAAAAATGACGATATCCAGCAGTGGTTTAAAGCATACAAGGTCGCCATGACCGCCCACCAAGTACCTGGAAAGGATTGGGGGGCCGGATTATGGGGCCGCTTCCTCAGCGAGGGAAGAGACACCCTGCTGGATCTGCCCTCCCCCGTCATGAACTCCTACACCCATATGAAGGACACCCTCCTGGCTCGCTATGGGCTCACTCCGGAAATGTACCGGCAGAGATTTCGAGACTGCAAAAAGATCCCTGGCACCACATGGGTAGAATATGTGAATTTCTACAGCCGGGCTTTGGAAGGGTGGATCAAGGGCAGCAAAGTGACCACCTTCGAAGGACTTGTAGACCTCATCGCCTATGAACACCTATCCAACAATCGCTTTGTAGAACTAAGACAGCACCTTCTGGATAGCAAGTTGGCCGACCCCCCGGAAGTTGGCTGTCAAGGCTGATCGATGGGTGAACACCAAAGTTCCCCGGGGGCCCGTGGGGGTCTATAGCCGAAACAAACAAGGATCTCCCCGTCAGAGAGGCGCAGGGAATCAGAATAGACAGAGGGGTTCCCAGGCAGGGCCTCCCTGCAGTCCCCCTAGGAACCAGCCAGGGACCCCCCCCCACCGGACACAAAGGCCGGATTCCCTCCCGTTAGACCAGGACCCAGAATAACCACAGCCTGCTACCGATGTAATCAAACAGGGCACTATGTCAATGACCCCAACTGTCCCCTGCTCAAGAAGACCCCTGCTGCAGGTCCCCCCGCGCGCCACCTCACCAGCGTAGCCCTAGAAGAAGAAGAGGAGATGGAGGACCCCGAGGGGTGGGAACCAGCAGCCATGACCTTAGTTTCCCTGGGGGATAGAGAAATGGTCCCCGGAACCTTCCTGCCAGATAACACAGAGAAATACCGACAGCAGGTGACTGTCAACGGGTTCCGCATAGGAGCTCTCAGAGATACCGGGGCCAGTATCACTGCTGTGAAAGAGCACCTAGTCACCCCAGACCAGATAGTACCCCCGGCCTCCTGCAGAGTGATCTCCGCTGACAACTCCGTCCACACCTGTAGAATAGCTCAGGTCCCATTCGAGTTACGAGTTGCAGTCCGCACCGACATGCCCGTGGACTGCCTCCTCGGTAAAGATCTAGAGAGCTCCCCCTGGAAGCAAGTAGAGCGAAAGACTCACCTCGAGATGGTTGTCCTACCCGTGTGGGCCTGCGTGACCACCCGATCCATGACGGCCCAGGTGGCCGCCCCCGAGGAGGTGACTAACGAAAACCCTCGCCCCGTCTCCGCCGAGCCGGAGGGTAGCGGGCAGACAGAATGCCTTGACCTCTTTCCCGGCGAAAGCAGCGACCCCGACCCCGGTCCCTTGGACCTAGCTGGTGAGCCAGCCCTGAGCATGGACGATCTCCCTGAGTTGGCCCTGTGGCGCCAAGAGCGGGGCCCTCTCGAGAGGAGTTCTGCCTGGAGCAGACATCTTGTCCCTCTCTAGTGGGGCCACGGCAGCAGTCCGCCGCTCAGGCCGCCGGTGACTAGTCCGGCTCCCACCACGTCTATTGGGAAAATGGCCTGCTATATAGCGAACAAAAGTCCGCCGAACTAGGGTCAGCCTGAGTGCTGGTGGTACCCCTACGTTTCCGCGGATTTCTACTGAACCTGGCCCACGATGTGCCTTTGGCGGGACACTTGGGTCAAGACAAAACGTACCACCGTTTGGTCACCCATTTCTACTGGCCACACATGCGCTCTGATGTGGAGGCCCACTGCAGGTCCTGCCCCACGTGTCAGGCCAGCGGAAAGAGTGGAGGGCGACGCAAGGCTCCTCTCCAACCCTTTCCCGTGGTCAGTACCCCCTTTGAACGGGTAGGAATCGATATTGTGGGGCCCCTTGACCCCCGAACATCCTTAGGACACCGGTTCATTCTGGTCCTGGTGGATCACGCCACCCGATATCCCGAGGCCATCCCACTCCAAACGGTGACAGCCCCTGTAGTGGGGCGGGCCCTCATGGGGATCTTCTCCGAGGTGGGGTTCCCGTGAGAAGAGTGAGCGACAGAGGAACGAACTTCATCTCCAAGTACATGAAGTCTCTCTGGCAACAGTGCAGGGTGACGTACAAGTTCACCACCCCGTACCACCCCCAAGGTAACGGCCTGGTCGAGCGGTTCAACCGCACCCTCAAGGGGATGATCATGGGCCTTGAGGAATCCCTGAGACGCAAGTGGGACATCCTCCTCCCCTGCCTCCTGTTCGCGTACCGCAAAGTCCCCCAGAAGTCCCTGGGGTTCAGCCCCTTCGAGCTGCTCTACGGGCACCCCGTCTGAGGACCCCTCAGCCTTGTCAAGGAAGGGTGGGAGACGACGCCCTTGGAGCCCCCACCAGATGTGTTTCGATACATTCTGGCTCTTCGCAACCAAACTCGGAAGTTCCGAGAGCTGGCCGAAGCAAACCTCGAGGCCAGTCAAGAAGAAATGAAAAGTTGGTATGACCAGAATGCCACTCTGGTCGAGTTTCAGCCCGGACAACAGGTCTGGGTGATGGCCCCTGTGGAACCCTGTGCCCTGCAGGATAAGTGGACAGGTCCCTTCAAAGTGGTGGAACGAAAGAGCCAGGTGACCTACCTCGTTGATGTACAGTCCCCGAGGAACCCCTTGCGGGTTCTTCATGTGAACCGCCTGAAACCCCACTTCGTGCGGTCCGAGTTGAGTTTAATCCTCGCCACAGATGACGGGGCGGAAGAAGAGACAGATCCTCTCCCCGATCTCTTGTGTGCGAAGGAGAAAGATGGCTCCGTAGAGGAGTGAGTCTTGCCCCCTCCCTCACCACCGAGCAGCGCGAGGACTGTCGCCAGTTATTGGGACAGTTCTCTGACCTTTTCTCCCTCGTCCCCGGAGTCACAAGTTAGTGCGTCCACGATGTGGACACCAGGGACAGCCCTCTGGTATGGCACAGGGCCTACCGCGTTCCCGACAGAGTGCGAGCCTGCATCAAGGCTAAAGTCTCCAAGATGCTAGCCTTGGGAGTGGTCGAAGCCTCCGGCAGCCCATGGGCCAGCCCCGTGGTGCTGGTTCCCAAGGCCGCGGCACCTGGCGCTGTCCCCGAGCTGAGATTCTGTGTGGTCACCAGAACAGACGCTAACCCCATTCCCCGAGCAGACAAGCTCATTGACCGCCTAGGGTCTGCTCGATACCTCAGCACCTTCGACCTGACCAGTGGATACTGGCAGATCACCCTGACCGAAGGGGCCCGAGAGAGGTCCGCCTTTTCCACCCTGGATGGTCACTACCATTTCCGGGTGATGCCCTTCGGCATGAAAAATGCCCCCGCCACCTTCCAGAGACTGGTGAACCAGGTACTGGCTGGGTTGGAAGAATTCAGTGTCGCATATCTGGACGATATTGCGGTATTCAGCTCCCACTGGTCCGAACATCTCCTCCACCTCCGGGAGGTCTTGTTAGCCCTACAGAGGGCGGGTCTCACCATTAAGGCCAGCAAATGCCAAATCGGACAGGGGTCCGTGGTCTACCTGGGGCACCAGGTCGGCAGCGGCCTCGTAGCACCTCTCCAACCCAAGATCGATGCGATCATGGCCTGGGAGGCCCCCTCCACCCAGACGGAGGTACGGGCGTTCCTCGGGCTCACGGGGTACTACCGAAGATTCATAAAGGGGTATGGCAGCATCGTAGTGCCCCTCACGGAATTGACCTCCAAAAACCAGCCGAAGAAAGTTAGCTGGACCCTCGCCTGCCAATAGGCGTTTGAAGCCCTGAAGCATGCCATGTGCACTGCCCCTGTGTTGCACGCCCCCGACTACTCCAAAGAGTTCGTCGTCCAGACGGACGCATCCGAGCATGGCATCGGGCCGTCCTGTCCCAATTGAACGAGAAAGGCCTAGGTCAGCCAGAGGCCTTCATTAGCCGGAGGTTACTCCCTCGAGAACAAAGGTGGAACACCATCGAGCGGGAGGCCTTCTCGGTGGTTTGGGCCTTGAAGAAGCTGAGGCCCTACCTGTTCGGTACTCACTTCTGGGTCCAAACAGACCACCGACCCCTCCGGTGGCTAATGCAAATAAAAGGGGAGAACCCCAAATTGTTGCGATGGTCCATCTCCCTCCAGGGGATGGATTTCACTGTTGAGGACCGGCCGGGTGTTGACCACGCCAACACCGATGGCCTGTCCCGATTCTTCCGCCTCAGTGAAGAGAACCCCCAAGGGGATGGGTAGTTCTCTCCGCCTTTCAGCTGGAGGGGACGCGTGTTGGACCTGGCCTCGTGGCGTGGTTCCCCCCCCCGCTACTCAGCTCCCCGTTAGCCCAGCTCCGTACCTAGAAACCCCTAGCTGACCTGCCCATGTCTGACCAAACACCCACGGCCCGCATCGGCCTGTCCCCGGCCACCTTATCAGCCCACGCGCCCCAAACCCGCAAGGCCCCATAGGCCCACCGGCAGCCATTTTCCCTTCCCGAGACCCCTGACTCCGTGGGCCTAGCATGACCCCAGCCCCAGCGCAGCGTAGGCTCCAGACGCGCCAGCCCCCGTTGGGAGGGCGAGGGCTACCCTAGTGAGAGAAGACAAGGAGTTTTGATGGCACCTCCGGCCTCCCCTGAGAGACTGGTTTCTGTCAGACCTCTGGTCTTCCCCCTGGGGGCCAGTTTCGATTGCACCTCTGGCCTCCCCGAGTGCTGGCTCCAGACCTGCTGGGCGTCTGGGAATTGCCAGACACATCCTCAAAGGGATCAAAGAACCAACCGCCGGACCTCACCCACATGCCGCCCCCACAGCCTTAGACCTCCGCCCGTGAGGGTCCGGACATCAAAGGGCCACTGGACTATATCAAGACCCGCCCCTAAACTAGCGGGCAGTTGTATCTTGGACAAGGAAGCCCTGCTGATCTGATCGCGGCTGAACTGAACCTCGTAACTCTTTGAGCCCTGCTGACGCTGTCGCGGCTCGTTCTTGGAACTGAAACATCGGAGCCCGGCTGACCTCGTTGCGGCTCGAGCTTGAATCTTGAAGACTCCTACCGAACCTTCTGAGCCCTGCTGACGTGGTCGCGGCTCCTCCAGAACTTCCTCCAGAGCGAGCCCTGCTGAGGTCGTCGCGGCTCGAGGAACCTTCTAGTCCGGCTGGACTATCGACGCTACCAACACGAGTTGAATCATCCTCAAGTGAGTAGGATCACCAGTGCGGCTACCACCCTCCGTATCCCCCCGGCTCGAGGATTGAGAGCTGTGCGCAGGATACGCTACGTATTGGCCTAAGAGACTAAGACTGTCCCGCTACCCCCTCCCTAAAGACTTGAGACTTTCGGCGATCCCTCAATCATTGTATATAAGAGTGATAATACTTTTTACGTGATTATAAAGAAGTTGATAACGAAACCCATGGTGTGGTGTCTGTTCATAAGTGTGGCGTGGTCCTCATGTGTACGATTCGCTACTTGAGGTCTTCCCTGTGGAGATCTCTCATAAGGCTCGGCATTATTGGTGGGAGAGGCGGGTCACGGAGGAGTCGGGTAGACATAACCTGGCCTCTGGGATCGCCCCTTCTAACACTCCCTCTGTCACCCTTATATTTATTTGCAATGCATAGTTACCAAAAAAGAGTCCTGAGGCTGAGACCAAGCTAGAAGGAAGCATCTTTACTAACTAGATGGGTTTTTTAAGAGTTTCCTAAATTGTAACAAACAGTTTGCAGTGCAAAGAGGAAAAAATTCCAGTCCTTAATTGTAGTGACAGAAAATGTATACCTTCTTATTTGTGAAACCGGGGTTCTGAAAGAAGCTTGGCCAGGCTTGAGCAGAGGGTTGGTGGATCGGTATAGCAAATAACTGAGTGCACATCTAGCTATGTACTTTGCAAAATAAGGATTTATGGCAAATACTAAGACACTTAAACACGCATCTCTTTCGAATTGGTAGCCAATGAAGATCAAGAAAGTCACAGAAGATCTCCCTCTGTCATCTCGTCCTGTGTGTGTGTGTCAGCCCTCATCCTGGGCTGAGACAGCTTCCCCTGCTGCGCGCGCACACAGCCGCACCCGAGTACTTCACAGGTCTTTAAAAGACCATTTACATGTTAATTAAGCTTTATTGTATTTCACCTCTTAGCGCCCCTGCATCTCCACTTTGACAATCACTGCTCCCCCGGCCCCCACAGAGCAGAGTCTCTGAGAGTCCGGGCTGCTGCAAAACGCAGTGTGTGCTGACACTATTTAATTTTTTTTTTAAACTGAGGTACGATGTCTGGTACGATGTCTGCACGGTCTGCGGACCGCCAAGGAAGGCTTGCTGGACCGCTGGTGGCCCGTGGGCCTTACTTTGGGTGCCCGTGCTCTAGAGCATGTGATATATTTTTGTCCATCCTATTTACATTGAAGGAATCGGTGAATACTCCTGTTTTGTCGGTCTCTGGGTGTCAGGGAGTGCAAGGAGGCCCTCAGAATGCTGATGTACGACAATAACAAAATGTTGCTCTTTGCTGTGACTTGATTCCTACTGGGTGTATGAGGGGTGAGGGAAAAATTGCCTGCAGCACCTGATGATTGCAAAGGAAGTGGTGTGCTAATCTGTGTGTAAAGCAATACTAAAGAATCAGCAAGCCAAGTCAGTGTAAGCTTGGCTTGTGATGTCTTGGGCTGTTTCTAGATAACTTATTGCTCAACCCTGCATAGCTATGTTTATCCCAGGGTTTAGGTGATGTGTCTAAAAATGTGTGTACATATAAACCCTTACTGATAGAAGCATTTAGTCCTGCTGTGCAATATCTTCTTTTGATTATATCTCTCTTAGTTTTATTTAAAGTTTGGATTTTATCACAAGTATGGTTTTATTATGTTTTATGTCATATTAATAATTTATTTAACGTGGAAATATGATCATTACTCATAACGTTGTTGTAAACTTTGTGTTTGGCCCTTTTTTACCTTGTTTGGTTTAACATTATCGTGATGCAGTGTTTGTATGTGCTTTAACGGCATAACGCCGATATAAACTTATGACGAATTAATACAAACACCAACAAAAGCTTTAGATCTCAAGATGGATATCTACCCAGTTCATAAAAAAGAAACTGGGTTTGTATATAATAATTTTACTTTCGAGCCAAGGCTCTAAAAAGAAAAATCTTTCAGTAGGTTCCATAGAAGTATGCCCATGAGTCCGATTCTTTTCCACTAGTGTTATCCCTTTTAATTCAGCAGACCTAATAAGTGTGTTGCTACCTGAATGTGAGGGTTTACGTTTGGAACTATCCTGTGGGCCGTTTTCATAGGTAATTTTTTCCATTTTAAATAAAGGTACAGTATGAATTGCATAGCTTGAAATGTATTTCTTAGCCCCACCGTTTGCCAGTGGGTTTCTCTCAGGGATGTAGCGATGCAATTTGACAGTCTCAAATTCTGACATTACGTAGCAGTAATTTTTCATTCTATTTAAATTATGGTATACCACAGACTGTTTTGAATAGGATGATCGGGTCAATATCAATATCAATATCAGACGTGTGAGGAGCTCCCCTCACTGTGATGGCTGCGGCAACAGATGTCCCTTTCTTGAGATGCTGAGCAGCTACATGCTATATTGCCTGACTGTCAAATTCTGGTAGACGAAAAACAACTCAGCATCAAGTCACTTCTTCACTTTCTGCACTGGTTACTATAGACAAGTTCTTACACTCAGTGTAAGATATGCAAAAGATACCTTGAGTGAGTGTTTCAGCTGTGAGGGCTGTTCACACGTGAACAATAGAATATGTATTTCATCCACGTTCATTTGGAACAGTAGTTGGTGCCGCACCTACCCACAATGGGGCCGCTGACAAGATCAGAGGCAACCCTATTCCTGAAGAGTGCTAGTTCTCTTTCAGATGTGTTGAGTAACTCGTGAAGAATGCAGGCAAACACTGGTGTACAGTGTGCCTGAATGAAGAAATGGTGAGAAAATAAGAGAACCAGGTTTAAAAACTAGTTTGCGTTTTCAGAAATTGTCTTACCATTTCCGCATAATATTTTGAGATGCTTTGTGTTCTGAGCTGTTTAGTGCCTGTTGGGTTGTTCGCTGTGACTCTGGACTTTCAAACCCGCTTTTCTAACAACAACTCGCGGAACCCGCTTCGCGGGTCCCGCTACCTGCCAAGGACAGGGCGCCACCTAAAGAAACCTACCGGGGTGCAGAAGGGCTGAGCAGGGCTGCGAGCAGGAGCAAGGACTCGATGTTCCAGGAGTTCTTGCTGGCCAATTGAAGACACCTGGCCCGCTCTCCCTGCTAGCCCCGCCCCCTGAGCACCGGACGACGGAAAAAGCCCACCTCTAATTGACCCAACCGCTATTTAAGTAACTCACATTACCGCTGTGCGGGAGTGCGCGGGAGTGCGCCAGAAGAAGCCCGGGACAAGGGCGGGACCGTCTGTGGCCGTCAGGGGCTGCAGGAGGCTGGGCTGGGCCTGGTCCCTAACATTTATAGCCTGGACATCTCTGTTATAGTTTTGTTGTTTATTTGGGACACGTTAAGTGTACAAAAATGTCGTCAGACTTGTTAAGCTCCTTGCCCTCCAGTGTTGGGGTTTCCATTCTTGGCCCCCTGGATAAATATTTTGCAAGGGCAAACAAGGATATCGATAAAGAACTTTTGTTAGAGGAGAAGCGTGCAGAGCGTCGCCGCTCTATAGAATTGTTAAAAAAGAAATCATTGACCTTTCCCCAAAATATAACCATTACTCAAGAATTGGGCAGTACTGGTAGGATAGAGACGGATGCTGATTTACTCAGTACCGACCCTATACCCATACCCAGTATCTTTCAAGAACAGAGTGCGCCCCCTGTCCCGTTTGACAATACTAGTCACAACATTAGTCCTCTTATTGTTTATACCAGTCTAATTGATTTAAATTCCCCAGTTCCCCCCGATTTGTGTCACACAACTGCATTCAACCCTGTCTACTCATTCAGTTGACACCGTCACCCCCATTGAGATTGCTTCACCCCAAATTGTTAATAAGGCTAAAACCAATTCTTAGAAGCTGCGGACGACTCCTCATTCTCCGCCAAGGAAAAAGAGGAAAAAAGGTGGAGTCAAAAGAAAAGGGGAAAATCCACAGAATAATATTCCTCCCCCATCAGGCCCCAATCTTAATATAGTCAGTCCCTTAGCGAGTGATGTATCACCAGCCACCCATCAATTACCATCTCTCCCTGGGGAATTATTAACTATGTCTAAGAAAGAGCCAGTGGAATTATTTGAACAACTTCTTAAAGCCTACATGCTCCTTCTAATGGAGAGAGTTAGAATTTTGGGGGAAAAATGGATCGCCTTTTGGCTGCTGCCCCTACGAGTACAATTTCTGATCCTGTGGAACTCAGAGATCAAACTCGTAAAAATTGCCAGACAAGTTCTTCTACTTCGATCCCAAGAAATCACAACAAAACCAAAGGAATTCCATTAGATAATATTACACCTGCCCCAAATATTCCTAGTAAGCCGAAGATTGTACATAAGCCACCCAAAGATAAGAAACTATTGGCTCCAAATAAACAGCCCATTACAACGGTTAAGCGCACTGAGCCCTTGGGGGCAACTAATAATAAAAGACCCATCTTAAATCGCAGACACACAGTTGACTTACCTCCAGAGTCAGCAAACTTTGTGATCCTTTTAACCGGTGTCCCTCCTTTACATAACGGTATTTTGAACACAACGATAACTTGAAAAACAAAATCATTTTTTGGTTGAGGTCTAACAGGCCTCTTCCTGCACATTTAAACAGAGATATAATCTCTGTAAGAAGATGCAACTGGATGGGTCCTAGACCGAAAGATATTGAAGGCGATGTTGTGATCGTTAATTTTAAGGATCACAGAGTAGTTGCATATTTAAGCGATTGGTACCCAGGTAAAAAAGAGTGTAGTGTATCAACAAGAAATCTGAGTTATTTTTACCCAGAGGCTTTGGTTAGACCCCCTATCCTTCCCAGGACCAACAGATTTCCTAACCCCCAAAATCTAGCTCACAGAGTATCATCCTTCCCTCGCCCCTTCGTTAACAACAATCCAAACTTTCCCTTCCCTTTTCCAGTATGCCAATACCCTTCTAGTCGCCTTCCCCAACCGCAAAATCACACCAAATATACCAACTTCAATGAGTACTGGAATATCCCGTTGTATAACTTTTATGAACCTATCTCAGGGTTAGATTTAAATGAATGACTTCATTTGCCTCCCATTGATCTGGAGCCAACTCGAGTTTGTGCGGGTTTTTCTGACACCCCAGCTCCAGTACCATTTCTAGAAGACGAATAAAATGTAATGTCTTATAATATTGGGGAGGAGAAGCTTTACTCTAATGGAGGGGAACGGGATAAGAGTTTAGTGTTAGATGAGGCTGAGAGCCAGGCTGTGCGGGTTATAGAGGATGTCAAGAAGGAGCATAGTTCATATAGAGGGATTCAAGTTAGCATAAGGGAAGCTGATGTGTTGGATGCTGGTGGAGTGGATAACAACGATAAGATCTGTTCCCATCCCATGACAAATGATGTACCTTCACAGGCCCTCTCAAGACCAAGGGGGAAAACCCTTCTTTATCTGGTCCTAATGGCCCTGTAGGATTAGGTTTGGTCAACCATCCATCCTTATTTCATGGAACATAGCCGGTCTGCGAAGTAGGCTTCACATTGAGGAGTGGGTAGAGTTGGCGAACATCCAGGACATCTTGATATTTCAAGAGACCCTGGCAACCGACCCTATCTTTCTACCTGGGTCTTTAAACTTCTATAAACCAGCCTGTAGGGGTGGTGTGGGAAGACCTTCAGGGGGATTATGTATCTGGCTAAGACAGTCTCTGGGCTATCATATCACTGAGATATTTACTTCTAATCTTGACATCCTTGCGCTTAAGCTCACCAATCCAGGCTCCCAGACGGTAGTTATCATAAATGTATACGCAAGGGGTATCCTAGGTGGCCGCATCCCAATTGGTATTTTTAACGACCTGGAGCAAATTTTTAATCAATTTGATAGGGATTCTTTTGTCATTTTGGGAGGTGACCTTAACTGCACCTTTGAGCCATTCACGGCTAGAGAGATGGACTTCCAGGCAGAAGAGGATAAATTATGGAAGATCCCGCCCCTGGATGTACCACCTATTAAGAAAGGGACAGAAGCAGCCCTTCATTGGCTAGGATTCTGCCATGAACGGGGATTGAGAGCCGTAAATGGGCGAACTGCGTCCGACAAACAAGGGAAGCACACCTTTGATAGCGGACGCAGGATGAGTAGGATCGACTATTTTCTCATTAAGATGGAATACTGGTCCTCTCTGGTTGATATGAAGGTGGAGGATCGCCCAGAGATTGACTACAATCCGCTAGTACTTAGGTTAGCCTTGGATAGTAATTGCCGCCTTGGAGCCCCCAATAACTGTACTACAGCAGATGTGTTTCTGGAAAACAACAGTAGAAGGGTACAGTGGAGTAGAGTTGCTGATGAACCTGTAACCTTAGGCTTGATTTCACTGAAAGTGGAGGAGGTTCTGTATGCCATGGACTCAACGACTGATATAGCAGATATTTGCGGGCTGCATGATAACTGTTTTCTCTTTCTGAAATCGCTTTTTACGAAAACAAACACTAACCCTGGGAAAAAACCCTGATCAAATGTGGGAGGGGCAAATGGTACAACCAATCCTGCCGTAAAGCCCATAACAACTTATTTGCCGCACTAAAATCGCGAGATAGTGCTGGCATACGAATATTCAGGCAAGAATACAAAAGGTGCCTGAAAGAGGCCAAGTCGGCCCGGGATGATAAACATTGGCAGGATCTTTATGAGGCGTGCCTATCCTCTAACCCATCGAGGTTTTGGCAAGTCCTCAAATGGGGGAACTCTCATGATCCTCAGCTTCCATCAAACCATGTAGCTAAAGACGGATGGGTTGCACACTTTGGGGTGCAATTCAGCAATCCTGTCCCTCTAGCTGATTCTGTTGTGAGCTTACAGGAGGCCTATCCAAGAACCCCGAGTCATGAACCCCTCTTTGACCGCTTAGAGGTGGAGTTGGCGCTAAACCAGACCAAAGGGGGGAAAGCTCCCGGCATAGATTGTATCCCCTCTGACCTCTTCAAATCAGATTAGGCAGCCTGGGTCCCATACATATTGAAGATTGCCAATGCTGTGGCAGATGGCGCTCCGATACCAAATTCCTGGCAGGGGGCGGAAATTATTCCTATTTTTAAAAAGGGGGATCGCTCCCTTCCCACAAATTATCGTCCAATCAGTCTTATAGACGCCATCCAAAAAGTCATCTCTCGGATGGTGCTATTTAAAATATTAGCGTGGATGGACGAAAAATCTATTTTATCACCACTGCAAGCGGGCTTTAGGCCGTGCGTAAGCACAATAGACCAGATCTTGAGATTTTCATTAATCTATTGGAAGGTGGTGGTCCTTAATGAAGGGGTGATCTACGCGGCTTTTGTGGACCTTAAGTCCGCATTTGACTTAGTTCCAAGAACTAAATTGTGGGAGGCTTTGTTACAAATGGGTTTGCCTATGGGTTTGTTGGACTTAATCATAAGACTCCATGAGAGGAATTACGCGCAGGTTCGCTGGGGCATGCAGGTTTCCAGTGACCCGAGGAGTCCATCAAGGATGTGTCCTCGCCCCCACCCTCTTTCTTCTCTTTATCAATAGAGTGGTTGAGTATTTCTCGCATACTCCTACAGACGCACCTAGTTTGGGAGGTATGAAGGTCCCGCTTTTAATTTTTGCGGATGATACGCTTCTACCTTCCAAAACACAAAAGGGGTTACAATTAGCACTTAATAAATTCATGGAATTTTGTTACACCAACGACCTACAAGTAAACACTAGCAAAACCAAGTTTATGGTATTTACAAAAAATAGACAAAGATTGGGACATGTTAGCCTCAATGGTGTAAATCTAGAACAGGTAAACAAGATGACTTACCTGGGGGTGGTTCTGGACCACAGATTAAGATGGACTGCTCAGCTGGACGTATTGTCACTAAAATTTTCACAGCTGAGTGGGACACTGGTCAAAGAGCATAGATCATCGCTAACCAAAAGAGTGAGTCCAGCACTCAAAATTTACAAAATCAAGATTAGATCAGCAATCACCTATGGTGCGGACCTATGGGGTTATGCTAACCTGTCACAACTTGAGTTATTACAAAAAAAAATTCTACGTAACTTGGTGGGTCCCCCTCAATCAACGCCCATGCTTCCTCTTATGTTGGATTTAGGCTGTTACCCAATAGAGGAAATAGCCAAATTGTGAATGATTTTATTATGGAGGAGAATCTGGGTTACCCCGGCACTGGCCTCCTTTGTTGAGGGTATAGAAGACCTCAGAAGAACATTAGGTTGTGGCAATCTCCCTTGGTTCAAAGCGGTTAGAACCACCTTGTCAGATATGGGTCTTAACCAACTATGGACCGATCCCAGGCATAGTATGTTTCCTGGAAAGAAGGATCTTAAAGACCAGTTTTGGGCTGCTTATAGAAGTAGACTGATCATGGATCATAGCCCAATAACACTCTCTGGTAGATTCTTGAGCCATAAAGTGGACACACGCTTGGAGAACTACTGGGACGCCATACCAAAGAGCAGAGACAGGAAATTGTTCCATCAATTTAGAGCAGGAAAGTTACCTCTGAGGTCTTTTACTCAGAAATGGAGGGGGGTACAGGAAATCTGTGTTTATGGTGCAATTGTCAAAAGGAAACCGTGAGCCATTTCTTCTTTGTCTGCCCTGCATACGTTAGCCCACGGATAAAATGGCTAAAACCTGTTTGTCAAAAACTAAAAACGAGAAGGGCTAGGGAAGCTCTAAGGTTGTTAGGGGCGGCAACATCTCTTCCGGTGGCCATACCCGTAGCCAAATATTTAGGCTGGTCCTGGATAATCAGAACGAAATTCATGCACACCATTAGTTAGTTAGAAAGTTTCTTTGTTATTACTGTTATCTGTATTTTTATCTCAACAGCCAAAGATAATACCATGTATCATGCAATTATGTATTATGTTGATTTTAATAATGTATGTGTATTTTAAACTGTGTGTTTTATTTTGTGATGTCTTTTATAGTTACATTTTTAGTGAAATAAAGACTTATGAAACTGAGAATTATCCCCAAGGTGCATTCATGGTATGCAAACAAAGCAAGATAATACACAATTCAAATTCCTTCCAATGGCGATGCCGATGAAAACAATCTGGGTGGGTGGAATCCTTGCAAATACTAACTTCTAGTCCACCATTTTTAACAACCAACCGCTCTCAGATGGAGACTACCATTACCTAAATGAGGAATGGTCAGGCTCCAACAGGAACAGTCCAGCTGTAGATTGGAGGTAGACACGATCACAAAGGCACTTCTCAGACTCCAAGAATACTTCACAATCCAAAAGGGTGAAGAATATAAGCTTCTTTAAGAAGGCCCCAACAGCACCGACCACCATGCAGGTCAAGGAACAATTCAGCAACTGACACTTGCCCAATAGTTCCAGAACCAATCCAGCAGTCTGTACCATCACAGATCTGGATTATAACATTACATCACAACATTATCTAACAACAGATGATAACAACAGCATAAGCCACTGCTACACCAGCCCAAACCCGAATTCAGTTCTCCTCTAAATGGGCACATAAAAAACGTAGATGGGTTACAGTATTGTTGAGTCTCATCAGTGAGGCGCAGATCGTAAGTTGACAGGGAGTGTGGTACCTATCTGTAGGTGAAATACAGAGCAGATGCTTATAACGTTCTCAGTCACTGACAAGAAAGGCCTCGGGACAGTCACGGTCTGTTCTCCCACTATTGTCCCTCTGTCCATGCTCCAACTAGCAGATGTTATTTCCACAGTTGTCCCCCCAAAGTACCCTCAGAGGTCCTGGTACCTAGGAGCTAGTTGCAGCCCATATTTCTGATTACTCTCCTGGTTACCTCGAATGCAATGTCCCAAACTGCTGGGCCTCTCAGCACCATCTCCTCGGGCACCTTGAGCTTCAGTTCAGTACCACAGTCTCCCTTGCTTAGCAATTAAAGCCCCTCCCCCCAGAGACAATATCCAGGGTGGGTACTCTATTCACAGTTCACCTATGGGTTCGCACACCGTGTTTGGGATTACTTAGGATTTTAAAAAGATCTACCAAAGAGTACATAGTGATCCCTGTCGCCAAGTACTTAGGCTGGGTGTGGGTGATTCATCTTAAAGAAAGGAGCCTTAGTTAATTGCTTCATGCTCCCTAGTTTTGGGGCAAACGTACATTGCATTTTGCACATTACTGTATTAGCTTAGCATGAACCTAAACTGTTTTTTATGCAGAATCATGGACATTTGTTCATCTTTAGGTGGCAGTTTTGCTGGAGCTTATTTTAACAGTTTTTAGCTATTTATTATATAATTATGAATTTTAATAGGGAGGACTAACTATGTTATTGTATAAACTTATTTTTATGTCCAAATATGTTTATATTTTGTATATATTCTTCACCTCTATGTATTATAGTATTGTCTTTTGTGATTTTAAATCGAAATAAAGACTTTTAGGGCGAAACCATGGTCCTTGTCATAAAGATAGTTCACTTAAAGTTAAGGACCAAAGACGTAGACTGAAATGGGACAGCATAATCCCAGAACCCTTTGTTCAAGAAATTCTATTAGAGGCAGAGGAAGAGGTCGGAGTGTGTCTATCTAGTGAAGCTAATGATGGGGAAGTGATCCTTGCATTTGGCAGCATATGTAGCAAGATAAATGGCAAGCTCTCTGTGATCAGTAAACCCAAGATGAAACCTCTTAAAAGATGGTTTGATCACAGTTGCTCCAATGCACATTCTGCATTGCTTAATGCTCTTAAAACCGACCCAAAAGATCGAGACCTCATCAGGACAAGTAGAGCTTTATATAAAAAGGCCATTGCAGAAAGGAAGAAACAGCTTAAAGATGAAGCCTGGGCACAACTCACAGATCTAGCCATAATAAAAAACAGTGGAGAGTTCTGGAGGATTGTTAACCAACCCCTTCTTACAGGCGAGGATAACTCCCCCCTAGAAACTAATATCCCAGATGAGGGCTGGATTAAACATTTCAGAGATATATACTCAGACCATTATCATGTAGAGAATGGTGCACAGGAAGCGTCTACTATTACATCAGGTAATCATTTGCACTTTGAAGTTGAGGAAGTTTTAGCTGCTATTGATTGTACTCTGACTAAAAAGGCACCGGGTCCAGATGGTGTTCCTGCCGATGCCTTTAAATGCTTCCCTAACTTCTGGTCAAGACTGCTTTGCAGGGTCTTCAATGCTTTAAACCGTGACAATATTCCTAAGTCATGGAAAACTTCAATAATTATTCCTGTCTTCAAAAAAGGAAATAGGCAGGATCCTGCATGCTATAGGCCAATTTCACTGATAGACTCCTCAGTTAAGATTCTAGGGAGAGTCATATTAGTGAAATTGAATGAATGGGCCACAGAGAACAACATCTTGACTAATGTGCAATATGGGTTTAGACCCAAGAGAAGTACCCTGGACCAGTGTCTCAACCTTCATCTACTGATTGAGAAATATACCAGGGCCAAGGATGGGTCCTTGTACCTTGGGTTCATGGACCTTTCCTCTGCATTCGATATGGTCAACAGAACTAAGCTCTGGGGAAAATTACTTGACATGGGCCTGGACAGATCCATAGTCAGCTTATTGGCTGACCTCCACTCTGGCCTTTCTGCCAAAATTAGAGTATCTACTAATGGAAGGTGCACAGACGTTTTTGCATCTGAAAGGGGAGTCAGACAGGGTTGCATACTGGCACCACTGTTGTTCACGCTATATGTGAACGCTCTGGAGCCCGCCCTCAGGGGTGTGACAAGCGACATCCCACGTGCAGGGGAACAGGGCATACCAGTTCTCCTTTACGCGGACGATGCGGTTCCCCTTGCTCGAACCGGGGTGGGGCTCCAACGACTTTTGGACGCCTTTGAATCCTTTATGGGTTCCCTTGACCTGAAAATAAATGCGAAAAAATCTCAGGTTATGCTCATGGGCCGGGCCTCAAGGAAATCTTTCCACAAAACCTTTTTCTGTGGCCAGGAAAAGCTTGTACGCGTCACCTCTTTTCCCTACCTGGGGATCACCTTTGATGAGAAAGGTAGTTGGGGTCCCCACGTAAAAAGCAGAGTAGCCATGCTGGCCAGAACTTCTGCTGCCCTCCATGGGTTTTCTAAGAAACTGGGGGGTAGGCCAATTGCAGCTGTCAGTAAAATATACAAAGCTAAATGCATCTCAGTTGCATCATATGGTGGCTCATTGTGGGGTTATAGGGGAGTCGATCCCATACAGACAGCGGAAAATACATTTTTTAGATCTGTTTTGGGCGTCCCACAGTCAACCCCGTCCTATACCGTCCATATGGAATTAGGGGAAGGCTACATCGCAGATCTGATTAAAACTGCACCCTTAATTGCCTGGTTTAGGACGTGGCTTAATACAGAAATCCCCCTAAATCATACCATAATGAGGGACTGTTTGACCCTAGATAATGTACATAGGATTAGGTGGTTGATGTATATCAAGGATAGCTTTTCCAGGCTGGGGAGGCCTGAACTATATTCTGTCATTGATTCTATTACATCCAAAGACATTGTTTACACCAAGGTGGCTATGAAGGAGCTCCTATCCCTGGAGAGGGAAGAAACCGAGCTGAAGAAACCCTGTGTCAGGGCCAGTCTTTTGTTGGCTATACCTAATGGTCCTGACAGCTACCTTAATGTGGTGACCCATCCCTACCACAGGTTTATTTTAACTCGTTTTCGATTTAATTTGATTCATTTTAATTTGGGTTTTTATCCTGTGTGGAGTACCCCTGAAAAGGCTCCGCCCTGTTCTTGTGATCATTTTTCTGAGCAAAGTACAATGCATTTTATAATGTTCTGTAGTTATTACAACGATGCTCGAAAGTTGTTTCTTGTACCTATACTCAAGGAAGCAGGATTTATTCTAGTCAGACCTGCTCTTATTTACTTGCAAATGTTACAAACTCCCAGGATCATGTTTCATGTGGCTAGTTTCCTGGTGAGAGCTATAAGAAGCAGGAACACCAGACTTAAAAATGTGCCTACTTCCTTATGTAGCTAGCACTTTGCACCTTGTATTAATCTTTTACTTATGAAATGTAACATGGAGTACAATGATTTTAACTAAAATGTTTTTTAACTGTTTTTACTCATTGTATTTGTAGTTTGTGATTTTATGCCATTGTCTTTGTATGATATTAAGTTATCGCAATAAAGTATTTTGACTGACTGACTGACTGATTAGCAGAGGAGATTGAGACCTCACAGCAGTATGGTGGTGATGATGGGTGCGGTTGTATTTAAACTGTACTTAGGCAATGGTTCCCGCTTGGTTTTCTGACTCCGAAAAAAAAAAACAGCCGTGTGGCTTAGCTCTGTCATTTCTTAAGATAAAGGTCAGTGCAGAGCACATGCATATTAGTAGAACACTGATTGAACTATCCAATGTAACAAACGTCTTATGAAGATTGCACATTATGTTTACCACATTTGGACAATATGCATTTGGGGTACTATTACAATTTGGAGACTAGGCTTAGATGTGAAATTTGCACGTTTAACTGTTAACATGTGTTTTCCTATGTGCCAATCCGTTTTTGTAGTCGGAAAATTAAATCTCTATTAAATAAAAAAAGTTTGATCTCAGGGCTACCATCTAATATATCACCAACGTTTAACATCCAGTACAATGTTTTTGTGGTGATGCCTTTAACATGACGGTTTGTCAATACGTCATGGAATGTTTGCATGTAATAAGTTAAGAAGATTCTATGGTGGCAGTTATCTCTGAGCACCTGCTGTATGGAAGTATATTACTGCTGTTAATAAACGATTCTGATTACTGACGCATTTCCTGAGAAGGATATCAGGGCAATATTTGGCGACGAGGGTGGAACACTGGCGTTTTTGACCTGGATATGAGCTTAAAAACCTGATTTGATGATTTTTCTGCATACTCGATTGAGTTCTTCAGTGAGCGCTTTGTTAATCTTGACCACCAAACTTTCATTAACGGACTAAACATTTTTCTTTCGTATTTCAAAGCCTATTCAGAACGTCACCCTTTGAAGGTTCGTAGCACACAATGTTGGGGTTTTAGAGATTTTAAACAGTACACAGCTGGGCATATACAATTTTCATACAGAAAATATCTGTTTTTCTACACAGTAAACACAAAAATAATGTGCCGAAACAGTGTTAGTTTTCGTTACTTTACGTTTTTTTTTTATTTTCAGAGGAAGCTTGTTGCTGCTTGCAGTCTCTTAGATTTAGTCAAAGGGCAACATCGCTCAAGTTCAACAATGTCCAGCTTGCTCGTATCACTTTGTTCAAAACGATGCGCTCAAAATCTATGTTTTAATTACTCGAATTATTTAACATAGTGAGAGGAACAATATGTGTATCACTCGGGAGCATGTTGCTTATCAGACAGAAAAAGTTTTAAAAAGATTTTCTTATTGGCCTGAACAGTTAATGACCTGCCAGCCACCAATCAGCACCCGACACTGTGAAAATGCATGCAGTGTGAGCGTATGTAAACGCCTTTGCCTTTCAAGAGTGCTCGTCGAAACGAGTGTCAGTATACTTATGGTCAGATAATTGGGAAAAATTACAACATCCCATACTCAAATTTCCAGATACATATACAGCTATTAGTCACCCAGGGCCCGATCCACAGAACTAACTTAAGACAAAATCCTAAACGTACTACTTTTGGTATTCACAGAAGTTAGGATTTTGTCTTAAGGTTGTCTTAAAACAGACTTAAGACAAAGTCCTAACTTAAGTCTGTCTTAAGACAAACTTAAGACAAAATCCTAACTTCTGTGAATACCAAAAGTAGTAAGTTTAGGTTTTTGTCTTAAGTTAGTTCAGTGAATCGGGCCCCTAGAGCCCCCAATATGTAGATTGCACCAGTGCTTATTCAATGTTATGACGCCATTTCTGGATTCCTCTAATGGCAATGGGGCCAGTGCAACATTGCACTAACATTTCTTCTATCTGACTAGTACAGGAATATCCAAATAACCAAGACACTATGGAGCACAACCAATGGAATGCTCAACCAACTGACTGACTTCTCAAAGCTTGGCTCTTCTACCAATAATTTGGGTGGAACACATGCAAGTCTAAGTATATTCCCTCTGGCTTTATTAACAAACGAGAAGTACTTTAAGACTTCCACTACTAATCTTACATTTACCATAAATAAACAAATAAAATCAATTATTGGCCATATTTTTATAAAGACTTGGGGCAGTATGCTAGACTGTCTTAATGTATTCAGTCATAATAGCTAAGCATGACATTTCAATTAGGTAGTAACAATACATTGTGATATTCTTTGCATTTACCTGCATGTTGGCTACAATGTAGAATCTGATACATTTTTGTTGACTGATTGCATTCTGTGTGTATATTTTTGGCAGATAACTCACCTCATAAATAGCTGCCCACGAAAACAGCAGTAGTAATTGCGCTGCGTGTATCGATTCTTTTAGGTGAATTCTATAGACTGCGTCAGGTAATAAAACGAATCATAAGATGTGTTTCCTTAAGAAAGTCGATAAAAGGCTTTCAAACCAATGCCTATGAAGAAAGGCAACAGGATATTCTGCTCGACTTTAATATTAAGGCAGTAATTGAAACCAAGTATGATGATTATAACGCAGAGCCTGTGAGGATTCGGGCATAAAAAGCTCTGACTATTTATTTAGAAAAGATGAATGCGTTAATGATTTCTATCTGCTTGGACGCTCCATTTAGCATGGATGGTTAGGGATTTTATATGCACAGCTAAGAGTGATAAATGAGATGCTGTCATATTATAATGTATGGGTTATGAGTATCTCAAAACTCTTCAATGTGCACAGCCTAACTTTACACGTCTGCATGCACTGGCCACAGTTTGTTCTGCATAGGAAATTGAGTACCTGATAGGAAGGTGGACAGTGCTTTTGTTATAAATATGTCAATGCTATTTTAAATGTTTTAACGTCTTTATTTCTAATGTAACGAATGAAACTTAAACAGTTGTTTTGCAATTCTGAGAAGGGAGCACGACATTCTTCTGCTACCCAACACTTTATGGGGGTTATTCACAAAGAAGTGACAGTGAGAGGCGCTAGCCTCCTTGGCTTAACGTCTCTCACCGCCACTCGGACACGCCAGGCTGCACCCTATTCACAAGAATGTGGTGCAGCCTCGCGTTTTCCCCACCCAAGACTTATCGCCAAAACAGGCACCCCTGCACCAGAGCATAAGGGTGTCTGCGGGCAGGGACGTTTGTTAATGCAAAGGAAGGTGTCCCTTCCTGTACATTAACAAACCGAAAAGGCCAGTTTGCTTTTTCCATGTGTGCTGCTACATGCAGCACACATGGAAAAAGCAAAATCGAGGAGAAATAAAGCTTTTCTCCTCGTTTAGCCACCCTAAGACCTGATTTTCTAGGTCTTAAGTTTGGTGCTGCCACCTATTATTGCCGCCCTTGGGGGGACAATTCAGCAAGGAGCTTACCGGCCAGCACGCCATCACGCCGACAGCCGCCACAGCGCCAGCTCCTGGGTGGGGAACGCTGTAGTCTCGCCGCCACAGCTCCAACCACACGGCTGGAGACTACAGCTCCCAGCGAGCTTTGCAGGCACTTCCTGCCTCCCGCACTCTTCGCACCTGGAGGCGCTACAAAGAGCAGACGCTCCCTTGGTGGAGCGGGGGGACAATTCAGCAAGGAGCTTACCGGCCAGCACGCCATCACGCCGACAGCCGCTCCAGCGCCAGCTCCTGGGTGGGGAACGCTGTAGTCTCGCCGCCACAGCTCCAACCACGCGGCTGGAGACTACAGCTCCCAGCGAGCTTTGCAGGCACTTCCTGCCTCCCGCACTCTTCGTGCCTGGAGGCGCTACAAAGAGCAGACACTCCCTCGGTGGAGCGGGGGGACAATTCAGCAAGGACCTTACCGGCCAGCACGGCATCACGCCGACAGCCGCTCCAGCGCCAGCTCCTGGGTGGGGAACGCTGTAGTCTCGCCGCCACAGCTCCAACCACGCGGCTGGAGACTACAGCTCCCAGCGAGCTTTGCAGGCACTTCCTGCCTCCCGCACTCTTCGCGCCTGGAGGCGCTACAAAGAGCAGACGCTTCCTCCGCGTCGCGGGACGCGCGCGGGCGACGCCGGGCGGAGCCCGGGCAGAGGGCGGGCCGTCTAAGGCCGTCCAAGGACAAACAGGGACGAGACGGGCCACATCCCTAACATCATGGGTAAGCGCAAACTTGTGACATCGGTGGTAGGCGAAGTAAAAGCTAAGGTTCCTAAGTACACTACCAGCATCATTACGTACCTGACTACGAAAGTGGATAAATTATCTACCCAGATTGCTGAGTCAGAGCGTGAGCTGGGTCTTGAAACTATCCCAGTGGGCGCTAACACACCAGACACCTCCACTATTAATCCCGTTGGAACCTAGGGTCATTATTGAGTCCTGCAGACCCATCACGCCCCAATCCCCAACTGTCCTTCCGATCCCGGTACTGCCTGAAACAGTGATACCTCCTATACCTGTGGCTTCGGGTGACTCAGGAAGCACAGCAAGCAGTCAGCCTGGGGCTCAACGTTCAATGTACATTACTGAGGAGGGTATCTTGTCTTTACTAGAAAAACTCTTCACGGACAGGCTTGAA
Organism: Lissotriton vulgaris; assembly: GCF_964263255.1. Lineage (NCBI taxonomy): Eukaryota > Metazoa > Chordata > Amphibia > Caudata > Salamandridae > Lissotriton > Lissotriton vulgaris. The sequence goes on along the minus strand of NC_141696.1, from coordinate 660,363,670 downwards.
TCCGCCCTAATCCAGATTGCCACTGACATTACTGAAACTTTAAAGGATTGTGTCAAGGACCTTTTGGCGAAATGTGAGCGCATTAATGACTTTTTAAATACCCATGTCCTTTCTTCATCTTTACAAATGTCGTCATGTCCAACAGTTGTACAGGTTTCTGCTTCCAAGGTTGGCGGTCCGCCAACTAATACAGTCATCACGGCTACAAATATAGCCATTGATAACCCTGTGCAAAACAAAGGGAAAGTTGATAAGGGTATTTCCACACCCTTGTTGGATGCTGTACCTAGTTTAACTCCAATGGTAAGGTCTAAAGGTTCACAGGGGGGACAGGCGGGAATGGTACCCCCACTAAATTTACCTCCTGATGCAACTCCGTTTGTAGCTATATTGGTAAATGTGCCTAAACTTGCTGACGGGGAGGTAGAACATCACGAAACCCTTCTTAAGCATATCAAAAAATAGTGCAATGCCAACTGCACGGGCGAAAGTAACATCGCAGATAACATTTTGACAGGAAGAAGGGTCAATTGGGTGGGCAAAACTAAGAAATGTGTAGCAGGAGACTGTGTAATAGTTAATTTCAAATCTAGAAATGTCTCCAGCCGTCTCTTTTGGGATGATTCCCCACTGGACCCAGCAGGCAAGGGGGTCCGTGCGATGCCCCTGGGTTTTTTCTATCCCCCAGTATACAGGATAGGCAGAGGCGAGAATTCTAGGTCACAGCATGTTATTAATGCATGGGCCGAAGACAGATTAATTTCGCCTCTACAAGTTAACCAATGGGTGACAAAGCAACCCAGGGTTGGCGGTTCAGCTAATATTGTAAGGAACACGCCTACCGACGATTTAATCCTGTCGAATAGATTTTCGGCTCTAGCAGAGCAGATAGATATTGACTGACTAGAGCACGAGCACAATAGCATGAACGCCCTTTGCAATGTAAATGCTTTCATTGACCCATTACGTAGCTCTTCATCTGTACCTGCAAATGACTCATTAGTTCCGGGCAGGGGGAATGTCAGGCTACTTTCCTGGAACATCGCGGGCTTACGCGCTAAGCAGGAAGACCCGATTTGGCTACAAAAGTTAAAAGAACATGATATAGTAGCCTTACAGGAAACTTGGGCTAGAGATAATGCTTTCTGGTTGGATGGCTATACATCGTTCTTTGTCAAAGCTCAGAGTTCCTTGGCGGGAAGGGATAAAGGGGGCCTGTTGTTTCTAGTTTCAGTTAACTTAGCAGGCAGTGTTAAGGAAATCCCCTGCTCCTCATATTATTTTCAGTTGCTGGAAATCCACCAAGCAGATAATAATAAGATAGTTCTAATAAACTGCTATAATGCTATGCAGGGGGGTCCCACAAATTTTGTTTTAGAAGGTTTATCTTCTTTTTTAACTAATTACATGTCAAAACAAACCACTTTTGTTCAACTCATATTGATGGGAGATTTTAATGTTCATTTGTGTGGGCTACATTGTCAGATTGAGGATGATACCGGCCCCGATCATACGACTTTACCACATTTCGAGCACAGCCCAAAGGGTGTAGCAATGGAAGAATTGTTATCATCTAATGATCTATTTGAACCAGGGTTTGCAGACTTAAATGATCGTGTGGTCACATATAATGCGAGGGGAAGTGAATCGATTATTGATTATATTTTTATGTCTCCGGGTCTTCTCCGCTATGTATTGTTTTATAATGCCATTGTAAGTGGGTTCAGTGATCATAACCCAGTGTCGCTAGTCTTGGACGCCTCCATTGGTCTAAGCAAAGGGGCCATGAGGGCCACGCGGTAAAGGATGTAAGGAGTAAAGACCAGGGAAGGCGTCTTAAATGGTGTAAAGTTTGTCCCGAGGACTTTCTAGGCCTAATTGAGCAAAAAATGGCAGTGGAACTTGTGACATGTAGGGATCCAGACATGGGGGGGAAAGAGGTAGTTACCGCTTTTGAGGCTATTTGTGCTAGAGTGGAAGTAGAGCTCACAGCTAGACCAAAGAGGGGCCCTGCCCCAGCTTTTGGTTGGTTTGATCATACATGCTCCAAGGCACACTCCGCTCTGTTGAAAGCGCTTAAACATTCCCCCAGAGACAAGTCACTGGTAGCACAATTGAGGAAGAAATATGCTGTGGCGGTAAAGACTCGGAAAAAGGTCATTAAAGTAGAAGCCTGGGACTCTTTAATGGATTCTACTACCCTCAAACAAAGTTCTAAATTCTGGTCTATAATTAATAATCCTCTATTTGCCCAATCAAAGAACATAGATCTTGAAGTAAACATTCCTGAAGCAGAGTGGCTAAAACATTTCTCTAATATATACAGGAGTAATGAAATTGTTGAGATATTTTTTACGCCTTTCCATTCAACTTCACTACCCAAATTAAATTTCAGTATAACTGAAGTGGAGGTGGCGATAAAAGGATCAGCTGCAAATAAAGCCCCCGGTCCAGACGGGGTTCCTCTGGATCTCTATAAATTAAACCCTGAGATGTGGGCAGAGATATTAGCCAATGTTTTAACTGTGTACTCGAGGGGGGTTTTCCAAAAACCTGGGCATGCTCAATTATAGTCCCTATTTTTAAAAAAGGTCAAAGAAGTGACCCCAAATGCTATCGCCCGATATCCTTGTTGGATTCCTCCATGAAGGTACTGGGTAAAGTATTGCTGGCAAGAATTAACAAGTGGTCTGTGGAAAATGACATTCTAACAGATGTCCAGTATGGGTTCCGTACAGGAAGAGGTACAGAGGACCAATGTTTAAATCTCCATATGATAATATCAAAATATACAAGGGCAACAAAGGGGTCAATTTTTGTTGCATTTATGGACCTGTCCACGGCCTTTGATTTAGTTAATAGAGCTCGGCTGTGGTCAATGCTGTTAAAATTGGGACTTGATCCTCCTCTTGTACACTTTCTGGCTGAACTTCATAAAGACTTAAAAGCATCAATCAGAATGGACCAAGAAGGAAATCGCACAGATTGGTTCAAATCGAGCAGGGGTGTACGGCAAGGCTGCATCCTTGCCCCCATGCTGTTTACTTTATATATAAATTCATTAGAGAAAAGCCTTTTAACTGCTACTTTGGACACACCGCGTGCAGGGGATACCCGCATCCCCGTTCTCCTGTACGCGGATGACGCTGATTTGATAGCTTGGACACATTTAGGCCTGCAGAGACTTCTAAATGCATTTAGTGAATTCATGTCCTCACTTGACTTAGTGGTAAACAACTCTAAATCCCATGTTATGGCATTTGGGGCTGTCAAAAACAACACCAAATCTTTTTATTGTAATGATGAAGTGATCACTAATGTCAAAGTTTTTACTTACCTTGGTGTAATTCTTGATACTAAGGGTAGCTGGATCCCTCAAATTACAGCAAAAACCAAAGCGGTGAGGAGCTCGGCAAATGCAATTCTAAGTTTTTCAAGGAGACTTGGAGGGAAGCCGAGCGGTGCATTATTAAGCTTGTACAAGGCAAAAACTTTGGCAATAGCCAGGTACGGAGCGGTCTGTGGGGCTATGTGAACAGTGAAACCATCCAAAGGGAGGAAAATAAGTTCCTTCGGTCTATACTAGGGCTCCCCCAATCGACAGCCACATTCTCAGTTCATCAGGAGCTTGGTTTAGGGTACATTGCTGATATCCTTTCAATGGCACCTATTCTTCTATGAATTAGGACTTGGACCAATAACAACCTAGGGCTAAATCATAAAGTACTGATGGACTGTTTAAAATTGGATACATTTAAAGATATTGCTTGGTTGTCATACATTTATAAGTGCTCTTTGGAACTTGGTCGTCCTGAGATATTTTCCGCCCCTCTGGGTTTGAAAAAATCTGATTTAGATTGGGTTAAGCTTAACTTCTCTAAACTGAAGACTTTGGAGAGAGAGGAACATCAACTTACAAAGCCCACAGTTAGAGCCCATTTTTTGACCATTACTTGCCTAGCTATTCAACCGGATCTTGCCATAGTTAACATTCCTTTCCACAGGTGGCTTCTGGTCAAACTTCGGTTTAATCAGATTTATACAGTTCTTTGTGACAGCCATGGTTGGTTCAAGCAGGAGGATGCACCTGTGTGTAATTGTGACAATTTCTCACTGCAAGACAATATGCACCTAATGCTGTTCTGCCATTTTTACAATATGCCTAGACAGAAGTATGTGGTGCCTATATTGAAGGACAAAGCTTTTCTTCAGGCAAAACCAGCTCTCCTGTATCTACAAATGTTAGACTCACCTTTGGTTATGTTTAGCGTGGCTAACTATCTTGTTGCGGCTGTCAGGATCAGGAGGAGGCGATTGCAAATGTAATAGGGGGTCCGTACTGGAGGTTGAAATGTGTTCTTTGTACTTGTAAAATTTTTAGCTGATAATTACTTTTTTAGCTGTTTTTAAAGTATATATGTAATTGTTATTGGTGTATGTAATTTTTTATGAAATTGAACTGCCCTTTTAAATTGATTGTAGTATGCTTTTATGATTTTTAACTAAATCGAATAAAGTGGTTTTTGACTTGACTTGACTTGACTATTGCCGCCCTTGATGATAGGCGGTAACCTCAAACTCAGTGGGTGTTGCAGTGGTACGCCCACCGCAACACCTACTACATGCCCCCTTTCACGCTATGTTTAGCGTGAAAGGGCCCTATTCTCAAGGCAACGTTAAGCCACCTAATGTGGCTTTAACCCACGTTAAGTGGGTTAACGCTGCCTTGAGAATAGGGCTCTGACCCTAGCGCCACGGGTACGCCAAAAAAATGTGACTTTCGCGTGGCGATAGGGGCTTGTGAATGTGCCCCTTTGTCTCTTTTTCAACACTTTTTTTTCTTCCTTTCTGACGGTTTTCTAATGTTTCTCTTTCTTTTGTCTTTGTTTGTCTTTGTCTTTCTCTTGTCTTCCTTCCTTCTCCTTCGTTCTCAATTTTTTGCCTTTCCTTTGCAAAGCATCTGATACTTAAACATCAGTCCTGGCCACCAATAGTGAACCATAATGCTCTCCGCTTGCAACTACTGGGCACACAATATTATCTGGGGAGAGGGTGGGAAGAGGTCAAATGGAGAGAGCAAACATGATTGGGAGAAACTATTGCAAAGGTTAGAGCTAAAGGGATTAACCAAGGGCCAGATGTACAAAGGTATTTTGCGGGCGCAAATTGGTTTTAGACCCATTTGTGCCCACAAAAAAACAGTGGCCCATGTACTAATACTGTGTGCGAGTCGCAAATCAATTTGCTACTCGCAAAATAGGATTAGCAACTTGTTATAATGAAGGGGCGTTCCAAGGGCATCCCTTCCTAATAGCGAATCCTTAAGCTATGTAAGAATGTTTTGCAACCACACTTGTGGTTTACCACCCTTCTCATAAGGGTGGTAAAGCACTTGCAAACAGGAAGGGGTCCTCAGGGGACCCCTTCCCATTTGTGAATGCATGTGCAAATATTTTTTAGGGGCAGGCGGTGGTCCCAGGGACCACTGCCTGCCCTTAAAAAATGAAACTGAAAAGTTTCATTTTTGTTTTTTAAATGCATCACGTTTTCCTTTAAGGAAAACGGGATGCATTTAAAACCCATTTCTGTGTGCATCCTAGTTAAACTTAGGTAAATAAATAGCTTTGTAAATTGGTTCAATACACACTTGTTCAGGAAAGTACACCAAAAGCTAGCTGACCGAGCAAGTGATTTCAATACATTTAAGGATACAAACCACTGTAAAGTGAAATAAGATATCACGGATCATATATCTGTGCACCACACCAAACATGCACTACAAAGCAGAGGCTTCCGTAGTAAACATACCTGGGGAACACAATGGACACCTCAGTCAATGGCTCAGAAACTAAAGAATTGTTGATGGGGTGGATTCAATAGTTACAATTCCTTTGACATCTAAAAATCGTGATGCACACATTTCCTCAACGTGGTGATTCACTAAACGTCATAGTTTAAATGGGGTGAAATAAAACAATTTCAAATTGCATAGCTTAGACAGCTGTTGATGGATCAATGTTATTTGCATTATTTAGTATGTACGAAAATAACAAAGTGTATTCAAAGATAAAGGCAAATTCTAAATCCTTACTATACTTAATGTTTCTCGTTGCATCGCTGGACAGTTTGGGCATTTGTATGTCATTTAGAAAGTCTAAATTTTCCGCTATAGTGTTTGTGGCTGTGGGTGTGTACACTTTCTCGTAGTGGGCCGCTAGTGCATCAACAAAGTGCTGGGGGTCTGAGGTCGTGGTCCCATCGCACAATCTAAGTTGTACAATTCATCGGCTGGCTCTTTCCTTTCTAGCTAAGCAATCTAGAAGCTTACCGGCTATTGCCCCCAGCTCGTAAATAGTATGTTGTGTGCTGATGAGTTTGGATTTCACCTCCTCCCATGCATAGGCCCTGTTTTCCTGTTGTGCCAAATGCAGCTTATATGTTGTGTCGTCATTGGCGTCTGTGGTGTGATCGGCTTCTGCCGGAGCAACCCCTTGTTCTAGAGTTTCGATCTACAGTTTAAATGCTTCCCACAGCACCATCGGAGAGGATACTGAGTGTTTGTTTTCTACAAAATATGTTTTTGAGTAGGCCTTTACCAATCGTATGGTTTTTAAGATACCCTGGATACAGTGGAAATAGTCGGCGGCATCCCGAAGTGTAGGATGTGTAAGTAAGGACCTCTGGTGAGTGGACTGAGATGCCCCTGTGTAAATGTGTTATATCTGATACCCTCTTCACCCCCGCTGTCAATACAAATATATAATCTATTCTTGAGAGACTATTATGTACTCCTGAATGAAAGGTATATTGCACCCCCTGTGGGTACCTGACTCTCCATACATCAATGAAGCCAACTGCGTTAACAAAGTCCTCTAGTGTAAGATTAACACTACTGGGATTTCTCCAGGAGGCTTTCTGTCTATGGATGCGTCAGTTTTGGCATTGAAGTCGCCCCCTACAATGAGTTCTCCCTGTGGGAGTGATAACAGAAAGTGTCCCAGGGCCGGGAAGGTTGACTGGTGCAGTAGTGGCGGGGTGTAGACAGATACCAGATTGTATGGTCGTCCTTCCCATTTGCATGATATCGCAGCAAATCGTCCTTGGTTGTCTGTCCCAGATCCTGTTATTATCAGTGGGAAGCTTTTATTAACCAGGATTCCTACCCCCCTGGAGCCCGAGGTAAATTCCGAGTGTGCTGTCATTTCGTAACCCGATCGATCTAGGGCATTACAATCAAATTTGTTTCTTGTAGCAGCGCTACTGCCGGGCCCTTCAGTTTGATGTATTGGAGGACCAGCCCCCTTTTGATCTTGTCGCCCAGCCCATTTACATTCTAGGATAATACAGAGAAAGGAGGTGGTGCCGCCCTAGATTTTAGAGATTGAGTGCTTAGAGAATTTGTGTTTGTATCTGTTAGTGTCATATGAGTTAACATCTGTGTTAAAGTTGAGAGTGCCCTGTAGTGTCCATGTCATACTGCCTTGACACATGTCATCAAGTCCATCAACACAAAAGAAATAAGAATGCATCTGTAACAGCCCAAACAATAACCCTTATCTGCCCCCTACCCCCCACACCGCTCCCTGCCTCCATGCATGGCGGGCTCAGAACTACCCGCCACCCCAACTTAGCGGAGTGCTTAATCCCCAAAACTTTGTACTTGCATCAGGGGGGAGAGGCCTTAAGCGATCTCTCTCGGCTCCTCCCATCAAGCCTTTATTTTACCAGAGCCAGTTGTTGCTAGCTCAGTCCGACTGCAACTATACCAAGTACCACAGGGAAATGTTAGTACATGTCATGAGGCCTTTGTTTCTAAGCCTGCCGTCTGGGCCCTGCAGCCTGGGGCCTTCCGGCCAGCCATTTGTGGGCCTCCTCCTTGTGTTGTAAAGAACCAGGTTTTACCCTCTGCCTTTACTCTCAGTTTCGCGGGTAATATCATTGCGTACTTCAGTTCCCGGTTACGCAGTTCTTTCTTGGCTTCTAAGAAACTACGCCGCATCATGGTCACAGCTGCTGTGTAGTTTGGATAGAGTGTCACAGTACTGTTTTCAACCTGTATTTGGGGGGCATTTCTTTCCACCTTCAGGAATGTGTCCCGGTCTTGGAAGTTGAATATGTGTGCCAGTATGGGCCGAGGCGGGGCGCCTGGTCTGGGGCTTCCACCAGGCACTCTGTGGGCCCTTTCAATGGAGAAAAAGCTTGACAGTCCGCATGGCTGCAGTTGCGTCTGGATGAGGTCTTCTATGAAAAGATCTAGGGCCCATCCCCGACACATTCCGGTACCCCAACTAGGCATATGTTATTACGCCTTGAGCGTCCCTCCTGATCATCATGCTTTTCCGCCATTTGCTTGGCTGCCAGTTCTAGTTTGCGGACTTGTTGCTGCAGAGTCGCTGTGTCTTTGATGAGTGCGGCTGTAGTAGTTTCAACTTCTGCCATTCTTCTGCTCATCTTGAAGAAATCCGCACACAACAGCGTGATGTCTGTGGATATAGTGTCTATGGACATTTGCATTTGATGTAGGGTGGCCATGACGTCCTGCAGGGTGACCTCCCCAGGCTTCGTGGTCTCTAGGCCACGCCCACTATTTACGGGTGTCTCTGTTGTGACCAGTTGATCTTTGTGGTAAGCATATTTGTACAGTTTATTGTTTTGTACCGCCCGCTGGCCTCGTCCACCCATAGTGTCCAACACCCCTGTTGGGGGGAGAGAGAGCAGTAATCGCTACTGCCTGCCTGCGGGAATGGTGTCCATGTGCGGCCTTTTGGTTTTCCTGCTTCCATCTTTCGCCTCTTATCAGCAGGTTATTCCCTGGGGGTAGAATCTGGACCTTGTTCAGGTGTCAATGCTTTCTCCCTTGTTCTGCCCAGAATCCTCAGGGTGATGCGCTGCACCACGTATGATATTTTGGCGCTTGCAAAATAGCCAGCACTCCCAGGATTGTTTCAAGCCCGTAATGTAGTGGGGCACCTTCCCTCTGTATCCAGGCCACCTGAACCCTGTGCAGGAATTGCGTTGGTAGGGCTGGCTGCTATGGTGTTGTGGGTGGAAGAGAGTTTATGTCCCAGGAAGACGAGCCCATGTGATGCTGAGCGCACCCACCTCTGTGCGTGCTGTGTTACACCTAGGCGAACCGGACACAGCAGGGCTACGTGGTGTCCGCTACTGATGCTCCCATCAGAGTAGGTCTTCGTCTCTGGCCGCAGTCACTATGCAATCCCTCCAGTGAATAGCGCTCACAGCCTGGGCCCTGGTGTGGCTGTTCTTTACTTTCCTTGCCCTTTGGACCCTCCAGCAGGGCGGTGCCCGGGAGCTGGTCCCAACCCAGATTGCTGCTCAAGCTCTCTGTGCTCCACATTGTACTGCTATTACCTGGTTTCCACGGAGCTCTCCGAGTCGTCCTGGTGCCCTCCGTGGTTCCGGGAAGTCAGGCCAGCTTCGTCGGCTCCTCGGACGGTGATCAATGCAAGCGAGGCCCTGGCTTCTCCGCGACATTTAGGCCACGACCTCAACACACGGTCTAAGTCACTGTCGGTCGGCAGTTCGAAGCCCAAGCTTTCCTCGATTGTGCACTGGATGTACAGTGCCCCTTGAGGTCCTTGCACATTTTTCCTTAAACAGACTTTCATTATATTTTTATAAGTTGTAGTTCTTCATGATTTCTGAGACTCCAAAAGCTCTGTCGTAAATATTCTGAAACCACATATAAGGTAACTATTACTCGTCTGAATTTATAAAAGTATTTAAAATTGATGTTACAATATATGCATGCCCACCTGAAATATGCAGGAGTTTTTCCACCAGAGGTTCTTCCTAGTATAATAATTCTCAAGGTTGATAGACTTATTTGATATGTTCTCTGTGTGCTATACACTTGATACAAAAAAGATAAAAAGAAGGGTAACCTTATAACCAACCCAGATTTAATGGGCTGCTTAGTTTATGTGCTGTTCTCATTATTTACATTGCCCAGGAACCTGTATCTATTACCTGTATTCGCTTTCGAAATCAGTTCATGCTTAAAATTCTTTTGCACTTGAGGGATTCCTCTTGTTCCCGTGTTTTAATATGAAGGTCGCTAAAACATGATCATATAGCAAAGAGTCTCAACATGACAATCGCGTCCAATACGTGACAATTATAAATCATATGTCACAAAGTGATATCACTTCAAGTTGATAATAATATATTTACCTATGATTATAAATATGGCCTAAGTATATTATATAGCAACTAAGGGTCTCGAATCTCAGGAGAGGTATATCAACCTGCTGGAAACAGCATATCTAAATATGATGGTAAACGAGGTCAAAGAAAACGTATGTGTCCCTGATATAAATTAATTTTATAAGTCTATCAACCTTGAGAATTATAATACTAGAAAGAACCTCTGGTGGAAAAACTCCCGCATATTTCAGGTGGGCATGCAGATATTGTAACATCAATTTTAAATACTTTTATAAATTCAGACGAGTAACTGTTACCTAATATGTGGTTTCAGAATATTTACAACAGAGCTTTCAGAGTCTCAGAAATCTAGAAGAACCACAACTTATAAAAATATAATGAAAGTCTGAATAAGATAACATGTGAAAGAGTTTAAAACTAGAGAAGAATAAGTGTCTAACACATTTTACCATTTTTCTCAACACTCAAGGCTTAGGGATTTTCCTTTTTAAACTGCATATTAAGATATACGAGTCATCCCTCTGTAGTTCTATTGATAGATGGATTGCAGTCCATAATGACAGATCCTATTTATTACGAATGTACAATATATAGTCTAATACAGTTTTGCATATTTATAACTAGATATTATGTCATCATAGTGACCTGATGTAACTGATCTCAGTGTTACCCAATAAAAAAGCATAAAAAATATACATCTTTTATTTTTAGCTTGATACATATCAAGTGGTCCACCTTAGAAAGTGATTTACAAATGAGGAGGATTTGGCAATATAAATATCTTCGGATAACAAAATACAGGTAAACTCCCTTAGAGACTTTGATAAAATAGACGTATAAAAACCACTTAATGGGAGTAAAAAGTTTAGACCTTTGGACTGATACCATGGTAATAGAAAATCTTTAACTATTGATACCACTCTTATGGTCCACAAAAAGTCTTTCCCTATGTATATTTTTAGAAATGTCACAATTTTTATGAGATTTTTTGTAATATATGGTACAGCACAAAATCACTAGAGTATGAGAAAGTGTATGTTTGATCAGTCCACTTAAAATAGATTGCAGCAGTGGTGTTTAAGCCCATTTCTTCAGGCCATAGACCCAGAATTATCATTGTTTGTACATAATATTGTCATTTTGATATACATATATGTAATCAGTGCGCCTTAACTCTAGATCATTTATATTTCTTGCTTCATAGTATTCACTTGTATAAGAAAAATCCTGAAGAAGGGATTTGCCAAAACGCGTTGGTGGTATTCTGCAAATCACTACCGGTGTCTTTTAGTCTATTTTGTTTTTATGTCCACAATATGTTCAAATCTACTGTATAAAATGAGATAAAATGTTAGAAATCTGATATATAATCCAAATTGTGATATCTAAATCAAGTTTGTGGTTGAACGTATTGGAGTGATATATGCAACAATGTGGATTTATTCATGTGCATAATAGAAAAGTGAATGTATAGACATCATATATTTTTGATACTAAACAAAAAACAAAGATCAACAAAAATAAAAATATTTTCTTAAATTGATTGATATAGTGTTTATTAGGTTAGAAAGTATCTAGAGTTTGCGCAAAGATTCTTTGTAAAACAGCACAGAGCCCGGTGCTATTGCTTTTTTCTAAAAAAGTTTATTTTCCTGTTAGGGTTGATCCTTGTTTCAGGGGCCCCGTGTGTTTGTCATAGTCGCGTACGATTCTTGCCAGTGTGGGGCCTTCTCTTGTAGGTTTGCGGCAACAGGCAGCAAACCAGGCAGCAGTTGATCAGTCTGGATCACATTGGATCTACTGGGAGAAGGGTCTCTTTTATAGCGAGCCTAAGGTTGCTAAGCTCAGGTCAGACTGTGTGCTGGTGGTACCCCAGCGCTTCAGAGCCTTCCTACTAGGGCTGGCTCATGATGTGCCTTTAGCAGGACATTTAGGGCAGGACAAGACCTTGAGAGGCTTGTCTTGCACTTCTAGTGGCCTCAAATGTGCAAGAGTTCTGATTCTCATTGCAGAACTTGTCAGACTTGACAGGCAAGTGGTAAGAGTGGGAGGAGGTGCAAGGCTCCCCTCTATTCTTTCCCTGTAGTCAGCACCCCCTTTGAAAGGGTGGGCATTGACATCATGGGGTCTCTGGATCCCAAGACAGCCATGGGCAACAGGTTCATCCTGGTCTTGGTGGACCATGCCACCCGGTACTGGGAAGCCATCCCTCTCCGGACAGTGACAGCCCTGTGGTGGGCCGTGCACTGCTGGGATTTTCTCCCTTGTGGGGTTCCCCAGAGAGGTGATGTCTGAACGGGGTACTAATTTCATATCTAGGTATGTAGAAGGAGTGCGATGTAACCTATAAGTTCACCATGCCTTACCACCCCCAAGGTAACAGTCTGGTTGAGAGATTTAACTGAACCCTGAAGGGCATGATTATGGGCCTTGAGGAACCCATGAGGCGTAAGAGGGACGTCCTCTTACCATACCTGCTGTTTGCTTACAGAGAGATGCCACAGAAGTCCTTAGGGTTCAGTCCCTTTGAGCTACTGTATGGTCACCCTGTAAGAGAACCCTTGAGTTTGGTGAAGGAAGGCTGGGAGAAGGCTCCTAATAACCCCCCTCCAGGATGTATATAACTACATGCTGGCCTTCAGGAACCAAACTAGGCGTATCAGGCCACTTGCTCAGGCAAATTTGGAAGCCAGCCAGAAAGAAATGAAACAGTGGTATGACCAGAATGCCACTCTGGTCATAGTTTCAACCTGGGCAAAAAGTGTGGGTGATGGCGCTAGTGGAGCCTTGCGTACTCCAGGACAAGTGGACTGGGCCTAATGAGGTGGTGGAGTGCAAGAGCGAAGTGACCTACCTGGTTGACTTACGGTCTCCTAGGAACCCTATGGGGGTCCTCCATGTGAACCGCCTCAAACCCCACTTTGAGAGGTCTGATGTGACCATGCTCTTGTCTACAGATGACGGGGCAGAAGAGAAGAGTGAACCTCTTCCTGACCTCCTGTCAGCTAAGGAGAAGGATGGGTCAGTAGATGGGATGAACCTCTCACCTACCCTAACCCCGGAACAGCAGAGGGACTGTTAGCAGGTATTGAGTCAGTTTGCCTAACTGTTCTCCCTGACCCCAGGAGTCATCCATTGGTGCATCCATGATGTGGACACTGGAGACAGCCTGCCTGTAAAACAAACATTTTACAGAGTAGCTGATAAGGTCAGGGCCAGCTTCAAGGAGGAGGTTTCCAAGATGCTGGCGCTAGGGGTGATTGAGCCATCCAGCAGCCCCTGGGCTAGCCCAGGGCTCCTGGTACCAAAAGCTGCTGCACAGGGTACCACGCCAGAACTCCAGTTCAGTGTGGATTACCGTGGTCTCAATGCGGTCACCAAGACTGACGCTCACCTCATCCCCAGAGCTGGTGAGCTCGTGGATCGGCTGGGAGCTGCCCGGTACCTCAGCACATTTGACTTGACATCTGGGTATTGGCATATCACCTTGACCGAGGGAGCCAAGGAGAGGTCAGCGTTCGCAATGCCAAAGGGGCACTACCAGTTTAGGGTTATGCCATTTGGGTTGATGAACGCTCTTGCCACCTTCCAGAGTCTGGTTAACCAGGTGCTGTGTGGGCTGGGGGAATTCAGCGTTGCCTACCTGGATGACATTGCTGTGTTCAGCTCCATTTGGGAGGAATATTTGCAACACCTCTGTGAAGTGTTAAAGGCCTTGCAAAGGCCAGGCCTAACTATCAAGGCCACTTTAATCAAAATAGGAGTAAAGGTGGAAAGAGGTAAGGCCGTCCCCCACTCAAATAACCATAAACAAAACACGACTTACCCACTATAACTACATCAGGAGTTCATTGATCACCCGCGATGGTCTGATGCATCATCCAGATCATCCAAATGTGTTAACTAACACTAAACACATGGGTCAGAGATGTAGATTTAGAACACAAACAGAGACAGGTCCCAGTACCACAGAAAACATGTGAGCACAGAGAGAGCGCCTCACGGTCGTAACTCCCGAGGGGGTTCCTGGTTAGCAATGTCCAGTGTACCCACTTCTCATCATCGGTCACTCTCTCTGTGTAAAGTGTGAAAAAAGAGGTATATAGAGAAAATAACCAATACCACAGTGCACTATTATACATAATGTGTCAGTGCACATATGACCCCAAAACCAAATACTAATAAATAAAGTATTGTGTGAAGTGCAACCAAAATATTAAAAGAATTTGATGGTAAGGGTTGCTAGCTTTTTATCTTTATTCTGATGCTGCAAGCCTTCCACATTAAAAATGGGTTTTCATATACCATACAAGTTCAAAGTGCCGACATGTTTCATTGCTATCCATTCAGCAATTTCATCAGGGCAGTCTGGGGTTCTTAATCATCACACTTATATGTATATCTCGGACCTTATGATTGCCACATCCGGATGTACCGGCAACCATACATGGGACCCCGTGTCAGCTGATCACGTGTCCTTCGGTGGCTTGGTAAAGCTCAAGCCCGTATTGCCGCGTCCCTCCGGCGCTTCCGACGGTCCCTATCAAGGCAACTAAGTGCCAGATAGGGTTGGGTTCAGTGGTGTACTTAGGACACCAGGTAGGGAGCAGCCAGGTGGTGCCCCTACAGGGAAAAATGTATACCATTCTGGCTTGGGGACCCCCAAAGACCCACACAGGAATGGTGACCTTGTTAGGACTCAGTGGGTACTACCAACAGTTTGTGAAGGAGTATGGCACCATTGTTGCCCCCTTGACAGAACTGACTTCAAATAAACAGCCCAAGAAGGTGGTCTGGACTGATGCCTGCCAGACCGCTTTTGATGCCCTGAAAACTGCCATGTGGTACAAAAGGGGGTGGTGATGGACGGAGCATCTGAATCAATCAAACACTCACACCCAGTCAAAAGATCTGGGTTTAATCCATCACCGTTCTTTAGCCCACTCTGCCACCCCAGTTCAGACATGGCTATATGCAAATCAGTCTGACCCTGTGCCTCATGGGAACAGCCCAGCCTGAACTGCCAAGCCTTGTCTTCCCTGGACCGGAAACAAGCTTCCGAGGAACGGTTTCTGGCATTCCAGCCGTCTTCAGCCCAGCTTGCTTGAATCCAGTGGCAAAGTGAGCAAGGCACTCACGTCTGAGCATACCCTGCCACATTTATGGTGGCCAAAAGTGGTACAAAAGGTGGTGGTGATGGACGGAGCATCTGAATCAATCAAACACTCACACCCAGTCAAAAGATCTGGGTTTAATCCATCACCGTTCTTTAGCCCACTCTGCCACCCCAGTTCAGACATGGCTATATGCAAATCAGTCTGACCCTGTGCCTCATGGGAACAGTCCAGCCCAACCTGCCAAGCCATGTCTTCCCTGGACCGGAAACAAGCTTCCGAGGACCGGTTTCTGGCATTCCAGCCATCTTCAGCGCAGCTTGCTTGAATCCAGTGGCAAAGTGAGCAAGGGACTCACGTCTGAGCATACCCTGCCACACTTATGGCGGCCAAAAGCGGTACAAAAGGGGGGGATGATGGACGGAGCATCTGAATCAGTCAAACACTCACACCCAGTCAAAAGATCAGGGTTTAATCCATCACCGTTCTTTAGCCCACTCTGCCACCCCAGTTCAGACATGGCTATATGCAAATCAGTCTGACCCTGTGCCTCATGGGAACAGTCCAGCCCGAACTGCCAAACCATGTCTTCCCTAGACCGGAAACAAGCTTCCAGGACCGGTTTCTGGCATTCCAGCCGTCTTCAGCCCGGCTTGCATGAATCCAGTGGCAAAGTGAGCAAGGGACCCACGTCTGAGCATACCCTGCCACACTTATGGCGTCCAAAAGCGGTACAAAAGGGGGTGGTGATGGACGGAGCATCTGAATCTGCCATGTGCACGCGCTAATGCTCAATGCGCCTGATTTCTCCAAAGAATTTGCGGTGCAGATAGATGCTTCAGAGCATGGCGTGGGAGCAGTACTCTCACAACTGAATGACGAGGGGTTAGACTAACCTGTAGCTTTCATTAGCAGGAGGTAACTTCCCAGG
This sequence comes from Lissotriton vulgaris, assembly GCF_964263255.1. Taxonomy (NCBI): domain Eukaryota; kingdom Metazoa; phylum Chordata; class Amphibia; order Caudata; family Salamandridae; genus Lissotriton; species Lissotriton vulgaris. Next base: position 660,347,437 of record NC_141696.1, on the reverse strand, counting down.
GAACAGAGGTGGAGTGTGATTGAAAGGGAAACTTTTCCTGTGGTCTGGGTGCTGAAGAAGCTGAGGCCCTAACTGTTTGGGACTCACTTCCTGTTTTGGACCGACCACAGGCCCCTCAGATGGTGAGAACAAAAAACTGGTGAGGTGGTCCCTCTCCCTACAGGGAATGGACTTCACAGTGGAACACCAACCTGGCACAGAACATGCCAATGCTGATGGTCCTTCCAGATTTCTACACCTTAATGAGGAGAATTCCCATGAGGGTGGGTAGTTCTCCCCACTTTTCAGCTGAAGGGGACACGTGTAAGACCTGGCATATCTTGGCGTGCTTACCCCTGACTTTTTGCCTCTACCTCCTCTATTTTTATGCTTTGATGGATTGGGTTTTACTGGCTTAAATGCTTTGGAAACTTTGCCGCTGCTGATCAGTGTCAAAGTGCAAGTGCTCCCTGTATAAAGTGTTATGGTAATTGGTTGTCCATAATTGGCATGTTTGCCTCACTAGTAATGTCCCTATTAAAGTGCACTATGTGTGCCTGGACTGGTAATGCAAATGCTACTAGTGGGCCTGCCCCACTAATTGTGCCACCAACACCAGTAGCCCTAAAGAGAGAACTCAGGCCTGCCACTGCAGTAACCGTGTGCAGTTTGCTAACTGTCCTGATGTCCTGACAAGTGCACTTACTTGCCAGGCCTTACCCTTCCCTTTCCCTGCACATCAGACACCCCTATAGTAGGCCCAAGGTATCCCCTGGGCAGGGTGCAGTGTCTGTGAAAGAAAGGTAGGACATGTACTGAGGTGTGTACCATGTCCTAACAGTGAAAAACTCTCCATTTCGTTTTTCACTGTTGCAAGGCCATCTTGCCCATAGGACAGACTGTAGAAGGCTGTGTAATATGTTTCCATGCTATCTTCCCATAGGCTTAAGATGGGGAGGTGAAGTTTCGTGAGCCTGAACTCACAATTTAATAACACATCTTTTTGTGAAGGTAGTTTTTGAATTGTGTGTTTAAAAAACACGCTTTTAGAAGTGGCTGTTTTATTTGTTCTTACAATTCTGTGTGACTCAGCCTGGTTGTGGATTGACTGTCTGGATTTAAATGTGGTAGGATCTGGGAAATGTCTTGACCCAGGGGAGGAGTAGGTGAGACAGCAACAGGCTGACCTGAATCCTGAGTGTAGGGGGAGGAGTAGCCCCCTGGATGAGAGGAGGCCTGGGCTGATGCAATAAAAGAATGGCTCCACCTCCTGCTGAGTGATTAAGGAACCAGACCCCCACTGTTAAAGGAAGAAGGTGCCACTGGCAGGAATACACCCAGAACTGGTTCGGACAGGGGTCAGTGCCCCCTGAACCCAAAGACTTCAAAGACATGTAGGGGTATAACTATGAGAGCTGAAACCCCTGAACGCTGGACTGGTCAAGACTGAAAAGGATTGAAACTTCTTCGTGGTCAAGAGGAACCTCTGCCAAGGAAGAACAGCTTAAGAGGCTGAAGAGAACGACTGACCCTTGCTGTGTGTTCTGGGGCTGGCCTGCAGTTTGCTGATTTAACTAAGGAGAGGCTAAGGGACTTTGTTGTGTGCTGTGTCCCCCTGCTTGAAAGGACTTTGCTGTGTGCTTTGTCCCAAAGTAACTTGTCTCCAAGGGCCCAAGGAGAGCTGGCTCCCTGTTGTGGAAACTCAGGAACATCAAAGTTTACAAGTGTGTCTCAGCGACGCTATGTGCTTGTGCTTTTTGCAGCCTGAGACGTTCATAAGCATTGCCCGAAACCCAACCGAGTCTCAGCGACGCTTTGAGCGTGTACGTGTGCAGCCTGAGACTGCTGTGGGGTCCGTGGAGTTGGTTGGAAAGTGCCCCATGACTGCAGTGCCCTGCAGTGTGAATCATCGTCCATGCTGCTGTGTAGCTGTTTGAGGCCCGAGCTGTCATCGTAACTGATGCTACGGATCACGATCGCCGCCGCCGACCCAAGCACCAACGTGCTGAAGGATTTCATAAAGCTAAGGAAGTCATGAGGTAATCGTGATCATTGTTCGCAAGAGGAATCTGCCCAAGATCATCAGCAATGGAGAAGGCAGTGCCGTAACCTGTCCAGCTACAGCGTCGCCTTGCATCGGAGCTGCGTCATTATCGGGAGCGCCCAGCAGGACGTTCAACGAGCGGGGAGAGAGAGAGAGCGAGGCAGCACATCTCCCAGGTAAGTCTTGGACTCCGGTCCGCAGCCACAAGTGTGTGTGGCCTGGGGAGGCATGCAGTAGGAGTACCAGAGTTCTCCTGTCTCTCTCCCGCTGCATCGGGTTAGAAGCGCTGAGTCCTCAAGGGTCCCAGACCTGCCCAGCAGTAGCGGGCCGCCCCGGGAAGTTCAGGATGGTTGTCTGTAGTTGGGGCCTAGTGGTGCACGCACTAATTGCGTAGATTGGCCTTGTATTATTCCTGCATTACGAACTGCCTTATTACTTGCATTATGGATTGTATTATTCCTGCATTACGAACTACCTGATTACGTGCATTGAGGATTTAATTATGCTTGCATTACAAACTGCCTTATTACTTGCATTAAGGAGTGCGTTATACTTGCATTACTAACTGCCTGATTACGTGCAGTGAGGGTTGCATTATTCTTGCATGACGAACTGCCTGATTACTTGCATTGAGGATTGCATTATTCTTGCATTACGAACTGCATTGGTCTGACAATACAAACTGTATTACGACCTGCATAGCATTGCATTAAGACTGCATTTGAACATTGCTAACTGCTAATTAATATTGCAAGAACCTACAAGTGTCTGTTGGCCTAATAACCGGCTAGGTGAAATATTATGAATACGCATATGTTGGATTTTTATTGTTTGGTCTTACCGTATTTTTCTTCTTGATAAAGATACCGCTATTTTCATACATCAGTGTGGTGTCCATTTGTGGTGTTATCACTGTGTCACTGGGAGTTTGGTTGCAAATACTTTACACATTGCCTTGAAGATAAGCCTGGCTGCTTGTGCCACATCCAGGAGAACACCAGACTTCCGTGATAGTCTACAGCGGGCGCAAAGCATCCAGAGATAAGGGCATCTATCCCTGTTCAGGCGCCGCTTTTGCCGACCTACTGATTTTAAATATCCATTGATGATACATTCGCTGCATGATTGCTCATCTCAATAATAAGATTTTTTAATTCGACATCCTCTGATACCTACTTAACACTAAGGACCATTTATCTATGATTCAGGACCTGATGATACATCAGGAATTCTGACATTTAAGGTCGCTCTATATTGCCCTTATCTACAAGATAAAATAAGGTGTTACTATACCTAGGAACATCCATTGTCCAACAAGTATCCAGGCTTCCTGTTTAAGCTATACAGGAACTTGTGGCCTTACTTCCTGACGAAGGCGTTACAATACGCCGAAACGTGTGTCAAATAGCATACAGCTCAGCCACAGCATTAATCATTGGATTGTATTTCTCAAATATAATTGTCACACATATGATTTGTGTTTTTAAACTTTTTTAATAATGAATATCACCTGTTGAATACATATAATGTTTTTATCTTTATATCCCAAGTATTAAATAAAACAGTTTCACTTTATTGTCCTTGTTTTCTTGACATTTTCTGCACATGATTTATGAGACACATATTTTGTATTTGTTCATGGTGAGTGATAACTGTCTAGGAAGATATTTACATTGTGCTTGTGCCAAGCTACCAGGAAGTGAACCGAGACCTTTATCCTCCTAATTCAGGTACACTACACACATGTTTTTCAGACATTCGAATCAGGAGAACCTGTTTCCTTCTAAAAACTGGAGCATTGTCAATACTCACCAATCTGTTTACGCTTAGCTAGGCACTGCCTTTAATTCTAAACGGTTAGGCACTTGTTATGTCACATTTTGGGTCTCCATATCTATTTTTATGAACACACTCAATTGCCGATTATCCTTTGTTATGTTTGTTTGTTTATTGCTGACAGGATCTAACGTAGATGAGGGTTTCCACCAGTTTTTATATGAAGTCACAAAGAACCATCTCTGTTGAAACTTGTTTTTTGTATGTTTTACGCATTTTCCACGACACATGTATCATCCATACCCCTTGTATCCTTCCCAGCCCTGAGCAAGTCGCGTAATTACTTTCCATATGAAACGAAACACTTGTCGGCTGGTTTTTCCCTCTTTTCGTTGGCTCTATAAAAAAGAATATTAAAGACTGAACAATATCCAATTCATCAGAAGATTCTTTTTTGATTTAGTTTCAACTATATTTTGTGTTTTTGCAATAACTTTCAAACTGTCTAACCACTTTATGTGTGCCCAGGTTTTTGTTTCATAGTGTCCATGCTGTGTTCCTATCTTAGTGTGGCATCTGATTTTATGATGCTTTTGAGAATGTGTGCGACTCCGGACAAACATGTTTTATTGAAACCAATCTCGTGAGACCATTGTGGTGTTACTGCCTATCTGTGGGATCGATCTGAGTTTCCTGTTTGCACTTTTGGCTAAGGGTTATGTGTTACCCACCTGTGATCTGTCAATCTGTTGCTTCAGGCTTAGGTCACAGGGTCTGCGTGACCAGGAACTGACTCCAGGATGAGAGGGAGGCCACATCCTGTATATTCAACAACAGTGATGCGAGTTTGTTATTATACATACATATATTATAACATGCTTTTATATAATCTTTTCCGATATTAACATTTGCCACTCTAGTTGAATTTTCAACTACATCATTTACCCCATACTTCATGATAGGTCACATTTTTCATGGTCTGCTGTATTTCTGTTGTGTCTATTACTAATTCCCTATTTACCCTATCTACCTAACTTGAGGACTGCATTTTTACAGCTGGAAACCTTCACTTGTAGGAAACAACACAAAAATAGCACAAACAGAGCAATTGAAAGCAATGACAGGCACAGTCTGGTCACCCAACTAGGGAACCAGGGAAATAAGTCTATAACCCAGTTCTGCTCTAGGGCACCTCTCTCTTTATTCATGTAGGCTTGTAGACAATGTAGGTGGTGCATGGTAAATGTTAGTCTCATTTCTGAGGATGAGAGTACAGAAGGATGCAACAATTTTGGCACACACTCCACCCTCCATCTTGGTCATCAAGTTCAGCCCATACCAATGTTTTATCACCTTGAGGCGGATGGCTCTTAGCTCTTCCTTGATAGCGCTTAGGCTGATCTCAGTATCATTGATCATCTTCAGCATTTCCCACCTAGTTATTAGCAGCCAGCAGGAGTTTGCATTGTTTATAAGGTCAAAAAGGCTATGAACCCTCTCTCATTTACTTGTACTGACTGAGCCCTGCCAAAACATTCAGCAGTTCTTATTTCTTAAGCCTGATGCAAAATAGTTGTTTTCTCCTGTAGCAGATGTTGGAACAATTCAGACAGATTTTCCCCAGGGATGACCAGGGTCAGGGTATGTATGATTATGAGGGTGAAGAGGCCTGCCATTAGTGGAAGACCTGGATGTAGGCAAAGTCTCCAACATTGCCAACAGGTATCCATCCACACAGAGGTGCCCCATTGCATCTAGTAAGTGCAGTATTGCGTCACAAATCTCATTAGTACCAAGTGGTATTGTTCCTGTGCCTCTGAAACACAAGGAATACAGTGTAAGTTTCCATACAATTAGGGGTTGCCCCTTCCCCTCTAGCCACATGTACCTATCTATCTCAGTGTGCCGGATTTCCTGATATGGGGTATCTATGCTGGGATTCAACCCTCCCCTTCTAGACTAATTTCCCCCTGTATTATAGAGGTGAATAGCCCTACACTTGTACTCCATGTCTGGGGTCCATTTGTAATTGAAGAACACTGACCAAGATACGCTAATGGCCACCCTGTGACCACAGATAGAGACAGGAGCGGACATGCTTGTGCACCAGTGCGGTGACCTTGCTGCCTCCAAGAACCTATTCTCTGGAAAATCTCGGGCCAAACATTGTCCTCCCCTATAGTGCTTTGCCTGCACCACTTGTCAAGCTTGGTTTGAATTTCATTAGGCTCTGAAAAAAGATGTAGTGCTGTGAGGTTGGTTTCATACCGGGTAATGTTTATCTCTACTCTATGTGGCTCTAATCTACTGGGTTGTATCTTGGTCCTAATCCTACATACGTACACTTGGATGAGACATTTTGCTTTTTTAAAGCTATTTCTTGGGATAAGTAAAGTCTGTGCATGGGGTATCAGTGAGCAGACATAGCATGACCTAGCCGATGTCTGGGCACCCATGGAGGCCATATGCTGGTACCATGTGTTGTGCAGAAGTATGCTGTCTAGTGCTTGTGGAATACTAGTGTATGGTTCAGTGTAAAATAGGAGGGAGAGGTACCTATGCAAGCGCTGTAGAAATGTCAAAGTTGACTCCATTTAACTAGGCAGATTTTTCACTACAGATGAACCACACCCATGCTAAGCAGATTGTGTACAAAAATTCAAAACTTTTGGAACATTGCAGTACTTTCGATGGTGTCTGAAGGACTCATCTGCAGCTTTCAAATGTCCAGGGGTGTCTTTGGTTGGCACAGTGTAAAGAGTCTCTTGTAAAAAATGTCTGTCAAAAATAGTATGTGGTCTTTTTTAATTGAACACTTGGGTCTTGTTGGGATTTTGTAGGATGCTACTAAAGGTGGTACACGTAGGGCTCTATTGCTGATCTGTTGGATAAGAGTTGTGGGTTGTAGGTTAGCTTTTAGAAAAACATGCATCATCATTCGTTCTAGGAATTCGAGTGCCTGTCATTTTGGGGTATATTCTGTGGATTCAGTTCTGCACAATCTTTGGTGAGGTACTGGATGGGGGGCCCCAGTTTGGGCGTAATTTTAGGAAACTGAGTTTTTGGTCGTGGGTCACCTGAGTTGTATTTTGGGGGTCCTTTGGTCCTCCCCCTTGCCATGAAAGAGGTGAGTGTTTGAGTGGGACATCTTTGTGGATGACTCTTTTTACCCAACTATAATTTTATGGGTATTGTCGGCCCTCTAATACCCTACTTTCCCTAACGTGTGCCTATCAGTGTCTAGTTTAATCAATGCAAATGGTATCTTTTAACCTATGCACATGCGATGTACATTTAAAGGAAGGTGGTGTGTTGCAATTTGGGGGTTATGGATATTTTGCAATGTGTCCTGAGGGCATGTGTATAACCCTGGTCCCTGCATGTGGCATGAAAGTAAGTTCTCCCTTATGGAATTGGGTGTTTCAGCTATGTCCTTTTCAGGAAACGTTGTTTTTGGGCTACTTTTCAACTGCTCCCTGTAGGTCATTGGGTATCCTCCTAAGGTCTCATGTAGTGTTGATTTTATTGTGGTATACCAGTGGGGGTTGAGAAGCTACTCTCTGACCCCCCGTGTGATTTGGATGCGGCAATGCCTGCGATCGGGCCCATTCCTCCTTTGGAAAATGTTTGTGAGACCCTGTGTTACTTGATTTGACAAGCTGGTTGTGCTGATGAGCATATCTTTTCACTTCATGTGGGAACTACAATGGTCATCTACAGAGATCCTTTACCTCCCTGCGCCCCTCTCGCCCCCAGATCCAGGATGCTTTAGATCTGCTGGCCTCAGCGGGAATCAGGAACTTGTTACTCGGTCACATACTACTCCTGCTGTTTTAGAAGGACATGATTCAATGAGCAGACTTTAGATGTTTGCAAGCATTAGTATGGAGGAGGTAAAATATCTTGCTTACGAAGGGAGTCAGTACTGAGAGGGAAGGGGTCCCAGTGAAAATTGACTAATTACCACAAATTAAAAAATAATAATAATAATACACTTAATGAATCTACAATGTTTTATTCACAATGTAGATATAACCAGGATATAGTATCCAACAATACTCATTTCAAAAAGGTTGAATAGTGCCCCTGGAAGTAAGGGAGAAGTGATAAAGTGAGGATGGTGCAGGTAGGGAATAGTGACAATAAAATCATGCAGTAATCTGACACATTTATAAGTCAATTGAAATGTACAGACGATCATGAATCCAAATGTATCACTTGAAACGCCACATGCCCCACGTAGTACATTAATGTAACAATTTCAAATGCGGGGCTGGAAAATAAAGGACAGTTGTCGACGTTTCGACCCACAGATGGCGCAGGAATTAGTGGAACCCTTGCGGCGGGGTCTTCATCAGGACAGGATGGGGACTAGCAACCTATTTACTCGGTGCTCATCATCATTTATCATTGTAGATAATCCATTAGAACCTCAGTGTGAAGAACATGAATTCATCTTGATTATTACCACTCGCGTTATGGCGGGATTCGAAAGCAGGCCCGATGACGCTGGGCACTGGGAATCCGAAGATTAATCCGAGAGTTAGGTTTTCGTTATGGTCGTCCCCACGTAGTAAGCAGGTGCTGGGAGCAAATCGGGAGTCACCCGCGAGGTGTAAGTCAGACCAGTGTCTTCACGGCAGAAGGGAGTCAGTTCTGTGGGTGTGACTTGCCATGCTGCGGGTAATGAACTGAGAATGCTGATTGCCCTGGTGAATTTCCCTACTGACTTGGTGCCACATTGTTCTTTATTTGTGCGTGGACTACAGAGTTTTCATGGGGGTGCAACATTATCCCAAGTGCATGGAAAACCTGACTTCTGGCACTGGAACATTGCCTAGTTTTGGAACTAAAAAGGGGGCCTCTACTAGCGGGGGCCTAAAGATGCTGGAGAATGGGGTCCTTCTGATCTAGCAAAAGGAACCTGTTCTGATTGGACTTGGCTGAGGGGACCTGGATGCTCGTTTTATGCTCAAATTGGGCGTTTATGCCCCCTCGTCAGACTGCCCCCCCCCCCCTCAAGATGTGACAAGCCAACCCAGCCATGGGGGACAAGGAGCAAAGTGGGGCCTAGGCCAATGCAGGCACCCAAAATAGTGGATTTCAGTTCCCATTCCCAGTCAAAAGAATGTATGGCAGCCCTTCGTTTTTCTTGAACGCATGTAAAGGCTTGAATTTTCTCCCAATGGTGTGTCACTAGTCCTCATTAATATGTTGAATTTTCTGAAGTGGCAATGAAGTAGATGTGTCTTATTGACAATTTTTAGGCTTACTGTGGATTTGGATTGGGTGATTGTGTGAAGGTATTGCCTTCCCAGGCAGTCACCGTCCTTACCTTGGCCGTGGACCCGGTCCTTGCAGGGTTGGATTCCCTGCCTGCTGCTGCTGCCATGTGATTGGCCAACCACCTGGTCCTTGTTGTGGCAATGTGTTTACCAACTGATTTCCTTGTAGCTGGATGTACTGTGCACTAGGGGTGATCTGAACTTCGATCTGTTGATGGGGACTTGTGGGCACTGGCCCAGGCCTACCGATCTTTGCTCATGGTATGCCGTTAGGCGGTATGGGTCGGCCAGGTGCCCCATGCTGAGGCAGTACAAACATTATCTAGGGTCTGGCTGCCGTCAACTTTCCTGCCCTCTGCCGCCATAACTGGGTTGGAACCCTCTGGGATTCCACAGTGGAGTATCTTTCAAGACTTGTGCCATTTGCATGCTTGTGAGCAATGGGTCCTGCATGGGAGCGGTTTTACTCAGTTTTTGGGATTCCGGCTTAGTGGAGTTTTCCCAGGCTTGCTCCTGGTTTTAGCCCTTCCTAGTGGGTCATTGTATGAGGGATATTTGCAGTGGCCCGCCCCCTATGGCTCAGGGACTCTCCACATGTTGCCGGTTGGGACACACTTCTTTGGGATGGTGTATCATTTGTTGGGTGTGCCAAATTTCATTCAACTGTCACTTATTTGAGCACCATATTTGGCAGCAGGTAGGGGGCTTCAGGTACGGTTGATGCACAGCATAGTGCTGGGCAACATTGTCTTCACCACTTCCTCCCAGGGTGGCAACAGAGGCTGAGCTTCGTAATCCTGAGGGAAGGCACAGTCTGTCACCACCATTGCCCATCTTCACCTTGGGCCGGATCCCCACCCAGCCTCGAGGGACTCAGCAGGCATGCAAAATTTGAGGTCCCGATCTCTTGCTTCTATGTACCCTACTGGCTAATGCTTTTGTCTTTTTTGCAGTATCAACTAAGAGGTGGTGTGTGTGGCATGCCTAGGCTGAGCTAATTTGCATAGTTCGAAGAAATTTGCTGCATATTCTAGGACAGCCTTCATAAATAGGGTCCGACTGGCTGGATTCACCCCGGCTAGAATCCATGTGGAGTGGGAGTGTCTTGCTCGTTGGTTCTCTGAGAAGGGAGATCCAGGGGAGAAGCAGACTTTAGTCCTATTCTCAGCAAACTGGATGTACATTTTCAATTTGGTTATTAGGTCTCATACGAAGATGTTAGTCAGGGATGAAGGAAAGTACAACTGTTCCCTGATTCTATTGCCCCATATCTCCAGCTCGAGGGGTTCAGTGAAGGGGATCCCGACCACCGTGCCTGAGACCCAGTGTAGGGTTGTAGTGCTTTTTGATAGTGAGACTGTCAATTCCCATAGGCATGACCTTGCCTCTCCATGACTATCAGAAAGTGGTATGGTGTTTTGTTTGTATCAGCATGGTGAACTGGGGTGAGACAGAAGTCTCCCCTGGGTTTGCCAGTCTTGCAAACTTGCAAACGTGCAGCCCATTGGGGGTCCTTTGGATCCCTTGACCACCAAGTTGGTGTAATCTAGTGCAGACACAGCTGGAATATTAGGCATCAGACAGAGAACCTCAGTGTCTGTGTATGGTGGCATATGGGACATCATGCTTGCAAATTCTGGGACAGAATTATAGGTCGGGCCACCTCAAAGATGGCCCATAGTTCTAACAGTGCCTCTCTTTTAGACTTTTTCTGTCCTACATATTTGGTCTGAATGTGTGTCCTTGTGTGTTTGATTATGTTGGTGTCGACGGTTCCCCTACCGGGAAGGGTAAAGTATGTGTGTTATGTTATGTTATGTTATGTTAGAACTATATTTCTTGAGCGCACGGCTACCCAGATCGGGTGTCCCGGCGCTTTGGCAGAGAGTCCTGAACACAACCAAGAAAAACCCAGCGGCAGAAACACTGTAGGCCCACTGGTTAGGCGGAGAAGAGGAGCGTCTTGAGCTCCTTTCTAAAGGCCAGAAGATTGTTAGCCTTGCGGAGTGACAGAGGGAGCTCATTCCACAGCCTGGCCGCCATAAACTGGAAAGACCGGCCTCCCATCCGCACGCGTTTGATCACTGGTACCTCCACTTTAGCCAGGTCAGCAGATCTCAAACTCCTCCGGGGAACGTAGAGAGCAATCCGCTTCCTGAGGTAAGCTGGGCCAATGCAGTGGAGGGCTTTAAACGCCAACGTGAGGACCTTGAAACTAATTCTGCTAGGGATAGACAGCCAATGCAGCCTGCCGCGCAGTAGAGAGGCACTGGCTCTCCGTGGAAGGCCAAAGATGGCTCTGGCCGCCGAGTTTTGGACAACTTGCAATCTGGATACCAGATATTTAGGCAGACCAGAGAAAAGTGCGTTAGCGTAGTCTAAACGCGAGCCCACAAGTGCTTGCACGATGTTCTTGCGATATTGAAGGGAAAGCAGTGGGAGAAATTTCCTCACCATCTTCAAGATACCGAAACATTTCCCCGCCAGGCCCGTGATGTGGGGACGAAAAGAAAGACTGTCGTCAAATACCACACCCAGATTTTTTACTTGGGCAGATGGTTTCTCAGGGGGGAACATGTCGGAAGGCCACCACGATTTCCAGCCAGGGTCCTCAGCGCAGCCAAAAAAGAGCAACTCGGACTTATCCGAGTTACATTTCAGGTTCTGGTGTTGAAACCATGCAAAAACAGCACTCAGGCAGTCTCTGATTCTGTCGCCATTAAAAACCTCTCCCTTCCTGCAGGTAAACAGGAGCTGGGTGTCATCAGCGTATGAGATGACCCGGGCTCCAAATGCCTCCGCGACCTTCGCCAAAGGGGCCACATAAATGTTAAATATGGTGGGGCTCAGGATGGATCCTTGAGGCACCCCCACCTCTAGCGAAGGCATTTCCGCGGAGAACGGAGGAGCCCAGATCACCTGCCGACGGTCGGTTAAGAAGGATTGAAACCAGTCCAACACCGTCCCCCGCAGACCTACCTCCCTGAGTCTTAGGAGGAGGCCGGCGTGTGGGACGGTGTCGAATGCCGCCGACAGGTCCAGCAAGACCAACATAGCCTTTCCCCCAAGATCAAGCGTTTCCCTGATGGCGTCGGTCACCTCCACAAGAGCTGTCTCCGTACTGTAATTGGCACGGAAACCAGATTGGGAGTCATGCAGCAGTTTGTTATTCTCTATAAAGGTGGTAAGAGTATGCTGAACATGTTTCTCCGCCACCTTCGCCAGAGCAGGGAGGAGGGAGATTGGTCTATAGTTGGCCCACTGTAAAGGGTCGAGCAGAGGTTTCTTAATGAGCGGGAGAATAAGAGCATGCTTCCATTCTTTAGGGACCACTCCAGAACTCAGAGACATGTTGAGCAAGGGGTTCAGCAAGTTGTTAATAGCTGGTGCCACCGAGCTCAGGCATTTAGCCGGACACGCATCCAAGGGGAATCCAGATTTCAACCGGGAAAGCAGCTCCAGAGAGGACTCGCAGGATAGCGGGGGGAACGTCGAAAGAGTGGGCGCCAGCTCGGCTGCAGCGGATGGAAGGACCTTCAGATCACTTTCCACAGCTGCAGCCACTTCCAGGGACCCCACCCGATCGAAAGAGTCCTGAATCCTACGGATCTTGTCCACAAAGAAGTCAGCAAGCTGCCTGATTCACTCCTCAGTATGGGAGTGAACCCTAGCGGCCGCCACCGGCTCTACGAATTCCTTCACAATTCGGAATAGTTCCCGGCTTGTGTTATCAGCCTGGTCTATTCTATGCTCGAAGTAGATCTTTTTAGCTTCGGCAATCTGTCTGTGATAGGATTTTATCGCACCCCTGTACTTCAGTTTCTCCTCAGGCGCATATCTGCGCCGCCAGAGCCTTTCAGATCTTTTGCAGTCCTGGCGCGCTTTTCGCAGAGTAGCGGTGAACCAAGGAGCGGAATCCTGGCAGGGGGCTGTCCTGACCGGTTTCCGAGGGGCAAGCTCCTCGAATCTTGTCCGAAGCCAGTCCTGGACTAGCGGCAGGTCGACTTCTAAGTTCCCAGTCGTAATGCAAGGATGTGCATGGAGTGCGTCAGCGAGCATATCAGCTGACACCAGGTGAAAGGCTCTAGCTTGACGAGACCCGTCCTTATGAGCTCTTTGACTCGTCTGGTGCTCAGCTAACAACACAAAATTAATTAAATAATGGTCGGACCATAGAACCGGCAAAGGGGAGGACACCTTAATTGGCACAGTGGAAAAGATTAAATCCAACGTATGCCCTTTCACGTGCGTTGGACTATCGATGAAAGAGGTCAGTCCGAGCATCTCGGTAATGTCCCGTAATTTAGATGCATCGGCGTCAGTTGTCGAGTCCATGTGCAGATTTAAGTCGCCCAGCAGTACACAGTGTGCCGAGCGCACACAGGGTACTGACAGTGCCACCTGTAAATCCTCGAAGAACGAGCCTAGAGGCCCTGGAGGTCTATAGATCAAAATTCCTGTGCAGGTATGTGAAGCCGACAGCTGGAGAATAAAGCCCAGAGCTTCACAACCAGCGATATTATCTACAGGATAAGAGGTGCAGACAAGGGACTTGTCGACAACTAAGGCCACCCCACCACCTCTGCCTCCAGTTCTATCCCTCCTTAAGATGGTGAAGTTGGGGGGAAGGGCACTAGCGATGTCAGGTTCCGAGCCAGCCCCCAACCAAGTCTCTGTCAAAAAAAGACAGGAGATTTTCGAGAGCGTAAGGAGGTCCCAAATTTCCATGGAATGACGCGCCAAGGATCTGGTATTTAACAAGGCACACTGACATTCCAAGGGGAGGGAGAGGGGAGCGCGAGATGGAGATGATATGGGACGCCAAGAACATCCAGGGCACCCTTTAGCCAGGTGTCGACCACCAGGGAAAAGACAATTACAACCGCTCTTGGGGGGGCGGAGCGCACATAAAGTGGCCGCACTATACCTAATCATCCTACACACCTACCCAAGATGCCAGAGTCCCGCCTCGGCCGCCTCCGAGACGCTGACGAGCACAGACGGGCAGGACTCTGGCACGACTCAGGCGCAGGGATGGCGCAACCGCTGCGCGTCACCGCTGCGCTAGTCTAGCGAGCTTTAAATAGCGTCGTCTCGGCGTCCCAGGTGACCTGGACGCTCAAAGATGGCGCTCGCACTACTCCCCACTCCAAGATGGCGCTCAGCCCAAACCCTCCCGGTAACCCGGATCCGCCCAACAGCGGTGGAGTTCACCAAAGTTAGAGTGCAAGTAAGGGCCAGAAATGGTTTAGAGGCAGGGAAGCAGGCTAAAAAGTAAAAGAAACAAAATCCAAAAAACGAAGGTTTTTTTAAAAATACAGAGCAAACAAGCGCGCGACCAGCGCGGTCCTAAGCGAGGTGCCAAGAGAGATCTTGGCCACAGGAACCCAAAGCAGGCTCACCTTGCAGCTGGCTCGCTGTGTACCACTCATTTAAAAATGAAATGAAATAAAATGATATAAAAATGGGATTTATAACACGCACTAATACCCAAAGGTGTCTAGGCGCTGCAGCTCGAATCTGAAATGTGAGCCTGCATGGGGGAATGAAAAAGAATGGCCACTACATGTTAAACAGTAAGGTTTTTAGGGATTTGTTTCTAGCTTTTTAGCCTGCATGGGGAACCTAGTTTGCATGTGGTTGAAAGGCAATTCCATAATGGGTTTGAAATGTTTTTGAGGAGTTTAGTGCACTTTTAGACTTCTCTGTTTTTTTTTTTTTTTTTAAAAAACGTAAATCCTGCTCTGTTTGTGGGGAAAGACTGTGTTGTGACAGCAATAAATATTTTTACTATGAGCTCAGCTTAGGACAAAGATGCATCAAACGGCTTAGTACATAAAACAACACATATGAAAAATGATAACCTATAAGAAAGTGCAATGGCTAATTCAAAACATTATTATTATTTTTAGCAGCAGAACAGCAGAATGTGTATAAATTATGACTTTTTCAGTCACTCACTGCACCCGCCTGCAAGGGGATCTCTGTACCCTCTTAAAAGTTCAGACAGGTTGCCGCCTGCACAGTGAAACACGGAGCACCTGCTTTAAAGCTGCTCCGTATTTCACTTGAATGCCTTGCCCTGAGTTTGAGGCTGCCCTGAGGGCTGCGTATTCAACATAATAGGGTGCACTTTCCGTGTTTGCGTCACGATGCACCTACCAACAGATGTGCCATGGCACAAACAAGGAAAGAGCCCCTTATATGTGATAGGTAACTCATAAAGTGGTCTGCCAGCATCTTATTCCTCTCCTGGTGCATACCATTACTTCATTTCTGAGTCCAGAGCACCAGCAGAATAACTGCCTATCCTGTGACGTGTCAAGACACATTTATTCCATGATTTCCTGTTACAGTCAGGCCAAAACATAAAACTCAGTCCTTGATTCTTTATAAACCATCTCTGGTGACTAGCAGGCACAATCTATCTATCTATCTATCTATCTATCTATCTATCTATCTATCTATCTATCTATCTATCTATCTATCTATCTATCTGTCAATTTACCCATCTATACATATTCAATGAAAAAAATCAAAAGTTAAATGGATGTTACAGTAAGGTGTACATTTCCGTTAAAACATACTATTTTAAACTAACAACATTACTGAAATTCACCATTTAAAGTTATCTCAAGTAACTACAGCTTGTGCCCAAAGTTAACTATAACTTGTGCCCACACCATGTAGTGTTCTCATGAATGATGTAATTTCAGATGTGCCAGTGATGTTATCACTTATGTCATAGAACATATCATGTAAAGCAGAGTGTGGGCCAGTACAGCAGCATTTGATAGAGTGTCACAGAAAGGAGTACAGTGTTGTACAGTGTTGTGCAGTAATATAGACTGGAGTACAGTGTTGTAAAGTGGAGCTGCATTAAGTAGAGAGTAGTTTAGTAGAGTCGAGGGGTACAGATTGTTGTAGCGCTGAGTAGACTGGAATGGAAAACAATGTAGCACCATACAGTTCAATTTTAGTGCTCCCCACCTCTGCTGCCCTCTGCGGCCCCTCCCCTCTTCAGCGTGTCCTTCCCACTCCCGTCTCCCAGCATCTATGCCCTCCCCGACCCCTCCCCTACTTCATGGTGGCTGCTGTGCTGCAAGAGGGGCAAGACCACTGACCTGGTCAGTGAGTCTGTTCCACCCCCCGCTCAGCTCCACCAGTAAGTGCTTCCCTGTGAGATCTGTGCTCTCCGCTCTGCTGCAGGTTCAACGCCCTCATCCACCTGCAGGCTCCTGCCTGCGCCTCATCTCTGGTTGTCCAGTGGGAGAGCCATCTGCTCCTCTGTTGTACCACCTCCCTTGGCTTTTTTCTGTGCCTTCTTTTCTCACTTTTGCTCTCTCTTTTCTCTTCTTGATCTATTTTCTCTTTTGTTCTATCTTTTTCTATTTCCACAGCTGCTGCCCCCTCGGAGCCTCCCCCCTCCAGCATGTCCTTTCAGCTCCCGCCTCCCAGCTGACCTCCTTCCCCCGACCCCTACTTAATGGCGGCTGCTGTGTGGCCGCACCAAAAGTTAGCCCATCTGTGCCTGTCTGCGACTAGCACCAGGGACCATGGTCCGCCAACCCTTCTCTATTAACACGCCCTTAACACCCGTGCAGCCGATCTGAACTCTGCCACGGGGTAGGAAATCGCCAGCACCGCCATCAGCGAGCGAGCCTGCTCACAGGCCACGCCCACTTCGCCAGGCCACGCCCCCCCTGACTATAAAAAGCGCCGACGCCCAGCCTTCCCCAGATCCTGTACTCCTGAGGCACAGCCGGGAGCTCCGCTCGAATTTGTATTATTTTAAAAACTTATGTGTGAATTGATTTTAAGAATTGCGCACCTCTCCCTCACCTGCTAGGCTGGTTGGGGCACTCATCCTGTACCTCAACACCCGTGCAGCCGATCTGAACGCTGCCACGGGGTAGGAAATCGCCAGCACCGCCATCAGCGAGCAAGCCTGCTTACAGGCCACGCCCACTTCGCCAGGCCACACCCCCCACGCCCTCTTCCTGCATAAAACTATGTGCAACACTCGGACGCGCAGCGGGCGCGCCGTCAGCGCGCCTAAGGCAAGCCCGTCTGGGCCCGTCCGGGCCCAGCCGGATCCAGGCCCGGGAACTCTGCCGGATTTGCTGCATGATCGTTTGGTGTACACAAGTGACATGCTTCGGGCCCTTCACCAGGAAAAAAATTAGGAGTGCCACTACATCCACTCTGAAGGTAAACCCTTTGTCAACTGCGCACGATGTAACCCAGTCGAACAGTGCTCGGGAAAGCCGGGACTACAGATTGGCCTCCTTAACTGCCGCTCCCTCCCTAAGCATGCGCATGAAATCAACTTGTTGATACAGGATCATGGCCTGGACGCTCTGTTCCTCACAGAAACCTGGCTCTCTGCTAGCACGGACTCTGATATTGTCAATGCCCTACCCCCAGGCTATCTCATTCAAACCTTACATAGACCTAAAGGGAGAGGAGGGGGGCTGGCAATCATCCATAGAGAACACCTTGCCTGTAGGACTGGCAATGCCAACGTTGAAGATTGCGAAAGTTGCCACTTCGCCCTTCAAATTTCCCCGGCACACTCCCTCTCAGGACTGTTGATCTACCGCCCTCCGGGGACACCAGGGAATTTTCTCGACGCCCTCACTGATACGGTGTCACAATCAGCTTCCTCCGCCCCGAACTTTCTCCTCGTGGGCGATCTCAACCTTCACCTTAATGACCCCACAGATCCCCCAGCTTCGGATCTCCTTCAGGACCTTAGGTCATTCAACATCCGACTGGTCAATAACGAACCCACCCATGACAAGGGTCACCTTCTGGACCCCGTCCTGACCAACATCATGGATATCACCTCGGGTCCCCCCATCCCTCTCCCCTGGACAGATCACTTCCTAATCCCCTTTTCCTGGCAACTAGCCATAGCACCCCCCCAACCCCCCAAAATCCGAGTGACAGACCGACGTTGGCACAAGCTCGTACCGGTTGAATGGGCCAGTACGCTCTCAGATTTCACACCTGTTCTCTCCACAGACCCGGTTACGGCTGACAAACAGTTCAATTCCTGGATCACATCCTCACTAGATAAACTCCTCCCCAATACCACCACTCTCAAACAAACGAAAAGAGTGACTCCCGCTCCCTGGTACACTCCGGCGCTCAAATCTCTGCGACAGGAATGCAAGAGAACAGAACGCTCCTGGAGGAAGGATAAATCTAACGAAAAGAAGGACGCCTACCATACCGCATTACAAAACTATAAAACCGCCCTTCGCAACACCAAAAGTCTGTTCTTCCAAGAAAGAATAGAACATTCCGCTAGCTCCAGTGAGGAATCTTTCACTATTTTAAAAGAACTCCTCAAAGTCCCCGACCCCGGACCGAGAGACCCACCAGACCCCAAGGCAGATGAGGAAAAATGCTACAAGTTAGCTAATTTCTTCAAGGAGAAGATCCAAAAAATCCTCGACTCCATCCCATCCACAAGTCCGAGCGAGGAAAAAGAAGCCAACAACTCTCCTACCCCCCCATGTCTCACTTCCTGGGGACAAGTGACTGCAGAAGAGGTCGAAAATACGCTGCATATCATTAAAAGCGGATCTCCCAGGGACCCTGCCCCGTTACGTATTCTCAAAAGAGTAGCACCCACGATCGCTCCCCCCCTCACCCACCTTATCAACGCCTCTCTTCAACAGGGAGTCGTCCCTCCCAGCTGGAAGGCGGCAGTCGTCAAGGCACTACTAAAAAAACCCTCCCTTGACCCTGCCGACCTGGCAAACTACAGACCAATCTCCCTCCTCCCGGGAACTAGCAAGATCGCGGAAAAACTTGTGAATAGAAAACTTTCACAATTTCTGGAGAGCAACAACCGGCTTAAAAGCTCGCAGACGGGATTCCGCCCCGGGCAGGGCACCGACATCGCCCTCCTCATGGCGGTGGAGGAGGCCAGAGCACTCTTAGACGAAGGAGGATCAGTGGCAGTGATCCTCCTCGACCTCAGTGCGGCCTTCGACACCGTCAACCACCAGCTCCTTATTCAACGACTCAGGAGTGTCGGTGTTGAAGGGACTGCTCTGTCCTGGCAATCGTCCTTTCTGAGTCAACGCTCCTTCCAAATCTGGGAGAATAACACCCGCTCTTCCGACACTCCCCTCCAATGTGGCGTGCCTCAGGGCTCCTCCCTGAGCCCCACATTATTTAATATCTACATGTCCCCATTGGAGGAGGTTGTTATTCCGTTCGGAGTGAGCATCGTCAGCTATGCTGATGATACACAATTAGTGGTGTCCCTTTCTCACCCTAGCCAACAACCTGCGGACCTTTACAACTGTCTGACGCAGATACAAGGATGGATGAACAGATCATCTCTGAAACTTAACGGTTCAAAAAGACTGACATTCTCCTCCTTGGTCAGAAGGGGCCCTCTCTATCACAGAACATCTGGCCACCTTGTCTAGGCCCGCTCCCAAACCCGAAACCAGAGGTAAAAAGCCTGGGTGTTTGGCTCGATAAGGATCTATCATTTGCAACACAAGCAAAAAAGGTAGCCGGGACGTGCTTTGGGCTCCTCAGGTCAACTCAAAAGATCCTGCCCCTACTCCCCCCCAACTCTCAAAAACTGCTGATCCAAGGCTTGATACTCTCTAGGCTCGACTTCAGTAATTCTGTCTACTTAGGGGCGCCGGAGGCAACCCTGAACAAATTACAGAGGGTCCAAAATGCAGCTGCCCGGATCCTCACTAACACCCCTGCCAGAGCCTCGGCCAAACCAGCTCTGAAGCGTCTCCATTGACTCCTGGTAAGAGAACGTGTGAAGTTCAAGGCCCTCTGCCTGGCACACAGACTGCTTCAAAACAAAGGCCCCCCAAGCCTAAAAAAATTTATTAAACCATATAAAGCCCCCAGATCCCTCCGATCCGATCAGGAACATCTCATCGTCATTCCCAGAGTCAAGAAGGCCCGAACAGGTGGAAGGCGCTTCTCGGTCCACATTGCACGCCTCTGGAATGCCCTACCTCACGACCTGAGAACTGAACCCAACTACCTACGGTTCAGGAAGCGATTGAAAACCCACCTCTTTCCTTAATCCTGTCCCCCTCCCTGCCCCCGCTGACCCGCAGTTGTACTGATCTTAGCGCTGGGATACTTACGGGTGACTACGCGCTCTATAAAATTAAATAATGATAATAATAATAATAATATTAGGACTCCAGCACCCTTCAAAGCCTCACAACCCCGGATGCAGCAACAAGTGCCAGTTTTTATGCCGAGCAACCCCTGAGGCCCGATCCCATGCTGACACTGCAGCTCTATCTTCATTCAGCTCTGGATCCCAGGAGCAGCCCCCAGCCTACCAGACGACATTGCACACAAACCACTAAACTGCATCATCCTCAATGCACGCTCTCTACACTGGCAGGCCATAGAAATCTGGGACCTCCTCAACACACACATGCCCAATTTCGCCTTCCTCACATAAACCTGGACAAATGCCAACTCCTTCCTGGAATCACAACTGCCATTTCTGACGGATACAAGATCCTGAGAAAGACCGCCTCACCTGCCCAGTAGGAGCCATCGCATCGACCACAAAAGCTCCCTCCACATGACAATCACTTACTGGGACATCGATACTACCCTCTTAGAAAATCTCCACTTCAGATCCAGTCCAACCCTAAAATGACTCTCCGCAAAACCCTCATCCACAGGCTGACTGCCCCCGTGCTCCTTTCACTGACACCATCGCCATCCTCATCACACCCTACGCCCTCACCTCTACCTCCACAGACTACATACTGCTCTGAGACATAAACTTCCACCTTGACAACCACGACGACTCCATTACCACCCCCCTCCTAGAGTCATCAACAAAGGACTGAAGCAACTCATCACAGGCCTAATACACACAGTGGGACACACACTCAACAACATATCCTGCAGGGTGCATGAAATCAGTGTAGCACCATCCAAAGTCGTCTGCAAACATGCAGAACCTACTAATTAGTGGAAAGTACACAACTTAGAGCCATCAATGTTTGTTGATTTCTTATTTTTTACGGATCAACTGAGTAGTTTTTGTAGGATACTGGGTTGCTGTTGCAGTAACCCCCACTTTTTGCCAGACTACTGATGCACTTTCACTTGATGTGCCCTGGGTCCCTGCCAATCAGGTTCCCAGGGTCTGTGTTCTTTCCCAAATTATACCCCCAATTGGCACTCTCTCGCCACAGGGCAGTCCCTTGTAAATGGTACCACAGGTACCAAGGACACTGTGGCCAGGGAAGGCCCCTAACGGCTGCAGCGCTTATTGTGCCACCTTGAGAGGCCAGGTACCTTGACACTCACACACTGCCTTTGCAGGATGCTTGTTTTGGTGCACAACAAAATGAAGAGTCGACTTGGCACAAATCCCTGTGTGCCAAGCCTACAACCCACTGCCCTGGCATAGATCATCCACCCCTCTAGCTGGGTGCACCATACCAGTGGTGAGGGTATAGGTGCATGAGCCCTGTACCCCTACTGTGTCTAAGTCAAATTTTAGACATTGTAAGTGCATTAATTCAGTTAAGAGTATATGGTGCTGGGAGTTTGAATTTGAATTTGAATTTGAAAGGATTTGTAGTGCGCTCTGCTACCAAGCCGTTTCCTGGCGCTGAAAGATTAACATACGGGGGAAGGGGGAAACACCAGGAAGTTACTATAGAGGGAAGGTTTGGACAAACAGGTGGGTTTTGAGTGCTTTACAGAAATGCAGGTATACTGTCATGGACCTGATAGTCAGGGGAAGGCTGTTCCAGAAGCGGGGGGCAAGAATGGAGAACCTGGTGCCGCCCACTCTGGACTTTCGAAAGCGAGGGACACTGAGGAGAGCCTGGGTAGACGAACAGAGGTTACGGCAGGGAAGATAGGGGGTGATCATGGAGTTGATGTAGACTGGGGCCGTACCGGCGTGAGCCATGAAGACCATGCAGCCCATCTTGAAGATAGTTCTCTGCAGAATGGGGAGCCAGTGAAGAGACTTAAGTAGGGGGGTAGTGTGATGATGCTTGGGGATCCGGTAAATGAGACGAGCGGCCTGATTCTGAATGGACTGGAGGCGCCGCAGTTCGTAAGCAGGGATGCCCACGTACAAGCACTTCCTGTAGTCCAAACGGGGGAGAACCATGGCCAAAACAATAATTTTGAGGGCTTCAAAGGTGTAACCTCTGGATTACCCGGGGTTGGGGAAGGCAAGATAGTACAAGAGAATCAGACTCCAACCAAATGTAGCTGTCCAATAAGTATTTATTAGATATTTGCTTTGTGAAGAAAAAATGAAATAAACCAAGGTGGTAAATAATGCGGTACAGTAAGTCAAAAACGAACAATAAGTAGTAAATCAAAGGTGAGGTCAACGATACCCATTAGCAGCACCGGTCCCTTTGCCTTTCAGGAGCTCCCACCGTCCTCCGCATGAATTCCGGTCCCGGTATTCGCCAACAGAGGGCACTGTGCTAAGAAAATGCCGTTCGAGCGCTGCTAATGGTGATGTGTATCAATGTGGTCTCTTCTACTCTAGTGTTGTTGCTCTAGCAGGGAAACAACAAACTTGGGAGGCCCAGCCGGGCGCTCTACCATGCAGTTCGTGACTGAGTTGAAGGGAGCAGCCGCTCGACCTTCTCAACCCTAAGAGCACAGCACAAGAGTACGATGGTGAACGACCTCTTAAGTGCTTGACGCACTTCAATACAGAGACGCGGCAAACACCTCCGTGGTGTGCGTCTCTGTTTGTTTCACACACGGAGCAACTCTCGGGTTCTTAGGGCGGGACAGAGAGCATCCGCTCAATCTTGCCTCCGTTACCTCAGCTGTGGTTCCAGCGAGTTCAACTGAGATGCTGCAACACCTCTGTGGCGTGCGTCTCACACTCGAGCTCTCTGCATCCGGGGAGCGAGATGCCCAGAACCGCCGAATGGCCGCACCTCTCTCACTCGCAATCATATCCGCCGTAGATGAAGAACGCCTTGATACCGCAATCCGCTGCTGTTCTCCAGGTCGGCAAGGATCACAATATCCAACGCTGTGTCTTCGCCGGTGTACGCTATTTGAAGGCGTTTCCGGTCACGCTCTGTCTCGCTAGGCATGCTGGTCGTTGTAGTTTCCGTCCTGCTGCGATGCCGATTGTTCCTGAGCTGGATCGTGGTGTGAACAGAGCGAACTGCATAAGTGAGGAAGGGGGGACATTCATGACAGTACATCCTCCTCCCATCAACCCCTTCTCACCGGACCAACACTGTTCGGATGCTTCCTGTGGAACAAAGACACCAGACGAGGCGCATGGACTCCGGCCGCAGGGTCCCACGACTGTTCCTCCGGACCGTACCCCTTCCATCCTACGAGGTACCACAACTTGCCCCCTCGCCACTTGGAGCCTCAAATGCCCGCAACTTCATACTCCACGTCCGAGTCCACTGATACCGTTACCGGTTTTGCACGAGCATGTGCAGACGAGGGTTTAAGCAGCGACACATGGAAAACAGGATGGATCCGCATCTGCTTCGGCAAACATAGTTTCATGTTCACGGGGCTCATGCATTTGGTTATGCGGTAAGGGCCTATGTATTTGTGGTGAAACATACTACGTTTGCGAAACCGCAGATTCTTGGTAGACACCCAGACGTAATCTCCCACCCCGTACAAGGGCCCAGGCCTCCTTCTTCTGTCAGCCACGGCCTTGTAATTTGCCTTGGCAGCATCCAGGCACTTTCGAGAACGCATCAGTGTTTTCTTGATGTGAGCCACCCTTTTGGAGGTTTCAGGCATTCTGTCGTCTCTGAGAGGGTGAAGAAACGGTAAAAACCTGGGGTGATGTCCGTAGTTGCAGTAGAAAGGGGAAGCTTTGGTGGAGCTATGCGTGGCATTGTTATAAGCTATTTCTGCTATCCACAGCAGATCCACCCATTCCTCACTCCCTTGCTCAATAAAACTGCGCAGGTATTGTTTGAGAGACTGGTTTAGGCGTTCCGTCTGGCAGTCCGTCTGTGGGTGGTAGCTCGTTGACATCGCCGACGTGACGTGCAATACTGAACACCATGTCTTCCAGAACTGGGCTCTAAACTGCGAACCTCTGTCTGACACTATCACGCTGGGCAATCCGTGCAACCTCACCACATTTCTCAATAACAGCAACGCCAGTTGACCTGCAGACGGCACCTGCTTGCATGCGATGAAGTGCCCCATCTTCGTGAGGTAGTCGACCACCACCAGGATCGCCGTGCACCCCTGATCCACCGGCAGACCCACTACGAAGTCCACTGAGATGTTCTCCCACGGCCGGCATGGCGTAGGAAGGGGATGAAGCAATCCCTGCGGACGCCTATGATCTGCGTTCATGGTGGCACAGTTCAAACAGGCCGCTCTCCACTTTAGGACATCTGCTCTTATGGACGGCCACCAGAAGTGTCTCCCCAGGCTGGCCAACATTTTCTCCAATCCGAAATGACCAGCACAGGGCGAAACATGGCACCAAGTGAAGGCCTGCTTCTGAAGCCGATGTGTCGGTATCAGCAATCGGCGACCATGCACTGGTATTCCATCCCTGACCAACCACTCCCTATGACATTGGAGCTATCTTCTCCAAGAAAAGAAACGTATCCCGTTCTGGATGCCTTTGAGAAAAGCATCCGGCTGTATCACCACCAACACCGCATCGGGGCGAATGATGGAGCGTTCCGCGAAAGGCCGTGGTTCCGAGGCAGAGGTTTGACGGGAAAGCACATCCGCTTTCTTGTTTTCCGTACCCGGCCGATACATAATGCGAAAGTTAAAGCCAGAGAAGAAAAGCATCCACCTTAGCTGTCGAGGGGAGAGGTGTCTTGCCGCCGTCATGAATTGCAGGTTCCTGTGGTCCGTGACAACGGTAACCACATGCCTGGCTCCCATCAACAGATGCCTCCACTCTGTGAAGGCATCCTTGATAGCCAGCAACTCCTTCTCCACAATGTGATAATTGCGTTCAGTGTCGTTTAATTTCCTGGACATGAAGGCCACGGGATGCAGTACGCCTGTGTCTTGGTTACGTTGACACAGGCGTACTGAGCCACCTCCGAAGCGTCCGCCTCTACCACATAAGGTTGTTCTGGATCGGGGTGAGATAACACAGGGGCCGTGAAAAAACGCCCTCTTCAGAGCTACAAACGCATCCTGCGCCTCCTGGTTCCATATGAACGCCTGTGATTTCCGTAATAGCTGAGTTATCGGGCCACCAATCCAGAGAACCCATCGATGAAACGCTGATAAAAATTGGCGAACCCGATGAAGCTTTGTACATCCTTGACGCCTTGTGGAACAGGCCATTCCTCCACTGCCTTGATCTTGCGTTCCGCCATCTCTTGCCCATTCGGGCTAAGCTTTACCCCAAGGAACTCCACAGACGTGACATGGAAGTCACACTTGCTTAGCTTGCAGAACAGCATGTTCTTCCTGAGCTTCCTGAGCACCGATATCACGTGTTGTACGTGGTCCTCTTCAGTGTTGGAGTAAATGAGGATATCGTCTATGTACACTACCACGTACACATCCAGGACGTCACGGAACACCTCGTTGAGGAAGAATTGAAAGGCCGCTGGGGCGTTGCAGAGCCCAAACGGCATGACGAGGTATTCGAAAAGACCGAATCTGTTCTTAAATGCAGTCTTCCACTCGTCACCTTTCCTCAAGCGCACCAGGTTATATGCCCCCTTGAGGTCGAGCTTCGTATAGATACGGGCCTTTTTCACCTGTTCCAGCAGAATGCTGATGAGGGGCAAGGGGTATCTGTTCTTGACTGTGATTGCATTCAAAGCCCTAAAGTCCACGCAAGCCCTCAACTCCCCATTGGCCTTAGGAATGAAGAAGAGGGGCGATGCCGCCGGGGGCTTGGAGGGTCTAATGAACCCCAACCCCAGGAGCTTGTCGATATAGGAGTGTAAATGGATGTTTTCCTGCTCCGTTAAGGCATACTGTCTGCCACTGGGTACGCATTCGCCCGGAACCAAGTCAATTTGGCAGTCATAAATCCTGTGCGGAGGGAACACCTCTGCCCGTACCTCATCAAAGACATCACTATAGCTGTGATAAGCTCTGGGGGGTCAACATTTTTCTCTGCCGCTGTGTCTATCCTGTGAACCAAGCCTTGAGGGCTGCCACTGGATCCTTGACTTAACCCGCACTGCCGTAGGCAATACAGAGACGTCATCTTTAGCTCATGGATCATCCAGTTGACCGAAGGGTTGTGCTTTTAGAGCCAGGGCAGACCCAATATCACTCCGTACTGAGGTGCACGAATGATGCTGAAGTCGATCATCTCCATGTGCCCTTCACCGTACTTCACAGGAAGCTCCCCTGTGTGATGTCCGATAGGTCCTGTAACTAGTCGTCTTCCATCCACTGCGTACACATCCTCAGGTACTTCCTTGGGAATGAGGGAGATGCCCAGTCGCTGCGCTTCCTTCTGGTCCATAAAGAGACCTGTGGCCCCGCAATCAACCATGGGCACCACAGGTATCCACTGTGCATTAATGTCTATGTATACAGTGATAAACAAGTGCTGCTGACGCACCTGTTCCAGGCATGACAAAGAAAGGATGCATATGTGACTCCATGAGGCCCCTTCGCTATTCAGGGAGTCCTTCAGTTTTCCACCGACCCGTCCACTGCGGCCGTCACAGTCCTTGTAGCTCGGTATCTACTGTTCTTCGGTTTAGCCGGGCCCTCACAGACATAGTGTCCCTTCTTGCCACAATACAAGCAGAGGCCTTGTTTGTGGTGTGATTCTTTTTCTGTGGCGGTCAGGCTAGCCCGGATGGCTCCGATATCCATTGGTTCTGCTTTGGAGACGGGGCTGGACTCGGGGTTTCCTAATGATAGATAAGAGGGCATAGGTTTTCCTTTTCTTTTGTGGTCTCCTTTCCTCTCACTCAACCTATGATCCAATTGCAGTACCAAGTTGATGAGACCTTCACAAGTCTTGGGTTGGGGTCAATCTGTGCTACGACGTCCTTCAGTTCATCGCTCAACCGTTGGTGGAAGAGCGCCGTTTGTTGAGAGGCAGCCACTTGGTCTCGGCCACAAGACGCCGGAATGCGTTCAGATATTGCAAAAGATCATTGTTGCCTTGACGTAAACTCCTCTCGAAAGGCTCCCCAGTCACTTAGCAGGGGGTCGTCCCTACTCACCAATGGAACCGCCCATTGTGCTGCATTCCCCGCCAGGTATGAAATGAGAAAAGCCACCCTTGCTTGGCTGGTAGGGAACGCCTTCGGTTTGCATGACAGGTGCAAAGCCACTTGAGTGAGAAAGACCTGTACAGTGTTGGGGTCTCGGCTGTACCTCTCGGGTGTGGTGAAAGGAATGGAGACGGGCATTTCCTCCACCACTGCAGGAGAAGAAGTTGCGGTGGGGTGTCCCGCATCAAAGGAGTTCCTTTGTAGGGCATCAAGTCTTGTCTTTAGGTCTGCAGCTTCTTGCCTGGATGCGGTAAGCTCGATTTGAACAGTTGCCAAGGCTGCCAACACGTCATCCAAGGTAGCCATTGTCTTCCACCCGACCAGGGGTTGGTTAATGGTAAATAGGTTGGATATTTTGTAACCTCTGGATTACCCCGGGTCGGGGAAGGCAAGCTAGTACAAGAGAATGAGACTCCAACCAAATGTAGCTGTCCAATAAGTATTTATTGGATATTTGCTTTGTGAAGAAAGAATGAAATAAACCAAGGTGGTAAATAATACGGTACAGTAAGTCAAAAACGAACAATAAGTAGTAAATCAAAGGTGAGGTCAACGATACCCATCAGCAGCACCGGTCCCTTTGCCTTTCAGGGGCTCCCACCGTCCTCTGCATGAATACCGGTCCCGGTATTTGCCAACAGAGGACACTGTGCTAAGAAACGGCCGAAAATGCTGTTTGAGCGCTGCTAATGGTGATGTGTATTCATGTGGTCTCTTCTACTCGAGTGTTGTTGCTCTAGCAGGGAAACAACGAACTTGGGAGGCCCAGCCTGGCGCTCTACCATGCAGTTTGTGACTGAGTTGAAGGGAGCAGCCGCTCGACCTTCTCAACCCTAAGAGCACAGCACAAGAGTACGATGGTGAACGACCTCTTAAGGGCTTCACGCACTTCAATACAGAGACGCGGCAAACACCTCCGTGGTGTGCGTCTCTGTTTGTTTCACACACAGAGCAACTCTCGGGTTCTGAGGGCGGGACAGAGAGCAGCAGCTCAATCTTTACTCCGTTACCTCAGCTGTGGTTCCAGCGAGTTCAACTGAGATGCTGCAACACCTCCGTGGCGTGCTTCTCATACTCGAGCTCTCCTCGTCCGGGGAGCGAGATGCCCAGAACCGCCGAATGGCCGCACCTCTCTCACTCGCAATCAGGCCCATTGTAGAGGAAGAACGCCTTGATACCGCAATCCGCTGCCCTCTCCAGGTCGGCAAGGATCACAATATCCGACTCCATGTCTTCGCCGGTGTATGCTATTTGAAGGCGTTTCCGGTCACGCTCTGTCTCGCTAGGCATGCTGGTTGTTGTAGTTTCCGTCCTGCTGCGATGCCGATTGTTCCTGAGCAGGATCGCAGTGTGAACAGAGCGAACTTCATAAGTGAGGAAGGGGGGGGGTGAATTCATGACAAAAGGAAAAGAAACGGGAGTTCTTGCGGATAATTCTAAGGTACAGAAAGCAGTACGAAATTACAGAACTAATCTGAGAGCGCATGGGGAGGTCCTGGCTGATTTTGATTCCCAAGGTTTTAACTGAAGCAGAGGGAACCGGGGAGGGGCCAAGAGAGGAGGGACAAAAAGCAGAGGTCCAGGGACTGGTAGAGCCATCAGTCAGGACCAACTCCGTTTTGCCGGGTTAAGTTTTAGATGATTTTGATTCATCCAATCAGAAATAAAGATGAGTGTGGTTTGAAATTTAAGAATAGAGACCGGGGAGGAGGAAAGAGCCAGAACAAGCTGGAGATCATCCGCATAATTAAATACAGAGATCTCCATGTTGAGTAGGGAAACAATAAGGGGATGGATATAAAGATTGAAAAGAAGAGGGGAAAAGGAAGAGCCTTGGGGAACCCCACAGGGCACAGAGCGGGTAGGGGCGGTGAAGCCCGAAAGTTGGACCGCCTGCGACCGGCCTTGTAGAAATGAGGCGAGCCAGGTAATAGCGGTCCCCCGGATGCCCACTGCTCTGACACGATCGAGGAGAATGGAGTGATTGACCGTGTCAAAAGCAGCGGACAAATTAAGAAGTACCAAGGCTTGTGGAGAGTTGTCATTACAAACTTTTCAGAACCATAATGGCTTGACTGAACACTGGGAAGTTTGGTATCAAATTTCTCATCACAATAAACCCACACTGATGCCAGTATGTGATTTAGTGAAACATGCATTCAGATGGCAATTTATAGCTGCTTCCTGAAAAATTACCAGCCTCTGGTGCATTCCCTGACTGGTACACACCAGTCTGCCATCACAAAATATGATTCCAGACCCCTGCTGTGGGATCCTTCACTCCATGAGCCCAGAATAAAGCCTTTCCAGGGCAGAGGTTTTCACACCTCCACCCAGGCCAGGAAAAGCCATCTATGGCAGGAGAGCTTCGAAGGCTGTGCACCTTTGTAATGCGACCCCCACTCTCTCCTGCTATTAGGAGCAGGCCCCCTCCCTCTTTTTCAGCAGGAAGACAGGAGGGAAAACAAGCACAGCCCAGAAGGTGTTCCCTCCACTGCTAACACCACCCCATAGGTGGGGGAAGCGAGGTAAACCCCACTCTTCAGTGCCCGCCATCTTGCAAATTGCAGGCACTCTCCAATCAGGTCTAGGGGTTGTGCCCACTCCCCCACGTGGGTTAAGCCCACAAAGAGTGTAGTCACCCTAAGGTCAGTAGCCCATTGGGGGCAGCCCTGAAACAAGAAGGCAGATTCTTACAACCTAAGAAGAAGAAGGACGAAAGAAGACGCCCAGTAGAGGAGAGTGCAGAGAACAACTAACCAGGCCCCAGCCCTACCAGCCC
The DNA here is from genome assembly GCF_964263255.1 of Lissotriton vulgaris. Lineage (NCBI taxonomy): Eukaryota > Metazoa > Chordata > Amphibia > Caudata > Salamandridae > Lissotriton > Lissotriton vulgaris. Next base: position 660,317,332 of record NC_141696.1, on the reverse strand, counting down.
AACTGCAGTTTCTAGAGAACCTGCACCAAAAACCATCTTGTCCTGCAGCCAGCGACCTCCAGACCCACTGGGAGGACTGACTGCCTTCAAGAAAGACCGGATCTCCTGTGAGCAGCAGCTCTGTTCAGAAGAAACACCAAAGAAAGACTCGGAGCCAGCTGAGTAGAAAGAAACCCGAAGCCTGAAACCACCATCGCCTACAGCCCGATTTCGAGTGGCCCACCAGTCCCAGCGAGGTCCCCAGCGCTCAAGAGTCCAATTCCACCGTGGGTTGATCCCTCCAGAACTTCCCGATGTCGCCTGCAGCCTCTGCACTGACACTCGCCTGATGGAGCGGGGTTTTGAGAAAATAAAATCTGCTCAGATTGAACCCTCAGTAACAATATATTAACAAGTGTACTGTGACAATACTATTAAAAACGCGAAATAAAGGGATATGTTGTTGCGCATGTTTGAACTAATGTGTAAATGTATCTGTCTACTAAGGTATGAATAACTAGGCACTTATGGCTAAAATAAAATAAAAGACTAATGCTACTTTAATGCACCATAAAAATAATTGCTAGGAATAACATGGGTTGCGCTGGGGTTAGTACAATGCTGGTATGGTGAGCATTTAAAAATTATATTTCATGAAAATAATAAATGTTTATGTTTCATTCTCTGTAGCAAAACAAAAATGGGCCTACACTTCTGCATCCCAGTTTGGGGTTAATATTCGCCAAAGTAACTAAATGAATTAAAATGGGTCCTGAACATGAAGAGAGAAAGTAAAGGCATGAAGAAACAACCTTACTGGTGTGCTGCCTGACTGCCAAGCTTCGTAAGGAAGAATTTGGTTAGCAAGTCGAAGCAATGCAGCTTCCTAACGAGATGGCAGAGGCAAACAAAGAAAGCGTGAAAGACTCCATACACTTGATACATGAAAATATACTCTAGGAAATATATGCTGTGATTGTGTTCCAAAATTGTTTCCTGGGTAGAATCTATTGTAATGCTGAATGTTCAAGACAATGGGACATTTAATAAATGATCACGATGAAAGTGGTATGACAGAACACCCTTGCCCTAAGCCAATGAGAGACACAGGGGCATATTATCAAGGGGGTTTATCTCCGCTTTTTTGGATTTAAAAGCCAAGAAAGCGGAGATAAAATTATCTCCCTATTACCTAGCTGTCGCTAACATCAGTTAGCGACAGCTAGTAGGAGATAGCGACCATCTTGGGCCCCACTTTGCATGTCAGAGAAATCTATCACTAATGACATGCAAAGTGGGCGTGCCAAGATGTTAGCGACTGGAAACAGTCGCCAACATCGCTATCTCCTATTACCAACTTTTGGAGATTTCAATTTCAATTCAAGAATCTTTATTCGGTGATTAAAAAACACCATAAAAGCACACATACATATACATAGATAAGACAGCATTAAATATTAGTCAAGATCCTTGTGCATAAATAACAATAAAATACTAACATGCAAGGCCATACATTTAAAACAGGGAGTCAAAAGTCTTTCAATCCTCTCCCCTCGTTTTCCTTAGTCGAACCGCAACCTTGATAAAATTCATAACACAACACAAGGTTAGCGGGTCAGAAGCTTTTTGCAAGTAGATTAATGCATCTCTGGCATGTTCCAGGTGGGCCTTTTTTAGGATATCTACTAGGAATCTACGCCTGGGCATTGAATAATAGGGGCAGAGCAAGGTAAAATGAAGGGAGTCCTGCGGAGACCGGTTGTCGCAGCCGCAGGGTCCCTTCTGCTCGATTGACATAGTAAAACCTGCTGGCGAAGCCAACATGAAAGGGAGTAGGTTCAGCCTGAAACGGCACATAAGAAATCTATCCTGTGTGTTGTGTACAAGATACAGATAGGGCTCCATACCCTCCACACTCTTCACCAAATTGTAAGCCCTTATTGACTTTTTCCCCCCTTCCGCCACAGCACGGCATTGAGTTTTCCGCTCTAGGAAAATTTCCCCTACTTGTTTCTTGTGCTGTGCTGATATGGTGGTGGGATTCTTGAAGAGGTTTCCAAACCCTAGTTCCTCAAGAGTATTTCTCACATATTTGAGCCATGGGATGCGCATGCACTGGGCCCTACCTAGGCAGTCCAGTAAGATTTTTCTGCTTAGATGCGCATCTGGATTTACCCAGATTTTTAGCCACGCCACGATTGGCCTAAGTTTTAACAGATCGACCAGATATGGCCTCCCTAGCTCCCTGTGAGCTATGAGTCCAGCAGTACTGGGTGGTGTCCTCAGGATAGATTTCAGATGTTTGTTCTCTTCCTGGTCAATTCTAGAGGTATTCACGAAGCCCCAAACTTCTGCCCCATAGCTTACTTTGGCGCATGTTATGGAGCCGTACAGGTTCATCACCTGTTCCGGACTCCATCTGCCCAACCTCCTGCCATATCCGGCTATTGCCCCGTTAGAGGCAATCATTTTGTTACAGCGCTCTTCTACCAAGGAGTTGAATTGAAGAGCACCATCAAAGGTTACTCCGAGATAGGAGAACGTTTTAACCTCCTCTAAACAATGGGTGCCTATTGTGTAAGAAAATTTAGAGGAAGGTTTTTTGCCTGCCAGGAGCACGTAAGATTTGCTTAGGTTGACAGATAAGTCCAGATCGCTCATAAAGTTGACGAACCCATCTATCAGAATCTGTAGGCTTCGTGGTGTACGCGCCAGCAAGACCGCGTCGTCTGCGTAAAGCAGGACAGGGATTTGCCGCGTCCCAACCCTTGGGGAATCTGCCTTTAAGCCCAAAAGAAACTGTTCCAAATTATTGATGTAAAGGGAGAACAAAAAAGGGGCAAGAATACAACCTTGTCTGACTCCACTTTTGCATGGAAAGGGGTCCGTCAATCCTCCCTCCCTGTTGAATCTAACTCTAGCCGTGGTGTCGCTATGCAGCTCTCTTAGTATGGTGATTAGACCGCTCTCGATCCCCATCCCTGCCATCATGTCCCACAACTTCCCTCTGTTGACGTGATCGAATGCTGCTGCCAGGTCCATGAATCCCATATAAATGGGTTCCTTACTGGCCAGAGTATATTTGGCAGTCAGCATATATAGGTTCAGGCATTGGTCGCTGGTGGACCTCCCTGACCTGAACCCATATTGAGTGTCCGAGAAGATGTTGTTCTCTTCGGTCCACTCGGACAATCTGTTCAGGAGTGCCCTTCCCAGAAGTTTAGCCGAGACGTCAATCAGGGAAATAGGCCGATAACACTTGGGGTCGTCCTTGTTGCCCTTTTTAAAGATTGGCACAATGATCGCTTTAGACCATGATGGAGGGAGACCGCAGATGATAGCAGTGTTTAGGACCCTGGTCATCAGAGGGGCCCAAAGATCTGTATTACTAAGAAAAAGGTCAGGGGGAATTCCATCTGGGCCCGGTGCTTTATTCTTAGTTAGACTCTCCATCCCTGCCGTGATCTCCTTAAGGGAAAATTGTACCGGGGGGGCCTGACTTGGGTTTACTGATGACTCTACGTGGGTACCCGATTCATGGTTATACAGGCTCCTAAAGTGTGTGACCCACTGCTCCGGGAGGATGTTAGCCCCTAACTCCGGAGAATCATTTTCTTGAAAGGTCGGTTTGTTGATGATTCTCCAGAACCCCGCTAGGTCCCTTCTTTCCCCTGCCTCTCTCAGATCTGCCCAAGCTTCTGCCTGCAGGGTGAGTTTCCTCCTTTTGGTCTCTTTTTTATATTTTTCTCTGCATGCCCTGATTACTTGTGGGTCTCGTGGTTTTGACTTAATAGAGCATTTCAGTTCCCTCAGTGCCTTGGAACAATCTTTGTCAAACCACCGGGGATTGACCAAATTACGCGTGGGCGCACTGGACCTTAGTAGCCCGTCGATCAGGTTGGCAATGTGGTTAAATGATTCTAATAACCTTGGTCCCTGGACTTCCAGATCCAAACATTCATTTATGGCCAGCAGACCCTTATCGCTCAGATTTTTATAGAACTTTGCCCCATCTATTTTGGACCATTTCAGTCTCCTGCCTTGATCCGTGACCCTCTCCACAATTGAACGATGGGCATTGGAGCCAGTACCCGCCCTATATGCCAGCGTTAAAACAAGCGGGTTATGGTCACTGAAAGTATTCCAGTCTATCCCTACACTGACTACTTTGTTAACCAGGGATCTCGAGACCAGAATATAATCTATAATAGACGAGCAGCCCCTGCCCTTAAAAGTTGGTGGGAGTGTACCATCCGACTGTGCGTCTACCATATTAATGGTGTGCTCTAGGTCGTACTTGAGCCGAAGCAACCTAAGAGCCGACCCAGTAGGCGAGTGAGAAAAATGCGGTCCCTTCTCAATTGGGCATTGCGCCCAATCTGTGTTCTTTTTGACCAGTGCCGGACAAAGGTGACAATTAAAATCCCCCACCACAAGCAGTCCACAAGACGGTCCCTTATTCTGGAATGTAATTTCTTTTCCTAACCTTTGGTCGAGTTCAGTTAATACCGGGGTATGGCTATTTTCTAACTCGGTGTTATATATGTTAAAAACAGAGAGTCGTAGCCCCTTTCCCTGGAACCGAACGGCCTGTATCCCATATGAGGACCAGTCTGGAAAGGATCAAGTGCCTGGCAGGTCTAAGTCTACATAGATGGACAAACCGCCCATTGCTCTCCCTGAGCTAGATTTTCGGGCGGGAACAAAAAAACACTTGTACCCCTGCAGATGGTAGTTATTCTCCACAGCCCATGTCTCCTGTACACATATAATGTGAAATGTTCTAATAAAGTCCACCCATTCCTTATTGTTAAATTTGCCCGCTATACCCGCTATATTCCAAGAGATGAGTCTCACACCCACTCTACTCCATTCAGCACCCCCCTGGGCCCTTGGTCTTCTTTCCCACGTTGATCTTTGCGTTTCCTGCCCATGTCCCCCTCCTGTCTTGTCTTCATCTATTTCCTTTGGCTCAACACACTTTGGTTCCCCCTCACCAACCACCAGAGTTTGCTGAGCCTTGGATTTTTGCTCCTCCAGTCTTTCTACCGTACCTCCATTTTCTATACTACCCTGGGGGGCATTGTCTGTCTGTCAATCGACCCCTTCAAGGCCATTTAGGCAATGGAACCGGTTATAGGAGAAAAAGGGTTGTTCAGATCGGCCAAAAAACGGCCTAGGGTTAAAGGCCTGGTGACTCCCCCTCCTGCCAACCCTCTCCCAGTTGTCATGAGTTTGGAGTTGCTGAGATAGGACTGGGATGATGGGAAAAAAGAATGACACATGGAGGGTTTGGATGGTGGATTCCCTAGATCTATTTTTCCCTTGACATATATGGGACACCGTTCCTGTATCCCTAAAACTCACCAGTATGCAGTCCCCTTTAATGGATTTTTGTGTTCTTCCCACCCATGGTACCCTTCTTACCATTATAATTTCATTATTAAAATGTGTCGGGAGGGGTCTATTTATGTTTAGCCACTTGATTACCCTACTTTTTAGGGCACAAAAATCCTCTGTTTCACCTTCCTCAAGTGGGGGGACACCTGCCATAACTACAGTAAAAGCGTTGGTCTCTGGGGGTAAATTGGGTCTGCGTGGTCTCAGGGTGAGCTTCATTAAATGGGTCGGGGTGCTCTTATCTACCGGCTGTGCCGGGGGTACAGATCCTAAAGGAGGGTTGGGCATATTGGTGTTAGGGGGCTTAGCTGTTGCAGGCTTTGTCCTTGTGAGTTGTTGTGAGGGCGCCACATTCACAGCTTGTGAAGGGACTGGATTGGCGACACTATTTGCCGACAGCTGAGGGGCTACAGTGGAGAGAGTGGACTCTGGTTGCCTTCCCTGTCTGCCAGCTGGAGTTTTCAGACTGCCCAATGTGGCCTCTAAAATGGTTAGTCTGATCTCAATCTTTTTAATACTCTCGCTGATCGGTAATAACAGGGGCCTTAGCAAAAATTCTAGGTTTCCCAGCGGGACAACAGACAAGGGAATATTAGCAGTACCAACTCCTGTGTCTTTTATCATAGTAGGAGCTGGATCCTCATGAGCAATGGGTTTAGGATGTAAATCAGCCAATGGTTTCTCTGCTAATGCGGGGGTTTTTAGAAACTTCCCAAAGTCCGAGTGTGGAACCTTGGGTTTACTCTTTCCTTGAACTCCCCTCGATTTCCTCCTGCGTTTGTTTGGAGGAGGTCCAAAAGCTACTTGTGTGCTAGTTGGTTTAGATTTAGTTTTCCTAAGCTTCGAGGCTTGAGGGGCCGGAGGGTGTTGGGACACTAAATCAATGGTCACCCTGGGGGGGCTAGAACTAGTTTCTGGGGCTATACTCAAGGCTTCACCTGGTGACATGTTAGTACAATCCCTCAGCAATAATGGGACATCATCAATTCGGGACAACTCCTCCCTTGGTAAAGTAGGTTGATCTGCGAGGGGCGTGTTTTTCATATTATCTATTGAGCGTCTCCGTTCTGCCCTTAACCTGGACAGATTACACTCTTTGTCCCCCTCCCCCACTGCCCGGGAGAAATAATTCTCTAGAGTCCTGTTCTTTGCTCCACCCGGTTTTAGTGGGGTGCTTTCCCTTGCAGGGGACGGCATATTGGTTGCAATAAATTAAACTCAGCGGGCTGCTCCACCGAGTGTAAGAGACCAGGGTTCGAAAGCACAAACCAAGAGGGTAGGCCCTGCCCGGCCACCTTCGGCCCCTGACGGCCACAGACGGTCCCGCCCTTGTCCCGGGCTTCTCCCGGCGCCCTCCCGCGCGCTCCCGCGCCGCGGAAGAAGCTGCACCTGATATAGGGAGAGGGCGTTTAGGGGGCGTGGCCAGCAGGGAGAGCGTCCAGGTGCAGGAAATGATGGTAGCACAGGGACTCCTGGGCAATGGAGTCCCTGATCCTCACCTGGCGCTCGCAGCCCTGCTCCCCGAGATTCAGGCAGCTCCCCTGTCCACAAACAGCAGCAACGATGCGCCCAGGCACACGGGCGAAGCGGGACCCGCGGAGCGGGTTCCGCGAGGTGCAGCAACAGAACAAACAGTCCAGCAGAAAGGGCCTCGCAGGACAGAGCTCGCGCTCACAGGTCAGTCAATGTCTCCCAAAGAGCTAAGGACAAGCAGGCTCTTTTCAGCGGTGCTTAGGGGACGTGGCCAGCAGGGAGAGCGTCAAGGTGCAGGAAATGATGGTAGCACAGGGACTCCTGGGCAATGGAGTCCCTGATCCTCACCTGGCGCTCGCAGCCCTGCTCCCCGAGATTCAGGCAGCTCCCCTGTCCACAAACAGCAGCAACGATGCGCCCAGGCACACGGGCGAAGCGGGACCCGCGGAGCGGGTTCCGCGAGGTGCAGCAACAGAACAAACAGTCCAGCAGAAAGGGCCTCGCAGGACAGAGCTCGCGCTCACAGGTCAGTCAATGTCTCCCAAAGAGCTAAGGACAAGCAGGCTCTTTTCAGCGGTGCTTAGGGGATGTGGCCAGCAGGGAGAGCGTCCAGGTGCAGGAAATGATGGTAGCACAGGGACTCCTGGGCAATGGAGTCCCTGATCCTCACCTGGCGCTCGCAGCCCTGCTCCCCGAGATTCAGGCAGCTCCCCTGTCCACAAACAGCAGCAACGATGCGCCCAGGCACACGGGCGAAGCGGGACCCGCGGAGCGGGTTCCGCGAGGTGCAGCAACAGAACAAACAGTCCAGCAGAAAGGGCCTCGCAGGACAGAGCTCGCGCTCACAGGTCAGTCAATGTCTCCCAAAGAGCTAAGGACAAGCAGGCTCTTTTCAGCGGTGCTTAGGGGGCGTGGCCAGCAGGGAGAGCGTCCAGGTGCAGGAAATGATGGTAGCACAGGGACTCCTGGGCAATGGAGTCCCTGATCCTCACCTGGCGCTCGCAGCCCTGCTCCCCGAGATTCAGGCAGCTCTCCTGTCCACAAACAGCAGCAACGATGCGCCCAGGCACACGGGCGAAGCGGGACCCGCGGAGCGGGTTCCGCGAGGTGCAGCAACAGAAGCAACAACAGAACAACAACAGCAACAGAACAAACAGTCCAGCAGAAAGGGCCTCGCAGGACAGAGCTCGCGCTCACAGGTCAGTCAATGTCTCCCAAAGAGCTAAGGACAAGCAGGCTCTTTTCAGCGGTGCTTAGGGGGCGTGGCCAGCAGGGAGAGCGTCCAGGTGCAGGAAATGATGGTAGCACAGGGACTCCTGGGCAATGGAGTCCCTGATCCTCACCTGGCGCTCGCAGCCCTGCTCCCCGAGATTCAGGCAGCTCCCCTGTCCACAAACAGCAGCAATGATGCGCCCAGGCACACGGGCGAAGCGGGACCCGCGGAGCGGGTTCCGGGAGGTGCAGCAACAGAACAAACAGTCCAGCAGAAAGGGCCTCGCAGGACAGAGCTCGCGCTCACAGGTCAGTCAATGTCAGCGCGAATATCTCCAAAAGCTAACACCTGCCCTGAGCAGTTCTTAGCCATGTTAACCAATGGGAGGTGGATAACATGGCTAAGAGCATTAGCTCGGTAATGCATGAATATCGCTGACTTTTCAGCGATATTCATGCATTGCGGCCGATTTTTATCGCATTTGCGATAAACCTTGGTAATACCAAGGTTTATCTGCAATAAAAATTGCTGAAGGTCGGCGATAAATTTTTGTCTCTAACCAAGCAATAGCGATAATTATCGCTATTGCTTGGTAATATGCCCCAGAGTTTTTCTAAAATCCAAACAAATGTGGGTTGGACATTTAGGTTTTAGGGTATAATTGAGGTGTCCCGGGTGTGTGTTTGTTGTAGGTGTTGGTCAGCTATGGGGACTGTAGTGTAGCTCCTATATCCCTGATAGGCTCAGTGCTTTCGAATAATATACACTATAGTTTTGACATAGGACTGAGGTCAATATGTCTCTATCGAGTATATTAAACTTAATTACTTGTGTGTGCCAGCTAACTCAGAGGTCACTAGAAACTTTCTCGAATGGACAAGAAGAGATTTGTTTCTGACAACCGCATAAACATGACAACTTTGTTTCCCTTAGAGTCGGAACAATATCTTCAAAGTCGTGAAAACAATAGATAACCATTTCACTCAGTCAATCGTGCATTCTTCGTTTCTACAGAAATAGGGAGACAGACGTTTTAATAAAAGGGGTTTGTTGAACAGTCTTATTTCTCATGCAAGAGATATGAACTGCTACAATTGACAGAATGTAAATTATAAAATGTAGAGCGTTAGCAGTAAGATAAAATAATACTGTAAAAGCATGCCTTGTAGCTATGACATATATTAATTAAAATACAAACATAAATAACACAGGCTAAAATACTCAACTGGTGCTTCTAAATAATCCTACCCAGTGTACCTAACCTAAGTCTAGTACGAGGGAAAAAGTAGGAACTGTTTAGTTATAGTTTAGTTTAGTTGTGCTAAGAATTGCCAGATGTTTCTCTAGGTTCTAATCAGCTCCATACCTTAGAAGGAGAGAGGTTGGTATCTCTTTTCCGGGACCCGATCTCTAACACCCCACAAGGGGAGTCATAAACACTGGAGCTGTATTCTCGGCAAGGAAGATGACAGCGTCTGGTCAGTGCATCAGTTAGGGACTTGACTTCCTTTGGGACTTGCTGTGGCGAGCCGTGTCATGCAAGTAAGTAGTCGAACTTCACCGTGCCTTGCCATAGCAAGTGAAGGTATATTTATACCTTGAAGGTGTTTAGGAATGGCAGTATTGACTTAAAAGTCGGGCATAAGAAGGTCATCTCTAAGGAATAGATGTTCATGCATAATAAATGAGTTCTTGGAGAAATCAATATCCAAGCAAGGGGAAGTCCTAAAGGCTTAAGAGTCTGATTTTCAGAAAACTCATTTTGACATTGTTGAACGGATGTAAGTAGCCATGCCTGTATTTGGTTAGCATGAGCAATGCCTAAATAAGGGCTGGATTTCTATGCCTAAATAAGGGCAATGTGAATTGTACCTATATAAGGGCATGATTAGGGAATTTCATACAGAATCTAAATCGATACACAACACCCACTCAACTTTCGTATGTACAGTACTAAATCCTAAACATGTTAAACATATCTAAAATCTATCTACACACAAAGTGCCGAAAACATGTCAAAATACATTGTAAATTGCATTAGAACTGGTTGTATGCATAAACATGCCTTGGTGCTGTACATATTAAAGCAATGTTTCATTCTAAGCATGTGTTGACATTTGAAATGCAAAATGAATGAATCATGAAAACATACAGTTATGAAATGGTTCGTAAATACAGAAGAAAAAAAGGCCCGAAACCATTTCATGTCAGATTACATAAAACTGTTGTGCCTAAAAATGAAAAATTCAAATTTGGAAAAAAAAATAATCATAGGAAAAAGTTCCAAAGTTAGTACCTTGTTTTGAAAAATGAACTTCAAATTCAAAGTCTCTCAGAACACTGTGTGCCAAAATCAAAAGTCAGTGTTAGAGCTGGGACAAAACATGAAACCTTCTATGTCTGAGACAAAAAGATGTCTACCATTGTAGGTGAAAGTTGAATTACCTCGTTTAGAAGATTAACCGCACATAGATGAGCAGCATCGCCTTCAGCATTAGTCGCATCAGCAATGTTCGTATCGGATTTTACCTGCATGCCTGTTGTTTCCTCTTGTACCTCAGTAGTTGCATTTTGCGTCTGTGAGATCTCAATGAATGCCGTCATCAGGATTGGTAGCCGCTGGGGACAACACAGAGCATGGGCCGTTACCAGGTCCAGCAGAATATCGACATCCGTAGATATGACTGATGGGAGTGTTAGACAGATGTCTAGCACGCATTCTTCACCTCAAAGCAGGCAGCGTAGAACAGGTAAGATGCAATCTTGCCAGATTGGTCTTAATAACAGAAACCATGTTTGATTTAATTCTAGTAAATGAGGTAAACCTAGAATTTGAACGATGTGCCCACAACACTCAAATAGACTCCAATAGAGCTTGCTCTATGGTGCTTGGAGTGGTGTTGGTGATTTGGCTTGCCATATCGTAGCAAAAGGAGCAAAAATAGGATCCCTGCAACGAGTCCAAAAAGCAGTGGCAGTCCACCAAACACAGAGTGCACGAAGTTGGGAAGTATTCCGAGGACTGCTTGAAAAGGTGCGTACAGTCCTGAACATATGTTCTTAAATAGATGTACAATACTGCTCATATCAGACATGTTTGAGATATGTTCCAACATTTCTGAGTAATGTGTAGAGCAGTTTGTATACAAAAGGCATGTAATTCTCTGAAGAAGTCCTTGCGACTTGTAGATCATAGATTTCTTTCGTCGAGGTCAGTGGCACAGTTCTTTTTACAAAAGAATGGCTTTCATTCTGCTTAGAGTATCAATTTGTATAGAAGAGATGTTCAGTGAAGGCCATAGAGGCGACTCCCTGGCTGTCTTGGTTTGTGGAAACAATACTTGCATACTCCAAGTGACCCTGGATGACACAGTTACTAGATTTGGAATACCTGGCAACATGCCACAGCAGCTGTGATCGTTCAGTATGAGGTAACTCCCATTAGAAAGTAATCCAAAAATTGGATTAATCACTGCAGCCGCTGAGCCTTGCAGGTGACAGGATAAGTTTGAAGTGGAACCATCGCAGGCCCTGTGTAAATTATTACCCTGACTAAGGAGAGAACCGCTTAGTGCTGTTTCACAGTTAGAACCGCTAAGAAACACTACACATCCCCCACTCCAACATCTGTGTGTGTATGGTAAATTCCAGGATGTCCTGAGGTATTCTTTACCCAGCCATTCATATTTGCCCGCTGGTATGTGTATTAAGCAATACTGAAAATGGAAAATTGTAACAGGCAGAGTAATTTTACCATGTATGATCCATTCAGTAGCTGGTTTTTCTGCTACTGTGAATGGTAATTTTTCCAGTTTTTCAATGCTCAGCACTGTATAGTCTGCTCCCCTTTGTGCCAGTTTGAACTGTTTATGAGTGGGATTGAATTCTCAAAATAGTGACGTAGTGTTGATTAAACGCCAAGGCACATATCCTGCATGCAAGTTTTGTATCATGCAGCCTAATAGTATGATTGAACGTAATTGAGACTGACCATTTTGCAACATGACCATGATGTCTATGGCAGAAGACACAATGCTGTCCAATGGATGTATCCTGGATGACAGAGTTGTTAGCCCATTGTCTACTATAGAGAGAGATTTCTCTAAATTAATACAATTAATTACTCGTATTTGTTCAGCAGTCTCTGCTTGGGTAATCTTCCATATTTCATTATAAGCAGCGTATACCCTGGCAAATATGAAACATTTCTGACGCAGTTTTCTTGGGCCTAGTAAGAATTCCCTAAGGTCTGCGCCATATTTAAGTAAAGATAAGTGTTGTTTTACATCCTCAAGTGTAGATTTCTGTAGCCAATCAAGGCATAGTTTCCCTACACTGTATGTTGTTACTATCCCAGGATGCTGTCTTGGGTCTGGCCTATTGATAGTGAAACCTTGTGTTTTGTTCAGGAATCGATCTTGACAGATATTTGTGTCTGTGGACCAAAGCAACCATTTTTTACATTCAGGATTTGATCTGTAACGATGCAAAATATTATGTACGTTTACCTCCCCCGTGTAGTGCTATTACTTGTAGGTACAGGTAAGGTCGGTGTGTTCATGTCCTTGATCTTGGCTAACCCAAGGCAAAACGTTTGTTGGACAGTATCATTCAAAAACATAATTTGCTCAGGCATGATAAAGTCTCTAAACATAGCTTCCACTCCCTGCACTTGCCAATCTTTTGTACCCCAGGCGGTTTTTGTCTCAATGTTGTCTTCCCAAAGGTCGAAACCCTGTCTAGACAGTTGGGCAATAAAGGCTGCAAAATAAATCTGTTTTGTATTTGTTAACATATTTTTTGTTCCTGTTTTGTTCACTATTTTAAAATAGAATGATTCCGCATTGGAGAAATTGAAACCGGAAAAATATGGAAACTTATTCGCAAAAGTTTTTGAGCTACCCTTTGGAGGAGTAGGACAATGTTCTGATTGGTTATACATATATACATTTCTAGGCATTGTAGATTTGTGCAAGAAATTATGACCATTATGGTTATAACAATACATTTGTTCAAAGCCTGATGAACCTTCTAAATATTCATGATTTGTAAAAACTGCAGACATCTCTAGATCATACATCATATTATTACCAGTCTCGAAGTCCTAATCATCAGAAATGGTACTAGAGATAATCAAGTCACTTAATAAAATCTTGAAGGAGTGTGAAATCTTCAACAGCTCTGACGGGCCAAAAATGTCATATTCAGTTCTGTCCCAAACTACACCATCTGGTATAGGAACGCCTGTGATGTTCACTGCTGATAAGCCTCTTTGTTCACAATGGGATGATTTGTGTGGCTGGAGAAATAAGTTCACTCTTTTACTTGCTGTGTCCATTTGAATATATCTTCCATTTATCAGCATACCCAGAGTTATTACCAGAGCTAACCAAAGTAGAAAGAATATTCTCAAAACAAGCCATAGTTCAATCCATGGTGAAACCAGATAAGTCTTTTTCAAAAGATGAAAAAAGTCTGTTACTTGTTCTTTGAAAGTTCTTTTTGCTGGCGTTGTTTCAGGTTCGCTGGAATCCTCAGAAAACGTATTAAAGTTAATGAAATAGCCAGAGGCAGTTCTGTCAATGGTTGGAATTGCATCCGGATTTGTTGAAATTGCTGGAACCACTTGATCACTTGTCACTTCATTGTAGACGGGTGAATCAGAAATAACTATTATTTGGGTCTCAAGAGGAACAAATTCCATAGCTTTGTTGCCTAGTCCTTCATTTCTCACAGTAGAATCTTCAAAGGTGATGAGTCTCTCAGTTTGAACCTCTTGGATTGTAGCAAGAGGAGTGCGGCTGCTACATTGGCGGAGTGCACTTGGCCTACTGCTTAGTATTGGCCACATAGTGTGGTTTGATCAGGTCAATAGACACAAATCTGTTCTCCTTTTTACCAGCAAGGAGCGGCAGTATCACTATTCTTGTTTCATGGATTACTAGGACAGGTACTGGTTGTCTGTAAGAAGGCTTCAATTCCTTCTAGTCCACGATCTTTTTTCTGACTAGATCACCAAGCTTTGGGATCCAGACAGCCCTTGCTGGGATGGTTGGTTTTTCCCCAGTGGTGGTTGGCTTTAGGAACACGTTGCTTTGTTTCAACTTAGTTCATTTAAGTCCTGTAAAACAGCCAAACAATCTTTGATATCAAATTTCTTATTTTCCACCACTGTTCCGTGACAATCAAGGACCGGAACCAACATTCTTGTACCAAATAGGACCTCATATGGAGTGATACCCCCTCGAGAACTTCTTGACAAATTGTTAAAACTACGTTGGACCCCATAAAGATGTTTGACCCACCCATCACCTGAACCTAATACCCTTGCTGTTATAGACTGCTTTATGTCCCAGTTTTTTCTTTCCACAACAGAATTTCCCTCAGGATGGAATGGGGAAGACTACCGCAATTCAACGCCCAAACTGGTCATGGCTTCTTTGTAAGCTTGAGAGCCAAACGCTGGGCCCTGGTCAGAGTGTGGTATGCCTATTTCAGTAAGTGCCGATAAAGACTTGCAGATCTTTTATAACAGTTCGAGTGTCACCCGAGCACTGAGGCCACATCCAAATAAACCTTGAACACGAATCCACTGCAACCATGATATATTTAAAGTTACCATCCCTTTGTAAGGGACCGCAGTGGTCCAGGTAAACAAACGCTAATGGTTTATCTGAGATTAACAGGGGTGTCTGCGTAGGATGTTTCACAGTAGAGACTTTCATCTTTTGGAATATCTCACAGTCCAAAAGATAGTTCCGGGTCTGTTTCCTAATGCCTGGCCACCAGTAGCTTTATTTTAATAATGACAATGTGGCGGAAACACCTGCATGAGCAGAGGCGAGCCCTTCATGTGCTGCTAGGATTAGTCCTATTCTATATTCCATGTTTTGAATTACTCTATCCCCCACTCCAGGGATTCGAACAAGCGAAACATTGTTTGTATGAGTTCTACATGAGTAGTTGAGTGGAAATCATTTAGGTAACGCTGCACCGCTGCCTTTGCTTGTAGCATTGACAGCTAGTAATATTGAACTGTCTATTTTTGTTTTTGAATGAGGGATTGCAGCTACGGAAGCTGTTTGCACAGCCCCCTTCGCTGCCTCATCAGCCAATGAATTCCCTTCAACGTGAATGCCATCACGTTGATGACTCAGCGTGTGTATCACATGAGTGTTTTGTGGTCCGTTTCACAACTGAACTACTTGTTCCCAAAGCATTTTATGCTTGATTGTGCCACCTTTCGCTTCTTTGAAACCATTTTAAAGCAAATTCTGTAAATATTCATTGTAAGATTAAACACAGTGAAATGAATCGCATGCTATGAGTGTGGGGAATTCGCGATCCGTATTTTCAAGTGCCATTATGAATGCTTGTAGTTTAGCTCACTGAGCTGTACAATCTCCTAGGGATTGCGTTTTTGTGACCATAGGTCTGAATTTGCTATCATGCATACAACCTTTAACGATTGTGCATGCAGCACTACAAGCTTGTTTACCCCTGTAGCGGGTTGTGCAGATCCATCCATCAGTATAAATTATACATTTATACTCTTCTAGGGGTAGAATTTCATCAGGCAGAGGACATTCGTGTTCGTATTGCAGGAATGCTTGTGTTTTCAAATAAGGATCAAAACAGTATTCAACATCAGTTGCAGCAAGAGAATTAACCCATTGTATCTATCTTGGATGTAAAGCTTTTGCATTTGAAATGCTAGCTTGTGTAACTGCCTCTAAGGCTGGTACAGGAGTTACGACCATAATGCGTTTCCCCTGTGCTAGGGCTCTTTCTTTTGCTACAGCGGTTTGAACTGCTGTCTAAATTTTTTCTGTCCATGTAAATTTCATTTCTGCTTGCGTGTACAAATGTGATTTGTCTGAAATTGGGTCCTTTTCACCTTCATTAAAAATTAAGTTGATGAATCCGCATTGACCTGGAATTAATCGGATCACTAAGTTGCGTAAGTTTTTGCGTGTTTCGTTGCTAACATGTCTGTTTGAAATGAATGCAACATTTCTGTGTGTTCTTTATTCCAATGTATTGTTTTAAAATCAGGTTTAATTTATTCATAGAGAGGTTTAACCCTTTCTACGTAGTTTAGAATGTAAGTTCTTCCAAAATACAGGAAACCTAGAATCAACTGTAAGTTTTTCAGTGTTTTTAGAGGTTGGAGCAGCGCACACTTTTCTAAACATTGGCTGCCAGGCTTTTGCCTTAACTAGATAGTTCATATCCTAAAAAGAGGACGTTGAGATGGACAATTCTTGATTTTTTAAAATTGAATTCATAACCTTCAGAGCCGAAGCCAAGTATAATGGTGTTCACACTGTTCAAGTGCCTGTTCAGGTCATCGTCTGTTAGATAGATATCATCGACATATGACAATGCCTCGTCATCATAAGTTTGTAGTAACTCTGTTACCCTTGCTGAGAATAACCCTGGATTATTCTTGAATCCTTGATGGAGACGACAGAACTGACACTGTGTCCCCATTATTGAGTAAGCGATCAAATGCCTACTTTCAGGTGCAATGTTTTGACAAAAGAAACCTTTATAACTATCTAATGTGGTTTAATATTTTTTACGCACAATGTTATTAATTAATGCTGTACTGTGTGCATTTTGTACTGGAAATATTTTACAACAAGAGTTTAGGTGTCTGTAATCCAAAACTACACAATATGTACTGTCTGGTTTGGAAACAGGAAACAAAGGATTGTTTATTGATGAGGTGCATGTTTCAATCACCCCTTGGGATATAAGTTGACCTAAGATCTCCCTGACCTGTTTTTTAGCTTCTCGTTTCACTGGATAATGCCATTGTGCAGTTGGTCGATTTTTCAACTGGTTTTTATGGTGAGGAGAATCCTCATCCCATCCTACATGATTTTTGTATAATGCTGGGGCTTGGGCAACTGCCCATTTCCTGGCATAAGTATATTTTAAATGTATTGGAATATGGTTAGAGAAGGCTGGCATAATGATGTCTTCACCACTCCCTGACAAATTCTGGTGGCCAGTCTTGTTCCGCTAGAAGTATATCATAATCCTTAGAAAGTCGCTCCTAAAAGAGTGTTTTCACTTTTCTTGGAATGTCTCCCTCGATCTGGAGTGTTATTTCATATAACCTATGTGGAGAGCTAACCCTGGTATCTGCAGTTTCAACTTCAATGTCTTCATTCAAGTCCACTGTCTCCAGAAGTCCCTTCAGGTTCTGGCGAGCTATTGATACTTCTGCTGCGCTGTCCAACATTATCTGAGCCCATTCTCCGTTCTTGAGTTGTGTCCTCAAGATCCTAGGCATGTCGAATTTTTAGACCTGCTACCTTTTTTTTGGTGAATTGAGGTTTTTGTTTGCTTTTCTGAACGAGTTGATCGTCGTTGGACTTCACACGTTCTTCTTTGTTTTCTGCCAGTCCTCTTCTTTCCGATGTCTGTGACGATATCTGAAAGGTACTAGAGGAACGTGTATCAGTATCTTGTTACCTGTCAGGTTTTCTCAAATTATCCCTATTCCTGAGGTTATACCTCCTTTCAGAGGGCTCCTTTTGAGGAGACCTACCTCGGGATTTAGAATCTTTCTCTTTTGAATGTTGTTTATTATTTTCCCACTTCTTTTTAGAAGAGGTAGGAGTGTTTTTAATAAAGACCTTTTCAGGACTTTCAGACAGTTGTGGTTTAACTGGTTTCCCACCCAAACTCTCGCTGCCTAATTCTTCATAGGATTTTTCAATTATTCTGGCTAGTTCTTGTGGTTGTTCTGTCACATCAAATGCCCTTAATTTCTGGCGGATTGCCACTGATGCTGCTTCTCCTTTAATAATAGATAATTTTATTGATGAGACCTGGTTAAACTGTTCCAGTAGTTTGATACCTAAATTCAGAGCAGGCTCTGCCCTGTATTCATTTTGAATCTATTTCAGGACATCAGGTATTACCGCCATGGACAGAACACCATGTGTTTTAGTGTAGATTGCAGCGAAGACTGTGCCCCAAGTGGTGCAGTCTTCCAGTTGTGGTGTTATCCCCATTGGTAAACAGAATGTTAAAATTCTATGTTTGTCATAGGGACTGGTATTGGGAAATACCACTTGGATGAGCGGCTTGTTGTGGAATAACTATTGGAGGTTGGACTTTGAGAGTCCACATGACATATTGAACCAATTGTCTATAAATTGTGATTAACTCTTTGACTTGAGTGAGTAATTCTATGTCTGACATGTCATCAATGTCAGGAGGTGGTTTATAGCCGGCTAAAACAGGCCATGTTGCTCCTGGTCTACCTAGTAGACAGAGCCTGGTAATGTGATTTAAATGTTTTAGGGCGCCTTTAAACCAGAGCACATGCTCCTGGTGTGTGAGTGGAATTACAATATCCTTGAAAAGAATATATTCCTCAGGTGGTTCATCTTCTTGCTAGAAGGTAAACAAATGTGTTACTGAATTTGATTCTGGGAATACTATCCATGAATAGAATACCTCTGTCTGGTGATATTCATGTGCCTCTATCATAAAAACTGCTCTACCACCTCTTGATGTTAAGCCATGTTTTATACGTTTTAGAGTGATGGCTCTCTTTAGGTTTGGAGGACTGATTATAGCAATCTCATCAGTTCCATTTAAACCTGTTAAGTTAATAGCTAGTAAGGCGTTGTCGCCTGTAGCTCCACTGGTTTCGGTGTTGTTGCCGTTTTCGGTCATTGTGAAATGAAAATTGCAGAGCAAGGTTCAAGGGAACAAAGATAAGGTGCACAATATTTTGAAACACTGTATCCTTCAACGTTGAACAAATCAAAACAGCTAATACAAAGGATTTTTCGTCCTACTCAGCTATGGCGGATATTATACCTACCCATTCCAGACGTCTTATGGAGTATTATGAGTAGAGGGTCTCTGAGAAAAGCACAACTGAGTTACTTCAGTTTCTAGCGTTAAATTAGTGCCTTACCAAACCATTGGGTGCCATGTAGTGTAGTTCCTATATCCCGGATATGCTCTTCGCATTGGAATAATATACACTATCGTTTTGACATAGGACTCTATTGAGTACATTAAACTTAATTACTTGTGGGTGCCAGCTAACTCAGAGGTCACTAAAAACTTTCTGGAATGAACAAGAAGGGATTAGTTTCTGACAACCGCATAAACATGGCAACTTTGTTTCCATTAGAGTCAGAACAATATCTTCAGAGTCGTGGAAACAATAGATAACCGTTTCACTCAGTCAATCGTGCATTCTTTGTTTCTACAGAGTTTTGCACAGAAATAGGGAGACGGGCATTTCAATAAAAGGGGTTTGTTGAACAGTCTTATTTCTCATGCAAGAGTTAAGAAACTGCTACAATCGTAAGACAGTCTGTGAAGTATAAAATGTACAGCATTAGCAGTAAGATAAAATAATACTGTAATAGCATGTCTTGTAGCTATGACATATATTCAAGTCAAGTCAAGTCAAATATCTTTATTTCGGTTAAAACAAGAACCATAAAAGATGTACATACATTATGAAAACAGAGACCAGTATCCAATTCCGCACCCATTTTTCCCACAGTTCATTTTTGCTAATTGAAGACCAATCAGAGGCATTTGTGATTTTAAAACAATAAATACATTTTTGAATCTCAAAACATAAACCATTCATTAAAATAGTACAATCGCAGCATTCCAATTAATATTTCTTTAAAGCATGCTTAGTATGAGTAGTATTGCTTCTCTTTCCTGATAAAGAAAAGAGAGACTAAATGGCAAAAATTATAGGCAGTACTGACACAGACTCGTGGTTCCCTATCCCACCTCTAGCAATTTTATTAATTCAGATAAAAGTCTGACCAAGTGTCACTAGAGCTTGAGACCCCGTCTCCTTCGTACTATCTCCACAGAGAAGAGATATCTGCTTACACTAAAAACAATGGATTGGGTTGTTTCAGTTCTAAAAAATATTTCCACCTCACTAAAACGTCTGAAACCCAAGAGACGGCGAATAGGTTTTATCCACTTTTTCCTAGAGTGTGTGTACACAGAACAGAAGAATAATACATGCGCTTCATCCTCTTTAGCAGCAATACGACACAATTCACATCTGGCCAGGTCGTCCTTCCCTACATTACCCTCATTACACGCCCATCTCGTGGTATTTACTTTGATTTGTAATATGCTGTGCGCAAAATTTTAAATAAAGCGATTTGGCTAAAGTTGGTAAGATCTCATCCATAAAGGATTCAAATCTGCTCTCTGTCTTCATGCCAAGATACTTGAGAGTTAAAGTCCCCAAGTCCGGGTTATGTACTTTTGAGTTTAAGACAAACGCCCAGTATCTTTCTTTTAACAGCTTTTTACAGCTCGGAGTAAGGCACTCAATATCTGCCCAGTAGTGTCTTAGCCCCAACTTGGCAAACCAATCCTCAATATGGTTCAGCCATACCAACTTCGTTACATTTTATTTTTTCATAATTTCTTTTAGGGCTTCTCTGTAATCTACTAGTTTGTCTGTTGACCACACTCGGACCCAATACAGCAGGGTTCGTGAAACCTCATGGTCATCAGTACGATGAATATCCAGATCCATTATGAGTGGAAGTAAGGGTGTGCGCCGTGGGATTGCTAGTATTATCCTAAAAAAGAAGTTCTCTTGTGTCATAAAGGCATGTTTAGCAGCATAGCCCCATAATTCGGCCCCATAAAGTGAAGCCGATTGGGCTTTGTATTTGTACAACTCTAATGCCGGGGAGACAGCTTTGGAGTAACTACTCTTGTGTCGCCTTGCTATTGGAACTAGATTCTAGGTGAGGATCATTTTACTTTTGCCTATTTGGGTTTTCCAATCAAGCTTAGTGTCTGAAGTAATGCCCAAATAGTTAAAATGTTGCACATATTCAATCGTTTCATTATTAACAGTTAGTGTTTTTCTAAAACGTCTATGAGGATTAACCACCATATACTTCGTTTTGGACGAGTTATTCTCCAATCCTTTAATCTAACAGTAAGACCAAAAGGTATCCAGTAAATTTTGTAATCCTTTGGGTGTCTGTGATATTAAAATGGTATCATCTGCGAATAACAATGCAGGCACGTAGTCGCCATCCAGCTTGGGAGAGTCATGCTCGCAGCCCAAGAGGGTGTCCGGTATGTCATTAATATACAAGGAGAACAGTGTTGGCGCCAGCACACATCCTTGCCTAACACCTCTCTTTATATTAATACAATCAGAGAGTTCTCCATTTGGGCCCCATCTCACCCTGGCGTAGGTAGCCTCATGCAACCTGACAATCTTTTCCAAAATTTCCCCAGGAACACCCTGGTCCCTCAGTCTTAACCACAGTGCGTTTCTAGGGACAAGGTCAAAGGCCGCCCTGAGGTCAACGAAGGCCACATACAAATGTGCCCTCTTTATTTTGATATACTTCCAGATGATACGTAGAAATCTAAACACCTGGTCGAATGTGCTGATTTTTTCTCTAAAACCTGCCTGCTACTTGGTTAGAGTACTAGTTTCCCCAATCCAAGAACTCAGCTTGCTTAAAACTTGTCTCGCAAATACCTTCTGTAGGACATCAATTAGACTAATAGGTCTATAATGGGCCGGGTTCATACGATCCCCCTTTTTAAAAATGATTACAATCTCGGCACCCCGCCATGTTTCAGGGATAGGGGCACCCTTAGCAATATTATTACAAAGACAGTTAATATATGGGGCCCATATCATATTTTCATGCTTCCATAGGTCCCCGGGAATCCTGTCCGGTCCAGGGGCCTACCCTGGTTTTATTGCTTTAATGACATCGATAGTTTCTGTCATACTAAACAGCAAGGGTGTCACACTCCGATTAGGTCCTGAGTCATCATTGGCAAAAATAGGCTCATTATTGGTAGGGGAATATAAATCAGAGAAGTGCGAAACACAAATATTAGCTTCCAAAAACATATCCCTGCTGGGGGTTCCACCTCTGGAGCCCTTGGCGATCAGGCCCCAGATTAATGCCTGGTCATTTACCTTACAGGGTTCCAACAATTCAGTCCAAATTTTTTAATCCCAGCATTTCTTTCCCTTGGCAATTGTGCCCTTATAGCACCTCCTTTTCTCCCTCAATACTAGCACGTTATTGCTTTTTGCAGCCGCTATAAGTTAATTTTTCACGTTGCAGCAGCCTTTGTCATACCATATATCACCCTTAGCTAAATTTTGCTGACCATTTTTTTGTGGCTTGATAATTTTAGTTAGTATTTCTCCAAGTCCCAGGGACATATTTCCATGGATCCGCATCATGGGGATCTCCTGTGCTGGGAGATTAAGATACGGGGAGACTGAGTCTGCTTACAGCTCATAGATTTTTTTAACAGTAATATCATTCCCCAATACTACTGGCAACTTTAATGCTC
This sequence comes from Lissotriton vulgaris, assembly GCF_964263255.1. Classification (NCBI taxonomy): domain Eukaryota; kingdom Metazoa; phylum Chordata; class Amphibia; order Caudata; family Salamandridae; genus Lissotriton; species Lissotriton vulgaris. The sequence continues at coordinate 660,294,891 of NC_141696.1, read as the reverse complement.
TACGATTGTTTGAGATCAATGGGTCAATATCAGTCTGTTGGAGAGAGTCTCTTCCCTTGGGTGGCAGATTAAATAATGAGACACTAAGGGTCAGACTAAGTGGTTAGTGGTCACTCTCAATGTGGTTCTCCACTACAAGGTCTCTTACCATCGACCAGAGTGAGATTGAAACCATTACATAGTCCATGTGGCTATTACAGCTGCCCCGCTTAAAAGTTGGCTGGCTAGGGCTATCTGATGGCAAGCTCCTATTGCAAGCTTGTAAACCATGCACTGCGGTCAGTTGCAGTAGCTGTGCAGAGGCCGTTGAGCATGGCACTGAAGGGCTGGTCTAAATTCCAGGAATATTATATCATTATCCTCTGGTTCGGAAATATTTTCCAGGCCTATTATCGGTTCAAATTTATGATTAAAATCCCCCCAATAATTATCAAAGTTCTCTGATCGAGCACAGAAATAATATTGTCTAGCTGCTCGATAACTTTTGCCTCTTTATTGGCCGCCAAAGGCCTACTATAAACGTTTAGAAAACAGACTTCTCTTTTGTTAGGCCCTGTAACCCTCACTCCTAGGATATCTAGGCTATTAGAATCAATTTGCTTATATGTGCAAGAGGTGTTTCCTCTTGAGTTGCACCGTAGCGTGTGCTTTACACACAGGGCACTGACAAACTCATACAAACCCCTGTAACACCCTACACATATAAGGTCCTGACGAAAGCCAGTAGAAGAAAAGGCCTGGCTGAAACTAGTTGATCGCAGAGGCCGTCGGAGGCCATAAGCCTACCGTGCACGTCCGAAAGCCTTTGTTTTTATTGACTGCCTGGGGCCCACCATTAAAACAGTCTTTGGGACACCCAGGACAGTGTTTTAACCCTCAGTCAGAGCACACTGACAGCACCCTCACAAACCAAAAAAACCCCACTCCGCAGTAATCTGGTGTCGAAGCACACCTGAGGCACACACGGTACCTTGGGTGGGGCCCGATGATGAAGCATGCCACCAACTAGTGTGGTGGGTGAGGGCCTTCATAAAACCTAATGGTTTTCCTCCACCCGCAGACATACAGACAATTTAAACCAGAGCTAGTTCTCATTGATTGCTAACATATAAACTGGGGAAACAGACTAGCCTCTATAATTCTCCTCTCTCTTTTTGATTACAACACATCAATGTATTCCTGCCATGTGGGGTCGCCCAGGTTTTTTTTTATACCTGCTATATTCCAGGACCTCAATTTAATACTAAGTTCAGTATCCATGTCAAGTGTGTTACCATTTAAACTTGTATTATTAACTCCTGCTACTTGTGTAGCCTCAGTGTTAAGATATTGGGAAATGATATTTAGGGGGTCACCTTCGATTATGTCACCCAGGTTTTCATGCACCAAATAGGGGTCGTGTACACTCACCTGTGATATTATATGCATATGGCTGCTCTTGCAAACTCTTTCATTAATCATTTCAGTGATCATAATCTCATTGTTAGTAGTAGTACCCAGATCCCAGCCCTCTCCCAATATAGAATCCGGATTATTAGAAATTAGCCTTACTTACTTCTTGGGGTATTTTTCAATGATCATTTTATTATGAACACCCGCAAATTTACCATCCAAAGCTGCTAATCCACTCGGTCCTTGATCTCTCAGTCAATCTACTCCTTCAAGCCCATATAACTAACTCAAAGCGGTTGGTAGTAGGGATGGTGAAATATTTTTTGAACCCGCCCATAGTCACTACTCGCTGTATTCCAGAGAAATTGTAATTAGATAATTCCACGGGAGTTGGCGATAGAAGTAGCTCAGATTGTAGGTATGGATGCCACTCCCATCACTTGGATAGAATCGGTCACAAATATAGCCAGCTACCCACCTATCCCTAAAGTTGACAATAATGGAATCCCCAGCTATGTCCTTAGATGATTACTCTTCGGGCATACAAGATTTCCCCATCGATATTGCTTGGGAGGGGTCTATTCTTGTTTAACCAAAAGGTCACCTTGTTTTTCAACTCTGGGTAAGTTTCGGTTTTGTCATTGTTTAGTTCGGGAACCCTGGTAAGTACAACAACATATGGGAAGGAGTCCGGTGGCAGATCAATGCGATTTAAAGCAGGTTTTTTCTTTGTGGTATTGGAAGTTATCTTGACTGCCACTGGATTATCCTTGGCCTGCCTTACAGTACCGTGCTCATGTGTCTGCCTCTCCTCCCTCACCCCTCAGCAGCTTCTCACTAGATCACTTGTCCAGTTTTCAAGAGGAGTAGCCGCCTGGTTAATACTAATGGGTACCACAGGGGTTATATTGGCTGGAATCGGGGGAGGCGGTGGGGTTGCTTCCACTACGGGTGCTTTCGGCATATTTGCTTCACCCGTGTTGTCTCTCGGTGTACGCTCAACCAGCTTCTTTAGCGTACCAAAGTTCTCTATAGTGGTCTGCTCAAGTCTCTCCAACCTTTCGCTAATTACCTTTGTCCTCTCTAAAAGAGGTAAGATTAATGACTTCATCAGTAGTTCCACTCGGGCCATAAAGCCTTCGGGTACTTGCAGTGAAGGGAGAGTTAAGTCAACCGCCTTGGTGGTAGGGAACGTTAGCAAAGGGGTAAATGTAAATGCTTGTGGTGGCAATGCAATAGCTTGATAGGTCACAGCCTCTTCTGTATTGTTGTTAGACACTTTAGAGGTTTTTATTATCTTTGGACATATCCCCTAGTGGACGCCCCCTCCCCGCTTCCTCTTGGAAGTAATAGCTGGTCCTGTTATTTGCTTTGACATGTGAGTTTTTGTGCTATTTTTCACACAGGACCTTGTAGAGGAATGCGGTACAACATTATTAGTCCGTTGCTGACTTTGCCAGTTCACTGTCTTTATACGCATGTGTCGCGTCCACAAGCAGTTACTTCTTTATCGACAGAGTGTATGTGGACCCTTACTACACTGACTTGCAGACATCGATAACCGGTAAGAGCCTAGGATGATCCCGGCATCTTGCATGGATTTAGACAAGCGTTTTTATCTTCTGTTTTGAGCAGTATTTTCACTTAAACGCTCATGCGGCATGGACTAAGGCACTTTTTTGTCATAGCGATATCCCCGACCGCATCTACCCGTCGAGCACTCTTATCACCTTTGTTTCCTGTTTATATACGGTGAACACGCACCCTGACATGGCTGCATGAACGGTACACACGATGATCCACAGACGAGTTACCTCTACCCACTTGATGGGCATCATTTAAACATTTTTCTTTCACTGGCATTTCTACACAAAAGCACCCACGCTTGTTTAGGTTTTTATCACCATCATGTAACTCACTTAAAGCCCTGCATGCAACAATCATGAAAGTTTTTTGCAATTTTTTATTTTAGACCATGTTCATCTACTTCCTTATCATTCATACACACACATTTCTTTTGTAGATCGAATGCATTTTCCCTGCTGAAGGGCAGAGGCCCGAAATGCATAGGAAATTAATTGAACATACCAACTGTTTGGACATCATGACGTGTTTATCAGAATTACATGGAAAACGCTCTTTACAAGTCTAGAACTGTGATGTAACAGTTGAAATGATATAATACAGTTGCAATTAAATACCCATATACTGACCACAGTGATTTGCATGGTTTATTGGAATTACATTCATAATATTTTGGATGTAACCTACTGAAGACGCCACGTCTCACAAAGGAGTGCGGTTGGCCACACTGTTACATCCAGCAGTGTAATTATTTTGTGTACAACAATATTAGATACATCCTCCATAACTAGGGTATTCGGTAAAGCAGGTGAGCTAGTCGCATTTAACACTGGTATATCTGGTAGACTCTCTTCCACATGTTCAATGTTATCTCCCTCATTAGTGCGTGTATTATTGTTAGTTTGCCCTTCAAATTGGTTTGGGTAGATAGCCAACATTATAGCCCCAAGAGAGGATCGCCTATTATACATTGGTTCGAGGAAAAGGTGACCTTCTGTCAGGGCTATTTCGTGCTCAAGTACCGATGTTGCCCTGGTAATAAATTGATCAAGTGTTCCACTTATGGTTTCCCCCACCGCAGCCCTCTTCCCCTTCCCTGCATGTGCCGCCATCGCTATAGTGCGTACAGATCGGCGCGCCCCACAATAGGTCACCAGTCAATCTCAGTACAACAGTCCGCAAAATAATAAAAAATGAATGGACTCCTTACAGTTCTGAGAATGTTCGGGGTGGCCCACCCCAGCCTCCTCCTCTGGGCCACAACGGGCGTGGACGGGCCCGCCCGTGGCCCGGGCTTACCCGGCACGTGCCCCGCATGCGTCCCGTGTAGCGGGGGCTGCGAGAAGTCAAATAGCGCTGCTGGGCCCTTCAGCAGCACCCTTCAGCAGCACATCCCAAAGCCCAATAAGCGAGCAGCTCCCGTGAAGCGGGGGCCACGAGAAGTCAAATAGTGCTGGTGGGCGGGCCGGCGGCCAGGTGCAGATGTGGCAAGTTGAAGGACTCCTGGTCCTTGTGGTCCCTTCAGCAGTACCCTTCAGCAGCACAGTCCAAAGCCCAAATAAGCGAGCGGCACCCCTTATCAATATTCACACACTTGCAGTCAATAGGGTTTGATTTACATGCACACTTACAGGGAGCCTTGCAGCTTACAGGGTATTCAGAAAGGGCCTTCAGTACTCCTGACCTCGCAGCACTGGATTCCGCATGTCCAGAACACACCACACCACCAGTGCACTCCAATTGCTGCTCAAGAACACAAAAGACCAACAGAACGGACATCCACCGCTGCCAATTGAAGTCACAGCGTGAGCGGCAGTTTCAAACAATACAAATGCTGACTGCCGACCTCGGCTCCAGACGCGGTCCTCAGCGCCACGGCAAACTGCCAAGGAAAAGCACCTCTCCTCAGGAAACTCGAGGGTAAAACGCTGTTCTCCACGTAATGCATCCAGCGGGGAAACACCTTCCGACTGCCAAATATTCATTAAAATACATACATAAATAATACAGGCTATAATACTGAACTGGTGCTTCTAAATAATCCTACCCCAGTGTACCTAGCCCTAAGTCTAGTATGAGGGAAGAAGTAGGTACTGTTTTAGTTATAGTTTAGTTTAGTTGCGCCAAGAATCGCCAGAAGTTTCTCTAGGTTCTAATCAGCTCCATACCTTAGAATGAGAGAGGTTGGTATCTCTTTTTTCAGACAATCTCTTACACCCCGCAAGAGGAGTCAGAAACACTGGAGCTGGATTCTCAGCGAGGAGGATGACAGCGTCTGGTTAGTGCGTCAGTTGGGGCTTGACTTCCTTTGGGACTTGCTGTGGCGAGCTGCGTCGTGCAAGTAGGTAGCCGAACCACACCATGCCTTGCCATTGCAAGTGAAGGTATAATTATACCTTGAAGGTATTTAGGAATGCCAGTATTGACGTAAAAGTCGGGCATACAAATGTTCTAAATGAACCCCTAAGGAATAGATGTTCATGCATAATAAATGAGTTCTTGGAGAAATCAATATCCAAGCAAGGGGAAGTCCTAAAGGCTTAAGAGTCTGGTTTTCAAAGAACTCGTTGTGACGTAGATGAACGGATGTAAGTAGCCATGCCTGTATTTGGTTAGCATGAGCAATGCCTAAATATAGGCTGGATTTCTATGCCTAAATAAGGGCAATGGGAATTGTACCTATATAAGGGCATGAATCGGGAAATTCATACGGAATCTAAATTGATATACAACAGGACATCGCTGCTATCATCAGTTTGCTGTTTCCAGATAGAGGCCTACTTGTTGCCAGATTCATGACTTAATCTTTGCCACTCACTCTTCTCGAGGTCCTCGCTGCCCTTTTTGGCCAGAGGGTAGATTTCCCTGTTTCTTACTTGGGTTAGTATAGATAGTATTCTGATTTAGCATATTCATTTGCAAATGTATTTCGTCTTTGTAACTTTTCTCACTTCACCTATCCACTCCTTCAATGCACTGTGTATTTGATATGAGTTTGATAATACACATTGCTAATATTTTTTCTCCGTCATAATCTATCCTGCATTTTGTGATTGTACTTGATGAGCATTTATTTACACATTAATTGCAATAAACAAATCAAAGATGTTATACTGAGATTGTTATTTTTTAGTAGTATAGAAAAAGTACATATTATTTCTACCAACTTCTCATCTACAGAATTAATCACCACAATTAATAAGTATTGCAAGGAGAAATGCGGGTTCTATTGCGTAATTGGTAAGTTACGTATAAACTTGCATCACACTGTACCCCAGCATGAAGGGATTAGTTGGGAAGCAAAAATGGGCCTGAGTTTATAAAAATTATTGATTCCTGATTGCTGGATCAGTTTTGGTAGTAGGGGATGGTTAATTATTGATTAGTTTGGCAATAATGATTGATTATTAATTTATTGGTTATTAACATAAACAGATATTGTCTTTGTTTTATGTTATCTGGAAGTACGGGTACAGAGTTACCTAAGATCCCGGGATGACGTTTAAAGCTCATGTGGCAGAAGATCAGTGTGGAAAAGTATTCACATTGCAGAAGTATTTGTCTGTTATTGTAATATCGAACGGTAAAAGGCTGTTGATGTTATTTTAGGGACTAATTTGATTGAAAGAAGATTGCATGAAATAGTAAAAGGTCTACCTCAGAAACTCTGGCCTTACATCCCCAAAGAAGTACCAAGACATCTTTCTGAAAAGAAAGTCCTCTTCCGAAACTTTGGATAGTATCCCTAGAGGACTACCAAGTCTTCCTTTTACTCGATTGAGAGAAGAATAGAGCTGGTCGTTATTTTTACTCGAAGTGAAAGAATCTCTTTTCGAGAGGTGAAGTTATCTCTTTTATTAGTGGAGCAGATAAAGTAGAATTTTTTTGTGTTGTTTCTACCCAGAATTTAGTTGAGAAAACCAGAAATACATTGCCGTATTATTTTGTAAAGGGAGGGTCAGTAGCAGGAGATTACTGACGTCACAAAAGGCCACGCTGGCATTGGTCAGGCAACAGGTGCATAGTGAGCTGTGATTGGTTGGTGGCTGTGAGCTGTGCTGCTGTTGGTCAGAAAAGCAGATACTTAGAGAGCCATGATTGGTTGGTTGGTGGGAGTTGCGCTGGCATTGGACAAATGCTATTAACTAGAAAAAGTAGAATTACGGAAACATTTTGCTTATCTTTGCTGAGATATTTAGCGTAAAAAAGTTGAAAAAATGGAGATGTGAACAGAATAAAAGATTTCTTTAAAAAAAGACAAGCCAAAAATTACTAGAGAGGGTCTTCCTATAACTCCTTTGAGAACACCTGCTTCTTTTATGATGTTGGAACATGGGTATCATATGTGTACATGGTTAGAGTACTGGCTGAGTTACACGGAAGATCATGGAGTTTTAACTTTTCCCAAGCATCATTTAATGTAAGGATTTTGGAAAACTTGAGAGGGTGAATGAATTTATTGAAACCAAATCCTAGACCTATGCAGTATGCAGCACTTGTGGAATGGGAACATGAGGCTTATATAAGGGAGAGAGACAGGAATGGAATAAAATACAGGAATATTATATCGAGGTAATCTGAGGCTATATGGGATGAACTAATGAAAAGATGGAGGAGAGATGTGAGTGCAGATGGATTTTATTCAGTAATAGTTGCTGCAGATCAGACTGGAGGCAAATGTAAAGAGAAAAAGAATAACCCAGAGACTTTGGAACAAGACATAGATCTGAATGAACTTGATGATGAGTTAATGGATGAAATATTGTTAAAAAGACCTCCACCATATCAGAACAGTTCTGGGGAAACAATTCCAAATGCACCACTTATTGAAATACAGGCTCCTCAGACTCCACAAACTCTGCAAGCTCCACAAGCTGCACAGGTTACACAAGTTTGGTTGGCTTCACAAGTTTCATCAGGTACTCAAGTGAATGAGATTGATATGTTGAACAAGGCGAGAGAGGGATTACTCAGATAATTAATCAGATTAGTTTGAATGCAGAACCATTAGCAGTACCAGTAACAATTGGACTTATAGTTCTATTGCACAGTGAGAATCGGAATATATTGCGAGCACATGCACTGACAATTCCAGTGAATAATGCTAGGAATGTTAGTGGATCAAAGCCAGCTGAGATGATTGATCTTCCAGTTAGTGAAAATGTGATAGAAAGAACCAAGAGAAGTGTACAAATGGATCCTCGAAAAATGGTGCAGAATGTTAGAGGAACAACTCCAGTGTCAGGGAACTCGGTAGGCCCTTCGCCAGAACAGTTAGATGACTGGATAAGAGTAATGGAAAATAATAATTCTCAATCGAGCTCAGATTTCGGTAGACTGAGAGTGGATCTGGAAGAAATGATTATTGGTACTATAAGTCCAGAGAGATTGAGTAAGTACTGTGATGAAGAGTTGTTTTTTGTGTAAGAATATCACATGTAAAACAAAGAATCTGCATGAGAGGTTGGTAGAAGCTGCACTAGAATATGGAGTTGACATAGAGAAGTCTAAGGTTTTGCAGAAAATACCTAGACTGGATTTTACTGATCAAGATTTAGAGTTTGAATAAGTCTGGCAAATTACTGCAAATAAAAGAATTAATGAATACTTTAAAGAAATGGGGTGATTTAGAATGGTGGAAAGGCAGATCGGTGAAAAAGAAGGAAGACATGCTAGCAAGTAAAAATGCGTCTTTATTTCCATTAAGGGAAACAGGACAGGCTGAAATGGTGTGTCCAATGAGAGCAGTTCCAGGTGGTGGATATGTTCATGTTCCTTGGTCAAGAAAGGATATATTATCCCTTACAAATGACTTTCCCATGTTGAGGGAGAAACCTGTTGAGTGGTACAAACAGGTTGAGAGGTTTGTAAAAGTTTCAAAAGTGTTTTTGAAAGATTTAGATGGTTTGTTTGCGACTGAGTTATGGACTGATGTTATGGACTGAGTGCAAAATTACTGTTGATTGGCCTAAGGAAGAATATCCTAGAAATGTGAGAACAGGAGCACCTTCAGAAGAGGTGATGAAAAAATATAATCAGGTAATCCTTTTCTGAAAAGTAAGATTTCTCCAAAAGAAATAGATTGGGTTAAAATTGACAGGACAACACAGGAATCCAAAGAATCACTACATGCCTGTTATAAAAGGTGGTTACAAGTGTTTAAACAGTCTGGTGGTTTTGAGAGTATAGGTGACAAAGATATGGGACATTTTGTAAATAGGTTTGCTTTTTGGATTAAAACCTGATATTAGTAACATTATTCAGCAACATTTAATTTGTTGGCAGAGAAAAACAGTTGATGAGATTTTGAGATATGCTAAATATTGTAATGATGATATTGAATCAAGACATAAAAAGTTGAAAGAGAAAATGATGTGGGCACAGGTGAAAGTGGCAGAGCAGAAAGATGGAAACAATGGTTCTCAAACTGATTTTCAGATGAAAGGACAAAATCAAAATGGACATGTACCAAACGGAGGTAGAGGCGAAATGAATAGATAAGAAATGAAAAAGAAATATCCTTATTATGCGTGCAGAATGTTTGGACATTGGAGGAATGAGTGTAGATCTTTACTGAAAAATATTGGAATGGATCAAAATTTCAATCAACAGATGCAGAATGAGGTGGTTTGAATCAACAATAGCAACAACATCAGCAGGTAGTTACACCACAGACACAACAAGTACAGGTGCCTCAAGCTCCTATGCCAAATAATGTGAATGCTCAAGTACAGAGATACAGTGCGAATACTGGATTTCACACAGGTGAACAAGTTGGTAAGAATCAAAATGTACAAGTGTTTTTTTAATATCTGTTGCAATGTTCAGAGAGTGATTAAGACTCATCTCAATGATGGTGCCTAACAAGGGAGGAAGAGTGTGTGCTTGGTGCATCTCTAGAGGTAGATCAGCCAGGTCCTTTTGTTGATGGAAAAGTGGAAGGTCATATTATTACATCCCTTGTGGACACTAGTGCTACTCGTTCTACTGTGAGAGCAGCAGAAATTCCAAACCTGCCCCTCGCAGGAAAAACTATCCACGTTGTGGGAGTTTCAAATAAATATATCAAGACTCCAATTACGAGATCAATAGACGTTCATATTTGAAAATTCAGAGACATGCATCAGTTTGTGGTACGTGATACAAGTCTGGGTAATCTTTTAGGAAGGGACTTGTAGTGCAAAATGAATTGCACCATCAATTGTACGCCTGATGGTCTTGCTTTTCAAGCACCAGATGAGGATGTTGCTTTTAAAATGGTGTTAGCAAATCAAGGGACAGAAGTGAATGATTTATATTCACTGCTTACAGGAAAAAGATTTACCTGCAGAGTTGAGAAATACAGTAAGACCTGATGTATGGGGTTTTGCAGAATTCAGTGTTAGTGCAGTATACTGATGACCTGCTTGTGGCATCGAGAGGCCTATGTGACAGATACTATTGCCTTATTAAATCATTTGGCAGAAGGTGGACATAAAGTGTCACCAGCAAAATTGCAGTTTTATAAGAAGGAGGTTCAAAATTTGGGATACAAAATTGAGAAAGGAGTTAGAAAGGTGACGCAAGAACAAATCAATTTGATTTTGCAAATGAGTCCTCCTAAGACTCAGAGGAAGAACAATATTTTTGGGGAATGGTTGGATACTGCAGACAATGGATCAGTGGGTTTTCACTGATTGTAAAACCTTTACTGAGGTTAACGCAAAAAGATGTGATTGATCCAATTGAGTTGGATGAAAGAAGTTTGAAACCTTGTAATGAATTGTGAGATAGCCTTTGTCGAGCACCTGCATTGGGAATGCCAGATTACACAAAGGAATTTGCATTATTCTGTTGTTAGAGAGATGGATGTGCACTTTCAGTCTTAACACAAAAACATGGAATGGCACACCGTCCAGTAGCACATTTTTCTGCTACATGGATTCAGTGTCTGCAGCATTACCAGGCTCTTTGAAAGCCGTGGCCACTAATTGTGTGAGTCTTAAGCAGAGTGAAGGAATTGTGATGGGACATCCAGTGAAAGTATATGTGCCACACTCTGTTTGATTATTTTAACAAGAGCTCAAACTCAGCATATGATGTATAGTTGGTTGATTAGGTATGAGAGTGATCTTGGGTGCTGACAATGTGACAGTAACAAGGTGTACAACATTGAATCCAGCAATGTTGTAGTCATGTTCAAGTTGCGAAGCAGATCATGATTGTTTGGATGTGACAGAATTGTGCACAAAACTAATGCCTGACATAAAGGATACACCACTAGAAAAATCAGATGATGTGATGTTTGTGGATGGATCCTGCCTGAGATTCTGAGAGATGAAAATGGTGCATTGAGTGCTGCTTATGCGGTATGCACAGTGTCTATGGTCCTTAAATTATCTTTTCTGAAGGGGGTGAATACTGCTAACATTTCTGAGCTAATTGCTTTGTCAAGAGCATGTAAAATTAGCAAAAATTTGAGCGTAACCGTATTCACTGATAGTCAATATGGTTTTGGGGTGGTGCATGATTTTGGTCATTTGTAGATGCACTGAGAATTCTTGACTTCTTCAGGAACCCCAATCCAGAACAGTTAAAATGTCAAGGATTTATTGGATGCATTACAAATGCCCAAAAAGATTGCTGATGTTAAATGTTCAGCACATAAGTCAGGAAATGATTATTTGACAAAAGGAAACAGATACGCAGACCAAGTGGTTCATTTTTGTGCACATAATTAAATTGCAATCAACAGAGAGATGAAGAAAAAAGAAAAAAACAGCCACTTGATGTTTTCTTCTTTAGAAACATGGGATACAAGTTCAAAAATCTTTATTTCGGTAAAAGTTTACCATAAAAGACAATTTTATAAAACAGTTCATTTAAATGATTTATACAGTGATTTTTAAAATTCATAAAAACATTGCTAGAAAGAAGACCATATGGACTAGAAGCAGATCCGTGCTCAAGTCTATGTTTTGAGGCATTTTCTTCTGATGGACCAGAGGGCGCCCAAGTACTTGGCCATAGCGAACACGATATGGTCTGACAAATCAGTTTTTAAGACTCTAAAAGCATGCAAACACTTCTTGAATCCCAGATTCCTACATAAGGGGAGAATCCAGTGCCTGCGAATCCCATGGTAAGCTGGACAGAAAAAAAGGATGTGAAGCTCACTTTCTTCCGAATTTCTGCATGCTGGACAGGTGCCACTTGGATCGTGACTCCATTTGGTTGTGAAAGTTCTGATGGGGAGAGATCCATGTCTCCACTGGAGATATAATTTCCTCAGTAAGGAGGGATAGATTTTATCTAGAGTGGGTTCCATATTATAATTCACCTTGTGGGACAGAAAGGAAGCTGTCAATGACCCCAAGTGCTGGTGGCTGAGGATCAGGGAAAGTTTGCTTTCACGGTATAACCTGGCTAGATCCTTCTTAGAAATGATGTAGCACGTATTCTGGGGGTCAGACCACATAGTTGGGAGACCTAAGGCCTCCAGTTCTAGTTTGATGGAATTGAGCCATTTAATTTTTCCAAAAGGGGGTGGTGATGAACAGAGTGTCTGAATTGAGCAGACCACTCTTACCCAGTCCAAAGATCAGGGCTTGATCCATCACCGTTATTTATCTCACTGCCCCATCCCAGCTCAGAACATGGCTATATGCAAATCAGTCTGTCCCTGGCCCAGTGCATCATGGGAACAGGGCAGACTAAACTACCAAGCCAATTCTTTACCAGAAAGGAGACAAGCTACCGGGGACCGGTTTCTGGCATTTCAGCCTCTTCGGCCCGGCTTGCTTGAATCCTGATGGAGCAGTGAGAAAGGGACTCATGTCTGAGTATACCCTGCCACACCTATAGTGGCCAAAATCGATTTACAAAAGGGGGTGGTGATGAACAGAGTGTCTGAATTGAGCAGACCACTCTTACCCAGTCCAAAGATCAGGGCTTGATCCATCACCGTTATTTATCTCACTGCCCCATCCCAGCTCAGAACATGGCTATATGCAAATCAGTCTGTCCCTGGCCCAGTGCATCATGGGAACAGGGCAGACTAAACTACCAAGCCAATTCTTTACCAGAAAGGAGACAAGCTACCGGGGACCGGTTTCTGGCATTTCAGCCTCTTCGGCCCGGCTTGCTTGAATCCTGATGGAGCAGTGAGAAAGGGACTCATGTCTGAGTATACCCTGCCACACCTATAGTGGCCAAAATCGGTGTTGGATCTAGCCCTGATCTCTTGACTGGGTGAGAGTATTCTGTTTAATTCAGAGACTCTGTCCTTCACCACCCCTTATTGTAAATATTTTTGTCCACCCTAAGCGTGGAAGGGTATACTCAGATGTGAGTCCCTTGCTCATTGCACCATCAGGATTCAAGCAAGCCGGGCCGAAGAGGCTGAAATGCCAGAAACCGGTCCCCGGTAGCTTGTTTCCTTCCCAGTGTAAGAATTGGCTTTTGTAGTTTGGTTTGCCCTGTTCCCATCATGCACTGGGACAGGAACAGACTAATTTGCATACAGCCAGGTTCTGAAACTGGGATGGTGCAGTGAGCTAAAAAACGGTGTTGGATCTAGCCCTGATCTCTTGACTGGGTGAGAGTATTCTGTTTAATTCAGAGACTCTGTCCCTCACCACCCCTTATTGTAAATATTTTTGTCCACCCTAAGCGTGGAAGGGTATACTCAGATGTGAGTCCCTTGCTCATTGCACCATCAGGATTCAAGCAAGCCGGGCCGAAGAGGCTGAAATGCCAGAAACCGGTCCCCGGTAGCTTGTTTCCTTCCCAGTGTAAGAATTGGCTTTTGTAGTTTGGTTTGCCCTGTTCCCATCATGCACTGGGACAGGAACAGACTAATTTGCATACAGCCAGGTTCTGAAACTGGGATGGTGCAGTGAGCTAAAAAACGGTGTTGGATCTAGCCCTGATCTCTTGACTGGGTGAGAGTATTCTGTTTAATTCAGAGACTCTGTCCCTCACCACCCCTTATTGTAAATATTTAATTTTTCCGGCACCTGGAGTGGCCAGAACCTCCCGGAGTCCTTCCCTGTAACTGGCCAATTCTGGAGTTGTCCATATTCTACGCCAGAAGGCCAATGGGCGTAGGGCCAGGTCCTCATCAAGCGGGCATAGGCCTAGGTCCATCCTGAGGGGGACAAGGGGGGTGCTCGGTGGTAGTCCAACAAGGTTACGAATAAATTTGTTTTCCACCTTCAACAGTTTTGATGTGTTTTCATGGCCCCAGAGTTCAGAACCATAGATGGCAGCCCCCTTGGCCTGGGATTTGTAAATCTGTAATGGGGGGCCGATCGGCCTGATTGAGGATTTGTTGTTTGCCAGGAGCTTCATTATACCTCCTGAATGCTGGGTCAGTTTCAGTGCAGCTTTCTCCAAATGGGAGCTCCAGGTAAATTTATCATTTAATACGATTCCCAAGTATTCGAAGGTTTTTACCCTTTCCAGCTTAATATGTGCAATGCTTGGGCTGAAGTGAAATTTCTGTGGGGGGTTGAGGACCATGAATTTCGTCTTAGCGGCGTTGATTTCCAACCCATGGGCCTCGCAGAAATCCACAAAGCCATCAAGGATGCGCTGGATGCCTTTTGCCGACTTGGATAAAAGCAGTGTGTCGTCGGCAAACATGATGGCTGACACCCTCTCAGCAGCCAATTTTGGGGCGTCAGAGCTGGATACGCCCGCTAAGTGAGAGATTACCCCGTTGACATAGAGGCAGAACAGGGTTGGTGCAAGCACACAACCCTGCCTTACCCCCCTGCCAACAGGGAACTTCTCAGACAATTCCCCCATCCTGCCGCATCTAACCTGGGCAAAATTGCTAGTGTGGAGGTGGATTATCAATTTCAATAGACCTTCGGGGACCCCCAGTTTGTCAAGGACCTCCCACAGCTTGTTCCTCGGGACCAGGTCGAACGCTGCCCTCAGGTCCACAAATACAGTGTAGAGGCTGCCACCCTCCAACTGTACTGTTTTCCAGTGAATGAGGGCGAGACGGAAGACCTGATCCACTGTGGAGACCTTCTCCCTAAAGCCTGCTTGGAAAGGGCTAAGGATTTTGAAGTCCCTAATCCACTCGTGTAAGCGATTTAACAGGAGCTTAGAGAACAGTTTCTGGGAAACGTCAATTAGGCTTATAGGCCTATAGTTTGCAGGGAGGAGGGGGGACCCCTTTTTGAAAATTGGCACTATTTCTGCCCCTGACCAGGTGGAAGGGATTGGCAGACCTTTCAGAATGGAATTGAATAGTACCCCAAGATAGGGAGCCCAGACTTTGGGTTCGTGCTTATAAAGATCGCCTGGGAGCCTGTCTAGCCCCGGCGCCTTACCTGCAGACAGGGAGGAAATTGTCAGGGTGACTTCTTCTGTGCTGAAGCCATCAATGTCAATTAAACCGTTTATGATTTTGGGGGACTCTCCAGCGAGTTCAGTTCTTCCACTATCACTGCTATGTGGTTGATATAGGTTTTTAAAATGATCCTCCCAGACAGATGGTGCTATACAGGCCTCGACTGCTGCAAGTGGTTCGGCCGAGCCGTGCCTGACAATTTGCCAAAAGGTCCGTGAGTCCTGACAAGCGAGGGCAGCTGTTATTTTTGTCCAATTGTCCTCGTCCCAGTCTATTTTTGCAGTGTGGAGGGCAGATTTGTAGGCTGCTCGTCTCTCCCTAATTATGTTTGGAGCATCTCGTGCTTTCAGTGATTCCAACAATAGGGTTTTTGCTTCCCTGCAAGAGGCATTGAACCAGGTCGCTCCTCTCTGTTTGGGCTTGCGAGGCCTGGCAACTGGGTTCAGTACCTCTGCAAGATTAGTGCATAGCTCCGAATGGATGTTGCCAAGAATAGCCATTGTGCCTGTGTACCCAAGCTACCCGTGGTTTTGGTCTCGGATTCGCTAGCTGGATGGTTCAAGCAGCACTCTACCTTTTCCAGGACGGGGGCGACCAGTGCGTAGAGTCTCTTAATATTGTTGTGATTTTCCAGCAATTTGGTCCATTTTATTCTACGCCTATTGCTGGATAGCACTAGGTCGGGCTGTGAGGGTGCATTATGGTCTACCTTTTCTAATTTTCGATCAGGGATCTGGAATTTTAGTGAAAGGAGATTGTGGTCACTATCGTTTCTGGTGATAATTTTAAAATCTTTCACCCTCCTCCAATCCCTGGTTGGGACCATTATATAGTCGATCCGTGACTCATGGCCCGGCCTATTAAAGGTGTTTTTAGGGGGTATATCACCCACAGTCCGGCCGTTACACGCCCTCATAGAGTGACTGAGAGTGAGGGACATTATCTGAATGGCAAGGGGGGAACATGCCTTGGTCACTGGATCTGCCAGGGTAGGAATTTCCCATAGGTCATCCTCCTCACTGGATATGCCTTTCATGTAGTCAGGAAGTGGTTCGTATTGCTGGTTAAAATCTCCACCTATGATTAAAGGGGAGGAAAAATGATGTGTATCCAGGAAATGTGCTAGGTCTTCCACTGGGCCCGATGTTGCAGCAACCCCCACTGGCCTTGAATAAAAATTAATCAGTACAAGCTTCCCTCCACATGACCAGTCAAGGGAGACACACTGGAAGTCACAGGAATTAGTTTCCAGATGTGTGGCCCTGCAGGCCAAATGGGACCCAACCCAAGTCGAAAGTCCTCCTGAGGGTCGACCCTTTCCTCCCCATTTCGCTTCAGTGTTGAAGATAGCGAATCCCTGGCGGCTGAATTGTTCTCTAGCCCATGTCTCTTGTAAGAGACATATGTCATAACCCTCTACTAGATCTGTCCAGTCAGGGGTGTCTACTTTGTTGGCTAGCCCTGCCACATTCCAGGACAAAATGGAAATTATGCCTTGAGCCTCTAGTGTACTTCTAGTGTCTAGTTTTGCGGGGCGCTCTTGTGCTACAAGTGTCCCACACTGGTTAGAAGGGGGAGGATCAAATGGGGCACTATTTAGTTTGAGGCTGTTTGGAATGGGAGGGTTAAGCTCCAGCCTCAGGTTGGAATCAATAGTTGCACCCTTGGGTGAGCATGTGACTAGCCTGTCTGCCCCTAGTCTAGGATCGTTAGTCACTATGTGGGGTGATGTTAATGGAAAAGATTGACCGACCATGTGTATATTTAGAACACTGGTTGTTGGTGCAATGCCCGTGGACTGAATACGGGCGCAGTTTGGGGTGGGTGAGGGGGGTACAGTGGTTGTTGGGTGTAGAAGTCAGTCTACTTCCTCAAGGCATCCATATCTATTGGAAGTTGGGACCCCGTTCCATCCTCCCCGTGTATCCTCCCACCAGTTACTTTGAGCTCCCCATGTATGGTTCCTCACCTGCATCCTACTCCAATTCCCCCCCTGAACTGGAGGGGCACATGGTGGATAGAAAAAAGTGAGTGGTCTTGCTATTATTGATGCGGTTGAGCTATGGTTAATCCATGAGTAAATGGCGTGAGCAGTGTTTGAATCCTCAAAGGAGATAATCACACAGTCTCCGTAGGTGGACTTTTGTGTGGTCCCTACCCAGGGTACCCTCCGTACCATAAGGATTTTGCTCCTTAGGTGGTTGTGTATTGGTTTATTGGCGTCCAACCAGTGGATCACCTTATTCTTTAAAGAGGCAAAGTTTTCCTGCTGGTTGTACGTCAATTCGGTTACCCCAGTCAGCACCACACCATAGGGGCTAACCTCTGGGGGAAGATCTACAAATCCCCTTGATCGTATAAAACTGGTGCTGGCTCTCTGCGATGTTGGAGGATTTGTATTCTGGCCATTTTGCCTCGGATTGAGAAGGTCAGTCGGGGCAGGTGCTCTTTGGCCAGGTATGGCTAAGGGGGGTGGCGGGAAGGATGCAGCCCCCGGTTGCATGATGTTTGACATTACCCTACTGGGGGGATTATGAGTTTCTACCTTGGTTCGGGGTTTCGGTATTGGTTTGACCTTAGTTGTAGCAGTGGGGATAGTAGAAGAGGAGGTTGCAGCAGGCGGAAGTGTGTTAATGGTTCCTGATGACTTGACCTTGGGAGGGGAGCACGGACTCGCAACAGCTTGAATAGTAGGATCAGGAGGTGCTGCTGGTAGCAAGGGTCCTTTTGAACTTAAGATTTTGGGATTCTGCATGGTGATGGTTGCCAGGTTTAGTATGCTTTTTTCAATTTCTAGTAGCAGTGTTTCTATGTGTGTGAATCTCTTTTCTAGTGGGGAAAGTAGTTTTTTTAGTGTTTCCCAGACAATAGTAAGAAATTTGACGTCCTTCCCCTTAATGGTACATAGCGGGGTCCCTGCAGTGTCACTTTCTATGATAAGATCGTTGTTTTCTTGGATGACTACTGTATGAGGGGAAGTGTTTTCTTGGCATGTTACCAGGGGAGAAGGTTTTGGTAGTGGCAATGTAGCAGGGGGAAGTGCCTTTGTTGGTAGCTGCGCCTTCGCCACTTTGGCCTTTTTTCTTGAGTATGCCGAAGTAGGGTTGCGCTTCCTTTTATTGTGTGGGCGCTTTTGTGATTTGAGTAAACTATCACCTTTTTCTTGTAAAACGGGGATGGGTTCGACTTTAGAGGGTAAACCCTCCTCAGTTCCCTTTTTTTGTTCTTCATTCGCACCCGGATGAGAATTTGGGGAGGGAATAGGGTTTTGTAGAAATGTCCCCTGTGGGGGAGATATACTATCTGCTTGTGTAGTGTGGATATCGGCGTTTGTGACAATCAGGGTTGGTGTGAGGCCTGGCAGGCGCTCTGGTGTTTTCGCCCAAGCAATAGGACCGAGAGAGGATTTTTTGGCTGCAGTTAGCTCGACTGACAATCTTCTAGCCGCTTCGAGTTCTATTGAAACCCTGTGTTGCATCTTAGTTATTTCGTTGTCAATGGCAGTGTGGGTCCTGGTGATGAAATCGTCCAGGGTACCATTTTTAAGTTTAGATTTGGCTTCTCTGTCTATAAACTCACGGGTTGGCATGGTGGATTCAAAATGGACAGTGTAGTTGAAAAATCAAATGGGGTGGCCCAGCCCAGTCTCTAACTGCCTCTAACGGCCTAAAGCGGCCCGCTCTTTGCCCGGTCTTAGCCCCGGCGTTTGTCCCGCGCGCGTCCCGCGTGCGCGTTCGAGTGACTGCTTATCAGTAAAATAAACAGGTGGAGTGGGCGGGAAGAGGACCAGCTGCGGCCAATCAGCGCCGCTGGGCACGCTGGTCCTCGCAGTCCCACCTCAGTGCTAGAAGTCCTGCTGTGGTTTCCCTGGAGTTGCGTTGGTGCTCAAAAGCACGTCCTGGAGCCGGGCCTGGATCCCCCACAAAAGTCTCTCGCCTTCGAGCGGCACCCGCGGAGCGGGGGCCGCGAGGCGTGGTGGCGAAGTGGCCGGAAAGGGCGCTGGCAAGCAGGCAAGTGAACGGAAGCAGCACTCCCACAGGGTCGGTCTTGGAATCCCAGGCAGCACCCAGGCAGCACTCACACCGCGCTGTTTTTACGGTGGAGGGGGCGGGAAGAGGACCAGCTGCGGCCAATCAGCGCCGCTGGGCACGCTGGTCCTCGCAGTCCCGCCTCAGTGCTGGAAGTCCTGCTGTGATTTCCCTGGAGTTGCGTTGGTGCTCAAAAGCACGTCCTGGAGCCGGGGCTGGATCCCCCACAAAAGTCTCTCGCCTTCGTGGCGAAGTGGCCGGAAAGGGCGCTGACAAGCAGGCAAGTGAACGGAAGCAGCACTCCCACAGGGTCGGTCTTGGAATCCCAGGCAGCACCCAGGCAGCACTCACACCGCGCTGTTTTTACGGTGGAGGGGGCGGGAAGAGGACCAGCTGCGGCCAATCAGCGCCGCTGGGCACGCTGGTCCTCGCAGTCCCGCCTCAGTGCTGGAAGTCCTGCTGTGGTTTCCCTGGAGTTGTGTTGGTGCTCAAAAGCACGTCCTGGAGCCGGGGCTGGATCCCCCACAAAAGTCTCTCGCCTTCGAGCGGCACCCGCGGAGCGGGGGCCGCGAGGCGTGGTGGCGAAGTGGCCGGAAAGGGCGCTGGCAAGCAGGCAAGTGAACGGAAGCAGCACTCCCACAGGGTCGGTCTTGGAATCCCAGGCAGCACCCAAGCAGCACTCACACCGCGCTGTTTTTACGGTGGAGGGGGCGGGAAGAGGACCAGCTGCGGCCAATCAGCGCCGCTGGGCACGCTGGTCCTCGCAGTCCCGCCTCAGTGCTGGAAGTCCTGCTGTGGTTTCCCTGGAGTTGCGTTGGTGCTCAAAAGCTCTCCCACTGGGTCGGTCTTGGAATCCCAGGCAGCACCTCATCAGAAATTTGACCTCCAAATGTGACCCAAGTCCCTGCAATCTTCGTGTGGTTACTAACGATCTGTTAAGTATTTCAGTCGCTCCGTATGGCGGGGTGCCGAGCAGAAACAGCAGCGTTGTGTTGCAAACACTTTCCGGCACGTCAGACACACTGTTAACTTCGTTTGTCAGTAGAACAGAGGGCAGGGCAGAACAATTTCGCACAGCGCTCGGCGCTCAGCCTTTACCTCCACGGAAAGCAGAAGGTCAGGAGAAATACTCCGAGAGGCTCCGTTTGAGAGGCTCCGTTTGGCCCAGCAGAACAGTTTCCCGAACTCAGCTCGGCTCCAGCATCTAACGAGGGAACGAGGGAACGGCAGTGGCAGCGTTCTGTTCACGTGGGCGTGTTTACAGAGACCGAGGAAACAGGAAGCACTCGGAAACACCTGAGACGCAACCAGAGTGAAGGAATTGTGATGGGACATCCAGTGAAAGTATATGTGCCACACTCTGTTTGATTATTTTAACAAGAGCTCAAACTCAGCATATGATGTATAGTTGGCTGATTAGGTATGAGAGTGATCTTGGGTGCTGACAATGTGACAGTAACAAGGTGTACAACATTGAATCCAGCAATGTTGTAGTCATGTTCAAGTTGCGAAGCAGATCATGATTGTTTGGATGTGACAGAATTGTGCACAAAACTAATGCCTGACATAAAGGATACACCACTAGAAAAATCAGATGATGTGATGTTTGTGGATAGATCCTGCCTGAGATTCTGAGAGATGAAAATGGTGCATTGAGTGCTGCTTATGCGGTATGTACAGTGTCTATGGTCCTTAAAGTATCTTTTCTGAAGAGGGTGAATACTGCTAACATTTCTGAGCTAATTGCCTTGTCAAGAGCATGTAAAATTAGCAAAAATTTGAGCGTAACCGTATTCACTGATAGTCAATATGGTTTTGGGGTGGTGCATGATTTTGGTCATTTGTAGATGTACTGAGAATTCTTGACTTCTTCAGGAACCCCAATCCAGAACAGTTAAAATGTCAAGGATTTATTGGATGCATTACAAATGCCCAAAAAGATTGCTGATGTTAAATGTTCAGCACATAAGTCAGGAAATGATTATTTGACAAAAGGAAACAGATACGCAGACCAAGTGGTTCATTTTTGTGCACATAATTAAATTGCAATCAACAGAGAGATGAAGAAAAAAGAAAAAAACAGCCACTTGATGTTTTCTTCTTTAGAAACATGGGATACAATTAAGCAGTTACAGGGGATAGCAAATGAGGAAAAGAAAGAAATTTGGATAAAATCAGGTTGTAAAAAGAGAGCAGAAGATTAAGTGTGGATATATGTTGATGGGAGACCAGTATTGTTTTCTCTCTCAGATGGCAAGGATGTACCATGGAATTGCACGTTTTGGAAGAGATGCTATGATCAGATTCTTTAAGCAGTCATGATATAATCCAAAATGCCGGGTCGTTGCAGAGAGAATATGCCAGAGGTGTATAGTCTGCCAGCAGCAAAATCCAGGTAGAAAGACAGTTGTTAGTTGGGGTCGAATTGGAAAAGCAGCAGGACCATTTGCCTGGCTACAGTTAGAATTTATAGAACTTCCCCCTTGTAATGGACTGAAATATGTGCTGTTTTTTTCTCATTGGGTAGAGGCTTATCCAACGAGAAGGAATGACAGCCTGACCGTTGCTAAACTGCTTTTGAGGGAGGTTATCTACCTAGGTCAGGATTTCCAGTCTCTTTAGAAACAAATAGCGGAACACATTTCCACATTTCCACAATGAAATAATTTGTATGATTTGTGCAGCATTGCAAATTGAACAAAAGCTGCATGTTGCCTATCGACCAAAAGCATATGGAATGGTCGAGCAAATTAAGGGCGCTATAAAATCCAGACTGTCAAAAGTGTGTGCATCTACAACACTGTAATGGCCAGACGCTTTACCCTTGGTATTAATGAGTCTTAGAAGTATTCCTGATAAAAAAAGACTTGATTGAGTCCTCTTGAAATTCTGATAGGGAGAGCAAAGAGACAAGCAATTGTGTCAGCAAACAAACAGATGAATCTTACTGATATACTTGTGCTTGATTATTGCAAAGGATCGGCTGATCTGGTGCGTTCTGTGTCTCATCAGGCTGGAGAAATTGCAACCACAACACATCCATATCAAGCACGTGACTTAGGTCCATGGGAGTGGGTTCTGGTGAAAAAGCACGTAAGGAGATTGTGTTTAGAGCCCAGATGGCACGGACCATACTAGATTATTTTGGTGACAATAACAGCAGTGAAGTGTTGTGGCTTGCCTAATTGGATTCATACAAGTCATACAAGACAAGACTTATGTCCCCTTGAAAGACAAGAAGAAGAGCAGCAACGGGTAAAGAAAAGAAAAAAAACAGAAGCTGAAGGGCATGAAGCTTTAGAATCTAGTGAGACAGATTCTGAAAAAGCTGAAGAAGAACCAAGTACAAGTAGAATAAAGTGGGCACCAGCTACTGTGTCTCAAGAGACTGCTGTTAAGAAAAAAAAGAGAAAGTACTTGATGAAAGTCAAGAGCAAGTACAACAAAGAAAATAACTGAATAAAAGAAATTGCAAACTTGACAACGAGGGTGAAAAAGCAGTTTAAGTTAAGAAAGCAAGAAAAGGTGATGAGTGACCAAAAGCAGTGAAAAGACTGAAATACACTCTAGAAAAGAAAAGGCCAGATCAAATAAATAAAATATTGAGTCAAACTGAACAAAGTGAATCAGAAGAAGAATTGATAAGAAAAACAAAAAGGATGAGAATTCTGAGTAAGAAATACACAGCTCCAGAATGGACATATGTGGTGTTGGAAGAAATTGAAAACACACATGAAAGAGAAGAAGAAGCTGGTACAGATCAAAGTGATTAAAGAAAATTAAGACCACCTTAAAGGAAACTGTGAAAAATTAAAAGTCCTAGAAACAATAATAAATGAAGATTTTTTTGAGAATTCCAGAAGATTTAAAGATGAACAAAATATAAAAAAGAAAAAGAGGGGGTAAAGAAGAGAGGCCTAAAGTGCAAGTATACACTACTATACACTACTCTAGATGGTTTTCAGATTCATTTTTCAAGTTTATACACTACTCTAGATGGTTTTTGGATACGTTTTTTTCAAGTTTATGGATATTTACATTTTTTATATAGCATCTAAAATGGCAAAGGTAACAGACTGGATATCAAATCCATAGTTTTACACATAGATGTATTAATGCTTGCTTATGTAGTGTCTTATTACTAACATTGGTGCGATTAACACTGATTATGGTTGTGCCTGTTTTCATGGTAAATAATCACAAAAATAACAAAAGTGTTGTGGAAAGTGAGAGAATGGATTCTGTTACTAACAAAAATGTAAACACTAATATAGAAAAGATAGAAGATGATAGTATTTATCATTATGATAAATCAATTAAATATTTTTCATTAAATGTCTTTACTAAATTATTGTATTACTATATTAACACGATGAATGCAAGGGACTGTTATGTGTGTATGCAATTACCATTGTCTGTCTCACAGGGGGTGATATATCCTCACCTACCTTTAACATATAGTGTGTCTTGTAGTGTTTTATTGAGTATATTCCATGAGAGGGAAGGATTAGATTAATATTACTCTAATTTTGATTTAATATTTTCTGAAATTCCTGTTAGGAAAGATTTGAAAATTGTTTATGGTCCTGTTTATGCGGCATATATGGGTGATTTCTTCATTGATAGCAAATGAATAGATACAACAGATGCACATAGAAATAACTTAACTTGTAAACTAAGTCATGAAGAAATAGAATTTATGATTATGGTAGAAGATAGAAGATGAGATTTCAAAAAGAAAGCTGCTGAGCAAAAGTCTGATGTACCTCCAAATGGTTTCAGAGAGGGTGATTACAAAAAGGATGAAACTTACGCTGCCATGACTCTAGATTATCAACATGGAGAAAAGCTTTGTATGTTTAGAGAAAAATCTGAACTTGGTAGTCACTTCATTGGTTCTAGTGAATGCGAGCATACTCTTGTGATGAAAAGAAGTTAAGGATTGAAAGGCTGAACGGATCCTGTTTTCCCTGGAATGTATTATGTGTGTAGTAAAAATGCTTATTATAGGTTACCCACAGGTTGGCATGGATGTTGGTATTTAGGCATTGTGTTTCCAAAGGTGTACCATGTAGATAAGAATAATAGAGTTAATGAAATAAAACAGGGATTAACAAGTAATAAGATAGAAGCGAGTTATTTTAAAATAATTGGGGATGTTTTTGGAGCACTGATACCTTCAGTTGGAGTCATTCTGAATTCACATAAAATTAGAAAAATGTCCACAGTGGTTGATCGTTTATCAACAGATACTGCTGGTGGGTTATTGATGATTGATACTGAAATGGTTGCAATTAGATCTATGGTTTTGCAAAATGGACTTGCCCTTGATATATTATTGGCAAAAGAGGGTGGAGTCCGTAGCATGTTGAAAATACAAGAATTCTGTACTTATATCCCTGATAAGAGTAAAAGTCTTGTGGGGTATATTAAAAATATAACAGAGTTTCATGAAGATTTTATTGAATTAAAGGTTGATGGTGCATGGGAGAAACTTGGTAAGAGTTATTCCTCAGTGGGAAATTGGTTTACTACTTTAGGGAATAGTTTACTAGGAAACATAATAATGCCTATTACTTCAGTAGTTGTAGTGATATTGATGATCATTTCGGTTTTTAAATGTTGCAAATGTAAATGTAGAAAGGAAAAGGTGTCAGATCTTAAACATAAACCTAGAAAAAGAAGGAGAGAAGCTATAGAATTAGAGGATATGAGAGGAAATTAGTATGAGATCATGAAAGACTTAGATGGAAGAATGATGAAATTATAAAAAAGTACAGCAATCTAGATACGTGACAAATTGTATTAAGTTGGGTATTTTTATGATGGCTCAAAAACGCCATCAAAGGGGGGATTGATCAAGCAGGGTTTTGAGAAAATAAAACCTACTTGGATTGAACCCTCAGTAACATTATATTAACAAGTGTGCAGTGAAAATATTATTAAAAAATACTAAATAAGGGGGAATGCTTTTGCACATGCGTGAACTAATGTGTAAACTGATGTGTGTACTAATGCACAAATAACTAGGCCACAGACACTTATGGTTAAAATAAAATAAAAGACTAATGTTGCTTCAATGCATGTTAAAAATAATTGCTAGGAATAACATGGGTAAAACATGGGTTAGTACAATACTGGGATGCTGCTCATTTGAAAATTATATTTCATGAAAATAATAAATGTTTGTGTTTTGTTCTCTGTAGAAAAACATACATGGGCCTACACTTCTACGTGCCAGTTTGGGGTTAATATTCACCAAAGTAAAAACATTTATTCAAATGGGTTCTGAACGTGAAGACAGAAAGCAAAGGCATGACGAAAGGACCTTCATGGTGTGCTGACTGACTGCCAAGCTTCAGAAGGAAGAATTTGATAAGCAAGTGGAAGCAATGCAACTTCCTCACAAGATGGCAGAGGCAAACAAAGAAAGTGTGAAAGACTTGATACACTTGCTACATGAAAATACACTCTAGGAAATATATGCTGTGGTTGTGTTAAATAATTGCTTCCTGGGTAGAATCTGTCGTATTGCTGAATGTTCAAGACAATGGGACATTTTATAAATTATCATGCTGAGAGTGGTGTGACAGAACATCCCCATCCTAAGGCAATGAGAGACTGAGTTTTTCTACTATCAAAACAAACCTAGGTAGGACATTTAGGTTTCAGGGTATAATTGAGGTGTCCCGGGGGTATGGTAGTTGTTGTTGTTGGTCAGCTAGCGGGAAATCGTTGCTGTCATCGGTTTTCTTTTTTCAGATAGAGGCCTACTTGGTTCCTGATGCCTGACTTTATCTTTGTCACTTGACTCTTCTTGATGGCCTTGCTCCCCTTTTTGCCCAAAGGGTAGATTTCCCTGTTTCTTACTTGGGTTAGAATAGATAATATTCTGATTATGCATAATCATTTCCAATTGTATTTTGACTTTGCAACATTTCTCTCTTCACCTATCCACTTTATAAAAATTATTGTTCCCTGATCGCTGGATCACCCCTCACCGCGAGTGGCCCGGTAAGGTGAAATCCGACCTCAAAAGACACCCCTGCATCCAGCTGCCCTGCACCCTGGAGAAAAGAACCCGAGGTGCACCTACTAGCCCTCCAACTTACCTGCCCACCTGTTGGTTAGTCCTGTAAGTTTTCCTTGGCCAAGCCTGCAGCTAAAAACCAAAACCAAAAATCCCCTTTGAAAACAATAGGGCACTCGACGCCAAAACAGCACCCTGTGCCCAGCTGCCCCTGCGTCGCTGCAGGTGCACTTTGTGTGCTAAACCAGATCCCCTTTAGTCCTGAGCCTAACACCAGTAGCTTGGCTCCCACATCTTCTGGCCTGCTCGCCAGCAGCCACCAACAGGAGGCCCCCTATCCTGCATTGGACAGTATTTGTCCTCAGCACTCTGCACCCGGCCGCCCTAGTGCCACTGAGGGTGTAACAAGAGTGCATCCTTGACCCTGGGGGACCCTGAGTCTAACCCCAGAATACCAACTCCCCCAACAAAGTACTTACCTTTGAACCAATAACACTATATTTCTCCATAGAATAACATTGACTGTTTTTCTATGAAAAGTTTCTGCGTGTGGAGTTGGAAAATCTATGAAAATCTTTTCCAACTGTACTAAATAACAAAAATGCTTTTAAATACCTGTTTACAGAAAATGTTCTAGTGTAGTATCCAGGTATACTACACTGTGTAAGAAAAGTAACCTGAAAGTACTGTATTGGTAATTTTTCTAAAAAGCCCATGCAAAGTATAGGTACTGTATTTCGTAAGCATTAAATTTCTCAGTAACAGTACTGTAAATTAAAACAAAGAGGATATACAATTACAAACCAAACTGTATTACAACTATGGGCCCTATGCATCAAACAAAAAACTGGTCGCAAACGGGCAGATTCTCAGAATCCGCCCCTTTGCCACCGGTATTTTTGCATTTGGGATGCATCATCCCAAATGCAAACATCGCAATTTAAGGAATCCCAAATTGAGATTCCCTAAATGCAATGCATGAAAGCAAAAAAATTAGCGATTACGCCAATAGGAGTAGCAAATTATCATGAAGTTGACCTTCATGGTAATTTGCAAAAACTTTGAAAAATGCACTTTTGTGCATTTTTTTACGTTTCATGTTGTGCGCATGTGTTTGTGCAACATATGTGTGGAGATCAATTTCAGGGGTGCAAGAGGGTGTCATTTTGACACCCTTTCACCCTTGAAATTGCATGAGCAATTTGCGAGTACCTAGTGGTACTCGCAAATTGCTCATGCAATTTCCAATTCATTCCTATGGGCCTGTAGGCCCATAGGATTGAATGGGAAAGCATTCCTTAATTGCGATTAGTAAATTGCGAGTAGCAATTAAGGAATGTTTAGGAATCACTATTTTTATAGCGATTCCAACATTCATAGGCTTTTGCGATTCCTAAATAGCGATTCCTTAAAATTCGCTATTTAGGCAAAAGACTACGTTGATGCATGTGCCAGTATATACGTACTGCAAGTATTTATCACTCACCTGTGCCAGGCTAAAATAATATTTTTATGCAAAACAATTGGTCTGAAGATCAGTCTTTGAGTGTGTGAATTCATTTGCTGAGTGACTGGGTACAACAAATGCTCAACACTGTCCACTGATAAAGCCTTACTGCTCAACCACACTACCACAAATAGAGTGTGAGGTGCTATCTACTTGACCTCTGCCTACCTTTTGGGTTCCACTGGCCTCTGCGCACATTATACGTCACTTTTGCATAGTTTATATAGAGCCTGCTTCCTACATTTATTCATGCCTTCTCAGAGATCCCTACACACCTTTTAAACCAGAGACATCTGTGGTGGTAGGTAATATTCTCCTCAGCTGAGTAGGTATACCCTATGTGTTGGGTGCGGTTAATTTCAAGCTTGAAAGGATATTGCTCCTATTGTGTTAGCCACACTTTGTAATAAATTTCTTACACAACATGGCACAAAATATCGTAGAGAACTGCAGACATGCAGTCACTCAAAAACGACTTCAGCATGGCCTCACACTAGAAGGTGGAAGAGGTACACAAGGCATTTTGAACAGAGGTGTTTTACTCCTGGGTTAAATTCTCTGCTGCTGATGATGCTACACAGATATTTCACAAATTTGAAGTAGGTGAAATACCAGAAGAAGGCACTTCTTATGAGGAAATAGAAATCACTCTAACTTGCCAAGAACAAACAAATTGGTTTAAAGGCACCCTCCCCCATAATTTACAAGACATCAGACTGGGCCCACTTAGCAATGAGGGGGTGACATGGCCAGTCCTAGGCAGTTACACACCACATCCTGGTGTTGATCGTTTGACAGCAGGCCAGCTGTGGGGAATATATAATAATCTAGTAACAACATACAGGTGTCCTACACAATGTGTGATGCACACATTTAAACTTGCTCCTGCACAGATTGTTTAAGTGTTAGTACCACAATTAGCTGCACACGGCATTAGCCCTCAAACCTTAACTGCAGTAAAAGGGAAAATTCTCACCAAAAGGGAGGAAATTCCATTTTGAATCACACAGAAAACAAACCAGCTTGAAGCAGTGTTTCCCCATATGGAACTGCAGAAAAAATAGAGGATACTACAAATTTGATTGGCAATGGGGACGGCTCTCCCGGTAGAAGATTGCCCTCTCTTTTAGTCTTTTTCTGTCCTAAATATTTGGTCTGAATGTGTGTCCTCATGAGTTCGATTATGTTGGTATCGATGGTGTTAAAGGTTCCCCCTCTGGCAAGGGTAAGGCATGTGTGTGCCACTCAGTGCAAAACTTATCTAGATTTTTAGCCTGCGTGGGGAACCTAGTTTACATGTGGTTTAGAAGCAACTCCATAATGGTTTGGAAACGCTTTTTGAGGGATTTAGTGCACTGTTAGACTTCTCTGGTTTTTTAAATATACTTAAATCCTGCTCTGTTTGTGGGTAAAGACTGTATTGTGTTGCAATATATACTTTTACTATGAGCTCAGCTTAGGACAAAGATACATCAAACAAACTATATACATAAAACAACACATATGAATAATAATAACCTATAAAAAAGTGGAATGGCTAATTCAAAACATTATGAATTATTTTTAGCAGCAGAATGTGAATAAATGACGACTTTTTCAGTCACTCGCTGTACCCGCCTGCAAAGGGATCTCTGTCCCCTCTTAAGAGTGCAGAAATGTTGCCGCCTGCACAGCAAAACCCGGACTAGCTGCTTGAAAGCTGCTCTGTATTTCACTTTAATGCCTTGCCCTAAGTTTGTAGCTGCCCTGAGGGCTGCACATTCAACATAATAGGGTGCACTTTCCGTGTTTGCGCCACGGCAACCTACCAACAGATGAGCCACGGCACACAGAGGGAAAAGGCCCCTTATATGTGATAGAGCCCCTCGAAGGTTTGCCATAGGTACCTCATAAAGTGGTCTGCATGCATCTTATTCATCTCCTGGTGCATACCACTAATACATTTTTTCGTCCAGATTACCAGCAAAAATACTGCCTATCCTATGACGTGTCACAACACATTTATTCCATGATTTCCTGTTAGAGTCAGGCCAAAATATAAAACTCAGTCCTTGAATATTTATACACAGTAACTGGTTACTATCTATCTATCTATCTATCTATCTATCTATCTATCTATCTATCTATCTATCTATCTATCTATCTATCTATCTATCTATCTATCTATCTATCTATCTATCTATCTATCTATCTATCTATCTATCTATCTATCTATCTATCTATCTATCTATCTATCTATCTATCTATCTATCTATCTGTCTATCTATCTGTCTGTCTATCTATCTATCTATTAATCTATCTATCTATCTATCTATACATCTATACATCTAAACATATATACATCTTCACTGAAAAAATCAAAACTTAAAGGGCTGTTATAGTAAGGTGAACATTTATGTCAAAGCATACTATTTCAATCTAAAAATACTACTGAAATTCACTATTTAAAGTTATCTCAAGTAACTGTAGCTTGTGCCCTAAGCTAACTATAACTTGTGCCCACACCATGAAGTGTTCTCATGAATGATATAATTTCAGATATGGCAGTGATGTTATCACTTATGTCATAGAACATATCATACAAAGTAGTGTGTCGGATAGTACAGCAGCGTTTGGTAGAGTGACACAGAGAGGAGTACAGTGCTGTACAGTGTTGTACAGTGATAAAGAATGGAGTACAGTATTGTACAGTGGAGTTGCATAGAGTGAAGTAGAGTTTAATAAAGTCAATGGGCAAAGAGTGTCGAAGAATGGAGTAGAGGGGAGTAAACTGGAATGGAGAACAGTGTAGTACCATAAAGTTCATTTTTTGCGCTCCCCACCTCTGCTACCCTCATTGCCCCTCCCCTCTCTAGTGTGTCCTTCCCACTCCACCTCCCGGCATCTCAGCCCTCCCCTGACCTCTACTTAATTGCGGCCGCTATGCAACAAGAAGGGCTAGACCACTGACCTGGTCAGTGTGCTTGCTCTCTCCCCACTCAGCTCCACAGTAAGTGCTTTCACGAGTTAGTGCTTCCCTGTGAGACCTGTGCTGTCCATTCTGCTGCAGGTTTGAGGCAGTCGTACACCTGCAGGCTCCTGCCTGTGCCTCATCCCTGGTTGTCCAATTTGAGAGCACTCTGCTCTTCTGCTCTACCACATCCCTTGGCTTTTTTCTGTGCCCTGTTTTCTCTTTTTGCTCTCTATTTTCTTCCATAAGCTCTCTCTTTTCTCTTCTTGCTCTCTTTTCTCTTTTGCTTTCTCTTTTTTCATTTTCACACTCCCCACCACTGCTGCCTCGTGGACCCTCCATCGTGCCCTTCCAGCTCTCACCTCCCAGCTGACCTCCTTCCCCGACCCCTACTTAATGATGGCAGCTGTGTGGCCTCTCAAAAGGCATGCTCATATGCACCAGTCCACAACCTGCGATAGGGACCCTGGTCCTCCGACCCATCTCTGTTATCTCATCATCAGGACTGAATAATGCATCAAGCCTGCATCGGCCAGGGAAGCTATTGCAGCCCATTGACGAGGCTCCTTCCCCATGCGACCGAGCATACTGCTGGCGCGCCCTTGTTATCTTCTGCCGAACACCGGGCTATCATGGCTTCTAACATTTAGGCATTATTCAGTCCTGATGATGATCCCTGTGATTCTGTAAATGGGATCGAAACGCCGTCGACATTTAAAACACCATATACTGTGAAATGCATGAATTGCTATGTTAGGCTAGTAATGGTGTTAAATTGAATTTCTGTTACTATAATATCTACAGAAAACAACAGCTTTTGCCTAAAAACTCTGTTCTATTCTCTGTCCACCTTCCTCACTATGCCATTTTGCATATGTTTGGGTACAGGCTTGTGCCCTGCTCTATGGAATTGTTGAAGGTATCCTTTCAAAACATTCGTTGTTTAAAGTAAAAATTGGACCTCTGTCCGGCTGGACAAGTCTGTACTTAATATAGTTTCCAACGTGCCTATATTTATTCTGTGCTCTCAATTCTCTTGTGCATGGGACCACTGTTGTCTTCATTAATATGTTCCCCGAGGTCCTGTGCTGACTCGAATGGGTGCCCTTGTTGTTTTGTATAATTAACTCTACACAGGCAGGCCAAGGAAACCTGGTACCTCCTCAACACTGATACTCTGCGAACCCCTTCAGGCGTCAAACTTTAGGCTGCTCACAGCCTTCTGTTCTACATGGCATTGGGTTGGCTGCATGGCCTATGCCGCAGCCAGGCCCTGCTTCCAACCCCGCAGGCAGCTGTGCCCACAATGCACACAGCCTTTGGTAGTGTGTGGCAGGAAGTTAGTCATAAGGCTTGGCCTGCTGCCAGCAAGCTCACCGCATATTTCTGGAATTGCTTCCACCTGGAGGGAACAACTGTTTATGTTGCTCCCTCTGGTAATGAGCAATTAGTTGTTCTGTTTACGTGACCGTATTCGTGTGGGCGGGGAAACAGAACACATGTCTGCTGCCAGTTGACTGGAGGCTCTTTAAAGCTCCCTCCCACTAGAATGGGGTGCCGAAGGCCAAAGACACTCTTATAACAAACTAAATTGAGCCACAAGGCATGCGGTCACCTGCGAAACAGCACATGGAAGGCCCCTTCCCTCATTAGAGAATGCAGCCCTGAACCACCATTTGTTTTTGCTACAATCCTGCAGGAGTCCAGGGGGATTGGGCAACATTTGTGGATTGTTTTTATTTTGTCCGGGGGGCTTCCTCTGGGTTCCCGCTGTGGGACCTAGGGGGCAGGGTATTCCTACCCTGCTCCCTTGTTTTTTGACATTAAGGACAGTGTCCCCGAGTCTAGTAATGGATACTAGAAACATTTTCTCATATTGTTGACAGAAAAGCAGAGTACTCACGCTCTATTTTTAAATTGTAACTCCAGAGAGACTGTCTCAAGCCCCTCGCGGATACAACTATCCAAATATACAAAGATTTGTTTAACCTTAATTTCTCAAAAAACTACTGAACGGATTTTGCACCAAATCGCATAAGGCATAATCTGTAGACCACAATCTAGCTTCCTGCCAAATTTGGTATAATTCTGTTGAGCAGTTTTTTGCGGATTTAGCATTTTGGGGAAACCACTTTTTCTCAGCCCCTGCTTGACAGATCACCCCAAAAGTTTCCATGAACAACCTAGACAAAAAGGAGGACATATTTTCAAAGATTCATGGAAATTCATCAAACATTGCAAAGGTTATTAGCAACACAATAAAATCAGTTTCCTATGGAAACGATGACCTAACTATATATATATATATATATATATATATATATATATATATATATATATATATATATATATATATATATATATATATATATATATATATATATATATATTATCCTGAAAGCTTGAGAATGCAATCGAAACCCAATGAACACCTTCCGGTATTAATTCAAATTTGGAAACTAGCATCTGTGTTCCAGGTTAAAAGTCTTTATTTGCCAATGCATTTCGAGGCTCCAGCCTCTTCTTCACAAGCAGCTATTATCTAAAGTACAAAGGTTCGAATTAGTTGCAGGCTTTGTTTATATATATGCCCCCAGTGGGCTAAGCTTAGTGGGATTCATTTTTAAAGCATGCTGGGACATGTGGTCCACTTTGGATCAGTTACTACTCTCAGTGAGTTCTGTGCCACCGTCTTCTCTTTATAGCTTTTTAAAGACACCCAGTGGGCCCCAGGACACAGCACAGGTTCATTGTTGCACAATATATATATATATATATATATATATATATATATATATATATATATATATATATATATATATATATATATATATATATATATATATATATATATATATATATATATATATATATATATATATATATATATATATATATATATATATATATATATATATATATATATACATATATATATTACCTACTGGCGGTCGCCAGTAGGTAGTTATAGTTAGGATTTTTTTCAATGTTAAATCTGAAAATTCTATTTGGAATAACTTTGGCACCGGTTGACGAATCTGCCTGAAAATGTCCTGAAAATGGCCTCGTCGAGCTCCGGTCCTTCCTTGAAAGTTTGGGGGGGATTCGTCAAGCGGGGGCCGAGATAAAAGGGGGGTCCCAAAACGCGTTTTCCCCATGTTAATTTCCATAGGGCGGTCGATTTCACTTTTAGCCCGAACGGCTGAATGGATTTCCACCAAACTTGGCAAAATTGTAGGGACTGGTAGCCCGATGTGCCTTTGCTATGTCTCAAGATATGTGCTCCAGTGGATTTTGAGTAATTTAGGTTCAAAAAAATATATATATCTATAGGCGCTCTCCGGTGCGCGCACCGGTGAGCGCTCCTGGCGCGACACGCGACTTGCGCGCAGAAAGCTGATTGGCTCTCAGTTGTCTGTAAACATTCTAAACAGTCCGGAGCGGCCGCCATCTTGTGTCTCGGTAGGACACGAGAGGTGGCCAAAACAAAGGGGGAAATGACCATAAGGGGGCAGAGTAGACACCCCCTGTACCCCTAGGTTTGATGTGGGGGCCATTAAAGGGCCCCGCGGGGTCTCACCTTTTTTTTTTTTTCGATTTTCGCGGGGGAAGCGCCTGGTACGCGCACCGGGAGCGTATCAAGGAGGGTACTATGGAAAAATAATCACTTCAAAAAATTGTATGTTTATTAATTGTTTTTTTTAATTTTTTTATTTTATGTAAGTACCTACATGTAGGTACTAATGAAGAGACTTAAATTTAATGTTCACAATCTTCTTTGTAGACATCTTGCATGTTGTTATTGTATTTTTTGTGGTATATGGAATTCATAACATAGTCTGTCTGGAAAGGAGAAACAGATCTTTTAAGCACTCCCTGAGAATTTCTAGGGGATCATGAGTAGTCTATCCTGCTCCTTTATGAAAATGAGGTGTAAAATATTCATATGAGATAATATAGTGGGAGAAAGGTAGTAACTATGAGTAAACTTACTATGTAACAGAAAAATAGTTGAACAGTATACTATAAGTCTCACTTTATATTTTAAACATTTTTGGTAATACTTTATGAATTACATATAAAAATGAATATTGTCTCAAACAATTTGAAATTATTAAATGTAAATTTATTCCTCTGATTCTTTTTCATAATTTAATAAAATTTCTAACATAATATTGTCCGGAATTTCCTCATAATTATAAGTACATGATTCCATTTCTTCCAAACATTCTATTAACTGTTCATCCAAAGAGTCATCCATGAAATCTACTTCATCTTTTTGGTCTTCTGGTTTTTCCACCTTTATTTTGATAGAAGTAACATTTCCTTGATTTTCTCCTTCCATTTTCTTTCTGAAAATTGCATACAAATTAACTATATTAGTAGAGTTAGGGTACTGTATACCAGAGAAGCCTAACTCAATCCACAACTATTACAGAGAAGTCTATCTCTATCTATAATTTTTACAGAGGGATAGTATATAACTAACAGAATATTTTTTCAGAAATTAACTTAAAGTGTACAATATACTTCCATAATAACAATTTACCTTGGAGAAATCAGTTGAAGTTGTCAGTGTAATTTGTTCTCAAATGTACTTCTGGAAGCAGTAGTCAAAATGGCTGTGTTTCCCTCTCTTCTTTTATATATATTCTTGTACTTAACCAATGAAACGCCAGGAAATAATAGTAGAAAATGAAAGAAAGTTTTTAATTGGTTGTAAATTCTAACATTTCATATGTGTTTTTGTCATGTAATTTACCTCAGGATATTTAGTCAGGCCTACAGCATAATTTTCTCAATGGAATTCCTTCAAATTTGGGTAAATGGTAGGGACTGCTATGTAGTAGGGCCTATTCTATATTTGATGAAAGTGTCTCTAGTGTTTTTTTTGTAAATTGCTTTCCCACCTTTTTTTATCGAGCGCTTACTGGTGCGCGCTCCTTTACGCGCACCGGCAGCGTTACGGGAGTCCTCCATTTTGTGTTTCGGTACAATCGAGACACAAGATGGAGGGTAAACAATGTTCGGTATGGGTAGAAGGGGGCACGGTAGAGACTTCTTGACCCTCTAGGTTTTCTGAGGGGGGCTTAGGAGGCTCATAAAGGTTAATAAAAAAAAATTCTTTCATTTTCCGCGGGGGAGCGCCTGGTACGCGCACCGTTAAGCGTTCCCGAAAGCGTACTTTGGTGAAAAATAGTGAAAAAAGTTAGAAAAAGATAAACGTTTTGAATGATCAGAGGTAGGGTAGCTCTGAAAAGAGCTTTTGGGTTTTGTGGTTGATTTAGGTACCTACAAGTAGGTTCCAATGCACATTCTTAAATTCAGGAGGAATATTCTATTCCCTTCATCTGAGAAGTGCACACCATCTCCTCTGTAGATGTCTTGCATGTTGTAACGCAAGTTATTATTGTATATTGAACCCATTTCATAGTCTCTCATGTAAGCAGAAACAGATTTATTCACATGTTTCCGTGCTTTCTCAAATCGTGGACAAAATTGGTTGGACCAGTTCCATTTCTGTCTTTGGCATACATTGGAAAATACCAAGGCAGTTTGTGGAAAAAGTGTCATTAATTGATCAAAGGTGTCCTTTAAAAGCATTTCCAGACCAACCCCAGTCATAGTGCCTAAATCATTTCCACCACAGTGCACTATTAAGAGGTCAGGTTTTGGCAAATGCATAAAGGTTTTCACCAATGGTATCAATTGGTGACATTTTAATCCTCTCTGGCCAATCCACTTGATTTCCACATTTGATAAATCAAGGTTGTGAAAATGTCTGCTATCTGCACACCTTTGAGCCTAGTGGATGTAGCTGTGTCCAAGGATCCAGACTGAAAACATGATGAGAGATGGTTCTGATGCAGTCAGATGATGTGTGGGAATGAAATGGCAGTTGGAACAGTAGGAGTTTACAAAATAATAATTGTGGAGTTTCACTGCTTTTGAATCAGAAGCAATGATTGGTGGATTCAGATAGTTGAAAACTTAAAGTTAGGGTGCATGGTTGTGTTGTGTTAAAGAAGCAATTTGAATGGTTAAAAAAAAGTCACTAAAAGCTAAAATACTCTGGATAGGCTGGTGTATTGAGAGGTCAAACAGCCTTGCTGAGTTAATATGCAACATTGTACAATAAACTTTTGAACCTGAGAGTTCAGTTAGGAGGGAGTTGCTATGGAAACATATAGAAAGATCTGAGAGGGGGAAGGGTGTTGGTTTGAAAATAGTGAGGGAAAACTTTTGATTGGTTGAATTAAGGCATATGTGTACAAAGTTAGAGATTTTCTATGCCAGTCTGTGGTTTCAGTGTATTGAGTGCACACTTTTTGCTCTGCTAAAGAGAAATTGGTGTGTGTGTCTGACACTGTTTTCAATCTTCCAAAGCTTTTGTAAAGGTAAGTAATGATTTATTTAATTTACATAGAGACTTGTTTGCTCTATGGAGAATATTTAGAAGCAGATAGTTATGTTTTAGAAGTCAAATGGTATGCTAGTATATAAGTCCTGTGTTGTGTTTCTTATATGTTATTGAAAAATCGATTTTTGGGTGCAATTGATTGGTAT
This sequence comes from Lissotriton vulgaris, assembly GCF_964263255.1. Classification (NCBI taxonomy): domain Eukaryota; kingdom Metazoa; phylum Chordata; class Amphibia; order Caudata; family Salamandridae; genus Lissotriton; species Lissotriton vulgaris. The sequence continues at coordinate 660,257,487 of NC_141696.1, read as the reverse complement.
TTGCATTTGGCCCTTTTTTATGATTGCCTTGTGCAGCTGATGCATCACTTTAAACATGGGTAATAAGTGACGCACTGGTGGCGCAAGGCCTTTATAAATAAGGCCCTGACTTTGTTTGCTGATATTGAGTGGTTGTACATAGGTTCTGCGCAGTGATTCTTACATGTTATTCAAAAATCGATTTTTGGGTGCAATTGATTGGAATTTGCATTTGGCCTTTTTTTATGATTGCCTTGTGCAGCTGGTGCATCATTTTAAACATGGGTAATAAGTGATGCACTGGTGGCGCAAGGCCTTTATAAATAAGGCCCTGACTTTGTTTCTGATATTGAGTGGTTGTACATAGGTTCTGCGCAGTGTTTCTTTCATGTTATTCAAAAATCGATTTTTGGGTGCAATTGATTGGTATTTGCATTTGGCCCTTTTTTATGATTGCCTTGTGCAGCTGATGAATCACTTTAAACATGGGTAATAAGTGACGCACTGGTGGCGCAAGGCCTTTTTAAATAGGGCCCTGACTTTGTTTGCTGATATTGAGTGGTTGTACATAGGTTCTGCGCAGTGATTCTTACATGTTATTCAAAAATCGATTTTTGGGTGCAATTGATTGGAATTTGCATTTGGCCCTTTTTTATGATTGCCTTGTGCAGCTGATGCATCACTTTAAACATGGGTAATAAGTGACGCACTGGTGGCGCAAGGCCTTTATAAATAAGGCCCTGACTTTGTTTGCTGATATTGAGTGGTTGTACATAGGTTCTGCGCAGTCATTCTTACATGTTATTCAAAAATCGATTTTGGGGTGCAATTGATTGGTATTTGCATTTGGCCCTTTTTATGATTGCCTTGTGCAGCTGATGCATCACTTTAAACATGGGTAATAAGTGACGCACTGGTGGCGCAAGGCTTTTATAAATAAGGCCCTGACTTTGTTTGCTGATATTGAGTGGTTGTACATAGGTTCTGCGCAGTGATTCTTACATGTTATTCAAAAATCGATTTTGGGGTGCAATTGATTGGTATTTGCATTTGGCCCTTTTTTATGATTGCCTTGTGCAACTGATGCATCACTTTAAACATGGGTAATAAGTGACGCACTGGTGGCGCAAGGCCTTTATAAATAAGGCCCTGACTTTGTTTGCTGATATTGAGTGGTTGTACATAGGTTCTGCGCAGTAATTCTTACATGTTATTCAAAAATCGATTTTTGGGTGCAATTGATTGGAATTTGCATTTGGCCCTTTTTTATGATTGCCTTGTGCAGCTGATGCATCATTTTAAACATGGGTAATAAGTGACGCACTGGTGGCGCAAGGCCTTTATAAATAAGGCCCTGACTTTGTTTGCTGATATTGAGTGGTTGTACATAGGTTCTGCGCAGTGATTCTTACATGTTATTCAAAAATCGATTTTGGGGTGCAATTGATTGGTATTTGCATTTGGCCCTTTTTTATGATTGCCTTGTGCAGCTGATGCATCACTTTAAACATGGGTAATAAGTGACGCACTGGTGGCGCAAGGCCTTTATAAATAAGGCCCTGACTTTGTTTGCTGATATTGAGTGGTTGTACATAGGTTCTGCGCAGTGATTCTTACATGTTATTCAAAAATCGATTTTGGGGTGCAATTGATTGGTATTTGCATTTGGCCCTTTTTTATGATTGCCTTGTGCAGCTGATACATCACTTTAAACATGGGTAATAAGTGACGCACTGGTGGCGCAAGGCCTTCATAAATAAGGCCCTGACTTTGTTTGCTGATATTGAGTGGTTGTACATAGGTTCTGCGCAGTGATTCTTACATGTTATTCAAAAATCGATTTTTGGGTGCAATGGATTGGTATTTGCATTTGGCCCTTTTTTATGATTGCCTTGTGCAGCTGATGCATCACTTTAAACATGGGTAATAAGTGACGCACTGGTGGCGCAAGGCCTTTATAAATAAGGCCCTGACTTTGTTTGCTGATATTGAGTGGTTGTACATAGGTTCTGCGCAGTGATTCTTACATGTTATTCAAAAATCGATTTTTGGGTGCAATTGATTGGAATTTGCATTTGGCCTTTTTTTATGATTGCCTTGTGCAGCTGGTGCATCATTTTAAACATGGGTAATAAGTGACGCACTGGTGGCGCAAGGCCTTCATAAATAAACATCCATTAAGACAATAATTTAAACAAATATTCTTCCATCGACCTTATTCACTTACATGTACCCTGTTTCACCCCTCTTTGCTTATATTCACTGCTATTTACTTTCCCTCCATCACTACTATTCCTTTCCTCTCATTCCGTCACTACCTGTCATTCCCATACTTAACTGTCCTTCCTTTTACTTTCATCATCCATTTACATTCTCCCAGAACCTCTGCTTTAGTCTTCTTCCTATTTCTTCTCTTCTTTTGCTCCCTTATTCATTTTTCTTTTCTCAGTTACTTCCTCTTACACTTTTTCTCTGTCTTACTATCTATTACACAGTCCCTCTGTGTTCCTCCCTTTAGCTCTCTTTCTCTTAACACCACTCTCTCTGTCCCCATTCCTTATGGTCACTCCTTCATTAATTTTTTTTTTCTTTTTTTTGTTGGTGCGCTGAAGGTACGCGCACCGAAGCGTTCACCGGTACGCGCACCGGGAGCGCCCCAGAGTCAAATATAAAAAAAAAAGTAAAATATTATCTTAATATACATTATAGTGTTCATTTTAAGAAAAACATACCTTTCTCAGCTAAAGACATTTGTGAAAAAATAAGCACAGAAATTCACTAAAAAGTACATAGGTATGAAGCCCTATAAAAAGTAAAAAATTAGCATTTAAAAAACCTATGAAATTCACTGAAAAACCATAGGTTTCACACCAGTTATAGTTAGGAATTAGCATTTAAAAAACCTATGAAATTCACTGAAAAAACCATAGGTTTCACACCAGTTATAGTTAGCTGGAAATTTTACTGATATAAAACCATTGAAATTCCCACGTTATAGTTAGTCGGACTCACTAAACTTGCGCGTGCAATGCACTGCTGATGACGTCACATATTACATCATTCATGGTGTGTGGGACCGAGCCTGAAGCGGAAGATTCCAGGGATGCCTCTTTGTACATCAAAGTTTTTACAATTATGTGTCACATTAAAAATATGTAGCACTCCAACAAAGTAGTAGGATTATAACACTTTAATAACTTATAAATATATAGAACGCAACAAAAGCAGTAAATACATTTAAACATTTTTTTAAAAAAAGAAGCAACAATGGTCAGTAGCTGTGTTTTGTGCGAATAGTCCCAAGGCAGCACAACGTGCTGAGTTCTGGACGGCACCCAGGTGATGTTACCTGGGTGCCGCACTGGTTTTTGGTATCCTACAATGCAGCTCCGAAAAACGGCGTGGGGCGTCCCGGGGGGTGCGCGGGCAGGCCTCGTCAGTAGCGGTCTGTTGTGCGAATAGTCCCAAGGCAGCAGAACGCGCTGAGATGTGGATGGCACCCAGGTGATGTCCAGTAAGTTGTCGCACTGGTTTTGGCATCCTACAATGCTGCTCCGAAAAACGGCGTGGGGCGCCCCGGGGGGGGGGGGGGGAGGCGGCGTGAACGGGTCTCCCCAGGTGGAGGCTCGTCTGCTGTAGTGGGGCGCCCCTTTGCCGTTTCAGTTGCCATTCTGCCCGCTTTTGCTACACTGTGCCTCATCCTCCATTCAGCTGTTTATCGCCCGCTCTTGCGGCTACAGCGTCTCGCTCACCATGTAGTTGAGTTGCGCCCACTCTTGCGGTGCAGCGATAGGCGGCTGCCACAGGACTCCTAAAATAGCGGACGGCTCTTCGGATTTGGGCCTGGTCCACTAAAATGGCCCTGGGACACCTTGGAACTCGGACGTCCCCTGAGCCTTGAAGATTTTACAAAAGTCTTGGGGCTCCCGACTCCTGCAGGCTTCCGGTGGGGAGCGGCTGCCATGATTGCTTGCGGAATGACCACGACGGAGCCACGAGATGGTGGTGCTCTCAGGCTGACGCCAGCTTCAGTCTGAAACATCTAGAAACAAGGTGGGGCTTTCATCGTTTGGGAAAAAAAAATGTTTTAATCCAATGAAAAGTGTTATTTTTAGGTCATATGATCAAGCCTTCCATCATTAGGAAACCAAAAGTAAAATGAACCAATGAAAAGTTTTATAAAGAAGTCACATGACCTGTTATGCTTACGTTACACGCTGCTATAAAAAGCGTAGAAAATCTGTTGGCACGTGAGGCGGCGTCAGTAGCGGACCGATGTGCGAATTGGCCGAAGGCAGCACAACGCGCCGAGATCCGGATGGCACCGAGGTGGTGTCCAGCAAGTTGCACTGGTTTGGCCAACCTGCAATGCTGTGCCGAAAGTCGGCGTGGGGTGCCTGGGGGGGGGGAGGTGGCGCAAACTGGCCTCTCTCGCCTCCCCAGGTGGAGGCACCTGATGTGCAGTGCGGCGCCCCTTACCGTTTCACTCGCCGTCCAGCAGAGCTGCGCCCGCACTTGCTGCTACAGTAGGCCGAAGGTAGCACAACGCGCCAAGATCCGGATGGCACCGAGGTGGTGTCCAGCAAGTTGCCGCACTGGTGTGGCCATCCTACAATGCTGCGCCGAAAGTCGGCGTGGGGCGCCCCGTTGGCCTGTGAGGTCCCGTCAGTCAGTGGGGGCTGTTTGAGAAAGCAATGTGATGCTGTGCGTCGCCCCCAAGATGGAGGCTCCTCGGCTGCAGTGGGGCGCCCCTTGGTGTTTCACTCGCTATCCAGCTGAGTTGCGTCCGCACTTGCGGCTACAGTAGGCCGAAGGAAGCACAACGCGCCGAGATCTCGATGGCACCGAGGTGGTGTCTAGCAAGTTGCCGCACTGGTGTGGCCATCCTACAATGCTGCGCCGAAAGTCGGCGTGGGGTGTCCCGTTGGCCTATGAGGTGGTGTCAGTAGCAGACCGATGTGTGAATAGGTCGGAACCAGCACAAGGCGCCAAGATCCGGATGGCACGGAGGTGGTGTCATAGTTGAGAGTTCTGAGCAGCGCTTGTAACACTGTCTGAAGCTTATTTGCACCTGCTGCAGCTTCACTATTGCCCTGGTGTGGCCAAAGATCGCCCATGACATAGGCGGCCGGCTCCCATGGTCCGGCGGAACTTTTTTCCTTTTCCTTTCTGCATCTTGTCCCACAATCCGTTTGACCTTTAGACACGACCAGGTCCCTGAATGTGTGCAGGGGGACGCTATTGATTGAATCAAAATGGCGGCTTCACACAAAGCTGACTCAAGCGTTGCTGGTGATGCTATACAGACAAAAAATGGTTTTCAGTTTGTACATTCTTCAGGATTTTTCCATCCAAGTCTGCTGGAGAGTTTGTAGAACAATGGCTTTAGATCTTGCCCTCCCCTCTTTTGACTGTTGGTTCTTGTTGCCTATCTCTTCTGTTGTCATTTAACGGAACCTTTTTTGACTGCCGAAAGGGGTTCTGGTCCGACCGCTACTGTACTATTGAAAGTTCGAATTAACGTCACCCATGGTACTTGCCCGCAAATGTATATCTAGATAATTTTATTGTAAGTGGCCCTGTCGTATTTTAATTACAAAATGTACGTCCACCGATTCCGCAACTGTTAGACACCTTAGTTCTTGCAACCTAATGGCCCGCTCGTTGCGTTCCTCTACAGTGTAAATGTCTCCTCATCATATACGATTCCAGTTTGCTCCGTGGCCGGCCCACGTGGTTATAGGCCCGTATTTGTATACTGACATTTTCACAATAAAGGTTTTTAAAACAAAACATGGTAGTAGTATTTACATTGGTAAAGTTTTTAATTTTAGTCACTGTTTTCGAATCAGTAAAAGGCAAGTGAAATAAAGCAGTCCAATTACATGACGGATAAAAGGTATAATACGCAGGAACGCAGTAAAGATAAATGGTCAAGGGCTGTTGTGTTTTTTACTCCTGCAACATAAAGTGATCGATAAGAATCTGATATTCAGGCGTATCGGCGACTAAGACAGCAGGCCGAGCATCTTTTGCTCAACGGCTCCGTCATGGGACGAAGAAACACCCTTTTTCTAGAAAAAGGAATATATTTTACTTGTAGGACAGTTGTAAATTTTCCGGGAAAATACATTAGCCTGGAACATTATAACATATATGTTTAAGAAAAATAATGTTTGAAAGCAATAAAAAGCGTAATTTTTAGGTCATATGACCAAGCCTTTCATCATTAGAATAACAAAAGTAAAATGAACCAATGAAAAGTTTTATTAACAAGTCACATGACCTGTTATGCTTACGTTACGCGCTGCGCGCCGCGACCCGGATCCCTTCCGGGAAGCTGCGCTTCGCGCACTGGAGTACTTCCGGGTGCGCTAACGCGGCGTGTCATATAACGCATTACGCGACAACGTAGGTCCAGAATATAGTCAAAATGTCTCCACCAACCAGCGGTCGGAACACAACCCCTTTCAGCAGTCTAAAAAGTTCTGTTAAATGACAACAGAAGGGACAGGCAACAAGAACTATCAGTCAAAGAGGGGAGGGCAAGTTCTTCCCTACCGGGTCACGTTGGGGCGCTACCGGAACTGATCGAATTGGTAGTCTACAGTGTTTCTGGATGTTTCAGACTGAAGCTGGCGTTAGCATGAGAGCACCACCATCTCGTATCTCAGTCGTGGCCATTCCACGAGCAATCATGGCAGCCGCTCCTCACCAGAAGCCTGCGGCAGTCGGGGGCCCCCAAGACTTTTGTAGAATCTTCAAGGCTCAGTGGACGCTTTCGAGAATGGGGCCCAAGCCCTAGCAGACAAGCGTCCAAGTTCCAAGGTGTCCCATGGCCATTTTAGTGGACCACGCCCAAATCTGAAGAGGCGGCCGCCATTTTGAGAGTCCTGTGGCAGCCGCCTATAGCTGCATCGCAAGAGCGGGAGCAACTCAACTACATGGTGAGCGAGACGCTGTAGTCGCAAGAGCGGGCGGTAAACAGCTGAATGGCGGAAGAGGCACAGTGTAGCAAAAGCGGGCGGAATGGCAACTGAAACGGTAAAGGGGCGCCCCACTACAGCGTGTCTTCAGGTCAAACGGATTGTGGGATAAGGTCCAGAATGGAAGAGTCATCAAAAGGCAAAAAGTTCCGCCGGACCCCGGGAGCCGGCCGCCTATGTCGGGGGCGATCTTAGGCCACGCCAGGGCAACACGACTTGGGGAGGGGGCAGAAGTCAAGCGCACCCTTCCAGTCCGCGCCACCACACCGTATGTTGAAAATCTGAAGCCATCGTTCTACAAACTCTCAACCAGCCTTGGATGAAAAATCTTGAAGAATGTACAAACTGAAAACCAGTTTTTGTTTGCATAGCATCAGCAGCAACGCTTGCTATCAGAGTGCATGAGTTTCATGCTCGATCGATTGAGCTAGCCGGATCAGGCAACAAAAAGTATAAAATAGTTATGTAAATAGTTATTTAATAAAAATGTTTACCCTGTTACTTTGCTGGTGTGTTGTATATATTTATAATATTTGCATAGAGTTTATCGTTATTTTGGGCGGGGTGGGTGGCGGAGCCGAGCTGTCTTGCAGCCATCATGGTGTGGAGCTCAGTTCATCTCACTAGATTCGTATTTCTCATGAAGGGTTGTTCCTAATGTTTCTATTTTAGCGAGGTCAAAAGGAGATCCCATTAGTGGCCTACTGATTTTGCTCGATTATTTTTTTTTTTACACGATTTTTCACTATCTGCAAAGACTAAACAGAGTATTGCGGCTTTGTGCTTGTTAGTAAATAGAGAATGAACCAAAGAGAATAAATTCTAAAATAGTAAATGCTTGGATAACAATCAATCAAATGGAGAGACAAGCAGGCACGACGGATTACAACGGGGGCAAAGGCCTGCGTTAACTACCCTTCACTATCTGCAAAGAGAGAGTACTTCTGAGAGAAAAGAGGGGGAGGGCAGCGTTCAAAGCACATCAGCGTGCATAAACACGAAAATGTTTTTACCTATCACGTACTTGACATTTGACAGCTTTGGATATTTGCTATTAAAAAACCATTGAAATTCAATGAAAAAACCATAGGTTTTAGCCCATATATAGTTAGGGATTAGCATTTACAAAACCTTGAAAATTCACTGAAAAAACCATAGGTTATAGACCATATATAGTTAGGGATTAGCATTTACAAAACCTTATTTTACTCGCATAAAACCATTGAAATTCACATATATAGTTAGTTGTGCTAACTATATATCTATTAGGGTCACTATTATGTAATGATTCAAAGTGACGTGCTACCGGGTAAGATTGATTCTTGCCAGTTATTGCTCTAATGTGTTGGAGTATACGTTTGTGTGCAGATGGTCGCGTGCTGCCTACGTATTTTAAGCCACATGGGCACTGCAAAACGTAAATTACAAACTCAGTCTTACAGGTCAGGCGTTTTGTGATGGGTACAGGTTTTTCCTTGAATGGACTCATGTAGTGGGTTTTATTCACCCCATATCGGCAGGCCTTACAAAATGAACATTTCCTGAAACCCTTATTCAGGGCCTCCCATGTTCCAGACAGGGCTGTCTCCAGGTTGTTACTCACTAGGGCATCCGCCATAGTGGGAGACCTGCGAAAGGTGATTTCTGGTCTTATAGAGACATCTCCTCCAATTATTGGATCCCCCTTTACTAGGTTCCAGTTTTTGAAAAAGATCTTTTTAATTTCTGAGTGTTGCTGACTGTATGGGACTATGATTCTGGAATTAATGTGGGTGTTATCTGGGTTTATTGCTAGTTCTTTAATCTTGGGGATTAGGGTCTCTTGTCTTGTTATGGCCCTAGTGCGTCTGATGGCTTTGTCTATAATGTTCTCTTTATATCCCCTTTCCAAGAAGCGATGTTTGCTAGCTTGTTGGGCAGTCTCACAATCTTTGTCTGAGCTACAAATTCTCCTCAATCTAAGCATTTCCCCGTAGGGGATGCTATTGATGAGGTGACATGGATGTTGACTTGTAGCGTGGAGTACTATGTTCCCCGCTGTCTTTTTCCTGTGCAGTCTAGTCCCTATTTTATGATCATTGAAAAAAACCTCTACGTCTAGAAAATTTACCGAGACATTGTCTATTTGCGAAGTGAATTGTAAATTTAAAGAGTTAACATTCAACATTTTTACAAACTCTTCAGCACTAGATCTTGATCCTCTCCAAACTAAGAAAAGGTCATTGATATATCTCAGGTATATCATAACATTTGTTCTCATGATCTCACCATGTGACCCCATGAGGACCCGTTCCTCCCACAGCCCCATGTGCAAGCACGCGAAGCTGGGGGAAAAACAGGCCTCCATGGCCACACTCCTTAATTGTTGATATACCTGTCCGTTGAAGACAAAATAATTCTGTTCCAAACAGAGTTTCAACATACCCACAATCATTCGACTGTGATTAGAACAATTCTCAGGATGTTTAGATAAATAGTGCTCAACGGCTTTTACGCCATCACAATGTCTTATTGACGTATATAAAGAGGTAACGTCTAGAGTCTTTCGAATATAACTGGTATCCCATTCTAGCTCACTCAGTTTATATATATATATTTTCATTGAAAAAACCATAGGTTTCACACATGTTATAGTTAGCTGGACATTTCACTCATTCAAAACCCTTGAAATTCCCCCGTTATAGTTAGTTCAACTAACTATAACTCGCGCGCCCGCAATGCACTGCTGATTATGTCACATATTACATGACATCCCTGATGACATCTCAAATGACATCACTGATGACATCATCCAGTGAATGTGTGTCTTTCTGAAAAATAAATATTTTTTATATATGTATATCTAAATGTTGATGGAAGAATAAATGGGTAAATAAGTGTCTAAATGGTTTTTTTTGTAAAATTGATTTTATAACTGACTTATTAAGTATATCTTAGTGAATACATGTATTAGCGAGTAATGTTTAAACATGTAAATATCTGTATCAGTGTCTCACTTTGTGTATAAGTGGCTGCATTGGTTAGTGAGTAGCTACATCAGTGTCTATATGGGTTATTAGTAGTTTTTTTGAGTATCAGAATGAGTGTCTGTATGGTTTGGTGGGGGGTATTACTTAGCTCACAGATGCATGAATGACTGACTCACTGTTTGTATGTGTTTTGAAGACAGCATGTGTGCAGGACTGTAGGGGTGGATGAGTGTGTGTATGGGTGTCTTAGTGAGTGAATGACTTCCTCAATAGTGTCTTTATGAGTAAGTACATATGTTTTTAACTAGTATATGTGAGTATTGATGTATATAAGTGATTATATGTGAGAGTGAGAGATTGGACAAGTTCCTGTATAAATAAGTATGTGTTTCTATAAGTGATTGTTTAAGAGAGTAACTATGTTTCTGTAGAAGTTAGTGTAGTGGTGTGTGTATAGCTGTATATGCAAGCAAATGGATGTTTGATAGTTTATTTGCATGTGTGAGTATGTGTGTGAGTAACTCTATGGGTGTGTTTAGGTGTGTAACAGGATGTGTAGGTGTTTGAGTACATATGATGAGTGAGTACATGTATGAGTGACTATATAGAACTGTTGGTGAATGAGTGAATGTGTATGTAGATTTTGGAATGACTGAATAGGTTGTTCTAACTGGTATTGGTATGTCCTTTTTTGGAAAATTTTAGTTTCTATTTTTCAATGTGTGTATCAAAGGTTATATTATGCTGAGAGGAGGTCTGCCACTCTTTCACAAGGATGATGTCATCAGTGATGTCATCAGTGATGTCATTTGAGATGTCATCAGTGATGTTATCAGTGATGTCACTGACCATGTCATGAGTGATGTAATATGTGACGTCATCAGCAGTGCATTGCGGGCGCGCAAGTTATAGTTAGCTGAACTAACCAAAACAGAGGAATTTCAAAGGTTTTGTATGAGTGAAATGTCCACCTAACTATAACATGTGTGAAACTTATGGTTTTTTCAATGAATTTGCAAGGTTTTTTAAATGCTAATTAATAACTATAACATGTGTAAAACCTATGTTTTTTTCAGTCAATTTGCAAGGTTTTTTAAATGCTAATTCCTAATTATAACGTGTGTGAAACCTATGTTTTTTTCAGTGAATTTTAAAGGTTTTGTAAATGATAAATATTAAAAGTATCATTTAATATATTTCTTTCTTTTGATACTAATTTTTTACATTTTTTATATAACTATGTATATTTATTTTATTTTTTAAATTATATTTCATATTCTTAATGTAAAATATTAACAAAACTAAATTGAAAAAGATTTTTTTTATTAATGATTTTTTTCCAATATATTAAAATTGAATTCTATATAATTCCTTTATCATTGTTTTTTTTATAATCGTACCGTGCACATACGCTTATGGAATTACACCAAATGTGGCAGAGAGGTTGAGTTCGGTTCGCAGATTGTGCTTTTTGTTAAACGGAGTAAATCCGTTCAAAGTTCAAAACCACTTAATTTCGATTAGTGAAAATCATAAAAAGCACACAATAGGCATGAGTACATGTTCAGGGGAATACAATTACATTCAATTGATAACGCTATTAAAAATGAACAATTAAAATATTTACTTTTTTTTTAAAAGGTAAGAGAGTATTTCAAAGATTTCATAAGTTATCGCCAGTGCTATTAAGTTGTCTAGTCCAGGTACATTTTTTGAGGCGGAAAGCAGCCACCAAAAAATTGGCAACACCAAACATTATTAGTGGGGAGTCTAACTGTTTTAAGTAAAGGAGAGCTGGTTTGGCTTGGACAAACCCCTTGTTTTTAAGCAACGGGGTAATATATTTTTTCCTGGGCAGAGAATAAAATTTACAGAAAAACAAAAAATGTAAAGTGTCCTGCAATGAGTAGCTATCACAATCACAAAGGGACAAATACTCGGGCTTAGCCCACACCTTGGAATCGTTTAACAAAAAATGAATCTGGTTAAATCTTAATTTAGTTAGTAACCAGCGGTGAAACGGGATTGACACAACCGTTAAATACGGTTCGATAGCTATAGTTGACTTGGAGATATAGTGCTCCCTCACTGTAGGTTTCACAAGTTCTCCGCTCTCCCGCTCTAATTCTCTGCATTTAGTAAAAGTCAATTTGAACCATTCCAAGTCAGCTTTAACAATACATTCTGGTTTGCAAAATAAATCAGGGCGGCCCAGGGAGCTTAGGGTATTTTTAATGTATGCTAGCCACGGAATGTTTTTCATATTGTCCAGACGTAAGCAATCCCTTAAGATTGCGTGATTCAGGGTTAGGTTAGGGTTCAACCAAGTTCTTAGCCACATCAAGATTGGAGACTGTTTAATGATGTCACTTATGTACCCCTGGCCTAATTCCGTATGGACAGAAAAAGTAGCCATGGAATGTGACAGACCTAAGAGCGTACGTAGGAATTTGTTTTCCTCTACTTGAATCGCTACTGCGTTGTTAGTGTAGCCCCATATGGAAGCCCCATACCTTGCTATTGCAATTGATTTAGCTCTATATATTGCTAGCATTGCTTCTATAGGTTTACCACCCAGTCGTTTAGCAAAACCTGAGATTGCTGCCGCAGATCTTTTCATGGCATTAACTTTTACTGATATTTGGGGTGCCCAGGAGCCCTTTTCGTCATAAACCACCCCTAAGTAGGTGAAAGTTTTTACACTAGAAATTGGTGTGTTGGCACAAAAAAAGGACTTCGAATTTTTGTTTTTCCCCCCACCCACTGACATGACATGTGACTTGTCAGTGTTTTTCTTTAAGTCAAGGGTGGTCATAAAGGCTTCAAAAGCCGCCAATAATCTCTGTAATCCGAGAGGTGTTCGTGCTATGAGCACGGCGTCATCTGCGTAAAGGAGGACCGGGGTGGGCTGCCCTCCAAAACGCGGGACGTCTATCGTCGCCAGACCCAGGGTGGATTCGAGGTGGTTTATGTACAATGTAAATAACATAGGGGCGAGGATACAACCCTGGCGCACCCCTCTGGTGGACTTAAAACCAGCGGTGCAAGCTCCCCCCTGTGTCATCCTAATTGAGGCTTCCAGGTCCCGGTGTGCTTCTGCCAGAAAGTATACCAAGGAATGGTCCATCCCCAGGTCCAGAAGGATTTCCCACAGCCTAGACCTGTTGACCAGGTCGAAAGCCGTGGACAAATCCATGAACCCTAAGTAAATCGATCCACTGGATGCTACTGTATACTTTCCCAGTATTAGGTGTAGGTTGAGGCACTGGTCCTCAGTCCCCCTTCCCCTTCTGAACCCATATTGGGCATTTGATAGAATGTTATTGCTAGCAGCCCACTCATCGATTCATGCTAATATCACCTTCCCTAAAATTTTGAAGGAAGAATCAATGAGTGAGATGGGGCGATAACACATCGGGTCACCCCGTTGACCTTTTTTCAGAATGGGTATAATGGTTGCGCATGACCAGGAGGCAGGCAAACTATAGTTGGAAGCAGTGTTAAAAGTATTAGTCAGGATTTTGGCCCAGAAGGGGGTATTGGCCTTGTACATGTCGGCTGGAACACCATCCGGGCCTGGGGCTTTTTTCCCTTCGGTGTTGATTATGGCCTTTTCAACTTCTTCCACGGAGAAGGAAAGGGCCGGCTTGGGAGAATTGGTTGTGAAAAAGGTGGAAGGTTCACATACTTGATCACTCCCATAGATGGTTTTAAAATGTGCTAGCCAATCTTCCTCACTAATATTGGCCTCCAAATTGTCGTTGGCCTCACCGGTAAAAAGGGGATTATTTATTATGGCCCAGAAGCTAGCATTATCTCTTAGCGTTGCCTTCTCCATTAGTGCGGACCAAGCTTCCTTTTTAAGTGCGTCTTTGCGTGCACGAATAATATTTTTGTATTCTTTTCTTAATCTGGACACTTCCCCCTTATCCCTTGGTGATTTTTTAAGTTCTACCAAGAGACTACTATGTGCTTTTGAACAGGCTCTGTCAAACCAACCCTTGTGTGGCTGTACGTTCTTTCTAGATTTGGCAGTTAATTCTTCGGAAACTAGTGAACATATAGTAGTATAAGCGGGGATCACTACCTCCCCCTGTTTTGAGCTGTCCAGACAAATATCAATTTCTTTGCGGGCTTTACATGTTATATTGTTAAGAAAGTCTGCAGGGATTACTTTGCACCACTTCACCCTTCTGCCTTGGTCCTTAGACCGCACAGCCAACTCTACCGTTTTGTTAGTTCCTTCCTTGAGCAGGCCAACAGAGTTAGTGAGCTCAAGGATGACTGGGTTATGATCGCTAAAAGCAGCCACAGCTGCGTTGTAGAAAAAAACCAGACTTAGTAAACCTGGGGAAACAAAGATATAGTCTATTATTGATTCAGAGTTTCTAGCACAGTATGTCATGACACGGTCGTTAATGTCATTAAACCCAGGTTCATAAAGATCAATGGTAGATAAAAGGTTTTCTAGTGCTTGACCTTTTTAAATCCGTTCAGTAGTTCATGAGAAAACCCCAATAGACTATGCATGTAGTCTTCTATGCACCAGTAAACTTGTCTTTTATACCTTCAATTCCCCAATCTGTATCCTTACACATCCAGTAAACACTATCACACTTGTTTCAGTATTGTAGTGACCATACAGCACTATGTAGTAGTAGTAGTAATAAGCTTTATTCGATTTTTAAAAAAAAAAATCATGAAAGCATCGACAATACAGAAAAACCATAGACATTTCATTTCATAGACACAATAAAAAGCCATCATTCAACAATTATTGTGCAAAATTCAGTTACCATTAAAAAACATAAGAGTTTATCCTATGTAATATGAGGGGAGCTCGGATAAAAATCATGTAGATCCCAAATGCGAATTGTGCCTTGTCTTTCACTTTCATTGGGGGTACAAACTCGTAAAAAGGGGGCAACATTGTTATTTTTAAATTTAATGAGTACCAAATCCCCAGCAATGCATTTGGGCAGCGTCCCTAACCATCCCACCCTCCTGACACTCAAGATACCCCCGTCTAGCCCTGGCGGCAACGGTCTATTCTTATTTAGCCAATAGGTGGCCTTATTTAACAAATCCTGCTGGGATTCGCGTGTTCCCTGAGTGAGGGCAGGGACCCCAGAAAGGACAGAGACATACGGGGCTGCCTCAGGGGGCAGGTTGATATGTGGCATTCTTGCCAATGCGGGTCTAGCCACTGTGTGTGTTTTTGGTGCAGGTTTAACAGATACTTTGGGGCCTATTTGAATAGGTGTGCGTAATGACTGTATTTGGATGGCCCCATTGCCAGATTTAAACGTTTCGGGGGCGGTGGTAGAGTTAGGACAGACGCATGTGGCCATAATTGTAGCTGGAAGCGGGAGCTTTCTTATTACTGACTCAATATTGGTCAGCCTTTCCCCTAAATCATTCATTTTAGTGACCAAGGGAGAGATAGTAGCAACCAGCAATTGCTCAATTTTGGCCAATAAAGTCGTGTTGGGAGACAAAAGAGGATCCTCTGGTACGTCCGCGGCCGGGTCCTCAATAAATGCTATTGGATTAGCAAGTGATGGTATACCTGTGTTGTTCCCAAAGTTAGTTTCGATGTCATGCTTCCATCTATTGTAGGAACCCAGGGGCGCGGCATTTACTTGGCTATGAGGTTTGTCAGCGAGGCTATTAGCATTAAGACAAAAAGAATCCACAGTTGGGGAGGTTATAAGGTCAGGGGCGTACTTAGTACCGCAAAGGGCGTTGAGTTCCTCCCATATGGACATCGTGTTGGTAATAGACTAAAGGAATGCCAGACAAAACACCGAATAATATTTAGGCACGATACCTCACTCTGTGATGGGAACAAGCGGGGTGGCCCGTCCCGGCCTCCACAGGCCTCGGAGGGCCACAGAGGGCCCGCCCTTTGCCCGGGCTTAGCCCGGCGTCCCGCTCGCGTCCCGCGAGGGAGTGCTGACGGTAATTTTATGCGCCTCCTGGCGCTGTATTCTTGTCACGTGGTTCCCGTGGGCTCCGTGGGCTGCTGGTAGTTGCAGTCCCCTCACCTGCACTCTGCACGGCTGTCTGCGCTTCCCCAGGTGGAAGCGGGAGCGGACAGCAGGAGGCAGGCGGCGACCCCAGCTGATGAAATAAAACGGGCAGCAACTCTCCACCCAAGAACCCCAGTGACAGCTTGGAAGTCCGGTGAAAGTTCCCCCCGCTCGGCAGGGCTGACGGTAATTTTATGCGCCTCCTGGCGCTGTATTCTTGTCACGTGGTTCCCGTGGGCTCCGTGGGCTGCTGGTAGTTGCAGTCCCCTCACCTGCACTCTGCACGGCTGTCTGCGCTTCCCCAGGTGGAAGCGGGAGCGGACAGCAGGAGGCAGGCGGCGACCCCAGCTGATGAAATAAAACGGGCAGCAACTCTCCACCCAAGCACCCCAGTGACAGCTTGGAAGTCCGGTGAAAGTTCCCCCCGCTCGGCAGGGCTGACGGTAATTTTATGCGCCTCCTGGCGCTGTATTCTTGTCACGTGGTTCCCGTGGGCTCCGTGGGCTGCTGGTAGTTGCAGTCCCCTCACCTACACTCTGCACGGCTGTCTGCGCTTCCCCAGGTGGAAGCGGGAGCGGACAGCAGGAGGCAGGCGGCGACCCCAGCTGATGAAATAAAACGGGCAGCAACTCTCCACCCAAGCACCCCAGTGACAGCTTGGAAGTCCGGTGAAAGTTCCCCCCGCTCGGCAGGGCTGACGGTAATTTTATGCGCCTCCTGGCGCTGTATTCTTGTCACGTGGTTCCCGTGGGCTCCGTGGGCTGCTGGTAGTTGCAGTCCCCTCACCTGCACTCTGCACGGCTGTCTGCGCTTCCCCAGGTGGAAGCGGGAGCGGACAGCAGGAGGCAGGCGGCGACCCCAGCTGATGAAATAAAACGGGCAGCAACTCTCCACCCAAGCACCCCAGTGACAGCTTGGAAGTCCGGTGAGCTTATCTACACCCTATTCTAAAAGAATCCATTCTCTACATTAAAACACTAATCAGCAGATGTACAATAAGTGGTACATTAGCAGAGATATGACAGTTATTGTGTACTGTGATATCACCTCTTTCTGGCGCAGGGCTTTATAATGTGATGCACCTTCCACACACCATGGCACATCTTTTGCACTACCAGTGCATCACAAAAGTGACGTAACAGCTGTGTGTAAAGAGGCAAAAGAGGATTGTAAATCCACCCCTAAGACATACAAATTCACCCAGGCAGTTTCCCCAGCAGTGCAAATTGAAGCATTGACTTGTAACATATTTATATCGACATGTTACATTCAAGTGCTTCAGAGGTACTGCAGTATACTATAGGTAAACCCCTTATAGATTTATGCTGTAGCACTTCCTTATAGTTCTGAACTTTCACATTCACCATACACTAGTAATGTATTCATTTACGAACTACACATTCATTCTGAGAAACTTTTATACACTAACATAGAAATATAGTTCTTTCTTTGACCAGTGAAGGTAGTTCGAAAAAGAACTGTGTTTTTTTGTGTTTTTCGTTTTCTATTTTTTTTTGTGTTTTGTCAACAAGTTTTTTTTTTTCCAAACAAATGGAACTGGAACCCAAAAAGTGTCCAACAGGAACACAAGAATGAAAAAGAAAAAAAACTAATGTCGAGGACAGCAATGCTCCTGCATCCTGTGTTTTATCAGATCAATAGACTGTTCCCTATAACACAATAGTTTATCTCAATAAATGCATACAATTTTAACGTCAGCAAAGTCAGGATCAATTTGTGGGTGTGGACTGCTTGCTGAAAATTCTGCTGTAGTAGTTGATGTGCTTGGTGCAGTAGCAAATGGGTTGTCCTGCAACCTCCGTGTTGCAGCTCGAGCAAAGTTGTTGGGGTGCAAGTTCTTCACGTGTTGCACCATATTTGCTGTGCCAAAGGAGTATTTTTTAGATGGATCACCCCTTGAAAGAGTTGTTTGGCAAATTGTACAGGTTACTTTTGGAGCTTTAACTTTTTTTTGCCCTTCTGGAAAAGTAAAACATTTCCAAATTAGAGCTACTTTTCTCTTTTTTGGAGGTTCTTTAGGAATGAAATGTCCCTCTGAAGAATGGCTGGAAGAAGAGTCCATTGCTGTTATTATGGTGATCTTCCTTCTATTTGACAAGATTCTCAGAAGAGATGCTCTTTCTTAGAAAGTCAAAGTCGAATGATTAAAATGGGACTGAACTTTCAACAGTTGCAATAGGAAGTGTTAGAACCAATCAAATCTCTTCTTTTATAGTCACATGGCTTTGTGTACGCTTATGGTGTGCTTACGGTGCTCTCACGATACGCATGACGTTCTACCGTGATTTGTGTAATTGTTTTTAAAAGTAATATACGATTGTTAAAAGTTAAAAAAAACTATTTTCATAATTATCCCAGATAATGTCTTCCCTTAGTATGTACATTAAATACCTAAATATATGTTTTTTAAGAACTAGAAACATTGGCGCCTTTCGCGTACAGTACACCGTACGTGATGTCACACAAAAGCTTTGATGCAACGGGGAACGTCAAAGCATATTCGTACCCTATTCGCAGGTACGCTGAATATGATTAGCAGTACAAAGAATGGTGCGATCACCCTCTCAGTGACAAATCAGACCACAGGGCGCGGTAACGAGATGGATTAGAAGTGGTCACTCATTAGAGATCTGATTCTGGGCCTGCCTCTGCGCACATGATAACCTCGCCCCGTCTCCCTCTGTCGTTAATTTTTGCTGCACACACTCACACTTGTGCATGCGTGTTGCACGCCTGACCACACTCCCCAGATGCCACCACCTAGGATGCTTGCTATCACTAAGCCTGGAAAGCAATACATTAACCAATGGGAGGTCCCCCAGGGACATCATTCTTTTAGAGCGCGAAAATGCTACCAATGACGGCCCTGGGCTTGGTTTGGTCAGCCCCTGCGGTTCCCATATAATGTGGGCACTGACGTGACCATGCTCTCTTTTGCCTGCCTGTGCTGGGATGACAGACACACTGTTGTGGTTGATTTTACTACGAAATGTTTGGTTGAGCGGAGGAGGACTCGTCACACTCGAAGTGGTGTCACTGCTGCTGCCGCGCAGCCAGAACACCATAGGCATGGAGGCGGCTTTGCATGCGCGCAGCCCACCCCAGGCCCAGCCAAAGCCCCAGCCTTTGAAGACAAGACAAGAGACGACAGAAGCAAAGGTAGGAGAAGCCGTCACAACATCAGCCTCGGCTGTAAATTGTACCTGCATGATAGTATTGTTTTTACTGCGTCACATGGCCCTCCCAGCTCTGATTTAGTTTACTTGTGCTTCATCCTATTTGCTTTCTCCTAATCCTCCAGTGACTTTTACTATTTATTGTTACCTCATGTGGCCTTCCTAGGCTTCTATTCTTATTGATCGTACTTGGATGATTCTATTATTTAATTCATTTTGCATCACGGGACCCTGCTAGGTCTCTCTTTAATAATTTATGCGTGCATGAATTTCTATGTCGTATTTTTGAAGTGTGTCATGTGCTTTCGTGTCTGTTCTTAGAAATTTTACGTGCTTGATGGTATTTTTTTCTGCGTCACGTGGCCCTCCCAGCTCTGTTTTACTTTATTTTTGTGGGGTACATGCTTTGTGGTTCATTGTATTTGCTCCCTCCTAATTCTCCCATGACTTTTAATATTTATTACTGCCTCACGTGGCCTTTCCAGGCCTCTATTCTTATTAATCATACTTGCATGTTCCTAATATTTAATTTCTTCTTCGTCATGAGGCCCACCTAGGCCTTTCTTTAATAAATTGTGCTTGCATGAATTTCTGGGTTGTATTTTTTAAATGCCACGTGCTTTTGTGTCTGTTCTTAAAAAATGTACATGCTTGATGGTATTTTTTTCTTCATCACGTGGCCCACCCAGCATTGTTTTGCTTTATTTTTGTGGGGTATGTCCTTTGTGGTTCATCGTATTACCTCCCTCCTAATTCTCCCATGACTTTTAATATTTATTACTGCCTCACGTGGCCTTCTCAGGCCTGTATTCCTATTTATCGTACTTGCATGTTCCTATTTTTAATTCCTTCTGCGTCATCGGGCCCTCCTATGCCTTTCTTTAATAAATTGTGCATGTTTGAATTTCTGGGTCGTATTTTTGAAGTGTGTCACGTGCTTTCATGTCTGTTTTTAGAAATGTTACGTGCTTGATAGTATTTTTTTCTGCGTCACATGGTCCTCCCAGCTCTGTTTTACTTTATTTTTGTGGGGTACATGC
Organism: Lissotriton vulgaris; assembly: GCF_964263255.1. NCBI lineage: Eukaryota > Metazoa > Chordata > Amphibia > Caudata > Salamandridae > Lissotriton > Lissotriton vulgaris. The sequence continues at coordinate 660,237,284 of NC_141696.1, read as the reverse complement.
TTTGTGGTTCATCGTATTTGCTCCCTCCTAATTCTCCCATGACTTTTAATATTTATTACTGCCTCACGAGGCCTTCCCAGCCCAGTATTCTTATTGATTGTACTTGCATGATCCTATTAATTCCTTCTGTGTCACGGAGCCCTCCTATGCCTTTCTTTAGTAAATTGTGCGTGCATGAATTTCTGGGTCATATTTTTGAAGTGTGTCACATTCTTTCGTGTCTGTTCTTAAAAAATGTACGTGCTTGATGGTATTTTTTTCTGCATCACATGGCCCTCCCAGCTCAGTTTTGCTTTATTTTTGTGGGGTACGTGCTTTGTGGTTCATCGTATTACCTCCCTACTACTTCTCCCATGACTTTTAATATTTATTACTGCCTCACGTGGCCTTCTCAGGCCTCTATTCTTTTTTATCGTACCTGCATGTTCCTATTATTTAATTTCTTTTGCGTCATGGGGCCCTCCTATGTCTTCCTTTAATAAATTGTGCGTGTTTGAATTTATGGGTCGTATTTTTGAAGTGTGTCACATTCTTTTGTGTCTGTTCTTAAAAAATGCACGTGCTTGATGGTATTTTTTTCTGCGTCACGTGGCCCTCCCAGCTCTGTTTTGCTTTATTTTTGTGGGGTACTTGCTTTGTGGTTCACCATATTACTTCCCTCCTAATTCTCCCATGACGTTTAATATTTATTACTGCCTCACGTGGCCTTCCCAGGCGTCTAATCTTATTTATCGTAGTTGCATGTTCCTATTATTTAATTCCTTCTGCGTCATAGGGCCCTCCTATGCCTTTTTTAAATAAATTGTGCATGTTTGAATTTCTGGGTCGTATTTTTGAAGTGTGTCACATGCTTTCGTGTCTGTTCTTAAAAATTTTACGTGCTTGATGGTATTTTCCTCTGCGTCACGTGGCCCTCACCGATCTGTTTTGCTTTATTTTTGTGGGGTACATGCTTTTTGGTTCATTGGATTTGCTCCCTCCTAATTTTCCCATGACTTTTAATATTTATTACTACCTCACGAGGTATCCCAGCCCTGTATTCTTATTGATCGTACTTGCATGATCCTATTAATTCCCTCTGCGTTAGGGAGCCCTCCCATGTCTTTCTTTATTAAATTGTGCGTGTTTGAATTTCTGGGTCGTATTTTTGAAGTGTGTCTCGTTCTTTCGTGTCTGTTCTTAAAAAATGTAGGTGCTTGATGGTATTTTTTTCTGCATCACGTTGCCCTCCCATCTCTGTTTTGCTTTATTTTTGTGGGGTACTTGCTTTGTTGTTCAACGTATTACCTCCCTCCTAATTCTCCCATGACTTTTAATATTTATTACTGCCTCAAGTGGCCTTCTCAGGCCTCTATTCTTATTTATCATAGTTGCATATTCCTAATATTTAATTCCTTCTGCGTCATGGGGCCCTCCTGTGCCTTTCTTTAATAAATTGTGCGTGTTTGAATTTCTGGGTCGTATTTTTGAAGTGTGTCACGTGCTTACGTGCCTGTTCTTAGAAATTTTATGTGCTTGATAGTATTTTTTTCTGTGTCTAGTGACCCTCCCAGCTCTGTTTTGCTTTATTTTTGTGGGTTACGTGCTTTGTGGTTCATCGTATTAGCTCCCTCCTAATTCTCCCACAACCTTTAATATTTATTACTGCCTCACGTGACCCTCCAAGGTCTCTATTCTTAATGATTGTAATGTTTTTTTTTCTGAGGCACGGGGTACTCCTAGGCCTTTCTTTATTAAATTATGTGTGCATGAATTTCTGTGTTCTATTTTTGAAGTGTGTCACGTGCTTTTGTCTCTGTTCTTATAAATTTTACGTGCTTGATGGTATTTTTTTTGTACGTCACATGGCCTTCCCAGCTTTGCTTTGCTTTATTTTTGTGGGGTACGTGCTTTGTGCTTCATTGTATTTGCTCCCTCCTAATTGTACAATGACTTTTAATATTTATTACTGCCTCACATGGCCTTCCCAGCCCTCTATTCTTATTGATCGTACTTGCATGATCCTATTCCTTCTGCGTCACGGGGCCCTCCAATGCCTTTCTTATAACTTTCTTATAAATTTTACGTGCTTGATGGTATTTTTTGTGCGTCACATGGCCCTCCCAGCTCTGTTTTGCTTTTTTTTCTCCCATGAATTTTAATATTTATTACTGCCTCACATGGCCTTCCCAGGCCTGTTTTCTTATACATTGTGCTTTCATAAATATATATGTTGCATTTTTGTGCTACGCCACATGCTTTGTGTTTTGACATACGTACTCTCTCCTAATCATCATACTTGCTCCCTTTTAATCCTCTGCTGACTTTTAACATTGTTTGCTTCCTCACGTGACCTATAGTTGTTTTTTTATGTGCTCTTGTTGGCCTATGAAATTTTTGCCTCCTCAGACTAGCATAGTTTTAATTCATAATAATTGTTGGATTTTTAACCTTGACACTACGGTGTTGTATTGCCCCTTTATTTTTCCCTCTATCGTTTTTATGAAATGCTTTCGACAAAATACATGTTTTGGACATTTCACCACTTCATGATCAGTCTTTAAGAGCAATTGCTTCCTTTTGAAAGTGTAATGGTAATTGTTTGTCCATGATTAAAATGTTAGTCTTGATAGTTAAGTATACTATGTATACCAAGGCTGCTCATGGAAATGCTACCACTGGGCCTTCAGCAGGAATTGTGCCACCCACACAAGAAACTCTAAATATAAAAATCAAGCCTGTCACTGCAGGGCCTGAGCGCCCTTTGTTAAACTGTCATGTTTTCAAACTGCATCCATTTGACAGGCCTTACCTCTGTATTTGTATAGACTGTACTCTATATCCCTCGCTTAAACTTTCTGCACACGACATGTTTTTCAAACTACATTGATATAAGAAAGGTGCTGCTCGCTAAAGGACGAATTCCACATTACCTGGGGCTCTACACTTTCGCTACCCCTTTGTTGGTGCTCCCGTGCTTGCTGACGGGCTGTGGGGGGAACGTGGACACGCACATCAGTCTCCTCCCGGTCTGCCCCGCCACCTCTGCACTCTCCCATCTGTCCACAACCCCCAGCGTTCCCTGCGGCGGACGCCGCCCTCGGAAATGATTGCGCATCAGGCGGCGCTTGAAAAAGCGGTCAGAGTTCCCGCATCGCGGGACGCGCGAGGGCACAGCCGGGCTAAGCCCGGGCAAAGGGCGGGCTGTCTGTGGCAGTCCGGGGCCAGAGGAGGCCGGGTCGGGTCATCGCACTAACATTTTCCATCCTCTGCACAGAACTTAGCTTCTACGTGCTGCGCGGTGAGACTCAATGTAAAATCCAGGATGAGAAGGAGTGTACTGCCACTAATTACAATTAACTTGGTGAGGGGAAGGGTTTTTGTTCTGCGATCGTACCTAAGGAGGAGAAATCAAATCTGCAGAGAGTTTGACTAGTGAGACTTTGAATTTTTATTTCCCGAAATAGTCTCTGTCATTTTTTTCCTTGCTTGTTAAGGTATGGTCAAACGAAAATCAATGCAGGGCGGGGGAGGGGCGAATGAGTCCGCTAGACCACCAAAACAGAGTAAAAGAAAGAAAGTAAAAAGGGCATCTAAACATACAGCCATGAATTGCGTCCTTGATAGGATTGATGTTATTGTTGAAGATTGCCTCGAGATCTTAACTAATGATATTGGGATCCATAAGGTGGTGACTACTGCGCTTGTGACAGGTGGGGAGGTGGAAGTTGAAGATAAGCCTGTGGGTTCTCCACTTATCACTGTCCCTGAAATGTTTCAAGCAAAGAAAAAACCTGTAGATACAAGTCAAATGTGTCAAAGGGAGAAAGGGTCTCCTTTATGTGGTAGTAAGGATGATAAACTTAAAGACAAAGGCCCTGATCAAGCTAGTGAAGCCCTTAGTCAAATTATAATTGATGATGATTTCATACCATGCTCCAATTGATATATGGTACTGGCGGACATACAACATGAAGAGTCTAATGCCAATATAAACCAACATTCCAGCTGTGTAGCTATACCGTTGCAAAGCCCTGAAGTTAGAAATGACCCTGACCTTAGAAGATGTGAAGATAGTGCTGACCTAGAAACTGCTGATGGCTTAGACAAACTAGTTTCTTATTAAGAGATGAGGTTGAGGTTATGAAACATCTAATTATCAATCTAACTTCAACAGTAAAATCTATAACTGGCGGGGATTCCTGGGGTCAATCTGGGGCCACTCAAAATAAAACCATCTCTAATCCAATTAAATCCAACCAAGTAAATCTCCAAGCTATGGGAAAACGTAGCATGACAGGCAGAAAAGAGTTTGCTACCCATCTCATAGAAGGAGGAGAAAAAAGGTTTTCAAGTTTTCCAAGTGCCACAACAACTAGGGCTCAACATCCCCCGAGGAAAAGTAGATTTGAGATCCCAAATAAGAACATAGAACAGAGAACCCAGATGAGTCCTTCTGGGGGTAGGGGACGGTCCAACGAATGGTAACAAGACCAGCCACTGGCTTGAGAAGGGGGGGGATACCGCAAAGTAGCTCTTTTGATTTTTCTAACAAGGGGAAATTAAAAAATACTATTGAGCCTACCTGGGGGGGGGGGGAATTGCAACATTGGAAAATTTGCCACAAATAAAATCTATATGACTAATGTCCCAAAACAAGATAGGAGGAGTAATGGCAAAAGAGAGGGGCTGGACTCCTTAATGAACAAAGCCATACATTGGCTGCACTACGTTAGAGGCTGTCGATCGGTCATAAGAGAAGACATCCTAAAAGCGACAAGGTTGAGTTACCCAGGGGAGAGCTATGATGCCATTGAACTCACGTTGTGCTCAGAGCTATTAGCCGTGACCTCATTCCAACTAGAGTTTAGATCAAGCCCGCCAGCTTATTCGAGCATACAGTTGAGGAAGGTGCCCCCTTTTTTCTTTTTTACATGCTTCACCAATGACTATACAAAGAAATGGGTCTAGGACGAGTGGCTCTGGGCTGGAGAGCTTAGATTGACTGCCAAAGACCGTGAAGGAAAAGGTGTATAATGTAATACTGGGGACTAGTGAAAGTGATGATAGTGATCCAGTTGCTGTCTACTTGGAGGGAGAGGGGATGGATAATGAGGACCAGGCAGGGGTTTACTCCGCAAATGGTTATGTATCTAGAGACATCATGGGAGTGGAACTTCATCTCCCAAATTTAGATCCAAGCATGAGTAACAGATCTATAAGCCTGACTGGTCTAAATACACCCATTGGAGCGACTTCTGGGCTATTGCGGGATTTTAGTGTGGAGGGGGGGAGCTAATCTCGTGGAATATTGCTGGGTTGTGTACTAGAATGCAATCGCCAGAATGGCTTACTTTCATAAACGATTTTGATTTGTGTCTCTTTCAAGAGACCTGGGCCAGTGAGCCCCAGTTCTCCCAGAGTTTTTTGAATTTTTTTGTGCCTGCTTTGAAAGGAACTAAAGGGCGCCCGAAAGGGGGGCTAACTATTTAGCTACGACAAGACCTCTTTGAAAGAGTTAAAGAGCTACCTACCAAAAATAGTGATATCCAGTTGATTAGAATAACTATGGGCACCCTGGATATCTATAACCTGTATGTAAGAGGTTCAAGAGGAGCAAATTCACAGGTTCTAGCAGCCCTGGACTCCCTGATTGGCCTGTACTCAAGCGAGAATAACATAATAATTGCTGGTGACCTAAACATGACCTTTGAATCCCTTATAATAGGTGATAGGTATTCAGGGGAAGAAGAGGATTGCCAGTGGGGGATACCTAAACTAGATCTCAAACCAATTGATAGGTGGACAGATAGTATAATCCAGATCAATGCGATATGTTGTGAAAGAAGGTTTAGAGCATTGAATGGTAGAACCCTGAGTGATGGACATGGGGAAAATACCTTTGACAATGGCCGTTCCAAAAGCAGGAGCGATTATGTTTTTTGCAATATGGCACTCTGGCTTTTTGGGAGGATATGAAGGTAGTTGTTAGGCAGGAGAGCGACCACAAACACCTGTGCATAGTTCATCACTGTTGGGGGGTAAAGACAGTGGGAATAGAGAGGGCTGAGCAGGCTTTTTCCGAGAGTGTTCCCTCAAATGACATGAGGCGGATTAGGTGGCCACAAGTCTTGATGAAACAAAGGGTATTGGATAATATCAATAAGGAGCTGGATAAAGCTATTTCTAATATGGTCACTATAGCTGGTGCGGAGAAAGACTTGGGGGAAGTCACCAAACTCCATGAGAACTTTTTTGACAATATAAGGGGCTATTTTTTTAAGTCAACTTCGAAGCCAAGGGGAGAAACAACACCCATGAGTAAAGTGGGGTTGTACAATGATGCCTATAGGGCCGCGAGAACATCCCTAGGTATTGCCATCAAAAGAAGAGATCCTAATGCTGTTAGAATACCTAGACAGGATTATAAGAAACGTATATATGTGGCAAAGAAATTGTGGGACGAACAACACTGGCAGGACCATAAAGCAGCTAGTATTGCCAAGGATTCAAGACTTTTTTGGAGTATTGTCAAGTGGGGGAGGGGAGGTCATCCAGAACCCCGACAAATTATGTGACCCAGAGTGGTTGGATAGACCATTTGGACCCCAATATTCATCCCGCCCTGACGACAACATCAGAGAATCTCCAAATATTACCTTGTGTATAGATCCACCCTTTAAAATCAACGATGTAACAGTGGCCCTTAACTCTGTGTCGAGGGGAAGAGCACCGGGCCGGATGGGGTGCCAGCTGACGTTTTCTTCATGACAAAACACGCTGGGGACAGTATATCATGAAACTTGTCAATGCTGTGTCTCAGGGTACTTCGGTACCGACATCATGGAAAGGGGCTGTAATAATCCCCGTATATAAAAAGGGTGACAGAACCCAGCCTGGGAATTACAGACCAATCAGTTTGATTGACACTGTACAAAAGGTGATTGGAAAAATGACGCTGGACAAAATATTAGATTGGGTAGAAGGTGAAAATATTTTGTCTTCTTTCCAGGCTGGTTTTCGTAAACTAACTAGCACCATTGACCAGATCTTTTGTTTTACCCTACTCCACTGGAAGACTGTTTCACTTGGTAAAGGCAGCATTTATGCTGCTTTCATCGACTTACGTGCCGCTTTTGATTTAGTACCACGACTCAAGTTATGGGATGTGTTAAATAAGTTGGGTGTGCCACCAGAATTTCTAACTCTGGTGATGAGGCTGCACGAGTCGAATTATGCAAGAATCCAATGGGGCGGGCATGGAAAAGTAACCTCAGTAGAGCGCGGTGTGCGCCAAAGTCGTGCTATGGCCCCCACGCTCTTTTCATTATACATTAATGGTGTAGTAGAGCATATGGCCCTGGAAAGCGTAGATGCCCCTATTTTGGCTGGTGTAAAAACTCCAATTTTAATGTTTGCGGACAACACGCTCATTTTATCTAAAACCCCTAGTGGTCTACAGCGAGCTTTGAAGATCATGGCATTTAATCCGCATTCTAGTTTTAAAGGAAAGTTTTTTTTGAATGGGCAATGTGTGGAAATGGTGACGGATTTTATTTATTTCAGCATCCATGTGGCAAAAAGCAATAAGTGGGGAAAACACATAGAAATGGCGGCTCTGAAACGCCGCCAAAACGCAGGAGCAATAAATGGAGAGCATAAGAAATCACAGACAAAGCCGATAAATCCAGTGCTCCAAGTTTATGAGGCAAAAGCCCTAAGCTCTGCACTCTACGGTGCCGAGATATGGGGCTATGAAAAACTAACAGCATTAACGCTTGCTGAGAACAAGTTTTTGCGTAATCTTACTGGTCTCCAAAAGAGTACCCCACTGAAGCCATTGAGATATGACCTGGGCAGAAAGGCTATAGCAGATATGGCTAGGTTGCGTCCTATTTAATATTGGCGCCGGCTTTGGGTAACCCCTAAGCTTGCTCATTATGTCCAAGGATTTATGGATGTTATTAAAACTGATGAATTCCATAAGATAATGTGGCTAAAGGAACTCGCCAAGACTCTGGTGGGAATGGGTATGCAGGGGCTGTGGGAAAAACCAGAGGCAGCTCAATTTCCAACCAAAGACATTTTAAAAGAAAAGTACTGGATAGGGAGCTGCCTGGCGCTGAGGAAAACCTGAAGAGCTGTCTCACGACTACATTTGAGTGGATGAATAACAATCACCTCAGGTGTAACTCAGGGAAGACAGAAATACTACCCTTTGGATCTCAAAATCTGTTCTCCCCTAAACAATGGTGGCCTGAAGATACCGAAGCTCCCCCTAGTACCATCTCCTCTGCACGAAATCTGGGCATTAAATTTGATGACCAATTATCATTTAAGCAGCAAGCGGTAGGTGTGGCTAGCTCCTGCTTCCAGATCATTAAATCCTTGAGGAAGTTCTTTGATCTTCTTCCTCTCGCAGCCAGGAAATCAGTGGCAGTAGCATTGATAACATCTAGACTGGACTACTGCAACAGCCTATATGCCGGTACCAACAAAGCAGTTCTCCATAGGCTGCAGATAGTCCAGCATGTTGCTGCCCACCTGGTACTGCGCTGGCCGAGAAGATCATCTGCCTCGGCTGCACTTAAGATCTTACATTGGTTACCCATTCATAAGCGTGTCCTATTTAAGGTGCTTGTCATCACCTTTAGAGCCTTCCACTTCCAAGGACCAAGATATTTGTCTAATGGCTTCAAACGCTATCTGCCAGCACGCTGTTTGAGGTCTGCCAATCAAAACCTCTTGGTAACTCCCAGATTCAGACTGGCCACCAAAGGGGGGAAATCTCTCTTTGTACTAGGAGCAAGAGCTTGGAACAAATTGCCAGCTCTCCTTCGGCGTATAGCCAAGGAGAGCGAATTCAGGAAATCTTTGAAGACCTGGATCTTCTTACTCTCAGATGTGGCTTGTAGGGCACTAGTGTAGAGCTTGCAATACGTTGAAGTTGCCTTCTGTCCACCAATCTTCTTCCAGCGGGGTTGGATGTGAGCGCCAAGATGCTCCTTGGAGTGATAGCAGCGCTATGTAAGTGTGATTTTACATTACATTACATTACTGGGAATTGGTTGCGTATCGCGCCTGGAACAGTGCTGATCCCTCGACCATGTAAGGTCGCTTCCTGGAGGTTAAACCTACACCCAGTTTAGAGTTATATTGGGATGTTATTACAAAACCCGGGGATAGGAAGCTCTATTTCCAGCTTAGAGTAGGATCTTTACCTTTAAGATCACTGACCGGCAGGTGGGCCAGAGGTAATAGCAATATTTTTCCGGCTTGTTTAACTGAAAAGGAGACCATTGCCCATTTTCTTTTTGTCTGTCCTACCTATACAATCCCTAGACGAGTCTGGCTAAAAGCTATGTACATATCGCTAGGCACTAGAGATAGTGTGGTAGCATTACGATTAATTTGCACTAGCACTTTACTGGTTATCTCAGTAGCAGTTGCCAAATATCTGGGGTGGGCTTGGGCCATTAGGATAAAATGATGCTGTGATTAACTGGTTTATCTTCGATGCTCATATGAAACTATGAACTATAAATGTATCTAGGTGTTGATAATGCTAGAGATTCCCCTGATGAGCCTTTGCCAGTATTAACTGCGATAATATGAATTTGGTGTCTGTCTTTTTTTAATTGTGCCCCATTACCGATCATTGCCTATTTTACTGAATTTTTGGTATAGGGCTGTCAAAATGCTTTTTTATTCTCTTTCTGCTCTTTAAAAAAAACAGAAAACTTTTATATGATGATAAATCATTTTGTAATTGTAACAGAAAGTGTTTTAGACATTGTTAATGTTGATGCATTTATATTAATATTGGAATGTAAGCATGGCCGAATTTTGCGAATTCGCGGTTCGCAAATTTGCGTATTCACTAATTCGCAATCCGCAAAATCCGCGAACTCTCGCGAATTTGCGGATTTTTTCTTTTTTTTGTGTTCGCAAGGGTTTCTGCCAGTTCGCAATGGTTTTGTACCAGTTCGCAAACGCGAACGTACTTGTCGGGTTGCAACAGTCGTGACTATGTTGTTTCTACGTTTGGTTCATCACAGCACCCTCTGTTTCACCACTGCCACCCTCTGGTTCACCCATGCCACCATGTGGTACATCACTGCCACCCTCTGGTACATCACTGCCACCATTTGGTTCATCACTGTAGATTATAGGGGGAAAAGGCAGCACACCTGCCCTGCTTCAACTGACATGAATTAATTTGGGGTTGATTAATGTGTCACTGAGTCTGGCACCTGCTTCCTTATTCGTAATTGCTTTCTGTTGCAGTGCAATTTTTTTCACAGGACCTTTGTGGTCTACTTGTAGCTATTCTCTGAGCCTGCTGTGAGAGTCAGAGCAGGGTCATAGAATAGTTGCAAGTAACTGAACTCTTGAGGGGGCCCTCAGGAAGCACTACAGGGAATGGTTACTAATGATGAGGTTGAACTTTTGCACCTGCTGAGTGCTTTCAGTTTTGCAAAAATCGTTTTTCTGCAATTTTGCGGGATTCGCGGGGCGCGAATTTGCGCGAGATCGAATTCGGAAGCCGCAAATTTGTGCAAATATGTGTTTTGTTTTTTTGCGGCATGTTAGTTCGCAAGGTTTTATGCGTTTTAGCGAGCCGCTTGTAGCGCAACGGCATGAAGTTACCCTCACGGTCGTTCACGGGCACGGCCATTTTGTTTGCGTGACGTATTTCTGTTTCCGGGCGCTATGTGTAATCTCGCAAAGTGTGCGGCTCGCTACTACAAGTTCTCGTGTGATCGCGAGGAAAATCTCGCGCGAACCTACCCACGCGGTCGCGAACGGGCGCGGCCATCTTGTTTTTCATTCATTGCTATTGTTCTGGGCATGCTTTCTGTATCCTCTGTCAATCTCTGCCATCCTTTGCTTGTTTGAAGTTTTTTTTGATCTATTTTACTTATTATCTATCCCTCTATTTTTCTAGCTCTATATTTTTGTGTTTGCTGCTACTTTTGGTTAATTTTAAACTACTTTTTTAAACTCTTTTCTTTTCTTCTTTCCTATTCTATTTCTTCTTTATTATTTACCTTCCTTTCTGCCCAGACCATGGTAAAGGGAGCCGGGAAGCAGCCTGAGAAGGGGAAGGGTCCAGCACCCCGTGCCCGGCTCCCGTGCGGGCGTTTGAGGGGGTAGATAGTCACAGCCCGGGAGATCTTTAGCGCGGAGGAGGTGGCTGCACTAGTCTTTTATGTCCAGCGCCGCCTCCCCAGGTCCATCATGGCAGGCAGCAAGATCGCTAGCGGCTACGGGATCCGGGAGTGCCGGAAGAGGTGGGAGAAGGTGTGCCGGGCCATGTACCAACACTCTCGGGTCCGACGCACCTACAACAAGGCCACCCACCGTTGGACGGATCTCCTGGACCGGGAACGCGACTTGATCGACCAGCTCGGCTTCGAGATCCCCGGGCTTAGTGAGTAGTAGTAGCTATTTCTTCACTACTCTGTTTTCTCCTGCAATAATGCTGCTGATTACATTGTAGGTAAATTATATTTCAAAATCTTCTGTGCATTTCAGGTGCACTGCTCTCCTTCTCAGTAGCGCTGCTACTATGCTTATTTGTTTTCGATTTTGTGTTCATTTCATTGGCCTGAGAAATTATGTATGAGTGTAGTTTAGAGAACTGCGTAATGCTAGACACTAAGGGTCAGATTTTTAATTACCGGCGCATCCCTGCAAAGTAGCAGGGATGCGCCAGTAATTGTGCGTCACGCCACCACCACCCATGGTGCGCCGTATTTACAATGCGGCGCACCATGGGCCCAAAACGTCACCGAAGCGTTACGCATCTGTGCCGTAAATGCGGCGCATTGCTGGAGTTGCGTCGCAACGATGGCGCAGCTCCAGCAATGCTCTGGGGTGCCCTATCTCCCCAATGCTGCGTCAAGCCATACGTCTGCTTCAAGCAGGCGCAGGGTTTGAGTGACGCATCATTGTCCTAAAAGTGACTGATTGAAATCTTGTAGATTTCCCTCAGCCACTTTTAGGATGCGTTCCTGCGCAGGAACGCCCTCCATTGCGCTGGAATGCCCCCTGATGGCGCAGGGCTTTACAACGTGATGCATCTCCCATATGCGTCATGTTGTTAATATATGCCGCACCATGGCGCCTCTTTTGTTCTGCCGCTGCGTCACAAAAGTCACGCAACAACGGAGCAAAAGAGCCGCAAGGGGCTTGTAAATCTGCCCCTACAGACTCAAGTCCAGTCCTTCCTTTGTACACCTGGCAATAAGAAGAAATAGTGGTGGTGGATTGATAGTTTGAGTATTTTAATGACAGGTTAATGTAGTAGGAAACTTTTTAATGTTGTCGCTGATCAGCAATCACGATGGAGTTTGTCTGTCACTTCGTGTGCTGCGGACTGCTGCCTGCCAGTCCAAGGCGAACCTATTTAGTAGTTATTTAAGTGAGTTACATAACTTTACAAGTTGACGGTCCGCAAATCAAGCAATACTAATATCGTAGTAGACCACATGAGATAGGTCAATATATCCGGTGGAATAGTTGTCTATTTGCTATTTCGCCAAAATATTTTGTTATTGTTCTTTTGTAATGTTTGATTTGGTTGACCACAATCATCCATGTTTTCGGGTCTTTCTTTCTTTCATGTTGTACATCAGCTCCCCCCAGGGGCAAGAGGATATTGGAGGAGGCTGCTGCTGCTGAACAAGGCTAGGGTCGGTCAGGCGAGGGCTCCTTTCCTGGCCCCGGTAAGTTTTAATTTTAATATAGAGTACCTATTTTTTCCTAGCGTTCCTCATTCGATTTTTTCTAAATTGTCTTTGATCTTCTTGTAGACAGTATCTAAATTCTTATCCTGCCTCGACTATGACTCCCTGTGGTATTACTAGATTATTCTTATTAGTCTGTCTGTGTAGCTAAGTAAGATTGCACATTTGGCAAAAGGTGTTAAACGAAACTCCCATTCTAGTCAGCAATACCTCTCTATGGGGATTATCCTTTACAACGCGGATTTTACTCTGCAGTACCCTTACAACGTGTCTTTTACAACGCAAGTCGTAAAAACGACTTGTGCTGGAGGGTGCTACAGGACAAGGAATAATTTAATTTACTATCCAACACCTTCCCTACTGTATGTAGGCTGGTGTTGGAATAGTAAATTTAAAAATTCCTAGTTCCGCACCCCTCCAACGCAAGTCGTGGTAACGACTTGCGTTGTAAAAAATGTGTTGTAAAGGTACGTGTGGTAAAACCATGCGTCGTAACATCGTACATCCCTCTATATGCACTGAGTGCAGTCCTCTGGGATTGTCCATAATGTCTTTTCAAGTCTTCTAAATGTTTATGCTTTGACAATTACCAACAATAAAAAGGTGAATGACCACCAAGAAAGAATAGGATACTACTTTACTTTTGGTTTGGATAGGAGGACAAGCCATATTACTACTGTTGCAGGGACAAATCTGCACAAACAGAACTATGGACACTAAATAGTGCATTGTTTATCAATTATAATAGGAGCAGGTAGACTTTCCACATACCTCAGTGATATCAGTCTTTGAAGAACCCCCAATCTCCTTACTGACTAGATAGTGTGGCAGAGTCATTTAGCTCCCGAATTCATCGATGATTGATCCCCAACGCAGGACAAGAGTACGGAGTCAGAGTCCAGAAGTGTCAGAGGCACGGACTCATGCTTGCAAATTGCAAAACCTTTTGCTCATTCACTCTTGACCAAAAATCACAGAGTCTATTTAAGTTTTAAAGCTTTATTAAAAGTAAAAATATTTATTAAAATCAAGCTTGTCATTAAACATAAACGATTGATTACAAATGGAAAAGTGCTTATAGTGATTTATTTCACACATGTATTGTGGGCGAGCTGAGCCCTCACCTGGTTTGAACTTTAATTTTTCTTTTTGGTGCGGAATCGTTGGTCCCTCTGTCCTAGTGGTGATTATGATGATTTGTTCTTAGAAGTGAAGCTTCTGTCTGTTATGAGAAAAATGGTGCGTGTTAAAAAGCAAGCATTCATCAGTTGTGCCAAAAAGTGCAGCAAGACAACACCCTTCCCTGGAAAAAGGGACATTTTTATTTTAGAGTAGACAGTCACAAATTATTAGATTGGTTTCTGTATTCACATTTCTTCATTCCTAGACAAAATACTAGTAAGTGGTGTATGTCTATGACATCTAACTAACATTCTTAAATGTACTTTGTAGGTGGAACATCTGTTGCTCGGCCCAGCGCGGAGGTGGAGGAGGAGACTTTAGGGGAGGAGGCGGTGCAAGTGCCGGACGAAACTGCTGTGCGGGTTGCCACGGTAGTGGCGGGCAGTGGTAAGCTCTTATATTCCTTACTTATTGAGATTGCAGACTGCATAGTGTGCTCCCCATGAGAAAACGTAAGGTTTGTCCAGATGAGAGACATGAAGAAGAATGATTGACATATAGTTTGAATGTATGGATGCCTGGATCATGGTACTATCTGACTCTTAGATAGCATATGTGTATCTAGAGAGAGTAGACGGTCACTGGATGAACTAAGTGTTACTTTGAAGAGCATGTAATACCGCACCCACACGTCCGTCCCAGTGTAGGAAAGGCAAGGAAAAGAAGTTGTAATTTTGTCCGAATACTACCATGAATAGTAGCAGTAGTTTGTATTGCAAGCACAGCATATATCCGGCTATTACGATGGCCACTCACTCACTAATAAGATAATACGTTTAGTAGAACTCGGCCATTCATGTGTGGATGTATCACTGTTCACTCAATAAAAACCAAAGCACCTAAAGTCATCCCATATGTAAGCAAATACATACCATGTGCAGTGATAGATAATCAGATTATTTATCTTCTTCATTTTCCTTTTCTAGTATTCATTGGCAATGTAGGGTGAAAGTTAAATTAATTAAGCAGTAGCCCTTGTAACAGAGTATTCTTAGTGCCACCCATAATAGAAAAGTGAGAGCATCACCGCCTGCATGTACTGGACTGGTACAGTAACGCAAGTCTGTCTCACTCATCATGGCGGGCGTCTGTTTTTCTCAGGTGCAAGTTGACTGCGCTGGCATTATGATGGCTTGCAGAAGTTAACGTACCAATTTTGCTAAACAAGACAGAAGAAGAATAAGAGTGGTGTACTGTCATAGTTGACTCTAATGGAGTGAGTCCATAGTGCTCATAGAATTGATTCCTTAAACTCCCACTAATGTTAGAGCAAGGATGAAGAAGTGGGAGTTTAGATAGATACTGGCCACAATAGTTATGTACTGCGCTTGCAAGTTGCTAGTTCTACTGTGATACAACTTTCTGCTGAATAATTTTGTGTTAATCTTAAAGAGCATTGGTTACAGACTATGTCTTCATATAGATGCTCCTTCCAAACCAACCCGGAAGGAGCTGGCTAAAAGGGCCCGGCAACGGAGGCTGGAGGCCACTGTCGCCGAATATCGGCGGCTGGTCGCCCAAGAGGAGGAGGACACACAGACTAGTACGTCAACAACATCCACGGCGACACCTGCATCCTCCTCCGCGCTCCCTGGGTCAGCCAGTCACGGCAGCAGGTCTCCAGCGGTACAGAGCCGGGGTACCGCAGCCAACCGCCACCGCCGAGCAGCAAAGAAATCAGCTACCCCCCACAGCAGTTACAAAAAAAGGATGCACCGCCTTTCCCTGAGGGTTTCCTACCTCGAGCAGGAGCTCCTCAACACCAAAACCCTGCTCGAGACCCTCCGCAAGGAGCATGCCGACCTGGCCCGAAAAGTCAACAGCAGCCAGCAGTAGGAGGAGACTGTCCCTTGCCCCTTTTTTTAAAGACTTCTGGGGGGTGGGAATTGGGAGTTGGGTTTTCTACTTTTTTGGACTTCGTTTTCAGGGACATTCGTTGGGGTTCGGGAGGGGGGGTGGGTTGGGTCTTGCGGGAGATTATTTATGTTAGGGATATATAAATATACTTTAAACTTTATCTTAGCATACATGTTTTTGACTGCTTTTGAGGCTGGTGGGTGGGGGTTTAACAGTCCAGAAACTTAAGTGGCATCTTGATTCAAGTTGTGTAAGTACTAATGGCCCAAATGTTTTCAAAACTAAGTGCCTCTCACAGAGTAAGGGAATTCAATAGTCCTAGGACCGTCAGTCTCTCGTCTCTCCGAGTCCTTATACTCCATTATACTACCTCCCCCCAAACGCTTATCTTACCTGTAATTTGTGTTTGGAAATAGTGCTAGGCACAGGGCTGGCTGCAAGCGAAATGGCTATTAAGGTTGGCAATCCTGGGTGGATGAAATGTCATCATTGCGGTGGTACTTGTGGTGTTACACAGTGGCAGTTGCAGCATCTGAAAAAAAAGGAAAATTAAACCTTGTTTGTCCTTACCGTAGCATTAGAACGGTACGATAGAGAATATAGCAGGTGACAGTACACTAGAACAGTGCCACAATGTAGCCTAACAAATGGTAAAGTATTGAAAGTATAACTAGTACTTGCGTTGAATTTCTTTGACATTGGCTACTACTACAAGAAATAGTACCGAAGGTGAAGGACACAGCAGCGTAATAATTTGCCACGTCTAGGAGGAGGATGTTCTTGATGACCAATCAAGTTGATTTACAAAAGGGGGTGGTGATGAACAGAGTGTCTGAATTGAGCGGACCACTCTTACCCAGTCCAAAGATCAGGGCTTGATCCATCACCGTTATTTATCTCACTGCCCCATCCCAGCTCAGAACCTGGCTATATGCAAATCAGTCTGTCCCTGGCCCAGTGCATCATGGGAACAGGGCAGACTAAACTACCAAGCCAATTCTTTACCAGAAAGGAGACAAGCTACCGGGGACCGGTTTCTGGCATTTCAGCCTCTTCGGCCCGGCTTGCTTGAATCCTGATGGAGCAGTGAGAAAGGGACTCATGTCTGAGTATACCCTGCCACACCTATAGTGGCCCAAATCGATTTACAAAAGGGGGTGGTGATGAACAGAGTGTCTGAATTGAGCAGACCACTCTTACCCAGTCCAAAGATCAGGGCTTGATCCATCACCGTTATTTATCTCACTGCCCCATCCCAGCTCAGAACCTGGCTATATGCAAATCAGTCTGTCCCTGGCCCAGTGCATCATGGGAACAGGGCAGACTAAACTACCAAGCCAATTCTTTACCAGAAAGGAGACAAGCTACCGGGGACCGGTTTCTGGCATTTCAGCCTCTTCGGCCCGGCTTGCTTGAATCCTGATGGAGCAGTGAGAAAGGGACTCATGTCTGAGTATACCCTGCCACACCTATAGTGGCCAAAATCGATTTACAAAAGGGGGTGGTGATGAACAGAGTGTCTGAATTGAGCAGGCTATATGCAAATCAGTCTGTCTGGCTTTTGTAGTTTGGTTTGCCCTGTTCCCATCATGCACTGGGACAGGAACAGACTAATTTGCATACAGCCAGGTTCTGAAACTGGAATGGTGCAGTGAGCTAAAAAACGGTGTTGGATCTAGCCCTGATCTCTTGACTGGGTGAGAGTTTTCTGCTTAATTCAGAGACTCTGTCCCTCACCACCCCTTGTTGTAAATATTTTTGTCCACCCTAAGCGTGGAAGGGTATACTCAGATGTGAGTCCCTTGCTCATTGCACCATCAGGATTCAAGCAAACCGGGCCGAAGACGGCTGTAATGCCAGAAACCGGTCCCCGGGAGCTTGTTTCCTTCCCAGTGTAAGAATTGGCTTTTGTAGTTTGGTTTGCCCTGTTCCCATCATGCACTGGGACAGGAACAGACTAATTTGCATACAGCCAGGTTCTGAAACTGGAATGGTGCAGTGAGCTAAAAAACGGTGTTGGATCTAGCCCTGATCTCTTGACTGGGTGAGAGTTTTCTGCTTAATTCAGAGACTCTGTCCCTCACCACCCCTTGTTGTAAATATTTTTGTCCACCCTAAGCGTGGAAGGGTATACTCAGATGTGAGTCCCTTGCTCATTGCACCATCAGGATTCAAGCAAACCGGGCCGAAGACGGCTGTAATGCCAGAAACCGGTCCCCGGGAGCTTGTTTCCTTCCCAGTGTAAGAATTGGCTTTTGTAGTTTGGTTTGCCCTGTTCCCATCATGCACTGGGACAGGAACAGACTAATTTGCATACAGCCAGGTTCTGAAACTGGAATGGTGCAGTGAGCTAAAAAACGGTGTTGGATCTAGCCCTGATCTCTTGACTGGGTGAGAGTTTTCTGCTTAATTCAGAGACTCTGTCCCTCACCACCCCTTGTTGCAATCAAGTTGATGGCGCACATGAAAATCTGCTTTCATTTGCCAATAGTGACTGAGTGTCAAGCTGAGTAAGAATAGAATACATCCTCGGATTCCTTCACCAGCCTGTTGCTATGACCTTATCCTCCCCAGCAAGTGTGTGGAATTATTGCAGTCATTTAGTCACACATCAATCAAAACCACACAGCCCGGGGGAAGAGGGTTAGGGTTTGGAAAATGGATGGGAATGGGGGATTTTGGGAAAGTTTTGTTGAGAGAAGAAAAAAAAAGCACAGCATGTACAAACAATAATTGAAGATAAAGAAATCTTCGGGTACAAAGCTAACCATAAATCTGTTAAGTGACATAAAGGAAGCGCATGCACTACTGCATGCATGGTTACTGAAAAGTAAGTAGTACTTTCGACAACCGTGAATGAAAGAATGAGACAGTACAGGGCTGCAGTAATAATTATGCGTTTTCACTTGCCTATCTCTGCACTCAGAGAAACACTTCTTACATTAAATTAGGTTTAAAAAATAGCACAAGTAAAACCTATAGAATGGCTGTAGGGATGAATTCAGAAGCAGAGATCAAAGAAATGCACAGTCACACTCATAGAAGTTCACAGCAATAACATTACTTAAAAGATAATTAGAAAAGAACGGATACTGTATCTGTATGTTGTTGAATTTGGTAAGTTGCATGCATCAAACCATTCCTCTTATTAGCGGGACTCCTCCATTCCAGCTGGTGGTCCGTCCATCAATGTTGGTGACCAGAAGACACCCTGTCCACTGCCTGCCTGGCGGATGCTGAATTGCGGCTCGCTAATGTGAAGCCTGACTTCATCCTTTTTTTCCCATTGCACAGGCTGAAACTCGACATGTAATTATTGATGGAAAAACAGGAAGTGATATTAGAACACCACTGACAAATAAATATAAGGTATGTAAGCTGTGTAGTGCAAAAAGTCACTTTGAGTTTCCTAATGGACAGTACAATATTTTTGAAAGTGCGTACTATGTCTGAGTCTCCTGTTGAAGGATAAATAAGTATGGGCGAATTACTTTAGCGGATCTTTCCCCTCAAGCTAGGTGTACTGTAAACTGTGTTTTAGAACAAAATTAGACATTCCCAGCAGTGCTTCCAGACCCTTACTAAACCCAGTCGCAAAAATGTAGAAGACCCCCAATCAGATCTCCAAAAACGAGGCCTAGTAAAAAATGGTGACAAAACGTACTTTGAAAGTAAAGTAGGCCCAAATCCCCCTTACCCACCATGGATTGTATTCAAACCACTTGCAAGCAAGCAAAAGTATCCATACCCAGCATCGCTCCAAGACTCGCAAACCCCCCCACAAACAGCACCCTGCCCAAACACATGCAATACAATACTGCTAACCCTAACGAGCCCTAAGTTAAGAATAGTGGCAAACGCTTTCTTTAACTAGGCCAAATCCCCCCTTTCCCACCATGGATTTTCTTCAAACCACTTGCAACCAAAATTACACATTCCCACAAGTGCTCTAAGACCCCAGAACTCAGTAGCAAAAATATAGAACACCCCGAAACACATGCAATCCTGCTGCTAGTGCTAACCCTAACGAGCCCTGAGTTAATGTGCCAAAACGCTTTTCAGCATGGATTTTCTCCAAACTACTTTTATCCGGTATTAGACCTTCCCAGCAATGCCCCAAGACCCGCCACCCCACCCTCAAAAAAGCACACAAGTGCAGAGTCTTTCTTCATTGGGCGTAATGCAGCCATCTGCTTTGAGGGAAATAGGAGTCTGGAGGAGGAGGATAGAGGAGCATGTTCTTGTGAACTTGTGAACCTGAGGAATGCAGACTGCGGCACCTTCAAATCAATAAGCAAATAAGTGAAGACAGTTCTGCTGATTGGCTTGTTTTTGTGATTAGGTGATTACAGTTTTTTTATATAGACTTTGCAAAACAAAGAAAGACAGACACACAGGAATAAAAGTGAAGAAGGACGAAAAAGAAAGTTATTGATTCATTGGCTCATTTTCAGGGCTCGTGTCAGGGAAGAAGAGTTCGTCCTCATACTCTGCGAATTCAGGCGGGAGTAGGTCACCTCACAGAGAAGAACTTCCCTCATCTAAGTTGGTGTCCTCCTCATCTTCTTCCTGCGTGTATTCTCGTATTTTGTAATCTGGTGGTATGAGGTGCTGATTCATCTTGATCATTGTTAACCTCTCCACATTTTTGGGCGAGAGGCCGGTCCTTTTGGAAGTTACAATGCCACCAGCAGCACTGAAAACACGTTCAGAAGACACGCTTGCGAGTGGGTAAGACAAGTAATTTATAGCCAGGTTAGAGATCTCTGGCCACAATTCTTTTTTCCCATGCCAATACGCCAATGGGTCATCATGAACATAGTCCTCTGTTGAGTCATTCAGATAGTCATGCACCATTGACTCAAGGTTCTCCACGTTCCTCCCCTTTGCTTACTTTTTGCTGGGACCTTTTGAGAAGCAAACCCAAGCTAAGTTAGCCAATCCTCTTCTTCACACAATGTTACTGTTGTGTCTGGTGCAGATGATCCGGTTGCTGGTGTCTTTAACGGCTGAGAGGGAAAATCACTCACTTCTGCCACAGCCACAGGTGCAGAAGTGGATTCTTTTGACTCCGGATGGCCTGCTGATGCTGATGTACTGCCTTTTCCTTCAATTTCCTGCCGTTCTCTTTCAAACCTCATGGCTGACATTGCTAGCCAACGTTTGTACTTTAAAACTTCTGCGTCACCAAAAGGAAAGAATACTCCGCCTGCCAGTGCCTTTTTGTAGCGTGGATCCAGAATGGTAGCACAAATGTAATGCTGTTCAGTGTGGATCTTTTGAAGACGTTCATCGCAAAGTAGGCGCTCTAATAATTGCTCCGCCAAATCAAAAGCTTCTTGCTTTTCTTCATCTTTCTGAAACGCAGAAGACCCCGCCTTCAATTGGTGCTCTAGTATGCGCAATAATAAGATAGCTTTTCCCAAATTACAGTCCTCCCTGCTGACTGCACATGTGAAGACCTCAAAAGGACGAAGCATGTCTGTAGGCTTTGAACTAGCTTCCATTGCTCCGCATGTATCCTCAGGTCCTTCATAGCTGCACCCTGTCTAAATAAATACTGATCGACTACCGCACACTGCTCATACAGACGCTCAAGCATGTAGAAGGCTGAGTTGCAACGTGTTGCCACCTCCTGGATGAGTGCTTTCACTGGCAGTTTATGTTGATGTAGCAGGCCCCTCAGATGCTTCCGGGCCTTAAAAGAATGGCTGAAATGTGTGCACATTCTTCGGCAGGTGGTCAATAACTCGCACACTGGACTTTCTTCACTCAAGAATTTTTTAACAACCAGGTTTATACAGTGCGCCAAACACTGCACTCTGAAATAGTTACCCATATCCATGTCCTTAACTACATTGGCGCTATTATCCGTGGAAACATAACCAATCTTGCGTTTTCTAGGGGACAGCCATTGAAAGACCTTTGTGTTAAACTCCTGCAAAATGTTTTCTCCTGTATGACTTGTCTCCATGTGAAGTTAAACAGTTTCCCTCGGTTAAGTAACTGAGAAAATACGCCCAAATATTGGTCTTGGACACAAAGATCAATTAAGCAAAAGCATAAACAAAATCAATTTTATATGTAAAATATAGAAATTTTATTAAAACAATTCTTAAAACATAATAAAAAAATACACTTATGTCATAAAAAAGAGTTTTTCAACTCATTCACAATTCATATAGACATCAACAGATACTTGTACTACAATCCAAATAAATTGAAAAGACCTGCCCAAATAAACTAGATTATGCAGTTGAAAAACAGAAGAAGGGAGAAAAGGGAGACAAACAAAGACATCAACAATTTGTCATACAATAGTGCACATTTAAACCCTCATTGCAACTCAATCCCAGACTCCCAGTGGTAGGCGTCAACGCATTTCGATGGGCTCATTTAGTAATATGCCATCTTTTTCAAGACTTTTATATGAGTGTCTCTCCTATTTTGGCACTGGATGGTTGCCTCTACACAGAGATCCTTATTGCATTATCAATTTGTAGTCCATTATGGTTAGTTTCTATTTAAAGATTATGCATTCTCGCATCTATGTCTTCGGCCAAATCTGATAGACTTTTCAACAGACTCTAAATGTCAAAAAAGACATTTAGAGTCTGTTGAAAAGTATTGTGGTGCCTGCAACCAAGATACTTCAACAACATACGTGCAAAAGTTAATAGTAAGTACCCTCAATGAGTGTAAATGCAGAATATCAAAATTAAGTGATATAAGTCCTTGGAGTCTTTAGAACTCATTAAGTTTCCAGTTCACATTTGTCTGATACAGGGTGTATATTAGTATGACTCAGACAACTGAGGCATTTGCAAGGGTCTTTTTAGAGTTACGTCCACCATGTTGGAAAGCTGGCTATGCACCCTTCCAAGTTATTGAGTCATTACCACGTTTCCACTAAGTGTTGAGAGATCACTATGTTTACCATGTAAATACATATAAAGTTTTCATTTAAAAAAGATATTGACCCTTAAACAATGCAATGTTAATAACAAGTTACTTTTCACTATCTTCCCAACAGGCCCAATGTTTCAAATGCAGCAGATGACTCCACCTTGAATTTATAAAACCAAATGTAAATCCTACTTACCTTTTACTGGTTAGATATGTACAAAATGTATGTTTTTAAGTAACATATGATCGCATGCAAGATCTCTAATTACATATTTGCACACTCCTACGATATAGTGTTGTGTCCGGATTATCATGAAAACTAATGTTGAGACACACTTCTTTCAGCTGTCACGATTTGCACAATCCTTTTAGAGTTGGACCAGACTTCCTCTAACATTCCTACTCAATTTTCTTTTTGAAATTGAGCAATTATTTTGTTTAGGTGTTGAAATATAAATGTAAATCTTCCTCCTCTTTGAAGGTCACAAGCAATACCTTTCCTCTACACATTATTGTTCAATGTTGTCCAAAAATTAGTGGTAATTCCACTATCACTGAGGTAGACAGCTGACAGAGAATCTATGATCTAGTTACACCACTATTCCATGGTCATAATCCAAAAGGTGTGTTTAGACTCAACAAAAAAAACAATTATGCACTTTTTATGCTGGACAGTATTGCTTCTAAACACCCTTTCACCCCTTTCTTCCATACATTCAAAAAAGATTTCATGGATTTACATGCATTGTCTTTCAGGTCTCTATATCTCTAAAGTAAAACAAGCAAACTTGTTTTTCTTTTCTTTTGTCACTGATATATATAAACTCATCAGTCACTCCTATGGTAAGCCTTTACAATCCTGAATGCTGAGTGCTGGGTTTTTTGTGAGAGGATGCCCGTGCATAACCAAGCTAAGTTTTCTTTAGCTGCATGGAAACATGTAGTGTAACCTGTCAAACACTTTGAAATGCTACCCTCCCACTAGTCCTAGAGGTGGATGTAGAATTCAGCGGTTCTTCATAAAATAGAATTGGGTACCACTAAGTACAAAGTGTTTCTGTATTATGCAAGCCCTAATTAAAAACAGGAAACAAGAGCATTGCTATCCACCACATTAGTCTTTAGACATTTATCAAGCCTTTTTTTTGTACCAACTACCCCGGCCGAAGGCAGTGGGAAATTTGCGCACTTGCTCCCTTTCTTGGCTGGGGTTATCAATTCTTCTTCTTGTAATACAAATTCAAAGTGCAGGCCCTTTATTGAGCCTACTTGGTAACTATTACTCGTGAATGGCAGTAGGTAATTTCCACACGTGCAGCCTTTCTTATTACTTACATTATTCATCTTCCACTCAATCAACACATCATCTACACATACACACACCTACTTGCCGCCTTTCTTGGCTATAGTTAACAACTATTCTTCTATTTCATATCTGTATTCAAAGTGCAGGCCCTTTATCAAGCCTTTTTGTTGTAACAACTATCCCGGCTGAAAGCAGTGGGAAAATTGCACAGTTGCATCCTTTCTTGTGACCCACAGTCTGTGTAATGAGCTGGGTATCCAAAGATCTACTTCACTGATAAGACAGTGGTTCTTTGCGCATCTGCAGTCTTTGTAACTTTTTACCTTATTCATTTATTTATTTATTTATTTTTCACATTTGTAAAGCGCACTGTTACTAGCCGGTGTCCTGGCGCTGACTGACCACTCCCTGCACTTGGCCCGAAGGTTTTACTGTTTAAAAAGCCATGTTTTCAGGGCCCTCCTGAAGGACATTAAATCTGAGGCCAGTCTGAGGACCACTGGCAAGGCGTTCCAGACCTTTGCTGCTGCCAGGGAGAAACTTCTACCCCCCCCAGCGGGCTTTCCTGACTCTAGGAACCACAATCAGCCCTTGATTGGCTGACCTAAGGGCTCTTGCTGGTTTGTACCATTGAAAGAGCTGGGTCATACAGTGGGGGCATATTCCTTTGAGCGCCTTAAAGACTACGCAAAGTGCTTTCATCTTCAATTCAATGAACACATCATCTACACGTACACATATCTATTTGCTGCCTTTCTTGGCTATGGTTATGAACTATTCTATTTCATAGTCATATTCAAAGCGCAGGCCCTTTATCGAGCCTTTTAGTTGTAACAAAGATTTTGACAGTGTATTCCGTATTTGTTTCATCATTTGTTTGAGAGTGATTCGTCTGGACTTTCTTATGCAGTTAACCTTATATTGAAAACAGCTGTACATGTTATGTTATGTTATGTTATTGTTATTTGTTGTGCGCACAGCTACTCCAGCTAAGGAGCGTCCTGGCGCATAGACAAGGTAGGACATAACACAACAGGAGCTAACAGAAAACTAGAGGGGGCAACTAAAACAGAAAGGTTTTTATGGCTTTCCGGAAAGCCATGAGGTCCTCCAGCAGGCGAATTTCAACCGGAAGAGAGTTCCAGGTTGTTGCAGCTTTGACGCTGAAGGAACGTCCCCCCACACGGCAAAGCCTGTATCTAGGAACTACAGCAAAGGCCTGGCCTTGGGAACGGAGGGTGCGTGTCGGGACATAGAAAGAAAGGAAGCTGGACATAATTTCAGGGCCTATACCTCTCAAAATCTTAAAGGTCAGACAAAGGACCTTGAAGAGGATACGCTTCCTCACTGGAAGCCAGTGTAAGGAGCGAAGGACACTTGACACCGAGCAAAATCTGGGCAGGCCGACAATCGCTCTGGCCGCAGCATTTTGTACCCGTTGCAGGCGGGTACATCTGCAAAATATTTCGGCAAAGGAATTTATCGATAAAGTACTGCAGAAAGATAATGTTTTGGAATCTCAGCTAATTAATCTCATGGCATGTCAGCGTGGTACTAATGAGTACTGGTACGTTGTCATGGAGAACTTAAATGTATCCTAAGGAACTTAGGAACTCCTACATGATTCCTTACTCTAAACTGTGCTGAATATGCTTGGGATGATTCACTTACATTTTTTCGAGAAGCAAATCCAAATATACTAAATATTGAATACAAGATACCTGGAGAATTGCACTCTTTCCATCCAGTTAATGTATGCAAGTATTTCAATCATAGATTTGAAGCTATGATATCTTTTATCACCAATAAAAAAAATCCTCCTCTTGCAGAGGTTTTGGATTTCTTTTGGAGAAAGGAGTATCAAGCGAAAGGTGCTCCACACATACATATGCTAATATGCATCAAATATGCTCCCAAATTTAGAACTGAGTCAGATGATACTGTACTGTATTTCATTGAAAAATATGCTACATGTGATATACCCAAAAGTACACAAGATAAGACTTGAGAGAACAAGTCTAACGATTCCAAAGTCATAGTTGTGGGAAATACTGTTATCGAAAATACAAATCTAAGGACAAGTTCTACACCAAATGTCGTTTTGTATTTCCACGTCCTGTAACATCCAAAGGACAAGTGAACAGTTTTGTGTCATCTTTGAGACATACTATCACAAGAAAGTCTCCAAAAAATACCTACATCTAAAAAAGAAATGAAGAATCAAAATACATAAATCACTACAACCCAGTCATTTTATCCATGTAGAATGCTAACATGGACATTCAATATGTTGCAGACAATTCTATTGCTGTTCCTCGATATGTAACATCCTACATAACAAAATCAGAAAAGACAGAATTGAAGGAGATGTGTGAAGAGATTTCCCACCAGAAGAGTCTAACTAAGAAATTATAAATATTACAGTTTGAAGATGTTATCTCATCAAGAAATTGGAACGTAAGAATGTTCAGATTGCTTATCATCTGCAAATCTTTACTCCAAATCTAGAAGAATCATTTGGGTGATTCTAGGTCTTGCTGCAACACGAACTAAAGTACTTAAATCTGTACAAGAAATTAAATATTTAGCTGAAAAAGACCCATAAAGTATATTTATTGTAGTGTATTGGTTTATAACACATCCTATACCAACTGTTGAATCATCCCTCCCATTTTATTCATTCTACTTTGACTTACTAAGAAGAACCATCTCTTTTGAGAATCCTGTCAAATAGAAGGAAGATCACGATAATGATAGCAATGGACTCATCTTCCAGCTATTCTTCAAAAGGAGATTTCATTCCCGAAGTGCCTCCAAAGAAGAAGAAAGAAGCTTTAATTTGGAAATTATTTACTTTCCTTGAAGGGCAAAGAAAGGTTAATGCTCCTTTAGTAACCTGTAAAATGGTAGTCATGAACTTTTGTGTTACGTGAAATCAACCTCATAAGAAACAGGAACCGGGAGCATCACTATCCTCAACATTAGTCATTAGACATTTGTCAAGCTTTTTTTGTTGTAACAACTACCCCAGCCGAAGGCACTGGGAAATTTGCACACTTGCTGCCTTTCTTGGCTGGGGTTATCAATTATTGTTCAATTTTATATTCTGATTCAAAGTCAAGGCCCTTTATCGCGCATTTTTGTTGTAGCTACTACCCCGGCCAAAGGCAGTGGGAAATTTGGAAACTTGCTGCCTTTCTTGGCTGGGGTTAACCATTATTCTTATTGTAATATAAATTCAAAGTCCAGGCCCTTTTTTGAGCCTTCTTCGTAACCATTACCCGTGAATGGCAGTGGGTAATTTGCACACTTCCTGCTGTTCATGTACAATGAAAAGCTTAAAAGCCTACCAATATTAAGAAAGAGCTAGTATGGGCTATGGTTATGAATTCTTCTGTTTATTATTCCAATTCAAAGTGCAGGCACTTTATTGAACCTTCTTGGTAACTACTACCCATGAATGGCAGTGGGTAATTTGCACACTTGCAGCCTTTCTTATTTTTTACATTATTCATCTTTCACTCAATCAACACATAATTTACACATACACACACCTACTGGCTGCCTTTCCAGGCTATAGTTATTAACTATTCTTCTATTTCATATTCGCATTCAAAATACAGGCCTTTATAGAGCCTTTTTGTTGTAGCTACTACCCAGGCCGAAGGCAGTAGGAAATTTGCAAACTTGCTGCCTTTCTTGGCTGGGGTTATCAATTATTCTTTTTGTAATACAAATTCAAAGTCCAGGCCCTTTTTAGAGCCTTCTTCGTAACAATTACCCGTGAATGGCAGTGGGTAATGTGCGCACTTCCTGCCGTTCATGTACAATGAAAAGCTTAAAAGTTTAAAAATATTAAAAAAGAGCCAGTATGGGCTATGGTTATCAATTCTTCTGTTTATTATTCTAATTTAAAGTGCTGGCCCTTTATTGAACCTTCTTGGTATCTACTACCTGTGAATGGCAGTGGGTAATTTGCACACTTACAGCCTTTCTTATTTTTTACATTATTCATCTTCCACTCAATCAACACATCATCTACACGTACACACACCTACTTGCTGCCTTTCTTGGCTATAGTTATCAACCATTCTTCTATTTCATATCCGTAATCAAAATACAGGCCCTTTATAGAGCCTTTTGTTGGATCAACTACCCCAGCTGAATGCAGTGGGAAATTTGCACACTTCCTGCCTTTCTTGGCTGGGGTTATCAATTATTCTTGAATTTCATATTCTAATACAAACTCATGGCCCTTTATCAAGCCTTTTTGTTGTAACTACTTCCCTGGCTAAAGGCACTGGGTAATTTGCACACTTTTGCAGCCTTTCTTATTTTTTACATTATTCATCTTCCACTCAATCAACACATCATCTACACGTACAAACACCTACTTACTGCCTTCCTTGCCTATGGTTATCAACTATTCTTCTTTTTCATATTCGTATTCAAAGCACAGGCCCTTTATCGAGCCTTTTTGTTGGAACAACTACCCCAGCGGAAGGCACTAAGAAATATACACACTTGCTGCCTTTCTTGGCTGGGGTTATCAATTATTCTTGAATTTCATATTCAAATTTAAAGTCAAGGCCCTTTATCGAGCCTTTTTCTTGTAGCTACTACCCAGGCCAAAGACAGTGGGAAATGTGCACACTTGCTGCCTTTCTTGGCTGGGGTTATCAATTATTGTTCAATTTCATATTCTGATTCAAAGTCAAGGCCCTTTATCGAGCATTTTTGTTGTAGCTACTACCCCGGCCAAAGGCAGTGGGAAATTTGAAACTTGCTGCCTTTCTTGGCTGGGGTTATCCATTATTCTTATTGTAATACAAATTCAAAGTCCAGACCCTTTTTTGAGCCTTCTTCGTAACCATTACCCGTGAATGGCAGTGGGTAATTTGCACACTTCCTGCCGTTCATGTACAATGAAAAGCTTAAAAGTCTACCAATATTAAGAAAGAGCTAGTATGGGCTATGGTTATCAATTCTTCTGTTTATTATTGTAATTCAAAGTGCAGGCCCTTTATTGAACCTTCTTGGTAACTACTACCCATGAATGGCAGTGGGTAATTTGCACACTTGCAGCCTTTTTTTATTTTTTACATTATTCATCTTTCACTCAATCAACACATAATTTACACGTACCCACACCTACTGGCTGCCTTTCCAGGCTATAGTTATCAACTATTCTTCTATTTCATATTCGTATTCAAAATACAGGCCTTTATAGAGCCTTTTTGTTGTAGCTACTACCCAGGCCGAAGGCAGTAGGAAATTTGCAAACTTGCTGCCTTTCTTGGCTGGGGTTATCAATTGTTCTTATTTTAATACAAATTCAAAGTCCAGGCCCTTTTTTGAGCCTTCTTCGTAACAATTACCCGTGAATGGCAGTGGGTAATGTGCGCACTTCCTGCCGTTCATGTACAATGAAAAGCTTAAAAGTTTACAAATGTTAAAAAAGAGTCGGTATGGGCTATGGTTATCAATTGTTCTGTTTATTATTCTAATTTAAAGTGCTGGCCCTTTATTGAACCTTCTTGGTAACTACTACCTGTGAATGGCAGTGGGTAATTTGCACACTTACAGCCTTTCTTATTTTTTACATTATTCATCTTCCACTCAATCAACACATCATCTACACGTACACACACCTACTTGCTGCCTTTCTTGGCTATAGTTATCAACCATTCTTCTATTTCATATCTGTATTCAAAATACAGGCCCTTTATAGAGCCTTTTGTTGGATCAACTATCCCGGCTGAATGCAGTGGGAAATTTGCACACTTCCTGCCTTTCTTGGCTTGGGTTATCAATTATTCTTGAATTTCATATTCTAATACAAACTCATGGCCCTTTATCAAGCCTTTTTGTTGTAACTACTTCCCTGGCTAAAGGCACTGGGTAATTTGCACACTTTTGCAGCCTTTCTTATTTTTTACATTATTCATCTTCCACTCAATCAACACATCATCTACACGTACACACACCTAATTACTGCCTTCCTTGCCTATGGTTATCAACTATTCTTCTTTTTCATATTCGTATTCAAAGCACAGGCCCTTTATCGAGCCTTTTTGTTGGAACAACTACCCCAGCGGAAGGCACTAAGAAATATACACACTTGCTGCCTTTCTTGGCTGGGGTTATCAATTATTCTTGAATTTCATATTCAAATTTAAAGTCAAGGCCCTTTATCGAGCCTTTTTCTTGTAGCTACTACCCAGGCCAAAGACAGTGGGAAATGTGCACACTTGCTGCCTTTCTTGACTGGGGTTATCAATTATTGTTCAATTTCATATTCTGATTTAAAGTCAAGGACCTTTATCGAGCATTTTTGTTGTAGCTACTACCCCGGCCAAAGGCAGTGGGAAATTTGAAACTTGCTGCCTTTCTTGGCTGGGGTTATCCATTATTCTTATTGTAATACAAATTCAAAGTCCAGGCCCTTTTTTGAGCCTTCTTCGTAACCATTACCCGTGAATGGCAGTGGGTAATTTGCACACTTCCTGCCGTTCATGTACAATGAAAAGCTTAAAAGTCTACCAATATTAAGAAAGAGCTAGTATGGGCTATGGTTATGAATTCTTCTGTTTATTATTCTAATTCAAAGTGCAGGCCCTTTATTGAACCTTCTTGGTAACTACTACCCATGAATGGCAGTGGGGTATTTGCACACTTGCAGCCTTTCTTATTTTTTACATTATTCATCTTTCACTCAATCAACACATAATTTACACATACACACACCTACTGGCTGCCTTTCCAGGCTATAGTTATCAACTATTCTTCTATTTCATATTCGTATTCAAAATACAGGCCTTTATAGAGCCTTTTTGTTGTAGCTACTACCCAGGCCGAAGGCAGTAGGAAATTTGCAAACTTGCTGCCTTTCTTGGCTGGGGTTATCAATTATTCTTATTGTAATACAAATTCAAAGTCCAGGCCCTTTTTTGAGCCTTCTTCGTAACTATTACCCGTGAATGGCAGTGGGTAATGTGCACACTTCCTGCCGTTCATGTACAATGAAAAGCTTAAAAGTTTACCAATATTAAAAAAGAGCCAGTATGGGCTATGGTTATCAATTCTTCTGTTTATTATTCTAATTTAAAGTGCTGACCCTTTATTGAACCTTCTTAGTAACTACTAACTGTGAATGGCAGCGGGTAATCTGCACACTTACAGCCTTTCTTATTTTTTACATTATTCATCTTCCACTCAATCAACACATCATCTACACGTACACACACCTAATTGCTGCCTTTCTTGGCTATAGTTATCAACCATTCTTCTATTTCATATCCGTATTCAAAATACAGGCCCTTTATAGAGCCTTTTGTTGGATCAACTACCCCGGCTGAATGCAGTGGGAAATTTGCACACTTCCTGCCTTTCTTGGCTGGGGTTATCAATTATTCTTGAATTTCATATTCTAATACAAACTCATGGCCCTTTATCAAGCGTTTTTGTTGTAACTACTTCCCTGGCTAAAGGCACTGGGTAATTTGCTCACTTTTGCAGCCTTTCTTATTTTTTGCATTATTCATCTTCCACTCAATCAACACATCATCTACACATACACACACCTACTTACTGCCTTCCTTGCCTATGGTTATCAACTATTCTTCTTTTTCATATTCGTATTCAAAGCACAGGCCCTTTATCGAGCCTTTTTGTTGGAACAACTACCCCAGCGGAAGGCACTAAGAAATATACACAATTGCTGCCTTTCTTGGCTGGGGTTATCAATTATTCTTGAATTTCATATTCAAATTTAAAGTCAAGGCCCTTTATCGAGCCTTTTTCTTGTAGCTACTACCCTGGCCAAAGGCAGTGGGAAATGTGCACACTTGCTGCCTTTCTTGGCTGGGGTTATCAATTATTGTTCAATTTCATATTCTGATTCAAAGTCAAGGCCCTTTATCGAGTATTTTTGTTGTAGCTACTACCCCGGCCAAAGGCAGTGGGAAATGTGAAACTTGCTGCCTTTCTTGGCTGGGGTTATCCATTATTCTTATTGTAATACAAATTCAAAGTCCAGGCCCTTTTTTGAGCCTTCTTCGTAACCATTACCCGTGAATGGCAGTGGGTAATTTGCACACTTCCTGCCGTTCATGTACAATGAAAAGCTTAAAAGTCTACCAATATTAAGAAAGAGCTAGTATGGGCTATGGTTATGAATTCTTCTGTTTATTATTCTAATTCAAAGTGCAGGCCCTTTATTGAACCTTCTTGGTAACTACTACCCATGAATGGCAGCGGGTAATTTGCACACTTGCAGCCTTTCTTATTTTTTTACATTATTCATCTTTCACTCAATCAACACATAATTTACACATACACACACCTACTGGCTGCCTTTCCAGGCTATAGTTATCAACTATTCTTCTATTTCATATTCGTATTCAAAATACAGGCCTTTATAGAGCCTTTTTGTTGTAGCTACTACCCAGGCCGAAGGCAGTAGGAAATTTGCAAACTTGCTGCCTTTCTTGGCTGGGGTTATCAATTATTCTTATTGTAATACAAATTCAAAGTCCAGGCCCTTTTTTGAGCCTTCTTCGTAACTATTACCCGTGAATGGCAGTGGGTAATGTGCGCACTTCCTGCCGTTCATGTACAATGAAAAGCTTAAAAGTTTACCAATATTAAAAAAGAGCCAGTATGGGGTATGGTTATCAATTCTTCTGTTTATTATTCTAATTTAAAGTGCTGACCCTTTATTGAACCTTCTTGGTAACTACTACCTGTGAATGGCAGTGGGTAATTTGCACACTTACAGCCTTTCTTATTTTTTACATTATTCATCTTCCACTCAATCAACACATCATCTACACGTACACACACCTAATTGCTGCCTTTCTTGGCTTTAGTTATCAACCATTCTTCTATTTCATATCCGTATTCAAAATACAGGCCCTTTATACAGCCTTTTGTTGGATCAACTACCCCGGCTGAATGCAGTGGGAAATTTGCACACTTCCTGCCTTTCTTGGCTGGGGTTATCAATTATTCTTGAATTTCATATTCTAATACAAACTCATGGCCCTTTATCAAGCCTTTTTGTTGTAACTACTTCCCTGGCTAAAGGCACTGGGTAATTTGCTCACTTTTGCAGCCTTTCTTATTTTTTGCATTGTAAATGTAGTTGAGCTTATATAGCGCACAGCTACCCACAGTGGGTGTCCCGGCGCTTGCTTAGGTAACCCGTCCTGATATTCCCCTGTGTGATAGCCCCAGCGGGTATCCACAAGGTGAAAGTCAGGCATCCCGCCGCGAGGGGCCGTTGTGGAGATTAAGCAAGCTATTGCCTAGAGTCGCAGAGTGTGAACCCGTGAGTCGAGAAGGCACCGGAGCGAGAATTATCGAGTCCGTGGAATTTTAAGCCCAAGACCCGCCGAGGCGGGGAATTGAACCCTAGTCCAGGACCGATCTCAGCTTCCGGGTCTGCCGCCTCTAACCCCTGAGCCACACTTCTCCACATTATTCATCTTCCACTCAATCAACACATCATCTACACGTACACACACCTACTTACTGCCTTCCTTGCCTATGGTTATCAACTATTCTTCTTTTTCATATTCGTATTCAAAGCACAGGCCCTTTATCGAGCCTTTTTGTTGGAACAACTACCCCAGCGGAGGGCACTAAGAAATATACACACTTGCTGCCTTTCTTGGCTGGGGTTATCAATTATTCTTGAATTTCATATTCAAATTTAAAGTCAAGGCCCTTTATCGAGCCTTTTTCTTGTAGCTACTACCCCGGCCAAAGGCAGTGGGAAATGTGCACACTTGCTGCCTTTCTTGGCTGGGGTTATCAATTATTGTTCAATTTCATATTCTGATTCAAAGTCAAGGCCCTTTATCGAGCATTTTTGTTGTAGCTACTACCCCGGCCAAAGGCTGTGGGAAATTTGAAACTTGCTGCCTTTCTTGGCTGGGGTTATCCATTATTCTTATTGTAATACAAATTTAAAGTCCAGGCCCTTTTTTGAGCCTTCTTCGTAACCATTACCCGTGAATGGCAGTGGGTAATTTGCACACTTCCTGCCGTTCATGTACAATGAAAAGCTTAAAAGTCTACCAATATTAAGAAAGAGCTAGTATGGGCTATGGTTATGAATTCTTCTGTTTATTATTGTAATTCAAAGTGCAGGCCCTTTATTGAACCTTCTTGGTAACTACTACCCATGAATGGCAGTGGGTAATTTGCACACTTGCAGCCTTTCTTATTTTTTACATTATTCATCTTTCACTCAATCAACACATAATTTACACATACACACACCTACTGGCTGCCTTTCCAGGCTATAGTTATCAACTATTCTGCTATTTCATATTCGTATTCAAAATACAGGCCTTTATAGAGCCTTTTTGTTGTAGCTAATACCCAGGCCGAAGGCAGTAGCAAATTTGCAAACTTGCTGCCTTTCTTGGCTGGGGTTATCAATTATTCTCATTGTAATACAAATTCAAAGTCCAGGCCCTTTTTTGAGCCTTCTTCGTAACTATTACCCGTGAATGGCAGTGGGTAATGTGCGCACTTCCTGCCGTTCAAGTACAATGAAAAGCTTAAAAGTTTACCAATATTAAAAAAGAGCCAGTATGGGCTATGGTTATCAATTCTTCTGTTTAATATTCTAATTTAAAGTGCTGCCCCTTTATTGAACCTTCTTACTAACTACTAACTGTGAATGGCAGTTGGTAATCCGCACACTTACAGCCTTTCTTATTTTTTACATTATTCATCTTCCACTCAATCAACACATCATCTACACGTACACACACCTAATTGCTGCCTTTCTTGGCTATAGTTATCAACCATTCTTCTATTTTTATATCCGTATTCAAAATACAGGCCCTTTATACAGCCTTTTGTTGGATCAACTACCCCGGCTGAATGCAGTGGGAAATTTGCACACTTCCTGCCTTTCTTGGCTGGGGTTATCAATTATTCTTGAATTTCATATTCTAATACAAACTCATGGCCCTTTATCAAGCCTTTTTGTTGTAAATACTTCCCTGGCTAAAGGCACTGGGTAATTTGTACACTTTTGCAGCCTTTCTTATTTTTTACATTATTCATCTTCCACTCAATCAACACATCAACTACACGTACACACACCTACTTACTGCCTTCCTTGCCTATGGTTATCAACTATTCTTCTTTTTCATATTCGTATTCAAAGCACAGGCCCTTTATCGAGCCTTTTAGTTGGAACAACTACCCCAGCGGAAGGCACTAAGAAATTTACACACTTGCTGCCTTTCTTGCCTGGGGTTATCAATTATTCTTGAATTTCATATTCTAATTTAAAGTCAAGGCCCTTTATCGAGCCTTTTTCTTGTAGCTACTACCCCGGCCAAAGGCAGTGGGAAATGTGCACACTTGCTGCCTTTCTTGGCTGGGGTTATCAATTATTGTTCAATTTCATATTCTGATTCAAAGTCAAGGCCCTTTATCGAGCATTTTTGTTGTAGCTACTACCCCAGCCAAAGGCTGTGGGAAATTTGGAAACTTGCTGCCATTCTTGGCTGGGGTTATCCATTATTCTTATTGTAATACAAATTCAAAGTCCAGGCCCTTTTTTGAGCCTTCTTCGTAACCATTACCCGTGAATGGCAGTGGGTAATTTGCGCACTTCCTGCCGTTCATGTACAATGAAAAGCTTAAAAGTCTACCAATATTAGGAAAGAGCTAGTATGGGCTATGGTTATCAATTCTTCTGTTTATTATTCTAATTCAAAGTGCAGGCCCTTTATTGAACCTTCTTGGTAACTACTACCCATGAATGGCAGTGGGTAATTTGCACACTTGCAGCCTTTTTTTATTTTTTACATTATTCATCTTTCACTCAATCAACACATAATTTACACGTACACACACCTACTGGCTGCCTTTCCAGGCTATAGTTATCAACTATTCTTCTATTTCATATTCGTATTCAAAATACAGGCCTTTATAGAGCCTTTTTGTTGTAGCTACTACCCAGGCCGAAGGCAGTAGGAAATTTGCAAACTTGCTGCCTTTCTTGGCTGGGGTTATCAATTGTTCTTATTGTAATAAAAATTCAAAGTCCAGGCCCTTTTTTGAGCCTTCTTCGTAACAATTACCCGTGAATGGCAGTGGGTAATGTGCGCACTTCCTGCCGTTCATGTACAATGAAAAGCTTAAAAGTTTACAAATATTTAAAAAGAGCCAGTATGGGCTATGGTTATCAATTCTTCTGTTTATTATTCTAATTTAAAGTGCTGGCCCTTTATTGAACCTTCTTGGTAACTACTACCTGTGAATGGCAGTGGGTAATTTGCACACTTACAGCCTTTCTTATTTTTTACATTATTCATCTTCCACTCAATCAACACATCATCTACACGTACACACACCTACTTGCTGCCTTTCTTGGCTATAGTTATCAACCATTCTTCTATTTCATATCCGTATTCAAAATACAGGCCCTTTATAGAGCCTTTTGTTGGATCAACTACCCCGGCTGAATGCAGTGGGAAATTTGCACACTTCCTGCCTTTCTTGGCTGGGGTTATCAATTATTCTTGAATTTCATATTCTAATTCAAACTCATGGCCCTTTATCAAGCCTTTTTGTTGTAACTACTTCCCTGGCTAAAGGCACTGGGTAATTTGCACACTTTTGCAGCCTTTCTTATTTTTTACATTATTCATCTTCTACTTAATCAACACATCATCTACACGTACACATACCTACTTACTGCCTTCCTTGCCTATGGTTATCAACTATTCTTCTTTTTCATATTCGTATTCAAAGCACAGGCCCTTTATCAAGCCTTTTTGTTGGAACAACTACCCCAGCGGAAGGCACTAAGAAATTTACACACTTGCTGCCTTTCTTGGCTGGGGTTATCAATTATTCTTGAATTTCATATTCATATTTAAAGTCAAGGCCCTTTATCGAGCATTTTTGTTGTAGCTACTACCCCGGCCAAAGGCAGTGGGAAATTTGAAACTTGCTGCCTTTCTTGGCTGGGGTTATCCATTATTCTTATTGTAATACAAATTCAAAGCCCAGGCCCTTTTTTGAGCCTTCTTCGTAACCATTACCCGTGAATGGCAGTGGGTAATTTGCACACTTCCTGCCGTTCATGTACAATGAAAAACTTAAAAGTCTACCAATATTAAAAAAGAGCCAGTATGGGCTATGGTTATCAATTCTCTGTTTATTATTCTAATTCAAAGTGCAGGTCCTTTATTGAACCTTCTTGGTAACTACTACCCATGAATGGCAGTGGGTAATTTGCTCACTTGCAGCCTTTCTTATTTTTTACATTATTCATCTGTCACTCAATTAACACATAATTTACACGTACACACACCTACTGGCTGCCTTTCCAGGCTATAGTTATCAACTATTCTTCTATTTCATATTCGTATTCAAAATACAGGCCTTTATAGAGCCTTTTTGTTGTAGCTACTACCCAGGCCGAAGGCAGTAGGAAATTTGCAAACTTGCTGCCTTTCTTGGCTGGGGTTATCAATTATTCTTATTGTAATACAAATTCAAAGTCCAGGCCCTTTTTTGAGCCTTCTTCGTAACTATTACCCGTGAATGGCAATGGGTAATGTGCGCACTTCCTGCCGTTCATGTACAATGAAAAGCTTAAAAGTTTACCAATATTAAAAAAGAGTCAGTATGGGCTATGGTTATCAATTCTTCTGTTTATTATTCTAATTTAAAGTGCTGGCCCTTTATTGAACCTTCTTGGTAACTACTACCTGTGAATGGCAGTGGGTAATTTGCACACTTACTTCCTTTCTTATTTTTTACATTATTTATCTTCCACTCAATCAACACATCATCTACACGTACACACACCTACTTGCTGCCTTTCTTGGCTATAGTTATCAACCATTCTTCTATTTCATATCCGTATTAAAAATACAGGCCCTTTATAGAGCCTTTCGTTGGATCAACTACCCCGGCTGAATGCAGTGGGAAATTTGCACACTTCCTGCCTTTCTTGGCTGGGGTTATCAAATATTCTTATTGTAATACAAATTCAAAGTCCAACCCCTTTTTTGAGCCTTCTTCGTAACTATTACCCGTGAATGGCAGTGGGTAATGTGCTCACTTCCTGCCGTTCATGTATAATGAAAAGCTTAAAAGTTTACCAATATTAAAAAAGAGCCAGTATGGGCTATGGTTATCAATTCTTCAGTTTATTATTCTAATTTAAAGTGCTGGCCCTTTATTGAACCTTCTTGGTAACTTATACCTGTGAATGGCAGTGGGTAATTTGCACACTTACAGCCTTTCTTATTTTTTACATTATTCATCTTCCACTCAATCAACACATCATCTACACGTACACACACCTACTTGCTGCCTTTCATGGCTATAGTTATCAACCATTCTTCTATTTCATATCCGTATTCAAAATACAGGCCTTTTATAGAGCCTTTTGTTGGATGAACTACCCCGGCTGAATGCAGTGGGAAATTTGCACACTTCCTGCCTTTCTTGGCTGGCGTTATCAATTATTCTCGAATTTCATATTCTAATACAAACTCATGGCCCTTTATCAAGCCTTTTTGTTGTAACTACTTCCCTGGCTAAAGGCACTGGGTAATTTGCACACTTTTGCAGCCTTTCTTATTTTTTACATTATTCATCTTCCACTCAATCAACACATCATCTACACGTACACACACCTACTTACTGCCTTCCTTGCCTACGGTTATCAACTATTCTTCTTTTTCATATTCGTATTCAAAGCACAGGCCCTTTATCAAACCTTTTTGTTGGAACAACTACCCCAGCGGAAGGCACTAAGAAATGTATACACTTACTGCCTTTCTTGCCTGGGGTTATCAATTATTCTTGAATTTCATATTCTAAATTAAAGTCAAGGCCCTTTATCGAGCCTTTTTCTTGTAGCTACTACCCCGGCCAAAGGCAGTGGGAAATGTGCACACTTGCTGCCTTTCTTGACTGGGAATATCAATTATTCTTCGTGTAATACAAATTAAAAGTGCAGGCCCTTTATTGAGCCTTCTCGGTAACTACTACCCGTGAATGGCAGTGGGTAACTTGCGCACTTCCAGCCTTTCTTATTTTTTATATTATTTATCTTCCACTCAATCAACACATAGTCTACACATACACACACATACTTGCTGCCTTTCTTGGCTATGGTTATCAACTATTCTATTTCATATTCGTATTCAAACTGCAGGCCCTTTATCAAGCCTTTTTGTTGTAACAATTACCCCAGCCGAAGGCAGTAAAAAATTGAACACTTGCTGCCTTTCTTGGCTGGGGTTATCAATTATTCTTGAATTTCATATTCTGATTCAAAGTCGAAACTCTTTATCAAACCATTTTGTTTTACCTACTACCCCGGCCAAAGGCAGTAGGAAATTTGCACACTTGCTGCCTTTCTTGGCTGGGTATATCAATTATTCTAAAATTAATTCGAATTCAAAATGCAGGCCCTTTATTGAGCCTTCTTGGTAACTACTACCCGTGAATGGCAGTGAGTAATTTGCACACTTGCATCCTTTCTTGCGTCTTTTCTACCGCACAGTATGTGTAATTTGTGCACTTGCATTGTTTGCTTAGATGTGATACCCATTTCTCAGACTCCCACTGCAGAATCCGAGGCATAGTCTGTGTAATGGACTGGAAAACCAAACACCAACTTCCTTTACAAAGCAGTGGGTAGTTTGCATGTTTGCTGCCTTTCTTAATTTTCACCTTATTCTGCATCCACTTGCAGAAACACACCTACCTGCTGCCTTTCTTGACTGTCTTTGCCAACTATTATTCTAATTCAAAGTAGAGGCCCTGGAAAGGGCCCAGTGTTGTTATTTTCAGCACTACAGCCCAGAGTGGGAAATTAGTGCACTTGCTTTGCTTCCTTAGATGTGGTAGTAATTTCTCAGCCTCCCACTGCGGAATCCAACACCCTATCTGTATAATAAAAAGGATATCCAAAGATCCACTTCCCTGACAAGGCAAAGGGTAGTTTGCGTTTCTGCAGCCTTTCTTATTTTTCACCTCATTCATCTTCTACTTGATCAAGACATCATCCACATGTACACACACTTACTTGCTGCCTTTTTAGGTCTCGCTCTCGAGACCTATTGTCGTCGAGATGCCTCTCAAGGGAGACAGACGGGGCATGTGCAGCGATTCTGGTCTGTGGGCACGCGCGGCGATTCTGGTCTGTGGACGCGCCCGTGAGACGCGCCTGCCACAAAGTGTGTACAGCTGCTGCGCGTTAACAGTGTGAACGCGCCGCGCATGCTTTAGTAAAATTATCGACTAGTGCCATGTGTAGCTGCAGTGTGTTGTGCTAAAACAGCAAAAGGCGCTACACATGTTTTAGCACCTTTTCACAAACATTCTCTGTGCACGAGACAGGTCACGCGGATGTGCACGCTCATGGTGTGCCTACAATGCGCGCGTGGCGTGCTTTCACTTTCCCCTCCCCGTTGGCTACAGATCATCATGGAAGTCCCGGGAACCCTGCACTGCATTAGCTGTCTCGGAGTCGGCTCACAGTTCTGGGATTCTGGGCAAGTCACTAGTCTCTGTGTCTTCCACCTTGTTTAATATAGCAAACAAAGCTTAGTATGTTAGAAGCGTATAGCGCTGCTACAGTGTAATAAATTTAAGTGGTGTGGAATGCAGATTAGCTACCAAAAATGAAGGCCATGTAATAATTCTTAGTTTAACCTACTGCATGCATGCTATAACTGATACTGCAGGCGCACGTGTGCATTTGTGGGTGGTACTGCAATCTCTGTAGGTGGTCAAGAAGCATATCCCCCCTCCACTCACCATGCTCTTTTGTTGCGTTGCCTCGCTGCGCTCTACAGACTCTGCACTCCCCTGGTGTTTTCTCCACCACATCAGCACACGCGGAGCTTCCCTCATGCCTGGGAGCCCTGCGTCATCGCTGCTCTCCGTGGGCCGGGCTTCCCGTAAAAAGCAGAAGTCCGGCCCCACGACGTGACGCTCCCGAACTTCCTGTTTTTGTGTAGGGAGGGAGGGGGGTGTTTGGACGGGCATCGAAGGACCTCGCGATATTTAACTGCATCCCACCTCCTGGTGGGAGGTTGAATACTGCAGTTTTCTGTAGCATTTAACCTGCGGACTATATGCATAAAGTGTGTGTACGGGAGGAGAGAGGATGTTTGGACGGGCATCGAAGGGCCTCGAGAGATTTCACAGCATCCCATCTCCTGGTGGGAGCCTGAGTACCGCAGTTTGTGGGGTATTTAACCCGCGGAATGTATGCAGGAAGTGGGGGGGGGTTCACTGAAGGACCCCGAGAGATTTCACAGCATTCCACCTCCTGGTGGGAGCTCAGGGTCAGGCGAGCTGAGCAATTTGCCATGAGCTGAGGTCCAATTTTTTGCCTTGAAAGGAAACAATCAGCCCTGACTGTTCACTGTAAATGAGTATGTAG
Source organism: Lissotriton vulgaris (assembly GCF_964263255.1). Lineage (NCBI taxonomy): Eukaryota > Metazoa > Chordata > Amphibia > Caudata > Salamandridae > Lissotriton > Lissotriton vulgaris. Next base: position 660,195,850 of record NC_141696.1, on the reverse strand, counting down.
ATGTGTTAACCCCTGTGCCGACACTGCCTAATATCGCATATTTATGTAGAGTGCCATAACTCATATAGCAGGGCTGTTTACAGCGTTTTCTGTGTGTACCCTGCGCTCGGGGAGTCCTGTATCGCAGCGCACCATGCAGCGCTCAGCCCAGGGCACCAGGCACTAATCCAAGGCCTGCCTAGCCCTCCTCATCCTCCTGACTGCGGTAAAGCTGCGGCCCCTGGGGGAGCAGGAGAAGTGGATACAGCTAGAGGCGGTGAAGAGAGGCATCCTGGAGCGGCTGGGGCTGCACAGACCTCCGCCCACCCCCCAGAGGCTGGACAAGGTGGCGCTACAGAGAAAGAGACAAGAGTCCATCTCCTAACTCCCAAATGTAAGTCTGCCGATCTCTTTAAATTTTGTTGAATTCATGAGGATGATACATTTATATAGCGCTATACTGCAAACTGCATTGCCTCTTGGCGCTCACAGACTTTAAATAAGAACCGACTCCACAGCGTGGCTTATTATCGGGTGTCAGTCTGCGTGTTTCTATTCTAACCACTTCCGATTTTGTCCTGTGATGGGGATAAATCTCTTTGCTGATGCTCACATTGAATAACAGAGGCAGCCGTGATTCAAATCCGCTTTCTATTCATACTGGTTTCAGTTCACTCCCAGGCTTTTCTTGTTATCACCGAGAAGCTTCAACACAGAATACCTTTAACAATAGGAGACTAGTGAGAAATCTCAGCGGGGCGCACACTCCACGAAGAGATCTGTGCGGATCTGCAAGTTACAGTTCTTCATACTACCTGAGTGGACTCAGCCTTTCATCATCCGGAGGTTCACACAATTAAGTTAGCAAATAAGGGCGTTGTTGTCTTGTTACAACTGTGATTACTGATGTTGTTAACTTGGCAAGAACAATTTTCGATTCTAACTTTTGAAATACCAGCCCCTTTCACCCTCTCAGATATTGTGTGTGTCTGTCTGTGTGTCTCTCTCTCTCTCTCTCTCTCTCTCCTGACTGTCATTCAGACTCCGAGTGTTTTGTTTTGAAAGTGTTTTAACATTGCAAATACTTCACCTTAGTGTTTTGGTTTAACTAGATAACAGTACAATAAAAGCCAAAATAATTTGGTAATGGTGCATTTCTTAAACATTTGAAAAACGCTATGCATTCTGTCAAAATAAAACTCGTAAGTCAGAGTGACTCAGTGCCCTGTTGATGTATCATGTTAATTGGTCCTTTGTGCCGTTTGTTATTCACTATTCGCCTTTTGCACCTCTGCGTCGAGCACTCTTGTTACCTTTCTTCTATTCGCTGGGAAAAGACACAGTGCACAGAGCAACAATGCGTTGGAATACTCGTAAAAGGATTTTTTCTTCCTACTTGCTTTTGTACTTAGTGTGCTTTTTATAAACATGGATGATTCAAAATCCCTTTGGAAGAAAATGGGTTGAGGCTTTAAGTAGTACTGCGCTATACCAACAGACGAGAAAAGATTTCTATCGGGCAAATAAAATAACAGATTCTCCTGCTGGTTCAGATCTTTTAATCTACCAAGGTCCGCACAATTAACTCCTGTTCCAAAACTACTAGCAGACAATTATGCTCATGGCAGAGCAGCTAGCGGTAAAGGCAAATTGTGAATAGAATAACTGCGCATTGTTGCTACATTATACATACGACATCTGAGTTGAGTTATAACTTTTGATAACTTTTTTACTGTTGGTTATTTTGTTAATCTTATTTCAATAACTCAAGGCTGCTACATACACCGCAAACATTACTGACACTTAGTTATTTTCACACGAATGTCCACCCTCCCTCCATGTTGCCTGTCCATGTTGTCTCCCGCCCGAACACCCTCCCTCTTTGTTGCCTCCTGCCTAAACCATGTTGCCTCCTGCCCACCCTCCCTCTGTGTTGCCTCCCGCCCACCTTCCCTCTGTGTTGCCTCCCGCTTAAACAGTGTTGCCTCACACCCGCCCCTACACCCACCCATCCTCCGTGCTGGCTCTCGCCCACCCACCCTCCGTGATGTCTCTCGCCCACCCAGCCACCCTCTGCGCTGCCTCTCACCCAGCCACCCTCCGTGTTGCCTCTTGCCCAATGTGTTACCTCCCTTCAATGTGTTGCCTATTGCCCACCCACCCAGTGTTACCTACCACCCACCCTCCATGTTGCCTAGCGAACCCCAAACCACCGTCAGTGTTGCCTGCCGCCCGCCCACCCATTCTCCATGTTACCTCCTACCCTTTGTGTTGCTGATTGCCCACCCACCCTCTGTGTGGCTCACCGCTGGCCCACCCATCCTACATGTTGCCTAACCCCCTCGTTGCCTAACCCTCCACATTGCCTAACCCTCCATGTTGCCTAACCCTCCGTGTTGCCTAACCCCCCGTGTTGCCTAACCGCCCGTGTTGCCCAACCCCCCGTGTTGCCTAACCCCCCATGTTGCCTAACCCCGGTTTGCCTAACCCCCTGTGTTGCCTAACTCCCTGTGTTGCCTAACCCTCCATGTTTCCATACCCGCCCTCTGTGTAGCTTTACAACCACACACCCTCTGTGTTGCAGCCCACCCACTCACCCACTGTGTCGCAATCCGTGTTGCATCCCACCCACCATCCTTCTGTGTTGCCTCCCTGTTGTCTAACCACCCACCCTCCATCACTGATGCCTATCTCTCACTGTTGGCTCCGACCCACCATCCTTCCCTGTTGCCTCCCATCCACTCTCACTCCTTCCCTGTTGCCGAAATGTGTTTCATTCCAAACGCCCTTCCTACATCTGTGTTGCCGTCGACTGCCCTCCCTCTGTATTGCATCCTGTCTACCCTCCCTCTGTGCTGCCTCTGCCCTCCTTCCGAGTTGCCTACTGACCGCCCTACCTCACTCTGTGTTGCCTACCATCCACCCTCTGTGTTGCCTCCCACATGCCGTCCCTCCTTCTGTGTTGCATCTTGATCTATCGCCCTCACTCTATCGCCCTCACTCTATCGCCCACACTCTGTCGACCTCACTCTATCGCCCTCACTCTATCGCCCTTACTCTAACGCCCTCACTCTATCGCCCTCACTCTATCTATCGCATCACCACATCATCAATCTGTGCAACCTTTCAACAAGAACTGGTTCAAATATGTTATCTCAATGTTTCAAGCTTTATTACAAATGAAACAAAAATATGTTAATATTTCACTCCTGTTCTTTAATTTTTGTCACAATAAAATACAATGAACATAATCTTCACAAACGTTATTTACAAAAGTTTAAGCTATTGCCATTATAAATTACAATAACTTGTATTTAAGCATTAATTAATAAAGCCATTGTTATTTGTAATATCAATACATCTAAGTTACGTAAATACAACACATATTGCATTACAAATGGTATAGGAGTCACATTTGCGAAAGTTAAAACTATTGGCATTGTAAATAACAAAGCTATTAATTTGGCTATTTTCAAAACCAACACATAAATAAAAAAAAATGTGTCATTTACAATACCAATAGCTCAAACTTTCCTAATGCGAGACCTATCGCATTGCAAATGCTTGTTTGGCTGGGGTTATCAATTATTCTTCAATTTCATATTCTGATTAAAAGACAAGACCCTTTATCGAGCCTTTTTCATGTAGATACTACCCGGCCAGAAGGCAGTGGGAAATGTGTGCACTTGCTGCCTTTCTTCGCTGGGGTTATCCACTATTGTTCAATTTCACATTCTGATTCAAAGTGCAGGCCCTTTATTGAGCCTTTTATTGTATCAACTACCCCGGCTGAACGCAGTAGGAAATATGCACACTTGCTGCCTTTCTTGGCTGGGGTTATCAATTATTCTTGAATTTCATATTCTATTTCAAACTCATGGCCCTTTATCAAGCCTTTTTGTTGTAACTACTTCCCCAAATAAACACACTGGGTAATTTGCACACTTTTGCAGCCTTTCTTTTTTTTACATTATTCATCGTCCCCTCAATCAACACATCACCCACACCTACACACACCTACTTGATGCCTTTCTTGGCTATGGTTATCAACTATTCTTCTATTTCATATTCATATTGAAAGTGCACACCCTTTATCGATTCTTTTTGTTGTAACAACTACCCCAGCTGAAGGCAGTAAGAAATTTACACACGTGTTGCCTTTCTTGGCTGGGGTTATCAATTATTCTTAAATTTCATATTGTGATTCAAAGTCAAGGCCCTTTATCGAGCTACTACCTCGGTCAAAGGCAGTGGGAAATTTGCACACTTGCTGCCTTTCTTGACTGGGGTTATCAATTATTCTAAAAGCAGCTACAAACTCAGGAACAATACTTTCATTTGGAAACAAAATTGCAAAGTAATCGTATCTGTAAAACTTCTTTGCCATGTTCAGTCATTTTTCCGAATTCTTATATCTTGTAGAATAGTTCCATAATCAGCATCATTTGCTTGTCGCATATTTGTAATATATTCCTTATATTCAAAATATGACCAAATGTTAACATTTTCAATGCTACATTACATCTTTTACTTATACTACCTGTGGAGCATGACAGCAAATTGCAATACCACAAGCTATCTGGAGAAGCTTGTTGTGAAGACTCTTGAAAAAAATGAAACTTCTCATTATTGATGACGTAAGCATGGTATAAAACTTAATGCTTGCCTTTGTGCATTTAAGAATGCAGCAAATTCTTAAAACAGAGTATGACATATTAGTCTCAATTTATTTAAGGCAGAGACAATTGAACTTTATCCTCAGATTCTGTTAACTGAACAAAAGAGCATTAATCGATGTTTGTGTCGAGTACTACCTTTGATATACATTGCAAACAGCAGACTCACAAGTTCAATTCAGCTTTGCATGTAAATTTCTCTTCAGTTTGTGTACTGAGAACTACCTTCAACCAATTCTGCGCTCAGTAGAATTGACAACTAGATACCAACAGTGCCAGCAATACAGCAAACATTCAATACAATCTTGATTTATTTAAAACAGAGACAATTTCACAATGTCCTCAGATTTTCTTAAAGTTTGAACAGTAGGAAATTCAGCCTTCATTTCCTTAATTTAGAGATATTTCTACTGTATGTCTTCAGATTTTGTTTAAATAAGTGACAAAAAGCATTCCTTCATGTCTGTGTCAACTACTGCCTTCGATCTACACTACGGACAGCAGGGTTCACAACTTCAATTCAGATTTCCATCTTTACTATGCACAGCATTTAAATTAGCCTTCATTTATGTAAGGCAGAGCCAATTTTAATAATGGATGGCACAAGAAGCATTCCTCAATGTCTGTACTAAGTACTACCTTCAAATTTACACTACGAACAACAGAGTTTACCTCTTCATACCACGAGTCACATCAGTACTACAGAAAACATTGAATCCAGCCTTCCCTTATTTAAGGTAGAGACTAATGGATTCTATGTCTTCCGATTTTGTAAAAGAATGTGACAAATAGCATTCATGATTAACTGTGCTCACTAAATCCTTCAATCTATACTGCGGACAGCAGGTTTCACAGCTTGAATTCACCTTCACATCAACACTAAGGACAACATTGAATCCAGCCTTGCTTTATTTAAAACAGACAATTGTACTGTGTCCTCAGATTCTGTTAACTGTGACAAAATAAAATTCATCAATCTTTGTGTCAACAACTGCCTTCAATCTACACTGCGGACAGCCGGGTTCACAATTTGAATTCAGCTTTGGAACTAAATTTGTCTTCTATATCTGTGCTGAGAACTGGTTTCGATCTATTCTGCGGTCAGTAGAGTTCAAAACTTGATAGCAGGAGCTCCACTACTACAGAAAACATTCAATCCAGCCTTGCTTTATTTAAGGTAGAGACTAATGGATTCTATGTCTTCTGATTTTGTAAAAGAATGTCACAAATAGCATTCATCTATAACTGTGCTCACTAGAGCCTTCAATCTACACTGCGGACAGCAGGGTTCACAACTTCAATTCAGCTTTCCTTCTACATTAATGACAGCATTGATTCGAGCCTTACTTTACTTAAGGCAGAGACAATTGTACTCTGTCCTCAGATTCTATTAAGTGTACAAAATAGCATTCATCAATGTTTGTGTCGATTAGTACCTTCGATCTACATTACGGACAGCAGGGTTCCCAACTTCAGTTCAGTTTTGTATGTAAATTTCTCTTCAGTATGTGTGCTGAGAAGTACCTTCAATCAATTCTGTGCTCAGTAAAGTTCACAACTAGATACCAAGAGCACCAGCACTACAGAAAACATTCAATAAAATCTTGATTTACTTAAAACAGAGATAATTGCACAATATCCTCAGATTTTCCTAAAGTTTGAACACTAGGAAATTAAGCCTTCATTTATTTAATGCAGACTAAATTCTACTATATGTGTTCACATTTTGTTTAAATAAGTGACAAAAACCATTAATCTGTGTCTGTTAACAACTGCCTTCAATCTACACTGCACAGGGAACATACAAGCTCAGCGCCAAAGATACTACTTACTCAGTGCACCATAAATCATCACAAAGAAGAGTGAACACTTTTATGTCACAGTGAGACATACTGTCCCTTTTAAATGGAATTGATACAGAATTCAATCAACAAAAGAAGTTACTTCAATTACTGTACCTCCCCCCGACCACACATCATCACAGGGTACGTTCAAGCTCAGGGCCAAAGGTATTACTAACTCAGTGCACCACAAATCATCACCATGTGACCGTATTGAATGAGATGACTTATTTAGAAGAAAATATATCATACTTTTTGAAGATATACTTCAACTTACTTCTGTGAATGGATAACCAATATTTATTAGAAAACTTGATTTTGGAGACTTTGCTACCAATGCGTCCTGCTTGGACCACGCATCATCGCACACTCCACAGAACTTTGTTGCTTTAGATGCACACTTGCTTTCTTTCTTGGCTGGGATTATCAATTATTCCTCAATTTCATATTCGGACTGAACGTCAAGGCCCTTTATCGAACCTTTTTGTCATTTCTACTACCCCAGCAGAAGGTTAATACTCCAAAAGAAATCTGAAAAATTTGCTAAAGAACTTGCACCCCAACAACTTTGCTTGAGCTGCAACACAAAGATTGAAGGGCAACCCACCTGCTGCTGCACCAAGCACATCAACTGCTGCAACAGCATCTTCGGCAACCAGTCCATACTCACATATTAATCTTGATTGTGGTAAACTTAAATTTCTATGCATTTATTGCGATGATCTTTTGGTGTTATATGAAATAGTCTATCAACCTCATCAAAAATAGGAAACAGGAGCATCGCTGTCCTCAACATCAGTCACTACACATTTATCAAGTTTTTTTGTTGTAAGAACTACCCGGTCTGAAGGCAGTGGGACATTTGCACACTTGCTACCTTTCTTGGCAGGAGTTATCAATTATTGTTCAATTTGATATTCTGATTCAAAGTCAAGGCCCTTTATCAAGCCTTTTTCATGTACATACTACTCCCGGCAGAAGGCAGTGCGAAATTTGCACATTTGCTGCCTTTCTTCGCAGAGGTTATGAACTATTGTTCAATTTGATATTCTGAGTCAAAGTCAAGGCCCTTTATCTAGCCTTTTTGTTGTAATTACTTCCCCAGCTAAAGGTAGTGATTAATTTGCACTCTTGCAGCCTTTCTTATTTTTAGCATAATACATCTTCCACTCAATCAACACATCATCTACACGTACACACACCTACTTGCTACCTTTCTTGGCTACGGTTATCAACTATTCTTCTATTTCATATCTGTATTTAAAGTACAGGCCCTTTATCAAGCCTTTTTTATTGTAACAACTACCCCGGCCGAAGGTAGTAAGAAACGTGTACACTTGCTGCCTCTCTTGGCTAGCGTTATCAATTATTCTTGAATTTTATAATACAGTTGTAACGAATTTAATTAAGAAAGTGAAGAATTTTTTTTTTAAACCGCATTTTATAGGAAAAAGAAAACTATAGAAAATCTACTTGAGAAGGCTTTTGAATTGAATTTTTTTAATTTGTTTTAGTAATCAATAGAATTTGATCACTAGATAAACCAATCCCTTTAATGAAGGCCAAAAGTAAGTGGAAAAGAGTAACTAACAGAAGTAATTTTTCAGAGTTTTTTTGGGTAAATGGAACCATAGTTCAAGTTCTGAGCCTTTTTTTATTAATGAGAGTTATCTTCAGAGTAATGATGTGTTGCATGCAGGTGACACTAGTGGTCGTGCTTATGAGGTTAGAAATGGTTGTGCTATTGAGAAAGGGAAAATTGTTCCTAGAAATGCCGAAGAGGTGTTAGCTGAAGAAGTTTTAGGGAGACGTTGTAAAGCTCCAGTGAACACTTACAATTGTAGTAGTATGTATTTATACTGTAAGTCAAGAATCTATTTATTTTTAACGCAATTTCTTACATAACTATATTAAGAAAAGTATTAAACAAAATATTAAGATGTTGCAAGAATAAGACACTTGCAGAGTGACAGAAAATACTGGTTTGCAAGGTCACTGCCTGGCTTGTCTTTCTAAAAAAAGTTTGGCAAAGTGTTTTTCACCAATTCAGAATGTTACCAGTTCATCATATTCAAATGAGGAAATTAGTCAGAACATTATATTACGCAAAAAGTCCAGCACTAATGTTAAAAAAAGTTGAACAGTACTCTTTTCTGTGCATCTGTATCAGATGTACCAAATGTTTCTGATGAAATTCAGCTTAGTTACTTTGGTCCTCAGGAAGACAGTGCAGAAACTGAGATATTAATAGAAGAAAATGTGGAAGAGAATGTACAATGTTGTACTGTAGAAAATTTTGAGCAAGATATTACAAAGTTTAAGGTGATTTCACGTGAAACGCCAAATTATTCTTCTATTTGTTTCCAACAAACTCATTATAAAAATCAAACCAGGACTGTTCATCTTTATTTAAAAAGTAAAAAGGAAAATAATAATGAGTGGAAGCATTTTGCAACTTATTTGTTGGTAGAGAATTGTTTTCATTTGGGTTCTGATTAACCATGAGCGCAAAATCCGTTCCGCTCGCGGATTTTGCGAATTTTTGGTAAATTCGAGATCCGCGAACTCCCGCGAATTTACCGCGAATTCGCAAATCTGCGAGCGGCGGATTCCGGGGGCAAAAGTTGAAGCCTGGCTGGCCTGTCAACTTGTAACTATTTTACGATGGCGCCGGCAAGCTGCCAGCGCCATCCTAAAATAGTTACTAAGTTAGCTACAACAGGAAGCTCTAATAGATAAAATAAAGCAGGTGCTCGCACCTGCTTTATTTTATCTATTAGAGCTTCCTGTTGAAGCTAATTTAGTAAGTATTTTAGGATGGCGCTGGCAGCTTGCCGGCGCCATCGTAAAATATTTACAACATGCCCTTCCTGTGAGCCCAAAAACAATCGTGAGCGTCGTCGAGGCAGATGTGCCTTCTTCCCAAATCTACTGTGGAAAATTAGCTGTGATGCTGGATAGAGGCTTTTGCATCCTTGAGTTTCACGAGCGCAATACCCGTGCTGTTCCTGTGACCAGGGGCTTCTTTCTCTTCATCTGCTGAACTGATCTTTCTCTGACCTTTTATACACACAATAAGCATGTGTGAACTCGCATGGAAGCCCTGCCCGTTTGGCCCCGCCCACACACTCGCGGTTTGCACCCTCTTCCCGCCATTCACCCACTATGATGGACAGCTCACTCAAGGGACCCCTGCGCCCTTCGGGGCGATTGCATAGTAACACACACATGGTCGCTCGAACTAGTTGATGCTCAAATTCAGTGACTCATTCATTAGCCCAAAAACAATCGTGAGCGTCGTCGAGGCTGGACAGGTGTGCCTTCTTCCCAACTCTACCGTGGAAAATCAGCTGTGATGCTGGATAGAGGCCTTTGCATCCTTGACTTTCACGAGCACAATACCCGTGACACAAGAAGCATGTGTGAACTCGCATGGAAGCCCTGCCCATTTGGCCCCGCCCACACACTCGCGGTTTGCACCGTCTTCCCGCCATTCACCCACTATGATGGACAGCTCACTCAAGGGACCCCTGCGCCCTTCGGGGCGATTGCATGGTAACACACACATGGTCGCTCGAACTAGTTGATGCTCAAATTCAGTGACTCATTCATTAGCCCAAAAACAATCGTGAGCGTCGTCGAGGCTGGACAGGTGTGCCTTCTTCCCAACTCTACAGTGGAAAATCAGCTGTGATGCTGGATAGAGGCCTTTGCATCCTTGACTTTCACGAGCACAATACCCGTGCTGTTCTTGTGACCAGGGGCTTCTTTCTCTTCATCTGCTGAACTGATCTTTCTCAGACCTTTCAAACACACAAGAGGCATGTGCACTCGCATGGAAGCCCCGCCCCAAATCCGCGGATCCGCAAATCCGCAAAATCTGCGGATTTTGCGGATCCACGATCCGCAAATCCGCAAATTCCGCGGATCGTGGATCCGCAAAATCCGCCCATGCTTAGTTCTGATCAGCGTATTTGTAAATATTGTTATAACAAATTAGATGAGAACAAAATGCCTGCTAGAGCTGTGCATAATGATCTTGAGTTGGTAATTATTCCTTCTGAACTGATGGATTTAAATACCTATGAGTCTATTCTTATTCAATGTGTTCATCCATTTCAGGCTATTGTTCGTATGGAGCCTAAGACTGGAAAATTGCCTCCTTCAGATTTACAAACAGGATTAAAGGGAAGAGTTGTATATTTGCTTGTAGATTTTTTATAAAAAATTGAAACAATTGGTGTAGAAAATGTGAAAGATAAACCTTTAGTTATTCCTATTAATGGCGTTCCTACTAGGAGTAAGAAAATGGCCAGAATTAGAGAATGTTGGGAAAGTGAAAAAGGCAACGTATCTGGTAAACAAACTAATCATTATTATAAAAATGTGTATGTGAGCTGTGCTGAGTACACTTGGGATGATTTACTTCAATTTCTTCGAGACGCAAATCCAAAGATACTTAATATTTAATACAAGACACCTGGAGAATTGTGCTCTTTGGATCCAGTTAATGTATGCAGGTATTTCAGTCATAGATTCAAAGCTATAATATCTTTTATCACCAATAAAAAAATTCTCCTCTTGGAAAGGTTTTGGATTTCTTTTGGAGAAAAGAGTATCAACCGAAAGATGCTCCTCACATACATATGCTAATATGGATCAAAGATGCTCCCAAATTTGCAACTGAATCAGATTATACTGTGCTGTCTTTTATTGGAAAATATGCTACATGTGATATACCCAAAAGTATACAAGATAAGGACTTAAGACAACACGTCTTACGATTACAAAGCCATCGTTGTGGAAAATACTGTTGTCAAAACTACAAATTTAGGGACAAGTTCTACACCAAATGTCGTTTTGAATTTTCACCTCCTGTAATATTGAAAGGAAGAGTGAACAGTTTTATGTCATCTTTGCTACATACTATCACAAGAAAGTCTCCAAAAAATACATATAACTTAAAAAGAAATGAAGAGTCAAAATACATAAATGACTGCAACCCAGTCATTTTGTCCATGTGGAATGCTAACATAGACATTCAATACATTGCAGACAATTCCGGTACTGTTGCTCGATATCTAACACCCTACATAACAAAATCAGAAAAGACAGAACTGCAGGAGATGTGAGAAGAGATTTCCTACAAGAAAAGTCTAACTAAAAAATTATATAGTTACAGTTAAAAGATGTTATCTCATCGAGAAATTGGAGCTTATGAATGTTCAGATCGCTTATCATCTGCAAGTCTTTACTCCAAATCTAGAAGAATAATTTGGCTGAGTCTAAGTCTTCATGCAGCACGAAATCGAGTGCTTAAATCTGTACAAGAAATTGAATATTTAACTGAAAAAAAGCCAGAAAGTGTACGTAATATAGTGTATTGGTTCATAACACTTCCTAGTCCAACTGTTCAAAGATCCCTCCCTTTTTATTCCTTCTACTTTGACTTCCTAAGAAGGACCCTCTCTTCTGAGAATCCTGTCAAATAGAAGGAAGATCACCATAATAACAGCAATGGACTCATCTTCAAGCTTTTCTTCCGAAAGAGATTTAATTCCTGAAGAGCCTCTAAAAAAGAAGAAAAAACCTCTAATTTGGAACTTATTGACTATCCCTGAAGGGCAAAAAACAGGTTAATGCACCGTTAGTAACCTGTAAAATTTGCCAAACAACTCTTTAAAGGAGTGATCCATCCATAAAATACTCCTTTGGCACACCAAGTATGATGCAACATATCAAGAACTTGCACCCCAATAACTTTGCTCGAGCTCCAACACGGAGGTTACAGGAAAACCCACCTGCTGCTGCACCAAGCACATAGATTGCCGCAGCAGCATATTCAGCAAGCAATCCACACCCACAAATTGATCCTGATGTCGGTGAAATTAACATTCTATGCATTTATTGTGATGAACTTTTGTCTTACAGGGAACAGTCTATCGACCTAATAAAATGCAGGCAACAGGAGCATCACTATGCTCAACATTACTTTTTTTGACATTATCTTGTAATTGGTATCAACTACCCCATCCGAAAGCTGTGCTAAATGTGCACACTTGCTGCCTTTCTAGGCTGGGATTATCAATTATTCTTCAATTTCATATTCAGATTGAACATCAAGGCCCTTTATCGAGCCTTTTTGTCGTAGCTACTACTCCAGCCGAAGGTTTATGCTCCAAAAGTAATCTGTAAAATTTACCAAACAACTCTTTCAACGGGTAATCCATCCAAAAAAGACTTCTTTGACACAGCAAATATAGTGCGACACGTGAAGAACTTGCACCCCAACAACTTTGCTTGAGCTGCAACACAAAAATTGCAGGGCACCCCACCTGTTGCTGCACCAAGCACATAAACTGCTGCAAAAGCATCTTCGCAAAGCAGTCCATACTCACATATTAATCTTGATTTTAGTAAACTTAAATTTCTATACATTTATTGCCATTAACTTTTCTGTTACGTGAAACAGTCTATCAACTTCATAAAAAACAGGAAACAGGAACATATCAGTCCTCAACATTACTCATTAGACATTTATCAAGCTTTTCTGTTGTAACTACACCTAACGAAGGCAGTTGGAAATTTTCACACTTGCTACCTTTCTTGACTGGGGTTATCAATTATTCTTCTTGTAATACAAATTCAAAGTGCACACCCTTCATTCAGCCTTCTTGTTAACTACTTCCCGAAAAATTACAGTGTGTAATTCCACACTTGCATCCTTTCTTGCGACGCACAGTGTGTGTAATGAGCTGGGTATCCAAATATCTACTTCCATAATAAGGCAATGGTTGCTTTGCGCATCTTCAACATTTCTAATTTTTTATCTTACTCATCTTCCATTCAATGAACACAACATGACAGGACTATGAAAAGCATCTAAATCTACAGCACTGCATGCCAAAAAGAAATGTTTACTGTGTAAGTGACATTATCCATTGTTAAGATATAAAATCTGTCAATAGAAAAGAAACATATTCTCAGTGAAGTGAAATGACTTTTTGTGATATATTGTAACTATTTTCACAACTTATTTACTGTTGTATGTTGTTACAGTGTTTTTTTCCTACTCACGTTCAATATCTTAAGCTACACTGCAACTATTTTCAAAACTTCATTACTGTAATATTGATGTTTGTAGTACTCACATTAAACATTTTATGCAGCTTGAAACTATTTTTAAAACTTGTTTACTATAATATCAGTGATTCAACTGCTTTAATAAAACTTTTTTAGATATATTGCAACTATTCTAAAAAATTCTTTACTGTAATATCAGTGTTTGAGTTGGTAACAGAAAATAAATGTGATACATTGTACTGTGTGGCTCACTACAATATTAAAAAAGAAATGTGATAGTGTTTGCTGGAAGTGTAAGGATACAGAGCGGGATATTCAAGGTATAAAACACAAGTTTGACGGTGCATGTAAGAGTGCATACATAGTCTATAGGAGTTTGAAGCAGTCCATGCCTTAAGGCCCACTTTGCATCATGAGTACTTCAGTACTACCAGAATTATTCCAATTCTGCAAGAAGTGTGTCTCATACCATTATTATTTTATAATAATAAATTTATTCTTGTAACATCTCATAATGTAATACAACTTTTAAAATAATTTCATCATGTATTTCATTTTCCTGCTTATCATTTTCAAAAGTCATATAATCATAGTCAATGTCATCTAATGCTTCCACAAAATCAGCATCCAAGATTTCGTCTACACAATTACAACTGGTATCTGCAGCATTCCTTTCTTCCTCTTCATTGTAGCTACTGACAAAAAGTATGTTCAGCTCTTCTACGACACTGTTATTAATTTCGAAACCGTCTTCCAACTTGTTTTGTTGATTTTCCATACTATTTTTCTTATTTTGTAGGTCGTTCTACAAAAACATAAACACTTCATTCTATCCTGACTGTAATATCAGCATAGTGTGTACTTGAGTGTATATTATTTTGAAAACATTCAAAAAATAAATACAATAAATATAGTGTCACCATGTATTGTGTCAAGTGCTTTACTTAGCATATACAAGAATATGTTACCTTTTATTGTAATCACATACAAACTAAAACAAGATACAACACTTCAACTAAAGCACATTACACAAAGGTACAAAGCATCTCATTGGAATGTTGGGTATTAGGATAACATACACAACTCACATATAAAATGATTTTAGAATCTTGTTACTTTTTCAAAGATAAGGATTAGTAATATCTTTCAGAGAACATTTGAATATTTAAAAGGGTAAAGTAAGAGGTGAAGAACACAGGTAAGAAGTTACATCTCAAGATGCAAGAATGGATGAAAAAGGTGGTCCAAAATCTTCATGTACAATACCCAGTGGAGACGTTTTAAAAGCGGGTACACTCAAGGATTTCTATAATGTGCAATAAGTGTTGCGATAACACCACACAGAATGGGCAAGAACAGAAAAAATAATGGATTGTATGTGCTTGGGCTATGATGAGAATACACTGTAGAAGGACCACGGTCAAGTGCAAAGATTAAATACTTAAGACATAGAGAACGAGGTGGCAACAAGAACCAGGAGGGTCCAAGAGTGGTGGAGGATGGGTTTCTTAACCCATGTCCTAACTACTGTGTTGCAAACTTAAAACAGTGACGACAGCAGTGCCTTACTTTCACTCCCCCATTACTTTGTCAGTTAGGGTGGAGGGAGAGAACGGAAAGGAGTAAACTACATGTCAACAGATGTACTGCTATGTTCAGAACACTGGATCAAGCACTGAATAAACAAACTCAGATACAAAAGAAAATACACAAAACATACACAAAGGAAAGCTATACAAATAAGACGGTGAATCTTGAACACAAACTGGTAAGTCAACAAAACAACAAAAAGGCTAAGGACACTGCAACGGACGCCATGCTGTAGAATTCATTGTCAGGTCCATGAAACTGTGTGGGCAGCTGGTAGGAGCCTACACAGGACGATGGCAGTACGAGGCCCCTGGAGAAGCTTGGGGGAGTGGCGGTCCCAGGGGCTACAAGATGGGGCCATGAGCCCCCCACATACTTCAAAATAAAACCCCAGAGGGTGGCGTTCCCAGGGCTCAGAGGACCTTACAAGCCCTCCATCATGGAAAAAAATAGCCCCCCGGACTTGGGCCCCCCGGGGGCTAATTAAGAATGAAACAGACTTCTAGTTTTTTTTTCCTTTTCTGTCGCGTAGGCGTACGATACACGTACAGTGCGATTTCTTATTTTTAAAAAATATATATGTATTGCGACCTAAAGATCCATGTAGCACCCCCTGAGCAGGCCTAGAGGGCCAGGATGTTTCTACCCTGCCTCATTTCCTTTTTTTCAACTTTCTTTTACTGTTCTCTTGTCACTCGGTTCTACCGAGGCACAAGATGGCTGCCAACACTTCCTGGTTTGCAGTGTTGTCAGACAGTAAAAATCCAATCAACATGAAGCTTGTGCTCATAATTGTATGGCTTTCGGTACACTTACTGTACGCATAGGGGGAGGGGGAGAGGGGGGGAGCTGAAAACATACTTTAAATTTTTTTTTTTAAAAGCCTCGAGGAGGTAGCAGTCCCCGTGGCTACGGGGAGGGCAGCTGTAAGCGCCCCCACAAACTTCAAAATGAAACCTCCGGGTG
Source organism: Lissotriton vulgaris (assembly GCF_964263255.1). Classification (NCBI taxonomy): domain Eukaryota; kingdom Metazoa; phylum Chordata; class Amphibia; order Caudata; family Salamandridae; genus Lissotriton; species Lissotriton vulgaris. Next base: position 660,179,715 of record NC_141696.1, on the reverse strand, counting down.
TGTTGTTCCACAGACCTTACAGGCCCCCCATTATGGTAAAAAAATGCCCCCGGGATTTGGCCCACCTAAAACTGACTTCTAGTTTTATTTTTTCCTTTTCCACCACGTACGCGTACAATACAAGTACCCCACGATTTCTTATTTGAAAAAACATTTGGACATAAAGATCCATATGGGACCCCCTGAACAGGCCTACAGCGTCAGGATGTTTCTACCCGGCCCCCTTTCCATATTTTCAACTTTGTTTTACTGTTTTCTTCTGACTCGGTTCTACAGAGGCACAAGATGGCTGCCAACACTTCCTGGTTTTGAGTGTTGACAGACAGTTGACATCCAATCAGCATTCAGCTCGTGCTCGTAATTGAACGGATCTCCGTACGCGTGCAGTACTTCATCTCTAGATATCGCTATGATTTTACTTGTGATTTTCTCAGGAACTACTGAACGGATTTACACCATTTAACAAAAAGCACAATCTGCGAACCGAACTCTACCTCTCTGCCAAATTTGGTTTAATTCCGTTCAGCCGTTCGGGCTGTAGCCCAGGCTAAAGGTCCCTAAGGAAAATTGCATGGGCAAAACACGTTTTGGGACCCCCCTTTTTTCTCGGCCCCCACTTGACGAAAAACCCCCAAACTTTAAGGGACTGAGCGGAGCTGAGCAGGCCATTTTCCTGGAGAAATTCACACAGATTCATCAACCGCCGCCAAAGTTATTCCAAATAGAATGTTGTGGATTTCCTATGGAAACTAGGTCCTAAGTATAACTACCTACTGGCGACCGCCAGTTGGTAATATATATATATATATATATATATATATATATATATATATATATATATATATATATATATATATATATATATATATATATATATATATATATATATATATATATAATATATATATAGTTAGGGATTAGCATTTACAAAACCTTATTTTACTCGCACAAAACCATTGAAATTCCATATATAGTTAGTTGCACTAACTATATATCGCGCACCCGCAATCCACTGCTGATGATGTCACATATTACATCATTCATGACATGGTCAGTGACATCACTGATGACATCTCAAATGACATCACTGATGACATCTCAAATGACATCACTGATTACATCACTGATGACAACATCCAGTGACTGTATGTTTCTGTAAAGTTAAAATATGTCTTACATATTGAAGAATGAGTGGATGTATAAGTGTCTGGATGAAGGATATAGTAGGTGCATGACTGACTGTATGAGTGAGTGATTAAATGTGTCTCACTGAGTGCATGGGTTAGTGACTAAACTGTCTTAATTTGTGCATCATTATGTCTGTTGTTCTGTAAACTGTTGCATGTGTTGATAAGTAGCTATATGAGTAAGTTTATGGGTTATTGATTGGTTGCCCAAGTATTTGTATGGGAGACTGAGTGTGTGTGTGGGTGGCTGGGAGGTGTATGACTCTGTGCATAGATGTGTGAGCAGTTGATTCACTAGATGTATGGTTTCAAAAGTGCATGTGGAAACAGCTGTATGGGCGGTTGACTGTGTGCATGAGTGTATTGGTGAGTGAATGGATATCTCAGTGCTACATGTCAAAGTAAGTACATATGTAAAACACAGTACATGTAAGAGTTGACATATATAAATAACTGTGCATAAGAGCCAGTGAATGTGTGAGTGGCTGTATGGATCATTGTGAACTTGTATCAGGGATTGTATAAGAGAGTAAATATGTGTTAGTATATGTTTGAATAAGTAAAGTTTGTATAACTGTATAGTTGAGGAAATGGAGGTGTGATTGATTCTTTGCATGACTGACTAGGTGTGTGAGTAACTCCATGGATGAGTGACAGTCTGTGAGTGTCTGTTTACACTGATTGTATCTAAGGTTATATTAGAGTCTGAAGAGGTTCATCGTATTATCACATGAATGATATCATCAGTGATGTGATCAGTAATGTCAAATGAGATGTCATCAGTGATGTCATCAGTGATGTCATTTAAGATGTCATCAGTGATGTCATTTGAGATGTCATCAGTGATGTCATCAGTGATGTCACTGACCATGTCATGAATGATGTAATATGTGACATCATCAGCAGTGGATTGCGGGTGCGCGATATATAGTTAGTGCAACTAACTATATATGGAATTTCAATGGTTTTGTGCGAGTAAAATAAGGTTTTGTAAATGCTAATCCCTAACTATATATGGCCTAAAACCTATGGTTTTTTCTGTGAATTTCAATGTTTTTTTAATAGCAAATATCAAAAGCTGTCAAATGTCAAGTACGTGATAGGTAAAAACTTTTTCGTGTTTATGCACGCTGATGTGCTTTGAACGCTGCCCCCCCTCCCCTCTTTTCTCTTAGTAGTGCTCTCTCTTTGCAGATAGTGAAGGGTAGTTAACGCAGGCCTTTACCCCTGTTGTAATCCGTCGTGCCTGCTTGTCTCTCCATTTGATTGATTGTTATCCAAGCATTTACTGTTTTACAATTGATTCTCTTTGGTTCATTCTCTATTTTCAAACAAGCACAAAGTCGCAATACTCTGTTTAGTCTTTTCAGATAGTGAAAAATCGTATAAAAAAAAAAGGAATCAAGCAAAATCAGTAGGCCACTAATTGGATCTCTTTTTGACTTCGCTAAAATAGAAATATTAGGAACAACCCTTCATGAGAAATACGAAAATAGTGAGATGAACTGAGCTCCACACCATGAGGGCTGCAAGACAGCTCGGCTCCGTCACCCACCCCGCCCAAAATAACGACAAACCCTATGCAAATATTAAAAATATATACAACACACCAGCAAAGTAACAGGGTAAAACATTTTAATAAATAACTATTTACATAACTATTTTATACTTTTTGTTGCCCGATCCGGCTAGCTCAATCGATCGAGCATGAAACTCATGCACTCTGATAGCAAGCGTTGCTACTGATGCTATGCAGACCAAAACTGGTTTTCAGTTTGTACATTTTTCTCGATTTTTCCAACCAAGGTTGGTTGAGTTTGTAGAACGATGGCTTCAGATTTTCAACATACGGTGTGGTGGCGAGGACTGGGAGGGGGCGCTTCGCTCCTGCTCCCTCCCCAAGTAAGATTTTCATACGTGAAAGTACGTTAATGGTTTTGGTCCCTGAGTTGCTTCGATGTCACTGCCATTCTCAAATGGCATAAGTTCTGGATGTTGGGTGCCATAGTTCAGAGTTCTGAGCAGCGCTTGTAACACTGTCTGAAGCTTATTTCCACCTACTGCAGCTTCACTATTCTCAAAGTAAGTGAGGGTCGTTTGTGGACCTGACTGCATTTGAAAACAATGTGATATGGTACCTCCCTAAACCGCTTGACGGAGGCCCCCGAGGGGCTGTGTGATGGCATGGACTCGGAGAAGACGCTTGGCTCCGACCCCCTCCCCAAGTCTTATAGCACTGGTGTAGCCTGAGATCTCCCCCGACATAGGCGGCCGGCTCCCGGGGTCCGGCGGAACTTTTTGCCTTTTGATGACTCTTCTATTCTGGACCTTGTCCCACAATCCGTTTGACCTGAAGACACGCTGTAGTGGGGCGCCCCTTTACCGTTTTAGTTGCCATTCCGCCCGCTTTTGCTACACTGTGCCTCTTCCGCCATTCAGCTGTTTACCGCCCGCTCTTGCGACTACAGCGTCTCGCTCACCATGTAGTTGAGTTGCTGCCGCTCTTGCGATGCAACGATAGGCGACTGCCACAGGACTCTCAAAATGGCGGCCGGCTCTTCAGATTTGGGCTTGGTCCACTAAAATGGCCCTGGGACACCTTGGAACTCGGACGCTTCCCTGATAGGGCTTGGGTCCCATTCTCGAAAGCGTCCCCTCAGCCGTGAAGATTCTACAAAAGTCTTGGGGGCCCCCGACTCCCGCAGGCTTCTGGTGGGGAGCGGCTGCCATGTTTGCTCGTGGAATGGCCACGACGGAGCTACGAGATGGTGGTGCTCTCATGCTGACGCCAGCTTCAGTCTGAAACATCCAGAAACACTATAGACTACCAATTCGATCAGTTCCGGTAGCGCCCCAACATGACCCGGTAGAGAAGAACTTGCCCTCCCCTCTTTGACTGATGGTTCTTGTTGCCTGTCCCCTCTGTTGTCATTTAACAGAACTTTTTGGACTGCTGAAAGGGGTTGTGTTCCGAACGCTGGTTGGTGGAGACATTTTGACTATATTCTTGACCTACGTTGTCGCGTAATGCGTTATATGACATGCCACGTTAGCGCACCCGGAAGTGATCCGGGGCGCGGCGCGCAGCACGTAACGTAAGCGTAACAGGTCATGTGACTTGTTAATAAAACTTTTTATTGGTTCATTTTACTTTTGTTATTTTAATAATGAAAAGCTTGGTCATATGACCTAAAAAATACGCTTTTTATTGATTTCGAACATTTTTTTTTTAAACATATATGTTATAATGTTCCAGGCTAATGTACTTTCCCGGAAAATTTACAACTGTCCTGCAAGTAAAATATATTCCTTTTTCGAGAAAAAGGGCGTTTCTTCGTCCCATGACGGAGCCGTTGAGTAAAAGAGGCTTGGCCTGCTGTCTTACTCGCCGATACGCCTGATTATCAGATTCTTATCGATCACTTTATGTTGCAGGAGTGGAAAACACAACTGCCCTTGACCATTTATCTTTACTGCGTTCCTACGTATTATACCTTTTATCCGTCATGTAATTGGACTGCTTTATTTCACTTGCCTTTTACTGATTCGAAAACAGTGACTAAAAGTAAAAACTTTACCAATGTAAATACTACTACCATGTTTTGTTTTAAAAACCTTTATTGTGAAAATGTCAGTATACAAATACGGGCCTATAACCACGTGGGCCGGCCACGGAGCAAACTGAAATCGTATATGATGAGGAGACATTTACACTGTAGAGGAACGTAACGAGCGGGCTATTAGGTTGCAAGAACTAAGGTGTCTAACAGTTGCGGAATCGGTGGATGTACATTTTGTAATTAAAATTCGACAAAGCCACTTACAAAAAAATCATCTAGATATACATTTGCGGGCAAGTACCATGGGTGACGTTAATTCGAACTTTCAATAGTACAGTAATCAATAACACATCAGAACTTAATATCAATAGGGATGTCGAAATATTCAATCAATTCTCGTCCCCGCCCGCCATGAGCATCAAAACTGCATTCATATCTCGTGATATCAAGGTTGTTCAACCAGTACACAACAAGGAGTTACGAGTCCCATTTATACCGGCGCCATTTTGGGCGAGGCCGGGCAGGTCCAAGATATAGTCAAAATGTCTCCACCAACCATCGGCCAGACCAGAACCCCTTTCGGCCCTTTATGCTACAAGATGGTGTCTTCCATTCAGAAAATATTGTTGGTAGCATTTTGAAAGGAAAGATAAACAGCCGTTCTCCTAGTGAGTCTCACATTGTTACTTTTAGGAAGAATGTTGAAGAGTAGTATGTTGAAAATCTGAAGCCATTTTTCTACAAACTCTCAATCAGCCTTGGATGGAAAAAAAATATCCTGAAGAATGTACAAACTGAAAACCAATTTTTGTCTGTATAGCATCAACAGCAACGCTTGAGTCAGCTTTGTGTGAAGCCGCCATTTTGATTCAATCAATAACGTCCCCCTGCACACATTCAGGGACCTGGTTGTGTCTTCAGGTCAAACGGATTGTGGGACAAGATGCAGAAAGGAAAAGGAAAAAAGTTCCGCCGGACCTCGGGAGCCGGCCGCCTATGTCATGGGCGATCTTTGGCCACACCAGGGCAATAGTGAAGCTGCAGCAGGTGCAAATAAGCTTCAGACAGTCTTACAAGCACTGCTCAGAACTCTCAACTATGGCACTCAACATCCAGGACTTGCCATCCGGATCTTGGCGCCTTGTGCTGGCTCCGACCTATTCACACATCGGTCCACTACTGACATCACCTCATAAGCCAACGGGGCACCCCACGCCGACTTTCGGCGCAGCATTGTAGGATGGCCACACCAGTGCGGCAACTTGCTGGACACCACCTCGGTGCCATCCGGATCTCGGCACGTTCGAGTCACTGTACCGCAAGAGTGACCGGAACTCAGCTGGACACGCCGTCTTTCGGCGCAGCATTGTAGGATGGCCACACCAGTGCGGCAATTTGCTGGACACCACCTCGGTGCCATCCGGATCTCGGCGCGTTCGAGTCACTGTACCGCAAGAGTGACCGGAACTCAGCTGGACACGCCGTCTTTCGGCGCAGCATTGTAGGATGGCCACACCAGTGCGGCAACTTGCTGGACACCACCTCGGTGCCATCCGGATCTCGGCGCGCTGTGCTGCCTTCGGCCTACTGTAGCCGCAAGTGCGGACGCAACTCAGTTGGACGGCGAGTGAAAAGATAAGGGGCGCCGCACTGCAGCCGAGGAGCCTCCATCTTGGGGGAGACGCACAGCCCCCACTGACTGACGCAACCTTACAGGCCAACGGGGCGCCCCACGCCGACTTTCGGCGCAGCATTGTAGGATAGCCACACCAGTGCAGCAACTTGCTGGACAACAACTCGGTGCCATCCGGATCTCGGCGCGTTGCGCTGCCTTCGGCCTATTCGCACATCGGTCCGCTACTGACGCCGCCTCACGTGCCAACGGATTTTCTACGCTTTTTGTAGCCCTATGCCGCATAACAGGTCATGTGACTTGTTTATAAAACTTTTCATTGGTTCATTTTACTTTTGGTTTCCTAATGATGGAAGGCTTGGTCATATGACCTAAAAATAACACTTTTCATTGGTTTAGAACATTTTTTTTCCCAAACGATGAAAGCCCCACCTTGTTTCTGGATGTTTCAGACTGAAGCTGGCGTCAGCATGAGAGCACCACCATCTCGTGGCTCCGTCGTGGTCATTCCGCGAGCAATCATGGCAGCCGCTCCCCACCGGAAGCCTGCAGGAGTCGAGGACCCCCAAGACTTTTGTAGAATCTTCATGGCTGAGGGGACGCTTTCGAGAATGGAGCCCAAGCCCTAGCAGGCAAGCGTCCGAGTTCCAAGGTGTCCCAGGGCCATTTTAGTGGACCAGGCCCAAATCCGAAGAGCCGTCCGCCATTTTAAGAATCCAATGGCAGCCGCCTATCGCTGCACCGCAAGAGTGGGCGCAACTCAACTACATGGTGAGCGAGACGCTGTAGCCGCAAGCGCGGGCGATAAACAGCTGAATGGAGGATGAGGCACAGTGTAGCAAAAGCGGGCGGAATGGCAACTGAAACGGTAAAGGGGCGCCCCAGTACAGCAGACGAGCCTCCACCTGGGGAGGCCCGTTCACGCCCCCTCCCCCACGCCCCCCCCCCCCGGGGCGCCCCACGCCATTTTTCGGAGCAGCATTGTAGGATACCAAAACCAGTGCGGCAAGTTACTGGACATCACCTGGGTGCCATCCACATCTCAGTGCGTTCTGCTGCCTTGGGACTATTCGCACAACAGACCGCTACTGACGAGGCCTCCCCCCACACCACCCGGGACGCCCCACGCTGTTTTTCTGAGCTGCATTGTAGGAAACCAAAAACCAGTGCGGCACCCAGGTAACATCACCTGGGTGCCGTCCAGAACTCAGCACGTTGTGCTGCCTTGGGACTATTCGCACAAAAGACAGCTACTGACCATTGTTGCTTCTTTTTGCCAAAAAATGTTTAAATGTATTTACAGTTTTTGTTGCGTTCGATATATTTATAAGTTAATAAATTTTTATAATCCTACTTTGTTGGAGTACTATATATTTTTAAAAAATCGGGTGAATGGGGCCTTGAATCGGGTTATTGTCATGTGTGGGCTTTGGAAGTGTGCTGCTACAGGATCGGACATTTCAAACTCAAATGCACGTTCTTTTTCTTACCTTTCCGAAGCATGGAGCGCAATAGCAGGCAGAGAAAGGGTGATGCAAGTGTTGAACACTGCCTGGCCTGGCAAGTTGCTGGCAGTGCCCCCCCCCCGCCTGCTCCTGAAAGAGGGCACACACACACCGCCGCCCCGAGTACTTCACAGATCTTTAAAAGACCATGCGCTTGTTAATGAGGCTTAAATGGTTTATCACCCCTTCTAGACCCCCTGCATCGGCCCTCTGACGTTTCCTGAAAGAATTAGCACGTAACACAATACCAAGCCCTGTCAGCTGAAACCCCCGAGGAATCGGGTTTTTGCTTGCAGGAATCGGGAGGCGGGAGACTAGCACTGAAATCGGTAGTCTCACGCCTGAATCGGGAGGGTTGGCATGTCTGGATTCTCTACAGCTGGGGCCATAAACTACATCCGCAGGGCTAGGTGATAGCCTGGGACCGGCCTGGACAATCGGACACAGAGGAAGAGGAGTGTCAGAGGGTGCGGTAGTGAATAGGGTGAAAGGGAGGTGTCGGGCGGGCACAGGGTGTGATTCTCAGGGAAGCGCAGCGCAGAAGGGGGGAAGTTTATGGCCCATGCATGAGAGAGAGAGCGGGGGTGACCAGTGCGTGGGGGAGATGCTTGCGAGGGTGGGGAGCCATGCTGAGAATCGACGGCATGCAGAGAGTGGGTCTGGTCAAGGCATCTAAAATGGCTGCCGTGCACGACAAAATTGTGCCATTGGAAAAAAGGCAAGATGGCGCAGACAATGTTTATCAATAAGGATTCATTTATAACAAAATATTTTATCGCAGTGACAAATTGGCGGTCAACACTTCCTGATTTCCATCGAATCGAACGTTAACAGACGTCACGCAGCAAAAAAAAAAAAAAACGCTCACGCACAACCGCTGGAAGACATGTATCAACATATATGAGCCTCCTCAGCCACCCTCAGAAAACATAAGGGATCAGGATACGTCTCCCGCACCCCCTTATACCTAGTAATTTAATTAAAACGAAACACAAAATGGCGAATTCCCGTTTCGCTACCAGTTTGCGGCCCAGTTCGCGGCCCGTGAAGCACTTCTACCGTGAAAAATCATTTTTTTTTTATTTTCCCCACGGGACCCTTTAATAACCCCAACATCATTCCTAGGGGGTCAAGAGGGGTCTACCTTGCCCCCTTTCATTAAATTCCCCCTTCATTTTTCACCTCTTCTTCTCTTTCGATCCTACCGAGAGATAAGATGGCGCACGCACAGCCGCTGGAAGACATATATCAACATATATGAGCCTCCTCAGCCACCCTCAGAAAACATGAGGGATCAGGATACGTCTCCCGCACCCCCTTATACCTAGTAATTTAATTAAAACGAAACACAAAATGGCGAATTCCCGTTTCGCTACCAGTTTGCGGCCCAGTTCGCGGCCCGAGAAGCGCTTCTACCGTGAAAAATCAATTTTTTTTTATTTTCCCCACGGGACCCTTTAATAACCCCAACATCATTCCTAGGGGGTCAAGAAGGGTCTACCTTGCCCCCTTTCATTAAATTCCCCCTTCGTTTTTCACCTCTTCTTCTCTCTCGCTCCTACCGAGAGATAAGATGGCGGCCGCTCCGGACTGTTTAGAATGTTGACAGACACCGGAAAGCAAATCAGCTTCGCATCGCAAAGTTCCGTTTCGCGAAAAGTAAGCGGACCGGAGCGCAGCCCGGAGCGCTGTTACAGATATATATCTTGTTTTGAACAGTAATTTCTCAAAATCCACTGGAGCACATATATTGAGACCTAGCAAAGGCACATCGGGCTAACAGTCCCTACAATTTTGCCAAGTTTCGTGCAAATCCATTCAGCCGTTCGAGCTAAAAGTGAGGCCAACCGCCATATGGAAAACTCAATATTAAAAACGCGTTTTGGGACCCCCCTTTTTTCTCGGCCCCCCCTTGACGAAACCCCCCCAAATTTTCAAGGGACGCTCAGAAACAAACTGTGCCATTTTCCTGAAAATTTCAGCCGATTCCGTCCACAAACGCCAAAGTTATTAGACATAGAATTTTCAAAAATCCCATATGGAAAAAATCCTAACTATATATACCTACTGGCGACAGCCAGTAGGTAATATATATATATATATATTCACAGAAAAAACCATAGGTTATAGTGGATATATAGTTAGGAATTTGCATTTACAAAACCTTGAAAATTCAATGAAAAAACCATTGGCTTTAGGCCATATATAGTTAGGGATTTGCATTTACAAAACCTTATTTTACTCGCATAAAACCATTGAAATTCCATATATAGTTATAAGCGCTAACTATATATCGCCCACCCGCAATCCACTGCTGATGATGTCACATATTACATCATTCATGACATGGTTAGTGACATCACTGATGACATCACTGATGACATCTCAAATGACATCACTGATGACATCACTGAAAACATCTCATTTGACATGACTGATAACATCACTGATGATATCATTCATGTGATAATACCATGAACCTCTTCAGACTCTAATATAACCTTAGATACAATCAGTGTAAACAGACAGTCACAGACTGTCACTCATCCATGGAGTTACTCACACACCTAGTCAGTTATGCCAAAAATCAATCACACCTCCATTTTCTCAACTATACAGTTATACACACCTTACTTATTCAAACATATACTAACACATATTTACTTTACTGTCTTATACAATCTCTGATACATGTTCACAATGATCCATACAGCCACTCACACATTCATTGGCTCTTATGCACAGTTATTTATAGATGTCAACTCTCACATGTACTGTGTTTTACATATGTACTTAATTGGACATGTAGCACTGAAATATCCATTCACTCACTAATACACTCATGCACAGTCAAGCGCCCATACAGCTGTTTCCACATACACTTTTGAATCCATACATATAGTGAATCAACTACTCACACATCTATGTACAGAGTCACACACCTCCCAGCCACCCATACACACACACTCAGTTTCCCATACAAATACTTGGACAACCAATGAATAACCCATACAGTTACTCATATAGCTACTGATCAACATATGCAGCAGTTTGTAGAACAACAGATATAATGATGCACAAATTAAAACAGTTTAGTCACTAACCCATGCACTCAGTGAGACACATTTAATCACTCACTCATACAGTCAGTCTTGCACCTACTAAATCCTTCATCCAGACACTTATACATCCACTCATTCTTCAATATGTAAAACATATTTTAACTTTACAGAAACATACAGTCACTGGATGTTGTAATCAGTGATGTCATCAGTGATGTCATTTGAGATGTCATCAGTGATGTCATCAGTGATGTCACTAACCATGTCATGAATGATGTAATATGTGACATCATCAGCAGTGGATTGCGGGTGCGCGATATATAGTTAGCGCTTATAACTATATATGGAATTTCAATGGTTTTATGCGAGTAAAATAAGGTTTTGTAAATGCAAATCCCTAACTATATATGGCCTAAAACCAATGGTTTTTTCATTGAATTTTCAAGGTTTTGTAAATGCAAATTCCTAACTATATATCCACTATAACCTATGGTTTTTTCTGTGAATTTCATTGGTTTTTTAATAGCAAATATGAAAAGCTTTAAAATGTCAAGTACGTGATAGATAAAAACATTTTCGTATTTATGCACGCTGATGTGCTTTGAACGCTGCCCCCCCCTCCCCTCTTTTCTCTTAGTAGTACTCTCTCTTTGCAGATAGTGAACGGTAGTTAACGCAGGCCTTTGCCCCCGTTGTAATCCGTCGTGCCTGCTTGTCTCTCCATTTGATTGATTGTTATCCAAGCATTTACTGTTTTAGAATTGGTTCTCTTTGGATCATTCTCTATTTACAAACAAGCACAAAGTCGCAATACTCTGTTTAGTCTTTGCAGATAGTGAAAAATCGTGTAAAAAAATAAAAGTAATCGAGCAAAATCAGTAGACCACTAATTCGATCACTTTTTGACCTCGGTAAAATACAAACATTAGGAACAACCCTTCATGAGAAATACGAAAATAATGAAATGAACTAAGCTCCACACCATGAGGGCTGCAAAACAGCTCGACTCCGCCACCCACACCGCCCAAAATAACGACAAACCCTATGCAAATATTATAAATATACACAACACACCAGCAAAGAAACAGAGTAAAACATTTTATTAAATAACTATTTACATAACTATTTTATACTTTTTATTGCCCGATCCGGCTAGCTCAATCGATCGAGCATGAAACTCATGCACTGATAACAAGCGTTGAGAGTTTGTAGAACGATGGCTTCAGATTTTCCACATACGGTGTAGTGGCGCGAACTGGCAGGGGGCGTTTGGATTCTACCCCTTCCCCAAATAAGATTTTCATACGTGAATGTTCGTTCATGCTTTTTGTCCCTGAGTTGCTTCCATATCACTGCCTTACACAAATGGCATAAGTCCTGGTTGTTGAGTGCCATACTTCAGAGTTCTAAGCAGCTCTTGTAACACTGTTTAAACCTTATTTGCACCTGCTGCAGCTTCACTATTCAAAGTAAGTGGGGTCCATTTGTGGACCTGACTGCATTGGAAAACAATGTGATACGGTGCCTCCCTAAACCGCTTGACGGAGGCCCCCGAGGGGCGGTGAGATGGCGCGGACTGAGAGGGGGCGCTTGGCTCCTGCCCCCTCCCCAAGTCGTGTTGCCCTGGTGAGGCCTGAGATCGCCCCCGGCATAGGCGGCCGGCTCCCGGGGTCCGGCGGAATTTTTTCCCTTTTTTAAAAATCTTCCATTCTGGACCTTGTCCCACAATCCATTTGACCTGAAGACACGCTGTCGTGGGGCGCCCCTTTACCGTTTTAGTTGCCATTCCGCCCGCTTTTGGTACTCTGTGCCTCTTCCGCCATTCAGCTGTTTACCGCCCGCTCTTGCGACTACAATGTCTCGCTCACCATGTAGTTGAGTTGCTCCCGCTCTTAAGATTTAACCAAACTTTTTGGACTGCTGAAAGCGGTTGATTTCCGACCGCTGGTTGGTGGAGACATTTTGACTATATTCTGGACCTGCATTGTCGCGTAATGCGTCATATGACGCGACGCGTTAGCGCACCCGGAAGTGCTCCGGTGCGCAAGGCGCAGCTTCCCAGAAACGATCCAGAGCGCGCCGCGCAGCGCGTAACGTAAGCATAACAGGTCATGTGACTTGTTAATAAAACTTTTCATTGGTTCATTTTACTTTTCTTTTCCTAATTATGTAAGACTAGGTGATGTGACCTAAAAATAACACTTTTCATTGGATTAAAACATTTTTTTTCCCAAACGATGAAAGCCCCACCTTGTTTCTGGATGTTTTAGACTGAAGCTGGCGTCACCATGAGAGCACCACCATCTCGTAGCTCCGTCGTGGCCATTCCGCAAGCAATCATGGCAGCCGCTCCCCACCGGAAGCCTGCGGGAGTCGACGGCCCCCAAGACTTTTGTACAATCTTCAAGGCTGAGGGGACGCTTTCGAGAATGGAACCCAAGCCCTGGCAGACAAGCGTCCGAGTTCCAAGGTGTCCCAGGGCCATTTTACTGGACCAGGCCCAAATCCGAAGAGCCGACCGCCATTTTAGGAGTCCTGTGGAAGCCGCCTATCGCTGCACCGCAAGAGTGGGAGCAACTCAACTACATGGTGAGCGAGACGCTGTAGCCGTAAGAGCGGGCGCTAAACAGCTGAATGGCGGAAAAGGCACAGTGTAGCAAAAGCGGGCGGAATGGCGACTGAAACGATAAAGGGGCGCCCCACTACAGCAGACAAGCCTCCGCCATGTGCTTCAAAACTGCATATGTATCTCGTGATATCAAGGTTGGGCAACCAGTACACAACAAGCAGTTACGAGTCCCATTTACACCGGCGCCATTTTGGGCACGGCCGGGCAGGTCCAGGATCTACTGAAACATAACAAATGAGGCTGACGTCTCTGAAGCAGTTGACGAACAGCAGGACATAGCAAATAAACATGAACTCTCTAAATCTGTTAACTCACTGCAGGACAAAACAAGTGAACCTGAAACCTCTGGAATAATTGTCGCTCAAAAGAACAACACACAAAACTCTGTGGAGCCTGAAGAAAAAAAAACAGAAGGGTACTGTAGTTTCAGACACACTTAACACTAATGACTAAACAAAGATATCGTCTGTTTATGAAGCAGTTATCATCTTGACAGAATTGACAAAGAAGTGTACAGACACCAATGCTATTAAGAAACACAAGGAAATCCTAACGCATCAGCATTCTCGGAAGAGGTTGACACAGATAACATCTTAAGGAACAAAGAAAGACCTGTTCACTCTTGACACCCCAGGTGCTGTGTATATTGCACTATAGTGCTGCATCGAGAAAACGGACAACCCTATTGATGTGGATTTTTCATTATTGATTATTGTAAAGAAATGGCGACTCCCCCCTTTAGCAGATTAGCTAAATGTTTGCGTAATTTAGGCATAAAAGTTATATTATTGTTGTTGTTGTTGTTATCGTTATAGTTCTGGTTAATTTCAAAAAATGGTTAAATATATTTACAGTTTTTGTTGCGTTCGTTATATTTAAATGTTAATAAAGTTTTAAAATCTAACTTTGTTGGAGTGCTATATATGTTTAAAAAATCGGGTGAATGGGGCCTTGAATCGGGTTATTGTCATGTGTGGGCTTTGCAAGTGTACTGCTACAAGATCGGACATTTCAAACTCAAATGCACGTTCTTTTTCTTACCTTTCCGAAGCATGGAGCGCAATAGCAGGCAGAGAAAGGGTGATGCACGTGTTGAACACTGCCTGGCCTGGCAAGTTGCTGGCAGTGCCCCCCCGTCCGCTCCTGAAAGAGGGCACACACACACCGCCGCCCCGAGTACTTCACAAATCTTTAAAAGACCATGCGCTTGTTCATGAGGCTTAAATGGTTTATCACCCCTTCTAGAACCCCTGCATCGACCCTCTGACGTTTCCTGGAAGAATTAGCACGTAACACAATACCAAGCCCTGTCAGCTGAAACCCCCGAGAAATCATGGGGCATATTATCAAGGGGGTTTATTTCCGCTTTTTTGGCTTTAAAAGCCAAAAAAAAAGAGATAAAATTATCTCCCTATTACCAAGCTGTCGCTAACACCAGTTAGTGACAGCTAAAAGGAGATAGCGACCATCTTGGGCCCCGCTTTGCATATCAGTGATATTTATCACCAATGACATGCAAAGTGGGCGTGACAAGATTTTAGCGACTGGAAACAGTCCCTAACCATCGCTATCTCCTATTACCAACTTTTGGAGATATTCACGCTAAGCGCGAATATCTCCAAAACCTAACACCTGCCCTGAGCAGTTTTAGCCATGTTATCCAATGGGAAGTGGATAACATGGCTAAAAGCATTTGCTGGATAATGCATGAATATCGCTGACTTTTCAACGATATTCATGCATTGCGGCCGTTTTTTAACGCATTTGCGATAAACCTTGCTAATAGCAAGGTTTATGTGCGATAAAATTCGCCGAAGTGCGGCGATAATTTTTGTCTCTAAACAAGTTAGAGACAAAAATTACCGCTAGTTGTTGGTAATATGCCCCCGGGTTTTTCCTTGCAGGAATCGGGAAGCGAAAGACTAGCACTGAAATCAGTAGTCTCACGCCTGAATCGGGGGGGTTGGCATGTCTGGATACTCTACAGCTGGGGCCATAAACTACATCCGCAGGGCTAGGTGATAGCCTAGGTCCGGCCTGGACTATCGGACACAGAGGAAGAGGAGTGTCAGAGGGTGCGGTAGTGAATAGGGTGAAAGGGAGGTGTCGGGCGGGCACAGGGTGTGATTCTCAGAGAAGAGCAGCGCAGATGAGGGGAAGTATATGTCCCATGCATGAGAGAGAGAGCGGGGGTGACCAGTGCGTGGGGAAGATGCTTGCGAGGGTGGGGAGCCATGCTGAGGATCGGCGGCGTGCAGAGAGTGGCCCTGGTCAAGGCATCTAAAATGGCTGCCGTGCACGACAAAATTGTGGCATTGGACAAAAACGCAAGATGGCGCAGACAATGTTTATCAATAAGGATTCATTTATAACACAATATTTACTCGCAGTGACAAAATGGTGGTCAACACTTCCTGATTTCCATCGAATCGAACGTTAACAAACGTCACGCAGCAAAAAAAAAAAAAAAAAAGCTCACGCACAGCAGTTTTTAGCCATGTTATCCAATGGAAGGTGGATAACATGGCTAAGAGCATTTGCTGGATAATGCATGAATATCGCTGACTTTTCAGCGATATTCATGCATTGTGGCCGATGTGCGGCGATAATTTTTGTCTCTAAACAATTAAAACGAAGCACAAAATGGCGAATTCCCGTTTCGCTACCAGTTTGCGGCCCAGTTCGCGGACCGTGAACCGCTTCTACCGTGAAAAATCATTTTTTTTTTATTTTCCCCATGCGACCCTTTAATAACCCCAACAACATTCCTCGGGGGTCAAGAGGGGTATACCTTGCCCCCTTTCAATAAATTCCCCCTTCGTTTTTCACCTCTTCTTCTCTCTCGATCCTACCGAGAGATAAGATGGCGGCCGCTCCGGACTGTTTAGAATGTTGACAGACACCGGAGAGCCAATCAGCTTTCTGCGCGCAAAGTTCCGTTTCGCGAAAAGTAAGCGGACCGGATCGCTGCCCAGAGCGCTGTTACAGATATATATCTTGTTTTGAACGTTAATTTCTCAAAAACTACTGGAGCACATATATTGAGACCTAGCAAAGGCACATCGGGCTAACAGTCCCTACAATTTTGCCAAGTTTCGTGCAAATCCATTCAGCCGTTCGAGCTAAAAGTGAGTCCAACCGCCCTATGGAAAAATGAATGGGAAAACGCGTTTTGGGACCCCCCTTTTTTCTCAGCCCCCCCTTGACGAAACCCCCCCAAATTTTCAGGGGCTGCTCAGAAACAAAATGTGCCATTTTCCTGAAACTTTCAGCCGATTCCGTCCTCAAACGCCAAAGTTATTAGACATAGAATTTTCAAAAATCCCATAGGGAATTAATCCTAACTATATATACCTACTGGCGAGACGCCAGTAGGTAATATATATATATATATATATATATATATATATGTATATATATATATGTATTACCTACTGGCGGTCGCCAGTAGGTAGTTATAGTTAGGACCTAGTTTCCATAGGAAATCCTCAACATTCTATTTGGAATAACTTTGGCCCTGGTTGAAGAATCTTAGCGAATTTCTCAAAGAAGATGGCTCGGTCCGCTGCGCTCCTTCCCTAAAAGTTTGGGTGGGATTGGTCAAGTGGGGGCTGAGATAAAAGGGGGGTCCCAAAACGTGTTTTCTCCATGTTATTTTCCATAGGACCTTTAGACTCGGCTACAGGTCGAACGGGTGAATGGATTTATAAGAAATTTGGCAAAACTGTACAGTCCGGCTCGCAGATTACGCTTTTTTTGGAATGGTGTAAATCCGTTCAGTAGTTGCTGAGGAAATTAAAGTTAAAGTCAATTATATATCTATACGCGCGCACACGTGCGCGCACCCAAACGGCTGCGCGCGCGAGCGGAATTTTGCTGCATGACGTCTGTTAACGTTCGATTCGAAGGAAATCAGGAAGTGTTGACCGCCATTTTGTCATTGCGAGTAAATATATTGTTGATTTCAAAGCGTTGGAATATGGAAAGGGGAGAAGGTAGAGATTGTTTTGCTGCATAGGTTTTCTCAGGGTGTGCAGTAAGGCCCTTAAAGGCAAAAATATATATATATATTTTTTTTTAAAGTTGCGTGGTGCGCGCACTCGGTCGCGCACATCTTTTTACAAGAGTGTGAAAATGGAGATAAATCAGAAGTTTGAGTGCTTAGATATAAGGTGGCTCTGAAAAGAGCCATTGTGTTAATTGAGTGTTTTCTGCATTTATAAGTAAGTACCGATGCAGAGCCTGATGTTGCAGAGGAAGATTCTGTTTCCCTCATTCGTGAAATGAACACCGTCTCTCCTATAGACGTCTTGCATGTGGTATCGCAAGTTGTTGTGGTAAATAGAACCCATGCTATAATCTCTGAGGAACGCAGAAACAGATTTATTTACATGTCTCCTTGCTTTCTCAAATTGTGCACAATGGTGATTGGACCAATTCCATTTCTGTCTTTGGCATATATTGGAATATACCAAGGCAGATCGAGGAAAAAGTGTCATCAATTGTCAAAGGGTGTCTTTTAGAAGCATTTCCAGACCTACCCCAGTGATTGTGCCTAGATCGTTCCCACCACAGTGCACAATTATAAGGTCTGGTTCTGGGAGATGCATAAAAGTTTTCACCAATGGAATCAATTGGTGACATTTCAATCCTCTTTTGGAAATCCATGTTATGTGTACATTTGGTAAGCTGAGGTTGCAAATTCGTCTGCTTACTGCATATTTTTCACTCCAGTGAATATAACTGTGTCCTATTAGCCAGACCTTCATTTTCAAGGGATTTGTAGTCGTCCTCCGATCGGTTCTGGAAGTGGAATGGTAGTTAGAAGTTGAAATTCTAAATAAAGAAAAAGGAAGAGGCTGGGTGTGGTTTAAAAAATAAAAATGATTGGTTGATTGTAAGAAGTGGAGATTGAACAGTACGTTGCATGTTACTGTTTATGTTAAACGAAAAGTACTATTGGGTGTGAAAAAAAAAGACATGTAACAGAGCTGTGGATTGGCAGGTGTTTCTGGAGGGAAAACAGTGTTGTTACTTTGCTGTAGAACGTTGAGATATGAACTTTTGACCTGTGCCTTCAGCCAGGTGCAGAATGAGGTGTTACCATGGAAACAGCCAGAGATGGCAGTGGGTGATGGGTGACTTTTATGTGACATTGAAAATATTGTGAGGGAGAACCAACTGAAATGTAATTGCTTACGTTACGCGCTCCGCATTGCTTCCGGGAAGCTGCGCTTCGCGCCTCGCGCACCGGTGCACTTCCGGGTGCGCTAACGCGGCGCGTCATATGACGGATTACGCAAGAACGCGATACGTCGTTGGGGCGCCACCGGAACTGATCGAATTGGTAGTCTACAGTGTTTCTGGATGTTTCAGACTGAAGCTGGCGTCAGCATGAGAGCACCCCGTGGCTACGTCGTGGCCATTCCGCGAGCAATCATGGCAGTCGCTCCCCACCGGAAGTCTGCAGGAGTCGGGGGCCTCGGTGACTCTTGTAGAATCTTCAAGGCTGAGGGGACGCTTTTGGGAATGGGGCTCATGCCCTAGCAGTCAAGCGTCCGAGTTCCAGGGTTGCCCAGAGCCATCCTTGCAGGCCAGGCCCAAGTCTGTGGAGCCGACCGCCATTTCCTGAGCTCCGTGGCAGCCGCCTGTCGCTGTATCGGAAGAGTGGGTGCAATTCAGCCGGATGGCGGGTGAGACGGTGTAAATGTGATGGTTGGACCAGGGCACCGCAGGACGTGTCTTCAGGTCAAACGGATTGTGGGACAAGGTCCAGAATGGAAGAGGCATCAAAATGCAAGAAGTTCCGCCTAACCCCGGGAGCCGGCCGCCTATGTCGGGGGCGATCTCAGGCCATACCAGGGGAACAAGACTTGGGGAGGGGGCAGGAGCCAAGCGCCCCCTCCGAGTCCGCGTTTCTTGGACCCTGAAGTATGGCACTCAACATTCAGAACTTATGACATTTGTGCAAGGCAGGGACATCGAAGCCTCTCAGGGACCAAGTATATCCAGAGTCCTTCCTACAGAAGGTGGTGGGGGTGGCGGCATTAGCAAGGCATCCCCCCACACAACTTGTCGGACCCTGAAGTATGGCTCTCAACATCCAGAACTTATGACATTTGTGCAAGGCAGGGACATCGAAGCCTCTCAGGGACCAAGGATATCCAGAGTCCTTCCTACAGAAGGTGGTGGGGGTGGCGGCATTAGCAAGGCATCCCCCCACACAACTTGTCAGACATGACCTCTGGATGTACTGGGTGTTCAATTTCAGAATTGAAACTACTAAGAAGCAATTAGAAGTGTTGTTTTCATGTTGCAGTAGGTTCCATGTAAATAGTTATTTAATAAAACGTTTTATCCTGTTACTTTGCTGGTGTGTTGTATATATTTATAATATTTGCATAGTGTTTGTCGTTATTTTGGGCGGGGTGGGTGGCGGAGCCGAGCTGTCTTGCAGCCATCATGGCGTCGAGCTCAGTTCCTCTCTCTAGTTTCATGTTTTTTTTAACGATTTATATGTTATAGTTTGCTAGCACGATACAGCGGATAGTCCGCTTTTTATATATATGTCCTTTTTATTAGGGGGGGTCCTCCGGTGGAGTCGGACGATCTACCTCTAATAAACGGTCTGGGTTGAACCAACTACCAACAAACGGGGCAGAGATAGGCATGACGGGTTACAAAGGGGACAAAAGTGTGCACTACCTATCCTTCACTATCTGCAAAAACTAAATAGAGTATTGCGACTTTATGCTTATTTGTGAACAGAGAATGACCCAAAGAGAACCAATTTCGAACAATCATAGGCTATTGGCAGTGGGCAGAGAGGCCATGACACAGAAAATGGCTGTTACTTACGTGCATGATGGGGCCTAAAAGGGACTAGATGGTGTGGCCACTGTTTCACGACTTTCACTTTACTTTTAACAATGGCTGTGGTGAACATAAATGAACGCCGCTTATGTATACCTAATTTTAGTCATTTTCCACAAAAAAGCTTTTGATATTTGCTATTAAAAAACCAAAGAAAATCACTGAAAAAACCATAGGTTATAGACCATATATAGTTAAATATCTGAAGTCCATCTCTGCACTCCATGGAGATACAGGTCGTCTATCAGAAGATGTGCTGGCCACCTCTAATGGTAATAGCGTGGCCAGGGCTCTTGTCGTTGCCTCTGCAAATTGCAGAGGGTGCACTTGTTTGACATGCCGCACCATGGTATGTATGGAAAAGAAATATTTTTTTGCTGGATTTCTTCTTGAGAGAACCAAGTCACATATCGTGCAGATTACTTTTGGTGCATTCTCTTTCTTTTGATCTTCAGGATAAGTGAAAAATTGCCAGATGAAAGATTTATTTTTTCTTATTAAAGGTAGTCGATCATTTTGGTCAGATTCGGAAGATGAATGAGATACGGTAGCCATTTCACCAAAGTCATCCGAAAGATGTAGGACGTTGTTGTCTCTTGAGAGTAGAAAAGATAGTGAGGGAAGTGGGTGGAGTGCTGCGTGTAAATTCCAGAATTGAAACTATTAAGAACCAATTGAAAGTGTTGTTTTCATGTTGCAGTAGGCTGCCATGTAAATAGTTATTTAATAAAACGTTTTACCCTGTTACTTTGCTGGTGTGTTGTGTATCTTTATAATATTTGTCGTTATTTTGGGTGGGGTGGGCGGCGGAGCCGAGCTGTCTTGCAGCCATCATGGCGTCGAGCTCGGTTTCTCTCACTAGTTTCATATTTCTCATGAGGGGTTGTTCCTAATTTTTCTATTTTAGCGAGGTCAAAAAAAGATCTCATCAGTGGCCTACTGATTTTGCTCGATTCCTTTTGTTTTTTCTAACGATTTATATGTTATAGTTTGCTAGCACGATACAGCGGCTAGTCCGCATTTTATATATATGTCCTTTTTATTAGGGGTGTCTTCCGGTGGAGTCGGACGATCTACCTCTAATAAACGGTCCGGGTTGAACCAACTACCATCATGATTTTGTATATCTTCTGAGCTGGATTTAAGCACACAATTGTTAAAGTATGAAACGTTTTATATTTCTAAAAAAAATACCAAGGTGTGTACATCCGGTAATGCACGAAAGTTTAAAAAGACATTCGGCTCCATTTACTGAAAAGTTTCATAAGAATAAAAAAAAAGTCTAGGTACAGTCTCTTTGATGTACTATAAGTTCTTTGAGGGGTGTATGAAGAAATTCAATAAGTTCAAATCGCAAGGTTTTTACGAAATATATAGGCCTGTGCGCGCACTCGGTCGCGCACGAAAGCCTGGAAATGCGATATCCATTTTATTGACAACTGTTGCCGAGAGTGCGCACACCGGGTCGCGCACGAAAGTTTAGTAAGGCTATTTTTATTTACAGACAAATTTTAATGTGTTTAAAAAAAGGCAAGGTACAGACTTTCGAATTCTGTATTGCTTTACAAGGAGTCTCTATGCAACTTGAACAGTGAAGAAAACGGCTTGTTTTCGAAAAAAATATTGCCAGAACTTTATTGCCAAAAGTATAGGTTGCATACACGACATTTTTCTGAATTAGCATTTTAAAAACCAATTAAATTCACAGAAAAATCCATAGGTTTTACACACGTTATAGTTAGGAAGTAGCATTTAAAAAACCTATGAAATTCACTGAAAAAACCATAGGTTTGACACCAGTTATAGTTAGCTGGAAAACCAATGAAATTCCACGTTATAGTTAGTTGGACTCACTATAACTTGCGCGTGCAATGCACTGCTGATGACGTCACATATTACATCACTCATGACATGGTCAGTGACATCACTGATGACACCATCCTTGTGACATAGTGACAGACCTCCTTTCACTGTAATGTAACCCTTGAAACACATATTCAAAAATAGAAACTGAAATTTAAAAAAAAATGCAGATACCCATATCAGTTACAACAAGTAATTCAGTAATTCCACCATCTATATACACATCCACTCATACATATACTCACTCATCATATGAAATGATACACCTATACATCCTGTTACACACCGACAATCATCGAAAATTTACTCACAGACATACTCACACGTGCAAATAAACTATTGAACATCCATTTATTTGAATATAGAGTTATACACACACTTCCACCTTACTTCTATTGAAAATTACACATATTTATTCTCTTAAACAATCACTTATAGAAACACATACTTATTTAAACAGGAACTCTTTCAATCTCTTACTCTCACATATACTCACTTATATACATCAATATTCACATATACTAGATTAAAACATATGTCGTTACTGATAAAGACACTAGTGAGACAGTCATTCACTCACTAACAAACACATATACACACTCATCCACCCATACAGTCCTGCACATATGCTGTCTTCAAAACACATACAAACAGAGAGTCAGTCACTCATGCATCTATGTGCTAAGTAATACCCCCACCAAACCATATAGACACTCATACTGATACTAAGAGAAACATCTAATAACCCATATACATACGCATGTAGCTACTTACCAACACATGTAGCCACTTATACACAAAGTGAAACACTAATATATATATTTAAATATTTAAACATTACTCACTAATATTTATTTTTCAGAAAGACACATATTCACTGGATGGTGTCATCAGTGATGTCATGAGTGATGTCACTGACCATGTCATGAGTGATGTAATATGTGACGTCATCAGCAGTGCATTGCACGCGCAAGTTATAGTGAGTCCAACTAACTATAACGTGGAATTTCATTGGTTTTATGTCAGTAAAATTTCCAGCTAACTATAACTGGTGTCAAACCTATGGTTTTTTCAGTGAATTTCATAGGTTTTTTAAATGCTACTTCCTAACTATAACGTGTGTAAAACCTATGTTTTTTTCTGTGAATATATATATATATATATATATATATATATATATTACCTACTGGCGGTCGCCAGTAGGTATATATAGTTAGGATTTTTTTCCTATGGGATTTTTGAAAATTTCTATGTCTAATAATTTTGGCGTTTGTGGACGGAATTGGCTGAAAATTTCAGGAAAATGGTACATTATGTTTCCGAGCAGCCCCTAAATATTTGGGGGGGTTTCGTCAAGGGGGGGCCGAGAAAAAAGGGGGGTCCCAAAACACGTTTTTAACATTGAGTTTTCCATAGGGCGGTTGGCCTCACTTTTAGCTCGAACGGCTGAATGGATTTGCACGAAACTTGGCAAAATCGAGGGACTGTTAGCCCGATGTGCCTTTGCTAGGTCTCAATATATGTGCTCCAGTGGAATTTGAGAAATTAACGTTTTAAAAAACAGATATATCTGTGACAGCGTCCCGGGTAGCGCTCCGGTTCGCGTACTTTTCGCGTAACGGAACTTTGCGAAGCGAAGCTGATTGGCTCTCTGGTGTCTGTCAACATTCTAAACAGTCCGGAGCGGCCGCCATCTTGTCTCTCGGTAGGATCGAGAGACAAGAGGAGGAGAAAAACAAAGGGGGAATTTAATGAAAGGGGGCAAGGTAGACCCCTCTTGACCCCCTAGGAATGATGTTGGGGTTATTAAAGGGTCCCGCGGGGCAAATAAAAAAAATTTGATTTTTCGCGGTAGAAGCGCTTCCCGATACGCGAACCGGGTCGCAAACCTGTAGCGTAACGGGAATTCGCCAATTTGTGTTTTGTTTTAATTAAATCACAAGATGGAGGGAAAACAATGTGGGAAATGGGTATAAGGGGGCACGGGAGACGTATCCTGACCCCATATGTTTTCTGAGGGTGGCTGAGGATGCTCATATATGTTGATACATGTCTTCCAGCGGCTGCGCGTGAGCGGAATTTTTTTTTGCTGCGTGACGTCTGTTAACGTTCGATTCGAAGGAAATCAGGAAGTGTTGACCGCCATTTTGTCACTGCGAGTAAATATATTGTTCATTTCAAAGCGTTGGAACATGGAAAAGGGAGAAGGTAGAGATTGTCTTCCTGCGTAGTTTTTCTCAGGGTGTGCAGTAAGGCCCCGGTTGTGCTTATACTCACGGTGGGGTCTTTGAACACTTTAGCAAATGATGATCTAAGCTGAGGCAGAGGAGGGTGTCAGTCGGGGGGGGAGCAATGGTGCAGTTTTCACTTTCATGTCTAAGTGTTAAAATCTGGTTTGCGATGTCAACATAATCGGCGCCACCTTGTCCCCACTCAGGCACGTACGCTCTAGCAAGCAGCAGCCATTTTGAAAGTGCTATGGCCCCTCTGCCCCTCGCCGGTCCCCAGCGCGTCTCCCTGGTGCTACGAACACCCCCCCTCTCTGACCTCCCCCGTTCTCTCTGTGGAAAATTAATCCGTATTGATAAACATTGTCTGCGCCATCTTGCTTTTTTTTCCAATGCCACACTTTTGTCGTGCACGGCAGCCATTTTGAATGCCTTGACCAGACCCACTCTCTGCACGCCGCCGATCCTCAGCACAGCTCCCTACCCCCGCAAGCATCTCCCCCACGCACTGGTCACCCCCGCTCTCTCTCTCTTGCATGGGCCATAAACCTCCCCCCATCTGCGCTGCTCTTCCCTGAGAAGCACACCCCGTGCCCGCCCGACACCTCCCTTTCACCCTATTCACTACCGCACCCTCTGACACTCCTCTTCCTCTGTGTCCGATTGTCCAGGCCGGTCCCAGGCTATTACGTAGCCCTGCAGAAGTAGTTTATGGCCCCATCTGTAAAGATTCACCTCTCTTCAAAGGAGTTACAGTAGATCAAGGCCCCCACCCCATGAGATCCGTCACACCACACGCATTCGGGGAATCGGCGGAATGTCCTGCTGTTCCTACTATCTGATAATGATCCTGTATTGTGATTGGGGAGGGGATTCTCACTGTAAGGGTGTGTGGGACCGAGCCTGAAGCGGAAGATTCCAGGGATGCCTTTCTGTACATCAAAGTCTTCACAAGAATGTGTCACATTACAAATATATAGCACTCCAACAAAGTAGTAGGATTATAACACTTTAATAACTTATAAATATATACAACGCTCCAACAAAGTAAACACGTTCAAAAAAAACATTTTAAACAACTATTTACATGGCAGCCTGCTGCAACATCCATCTCAAAGCATTCACCGTCCGTTTGACACTGTCCTTGCTCCTCCCTCCCCGGAGTAGCAACAATCGGCTGCTTTGGCCTGTCTTTTAGTCGGCTTTGGGTTATAAAAAGCCTACAAAATCCGTCGGCCGGTGAGGCGGCGTCAGTAGCGGACCGTTGTGCGAATAGGCCGAAGGAAGCACAACACGCCGAGATCCGGACGGCACCGAGGTGGTGTCCAACAAGTTGCCGCACTGGTCTGGCCATCCTACAATGCTGCGCCGAAAAACGGCGTGGGGCGCCCCGGGGGGGGGGGGGGGAGGCGGCGTGAATGGGCCTCCCCCGCCTCCCCAGGTGGAGGCTCCTCAGCTGCAGTGGGGCGCCCCTTGGCGTTTCAGTCGCCATCCAGTTGAGTTGCGCCCGCTCTTGTGGCACAGTGCCTCACCCGCCATCCAGCTGAATTGCGCCCGCTCTTGCGGCTACAGCGTCTTGCCCACCATCCAGTTGAATTGCGCCCACTCTTGCGGGCAGCGATAGGCGGCTGCCACAGGACTCTCAAAATGGCGGCCGGCTCTTCGGATTTGGGCCTGGTCCACTAAAATGGCCCTGGGACACCTTGGAACTCTGACGTTTGCCTGATAGGGCATGGGCCCTATTCCCGAAAGCGTCCCCTCAGCCTTGAAGATTCTACAAAAGTCACCGGGCCCCCGACTCCCGCAGGCTTCCGATGGGGAGCGGCTGCCATGATTGCTTGCGGAATGGTCATGACGGAGCCACGAGATGGTGGTGTTCTCATGCTGACGCCAGCTTCAGTCTGAAACATCCAGAAACACTGTAGACTACCAATTCGATCAGTTCCGGTGGAGCCCGAACGTGACCCGGTAGGGAAGAACTTGCCCTCCCCTCTTTTGACTGATGGTTCTTGTTAGCTATCTCTTCTGTTGTCATTTAATGGAACCTTTTTTGACTGCCGAAAGGTGTTCTGGTCCGACCGATGGTTGGTGGAGACATTTTGACTATATCCTGGACCTGCCCGGCCTCGCCCAAAATGGCGCCGGTATAAATGGGACTCGTAACTCCTTGTTGTGTACTGGTTGCCCAGCCTTGATATCACGAGATACGTATGCAGTTTAGAAGCACATGGCGGGCGGGAACGAGTACTGATTGAACATTTGGACATCCCTATTGATATTAAGTTCTGATGTGTTATTGATTACTGTACTATTGAAAGTTCAAATTAATGTCACCCATGGTACTTGCCCGCAAATGTATATCTAGATAATTTTATTGTAACTGGCCCTGTTGTACTTTAATTATAAAATGTACGTCCACAGATTCTGCAACTGTTAGACACCTTAGTTCTTGCAACCTAATGGCCCGCCCGTTACGTTCTTGTACACTGTAAATGTCCCTTCATCATATACCATTACAGTTTGCTCCGTGGCCGGCCCACGTGGTTATAGGCCCGTATTTGTATACTGACATTTTCACAATAAAGGTTTTTAAAACAAAACATGGTAGTAGTACCTAGATTGGTAAAGTTTTGAATAATAGCCACTGTTTTCGAATCAGTAAAAGGCAAGTGAAATAAAGCAGCCCGATTACATGGCGGTTAAAAGGTATAAAACGCAGGTAAGCAGTAAAGATAAATGGTCAAGGGCTGTTGTGTTTTCCACTCCTGCAACATAAAGTGATCGATAAGAATCCGATATTCAGGCCTATCAGCGACTAAGACAGCAGGCCGAGCCTCTTTTGCTCAACGGCTCCCTCATGGGACGAAGAAACGCCCTTTTTCTCGAAATAGGAATATTTTACTTGCAGGACAGTTGTAAATTTCCCAAGAAAATACATTAGCCTGGAACATTGTTAGTGATAAACTGTAAATGCATCTGGGTCCTTTGCTTTACAAGTCAGAGTGAGAAAAAAAAGGTGGGGCTTTCATCATTTTGGAAAAAAAAAATGTTCTAAACCAATGAAAAGTGTTATTTTTAGGTCATATGACCACGCCTTCCATCATTAGGAAACCAAAAGTAAAATGAACCAATGAAAAGTTTTATTAACAAGTCACTTGACATGTTATGCTTACGTTACGCGCTCCGCGCTGCGCTTCCGGGAAGCTGCGCTTCGCGCCTCGCGCACCGGAGCACTTCCGGGTGCGCTAACGCGGCGCGTCATATGTTATTTGTTATTTTTTATTTTATTTTATATAGCGCGCAGATGCCGCAGCCAAGAGGCGTCCCGGCGCTTTAGGAGATGGTGAAACACAACACAGCAGAAATAACCAGATAGGAAAGGGACTAAACTGTGGAAAATAAGAAGGTTTTTAATGCCTTCCTAAAAGGGAGCAGGTCAGGGATGGAACGGAGAGGGGCAGACAAAGAGTTCCAGAGAGCTGCCGCCAGCACTGAAAAAGAACGTCCACCCATTCTAGCTTTTTTAAAGCGTGGCACGATGGCAAGATTTAACCCTGAGGATCGAAGGGCTCTGGAGGGGACATAGTGAAGGATTGTCTGCGAGAGGATAGGAGGGGAGGCTGACTTAAGAATTTTAAAAGTTAAGCAGAGAGCTTTAAACTTAATTCTTTGCCCTACAGATAACCAGTGGAGATCTTGGATAGTTCAACGAGCAGAGACGAACTTCGGAAGGCCGACCAGCATCCTGGCCGCCGCATTTTGAACCCTCTGAAGGCGAACAAGTTTTGCCTGATTCACGCCCCAAAACAGAGAGCTGGCATAGTCCAATCTGGTAAACCAGAGCTTGGACTATGATCTGTCTGGTGTCCGCATCAAAAAACTTGAAGATAGGTCGAAGGAACTGTAGGGCACCAAAACATGTGCCAGCTACACGCTTAGTGTGGGAGGTGAAAGAGAGTTTGTCGTCGAGCCACACCCCGAGATTTCTAACTTCAGCTACGGGAGTGGGAACAGGGCCAAATTCGGATGGCCACCATTGATCTCCCCAAAGCCCGCTTTCCCTACCAAAAATGATAACCTCGGTCTTAGAGGCAATAAGTTGGAGTCGATTATTCGCCATCCAGCCTGCCACAGCTTTAAGAGCTGACTGAAAGGTAGGGGCATCCATGTTGGAATCACCATTAAGTGCCACCGCCAGCTGCGTGTCATCGGCGTATGACACCATGGTGAGACCATAACTATGGGCTACCTCCGCCAACGGCTGAACATACAAATTAAATAAGGTAGGGCTAAGGGCCGATCCCTACGGAACACCCTGAGGAATGGGGCGAGGAGCAGAGACATAGGGTGGTGTAGATACTTTGAAGGTTCGATCCGTGAGAAAGGATCGGAACCACTCAAGTGCTACCTCTCCAACTCCTGCCTCCACCAGACGATGTAAAAGGATCTGGTGGGAAACCGTGTCGAAGGCGGCACTAAGATCCAATAGGATCAGTGCCGCCGTCTGACCCTGGTCCAGCATCTTCCTGATGTGCTCCACCACAACCAAGAGAGCAGTCTCGGTACTATGGCCCGCGCGGAACCCATTCTGGGAGTTGTCCAGTATATTAGCTTCCTGCAGATGAGATGATAGAATGTGATTAGCATGCGCTTCTGCTAATTTAGCTAGCCAAGGGAGGAGGGAAATAGGCCGATAGTGTTCTGATTTAGTAGGGTTAAGGGCAGGCTTTTTAAGAATAGGAATGATAGTAGCCTGCTTCCATGCAATGGGAACACTGCCGGTGGTAAATGACAGATCAATAAGACGGTGCATGGCAGGGTAGCAGCATCCGGCGAGTTCCCGGAATTGAGTGGGTCTCATGGGGTCATCCGGAGAACCGGATTTGACTTTTGTCGTCAGGGCTTTGAACTCCTCCAGAGTAGGACTGGGGATAATTAGCAGTGGTTTAGAGACCATTGGTGCAATAATATTCTCCCTGATGGAGGGCGGAGAGAACGACCTGTAGATGGCCTCCATCTTTTCAACAAAAAACAAGGCCAAATCCTCACAGTGTGCCAAGGAGGCTTCAAGTGTAGTAGTATCAGTCTTTTTACTTGTGAGGTCCTTGCATATCCTGAAGATAACCTTGGTAGGATTCATACTATTCTTTATCTCCTGAGAGTAGAAGGCAGCCCTAGCTAAGCATATGGCCCGATGGTACACTCTGGTGCAGGCCCTATAGGCCGACTTGAGGTCAGCATCATAAGTTTTGCGCCATGCACGTTCCGCTTTTTTACAGGAAGATTTAAGTTTTTTAAGAGATTTGTCGTACCAAGGACTAGAGGGACTTGATCTAGTCTTACTCCACCTGGCCGGTATAAGAATATCTAGTGAGTGATTTAACCACTCACAAAAGCTAACATAGCCAAGGGAGAGTTCAATAGGGGGTTGAGGATGGTGTTTCATCAAAAGCTGGTGAAAGTGCTCTAAATTCAAGTTTCTCCAGGGGCGTTTGAGAGTGTCAGGGGTGTTGTTTCTAGGGGGAGGAATAGAAGTAGTGATGTGAGTTTCAATCAAATGGTGATCGGTCCAGGCCATAGGCCTAGGTTGGAGCACTGAAATATTGATGGCAAGATTCGTCAAGAAGGTATCTAACAAGTGTCCGCCTATATGAGTCGGTAGTTGTACCAGTTGGATTAATTGAAATGCTTCAAGATCAGCTAACAAGCTATGGACCGAATTGGAAAGTGGGGCATCCATATGCAAATTAAGGTCGCCAATAATCGTGAAATTAGCAGTTTTCATGACTAGAGAAGAGACCACCTCCGGGAGGCTATGACGGAAGGCGCCCTCGGGACCGGGAGGCCTATAAATTAGAAGTCCCGAAAAGGTAAAGTGGGGATTCACTGTGATGTTAAAATGCGCGCTCTCACACCCTGCTATGATGGTAGGTTTCACGACGCAAGGATAGCAGGTTTTTACCGCCACTGCGATGCCTCCGCCTCTAGCATTACGGTGGAGAGAGTGCATGGTGTATCCGGCAGGGAGGGCTAGATTCATGACAGCCATAGATTGGTCATGCAGCCAGGTTTCGGTGAAAAAGAAGATATCCGGATTGTCATCTGTGATCAAAGAGAATACTTCTTGAAAGTGACAAGCCAGTGATCTGACATTCAGATGAAAAATTTTAAGGGTAGATCGAGTAGCTACGCCGAAAACAGAGTCTGGCTTGTAGACATAGGGAGGTCTATGTTGAAGACTCAAAATAGGCAGCGGCTTAGGGAGTTTAAAAGAACAAGTGGGACACTGAAAGGGCCCACTAAGAGGATCCAGGGCGCCATGATGGCAATCTCTTACCTCGTAACGCAGTAGACGCAGGTTCCCAGCAGATATCATCCTGAGGGGGCCAGATTCCCCTGCCCTAGCCCTGCCTTAGCGCTGACGGGCGCAGACGGGCAGGACTCTGCCGAGACTCAGGCGTAGCGAGGGCGCGACCGTTGCGCTCCAGGTGAGCATTAATTAGGCGAGTGGCGGTGAGAAGCGCTAGCGCGCTAACCCCCAAACAAAGGAAGGGAACAGCCTTCCCAAGATGGCGTCGTCACGTGACCCAGGAGCCCCGGAGCCCGGACCCGCAAAGTAGCGGTGCTTGAATTTGTATTATTTGCGGTAAGGGCCGGGGGGGGTCGCAGCAGCACAATAAAATCAGGGGGAATGAAAACAAATAAACTCAAATACAAAATAGGGTAATGTTAAAAGCAAAGGCGCGAGCCACAGCACAGCGCTAATCCAGGAAATCTCTACAAACACGGTGGTCACCTTCTCCAGGCTGGCCCCGAGTCAAGGCTCACCTTAAGTAGGCGAGTGGCGGTAAGAAGCGCTAGCGCGCTAACCCCCAAACAAAGGAAGGGAACAGCCTTCCCAAGATGGCGGGCGCATTACGCGACAATGCAGGTCCAGAATATAGTCAAAATGTCTCCACCAACCAGCGGTCGGAACAGAACCCCTTTCAGCAGTCCAAAAAGTTCTGTTAAATGACAACAGAAGGTACAGGCAACAAGAACCATCAGTCAAAGAGGGGAGGGCTAGTTCTTCTCTACCGGGTCACGTTGGGGCTCCACCAGAACTGATCAAATTGGTAGTCTATAGTGTTTCTGGATGTTTCAGACTGAAGCTGGCATCAGCATGAGAACACCACCATCTCGTGGCTCCGTCGTGGCCATTCCGCGAGCAATCATGGCAGTCGCTCCCCACCGGATGTCTGCGGGAGTCGGGGGCCCCGGTGACTCTTGTAGAATCTTCAAGGCTGAGGGGACGCTTTTTGGGAATGGGGCCCATGCCTTAGCAGTCAAGCGTCCGAGTTCCAGGGTTGCCCTCAGCCATCTTTGCAGGCCAGGCCCAAGTCTGTGGAGCAGACCGCCATTTTGTGAGCTCCGTGGCAGCCGCCTGTCGCTGTACCGCAAGATTGGGTGCAATTCCGTTGGATGGCGAGTGAGATGCTGTAATAGCAAGAGCAGGGGCAATTCAGCTGGCCGAGCGAGGCACTGTGTCACAAGAGCGGGCGCAAGTCAGCTGGTCAAGTGAAGCGCTGGGGTGTAGCTGAGAAACCTCCACCTGGGGAGGTGGGGGAGGCTCGTTCGCGCCGCCTCTCCCTTCTAGTGCACCCCACGCCGTCTCCTGGTGCAGGTATATGTGATGGTCGGATCAGGGCACCGCAGGACGTGTCTTCAGGTCAAACGGATTGTGGGACAAGGTGTGGAGCAGGCGCAATTCAGCTGGCCGAGCGAGGCACTGTGCCGCAAGAGCGGGTGCAAGTCAGCTGGCCGGGTAAAGCGCTGGGGTGTAGCTGAGAAACCTCCACCTGGGGAGGTGGTGGAGGCTCGTTCGCGCCACCTCTCCCTTCTAGTGCACCCCACGCCGTCTCCTGGCGCAGGTATATGTGATGGTCGGACTAGGGCACCGGAGGACGTGTCTTCAGGTCAAACGGATTGTGGGACAAGGTCCAGAATGGAAGAGTCACCAAAAGGCAAAAAGTTCCGCCTGACCCCGGGAGCCGGCCGCCTATGTCGGGGGCGATCTCAGGCCACACTAGGGCAACAAGACTTGGGGAGGGGGCAGGAGCCAAGCGCCCCCTCCGAGTCCGCGCCACCACACCGCCCCTCGGGGGCCTCCGTCAAGCGGTTCAGGGAGGCACCGCATCACATTGCTTTCCAATGCAGTCAGGTCATCAAACAGCCCCCACTTACTTTGAGAATAGTGAAGCTGCAGCAGGTGCAAATGAGCTTCAGACAGTGTTACAAGCGCTGCTCGGAACACTCAACTATGGCACCCAACATCCAGGACTTATGCCATTTGTGCAAGGCAGTGACATCGAAGCATCTCAGGGACCAAGCAACATACCACATCCAGAGTCCTTCCTACAGCCTCTGCCTTCCTTCTTACCTAGTTATGGTTCTTTCAGTCCCACTCCAGGCTTTTAGTCTGTGGATGGAAAACCATGAACCTACACTCACCTATGAAAATCTTACTATTGATGTTTGACTGAGGCCAAGGAGATCAGAGTGCATGTCTGTGTAAGGTGATGAACCTCTGGGGAGATGATGTTACGTTTAAACGTAGCCCCTGAGTGCTTAGTTCGCTTCTGTTCTCTGTCACTGTTGTTGATTTTGAGCCCCAAATACAAAGGCTTGTTGTTGCTTGTGAATCCACAAGTGTATATTTGCCCATACTGATCCATCTCGTAGGCCACAGAGTAGTCGGGGAGAAATCCCGGGAATGGCGGCATGCACTTGGATCGATGTTGCAGCAGGCTGCCATGTAAATAGTTCTTTAATAAAACGTTTTACCCTGTTACTTTGCTGGTGTGTTGTATATATTTATAATATTTGCATAGGGTTTGTCGTTATTTTGGGCGGGGTGGGCGGCGGAGCCGAGCTGTCTTGCAGCCATCATGGTGTCGAGCTGAGTTCCTCTCACTAGTTTCGTATTTCTCATGAGGGGTTGTTCCTAATGTTTCTATTTTAGAGAGGTCAAAAAGAGATCCCATTAGTGGCCTACTGATTTTGCTTGATTCCTTTTGTTTTTTTAACGATTTTTCACTATCTGCAAAGACTAAACAGAGTATTGCGACTCTGTGCTTGTTTGTAAATAGAGAATGAACCAAAGAGAACCAATTCTAAAACAGTAAATGCTTGGATAACAATCAATCAAATGGAGAGGGAAGCAGGCACGACGCATTACAACGGGGGCAAAGGCCTGTGTTCCCTACCCTTCACTATCTGCAAAGAGAGAATACTCCTAAAAGAAAAGAGGGAGGGGGGCAGCGTTCAAAGGACATCAGCGTGCATAAACACGAAAATGTTTTTACCTACCACGTACTTCACATTTTAAAGCTTTTGATATTTGCTATTAAAAAAACATTGAAATTCACTGAACAAACCATAGGTTATAGACCATATATAGTTAGGAATTAGCATTTACAAAACCTTGAAAATTCACTGAAAAAACCATGGGTTACTGACCAAATATAGTTAGGAATTAGCATTTACAAAACCTTATTTTACTCACACAAAACCATTGAAATTTCATATATAGTTAGTTGCACTAACTATATATCACGCACCCGCAATCCACTGCTGATGATGTCACATATTACATCATTCATGACATGGTCAGTGACATCACTGATGACATCACTGATGACATCTCAAATGACATCACTGATGACATCACTGATGACATCTCAAATGACATCTCTGATGACATCTCAAATGACATCACTGATGACATCACTGATGACATAACAAATGACATCACTGATGACATCTCATTTGATATCAATGGTCAAATCACTGATGATATCATTCATGTGACAATACAATGCATCTCCTCACACTTTAATATAACCTCTGTTACATCCAGTGTAAAATACAGAATATAATTTTTTTAACCATTGACACACCAATACTAGTTACTACATACGCACTCACTGATTTCTATGTCTACACACACATTCACTCATTCACCCATACAATCATTCATACATACAATCACTCATCTTTACAACACTATCATATGCACTCATACACCTATACAGACACTCACACTCTGCCACTCATCCATGGAGTTACTCACACACCTAGTCAGTCCTGGAAAGAATCAATCACACTTCCATTTTCTAATCAATACAGTTAAACATAGAGTACCTTACATTTTCAAACATATACTAACACATACTTACACTCTTATGCAATCATTGATACAAGAACACATTGATTTGCACAGAGTCACACATCTCCCAGCCAGCCACACACACACTCAGTCTCCCATACAAATACTTGGACAATCAATCAATAACCCATATAGTTACTCATATAGCTACTGATCAACACATGCAGCAGTTTACAGAACAACAGACATAATGATGCACAAATTAAGACAGTTTAGTCACTAACCCATGCACTCAGTGAGACACATTTAATCACTCACTCACTTATACAATCAGTCATGCACCTACTAAATCCTTCATCCAGACACATATACATCCACTCATTCTTCAATATGTAAGACATATTTTAACTTTACAGAAACAGACAGTCACTGGATGTTGTCATCAGTGATGTCATCAGTGATGTCATTTGAGATGTCATCAGTGATGTCATCAGTGATGTCACTGACCATGTCATGAATGATGTAATATGTGACATCATCAGCAGTGGATTGCGGGTGCGCGATATATAGTTAGTGCAACTAACTATATATGAAATTTCAATGGTTTTGTGTGAGTAAAATAAGGTTTTGTAAATGCTAATTCCTAACTATATATGGTCTATAACCCATGGTTTTTTCAGTGAATATATATATATATTACCTACTGGCGGTCACCAGTAGGTAGTTATAGTTAGGATTTTTTTCAATGTTAAATCTCAAAATTCTATTTGGAATAACTTTGGCTTCGGTTGACAAATCTGCCTAAAAATTTCCTCAAAATTGCCTCGCGGCGCCCCGGTCCTACCCTGAAAGATTGGGGGGGGTTCGTCAAGCGGGGTCCGAGATAAAAGGGGGTCCCAAAACGCGTTTTCCCCATGTTAATTTCCATAGGGCGGTCGATTTCACTTTTAGCTCGAACGGCTGAATGGATTTACACCAAATTTGGCAAAATTGTAGGGACTAGTAGCCCGATGTGCCTTTGCTATGTCTCAAGATATGTGCTCCAGTGGATTTTGAGTAATTTAGGTTAAAAAAAATATATATATCTATAGGCGCGCCCCGGTACGCGCACTGGGGAGCGCACCGGGCGCGCCACGCGACTTGCGCGCAGAAAGCTGATTGGCTCTTGGGTGTCTGTAAACATTCTAAACAGTCTGGAGCGGCCACCATCTTGTGTCTCGGTAAAATCGAGACACAAGAGGTGGCAAAAACAAAGGGGGGAATTGACCATAAGGGGGCAGGGTAGACCCCCTAGGTTTAATGTGGGGGCTAAAATAGGGTCCCGCGGGGCATTTTAAAAAAATATTTTTTTTCGATTTGCGCGGGTGGAGCGCCCGGTACGCGCACCAGGAAGCGCACCGGGGAGCGAAGTAAGGGGAAAATCCAGGACCATATTTATGAAGGCCTTGCGCCGCCAGTTTTGCGCCGCCTGTGCGTCACTTTTTGTGACGCACCAGCAGTGTAAAAAAATGCGCATTGTTACACTATATTTAAAAAATGACGCATCTAGGTAGATGGGTCACTTTTTTAAACACTGCGCCACATTATACTTGCGTCAGGAATAATGTATGCAGAGGGGGCGCTCCCCCGCAAAAAGCTTGGTAATAGCGACGCAGTGAAATCTATGAGATTTCACTGCGTCATTTTTAGGATGCTGTTGCGTCAAAATCTTGCACCTGCCTCACAGCAGGTGTAAGACTGACGCAAGACCATTCACAAGGTGCTTTCCCCATGTGAAAGGACGCATTACTGGAGTTGCGTCACTTTTGTGACGCACTCCAGCAATGTGTCACTTTTGTGTTTACAGATACGTCAGAAATACTGACGTATCTGTAACTCCTTGTGACATGATTTGTCATACATTAAATATGACACATCTGGAATGTCGTAAGGAGTGCGCACAGAAAAGTGACGCATCACATCAGCGGTGTAAAAAAATGCGCCTCGTTACGCTATATTTAAAAAGTGACGCATCTAGGTAGATGGGTCACTTTTTAAAACCCTGCGCCACATTAAACCTGCGTCAGGTATAATGTATGCAGAGGGGGCGTTCCCCCGCAAAAAGCTTGGTAATAGCGACGCAGTAAAATCTATGAGATTTCACTGCGTCACTTATAGGATGCTGTTGCGTCAAAATCTTGCGCCTGCCTCACAGTAGGTGTAAGACTGATGCAAGACCTTTCACATGGTGCTTTCCCCCTGTGAAAGGACGCATTACTGGAGTTGCGTCACTTTAGTGACGCACTCCAGTAATGCATCACTTTTGTGTTTACAGATACGTCAGAAATACTGACGTATCTGTAACTCCTTGCGACATGATTCGTCATACATTAAATATGACACATCTGGAATGTCGTAAGGAGTGCGCACAGAAAAGTGACGCATCGCACCAGCGGTGTAAAAAAATGCGCCTTGTTGCGCTATATTTAAAAAGTGACGCATCTAGGTAGATGGGTCACTTTTTAAAACTGTGCGCCACATTATACCTGCGTCAGGTATAATGTATGCAGAGGGGGCGTTCCCCCGCAAAAAGCTTCGTAATAGCGACGCAGTGAAATCTATGAGATTTCGCTGCGTCACTTTTAGGATGCTGTTGCGTCAAAATCTTGCGCCTGCCTCACAGCAGGTGTAAGACTGACGCAAGACCTTTCACATGGTGCTTTCCCCATGTGAAAGGACGCATTACTGGAGTTGCGTCACTTTTGTGACGCACTCCAGCAATGCGTCACTTTTGTGTTTACAGATACGTCAGAAATACTGACATATCTGTAACTCCTTGCGACATGATTCGTCATACATTAAATATAACACATCTGGAATGTCGTAAGGAGTGCGCACAGAAAAGTGATGCATCGCACCAGCGGTGTAAAAAATCCGCCTCGTTGCGCAATATTTAAAAAGTGACGCATCTAGGTAGATGGGTCACTTTTTAAAACCCTGCGCCACATTATACCTGTGTCAGGTATAATGTATGCAGAGGGGGCGTTCCCCCACAAAAAGCTTGGTAATAGCGACGCAGTGAAATCTATGAGATTTCACTGCGTCACTTTTGGATGCTGTTGCGTCAAAATCTTGCGCCTGCCTCACAGCAGGTGTAAGACTGATGCAAGACCTTTCACATGGTGCTTTCTCCATGTGAAAGGACGCATTACTGGAGTTGCGTCACTTTTGTGACGCACTACAGCAATGCGTCACTTTTGTGTTTACAGATACGTCAGAAATACTGACGTATTTGTAACTCCTTGCGACATGATTCATCATACATTAAATATGACACTTCTGGAATGTCGTAAGGAGTGCGCACAGAAAAGTGACTCATCGCACCAGCGGTGTAAAAAAATGCGCCTCGTTGCGCTATATTTAAAAAGTGACGCATCTAGGTAGATGGGTCACTTTTTCAAACCCTGCGCCACATTATATCTGTGTCAGGTATAATGTATGCAGAGGGGGGGTTCCCCCGCAAAAAGCTTCGTAATAGCGCCGCAGTGAAATCTATGAGATTTCACTGCGTCACTTTTAGGATGCTGTTGCCTCAAAATCTTGCGCCTGCCTCACAGCAGGTGTAAGACTGACGCAAGACCTTTCACATGGTGCTTTCCCCATGTGAAAGGACGCATTACTGGAGTTGCGTCACTTTTGTGACGCACTCCAGCAATGCGTCACTTTTGTGTTTACAGATACGTCAGAAATACTGACGTATCTGTAACTCCTTGCGAACATGATTCGTCATACAATAAATATAACACATCTGGAATGTCGTAAGGAGTGCGCACAGAAAAGTGACGCATCACACCAGCGGTGTAAAAAAATGCGCCTCGTTGCGCTATATTTAAAAAGTGGCGCATCTAGGTAGATGGGTCACGTTATTAAAACCGTGCGCCACATTATACCTGCGTCAGGTATAATGTATGCAGAGGGGGCGTTCCCCCGCAAAAAGCTTCGTAATAGCGACGCAGTGAAATCTATGAGATTTCACTGCGTCACTTTTAGGATGCTGTTGCGTCAACATCTTGCACCTGCCTCACAGCAGGTGTAAGACTGACGCAAGACCTTTCACATGGTGCTTTCCCCATGTGAAAGGACGCATTACTGGAGTTGCGTCACTTTTGTGACGCACTCCAGGAATGCGTCAAGTTTGTGTTTACAGATACGTCAGAAATACTGACGTATCTGTAACTCCTTGCGAATTGATTAGTCATAAATTAAATATGACACATCTGGACTGTCATAAGGAGTGCGCCCAGAAAAGTGACGCATCGCTGTTTTCACGTAGCGATGCGTCACCTTTCAGAAATGAGGCCTCCAGTTTATTCACTGTGTCACCTCTACGACCCTTTCTTGCGTCAATACGTCCCTTTTGCATACATTACACCTGACGTAGGAATAATGTGGCACAGGGGTTTACAAAGTGACGTATTTACCTACAAACGCCACTTTGTAAATATGAATAAATAAGGTGCATTTTTTATTGGACTGTTGTGTCACAAAAAGTGATGCTTTGGTGGCGTTAAAGTGACGCATGGCTTCATAAATGAGGCCTTCTGCCTTCAACTCCAGCAATGCATCTTTTCTTATCCTTCCACACCCCTGTTCCTTTTCAACATTTTCATTGAACATCAACATTCCCCATATTCACTCTTCTTCTCATTACTTTCTTTCCTAACACTCACCTTCTTTCAGTCCTCCTACTTCACTTCCTTTTTCCTCTCATACCTTTCTGTTCTTTCTTACTCATTCTCCTTTCCATTATCAATGCACTCTATTTCACTTACTCTTTTTCATTTTTTTAGGAATATAGCTCTTTGATGAGAATTGGAGGTAGTTCTGAAAATAACTTTTGGTTTTCTTCTTTTTTCTAAACAGGAACAAAAACAGGGAATGGAAACTGCTCAACAGGAGCAAACAAAACAAAAAAAATTAGGGGTGGGAAGGGCAGCGATGGTTTTCTAATGCTCGAACCATGAGCTGTACACTTTGTTCTCCAAAGGTAAGTAGTTGATTGCAGTATCTGCATCTGAGGGCACCATGGTTAAAAGCAGGTTGAATGTTCGGAACCAGCTCTTGTGATCTCCCCCTCCCAGAAGAAGTTGCTCCTCCGGTTGATGTAGAGGCCCCATCACTGGGAACCTCTTGTGCCAGAGCCCTGACACTTTCCCGGGCAAAATTTTGGGGGTGCTTCCTCTCCACATGCCGGATCATTGTGAAGTTCCCAAAAGAGTACTTTTTTAAAGGGTTACCCCGTGACAGCTCTTCTTTGCAGATCCTGCACTCCACTTTTGGAGCATTCACCTTTTTTTGGCCAGGCGGGATTTTAAAAAATTTCCAAATGAAATGTTCCTTAACTTTTCGTTGAGGAGGCTCTCCATTGATGAATTCTGGTTCATCCTCACTGCTGGATTGTCTGGCAGCCATTGTAAAACCAAGAAATATCCAGGAGCAAAAAGGCAGGTCTTGCAGTCACAAAAGTGAAAGAAGAAGTGAAGGAAATGGGTGGGGATTTCATTCTTTGTAAAAAAAACTGTTAGCAACCAATGAAAAGTGTTATTTTAAGGTCGCATGACCCGACGTGCTTACGCTACGTGCTCCGGAGCGCTTCCGGGTGCGCACACGCGGCGCGAACGTAGGCGCTTCCGGGGTGCATACGTGGCGCGAACGTAGGCGCTTCCGGGGGCGTATACGCGGCGCGAACGTAGGCGCTTCCGAGGGCGCTTACGTTACGCGCCAAAGTGACGTCATCATACTTTTACGGAAATGCATAATCATTTTCCTTATTAAAAAAAACAGATTTTATTTGTATGGTATGAAATGTTTTGAATTATTATTAACTTTTCATTCATATTTTTTTTCACGAACGAAAGTAGCGCTTTGGGTGAGCTTACCGGTGAGCTCACCGGAAAGCTTACCGGAGAGCTTACCGGAGAGCTTACCGGAGCGCGCACCCAGAGCGCAAAAGGAAAAAATGTAAATGTAAATGTATAGGCATTTATATAGCGCACTACTTACCCGGAGGGTCCCAAGGCGCTTCGACTGCTGCGAAACCCTTCCTGGCTTCCCTGAGAGATGGTCCCTTAATGGGTATCTCCAGGGTGAGACCAGGCATCCCCGGCGGTCTGGTGGGGCCATTAGTGAAGATGAGGCAAGCTAATGCCCAGAGTTGCCGAGTGTGATCGCTTATCAGAGTGGGCACCGAGGCGAGAGAATTATCGAGTCCGCTGACCCTGGTCCAGAAACCTGCCGTGCCGGGAATCAAACCCTGGTCCCGGGCCGTCTTCTGCTCTCGGGTCTGCCGCCTCTAACCAGTGAGCCACACTACTTCACAAAAAATGATATAAAAAAAACTCAAAAAAGAATACTTACACAAAACAGCAAATTGTAAAAAAAAAAGGTTAGAAACTCGATATAGAAAGGAATTAGCATTTAAAAAACCTATGAAGTTCACTGAAAAAACCATAGGTTTCACACCAGTTATAGTTAGGAATTATCATTTAAAAAAACCTATTAAATTCACTGAAAAAACCATAGGTTTCACACCAGTTATAGTTAGCTGGAAATTTTACTGACATAAAACCATTGAAATTCCCATGTTATAGTTAGTTGGACTCACTATAACTTGCGCGCCTGCAATGCACTGCTGATGACGTCACATATTACATCACTCATGACATGGTCAGTGATATCACTCATGACATCACTGATGACACCATCCTTGTGACAGAGTGACAGACCTCCTTTCAGTGTAATGTAAGCCTTGAAACACATATTCAAAAATAGTATTTAACATTTTCAAAAAAGTGGAGATACCCATACCAGTTACAACAAACAATTCAGTAATTCCACCATCTATATACACATCCACTCATTCACAAACAGTTCTATATAGTCATTCATACATATACTCACTCATTATATGTAGTGATACACCTATACATCCTGTTACACACTGACAGTCATCCAAAAGTTACTCACACACATATTCACACATGCAAAAAAAATAATGAACATTCATTTATTTGCGTATACAGCTATACACACACTACCACTTTACTTCTAAGAATACTTACACATACTTACTCTCTTAAACAATCACTTATATAAACACATACTAATTTAAACAGGAACTCTTATAATCTCTCACTCTCACATATACTCAGTTTTATAAATCAATACTCACATACACTAGATTAAAACATATGTCGTTACTGAAAAAGACAATAGTGAGACAGTCGTTTACTCACTAACATACACATATACACACTCATACATCTATACAGTCCTGTACATATGCTGTCTTCAAAACACATACAAACAGTGAGTCAGTCACCAACCCATACAGCCACTTATACACAAAGTGAAACACTGATACATACATTTCAATATATAAAAGTTACTTGCTAATATATGTATTCACTAAGATACACTTAATAAGGCAGTTAACCAATCAATTATTTTAAAAACAAACATCCACTTACACACTTATTTAACCATTTATTCTTGCATCGTACTTTACAAATACATATAAAAAAAATAATAATTTTTAAGAAAGACAAACATTCACTGGATGGTGTCATCAGTGATGTCATGAGTGATGTCACTGACCATGTCATGAGTGATGTAATATGTGACGTCATCAGCAGTGCATTGCAGGCGCGCAAGTTATAGTGAGTCCAACTAACTATAACGTTATAACTATAATATCCAAACAAGAAATCCAATAAGGTGTTGTTGTAAAACGAGGCAGTATCTGTGAGGCCTACACAAATAACATGACTACATTTGTCCTTCACTGGGAACCAAACACCCAATTGTAGCGCCTGACTCTCAGAGGGTAGTGTTGCAGAGCAGTCTGAGGTTTACTCAAGGGAGGTGGTGTGGGCTAGTAATCACCTTTACAGGTGCGCAGGAATGACACTCAATAATTGATTGTCGAGTCTGTACTTTGCTTTATAAAAGTGAGAGGAAATTTATTTAACACACACACTACTCAATACTTCTGCATCAATTTACAAATATACATAAGCTGTTGGAATTACTTTGTGACATTGCATAATGTCCCCACCCCTCCCACGGGGGTGGTGGGGTCTAGTACCACAACTCCCATGTATGCACATCATCTTCCCCACTAATGCAGTTAGTTGAACATAACCGTAGCAAGTGACCCGCACACTGGCATCATCCCAGAGGCAACCCACCCCCTTACCTCAACAAGCATTTAAAATAGGCAGCCCTGCCTGGTGACACATAGTCCTGACTGAGAATTTCCCACTGACCATACAGGATACACCTCTACATCTTAGGGGCTAACAGTCTGGATTGTTCTTCACCTAAGTGCAGAAGAAAGAATACATGTTTAGGCATCACTTTAGAATGATAGTACTCATCACATTTGTTGATCATTAGAATGTATTGCAATTACAGCCCCTAAAGGCATCACAGATGCAATCACAGGAGTAAGCATATAGAGCTAAACACCCTAGCAGGAATGTCTGACAACATAACCCCAGTTTGCTTGTAACATCACCTTACACAGGTACTTCACATTACACATATGACTTTCAGTCCCTTTAAAAGAAATAACGTTAGTAAATGCATTTCTAGTGCAATTACACCTCTTCACCTTTAGGGGATGCCCTTT
The DNA here is from genome assembly GCF_964263255.1 of Lissotriton vulgaris. Lineage (NCBI taxonomy): Eukaryota > Metazoa > Chordata > Amphibia > Caudata > Salamandridae > Lissotriton > Lissotriton vulgaris. Next base: position 660,136,357 of record NC_141696.1, on the reverse strand, counting down.
TCCAGACATCCCCAGCTCAGTCCTTCATCCCTTAGTGCACTTCTCCATACACCCTCAGCTGTAGAACAAAAGTTCCAGGCCAGGAGGTTATAAAATGCTGGCTGAGCCCTTGAAAGGTTATTCTTTTCAAATCCCAATGAGATTTAGGGAGGGACACATCTTCTTCGTGCTGGGGGAGGGCGCATTCTCCAGCAGCTCCACCTACACCTCGTCACACATGTGGTGGTGACCCCGTTCTCCTGGGGCCACCACAACTAGAGGAAACAATGTTTTTTCCTTGCAGGCTGGTTCAGGGCTGCAAGGCATTATGGGGCGATTCTCCCATTCCCTGCGCATATTATAGCAGGGGCTCTCCCGCGATGTGGGCCTCCGACCACGTCTGCCTTTCGTTGCAGAGTCCGATACCGTCCAGACCTCCAGGTGAGTATTTCGACTTGGGGAGCCCACCCTGGCTGCTCCTTTTGTTTGTTGGGGGCCCGGTCCTACCCAGGCCCCTGCCACCTCCTTCTTCTTTTTGGGGTCCCAGTCACACCCGGGACCCCCGCATGTCCTAGCGGTGGAGGGAAGCCCAGGGAGCCCACCCCCAGCTGCCCCCACGGCTCCCTGACCGGCCAGCACCCTTGCGTGCTGCCATGGGAGCCAGCACTTCACTTCTGATCTTCTTGCTCCAGTGGGCAGACACGAGACCAGCTTGGGACCTCGGGGGAGTGCAGCGGCACTCTTCCCTCCTTCTTCTGCTTTGGGCCTGGAGATGGGGTCCCGGGCCCTTCCTTCGCCTTCACGGAGAGCACGCTGGTGCTCCCCAACTTGTGCTTCTCTGCGGGTGCCATAGGGGGCTCCTGGCACCCCACGTGCCCATCAGCACGTGTAGCAGGGTGGCGATCCCAGACTTGGATCCCACGCAGCGTGGCCCAGAGTTGGGATCCCAGGCCCCCAGAAGGATCTTCACGGGGAGCGTGACTATGCTCCCCGGCTTATCTTCGCCTGCGAGGAGGGTTGTGCGATGGCGCCCCCCCTCCTCGCCTTCATCGGTGCACATAGTTGGTATCCCAGCCTCAGAAGAATCTCTACTTGGGGCGCGATGGGGCTCCCACTTCTCCCATGGCTTCGGGGGGCCAGGGTGGGCTCCTGGCACCACCTTTTGGCATAACTTCACGGGGAGCGTGACGGCGATCCCCGGCTTGGCTTTGGGGCCTGGAGTTGGGATACTGGGCACCCAAAGGCCACTTCTTTCATGGGGCATTGACAGTACTCCCCATCTTTACTTCATGTGGGGGGAAGCCCCCGGGACCTGACCCACCCCATGGGCACATTCAATACTGACAGCGGAGCCCCACATGCTTTGTCATTGGTCTTCTTGACGGTCAAAGGTTGCCTTCCTTCTGGGGGCATATCTCAGCCCCCAGGGTACCGATCTGCTCCATTTTTGCCTCCTCTTGCTCATGGTGGCTCTCCCTAGCCACTGGGAGCACTCTCCTTTGCCCTATGGGTCTCATAGAGGGTGGCTTCAGCTGGGAGCTGTCTTTGCTGGCTCACTGCATCAGCCTTTTACCTGGCTCTCCTCCTGGGACTCTCTTCTCCCTGCGCAGAGGCCCATGCGTCTGCGCACTGCTCCTGGACTCTTCTGCTGGCGCTGTTCAGGATCCTGGGACAGTCAGGGGGTTTATCCTTCCAACAGCCTATTGTGCCAGACTCCAGCACCCTCTGCCTCAGCAGACAACAACCCAGAGAGAGCATCTCTTCCTGTGCAAACACTTTTTAAAATTTGGGGAGGGGGCTGGCAGGAAGCCTCTGTTTGTCCTATCAAACTGCGACACATCACTTCACTGCTCCTGCTCGCTCCTCCCTGCCCAGGCATCTGAGTTGGTTCAAGATGGCAATCGACCAGGGGTCTCCTGTTACTTGGTCTGTAAAAGCCCCTTCCCCTGTGCTGCCTTCTCCCTTGTGCAGCCTGGTACCTGGCACCCGTTGACAGCTGCTGATGGATGAGCCTATAGCTCTGCCCATATTCTCTTCTTTGGAGAAGATGACTTTGCTCTTGGAGGGAAGGTCATAATCCAGCCTGCTGGGGTCAGCCCCAGCCAGGCCCTGATTATGGGCTGATTCAGAGAAAATTGACATTTCTGGATGACCAAAAAGCAGTACAAAAATGACTTTGGACTCTGCATAATACTTCTTCTCACACCAGTTACAGTGGACTTTAGTGCCTGCCTGGAACTTGTAGGCCTCAGGAAAGTGAAACTAGCCCCTGGGCTCCAGATCCCCATAGTAGAATAATAAAGTGAAAACAGTAAAACGCACTGACTTCCCAGTGTATTAAGCATACTCCATGTCACCACCTAATTCTGCATAAGTCCTGCCACACTATTCACTTTGTAGCTGCTCCTGGGCTGCGCAAACCAGGATCTCCCCTGCGCAGCATGTACACGTGTGCACATGCATGTACACATGTGTCTGCATGTAACCAGCCCAGTGCCCCTTATTCCAGCTACTGCGCAGTGGCCTAGTCAAGCTAGGGGGACACCAGTAAAATCCACATTAGTCTCTTTCATCATGAGTTCACTGTGGGTGAGTCCCAACTTATGAGGCTCTCCCACAGTAAAAGTTCAACAAATAGGTGCTCAAAAAGTAAAACATACAGGTGGCTCAGCGTGTCAGAACCACCTTCTAAAAGGTGCTCACTCAGAATGATGATTTGCTCATGCAAAAATGTGATAATGAGTTGCTACGTGTTTTGACAGCAACACTGTCTTGCTCACACACTGAGTATTTACATGAAAGTGCATTACATAGGTATATGATAACATAAAGAAATGACTTCTGATACACAGTTCATCAAAATGCCTGCAAAGTTGGCGGATATCTTAACACATGTAAAAATGTATACCATGACAAATTTTCTGATAATGGTAACATTACACAAAATACATGTCATGTTCCAGCATCTTAAATATAATGTCAAATGTGACACATAAAAGAGAAAGATCTTAAAGTAATATTGGCAGCGGGATCCAATACAGCACAGATGCCACAAAAAAATCCTGCATGTGCAAATGATATAAACCCAACGTAGAGGCGTAGAGACGTAAAAAGAATTGAAAATCAAGTGATAGCCTCAGGGCATTGTCCGCATATAGAAACACAGCAATTACTCCACCCGAGATGGCCATCTACAATCGTAATGAAAGATAGCAGCCATAATTCAACCTGTTAGGAAATACCTGGGAAGCAATTCCACAAAGATACTGGACAGGCAAAAATAACGTTGGCGGCCATCTTAAAACATGTAAAAATGTATACCGAAAAGTCAAATTTAGTGAACATGGTAACATTACACAAAATACATGTTGTCATATCCCAGCATATCAAGTTCATAAACATACTGTCAAATGGGGCAAACATAATAGAAAGATCTTACAGTAATATTGGCAACGGGATCCAATACGGCAAGGGTTGCCACAAAAAACCATCCCTCGTGTGCACATAATATAAACCCAACGTAGAGGCGATGAGAAGTAAAAAGAAGTAAAAATCAAGTGATAGCCTCAGGGCATTCTCCGCAGATAGACACACAGCTCCTACTCCACCCGAGATGGCCATCCACAATGGTAATCAAAGATAGCAGCCATATTTTAACCTATTAGGAAATACCAGGGAAACAATTCCACAAAGACACTGGACAGGTGAAAATAATGCACCACCCAGGGTAAGGTGCTGCAAGGCTAAGGCAGCAGTGAAGGAAATAATAAAGAAATCCCAACATGACAGCAGAGACATATATGCCAAGTGGCATTCCAGCTCCTCGCACCTCAACGTTGCCCAAATCTTTAATCCCCAAGTGACAAATGATGTTTTGAGAGATACACATTACCATACATAAAAACAAATGCAAGTGAAGGAACAGAAACTCTTATCATTAACAATGCGCACACCCGAGCCAGGGGAGGAATTTTTTTTGAAGTGCCCGTCACCATAGGGTGGGAACTTTCCTTTCCTCCTGTGAGAAAAGAAATAAAATGAATAAGCTAGTACACATTAAAATGCCTGTGTGCAAATATATACAAGTGCACATTAAAATCATGTACATTCTGTTCAAAGCACAGAAGAAAGGAGGAAAATAGATGTAACCATATACAGTAATAAGGCATAATAATCCTCGTGTAAATGGGTTGCTAATTCTTTGTACAGGTTGTGCCCCCCAGGGAATTTGGCCTCTAACTTCAGTATCCACTTGGATTCTTTTTTGCGCAGTGGTAGTACTCATTTGCCACCCTAGGCCCATGTGCACCTGTTCGATGGCAAAAAGTGCAAAAGGGAATTATTGTACAGGTGATACTCCTGGAAGTACCTGGCTATGGGATAGTGAGGGTCCATGTTGGTAATGTCCCTAAGATGTTCCAATATCCTTTTCTTAACCATCAAGGTTGTGCTTCCCACTTATCTCACTTCCATGGGTATTCCAAAACGTATATAATGAAACTGAAGCTGCAAGTTAGAAACTGGGTAATATTTCTGTTTCTGCCAGACCCTGGCACATTGAACTCCTTAACTGTGCGGCTATAGGGCAGGCTTTACAATGACCGCAGGGGGAAAACCTTTGTGATTATGGGCACCCCCGATCCATGTTTTAGTTATATCACCATGTACTAGGGTGTCCCTAAGACTTTGGCCCCTTCTGTAAGTGATCATGAGACTATCGCGGATGGTCTGACCTACTGTAGGGTCACTCTTCAAGATATCCCAATTATCTGCCAGAATCTGGTGTATTGTAGTTCCAATTGTAGGTCATGATAACCCTCGTGTCCGTGGTGTATAATTCCTCAGTGTGGGTATCAAGTGCTTGCTGTCTGCTGACCTTGCTCATCTTTTCGATGGCTTGAGTGAGTACCCATTCTGGATACCCCCGGGCTCTAAATCTACACAGCATGATCTCTTGTTCAGTTTGGTAAGCTTCATTAGTGCTACAGTGTTTTCTTGACCACAGCAGTTGCCCATTGGGGATGCTCCATTTGAGACCATCTGGGTGGCTGCTGAGGGCTTGAAGGAGACTTTTGCCTGCCGTGTTACAGAACAGACTGGTCTGAAGTTTACCATGTTGCGCTTCAATCCTGACATCAAGGAACTCTATGCATTCTTTGCTCATGTTTTGTGTAAGTACTATGTTGTATGGGTTAGTATTCAGTTTGTCAATGAAGTCAGTAGCTTAATGTTCGCTGCCTCTCCAGATTATAAACAAATCATTGATATACCGCAGCCAGAATAAAACTTTCTGAAAATCAAAGCAATGCATCTCCTCATTCCGTATTTCCTCCTCCCGCAGGCCTAAAACAGATTTGCAAAGCTCAGGGCAAAGCAAGTGCTGTTCCTTGATATCTACAAGAATAGTAGTGGCTTTTCTATGTCAATGCATTTAAGGACACCTGATGGGAGAATTTAAACATAATCAAGATGGTGCATTTTCAGGTTGATAAAGGCGGCATAAGACAGCCGAAACACATTTCGGTTTATCGAGTGCTGTCAGTGATTAAATAGAATTTCAAACAGATTTGAGTGCAGGCTTTTCTTGTGAGTGGAGAGAAGCAGCTTTTCTATATTCAATGAGGCGTGAATGGTATTCGCCTCGTCCTTGCACCACCGGCAGTTAGGAAAATGCCATCCAAAGCCACACATCTAAGCTGACTAACGTAGATGTTGGCATGCCCCTGAACACCGTATTGGAACACCAGATTTGCAGGGTAACAGCAGCACTGACTGTTCGACGCTGGGAGTTTTTTGGCTGCCCTTGGCGGGGAATCAAGTGCTGCTGGAAGTACCAACATTTTCATTATAAAATGTTTTCGGAGCCGGGCACTGCCGAAGACACTTGTTGCAGTGATTTCCAAAAAGGAAACCATGGAAAAACGATCAGTGCTTGTTGTATTGAGTGATGAATTCAAGCAGTTCAATGTCAGCGTTCGACGTCGTAAATAAATCTAATCTGTGGCAGACTCTCCCAGGTCTGGGCCTGGACACAGACCTGGTGGTTTTCTTGCACAACGTCCATAATAATACCATGGTCACATTGAGATTTAATGAGGGTGGGGGCATGACAGACTCCTGGGTGGTCAAGAGAGGGGTCCGGCAGGGGTGCAGCTGCGAGTGCCCCCGCAGGGGAACATTAGCAGGGCAGCTCTCTAGTACCGACTAGTCAAGCCTCCCCTTGTCCCTTAGGAGGGCGAGGCTCGCAGTGGCCGCACCAGCCCCTCCCCGGGGGCGGATGCACCAGTGACGTGTGCCCAGGGGAGGGGTCACCTGGGGGCGGGTCGGGTATTTAGGTCCCTGCCACTTCCTGGTCTGCCTCTTGTCCAGTCGTCTTGCTGCCTGCCTGCCTCACTGCAGCGTGCGTTGTGCAGTCCTCGTCGTCCGGGTCTACGAACCTGGAAAGTGCCGCTCTTCTCTCCCCCCCCCCCCCCGCCCCGTCCCTGGGTTAAGCCCAGGTTGTACAGGGGCCCGTGGTCCGAGTTGCCACGGGGGGATGCAGGGTGTGGCAAGGCGCTTTGGGGCATGGGGAGCGCGGGCAGGCGGAAGCCCCTCGGGGAGGCAGGCGTGTGGCCCAGGGTGATGTTTGCGGGCTTAGGGCTGTCATTAAACCGGTCCCCGGTAGCTTGTCTCCTTTCTGGTGAAGAATTGGCTTGGTAGTTTGGTCTGCCCTGTTCCCATGATGCACTGGGCCAGGGACAGACTAATTTGCATATAGCCAGGTTCTGAGCTGGGATGGGGCAGTGAGATAAATAACGGTGATGGATCAAGCCCTGATCTTTGGACTGGGTAAGAGTGGTCTGCTTAATTCAGACACTCTGTTCATCACCACCCCCTTTTCTGTATCAATTTTGGCTACTATAGGTGTGGCAGGGTATACTCAGACATGAGTCCCTTTCTCACTGCTCCATCAGGATTCAAGCAAGCCGGGCCGAGGAGGCTGAAATGCCAGAAACCGGTCCCCGGTAGCTTGTCTCCTTTCTGGTGAAGAATTGGCTTGGTAGTTTGGTCTGCCCTGTTCCCATGATGCACTGGGCCAGGGACAGACTAATTTGCATATAGCCAGGTTCTGAGCTGGGATGGGGCAGTGAGATAAATAACGGTGATGGATCAAGCCCTGATCTTTGGACTGGGTAAGAGTGGTCTGCTTAATTCAGACACTCTGTTCATCACCACCCCCTTTTCTGTATCAATTTTGGCCACTATAGGTGTGGCAGGGTATACTCAGACATGAGTCCCTTTCTCACTGCTCCATCAGGATTCAAGCAAGCCGGGCCGAGGAGGCTGAAATGCCAGAAACCGGTCCCCGGTAGCTTGTCTCCTTTCTGGGGAAGAATTGGCTTGGTAGTTTGGTCTGCCCTGTTCCCATGATGCACTGGGCCAGGGACAGACTAATTTGCATATAGCCAGGTTCTGAGCTGGGATGGGGCAGTGAGATAAATAACGGTGATGGATCAAGCCCTGATCTTTGGACTGGGTAAGAGTGGTCTGCTTAATTCAGACACTCTGTTCATCACCACCCCCTTTTCTGTATCAATTTTGGCCACTATAGGTGTGGCAGGGTATACTCAGACATGAGTCCCTTTCTCACTGCTCCATCAGGATTCAAGCAAGCCGGGCCGAGGAGGCTGAAATGCCAGAAACCGGTCCCCGGTAGCTTGTCTCCTTTCTGGTGAAGAATTGGCTTGGTAGTTTGGTCTGCCCTGTTCCCATGATGCACTGGGCCAGGGACAGACTAATTTGCATATAGCCAGGTTCTGAGCTGGGATGGGGCAGTGAGATAAATAACGGTGATGGATCAAGCCCTGATCTTTGGACTGGGTAAGAGTGGTCTGCTTAATTCAGACACTCTGTTCATCACCACCCCCTTTTCTGTATCAATTTTGGCCACTATAGGTGTGGCAGGGTATACTCAGACATGAGTCCCTTTCTCACTGCTCCATCAGGATTCAAGCAAGCCGGGCCGAGGAGGCTGAAATGCCAGAAACCGGTCCCCGGTAGCTTGTCTCCTTTCTGGTGAAGAATTGGCTTGGTAGTTTGGTCTGCCCTGTTCCCATGATGCACTGGGCCAGGGACAGACTAATTTGCATATAGCCAGGTTCTGAGCTGGGATGGGGCAGTGAGATAAATAACGGTGATGGATCAAGCCCTGATCTTTGGACTGGGTAAGAGTGGTCTGCTTAATTCAGACACTCTGTTCATCACCACCCCCTTTTCTGTGTCATTAAAGTAATCGGCTCACTTATGCCCGGAGAAGTGTGGTTAATGTAGGTGATGGTGGTTCCTGTCGCGTGCACGTCGTAGTCAGGTTGCTAGGCCCCATTTTCACCATTGTCGACATTGTTTAAGTGCTGCGGGACTCCTTTCTGCGCATGGGAGCCCCGCGATGATGGGGCACGTGGAGGCGGGGTGGGCTCCCGACCCCCATCTTAACACACCATTGGGCCCTCTATGGTGTAGTGGAGCCCCGCAATGGTCGGGGCACGTGGAGGCGGGGTGGGCTCCCATCCTCTATTAGTGAGCATGGGCATCGGAGCTCTCTCCCGCGCATGGGGGCCCCGCAGCGATCGGGGCACATGGAGGCGGGGTGGGCTCCCGTCCGCCAGGTTTAACATACTGTCGGGGCCCACTCCTGTGCAGTGGAATGTCGCAAAGGTCGGGGCACGTGGAGGTGGGGTGGGCTCCCGACCTCCATCTTTAACACTCATCGGGGCCCACTCCTGTGCAGTGGCGCCCCGCAATGGTCGGGGCACGTGGAGGCGGGGTGAGCTCCCGTCCTCCATTAGTGAGCATGGTCAGCGGGGCTCTCTCTTGCATGGGAGCCCTGCAAGGATTGGGGCACGTGGAGGCGGGGTGGGCTCCCGTCCTCCGTTGACAAACAGGAGCATCGGGGCTTTCTCCCGCGCTGGGGCCCCCACAACGGTCAGGCATGTGGAGGCAGGGTGGGCACCCGTCCTCCATTAGTGAGCGTGGTTGGCGGGGCTCTCTCTCGCATGAGAGCCTCGCAAAGATCGGGGCACGTGGAGGTGGGGTGGGCTCCCGTCCTCCATTCTATCATACCATTGGGGCCCACTACAGCGCAGTGGAGCCCGCAACGATCGGGCACGTGGAGGCGGGGTGGGCTCCCGTCCTCCATTGAGGAACAAGAGCATCGGGGCTTTCTCCCGCGCTTGGTGGCCCCGCAACGATCGTGGCACGTGGAGGCGGGGTGGGCTCCCGTCCTCCATAGTTAACATACCATCGGGCCCACTCCAGCGCAGTGGAGCCTGCAACGGTCGGGGCACATGGAGGCGGAGTGGGCTCCCGTCCTCCATTGCTTTCATGGGCATTGGGGCTCTCTCCCTCGCGGAAGAGCCCAGCGATGGTCAAGGCATGTTGAGGCGGGGTGGGCTCCCATTCTCCATTGTTCACTTCGTATTGGGGCACCTTCCCTCGCTGTTAAGCGCGTAACGTCTCGGTTCACACAAACAGGCGCTGGTAAAAAGGTTGGAAGCGGGGCACAGGCCACAGCCTTCCGAGCGTGTTGATGTTTTGTATGTAAAATTGAACTGTGCAATAATAATTAGCGCTTCACTGCACCAGGCGTTGGAAGTTAGGCACATGCCACAGTCACCACACCGCGTTGTGTTTTAGTTGAGGGCGGGTGTAACCCTGAGCGCTACTTGAAATATAGTTTGCAGTACGTGGGGAGAATGATGCTAGTCGGGCCAATTATGTGAGAATGCAAGGTCAGGAGGCACATGGGGTACAGTAACCATGGCATGGTAATTAATTATGATATTTCTCACAGGGACAAGAGTCAGTGCAGTGACGGGCACCCATAGAGTGAGGACTGTCGCCCGCTGTGTGTCACGACCTTTTCGTCACGTCCTCCCCTCGTGCACTGTGAAGGATAAATAAAGTAAGTAAAGAAGGTGTGGGGCGACTGGTGGAGGGCAATGGAGCAAGGTTCTCGGTGGGTCAGCCAGGGTGGCCACCCTGTGGTGGGGTTGATCATGCATTCATATACCTTTTTACCCATAGGGACCCGCAAGGGCAGAAGCCACTACTCGGATGGACGGTTTGGGGACCCAGTTTCCTTTGTTCTCCCAAGTAACCTGTGTGGATGAATCACATCAGGGCTCACCACAAGATGGGCTGTGAGAGGAATTCATGGCCATAGCTAAAGCGAAGGGTCCAGCATGGGCGCAAGTATTTATTGAGGTGCACAGACAGGAAGACTCGGGGATAGTAGCCGTTACCCCACCTGACGATGAGGCGAGCCCCTCGACCCAGGAGCCATGGAGGTCCACGCAGAGGCGCAAGCAAACCAACAAGGACTTTCCGGCCAAGGCACATCCGGCTAAGGGGAGGCCGGCCACCATCCCGCGGGCCCCCGAGCCAGTGATAGCACCAGTGGTAGTGCAGGACTCGGCTGCAGGCCTGACTGACTTGGCTCAAATGGATAAGGTGATGGACCAAGATGTTGGGCCTCATGGCGGTATTTCAGAAGCGATTGGAATCTATGTCGGCAATGCCGCATGTCGTGACAGCTGCCCCACCAGTGGTGGGGGCGGCGACAGTGCTGCAAGTTTGGGCTGGTCAGGCCACTGCCCCAGACGCAACTGGCGCAGAAGGTAGCAAGGGGGTCACCACTGGGGTAGCCACTGGGCCCATCATCCCTGGGATTCCTAGTACTAACACGCTAGCTGCTCCGACCACAGTATCCGTTGATAACCAGTCTAGTGTCCCTCCCCCGACCAGCACCACTGGGGTTCCCAGGGGCCAACCACAAGTCGCGAGTGCAGGGACTGACGCACCGCAGTCCAGCATGGCTGGGATTTCCCCCCACCAAGGGGAGACGCACAACGAGGCCGCGGGGGGGTCCCCGGCCACTGGTCACGCAAGTGCCACTGGCCTCGGGCCGTTGCTGCCTGGCATGGCAAGTGCTATTGGCAGCCAAGGAAGGAATATGGAGGCGTGAATATATAGATATCCTGACATTATTAATGCATGGGGCAGCAGGCATAGATACAAGGAAGATGGGGGGGAAGGAGGATGAGAAAAGGGTGAGTTACCCGTGATGGCCAGAAAAAACATTAGAGAATTGGACGGCGGCTTTCAATATTCTAGCGGAAGTAGTGATTCAGAAGTTCCCCGAACAAGGAGAGGCCTTGATGCAATATGCAAGCACCATCCAGCAGGAGGCAAAGGGGTCAAGTGGTATGGGCTGGTTTTATTATAACTAAGATTTCCGCAAAAGAATGGCCATATGCCCGGAGCTGGGGTGGGATCAGAAAGAGATACTGCTCTGGGTGGAACACATGTGTAGGTTTACCCACAAAAAGAAGGAGTTGCCATACAGGGCGCAGGGTGAGGTAGATAGTAAGAAAGGTGAGCAACAGTTTCCCAAACGGCCATTCCAGCAGCCTTTTCGCAGGAGCCAGGGGAGGGGCCAGAGGGCAGGGCGCAGGCAATTCAATTCAGGAACATGCAGGCTTTTCAATGAGGGTGTTTGTACCTGGGGTAGGTCATGCAAATTCACGCATAACTGCAGTAAGTGTGGCGCCCAGCATTCGGCCATCTCTTGCACGTCCAGTCAGGGCCCTTCCCCCCCGCAGTCCCTGCAGGCAGAACAGACGGCCCCCGCTAGAGTAGGCAGCACCCAGGGCTTGACCACATCGTTGACAGATAATAAGGCTCCCGTTTGACAGCTAGTGGTGCAACGCCAGCTGGGATTAGCAAGGGGCCTTCCCCCATCATTCTGCAGAACATCCTCCCCCTACTCAGGTTGTATCCCATTGACAAAGACAGGTCACTGTTAGCAGAAGGTTTCCTCGATGGTTTCAGGATACCTTACAAAGGTCCCTTGATTTGAAGGGAGGCCTTGAATTTGAAGTCAGCCAAAGACCTGGCCGGGGTGGTCAGTGAAAAATTCAGAAAGGAAGTGGCCCTGGGTAGGGTGGCGGGCCCATTCGTGAACCCCCCACTGGATAATTTCCTGGTGTCACCACTAGGAGTTGTGCCAAAGAAGCAGCCAGGTACTTATCGCTTGATTCACCACCTGTCCTACCCCGAGGGCAATTCTGTGAACCACTGGCTGGAGGAAGGGGCTTTTTCGGTATCATACTGTTCATAGGACATGGCCATCAATATGGTTAGAAGGGCTGGCAAGGGGGCGTGGCTGGCCAAGGCGGATATCGAATCAGCCTTCCGCCTCTTGCTGGTTCACCCCTCCAGTCAGCATTTGCTAGGTTTTAAGTGGGGTGGCGAGTTCTTTTTTGACCGCTGTATGCCAATGGAGTGTGCAGTATGGTGTGCCTACTTCGAGGCGTTCAGTTCATTCCTACAGTGGGCTCTGTCTCTTACCCAGGGTGTAAGGCAGGTGACACATTACTTAGATGATTTTCTATTCTTTGGGCAGGCAGGAATACAGGAGTGTGCAGAGAGTCTGCAGGCCTTTGAGGCAATGGTCGGGTACCTCGGGGTTCCCCTTGCCCAGGTAGGACCGAGGGTCCTGCACAGGTCCTGACCTTTTTGGGTATCGAGCTGGACACCATCAAGGACGAGTCTAGGCTCCCTGCGGACAAGGTTTTGGATCTGCAGGAGGACATTCAGGTGCTGTTGGGCAAGGAAAAAGCGACCTTTGGGGCGATCCAGAGCCTCTTAGGCAAGTTGAACTTTGCTTCCCGAGTCATACCAGCAGGCAGGGTTTTTTCATGCAGGTTGGCCAAGGCAAGGGCCAACGTAGGCAAGAAGCATCATTTGGTGAGACTGGGTCCTGGGTTGAAGTCTGACTTGGAGATGTGGGCGGAGTTCTTGAGGCAATTTAATGAATGGGACTATCATTTGGAGGGCCCCTTGGGCTGGTAGCCAGGCACTCTGTCTCTTTTCTCAGGTAGGGAAGGCTTTGGTGTTATCCTGGGGGAGGAGTGGTGTGCGATGAGGTGGCCCAATGCTTGGCGGAAGAGGAAGATAACTGCGAACATCACAGTGCTAGAGCTCTTTCCCATTATAGTCGCACTCTATTTGTGGCCACAGACATTGGGCAACAGGAAGGTGGTGTTCTGGTCTGATAATATGGCCGTAGTGCAAGCAATAAATGGTTTGGCAGCCACATGCCCGCTGGTGTTGAGTTTGTTGAGAGAATTGGTCAGGGCGGGCTTGCGCTGCAACATCGAGTTTATGGCACGACACATTGAGGGTGTGAGGAATGTGGCGGCTGATGCTCTCTCTCGCTTTCAGTGGCTCTGTTTCCGAGAGGCCTGGCCGCGGGCAAGGGCAGAGATGACGCCATTCCCGGCACCCCTATGGCGACTACTACGGTGGGCGAACGACTGAGAATGATGGGTGAGCGTTTGCTGGCTCCGGCAACCAGGAAAAAATATGGGTCACAGTTGCGAACATTTAGGACAATGATAGAGTCAATGAAAGCTGAGACAATGGCACTGGAGGAGCAGGTGCAGGTTTTTGTGGTGTAGGCCATGGACATCGGCAAGAGCCATTCATGGGTGTGCAGCCACCTGGCTGCTCTGAAACATGACACGAAGCTTAACGAGGGCCATGACCCCACAGGCTCGTTCAAGGTTAGGGTGGCTCTGAAGGGGCGGGCCAGGGACGAGGTCAGGATCCCAGATGCCAGGGCACTGATAGATTTCCCCAACTTGCAGGGCATGATAGAAGTGTTACCACAGGTCACCTATTCCCCCTTTGAGGCCAGGATTTTCGCGACAGCATTCTGCCTAGCTTTTTTCGGGGCCTTCAGGGTGAGTGAGCTCATCGCCAAATCCAAGTCAGACATGCCAGGGGCGGCCCTGGCACTCCTGGATGTCTGTGTAGAGGAAAGACTGGTACTATGTATTCGTAGGTCAAAAACAGATCAGGCGGAGCGGGGTACAACAGTAGTACTGCAGGCTTTGGGGGACCCCAGATACTGCTCAGTCACCACAGTAAGGGAGTACTTGATAATAAGACCAGCGGCCACAGGGCACTTCCTTATTCATGCAGACAGGGCACCCCTGACTAGGTTTCAGCTGGACCGCATCATGGCCGCCGCTTTGTCCCAGGCGGGTCTCGCAAGTTCAGGTAGGAAGTTTTCCAGCCACTCGTTTAGGATTGGCGCAGCCACTGCTGCATTCAAAGCAGGCCTGGGGCCAGATGTCGTTAAGAGCGTGGGTTGCTGGCAATCAAATTGCTTTCAGCGTTACATTCGTCCCTAAATGTATGGAGCATTTGAGGTGTAAATATGTGTGTTGTGAGTATTAATAATGTGCAATGACTAATGTGTGCAGTGTTTTCGAACAGTGTTTTCAAGCAATTAAACAAGTTATGACAAGATGGCGTCCCCCCCTTTTTACTCATCAGGTTGTCAGGTGTGGATGTTGAGACACTCTTACTTGGCCAGGTTGGCCTCAAGACACTCTTACCAGCAGCAGACAGCAGGCAGCTCAGGGGACTACGAACGGGGTGAGCCACGCTCCCCAGCCAACAGAGAGACGCCCTACTGCCACGCCCACAGCTTCAAGGGGAATAGCTACCTCTCGTTTTTCCCACTCCGCGAGAAACGCTTGCAAATATGAAAGACACTCTTACCGGCAGCAGGCAGCAGGCAGCTCAGGGGACTTAGAACGGGGAGAGCCACGCTCCCAAGCCAACGGAGAGACGCCCTACCGCCACGCCCACAGCTTCAAGGGGGATAAATACCTAAACGCTCGCAAATCTGAAAGACACTCTTACCGGCAGCAGGCAGGTCAGGGGACTAGAAACCATTGCAATGGACCGCACACCGCTAGCCCCTCCTCTGGATCGCCCCTACTGACTCTGGTACATGGAGTTCTTGAGTGGTTCACCCCAGTGGGTGCAAGTAGGTACTTGTAGAACTGATGATCTCTAGACCCGATACATGTCCCGGGTTTTTGGATATCGCCCGAGACATGGCTCGGATTTTGGGATAACTTCCCTCATCAGTAGAGAAAATAGTTTGGGGTGGAAGAGAAGGCTGCCAAGCAACCGTCAAAGGCCTCGTTGCCCGCACAAGCAAGCAAGTGCGTCGTCCAGGAGCTCGTCAACTCAAAGCTCAAGGGAGCCAATTTGTAGAAACCATCGCAATGGACCGCACACCGCTAGCCCCTGCTCCGGATTGCCCCTAGGGAATCTGGTACATGGAGTTCTTGAGTGGTTCACCCCAGTGGGTGCAAGTAGGTACTTGTAGAACTGATGATCTATAGACCCGATACATGTCCCGGGTTTTTGGATATCACCCGAGACATGGCTCGGGCTTCGGGATAACTTCCCTCATCAGTAGAGAAAATAGTTTGGGGTGGAAGAGAAGGCTGCCAAGCAACCATCAAAGGCCTTGATGCCCGAACCGGAACGCAGGTGCGTCGTCCAGGAGCTCGTCAGCTCAAAGCTCATGGGAGCCAATTTGTAGAAACCATTGCAATGCACCGCACACCGCTAGCCCCTCCTCCGGATCGCCCCTAGGGACTCTGGTACATGGAGTTCTTGAGTGGTTCACCCCAGTGGGTGCAAGTAGGTACTTGTAGAACTGATGATCTCTAGACCCGATACATGTCCCGGGTTTTGGGATATCGCCCGAGACATGGCTCGGGTTTCGGGATAACTTCCCTCATCAGTAGAGAAAATAGTTTGGGGTGGACGAGAAGGCTGCCAAGCAACCGTCAAAGGCCTCGATGCCCGAACCGGCACGCAGGTGCATTGTCCAGGAGCTCATCAGCTCAAAGCTCAAGGGAGCCAATTTGTAGAAACCATTGCAATGGACCGCACACCGCTAGCCCCTCCTCCGGATCGCCCCTAGTGACTCTGGTACATGGAGTTCTTGAGTGCTTCACCCAGTGGGTGCAAGTAGGTACTTGTAGAACTGATGATCTCTAGACCCGATACATGTCCCGGGTTTTTGGATATCGCCCGAGACATGGCTCGGATTTCGGTATAACTTCCCTCATCAGTAGAGAAAATTGTTTGGGGTGGAAGAGAAGGCCGCCAAGCAACCGTCAAAGGCCTCGATACCCGAACCGGCACGCAGGTGCGTCATCCAGGAGCTCGTCAGCTCAAAGCTCAAGGGAGCCAATTTGTAGAAACCATCGCAATGGACCGTACACCGCTAGCCCCTCCTCCGAATTGCCCCTAGGGACTCTGGTACATGGAGTTCTTGAGTGGTTCATGCTAGTGGGTGCAAGTAGGTACTTGTAGAACTGATGATCTCTAGACCCGATACATGTCCCGGGTTTTTCGATATCGCCCGAGACATGGCTCGGGCTTCGGGATAACTTCCCACATCACTAGAGAAAATAGTTTGGGGTGGAAGAGAAGGCGGCCAAGCAACCGTCAAAGGCCTCGATGCCTGAACCGTTATGCAGGTGCGTCATCCAGGAGCTCGTCAGCTCAAAGCTCAAGGGAGCCAATTTGTAGAAACCATCGCAATGGACCGCACACCGCTAGCCCCTCCTCCAGATCGCCCCTAGGGACTCTGGTACATGGAGTTCTTGAGTGGTTCACCCCAGTGGGTGCAAGTAGGTACTTGTAGAACTGATGATCTCTAGACCCGATACATGTCCCGGGTTTTTGGATATTGCCCGAGACATGGCTCGGGTTTCGGGATAACTTCCCACATCACTAGAGAAAATAGTTTGGGGTGGAAGAGAAAGCCGCCAAAGGCCTCGATACCCGAACCGGCACGCAGGTGCGTCATCCAGGAGCTTGTCAGCTCAAAGCTCAAGGGAGCCAATTTGTAGAAACCATCGCAATAGACCGCACACCGCTAGGCCCTCCTCCGGATTGCCCCTAGGGACTCTGGTACATGGAGTTCTTGAGTGGTTCACGCCAGTGGGTGCAAGTAGGTACTTGTAGAACTGATGATCTCTAGACCCGATACATGTCCCGGGTTTTTCGATATCGCCCGAGACATGGCTCAGGTTTCGGGATAACTTCCCACATCACTAGAGAAAATAGTTTGGGGTGGAAGAGAAGGCCGCCAAGCAACCGTCAAAGGCCTCGATGCCTGAACCGGCACGCAGGTGCGTCGTCCAGGAGCTCGTCAGCTCAAAGCTCAAGGGAGCCAATTTGTAGAAACCATCGCAATGGACCGCACACCGCTAGCCCCTCCTCCGGATCGCCCCTAGGGACTCTGGTACATGGAGTTCTTGAGTGGTTCACCCCAGTGGGTGCAAGTAGGTACTTGTAGAACTGATGATCTCTAGACCCGATACATGTCCCGGGTTTTTGGATATCGCCCGAGATATGGCTTGGGTTTCGGGATAACTTCCCTCATCCGTAGAGAAAATAGTTTGGGGTGGAAGAGAAGGCCGCCAAGCAACTATCAAAGTCCTCGATGCCCGAACCGGCACGCAGGTTCGTCGTCCAGGAGCTCGTCAGCTCAAAGCTCAAGGGAGCCAATTTGTAGAAACCATCGCAATAGACCGCACACCGCTAGCCCCTCCTCCGGATCGCCCCTAGGGACTCTGGTACATGGAGTTCTTGAGTGGTTCACCCCAGTCGGTGCAAGTAGGCACTTGTAGAACTGTTGATTTCTAGACCCGATACATGTCCCGGGTTATTGGATATCGCCCGAGACATGGCTCGGGTTTCGGGATAACTTCCCTCATCAGTCGAGAAAATAGTTTGGGGTGGAAGAGAAGGCTGCCAAGCAACCGTCAAAGGCTTCGATGCCCGAACCGGCACGCAGGTGCATTGTCCAGGAGCTCGTCAGCTCAAAGCTCAAGGGAGCCAATTTGTAGAAACCATTGCAATGGACCGCTGTAGCGATCGCCCTTGGCAGAGCGGCAAGTCGCCGCAGACATTACGTTTTCAGACGTGTGCAGAAAAACTACCAGTCCCAGAAGGCCAAGCGGCGCCAGGAGGCTGCACAATGGGAAGAACTTACTTAAGCTCCTCCCCTTGAACAAAACGGGGCTTGTCAATCCTGTTCCTGGTTTGTTCCATGTTGTTTTCTGATTTGGAGACCCTGCCTTGGAGTTTTTTGACTAGCCTGTTTGTCAAGCGTGCTGACACCCGCCGCGACGACGAAGTGCCTGCGTGGTCAGTTGTGCAGACACCCGCCGCGACGACGAAGTGCCTGCGTGGTCAGTTGTGCAGACACCCGACGCGACGACGAAGTGCCTGCGTGGTCAGACTATCAGCTTCCCAGCGCGTCTCTGTGAGTATAACAGAACCGCGCTTGTTGGGAAAAGCAGTGAGGAGACAACTTCCCAGCACGTCCCTGTGAGTATAACAGAACCGCGCTTGTTGGGAAAAGCAGTGAGGAGATTGGGCTCGCTCTCTTCCATTTCTCTTGTTTGCAGTCCTTGATTCAACGCCTGGAAGAGGGTATAGTGCGGTTCGCACATGTTTCTGATTTGTTTATACTTTGGCTTCCTGTATTATGGGCGTCATTGAGCCCAGATCCACGTACATTCCAAAAGGAGTATTTGGGGTTTCTTGTACACAGTACTTTGCTAAACTAGTGCCGAGGAGAGGTCCATCCTCAGGAATCCATTACAGGAGCTTGGGTGGAAAGTGCAGTAACTTTTCGCCAACTGTGGAGCAGACTTTCCTGTATTCATTGTATCACCAGACTTCTTTCACGGAAAGCTCACTTACACCAGTGGTAAGTCCCGGAACACTGGGGAGGTGGGGATATTCAAGTCAGTGCGAAAGTACATTATCCTCTCTACGTCTTTTTACCCACCTTCAGGGAGGTCTTCCCAGTAAAGCCGCTGGCTCTGGATCTCGTCCTGAGAAGCTTAGAAGACCCCCTCATCCATCCCTAGGTTCTCCCTTGCGGCCTCCGGCTGTGCTCGCTCCAATAGCGGTGATTGTCCCATTGTTGGGTGAAGTGCGGTGTGAGGTTGCGAGGACAGTCATCCAGTCGTTCCTGCTGGGCATAGGATTCAGGTTAGTGGCGCGTGCGATTCTTGCGCTGCTTTCAATCGTTACAGATTGACAAGCCCAAGGACGCTAACCAGCCTGGACGATGGATACAAACACCATACTCACCTCTTTGTTGGAAAGCTTCTCGGAGTTACAAAGCGAGGTCCAAAGATCTCGTGCTGAAAACCAAGCATTATACAAGGAAATGTCGGACTTACGTAAAGAAATGTCTGATCTTGCCCATAAAGAGCCTAGTGTCAGGCCTTTGATACGACCTGCTACCTTGCCCCCTCCTCCATCGTTCCAACCTGGAGGAACCTTTGCAGCCCCTTCTACGTCCGCAGACGCCACCCCTACAGTACATATACTGCAGACCCATGGCATACCTCTGGCTCCTCCCGAAAGGTTTTACGGAGATCCCAAAAAATTTGAGACCTTTCTAAACCAATGTCGCCTTCATTTCCTTTGCAAGCCTCAAGTCTTTCAGGATGAATCATCTAAGACAGCCTTCGTTATGTCATATATGGGAGGGAACGCATCCGGTTGGACCATTCCTTTGTTGGAACGGAATGATCCCATATTACATAATTTTGCCGATTTCTGTCTCGAAATGCGTAAACTGTTCGACAGAAAGTCCCACATGTTATCATTGGACCGGGAGCTAATGACCTTACGCCAAGGATCACAGGATCTATTGTCCTATATTACGACTTTCAACCGACTCATAGTAGAAACAGACTGGCCGGCTCAGAAACGGATCTCTC
This sequence comes from Lissotriton vulgaris, assembly GCF_964263255.1. Taxonomy (NCBI): domain Eukaryota; kingdom Metazoa; phylum Chordata; class Amphibia; order Caudata; family Salamandridae; genus Lissotriton; species Lissotriton vulgaris. The sequence continues at coordinate 660,116,708 of NC_141696.1, read as the reverse complement.
TATTCTATCAGGGTCTTCGGGGGGAATTGAAGGACGTATTAGCACAGGTGGTGCAATTGCCCTCCACATGTGAAGAACTTATTGATTTAACAGTCCAACTGGATCATCGATTGATGGAGCGGAGAGGTGATCGGAGCAGAGGGGACTCTCGGTTCTCCTATCCCCTGGTCAGATCCCGACAAGCGGGTGAGGAAAAAACCAAGCCCCAAGAGGGGCCAGAACCCATGCAAATAGGAGGAATACGGGGCCCCCTTACCAAAGAAGAAAGGGACCGGAGAAGAAGGCTCAAACTATGCATGTACTGTGGTAAAAGCGGGCATTTCGTTAACGATTGTAGAGCTCGGGCTTCTACTTCCGGAAGGAATGTATTTCCCAGAACACAGGCCACCCTGAGAACGGAAGAGCCGTCGGAAAACTAATGGTCTTGGATCAGACAGAGACCACTGATTCAAGACTCCAGTCTCCTCCGGTCTCCCCCTACGTCGCGAACACCCTTCACCCTGCTGTTGCGCACATGAATATAAACGTAACCCTGCAGGTAGCAAATCAGAAACCTTTCCTGGTTGACGCTCTGTTGGATTCAGGGGCCACAGGGAACTATATCGATCAAGCTTATGCAAGAAGAATGGGTATTCCCTGTGACCAGAAAACAACGCCCGAGATGGTCAAAGCTGTGGATGGCACTGACTTGTCATCAGGACCAGTGACCCAACATACCCTGGCCTTGCTGATGGAATATGGAACCCGTCACTACGAATACATCCAATTCGACCTCATAGACGCCCCACAATTCCGGCTCATCTTAGGCATGCCTTGGCTTACTTTACATGACCCTTCCGTTTGCTGGTCAACCCGCACAGTAAGGATGACATCCAAATACTGCCAAGAACATTGCCAGAACAGAGACCATCTCCACAGTGTTCCGGAACCCTCACCTGCCTCTTGCTTGGCTGGGGCCTGCTCAGTTGACAGGTTCTGCTGTGCCACGGTTTTACCGGCGGAATACCACGAATACGCCTCTTTGTTCGATAAGAAAAAAGCCACTCACCTGCCTCCACATAGGGCATACGATTGCCGTGTGGACCTTGTTCCAGGTGCGGATCTCCCCTGCAGCAGAGTGTATGCCCTAACCGAAAAGGAGACACAGTATCTACGAACCTATATTGATGACAATTTGGCCACCGGGTTCATTAGACACTCCACGTCCCCTGTATCGTCGCCTATGTTTTTCATCCCCAAGAAGGACTGTGAGGAATTGCGTCCATGCATCGATTACCGAGCCATCAACCGGGTGACGGTAAAAAAACCGGTACCCATTGCCCTTGATACCCGTTCTTATGGACCAACTCAAAGGGGCGCGGTACTTCACCAAACTCGATCTTCGAGGGGCCTACCATCTCGTGCGAGTAAAGACTGGGGACGAGTGGAAAACGGCCTTCAGAACCAAATTCGGCCTCTATGAGTATCGAGTGATGCCGTTTGGACTGTGCAACGCCCCCGCCGCCTTCCAGTTTTTTATGGATGAGGTGTTGCGGGGGTGTTTGGAGTCTTTCTGTATCGTCTATATTGAGGACATTCTGGTGTACTCTGCCTCCCTCTTGAAAAATGTCTTTTTCACGTCAAACAAGTGGCGTTTCTGGGTTATGTGATCGATGCCCAAGGATTTAGGATGGACATGAGAAAGGTTGAGGCCATACTCTCCTGGAAGACGCCGCAGACTATCAAATCCGTTCAGAGTTTTCTTGGTTTCGCCAATTATTATAGGCGCTTTGTCCAGGACTTCTCCAAGATCATCCATCCCATCACGTCTCTCTTGCGGAAGAACGTATCGTTCAAATGGGGAGAAGAAGCAGAAAAGGCCTTTCAAACCCTCAAGGTGAAATTTACACAAGCACCCATCCTTCGACATCCGAACCCCCAGTTGCCTTTCATACTCGAAACGGACGCCTCCCAATATGCTCTTGGCGGAATATTGTCGCAACGGCACCCTACTACTGGACAGCTTCATCCGGTGGCGTTTTATTCAAAGAAGCTCACTCCTTGTGAAATGAACTATACCATCACGGACAAGGAGCTTCTGGCTATTAAAAGAGCATGCGAGGAGTGGAGGCATTACCTCCTTGGAGCTGTGCATACCGTGGAGATCATTACGGACCATCGCAATCTCCTGTTTTTGAAAACCGCAAAAGCCTTGACACCCCGTCAATTGAGATGGACCCTTTTCTTTTCCGATTTCGACTTCGTTATCAGATATAGACCGGGAACTCGGAATGGTAAGGCGGATGCTCTCTCACGGTTGGGGGAGGATGACACAGGGAGACCTGTTGAATCACCCTCAATACTGCAGGGCGTCGAGAACATCGAGGCCTCCATTGCTTTGATCACCTCAGACGACTTTCTTGAGGACGTTAAAATCGCCCTCGCTGACCTAGATGTACCCGCATGGGTCCTTGAAGAGCCAGATCATCGCTGTGAAAAGGATCATTTAGCGTATCATCACCATGCATTATATGTTCCCCTCATTGAGTTGCAAACCAAGGTGATGAAATGGGCCCATGACTCAGTACTGGGAGGACACATGGGTGTGTACAAGACACTCTCTACGGTGGAACGGTCCTTTTGGTGGCCCAACGTCCGGACTGATGTGAAGGACTACATAAAAAACTGTGCGGTTTGTGCGCAAGGTAAATCATCTCATGCTAAACCGACAGGATTGCTGCGCCCTCTACCCATCCCGTCCAAACCCTGGCATACCGTGTCCATGGATTTTATTGTAGAAATGCCTCCTTGTGAGAAGCAAACAGTCATCCTGGTGGTGGTAGATCATCTCACAAAGATGGGCCACTTCATCTCCCTACCGGGTCTGCCTACCTCCGGAGAATTAGCGAAGGTGTTTTTGCAAAACGTTGTGCGTCTGCATGGACTTCCGAATGTGGTGATAACAGACCGGGGTACGCAATTCACCTCTCATTTCTGGAAGGCGCTCTGTACCATCCTCCAGATAGACGCTCGCCTATCATCCAGCTACCATCCACAAACGGATGGTAAGACACAACGGTTAAACCAAACCCTGGAACAATACCTACGCTGTTTCACCTTACAGAACACAACCAACTGGACCACCTTGTTATGGTTGGCAGAATTTGCGTACAATAACGCCGTGCATTCCACTCTGGGATGTTCTCCTTTTTTCTGTTTGAACGGATTCCACCCGAATATGCTCCCTTTCGAGTGGCCTGGTGTTTCCTTGGTTCCCACCATCCAGGAACACCATGCGCATCTCCGCGCCGTACTGATAGAGGCTCGGAACAATCTGAAGAAGGCTCAGGATGCCCAGAAGACGTATGCCGATATGAAAAGAACCCAGGAGCCCGTGTACAAGGTAGGAGATAAAGTCTGGCTTTCCACTCGTAACTTACACCTGCGAGGAGCAAACAAACTGAAACCTAAATACATAGGGCCATATGGTATCTGTGAGGTAATCAATACCGTGGCCATGAAACTCTCTCTGCCCGTGTCTTGGTCCATACATCCGGTTTTTCACGTCTCACTTCTACGGCCTTGCCTCCTGAGTGTCCGGTTGCCTGAGCGCCCTGGTCCTGTGGAAGTGGAAGGGCAGGAGGAGTACGAAGTGGAGTCCGTTTTGGATTCCCGTGTGGTGCGGGGTCGGGTTCAGTATTTGGTCGAGTGGAAAGGCTACGGTCCCGAAGACCGCTCATGGGAACCAGCGGACCACTTACATTGTCCTGATTTGGTTGCGCTTTTCCATGAAAGCTACCCTGGAAAGCCGGGACGACCGCCGGGACGGCAGTCCTCGAGGGGGGGTTCTGTAGCGATCGCCCTTGGCAGAGCGGCAAGTCGCCGCAGACATTACGTTTTCAGACGTGTGCAGAAAAACTACCAGTCCCAGAAGGCCAAGCGGCGCCAGGAGGCTGCACAATGGGAAGAACTTACTTAAGCTCCTCCCCTTGAACAAAACGGGGCTTGTCAATCCTGTTCCTGGTTTGTTCCATGTTGTTTTCGGATTTGGAGACCCTGCCTTGGAGTTTTTTGACTAGCCTGTTTGTCAAGCGTGCTGACACCCGCCGCGACGACGAAGTGCCTGCGTGGTCAGTTGTGCAGACACCCGCCGCGACGACGAAGTGCCTGCGTGGTCAGACTATCAGCTTCCCAGCGCGTCTCTGTGAGTATAACAGAACCGCGCTTGTTGGGAAAAGCAGTGAGGAGACAACTTCCCAGCACGTCCCTGTGAGTATAACAGAACCGCGCTTGTTGGGAAAAGCAGTGAGGAGAGCGGGCTCGCTCTCTTCCATTTCTCTTGTTTGCAGTCCTTGATTCAACGCCTGGAAGAGGGTATAGTGCGGTTCGCACATGTTTCTGATTTGTTTATACTTTGGCTTCCTGTATTACGGGCGTCATTGAGCCCAGATCCACGTACATTCCAAAAGGAGTATTTTGGGTTTCTTGTACACAGTACTTTGCTAAACTAGTGCCGAGGAGAGTTCCATCCTCAGGAATCCATTACAGGAGCTTGGGTGGAAAGTGCAGTAACTTTTCGCCAACTGTGGAGCAGACTTTCCTGTATTCATTGTATCACCAGACTTCTTTCACGGAAAGCTCACTTACACCAGTGGTAAGTCCCGGAACACTGGGGAGGTGGGGATATTCAAGTCAGTGCGAAAGTACATTATCCTCTCTACGTCTTTTTACCCACCTTCAGGGAGGTCTTCCCAGTAAAGCCGCTGGCTCTGGATCTCGTCCTGAGAAGCTTAGAAGACCCCCTCATCCATCCCTAGGTTCTCCCTTGCGGCCTCCGGCTGTGCTCGCTCCAATAGCGGTGATTGTCCCATTGTTGGGTGAAGTGCGGTGTGAGGTTGCGAGGACAGTCATCCAGTCGTTCCTGCTGGGCATAGGATTCAGGTTAGTCGCGCGTGCGATTCTTGCGCTGCTTTCAATCGTTACAACCGCACACCGCTAGCCCCTCCTCCGGATCGCCCCTAGTGACTCTGGTACATGGAGTTCTTGAGTGGTTCACCCAGTGGGTGCAAGTAGGTACTTGTAGAACTGATGATCTCTAGACCCGATACATGTCCCGGGTTTTTGGATATCGCCCGAGACATGGCTCGGATTTCGAGATAACTTCCCTCATCAGTAGAGAAAATAGTTTGGGGTGGAAAAGAAGGCCGCCAAGCAACCGTCAAAGGCCTCGATGCCCGAACCGGCACGCAGGTGCGTCGTCCAGGAGCTCGTCAGCTCAAAGCTCAAGGGAGCCAATTTGTGGAAACCATCGCAATGGACCGCACACCGCTAGCCCCTCCTCCGGATCGCCCCTAGGGACTCTGGTACATGGAGTTCTTGAGTGGTTCACCCCAGTGGGTGGAAGTAGGTACTTGTAGAACTGATGATCTCTAGACCCGATACATGTCCCGGGTTTTTGGATATCACCCGAGACATGGCTCGGGTCTCGGGATAACTTCCCTCATCAGTAGAGAAAATATTTTGGGGTGGAAGAGAAGGCTGCCAAGCAACCGTCAAAGGCCTCGATGCCCGAACCGGCACGCAGGTGCGTCGTCCAGGAGCTTGTCAGCTCAAAGCTCAAGGGAGCCAATTTGTAGAAACCATCGCAATGGACCGCACACCGCTAGCCCCTCCTCCGGATCGCACCTACGGACTCTGGTACATGGAGTTCTTGAGTGGTTCACCCCAGTGGGTGCAAGTAGGTACTTGTAGAACTGATGATCTCTAGACCCGATACATGTCCCGGGTTTTGGGATATCGGCCGAGACATGGCTCGAGTTTCGGGATAACTTCCCTCATCAGTAGAGAAAATAGTTTGGGGTGGAAGATAAGGCCACCAAGCAACCGTCAAAGTCCTCGATGCCCGAAACGGCACACAGGTGCGTCGTCCAGGAGCTTGTCAGGTCAAAGCTCAAGGGAGCCAATTTGTAGAAACCATCGCAATGGACCGCACACCGCTAGCCCCTCCTCCGGATCGCCCCTAGGGAATCTGGTACATGGAGTTCTTGAGTGGTTCACCCCAGTGGGTGCAAGTAGGTACTTGTAGAACTGATGATCTCTAGACCCGATACATGTCCCGGGTTTTGGGATATCGGCTGAGACATGGCTCGAGTTTCGGGATAACTTCCCTTGAGGTTCCGTGACGATTTGAACCCGTGTTTTCAATATTGTCGGAAATACATAATATTGGTATCAGCGAACCGCAAATGATCCATTTAGCATATCCTGGTGTTTTCGCTACGCTACGAGCAAGAGCACTCCTTTTATAAACATATTTCTGATCTACCCACGGCATCCATCTTAGATCATGGCCGCCATTTTATGTTTCTTGCCCTCACATACGCAATAACCTCTGATCACTTCATTTCGATTAAGGACACATAGCCTTAGCCGGAGATTCACCTCTTTCATGACACGTACACCTTAAACCAGAACACGCTGTAGCTGCATGACTCGACAAAGGCTGCCTTCTCTGCCCGAGGCCAGTCCTGCTAAACTGGTCTTCGTGTCCATTGTCCTGATCACGATTAGGCGGCCGAAGCCGGTAGCCTTGCCCATTTACAACCCACAAACATCCCTTATCCTGCTTTCCTATCTTGTACACCTGGCTCTGCTCCTTTCCTTCTGGGCTTTTATTAGGGGGAGGTAACGAAATTTACGATGAGGCGGTCCGGGTCTTGAATGAAAAGTTGACATGGGATTATGATGGAAAAGTGGGAACCCCTCGTTTATAATGTTTTGACATCAGATATTGTCGACGATTCCTGTGTACACCAAATATTTATTGTTCATGACACAAAGGTTTGGGAATGTACTAGCATGTGAAGAATTCGCCTGAAGGCCAAAATTTAGTATATAAGGAGCAACCCTCTTTGTACAAATCGAACAGGCTCCTAGTTACTGCCCATGCGTAGTTTCTGTGACTTCTGTGTCCCTGCAGTAATAAACCTTTGGTCTTTGACGCCACCATCGAGAAGCCCGTGTTTCTGTTCATTTGTGCACCAAGGCAGGTGGAACTCCGGGGTCTTTGGGTGTTGTTCCCTGACACCTCTGGACGGAACCAAAAAGTCCAGAACTCCAATTGGCGCCCAACGTCGGGCGACGTCATTCGGTACCGGTCCAAAAGCCTGAAGAGTTCGAGAAGCTTCGTGTGAAGATTCCTGAGGGAGGCGCCCCACTTCATCGATCCCGGCATATCGCAAAAGTGGCCCGACGTTCTCTTCCACGAGGGTTCCCGTTCAGGACGGCTGCAGTGGGCCGTTGCCTTGACCGTCGCCCTGTCTTGGACCCGAGGTGCAGTCCTTAGTACAGCGAAACGTGACGGGTTTCTCCGTGGTGACGTCTTCAGTACCTCAGTTAAGTATTTAGTGTTAGCTAGCTAGTTACTTTGTGAGGGTTGCTAAAATCCTTGATCGGTTCTTGGTTTGGTTTGGTCTCGTAAGATTATCACTGGTTGTTCTAGTTACGATAATCTATTTGGTTTAGTTTGGGTATCGATACATCAGTTCGTTTTGGTAGGCCTAAGTTCTTGGTTCGAGTGCACATATCTGTTTTGTGTTTTGTTTGTTTTGTGTTCCAGACTGAAAATGGTGAGTCGGAAAAACTGTATGTTGTCCTGTTTTAGTTGCAACAGTGACTCACGATTGGAGGACTCATGTCTGGTTCCTCCGATTGGGACTCCCCTATATGACTTGTATTGTAAATATGGTGTGGGTCCTATATCTTATAATGAGGTGTGGGTCCGTTACACTAAGAGGGATGGTGTCCTTAGTTGGCCACTACATGGTAGTTTTGAACCCGAAATTCTCGACAATTTAGAAGCGAAATTGTTTAGGAAGAAAGCCCGGCCGGCAATGTTTGATTCTTTCCGTTACTGGCGAAAAGAATCCAAACAGAGAGAAATGAAAAGGTTAAAGAAAGAACAAAAAGAGCAAGAAGAGTTGACCCTAGAACAAGCAACTAAGCAGTTGCAGGCTAACGAGTGTGAGAAAGCCATAGAGGTGGCCATTAGAGAGCACAATTTAGCGATCGACAAGTGCTATCCAGCCTTGCCATCGAAAACAGCTAAGATACTAGAGGACTCTGAAAACGATCCTCTGTTGTCTTATTTGTTACGGTCACCTCCACCGTATGCACAAGGTGCTACGGCTCCACCTTTACCGAATGTACAATTGCCGGTTGCTGGACAACCTGGTATTCCTGTTCTTGCCCCTCAGAATCAAGCTCCTGTACCTCCTATGGTCAATGTAAATGTTCCTACGGCTCCTCCTCCTCCTCCTGGATTACCAGCTTCTATACCTGTATCTGTCTCGCTCACACCTACTGTTCCACAAACTATCTTCCTTGATACTTCTACTGTTCCGTTATCTGTCCCTACCTCTACTGTGTTCTCTGCGTCTGCGAGTGTGTTGACTCCACTTTCTGTTCGTCGGAGAATCACTGATTCTGTGTCTAATATGCTGTCTCCTTTCTATAAAACTTTAATCAAGACTCCTACTCCTGACTCTATTCAGAGACGTAGTCAGCTTCCGAGTACTGAGGAACGGGGAATTTTAGATTCCACGGCTCTCAGATGGATTTCGAAGAGTAGGAGATATAGTACGAGAGATGTGCTAGATACGTTTATGCAGTGGAAAGAACCAACGCAACGGTACGTCTTTGACGAGATGTGCTCGTTGTTACGTGAAGAAATAGAAGAAGACGATGTTGAATCAAATTTAGAAGATTTAATTAAGGTTCAGAAAGACTTTGCTGCTGGAATGATAGTGGGTGATAATATAGAAGAAGCGATGGAACTGATTTTAAGTTATAGGAATGATCCATCACTTCGTTCACCAAGGGATTTGGAGAAAAGTAAGACGAAGCTAAGTCGCCAATATCCAATGAGGGAGGTTCCTCCAATTTGGCGCGAAGCTGTGCAAGCTGATCATAATAATGGTATTGTAGCTGCTCCAGCGCAATTCCAAAGGGTGTGGATACACATTCCATGGAAGCGAGCTGAAGTGCTAGCAGTGAAGCAGGCCTTGCCAGATCCACGTAAGAATCCTGCTGGATACTATAAGGAATTAACACAGACAGTTGAGGCTTGTATAATGAACTTAGCAGATATCGATATGTTATTTGGCAACGTAGTTCCGCAACCAGTGTGGGCTAAAATTCGTAGAGAGGATCATCAAGTTGCCTTAGGTGGTGACTGGGCAGCTATCACTGCAGCGGATGGTCAGCAAGTAGGTGGTGCAAAACCCAAACCCCTAATTGCTAATCTTCCAGGTAGAATAATTGATTTAATGAAGACTCTGATGCCCGCATTGCGTGTTAATTGGGACAAGTTATCAGCATGCAGGCAGAAGAAAGACGAAAGTGTCTCCGACTTCTTCACGAGGTTCGAAGAGACTTTTGTAGATCATAGTGGTTAGGACATGAGCACAGAAGGAGGGCAAAGACTGTTTGTCGATAAATTTGTGCATAATTTGTTACCTGAATTATGCAATAAATTAAAAGATTCAGAGAGTGCGTGGGCTGTGTCCACAACTGCGCAAATACTTGCGACTGCACAGTACTACGAAAACAGGGATAAAGAGGAAAAGGAGAAATCAGAAAAGAAAACGAAAGACTTAAAAACTAAAGTTCTTTTACAACAGGCGTATCCGCCTCGCACGAATCAGACTAATATGCAACAGGGTTCATATCAAAGAACAGATTATAGTACATCGAGACCTCAATATCAGTGGAACCAATGTGCGTATTGTAAGAAAGAGGGTCACTACAAGAATGAATGTCCGATCTTAGCGCAAAATAATGCAGCAGCAGCTCAGAGAGGTCGTGGTGGTTTTGTGCAAAATTCTAGAGGTAGAGGGCGAGGTGCTATGCCTCCACAAACGAATGATCGTCCTTCCAATCACTTTGATCAACGAAATGGACAGTCTGCCCAGCAAAATAGATCTCAACAGTATCTTGTTGAAGATTATTGTGAAGTGGATGAGGGATTTCAGCAAAATGTGTACTAGGACAGCCATGGACAGAGAGAGGGAGTAGTATCAGTTCCAGTGGATCAGAGTGGGCCTTATGTCGCAGTAGCAACATCAGGTGTAGTCGAACCGTTTCTGTTGGATACTGGTGCCGCAAAAAGTTCTATCATTCATGCGAAACTCCCTGGCGCACCTTTGTCCGGCTCAACAAATGTTTCTGTAGGTTTTTCAGGCGCCCCTGTTTACAACCCGATATCTGGTCCTTTGTCTATTTCTGTTGGACCATGTCACTTGAAAGCACCTCTGATTTTGACAACAGGTTGTAATGAAAATCTGCTTGGTCTAGATTTGTTAAAACGACTATATGCGACATTGTACTGTTCTCCGGAAGGAGTACAGCTTACGTTGGGTAAAAATATCACTTCTCCGATGTACTTGTCAATGGATGCACTCCCGCCAGAGCTACGCTCACTCCCTGATTCTCTTTGGGCGACTGGTCCTAATGATGTAGGCCTTTTAGAAATACCACCGTATGTAGTAACTTTAAAAGCGAATGTAAAATTTCCAAGAATTCCTCAATATAAAATATCTAGTGAAGGTGAACGTGCACTTTTATTGATTGTGCAAGATTTGATTAAGAAAGGTGTGGTTGAAGAAACGAGAGGAAATGTCTGTAACAGTCCTGTATTACCGATTTTGAAATGAACTGATCCTACAAAGCCTCCAGTGTATAGGTTTGTTATCGACCTTAGAGAGGTTAATAAAATTGTTGTCCCGCAGTTTCCTGTAGTGCCAGACATTACTGCCTTGTTAACACTAATTCCTGCTACAGCTACTTGGTTCTCAGTCATCGACTTGAAGAATGCCTTTTTCAGCATTCTGATAGCCGAAGAAAGCAGAGATATTTTCGGCTTCTGTCTAGGAGGTCGCAGTTTCAGATTTAAACGCGCTCCACAAGGCTATTGTGAGAGCCCATCTATTTACAGTCAAGCATTAAAAAGCCAGTTAGATTCCTTTGTCCTTCCTCCAGGTTCCGCTCTAGTACAGTATGTAGACGATCTTTTAGTGGCTGCTGATGATAAGGAAACTTGCAAAGCAGCTACGATCTCGTTATTGCATCATTTGTCTAATTTGAATCACAAGGTGTCACCTTCGAAAATGCAATACTGCTGCCAAGAAGTGACCTACCTAGGTCATCTCTTGTCAAAGGAGGGAAGGAAGTTGACCCCAGAGAGAATAAAAGCAATTACGCAGATGAGTGTTCCACGCACACAGAGAGAAGTACGTGCTTTTCTAGGTATTACCTCTTACTGTAGGCAGTGGATCCCAAATTTTTCTCTTTTAGCAAAACCGTTGGTAGCTTTGACTGGGAAAAATGTTCCGAGTCCGGTGCCATGGTCTGATGAATGTCAGGAAAGTTTTACTGAATTACGAAATGCACTTTGTTCAGCTCCTGTATTGGGTACACCCGATTACAGCAAGCCATTCACGCTCTATGTTCATGAGAGAGAAGGTTGCGCGTTGAGTGTTCTGACACAGAAATTTGGTGACAAACAACGCCCTTGTGCGTATTTTTCATCAACATTAGATCCGGTAGCTAGAGCGTTGCCTAGTTGTTTGAGAGCTACAGCGGCAGCTGCGGCTTCCATTCGACAATCTGCTGGTTTGGTGATGAACAACATGCTAGTGGTCATGGTTCCTCATGCAGTGGATACACTCATGAATCGAACAAAGACACAACACCTTACCAGTGCGAGACTATCTGGGTACGAGCTGACATTACTAGCAAGTCATATTCAGATCAAAAGATGTAATATATTGAATCCAGCAACGCTGTTGCCGACTGATCAAGAGTCGAGTGATTCCGAGCCACATGATTGTTGTTTTAAAACGGAGGAAGAGACAAAAGGACGCATCGACTTAAAGGATACTCCGCTATCCGATCCAGATGGTACGCTGTATGTGGACGGGTCATGTTTTAAATTGGAGAATGGTGAGGTGACTGCTGCTTACGCAGTAACGACTTTGAAGACGATTGTGGAGACTGCAAGAGTGAGTCAGAATTCTGCCCAAGCTGCAGAATTAATAGCTCTAACAAGAGCATGTGTTTTAGCTAAGGGAAAGAGAGTGAATGTCTTTACAGATAGTCAGTACGCATTTGGCGTGGCCCATAGTTTTGGCCGTTTGTGGAGAGAAAGAGGTTTCATTACGTCCCATGGGACTAAGATCCAACATGGTCAGCTAGTTAACGACTTGTTGGAATCTCTAACCTTGCCGACTGAAGTTGCGATTGTAAAGTGCAGTGCTCATAAAGCAATCACGGATGATGTTGGTCGTGGGAATGCTTTTGCTGATGAAATTGCTAAACAGACAGCTAGAGACACGATGAGCAGAATGCATGTTGCTACGTCTGCAAGATGGATTGCTGATTCTGGAATGTGTGAGGATACTATGGAAAGTGTGAAAGAGATTCAGAAAGAAGCAACTGAGGAAGAAAAACGTGTATGGAGAGAAAGTACGGGCAAATTAGATTCGAATGGATGTTGGATTGATTTGACAGAACAGCAGCGTTGGATGTTGCCTGACGCGTATGTGCTTGCAGTGGTGACAATGGCGCATGGAGTAGCGCACATAAGTTCTAAAGGAATTTGTAAGATGTTGGCTCCAGTCTGGAAGAATGATGGGATCAGTAAGTGTGCAGAGAGAGTGGTGAAAAATTGTATGGTATGCCTGATGCATAATCCTGGCAAGGGAACTCCAACTCCAGCTGGTCATTTCGCTCCTCCTTCCTGCCCCTTTGAAGTGATTCAGTTAGACTTCATTCACATGGATCGCTGTAATAATTTGAAGTATGTCCTGGTGGTAGTTTGTGCTTTTTCCAGGTGGATCGAAGCATATCCACTAAAGGACAATACTGCCCTATCAACCGCCAAGATTCTTCTCAAAGAATATTTCCCTAGGTATGGAATGCCACGGATTGTATGGTCAGATAACGGAAGTGAGTTTATAGGGAAAGTTATGCAGAGTGTGTGTGCCGGTCTAGGACTGAAACAAAAATTCCACAGTGCGAACCATCCCCAGTCTGCTGGTTTAGTGGAGGGTTATAATGGCACCCTTAAGCTAAAACTAGCTAAAATACAAGCATCCACAGGTTTAGCCTGGCCAGACGCACTTCCTTTGGCTTTGTTATCAACGAGAGCAACTGTACATTCTAGAGTGGGGCTTAGCCCCTACGAAATAGTTTTTGGCCGCCCGGCAAATATTTGGGGCGTGCCAAGGCCTAAAAAGTTTTGTTCTCTAGAATATCCTATGTTGATAGACTACCTTTACGACTTGACTGCTAAATTGAGTCTTATTCACCAACAGGTTTTCGATGCTTTACCAAAGCCTCCGGAGAGTCCAGGGCATCAGCTGAAACCAGGCGAATTTGTTGTTATCAGAAATTTCGCGAGGACAAAGAACCTTCAGCCGAGATTTGTCGGCCCCTTCCAAATCCTACTTACAACGAGAACAGCGGTTCGTGTGGCTGGACGCAAGCACTGGGTGCATGCATCCCATGTAAAGCGTGTGCCTTTGCCACTTCCTTACGACGACTGGGTGAAGAAGGGAATTGGCTCCTCCGAATTTGAAAGCACGCCAAAATTCATTCCTTTCAGCGATGCCGAATTAATCACTGACACTCCAAGCTCTGACTCTCCTCCAGAAAAGACTCTTTTGAACACTGAACATTTGTCCCCTGCATCAGAAAGAACTCTGTCATCTGCGAACTTGAACACTGCAACAGCCACCAGTGAAACGTTATTTGCTGATCAAACAGTACCTGCAAAGCAGAGATATAACTTACGAAACCGTAAAATGGACAAATAAAGCAGGCAACTGCCTATTGGGATATTTTGAAATTTTTGAACTTTTGCCTTCAGCCAGGAAGTTTGCTATTGTTTTGTTGTTTTTTAAAAATTGCCTTGCCGTCTGGGTAGCCGTAGGGTCGTGGCTGTGTGCCTAGTTGAATCTGCAGGGATCTGACACAAGGTCGATCTTTCTGTTGGTTCTGGGAACTCCCAGGGCTGATAGAGGCATTTTCATCTATGTACACATCATCAGTGGTCGCGAGCGGATTGTAGAAGATGGAGCTTCCTGCGCTGCAACGAGAAAATGTGATTTATGTTCGCAGAAACAGACTTTATAGAATTCTTCATAGCAAATGCTTTTTGATGCAATGTGCCATTACATTCTTGATTATTTTGGTAACGTTGGTGGGTGGAATCGTCTTCAGTATAAATTTGATTTTTGTGCCAGTTACTATAGTACCTCCCCTTGATCCTGCTACTTCTACTGTTTCTTCTATACATTCTTTTCATTCGTTTCCCGAACATGAGCAAGCCCGACGCTCAGAGTTCATTAACAACACTTTTGTACAGCTCTTGCACCAACACCAACTGGTAGTTAACACTACAGACTGCTGGGTATGTGGCTTGATACCCCACACTATGGATAAAGGTATTCCTTATCTGGTTTTGCCTTTCAGCTACAATGGATCATTTCAGGCCCTTCAAACCATCTTTGCTTATGCCCTTGAGACCTATCCTCCACGCCCACCACGTTCCACTAAATATAACTCTGCCAACAAAGCTTTAGTCCAGGGAATTATTGACATGATCAAGGACGTCAATAATACTCCATCATACCCTAGAGACGAACTGCGAGTGTATTTAAGTTGGAATACTTCAGAGTATCGCCTTAGTTTAGGGGAAAGCAAGCGTAAAAGCTCAACTCCAATCTGGGTCGTACCTCACCGAGGTCAGGTCTGTTTGCAAGGGAATGGGAGAAATCCGAGAGCTCAGCTAGGGAGGAGTGAGTGCGTAGAGACTTATGTGTTTCCGGCTAACTATTCCCCTGCCTTTCTTACTGCTAGGGGTACCTACTTCATCTGTCGAGATAGAGCTTATACATGGTTGCCTGCCGACTTTTCAGGATCATGTTATATTGCCCGATTGTTGCCCCCGACATACACTGCTTCATCTGATTATCACAGAACCAGAGTAGCGAGAGGTGTCTTCAGCAAGGAAGATACTGCTGGTCAGGAAGCTGGAGACTTCTTCAAAGGCTTCCTTCCGTTCTGGGGGCCTATGGCCAATAGTAGAAACATACGTCAGCTAACACGGGTAGTTGAATCTACTATTACAGAAACTGCTGGTGCCCTTAGCAATTTGACAGCTGAGCTTCAGGCGGATAGACTCATGACGTTGCAGAACCGTATGGTTCTAGACGTTATCCTTGCAGATCGAGGTGGGGTATGCAGAATGATCCAATCGAGCTGCTGTGTCTTTATCCCTAATAATGCTCCAACAGTCTATGAGGCGATCTCTAAGCTACACAAGATTTCCGACTCTATTCATGTAGACAAGGGAAACTGGTCCTTCATGGAGTGGTTTTGGACTCTGATCTCAGCGTGGGGATGGAAGGTTCTAATGGTCATTGGTGTCGTCTTAGTATTCCTATTCTCATGCTGCCTGATTATCCAGTGTGGTCCTGCTCTGTGTAGTCTTTGTGCTGCAACTTGTCTTAGGAAACCACCTGCGTTTGGAGAAAAGGCACGAGAAAGGATGATGATACAACAGCATGTCACTGACCTGATGAGCATAGAACCAGACTCTGACATAGACTGAGTAATTGCCTATGTAAGGGCAAAAGGAGGGTCTGAGGTTCCGTGACGATTTGAACCCGTGTTTTCAATATTGTCGGAAATACATAATATTGGTATCAGCGAACCGCAAATGATCCATTTAGCATATCCTGGTGTTTTCGCTACGCTACGAGCAAGAGCACTCCTTTTATAAACATATTTCTGATCTACCCACGGCATCCATCTTAGATCATGGCCGCCATTTTGTGTTTCTTGCCCTCACATACGCAATAACCTCTGATCACTTCATTTCGATTAAGGACACATAGCCTTAGCCGGAGATTCACCTCTTTCATGACACGTACACCTTAAACCAGAACACGCTGTAGCTGCATGACTCGACAAAGGCTGCCTTCTCTGCCCGAGGCCAGTCCTGCTAAACTGGTCTTCGTGTCCATTGTCCTGATCACGATTAGGCGGCCGAAGCCGGTAGCCTTGCCCATTTACAACCCACAAACATCCCTTATCCTGCTTTCCTATCTTGTACACCTGGCTCTGCTCCTTTCCTTCTGGGCTTTTATTAGGGGGAGGTAACGAAATTTACGATGAGGCGGTCCGGGTCTTGAATGAAAAGTTGACATGGGATTATGATGGAAAAGTGGGAACCCCTCGTTTATAATGTTTTGACATCAGATATTGTCGACGATTCCTGTGTACACCAAATATTTATTGTTCATGACACAAAGGTTTGGGAATGTACTAACATGTGAAGAATTCGCCTGAAGGCCAAAATTTAGTATATAAGGAGCAACCCTCTTTGTACAAATCGAACAGGCTCCTAGTTACTGCCCATGCGTAGTTTCTGTGACTTCTGTGTCCCTGCAGTAATAAACCTTTGGTCTTTGACGCCACCATCGAGAAGCCCGTGTTTCTGTTCATTTGTGCACCAAGGCAGGTGGAACTCCGGGGTCTTTGGGTGTTGTTCCCTGACACCTCTGGACGGAACCAAAAAGTCCAGAACTCCACCCTCATCAGTAGAGAAAATAGTTTGGGGTGGAAGAGAAGGCCGCCAAGCAACCGTCAAAGGCCTCGATGCCCGAACCGGCACGCAGGTGCGTCGTCCAGGAGCTCGTCAGCTCAAAGCTCAAGGGAGCCAATTTGTGGAAACCATCGCAATGGACCGCACACCGCTAGCCCCTCCTTCGGATCGCCCCTAGGGACTCTGGTACATGGAGTTCTTGAGTGGTTCACCCCAGTGGGTGGAAGTAGGTACTTGTAGAACTGATGATCTCTAGACCCGATACATGTCCCGGGTTTTTGGATATCACCCGAGACATGGCTCGGGTCTCGGGATAACTTCCCTCATCAGTAGAGAAAATATTTTGGGGTGGAAGAGAAGGCTGCCAAGCAACCGTCAAAGGCCTCGATGCCCGAACCGGCACGCAGGTGCGTCGTCCAGGAGCTTGTCAGCTCAAAGCTAAAGGGAGCCAATTTGTAGAAACCATCGCAATGGACCGCACACCGCTAGCCCCTCCTCTGGATCGCACCTACGGACTCTGGTACATGGAGTTCTTGAGTGGTTCACCCCAGTGGGTGCAAGTAGGTACTTGTAGAACTGATGATCTCTAGACACGATACATGTCCCGGGTTTTGGGATATCGGCCGAGACATGGCTCGAGTTTCGGGATAACTTCCCTCATCAGTAGAGAAAATAGTTTGGGGTGGAAGATAAGGCCGCCAAGCAACCGTCAAAGTCCTCAATGCCCGAAACGGCACACAGGTGCGTCGTCCAGGAGCTTGTCAGGTCAAAGCTCAAGGGAGCCAATTTGTAGAAACCATCGCAATGGACCGCACACCGCTAGCCCCTCCTCCGGATCGCCCCTAGGGAATCTGGTACATGGAGTTCTTGAGTGGTTCACCCCAGTGGGTGCAAGTAGGTACTTGTAGAACTGATGATCTCTAGACCCGATACATGTCCCGGGTTTTGGGATATCGGCCGAGACATGGCTCGAGTTTCGGGATAACTTCCCTCATCAGTAGAGAAAATAGTTTGGGGTGGAAGAGAAGGCCGCCAAGCAACCGTCAAAGGCCTCGATGCCCGAACCGGCACGCAGGTGCGTCGTCCAGGAGCTCGTCAGCTCAAAGCTCAAGGGAGCCAATTTGTGGAAACCATCGCAATGGACCGCACACCGCTAGCCCCTCCTCCGGATCGCCCCTAGGGACTCTGGTACATGGAGTTCTTGAGTGGTTCACCCCAGTGGGTGGAAGTAGGTACTTGTAGAACTGATGATCTCTAGACCCGATACATGTCCCGGGTTTTTGGATATCACCCGAGACATGGCTCGGGTCTCGGGATAACTTCCCTCATCAGTAGAGAAAATATTTTGGGGTGGAAGAGAAGGCTGCCAAGCAACCGTCAAAGGCCTCGATGCCCGAACCGGCACGCAGGTGCGTCGTCCAGGAGCTTGTCAGCTCAAAGCTCAATTGAGCCAATCTGTAGAAACCATCGCAATGGACCGCACACCGCTAGCCCCTCCTCCGGATCGCACCTACGGACTCTGGTACATGGAGTTCTTGAGTGGTTCACCCCAGTGGGTGCAAGTAGGTACTTGTAGAACTGATGATCTCTAGACCCGATACATGTCCCGGGTTTTGGGATATCGGCCGAGACATGGCTCGAGTTTCGGGATAACTTCCCTCATCAGTAGAGAAAATAGTTTGGGGTGGAAGAGAAGGCTGCCAAGCAACCGTCAAAGGCCTCGTTGCCCGCACAAGCAAGCAAGTGCGTCGTCCAGGAGCTCGTCAACTCAATGCTCAAGGGAGCCAATTTGTAGAAACCAACGCAATGGACCGCACACCGCTAGCCCCTCCTCCGGATCGCCTCTAGGGAATCTGGTACATGGAGTTCTTGAGTGGTTCACCCCAGTGGGTGCAAGTAGGTACTTGTAGAACTGATGATCTATTGACCCGATACATGTCCCGGGTTTTTGGATATCACCCGAGACATGGCTCGGGCTTCGGGATAACTTCCCTCATCAGTAGAGAAAATAGTTTGGGGTGGAAGAGAAGGCTGCCAAGCAACTGTCAAAGGCCTCGATGCCCGAACCGGAACGCAGGTGCGTCGTCCAGGAGCTCGTCAGCTCAAAGCTCATGGGAGCGAATTTGTAGAAACCATTGCAATGGACCGCACACCGCTAGCCCCTCCTCCGGATCGCCCCTAGGGACTCTGGTACATGGAGTTCTTGAGTGGTTCACCCCAGTGGGTGCAAGTAGGTACTTGTAGAACTGATGATCTCTAGACCCGATACATGTCCCGGGTTTTGGGATATCGCCGGAGACATGGCTCGGGTTTCGGGATAACTTCCCTCATCAGTAGAGAAAATAGTTTGGGGTGGACGAGAAGGCTGCCAAGCAACCGTCAAAGGCCTCGATGCCCGAACCGGCACGCAGGTGCATTGTCCAGGAGCTCATCAGCTCAAAGCTCAAGGGAGCCAATTTGTAGAAACCATTGCAATGGACCGCACACCGCTAGCCCCTCCTCCGGATCGCCCCTAGTGACTCTGGTACATGGAGTTCTTGAGTGTTTCACCCAGTGGGTGCAAGTAGGTACTTGTAGAACTGATGATCTCTAGACCCGATACATGTCCCGGGTTTTTGGATATCGCCCGATACATGGCTCGGATTTCGGTATAACTTCCCTCATCAGTAGAGAAAATTGTTTGGGGTGGAAGAGAAGGCCGCCAAGCAACCGTCAAAGGCCTCGATACCCGAACCGGCACGCAGGTGCGTCATCCAGGAGGTCGTCAGCTCAAAGCTCAAGGGAGCCAATTTGTAGAAACCATCGCAATGGACCGTACACCGCTAGCCCCTCCTCCGAATTGCCCCTAGGGACTCTGGTACATGGAGTTCTTGAGTGGTTCATGCTAGTGGGTGCAAGTAGGTACTTGTAGAACTGATGATCTCTAGACCCGATACATGTCCCGGATTTTCGATATCGCCCGAGACATGGCTCGGGCTTCGGGATAACTTCCCACATCACTAGAGAAAATAGTTTGGGGTGGAAGAGAAGGCCGCCAAGCAACCGTCAAAGGCCTCGATGCCTGAACCGTTATGCAGGTGCGTCATCCAGGAGCTCGTCAGCTCAAAGCTCAAGGGAGCCAATTTGTAGAAACCATCGCAATGGACCGCACACCGCTAGCCAGTCCTCCAGATCGCCCCTAGGGACTCTGGTACATGGAGTTCTTGAGTGGTTCACCCCAGTGGGTGCAAGTAGGTACTTGTAGAACTGATGATCTCTAGACCCGATACATGTCCCGGGTTTTTGGATATTGCCCGAGACATGGCTCTGGTTTCGGGATAACTTCCCACATCACTAGAGAAAATAGTTTGGGGTGGAAGAGAAAGCCGCCAAAGGCCTCGATACCCGAACCGGCACGCAGGTGCGTCATCCAGGAGCTTGTCAGCTCAAAGCTCAAGGGAGCCAATTTGTAGAAACCATCGCAATAGACCGCACACCGCTAGGCCCTCCTCCGGATTGCCCCTAGGGACTCTGGTACATGGAGTTCTTGAGTGGTTCACGCCAGTGGGTGCAAGTAGGTACTTGTAGAACTGATGATCTCTAGACCCGATACATGTCCCGGGTTTTTCGATATCGCCCGAAACATGGCTCGGGTTTCGGGATAACTTCCCACATCACTAGAGAAAATAGTTTGGGGTGGAAGAGAAGGCCGCCAAGCAACCGTCAAAGGCCTCGATGCCTGAACCGGCACGCAGGTGCGTTGTCCAGGAGCTCGTCAGCTCAAAGCTCAAGGGAGCCAATTTGTAGAAACCATCGCAATGGACCGCACACCGCTAGCCCCTCCTCCGGATCGCCCCTAGGGACTCTGGTACATGGAGTTCTTGAGTGGTTCACCCCAGTGGGTGCAAGTAGGTACTTGTAGAACTGATGATCTCTAGACCCGATACATGTCCCGGGTTTTTGGATATCGCCCGAGATATGGCTTGGGTTTCGGGATAACTTCCCTCATCCGTAGAGAAAATAGTTTGGGGTGGAAGAGAAGGCCGCCAAGCAACTATCAAAGTCCTCGATGCCCGAACCGGCACGCAGGTTCGTCGTCCAGGAGCTCGTCAGCTCAAAGCTCAAGGGAGCCAATTTGTAGAAACCATCGCAATAGACCGCACACCGCTAGCCCCTCCTCCGGATCGCCCCTAGGGACTCTGGTACATGGAGTTCTTGAGTGGTTCACCTCAGTGGGTTCAAGTAGGTACTTGTAGAACTGATGATCTCTAGACCCGATACATGTCCCGGGTTTTTGGATATTGCCCGAGACATGGCTCGGGTTTCGGGATATCTTCCCACATCACTAGAGAAAATAGTTTGGGATTGAAGAGAAGTCCGCCAAGCAACCGCCAAAGGCCTCGATTCCCGAACCGGCACGCAGGTGCGTCGTCCAGGAGCTCGTCAGCTCAAAGCTCAAGGGAGCCAATTTGTAGAAACCATCGCAATGGACCGCACACCGCTAGCCCCTCCTCCGGATCGCCCCTAGGGACTCTGGTACATGGAGTTCTTGAGTGGTTCACCCCAGTGGGTGCAAGTAGGTACTTGTAGAACTGATGATCTCTAGACCCGATACATGTCCCGGGTTTTTCGATATCGCCCGAGACATGGCTCGGGTTTCGGGATAACTTCCCTCATCCGTAGAGAAAATAGTTTGGGGTGGAAGAGAAGGCCGCCAAGCAACTATCAAAGTCCTCGATGCCCGAACCGGCATGCAGGTTCGTCGTCCAGGAGCTCGTCAGCTCAAAGCTCAAGGGAGCCAATTTGTAGAAACTATCGCAATGGACCACACACCGCTAGCCCCTCCTCCGGATCGCCCCTAGGGACTCTGGTACATGGAGTTCTTGAGTGGTTCACCCCAGTCGGTGCAAGTAGGCACTTGTAGAACTGTTGATTTCTAGACCCGATAAATGTCCCGGGTTATTGGATATCGCCCGAGACATGGCTCGGGTTTCGGGATAACTTTCCTCATCAGTAGAGAAAATAGTTTGGGGTGGAAGAGAAGGCTGCCAAGCAACCGTCAAAGGCTTTGATGCCCGAACCGGCACGCAGGTGCATTGTCCAGGAGCTCGTCAGCTCAAAGCTCAAGGGAGCCAATTTGTAGAAACCATTGCAATGGACCGCACACCGCTAGCCCCTCCTCCGGATCGCCCCTAGTGACTCTGGTACATGGAGTTCTTGAGTGGTTCACCCAGTGGGTGCAAATAGGTACTTGTAGAACTGATGATCTCTAGACCCGATACATGTCCCGGGTTTTTGGATATCGCCCGAGACATGGCTCGGATTTCGAGATAACTTCCCTCATCAGTAGAGAAAATAGTTTGGGGTGGAAGAGAAGGCCGCCAAGCAACCGTCAAAGGCCTCGATGCCCGAACCGGCACGCAGGTGCGTCGTCCAGGAGCTCGTCAGCTCAAAGCTCAAGGAAGCCAATTTGTGGAAACCATCGCAATGGACCGCACACCGCTAGCCCCTCCTCCGGATCGCCCCTAGGGACTCTGGTACATGGAGTTCTTGAGTGGTTCACCCCAGTGGGTGGAAGTAGGTACTTGTAGAACTGATGATCTCTAGACCCGATACATGTCCCGGGTTTTTGGATATCACCCGAGACATGGCTCGGGTCTCGGGATAACTTCCCTCATCAGTAGAGCAAATATTTTGGGGTGGAAGAGAAGGCTGCCAAGCAACCGTCAAAGGCCTCGATGCCCGAACCGGCACGCAGGTGCGTCGTCCAGGAGCTTGTCAGCTCAAAGCTCAAGGGAGCCAATTTGTAGAAACCATCGCAATGGACCGCACACCGCTAGCCCCTCCTCCGGATCGCACCTACGGACTCTGGTACATGGAGTTCTTGAGTGGTTCACCCCAGTGGGTGCAAGTAGGTACTTGTAGAACTGATGATCTCTAGACCCGATACATGTCCCGGGTTTTGGGATATCGGCCGAGACATGGCTCGAGTTTCGGGATAACTTCCCTCATCAGTAGAGAAAATAGTTTGGGGTGGAAGAGAAGGCCGCCAAGCAACCGTCAAAGGCCTCGATGCCCGAACCGGCACGCAGGTGCGTCGTCCAGGAGCTTGTCAGCTCAAAGCTCAAGGGAGCCAATTTGTAGAAACCATCGCAATGGACCGCACACCGCTAGCCCCTCCTCCGGATCGCCCCTAGGGAATCTGGTACATGGAGTTCTTGAGTGGTTCACCCCAGTGGGTGCAAGTAGGTACTTGTAGAACTGATGATCTATAGACCCGATACATGTCCCGGGTTTTTGGATATCACCCGAGACATGGCTCTGGCTTCGGGATAACTTCCCTCATCAGTAGAGAAAATAGTTTGGGGTGGAAGAGAAGGCTGCCAAGCAACCGTCAAAGGCCTCGATGCCCGAACCGGAACGCAGGTGCGTCGTCCAGGAGCTCGTCAGCTCAAAGCTCATGGGAGCCAATTTGTAGAAACCATTGCAATGGACCGCACACCGCTAGCCCCTCCTCCGGATCGCCCCTAGGGACTCTGGTACATGGAGTTCTTGAGTGGTTCACCCCAGTGGGTGCAAGTAGGTACTTGTAGAACTGATGATCTCTAGACCCGATACATGTCCCGGGTTTTTGGATATCGCCCGAGACATGGCTCGGGTTTCGGGATAACTTCCCTCATCAGTAGAGAAAATAATTTGGGGTGGAAGAGAAGGCTGCCAAGCAACAGTCAAAGGCCTCGATGCCCGAACCGGCACGCAGGTGCATTGTCCAGGAGCTCATCAGCTCAAAGCTCAAGGGAGCCAATTTGTAGAAACCATTGCAATGGACCGCACACCGCTAGCCCCTCCTCCGGATCGCCCCTAGTGACTCTGGTACATGGAGTTCTTGAGTGTTTCACCCAGTGGGTGCAAGTAGGTACTTGTAGAACTGATGATCTCTAGACCCGATACATGTCCCGGGTGTTTGGATATCGCCCGAGACATGGCTCGGATTTCGGTATAACTTCCCTCATCAGTAGAGAAGATTGTTTGGGGTGGAAGAGAAGGCCGCCAAGCAACCGTCAAAGGCCTCGATACCCGAACCGGCACGCAGGTGCGTCATCCAGGAGCTCGTCAGCTCAAAGCTCAAGGGAGCCAATTTGTAGAAACCATCGCAATGGACCGCACACCGCTAGCCCCTCCTCCGAATTGCCCCTAGGGACTCTGGTACATGGAGTTCTTGAGTGGTTCATGCCAGTGGGTGCAAGTAGGTACTTGTAGAACTGATGATCTCTAGACCCGATACATGTCCCGGGTTTTTCGATATCGCCCGAGACATGGCTCGGGCTTCGGGATAACTTCCCACATCACTAGAGAAAATAGTTTGGGGTGGAAGAGAAGGCCGCCAAGCAACCGTCAAAGGCCTCGATGCCTGAACCGTTATGCAGCTGCGTCATCCAGGAGCTCGTCAGCTCAAAGCTCAAGGGAGCCAATTTGTAGAAACCATCGCAATGGACCGCACACCACTAGCCCCTCCTCCAGATCGCCCCTAGGGACTCTGGTACATGGAGTTCTTGAGTGGTTCACCCCAGTGGGTGCAAGTAGGTACTTGTAGAACTGATGATCTCTAGACCCGATACATGTCCCGGGTTTTTGGATATTGCCCGAGACATGGCTCGGGTTTCGGGATAACTTCCCACATCACTAGAGAAAATAGTTTGGGGTGGAAGGGAAAGCCGCCAAGCAACCGCCAAAGGCCTCGATACCCGAACCGGCACGCAGGTGCGTCATCCAGGAGCTTGTCAGCTCAAAGCTCAAGGGAGCCAATTTGTAGAAACCATCGCAATAGACCGCACACCGCTAGGCCCTCCTCCGGATTGCCCCTAGGGACTCTGGTACATGGAGTTCTTGAGTGGTTCACGCCAGTGGGTGCAAGTAGGTACTTGTAGAACTGATGATCTCTAGACCCGATACATGTCCCGGGTTTTTCGATATCGCCCGAGACATGGCTCGGGTTTCGGGATAACTTCACACATCACTAGAGAAAATAGTTTGGGGTGGAAGAGAAGGCCGCCAAGCAACCGTCAAAGGCCTCGATGCCTGAACCGGCACGCAGGTGCGTCGTCCAGGAGCTCGTCAGCTCAAAGCTCAAGGGAGCCAATTTGTAGAAACCACCGCAATGGACCGCACACCGCTAGCCCCTCCTCCGGATCGCCCCTAGGGACTCTGGTACATGGAGTTCTTGAGTGGTTCACCTCAAAGGGTGCAAGTAGGTACTTGTAGAACTGATGATCTCTAGACCCGATACATGTCCCGGGTTTTTGGATACTGCCCGAGACATGGCTCGGGTTTCGGGATATCTTCCCACATCACTAGAGAAAATAGTTTGGGATTGAAGAGAAGGCCGCCAAGCAACCGCCAAAGGCCTCGATTCCCGAACCGGCACGCAGGTGGGTCGTCCAGGAGCTCGTCAGCTCAAAGCTCAAGGGAGCCAATTTGTAGAAACCATCGCAATGGACCGCACTCCGCTAGCCCCTCCTCCAGATCGCCCCTAGGGACTCTGGTACATGGAGTTCTTGAGTGGTTCACCCCAGTGGGTGCAAGTAGGTACTTTTAGAACTGATGATCTCTAGACCCGATACATGTCCCGGGTTTTTGGATATCGCCCGAGATATGGCTCGGGTTTCGGGATAACTTCCCTCATCCGTAGAGAAAATAGTTTGGGGTGGAAGAGAAGGCCGCCAAGCAACTATCAAAGTCCTCGATGCCCGAACCGGCACGCAGGTTCGTCGTCCAGGAGCTCGTCAGCTCAAAGCTCAAGGGAGCCAATTTGTGGAAACCATTGCAATGGACCGCACACCGCTAGCCCCTCCTCCGGATCGCCCCTAGTGACTCTGGTACATGGAGTTCTTGAGTGGTTCACCCAGTGGGTGCAAGTAGGTACTTGTAGAACTGATGATCTCTAGACCCGATACATGTCCCGGGTTTTTGGATATCGCCCGAGACATGGCTCGGATTTCGAGATAACTTCCCTCATCAGTAGAGAAAATAGTTTGGGGTGGAAGAGAAGGCCACCAAGCAACCGTCAAAGGCCTCGATGCCCGAACCGGCACGCAGGTGCGTCGTCCAGGAGCTCGTCAGCTCAAAGCTCAAGGGAGCCAATTTGTGGAAACCATCGCAATGGACCGCACACCGCTAGCCCCTCCTCCGGATCGCCCCTAGGGACTCTGGTACATGGAGTTCTTGAGTGGTTCACCCCAGTGGGTGGAAGTAGGTACTTGTAGAACTGATGATCTCTAGACCCGATACATGTCCCGGGTTTTTGGATATCACCCGAGACATGGCTCGGGTCTCGGGATAACTTCCCTCATCAGTAGAGAAAATATTTTGGGGTGGAAGAGAAGGCTGCCAAGCAACCGTCAAAGGCCTCGATGCCCGAACCGGTACGCAGGTGCGTCGTCCAGGAGCTTGTCAGCTCAAAGCTCAAGGGAGCCAATTTGTAGAAACCATCGCAATGGACCGCACACCGCTAGCCCCTCCTCCGGATCGCACCTACGGACTCTGGTACATGGAGTTCTTGAGTGGTTCACCCCAGTGGGTGCAAGTAGGTACTTGTAGAACTGTTGATCTCTAGACCCGATACATGTCCCGGGTTTTTGGATTTCGCCCGAGACATGGCTCGGGTTTCGGGATAACTTCCCTCATCAGTAGAGAAAATAGTTTGGGGTGGAAGATAAGGCCGCCAAGCAACCGTCAAAGGCCTCTATGCCCGAACCGGCACGCAGGTGCGTCATCCGGGAGCTCGTCAGCTCAAAGCTCAAGGAAGGCAATTTGTAGAAACCATCGCAATGGACCCCACACCGCTAGCCCTCCTCTGGATCGCCCCTAGGGACTCTAGTACATGGAGTTCTTGAGTGGTTCACCCCAGTGGGTGCAAGTAGGTACTTGTAGAACTGATGAGCTCTAGACCCGATACATGTCCCGCGTTTTTGTATATCTCCCGACACATGGCTCGGGTTTCGGGATAACTTCCCTCATCAGTAGAGAAAATAGTTTGGGGTGGAAGAGAAGGCCGCCAAGCAACCGTCAAAGGCCTCGATGCCCGAACCGACACGCAGGTGCGTCGTCCAGGAGCTTGTCAGCTCAAAGCTCAAGGGAGCCATTTTGTAGAAACCATCGCAATGGACCGCACACCGTTAGCCCATCCTCCGGATCGCCCCTAGGGACTCTGGTACATGGAGTTCTTGAGTGGTTCACCCCAGTGGGTGCAAGTAGGTACTTGTAGAACTGATGATCTCTAGACCCGATACATGTCCCGGGTTTTTGGATATCGCCCGAGACATAGCTCGGGTTTCGGGATAACTTCCCTCATCAGTAGAGAAAATAGTTTGGGGTGGAAGAAAAGGCCGCCAAGCAACCGTTAAAGGCCTTGATGCCCAAACCGGCATGCAGGTGCGTCGTCCAGGAGCTCGTCAGCTCAAAGCTCAAGGGAGCCAATTTGTAGAAACCATCGCAATGGACCGCACACCGCTAGCCCCTCCTCTGGATCGCCCCTAGAGACTCTGGTACATGGAGTTCTTGAGTGGTTCACCCCAGTGGGTGCAAGTAGGTACTTGTAGAACTGATGATCTCTAGACCCGATACATGTCCCGGGTTTTTGGATATCGCCTGAGATATGGCTCGGGTTTCGGGATAACTTCCCTCATCAGTAGAGAAAATGGTTTGGGGTGGAGGAGAAGGCCGCCAAGCTACCGTCAAAGACTTCGATACCCGAACTGGCACGCAGGTGCATCGTCCAGGAGCTCGTCAGCTCAAAGCTCAAGGGACCCAATTTGTAGAAACCATCGCAATGGACCGCACACCGCTAGCCCCTCCTCCGGATCGCCCCTAGGGACTCTGGTACATGGAGTTCTTAAGTGGTTCACCGCAGTGGGTGCAAGTAGGTACTTGTAGAACTGATGATCTTTAGACCCGATACATGTCCTGGGTTTTTGGATATCAGCCGAGACTCAGGGGACTACAAACGGGGAGAGCCACGCTCCCCAGCCAATGGAGAGATGCCCTACCACCATGCCCACAGCTTCAAGGGGGCTAAGTACCTCTCGCGTTTCCCGCTCCGCGGGAAACGCTCGCAAATCTGAAAGACACTCTTACCGGCAGCAGGCAGCTCAGGGGACTACGAATGGGAGAGCCACGCTCCCCAGCCTGCGGAGAGTCGCCTTACCGCCACGCCCACAGCTTCAAGGGGGATAACTACCTCTCGCGTTTCCCGCTCTGCGGGAAACGCTCGCAAATCTGAAAGACACTCTAACCGGCAGCAGGCAGCTCAAGAAACTACGAACAGGGAGAGCCACGCTCCCCAGTCAAGGGAGAGATGCCCTACTACCACGCCCACAGCTTCAAGAGGGATAAGTACCTCACAAACCTGAAAGACACTTTTATCGGCAGCAGGCAGCAGGCAGCTTAGGGGACTACGAACTGGTAGAGCCACGCTCCCCAGCCAATGGAGAGACGCCCTTCCGCCAAGTCCCCTGTCCAATTGGATTTAACCTGCCTCCCATTCCTGTCCCGCGGGAGGCGTGCGGGCGGGCGCCGGGCCAAGGGCGGGCCAGTTTGAGACCGTTCGAGGACAAGTGAGGACGGGACAGGGGCCATTCCCCTTCGCCTGTACTTCAATCATTTAGGATGAGGTCAGTGGAAATCCATTGTGACTATATTCTGCGATACACGTTGATGAAGTACTTTAGTCCTTACTATATTCTACCTGGTTTCAAAATTTGGGGGGCACAGAACTGCCAACATGGCTAATCCAAAAGTGGGGAGGGGAAGAAAGTCGATCCCTGGCGGGTCGTTTATAGGAACTTTAGACCAGTTTCTTATAAGGGCATCGATGATGCTGGCCCACCAAATCGACATTTCGGAGAAAAGGTTATCGCTGGACCCTAACTTTGATAAGCGGTCCTCCCTGGTCCGGCTGGCACAGGTGCCATCACCCAACCATCAGGGACCTATTGAGACACCTACTAGGGGGGCTGGTGGAGATAGTTCCCTTCGGGTTCAAATTGAACCCAGATCTTTGGTATCCCCAATCAGGGTGGATGTTGCACCACTTAATCAGGAAGTATCTGACGAAGTGGTGGATGATGTACTATCTGTTCTTGATGCATCTGAAAATAGGAAGGATATCCAAGGCCTAATTTCCTGGAAACTTCAAACATGCTCTGCTACTAATGCAAAGAGGGATGGACAAACTGTGGCAGTAGTGGCTAAAAGGAAGCGGGGGAGTGTATCGTTGAACAAGAGGAAGGCCAAAAAGCAGAAATGCAACAATGGAGGCAAAGACCCAATGCCATTAGCCAGGGAGAGCTTAGCTACTGTCTACCCCGAACTAGGGCCCAGGACTTCTTCAGCTTTTAATAATGTGTCCCCTACAGAACTGGGTGAAGAGTTTTGAAGGTCACGCAGAGGGACACAGATCAAACGAGTGGTCGAGGGGTGGTGGGGTATCACATCCCCAAGTACAATGCTCTAGGAGCATGAGTCAGAATCCCCCTACCTCTGACAGAGAATTAGATAGTTTGAATCACACCTGAGTCAATTCCATATGTGGTTGTTCTTGCTGGAGTTCCACCATTGGCCAAAGAGAAAAGATAGGACTATGGGGACCTTAAAAACAAATGTATTTATTGGCTCAACACCAATAGGCCACAACCGCTGCATGTATCTAGTGAAATACTTTTTGCACGACGTGTAGATTGGGTAGGGACACGGGCAAAAAGTATCCAGGGTGATTGTATAGTCATTAATTTCAGGGATCGAAGGGTGGTGGACCATATTTCCAACTGGGCCTCCGGATCCTTTGGATCGCAGATTCAATCCTTGCCCCTGACCTATTGTTACCCCCGATAACTAGGTTTAGAGGGCCTCAGACTTGGGATGGCCGGGACACCCCGGATCTTAGGCCATATGTCACACAAGCTGCTTGGCTGAGAAACAATAATATTGACCCTAGAAGTAATTTGCTCGCTTTGACTAATAGATACAGTCTTTTAGACAAGATCGACTGACGCCTGAATGACCGCTTAGGTCAACCCCGAATGGAGGATGTGGAGGGCCTATGTGCGGTCCCTCCATGCCCCGTTGAGTGTGCACAAATCACTAAAATCACAAGTTTCAGAGGGGGATGGACAACTAGAAAAGACCTAGGGTACGTTGTGGGTGAAATTAGGAATGACAACCTTGGGACGGGCCTAAATAGCCAATCCTCATGCCTAGTAAATTTGGTGGTTGATGGAGCCACGGTCCCACTAGAGAGCCGGGGAAAGCCCAATGAAAGTGAGACAGAGAAGTTAGGGCAAATGTTCCCTGAAGATTCTCCTGAGGACCAGTCTACTCAGGGAGATAGCCGAAACATAGTGGATCTTGCAACAGGGGTGGAGTGGGTAGAGTATTCTATTAAAATCCTCTCTTGGAATGTGGCGGGATAAAAAATAAACTTTTATGCCCAGAGTGGGGTACTTTTGTGGAAAGAAATGATGTCTGCTTATTTCAGGAGACTTGGGCAATGGATTATGTAAATAGGAGTGGGTACTCTGTTTTTAGTGAACCGGCAACAAAGAAGGGAAGGGGTAGGCCATCTGGGGGACTGAGTATTTGGTAGGTACTCACCTGGGGGCCCAGGTAGAACAGATCCCTACTGAGTCACGAGATGTGCAGTGTGTGCTTCTTACACTTCCTGGAAACAGGCAAACTGCCCTGATAAATATCTACTCACGACCAACTGCTCGTGGGAAGGAGACTGGAACTATTGATCAATTGGGGCAGTTCATTTCGACTTTGGATCCAGTAGTTACTCTCATTGTGAGGTGATTTTAATTGTAAGTAAGGGCCTGGACCCCCTTGGTGTTGCAAATTAATTCTCTTACCCTCCTGTACTCTCTCAGAGCCTGTAATGGGAGAACAAACTCAGATACACCGAGACAAATTACATTTAACAGAGAAGGCCAAAATTCCATCCTGGACTACATCCTGGTGCAAGTTAGAGCTTGGGATATGGTCCTAGACTTTAAAGTTTATCCTAGGAAAGATAGTGACCATAACCCTTTGGTTGTGTCACTGAAACCTGGGAGTCTGGGCCTTAAAAACTCACATTCTGACGCAAACCGAATTGGCCCTACGCTGCTACTAGCCAACAATTGATGGAGGGTTTAGTGGCCACATATCTTAGGCTCTCCTAATAAATTTGCTGAGGTGTATCGAAGGGCTCTGCCATGCCTTAGTGACATGGCAGGGGTAGTAGATAATGATCTGCATGAAGGTCTTAGCGATGAGCCCCTTAATGTACATCAGGGCCTCGTTTTGAAACTTTATGATGTGTTTTGCCCGGTAGGGAGAGTAAAGGCAAAAACTACCTCCGTCCAGCCCTGGTTTCATGCCAACTGTAGGGAAGCCAAAGGGGATTTGGTCTTTGCGGTCAAGCTATATGACAAACCTAAGATCAAATCATACCGGTGTTTGTATAAGCAGGTTATACAGAGGCAAGTAAGGAGTGGGAGGTAGAGAAATGGGAAAATGTAAGAACTGCATTAAAATCTAGGGATTCCAAATCCTTTTGGTCAATAATTAGCAATGGGAGTAGGGAAGGATTACTGGCCAATGAACCTAATATAGCCTCTTCGGCGTGGGCGATGCACTTTGGGGCTTTGTATTCCCTGTTGAGCAGTGATAATTCAGTGGTCCCTCTCTCATGCCCTCCTCACGAGTATTGACTGGAGGGGGCCTGGGAGATTACACCACTGGAGGTAGAGGGTGCTATTTTGAAATTGGCTCTGAATAAGGCCCCCGGGTTGGACAAGATACGGGAGACTTGTTCCGTTCGGAACCGATTATATGGGTTCCTTACTTTTGTGTCCTATTCAATGCCATTCTGAAAGGTATGGATCCCCCAGATACATGGCGGGGTGCTGAAATAGTCCCCATTTTCAAAAAAGGCTGTCCCCTCAAACCATCCAACTATAGGCCAATTAGCCTTATAGACGTTACTCAAAAATTGATGGGTCATATTATTCTGGATAGAATACAGTCATGGATGGAGGATAATGAGATTCTTTCAACCTTCCAGGCTGGTTTTAGGCAGGGCACATCAACTGTGGACCAGTTATTTAGACTCCAGGTCTTATTTTGGAGAACAGTGACTGTAGAGGGTGGTAGCTCTACATGATCTTTGTTGACC
The DNA here is from genome assembly GCF_964263255.1 of Lissotriton vulgaris. Taxonomy (NCBI): domain Eukaryota; kingdom Metazoa; phylum Chordata; class Amphibia; order Caudata; family Salamandridae; genus Lissotriton; species Lissotriton vulgaris. The sequence goes on along the minus strand of NC_141696.1, from coordinate 660,084,870 downwards.
TACGGTCAGCATTTGACCTGGTTCCTAGAGATAAATTGTGGAAGGTCTTACATGATTTGGGTCTGCCCCGATACATCCTTAACGTTTTAATGAGGCTGCATACTGGTACCTATGCTCAGGTAAGGTGTGGGAAGCAGGGACAATTGTCATCCCGCTTCCCTGTAAAGCAAAGGGTGCGCCAGGGTTGCGTCCTGGCACCTACCCTATTTGGCCTGTATAATAATGGCTTGGTAGATTATCTCCTTGGTGTCAGCAATATAGATTCCCCGAAGCTAGTCACTGGTCGGGTGCCCGCTCTGATGTTCGCGGACAACACTTTGCTGTTGTCCAAGACATCAACGGGCATCCAACGTACGCTGGATGGTTTTGCCGAATTCTGTGAGACCAGGGGTTTGGAGATAAACTTGGATAAAACCAAGTTTATGATCTTCAACCCTCCGAGGCAGACACGCCCGAATCCCATCTTGAGAGGAACTCCCCTCGAGAGGGTAAAGACTTTGGAATATTTGGGTATTACCCTGGGAGAACGGTTAGAATGGGATCCACAAATCGCTAAGGCCACACTCAAATTGACAAGGGTGGTGGGGGGGATCCAGGAGCTGTATAGAGAGTCCAGGTTCAAGCCTGCAGCTCCAGTTATTGAAATGTATAATGTCCAGGCTAGAGCGGTAGCACTCTATGGGGCTGACCTTTGGGGGCGCCAGAAATCTCCCAGCCTAGCCAAAGTTGAACATACCTTCCTGCAGAATATAATGGGCCTTCCCGTGAGTACACCACTTGTACCACTTCGTATGGATTTGGGGCTCTTCCCGATTGAGGAGGTAATGTCACTGCGCCCTTTAACATATTGGAAAAGACTGTGGTCCATCCCGGAACTCGAGTCCTATAGAAATGAATTCAGGGAAATCTGGGAGGCCTTGAGAGGAAAGAATATCCGGTGGCTCACCCATATAAAGACAATCAGTAATAGGATAGGCTTACCAGAGCTCTGGGAGACTCCGGGAACTGCCTGTCCAGTGATTTCTAAAACTGTTGTGAACCGCCAGTATAAGAATTATAGTCTAGCCTCCCTGCACGCGAGTTCAGAGGTGGGAAGATTGACCACTGAAATCCTCCAAGTTAAAGTAAATTACAAAAAGGAAGAATTCCTAGATGAAATATTCCCTGCGTTAGCAAGAAAATTGTACATGCAATTTAGACTGGGTACCCTACCACTCAGAGTGTTCACAAGTAAGTGGGATAGTAACAAGTCTAAGGAGTGCCATGTCTGTGGATTCCATCTGGAGTACGAAATTCATGTCCTCTTTTTCTGCCCAGGGTATCAGGGTGCACGCAGACACTGGCTAATTCCAATCTGTAGAAACCTTGGTTTCCGCCAGTGTCTACATGCATTTAGAGTGCTAAAATATGACACGCACCCCTGATTGTTTTTGCAGTTTCGCGGTTCTTGAATGCAATTTGGCACAGGCGCAGGAAATTGGGTATTGTTGGTAGTGTTTAGTATGTTTCCTATTTTCTATTTTAAATCAATGAGATGTTCGATAATGAATTTCTTGTTTAAATCTCTCTTATGATGTTCATAGTATTGCAATCTTAACTATTTTATGCAAACTGTATTTTAAAAAGTAGATATATTTATTGTTTTATTATCTGTACTGTTTGTATTTTTTATTAACTTTTATGGTCCTTTGTGGCAGAAATAAAGTTATCGAACTAATATGCACACTGGTTATTAGCCTTTTCCAAAGGCTATATGAAACCTGGAGCACTAAACCCCTGCCCTTGTGACAATGTTTCTGAGCAGGATACTCTATATTTTATCTTTTTTTGCAATTTTTATGATGCCCTTTGCAAAAAAGTTTATACGTCTGCTGCTCAGAAATAGTGATTTGCTCAAGTAAGGCCCCATTACTATATCTTCAAATACTTTCTTCTCCCATGGTTTGTTTTGGGGTCGCGAGCTTTTTAACAAGGGCCACAAGATATAGGAAGAGGTTGTCTTTGCAGTAACCAGGCTGTATCTCTTAACTGTCTTCACGGAACTATATGTACCACCGTGTGCCCATTATGCAAACTCCTTTGTCTATCTATCGAGTTAACGTTTTATTACTCTTGCACTTTACCCATTGTATGTTATGTTTATTATAATGTTTAGTTATGGCTTTTAATAATGAGTTTTTAATTTTACTTGTTTGTATTGTTCGTTTTAGCCTATTTACCTGCATGATTTGGATTTTTAATTGCACATGTGGGATCTTTGAATAACTGTATAAAATGTTTGCTTTTATCACTTTTAATAGCCAAATGAAGTATCTCTTGACTTTAAATTAAGGCATACTAAATATTAGTTTTTAAAGGAAAATCTCAATAATAAATTTAAAATAAAATTACAAATATTTGCAGAAAAATAGAAACGTTAAATTAATAAGTAATAATATAAAAACTGAGCCATATGCCAAACCTTCAATCTCTTTTCTTTATTTTCAAAAAGAAAATCCTAAAGCAGGATCCTCTTTTAAAAAATAGAAAGCAATGATCAAGCAATGATCACGAATGATCACGTAACCGTTGGAATTTTTTCCCATTGTCAGGGTGTGATGGAATTGTTTTCACTTTCACTTGCTGCGTGTTTGAATGGCGGTAAGCAACAGTAAATCCATGCTGTTTATTCATCCACTCTAAATAGGTCAGGTAGACAAATGGCAAAACCTCCGAAATCCAGCTCCATTGGGCCGTTTGAGGTTCATTTCAGCAGTGGAGATGGAGTAGTCTCCACTGATGATGTACTGAAGGCCTGTCCAACTCTACAGAGGTGGGTGCCCGCCATTTTGGTGGACAGGGTACTCCATCACCTTCGCAACAGAGTACCCTAGAGTACCCTCTCTTCCAAACTGTAAATCAAACCCTAAGCTTCTGTTATCTATGTTAAAAGTGCACATGCAAATGGTTATAATCAGTTAATAGAATACTCTAGCATACATATTTATTTCCTTCCTGGATTATTGTAGCAACATGCCAGACAAACTGTAGACACACACAGCAGAAAAAAGGAAGTAACAATACAGCTATTCAGGTCTGTATTTTGAAAAGGATCTACTTCTGAGCTGAGCTTTGCCTATTTGAAACTCTCATTCAACATATACATTGTAAAAGTTGCAGAAAAGGCCAAAAAAAACAATGCTGTGAATAACCATTCACAGAAATATAGATCAAAAAAGCAAAACGCTATCTCACCTTGGAGGGCCTTCGAAGTAAACAAGTATCTACTTCTGGGTAAGCATGGGCTGAAAATTCGTTCAGCTCGCGGAATTTGCGGATTTTCTGTGATTTCGCGATCCGCGAATCTCGTGAAATCGCGGTAAAATCTGCGAATCAGCGGAGACGAATTTTCAGCCTAGCACTTACAGGGTTACAGCAGCAGGTGCAAAAGTTGAAACAAATTTTTTGTAACCTTTTACAAAAGGGTTACAAAGAAATTAACTTCAACTTGGGCAACTGCTGCTGTAAGCCTGTAAGTGCTTCCTGGCGCCTCGTTGCCTACTTGCAACTATTCTCTGACCCTGCTCTGACCCTTGAAGCAGGGTCAGAGAATAGTTACAAGTAGGCAATGAGGTGCCTGTCACGAAAATTAAATCTCAACAGGAAGCACTGACAGATATAAAAACAAGCATTTGCAATGCAATAGGTCTCGTATTAGGAAAGTTTAGGCTATTGGTCTTGTAAATGACAATTTTTTTTATTTTTGTGTTGGTTTTGAAAATAGCTAAATTAATAGCTTTGTCATTTACAATGCCAATAGTTATAACTTTCGCAAATGTGACACCTATAGCATTTGTAATGCAACATGTTTTGCATTTACGTGACTTAGCTGTATTGATATTACAAATTACAATGGCTTTTAATTTTTTTAAATAATTAATACTTAAATAAAAGTGATTTTAATTTATAATGGCAATAGCTTAAACTTTTGTAAATAACTTTTGTGAAGATTATGTTCAGTGTATTTTATTGTGACGAAAATCCAAGAACAGAAGTGAAATATTAACATCTTTTTGTGACATTTGTAATAAAGTTTGAAACATTGAGAGAACATATTTGAACCAGTTGTTGTTGAATGGTTGTGCAGATTGATGCTGGATTGGCGCTGAGTGGTGCTGTGGTGGTGCTGAGTGGTGTTGTGGTGATGCTGAGTGGTGCTCTGGTGGTGCTGAGTGATACTGGGATGGTGCTGAGTGATGCTGGGGTGGTGCTGAGTGATGCTTTGGTGGTGCTGAGTGATGCTGTGGTGGTGCTGAGTTATGCTGTGGTGGTGCTGAGTGGTGCTGCTGAGTGATAATGTGGTGGTGCTGAGTGAAGCTGTGGTGGTGCTGTGTGATGCTGTGGTGGCGCTGAGTGGTGCTGTGGTGGTGCTGATTGGTGCTGTGGTGGTGCTGAGTGATGCTGTGGTGGTGCTGAGTGATGCTGTGGTGGTGCTGAGTGGTGCTGTGGTGGTGCTGAGTGATGCTGTTGTGGTGCTGAGTGATGCTGTGGTGGTGCTGAGTGGTGCTGTGGTGGTGCTGAGTGATAATGTGGTGGTGCTGAGTGAAGCTGTGGTGGTGCTGAGTGATGCTGTGGTGGCGCTGAGTGGTGCTGTGGTGGTGCTGAGTGATACTGTGGTGGTGCTGAGTGATGCTGTGGTGGTGCTGAGTGGTGCTGTGGTGGAGCTGAGTGATGCTGTGGTGGCGCTGAGTGGTGCTGTGGTGGTGCTGAGTGGTGCTGTGGTGGTGCTGAGTGATGATGAGGTGGTGCTGAGTGGTGCTGTGGTGGTGCTGAGTGATGCTGCGGTGGTGCTGAGTGATGCTGTGGTGGTGCTGAGTGGTGCTGTGGTGGTGCTGAGTGATAATGTGGCAGTGCTGAGTGATGCTGTGGTGGTGCTGAGTGATGCTGTGGTGGCACTGAGTGGTGCTGTGGTGGTGCTGAGTGGTGCTGTGGTGGTGCTGAGTGATGGTGTGGTGGTGCTGAGTGATGCTGTGGTGGTGCTGAGTGGTGCTGTGGTGGTGCTGAGTGATAATGTGGTGGTGCTGAGTGCACAAAAAACGAGTCTAGAAGGGAGCAGAATGAATCCCTCCCTGTGTTTTTGTCCACAAAGATGCCACCTTTTTGTGCAATACCTCTACTCAACTGGAGTACTTTCTACTGTCTAATCAGTAAGTGCTCCCTCGTTGGCTAAATGTATAGGGGCAGATTTACAATAACTGGTGCATCCCCAGGGATGTGCCAGTTATTGTGCGCCGCAGCTCCGCCACCCATGGTGCGCCGCATTTACAATGCGGCGCACCATGTGGCAGAAATGGCACAGATGCGTCACGCATCTGTGCCGTAAAAGCAGCGCATTGCTGGAGCTGCGTCTCGATTGCGACACAGCTCCAGCAATGCTCCGGGGGGCCCTATCTCCCCAATGCTGCATCAAGCCTTGCACTTGCTTCAAGCAGGCGCAGGGTTTTGACGCAGCATTGGCCTAAAAGTGACTGAGTGAAATCTTGTAGATTTCACTCAGCCACTTTTAGGAGGCGTTCCTGTGCAGGAACGCCCTCCCCTGCGCCGGAACGCCTCCTGATGGAGCAGGGCTTTAGAAAGTGACGCCTCTCTCAGAATCGTCACGTTGTTAATACCCAGCACCATGGCGCATCTTGTGTGCTGCCGCTGCGTCACAAAAGGTCTCGGTAGAGGGTGGCAGTGGTGAACCAGAGGGTGGCAATGATGAACCAGATGGTGGCAGGAGTGAACCAGAGGGTGGCAGTGGTGAACCAGAAGGTGGCAGTGGTGAACCAGAGGTGTTGTGATGAACCAGAGGGTGGCAGGCGTGAACCAGAGGGTGGCAGTGGTGAACCAGAGGGTGACAGTGCTGAACCAGAGGGTGGCAGGGGTGAACCAGAGAGTGGCAGTGCTGAACCAGAGGGTGGCAGTGGTGAACCAGAGGGTAGCAGGGGTGAACCAGAGGGTGGCAGTGGTGAACCAGAGGGTGGCAGTGATGAACCAGAGGGTGGCAGTGGTGAACCAGAGGGTGCTGTGCCCATACACGACCGCATGGGTAACTTCGCCATGCAAACGGCCCGCGAACACGCAAAAAGCCCAAAGCACTGAACCAGAGGGTGGCAGGGGTGAACCAGAGAGTGGCAGTGCTGAACCAGAGGGTGGCAGTGGTGAACCAGAGAGTGGCAGTGGTGAACCAGAGGGTGGCAGTGCTGAACCAGAGGGTGACAGTGGTTAACCAGAGGGTGGCAGTGGTGAACCAGAGGTGCTGAGATGAACCAGAGGGTGGCAGTCGTGAACCAGAGTGTGGCAGTGGTGAACCAGAGGGTGACAGTGCTGAACCAGAGGGTGACAGAGGTGAACCAGAGGGTGCTGTGATTAACCAGAGGGTGGAAGTGGTGAACCAGAGGTTGGCAGGGGTGAACCAGAGGGTGGCAGTGGTGGACCAGAGGGTGGCAGTGCTGAACCAGAGGGTGACAGTGGTTAACCAGAGGGTGGCAGTGGTGAACCAGAGATGCTGTGATGAACCAGAGGGTGGCAGTCGTGAACCAGAGGGTGGCAGTGGTGAACCAGAGGGTGACAGTGCTGAACCAGAGGGTGGCAGGGGTGAACCAGAGAGTGGCAGTGCTGAACCAGAGGGTGGCAGTGTTGAACCAGAGGGTAGCAGGGGTGAACCAGAGGGTGGCAGTGGTGAACCAGAGGGTGGCAGTGATGAACCAGAGGGTGGCAGTGGTGAACCAGAGGGTGCTGTGCCCATACACGACCGCATGGGTAACTTCGCCATGCAAGCGGCCCATGAACACGCAAAAAGCCCCGAGCACTCACAAAAAACCCCGCAAACACGCAAAAAACCCAGCGAACACGCAAAAAAACAAAAATCCACAAATTCCCATGAATTTGCGGATTTTGCGGATTGCGAATTCGATTTTGCACAAATTTCTCCCATACTTACTTCTGGGCCGTTTGATGTCACCATTTTGACTTATTTATGTCCTTTCTAGAAAATGGCAGTGACATTCATGAAAGGCTTTGTGATTTCTTGACTAAGTGTTGAGCCAGAACAACACCTCTGGATACCTACTTTTATAAAAATGGTAAACCATGTGCAGAAACCAAACAACAATTTCTTAGTGACACTGGTTAAATATTGGACTTTTTAAAAGGGCATTGCTACATGCTGAGCAAGATGGACAAGGTCTAGAGTGGTTCTGCTTTTAGATTCTTTTAATCCCCCTCCTGTTTAAAAGGCAGTTACTAGTGCAATGCAGCATCACATGACTTGTGTGGAGGCCCAAGTGAGGTGGTGACACCCCCCGATCGGGATCAGTGGCTGCAGATATCCTCATATGGCAGCAGTCTTACGCAGGTGATGCAGCCCAGTCTGGTGGCAGCGCAGTGGGTGTGGCAGCCGACAAGAGCTGCTAGCTGTGCTCTGATAGGAGGTACTGGCAATAACTGTGATGGAGCAGAGGTTTGCATAAATAAAACCTACTCATAATAAATCCTCAGTAACATATATTAACGGTGTGCTGTGAAGATTTTTATTATTAAATGCTAAAACATTGGGAAAATGCTCTTGCGCATGTATAAATCAAACGTGTGTACTAATGCATGAAAACTAGGCAACCTTTGCTTATGGCTTTGAGTAAAATAAAAAGACTAATGCTGCTTTTGTTCACGTAAATAATATTCTGCTAGGATTAACACTGTTTTTGCATGGGTTAGTGCAATGCGGGGATGGTGCGCTTTGAAATTACATTTCAAGGACATAATAAATGTTTGTGTTTGATTCCTGTAGAAAACAAGCATGGGCCTATCTTCCTGCATGTCAATTTGGGGTTAATATTTGCTAAGTAAAATAAAGATGACCGAAAGGCTTTCTAACAAGAGGAGAGAAATGCAAAAGCACAAGATGATGGCCTTTGTGGAGTGATGAATGTCCGCCAAATTTCAGAAGGACTGATGATCAAATGGAATTGTGTAGCTTCCTTCATGAGACGGCAGAGGCAAACAATGGAAGTGCTGTAAATTAAAACATGAAATGGAACTGAAGGAAATATGTACTATGATTGTGTTCAAAGTTGTTTCCTTGGTAGAGGTTGTCGTAATGCTGAATGATCGAAACAATGGGCCATTGAATAAATGATCAGAATGAGAGTGGTGTGACAGAGACTGCCATTTTTAGCCAATGGGAGGCGAAATTTGTGATTGTATTGAAACAAATGTGGGTTGGACATTTAGGTTTTAGGGTATAACTGAAGTGCCTCTGGAGGTGTGGTGTTAGTTAGCGGGAGATCGTCTCTGTCATTGGTTTGCTGTGTCCAGATAGTGGCCTACCTGTTTCTGCTTTGATTCCTGTCTTAATCTTTGCCACTCAACTCTTCTCAAGGGCCTTGCTGCTCTAGTCGGCCAATGGGGTAGATTTACCAGTTTCCCTTGGGTTAGTATAAAAATCTGAGTTTGCATATTCATTTTGCGAATGTATCTTTGTCTCTGAAACCTTGCTCTCTTCGCCTATCCTCTCCTTCAATACATGGTATTTGATATGAGTTTGCTTTCTTCCATTACAAATATATGTTCACTGTGACAAATCATGACTTGCATTGTGTGACTGTACTTGATGAGCATTCATTTCATATTATTATGATAAATATTTAACAATATTCATACTGAGTCTGTTAATATTTAGTGGAATAATTGAATATATAATTATTTACCATCAACTGATCAACTATAGTATTCATCGCCACAGATGTACTGTAGAGAGAAATGCAGGTTCTAATCGTGTAATTTGTTATTTAGGTATAAACTTGCATCACACTGAACCCCAGCGTGAATGAATTCATTGGGTAATGTAAATGGGCCTATGTTTATGAAAAGTTATTGATTCCTGATCGCTGGATCAGTTTTGATAACAGAGGATGGTTATTTATTGAATAGTTTGGTAACAATTATTGATGATTGATTTATTGGTTATTAACATGAGAAGGTAGTGTTTTTGTTTTATGTAGTTTGGAAATATAGGTACGAGTTACTTAATAACCTGGGATTATTTTATTTTTAGCCTATGTGGCAGAAGAATAGTGTGGAAAAGTATTCACACTGCAGAAGTACTTTGTCTGTTGTCATAATATCGAACAACGAAAGGCTGTTGATGTTATTTTAGGGACTTATTTGTTTGATAGACAATTGCATGAAATAGTGAAGGGTCCAGGTCTGAAACTCTGGCCTTACAGCCCCAAAGGAGTACCAAGACCTCTTTCTGTAAAAAAAGTCCTCTTCTGAAAACTTTGGCTAGTATCCCTAGAGGAGTACCAAGTCTTCCTTTAACTTGATCGAGAGTAGAGTACCGCTGGTCATTATTTAAACTAGAAGCGAAATAGTTTTTTTTGAGAAGTGAAACTATCTCTTTTCACTAGTGGAGCAGACAAAGTAGCATTGTTTTGTGTTGCTTCTAACAAAATATTTGTTAAGAAAAACTAGAAATACATTGCCGAATTATTTTGTAAAGGGAGGGTCAGTAGCAGGAGCAATACTGACGTCACAAAAGGGGGTACTGGCATTTGTCAGACAGCAGTATGCTTGAAGCAAGTTGTGTTTGGTTGGTTGCTGTGAGCTGTGGTGCAATTGGTCAGAATAGTAGACACGTAGAGAGCGTGATTGGTTGGTGTGAGACGTGCTGGTATTGGATAAGCGCTAGCAAATAGAATAAGCAGAGTTACAGAAGAATTTTTTTTTTTTCGTTGAGATATTTAGAGTAAAAGAGTTGAAAAATGAAGATGGTAAACAGAATAAAAGATTTCTTTCAAAAAAGAGAAGCCAATAGTTACTAGAGAGGGACTTCCTATACCTCCTCTGAGAACACCCGCTTATTTTATGATTTTGGAACGTGGGTATCATACGTGTACATGGTTAGGGAACTGGAAGAGTTATACAGAAAATGATGGAGTTTTAGCTTTTCCAGAAAATGGTAAATTTAATGTTAGAATTTTGGAGAACTTAAGAGGAAACATTTATTCATAGAAACCAAATCCTAGACATGTCAGTATGAAGCACTAGAGGAGTGGGAACACAAGGCTTATAAAAGGGAGAGAGACAGGAATAGAATAAGTACAGAAATATTATTTTGAGGTATTTTGAGGCTAGATGGGATGATCAAATGAAAAGCTGGAGGAGAGATGTGTGTGCAGATGGATTATATCCAGTGATAGTTGCTGAAGACCAGACAGGAGGTAAATGTAAAGAGAGGAAGAATAATCTAGAGACTACAGAACTAGATATAGATCAGAGTGAAATAGATGATGAGTTAACAGATGAAATATTGTTAAAAAGACACCACCATATCAGGAAAGTTCAGGAGAAACAATTCCAAATGTACCATTGATTGAAATACAGGTTCCTCAGGTCCCACAAACTCCCCAAGCTCTAAAAGCTTCACAGGTTACACAAGTTCTGGTAGCTTCACTAGTCTTATCCATTCGATAACTTTATTTCGGCCACCTCGGGCCTCCCGCTTCTTCCTTTTGAGGCCAAGCACCTCCCGCTTCTTCCTTCTGAGGCCAAGCAGATAGTCATGCAAGGCCTAATCCAATCCCGCCTTGACTTCAGTAATGCCCTGTACCTTGGGGCGCCCGAGTACAGTCTGCAAAAACTTCAGCGGATTCAGAATTGTGCAGCACGCACACTGCTTGGAATTCCACGTAGAATCCCGATAAAGCCTGGGCTTAGAGCTTTACACTGGCTCCCTGACAGGGAAAGAGTCAAATTTAAATCTATGTGCATTGCCCACCAAGCATATTGGAAATCTGGTCCAGAAAGCAGTCACTCTCTGATCTCTCCCTACCAACCCAACAAACAACTCCGCTCATCCCACGCCTTTTTGGCGAAAGTCCCCCGGATCCGGAGATCTAGAGCTGGAGGCCGGTCTTTTTCCTACAATGCATCCAAACTATGGAACACACTCCCCCTCCACTTAAGATCTAATCCCAGTCTGCTGAGTTTCCGTAAACAGCTCAAAACCTTTCTTTTTAACTAAGCCAGATTAATCTCTGGACCGACTCACTGGAAGGTATTACCCTAGTTCTTAGCGCCTGGACGCTTCAGGGCAGCTGCTGCGCTTAATAAAATCCCTTTTCATTTCATTTCATTTAAAAAGTACATTAATACCATCATGAAAAAAAGAACAAGCAAGTTAATAAATAGCATAAAATAATTCAATACAATCATGTATTCTACAGTTTTTACAATTTAAAAATGTGATTTAACCATCCCTAGAATCAGACAAAACAACTTCAAAATTCATTGACAATTATCGATATTAAAAAGTAAGTTAATAAGTAATACCAATAACCACATTATATGTGCCTTCATGGATTTCTTTAACAGACAAGCAAACATGGGGCTCCACACATAATTATTTTAAAAAACTCCTATGCTTATGCCACATCCCATTCAGAAAGTGCGAGACAGCAAAAACAATAGGTATTGGGTAAAGATTAATTAGGGCTATTTGTCTTTTTGAGGACAGTGTTAAAAGAACACATTGTACATCATCAGAGTTAGCTGGAATCTGCTCAGCTTTAACGCCAAGGTGGGTGCCCACCCAAATACTTAGGTCACCAGACGGTCTCCCCCTACCCTTCATGGTAGCCAATATATTGAAAGGAGCAAAACCTACTCTCTGATTTTCTTCCCGGGCCCACTTCTCCTGGAACAGGCAAACATCACAGTTGTCTACAAAGAATCCCCAGTCTGGACAGGATTGTTTATTCGTGCTCCCAGCCAAATTCCAGGACAAAATTCTAATATTAGCATTAACTTCCAGCAATCGAGTATTCTGTTGTACCTCAGTGCCCCTATCACCCTTGGCTGGCAGTTTGTCAGGATACAATCCGGCATGATTGTGCTCTGCCACCGCCAATTTCTGCCGATGCCCCCCCTAACTACTAACGATGGTACATCTATGCCTCAACCTTCCTGTGTTGTTAATGGTAGAGTACCAAAGGACACACCGTCGTTCATGCTACTCCCCCGGGCCATATCGGGCCCACAGTAAACTACAGCTTCCTTCTGAGTCTTGATCTGCCACCAAAGTCTAGACCTGCCACCATTCATTACCATACTGGGCATTATACAAACTTTAGCCTCCCTGCTATCATCAGTAACTCCCTTGAGAGATTTCTCACACCCCTGGGCACTGTTTGGGGTCAATATCTGATCGTGGGTCACAATTCCCTCACCAGTTTGTAGCAAGCCTGGCTGGTTATCAAGAGGGTCAGGATGGTGACTGCTCCTGAACTGTCAATCTACCTGATCCAGAACACTGAATCTATTACTTACAGGAAAGGCGATTGATAGAGGGATATCATTTATATCTTGACCAAAGTGTCTGCTGCCTGCCTGAACTCTTGAACCCCAACTATCCCAATTTCTCCAAATCTGCCCCCCTCTCTTTGTAATGGGATTATTGGAAGTGGCAGGGTAAAAATAGGTTAGGGGAGGGACTGTATTTGTGTTGTTGACTGTGCTGGATACCAATTACATATGTGCTCAACCACCCACCTGTTTCTAAAATTGATCAAAATACAGTGACACTCAATATGTTTCTTTCGTTGCCCCACCCAGTTTACTCTGCGTGCAAAAAGGATTTCACTAGATGCCTGTGTAGGGACTGGCCTATTATAATTTAGCCAATGAATACATTTATTTTTAAGATCAATGTATGACTCATCTTTACCTTGGTTCAACACAGGAACCCCTGCTAGTACTACAACGTACAGTGTTTATTCAGGTGGAAGATCTATACACGGTAGTGCAGTCTTCAATGCACCATGAATCACGGCACTACTTGAGGGAGCACGTATTCTATCTGTTCTCTCTGATTCGTGCACCGAACTACCCCCTCACACAACATCACTGGGTTTGTGTTCTCATTGACTCCACCCCCACCATTTGCCACACTTCCAATCATTACCATAGTGTTCGCCGCAACCTTCCCACTCATTGAGGGTAAAGGTAAATTAGAAGGTAAATTGGGAGGGGGCGGGTAGGGTAAATTGCTCGGGGCAGGGGGTTTACATGTTACATTTGTTTCCATGACTGGATTCCCAAACCCCTTCCATCCGCATAGTGTCCTTAGCGTGATTGCGTGCAAAAAGAGATTCAAGATGCAAGAGTCTTTCCCCTATAGAATTAAGTCTATCATAGAGGGGGAGGCACGAGTTGGCAAATAAAGTTTCCAATTTAATCCAAAATTCCATTCCCATCTGAATTGAATTAGCATCACCGCAATTTAGAGTAGTCATACTCACTCGAGTGAGTGGCTGACGTGGTTCAGGACTAATTGGCATGCCAGCAGTTGCTGGCTCTCCAAGCTTTGTACATTTTAGAATTTTTGCTTTTTTGTTCCTCTGAGATGCTCCTCCCGCTTTCTCGTAATTGCTGGTTCTGGTTCACACAATTGGACCATCACTTGTGAAGTAGAACTACATACAGACCTAATTAATGCTCTGGAAATTGCAACACAAGCATGCTCTTTATTTAGTGGAACAACATGCGGGGTTACTGGTGTAACATCTGGACAAGAAGAGATGTCAAGTGGCCCCCCGGAGTCTTGTAGTTGCTGGATGTCATTTCCTGCAATAGCAGGGGAGACAGTGTCTAAGGTTGGAGGTTGCTCTGGTGATCTTGCATGAGCTAACCTGCCTGAAGATGACCGTTTAGATAAGATGGGATCCTGCGATAGAGGCCGTTCAGTCAGTTCAATTTCATGGGCCAGTACAGATGATGCGCTAATTAAGAACTGGTCCAACGAGCCCACTATTGACCCACCAGTTACAGATTTCCTATCTTTCCCACCTCTACAAGTCATCGTGATTTTCAAAGACAACTCAGCTGTTGTAAATAAAACAGCAATAGTATTAAGCATTCACTGAAGATATGCTATTGTGTCTTTGTTCTTGTTTTCCCGCTTATACTTAATATTCGGCCAGACTCCATTTTGTTTTCTGGCATCCATCTTGTGTGCCATACATTGCCATATGCTCGCCATGAGGCGAATCCTACCTCATTGATTGTCACCCCTAGAGTTTGCCCAGCAACAGGCTATAAATAGTTCTTTGTGCGTCTAGCGCATGCTCAGTAGGAGTCACATCTGTCTCTGATTAGCGTAGATTGGAATGTGCTTTCGGCGGGTCTCAAGAACCGTTAACTCCACCCATGTATCGATCATGTTCAAGAAATGTCCATATATGGTTGTAAATCATGTTTTGAGTTGTAACCGCCTACTTATGAGCCCCTTCTTTGTGTATAAAAAGGGACCGCATGTCTGAGTTCTTTGTGCTACCTTGTACAATACTGTAGAGTGTTGTGTGGGCTGTAGTACCACCTTTAAAGGTTTATTAAAACTATGTTTTTGTATTTCCAGTTTCCATGGGAATTTCTTTGTGTAGTCTGAGGACTCCGTGCACAGAAGGGCGAACCCCTTTGCGTTCGCAGGCCTTGCTGGGGCCTGTACTCATCAATTGGCGCTCGTCAAGAGGGGCTCATCGACGACTCGGATGCTCAAAGGATTGGTTGTGACGAAGGATTGGAACCTTGCCGGGGACGTGATCACTGCCAGCGGCGCCTTTAGTCCTGGCATCCAGAGGTATTCTTCCTTCCCTTCCGATCTGACCATCTGGGTGGCGCCGGTCCTCGACTGAGACCTCTTCTGTCGGTTTGCCGTATAGTGGCCGTTTGGGCAAATTTGGAACTTGGCAGTTGGAATCTGGACGCTCTTGATTGGTAAGAATCGTTGTACGGTGCTTGCTGCGAGCCTTTGGTAGTCTTGATTGGCAAGGCAGTTTTAGCATACGCTTGCCGCGACTAATTTGTTTGTTTGTTTGAGGTGACTAGTCATATTGTTTGGTTTGAATTTGTTCATATATGCATTGCAACACATATAGGCAGGCAATGTGGAGACATTTCTCCTGAACTTTGGATTTGAGCGGCGCAACGTTTTAAGTGCCATTTTAATTATAATATTGCATAGTTTGCACTATTTTTAGACATGCCTGTTTTTAGCGCACTCGTAAGTGGTGCTGTTGTTTTGGAAATGACCGGTTGATACTTGAAGAATCACAGCTGGCTCCCCCGGAAGGGACGCCGAATAGGGATATGTATGTTAAGTTTGGTCTTTCCCCCATAATGTACAGCACGTTATGGAGGAAATATACAAAAAAGGATCCTGAGTTACGATGGCCTATGTATGGATCATTTGATTTGCGGAAGATTGAGTATGTGGAGCAGTGTATGTGTAAGCGGCGAGTGAGGCAAGACATGTTTGAGTGTATTCGTATGTGGGTGAAAGAGCTGCGAGAGCGTGAGAAGCATGAGCAGGCACTGATTGAGAAGGAGCAACGTAAGAGTGAGCGTGAGAGAGCGCACGAGTCGAAAAAGCGCGAAGCAAAGGAATTAGAAGAGAAACAGGAGAAAGAACGGCGTTACAAATATGTGGCCAGTATCCTGTTCGACAGCCTCTTTATCCTGTCCTTAATAAATCTGAAGATGATTTTTCGTTATTAGATCGATCTCCGCCTCCGTACGCCGGCCCGTCTGCTCTAGGAGGAGGAGATCAGGATTCTGGACCGCCCAGACAGAAAGTGGACACGCGGTCCATGTTGTCGGCCGATCGTATGGCTGATCTCCGTAAGATTGCTTATCGAGTCAACATAGATGCTGTCTCCCTTAAAGATTTATTGGAAGAGCTTGAAGCATGGGAGGATAGGGAGAAATTATATTTTACTGAATTTGTTTCTAATGAAGTAGTAACAGCTTTTCGGAAATATTCTGATGTTCTTGAACCTGATGATGTGATAGCTGATTCTAAAGAATTGCGTAAAGGTCTTCTTCTTCCTTCTCAGGTGCCTGATGCGATTCGACGGGTATTTGCATTGCGGGATGAGATGTTTCGGCTACGGGATGAAGCGCGGAAAAGGAAAGTTGGCGAGGAGAGAACAAATCCGAGTGGCGACGGGGAAGCAGTCATCCATCTTTTATTCAGATAAGATCGATACAGTGCATGTTAAACCGATGCGGGAGGTAGCGCCTTTGTACGTTCCTCCTAAAGGAGCGGGTACTAGTTCGGATAGAGGGTCAGCTGATGCTCAAGGGTATTTCATCTATAACTGGGTTTATACTCTTTGGAATAGAGCAGATGTTATGGCATTAAAAGCGGCATTACCTGATCCACGAAAGAATCCTGCCGCCTTTTTCAAGGAAGTTGAGGGGGCCCTAAATTCCTGTACTATGACCCTGGCCGATATTGATTTATTTTTCGGGCTTATATTACCCCCAGATATGTGGAGATCTATACGAAAGGTAGATGACCTTCAGGCATTTCAGGTTAGATGGGCGGATCTTGAGGATGAGGATAGAGAAAGGAAACCTGTGCAGAAACCGCCCCAGTCGATTTTAAATCTTCCTGCTGCTATTTTGACTAAATTAAAAACTCTTATCCCCCCTAAAAAGATTGACTGGACTATGTTAGCGTCATGTAAACAGAAAGTAGATGAATCAGTTTCAGATTTCTTTACGCAATTTGAGGAGACCTTCATGATTTCAGCGGCCAGTCGCTTACGGACGACACGGGTCGACATCTTTTTGTTGATAAATATATTTCGAATCTATTGCCGGGAGTAGCATCTCGATTGAAAGCGAGCGAAAGCTCTTGGACAACCTCGTCGCCAGCATCCCTCCTGACGATGGCTCAGTATTATGAGCGTCAGGAACTAGAAGCGAAGGGTAGTGAGGAAAATAAATCTAAAGATTTGAAAACGAAGGTTATGTTAGCTCAAGTTTATGGGCCGCCCGTAGAGGTAATGAAAGGGGCGGCAGGAATTTCCCTGGTTCTTCTTCGGGCCGTACTGATTTGGCCCGGGATCAATGTGCATATTGTAGGCAGAGAGGCCATTGGGCGAATGAGTGTCCATTGTTGCATGCACAGCGGCAAGAGCGTGGGCAGGGATCCATGAGGGGTAGAGGAGGTTCTTCAGGCCCAAGGGGCAACACGAATGATCGAGCTAGGTTTGATTCTAGTATGCGACCGCGAGATGGGTCCAATGTCTTCGATCGACGAAATCAATACCAAATGTCTGAATATATACCCCTGAACGGCACGATTCACAGTATGCATAGGATTGTGTAGGATGGGGTAAGGAATCAGTTGAAGTGCCAGTAGATCAGAGGGGTCCTTATGTTACAGCACATATTTTGGGTTCTACTGATCGGTTCCTGGTTGATACAGGAGCTACTCGTAGCGCTTTGTCTAAAAAATTGGTTCTGAGGGCTCCCCTGTCTGGCTTAACAATTACGTCAATAGGGTTCGATGGAACGCCTTCTCTTAGCCCACTGTCACAACCTCTTGCACTCCATGTAGATCAGTTTGTTGCACCATGTCCATTTTTGCTCTCCCCGAACACGCCTGATAACATTGTGGGCCTGGATATGCTCAAGCATTTTCGGGCCACGATACGATGCTCCCCTGAAGGAGTACGTGTTATCTTGAATGACAACTATCCAACAATGGAGAGGGTGTACACGATTAAAGAAGATGCTGCATTGGCCTCTTTACCTTATTCTTTGTGGGCTACTTCGCACACTGATGTGGGACAGATGATCATCCCTCCGGTACACATTAGTGTAAAGGAGGGAGCTGTGTTGCCGCGCCTGCCTCAGTATCGAATTTCACAGGAGGGGGAGGAGGCGCTCATACAGATAGTGCAGGATTTGATTAAAGTAGGGGTTGTTGAAGAAGTTCCATACAATGTGTGTAACAGTCCTATACTACCGATTTTGAAGAAAGACACTGACACTAGGATTTATCGATTTATTATTGATTTGAGGGAGGTCAATAAGATAGTGATACCTCAATACCCAGTGGTTTCTGATATGACAACACTTCTTACTCTGGTCCCGCCAACTGCAACGACGTTCTCAGTTATAGACTTGAAGAACGCTTTCTTTTCGATCCCTATTCATCCTGACAGCCGATATCTTTTCGGATTCATTTTGAATAATAGATCGTACAGATTTTGTAGAGTTCCTCAAGGCTATACTGAGAGTCCCAGCATTTATAGTCAAGCATTGAAACGGCAATTGGATTCTTTCATTCTACCTGAAGGCGTGGCGCTTATACAATATGTCGATGATATCTTGTTGGCAGCCGACACCCCAGAGCAATGTGAGGAGTGTACATTGTCTTTGCTTACCTTCTTGGCATCGCACAACCACAAAGTATCGAAAAAGAAATTGCAATATTGTAGACCAAAGGTAACCTACTTGGTCACCTTTTGTCTAAGGAGGGGCGTGCACTTACACCAGATCGTATTCAAGCCATTTTAGATATACCAGCACCCTCCACGCAGAAAGATGTTCAAGCTTTCCTGGGTCTTACTTCCTTTTGTAGACAGTGGATATTAGGGTTTTCATATATAGTTAAACCACTGTTAGCCCTTTTGACAAAGGATACTCCAGTTCCCCTTCCATGGACAGATGAATGTGAGAATGCTTTCCAACAATTACGTCAGGCCCTTTGTTCAGCACCAGTGTTAGGCACCCCTGATTACACATAAGCCCTTTACATTGTATGTACATGAGAGAGATGGATGTGCGTTATCAGTGTTAGTGCAGATGCACGGCGATAAACAGCGCCCTTGTGCATACTTCTCGGCGATGCTTGATCCTGTTGCTCGAGCATTGCCTGGTTGTCTTCGCTCAGTTGCAACAACAGCTGTGTCAATACGCCAGAGTGAAGGGATTGTGTTATCTCATAAGTTGTTGGTGTTGGCCCCCCATGCTGTGGATGCCCTTTTGAATCAAACAAAGACGCAGCATTTAACTAGTGCTCGTCTGACAGGATACGAGCTAACATTGTTGCCTCCTCATATTACATTGAAGAGATGCGCAACACTGAATCCAGCCATGTTGTTTCCCTTTCCAGCGACTCAGCCTGAGGGGCAAGAGATACATGACTGTGTCTTTGTGACTGAGGAACAGACAAAGGGTCGTATTGACTTGCAAGATACGCCCTTTATAGATGTGGATGGAGAACTGTGGGTGGATGGGTCTTGTTTGAAGTTACCAGACGGAACTACCTCAGCAGCATATGCAATTACTACGCTACACACAATAGTGGAGACAGCACGCATACCGCAGAAGTCGACACAAGCAGCAGAACTGATAGCGTTGACACGAGCTTGTGAGCTTAGTGCAGGGTTATGCGTGAATGTCTATACGGATAGCCGCTATGCTTTCGGAGTAGCGCATGATTTCGGCCTGCTCTGGAAGGAAAGGGGTTTTCTAACATCACATGGAACACAGATAATGTATGGAGAATTAGTACATAATCTCTTGACTGCATTGACCTATCCTAAGAAGATAGCTATAGTGAAATGTAGCGCCCACAAGAAAGTGACAGATAAAGTGGGACAAGGAAACGCTTTTGTAGATCGAGTAGCACGTGAAACTGCGATGCAGCCTGGCTCCACTCCAATGTATGTTGTGAGTCACAAGCTGAGCGGTGGCATGATGCTATGGAAAAAGTATTAGAGATAGAAAAGACTGCTAATGATAAAGAACGAGAACAATGGTCAAAAGATGGAGAAATGGATGATGAAGGCTGCAGGAGGAATAAGCAGATGGATAGGTGGAAGTTACCCACAGCCTTCGTACAACCTATGGTTCAGATGGCACAGGGGCTAGCACATGTTGGAGCTTCGGCAATTGTGAAATTGCTTATGCAAGTTTGGGAGCATCCAGAAATTGCTAGCACGGCTAAAAGAGTAGTACAGACCTGCATGGTTTGTCTCAAATACAATCCGGGAAAAGGGACACGAACTCCAGCAGGAGGATTTACAACACCCACTGCACCTTTTTAAGTATTGCAAATGGATTATATTCAGCTGGAACGCTGCAATAATCTGAAGTATGTCCTGGTTGTGGTTTGTGCATTCAGCAAAGGGATTGAAGCATACCCTACAAAGGACAATACTGCAATGACTACTGCTAAGGTGCTGTTGAAGGAATTTTTTCCTCGCTACGTTGTTTGTAGATTGTTGTGGAGTGATAAAGGGCCCCATTTTGTGGCGGACGTTATTAAGTATGTCCTAAAAGGATTAGGCATTATGCAAAAGTTTCATGCAGTGTTCCACCCGCAATCAGCAGGTTTGGTGGAAAAGTACAATGGCACATTGAAGCTAAAAATAGTGAAAATGCAGGCTTCTACTTCTCTGACTTGGCCAGATGCTTTGCCTTTGGCATTATTGTCTATCAGATCAGTACCGCATTCTTGGACGGGCCTAACGCCCTATGAGATCGATTTCGGGCATCCCATGAACATATGGGGGGTGCCCAAACCGATCTCAGTGTATGATGTACCTTGTGTTTTAATGAATGACTATTTGGCACAATTAACTGATAGCTTGGTTTCCATTCATCAACAGGTTTGAGAAGCACTCCCAGATTGGTCCACAGGAGAAGGTCATAATCTCCGGCCTGGTGATTTCGTCCTCGTGAAGTCTTTTGAGAGGTCGAGCAGTCTGGAGCCGAGGTGGTGTGGTCCCGAGCAGGTTCTTCTCACCACAATAACAGCCGTCCGAGTCACCAACTGGAAGAATTGGATACATTCCATCCATTGCCGGAAAGTGCAATCTGACCTGGTGGAGCCTGCTGTATTGACCGACCATCGAGATATCCTGACTGCGGAAAGAGGCCGTGCTGTGGTACCTGACAAATTTGAGGAGTTCTTCCCGGACCAGACAATTCCTGGATCAAGAAGATATAATCTGCGACCAAGAAAAGAATCTGCAATTGTGTGAGAAGTTGTCAGAACGGTCCCTAGGTCAGTGAAACGGAGAGCCGATGAGGCAAGGGGGGGGATCAGCCCTGCATTAGTGTAGTGGCACCCGTCTTGGCCCGCTGGTGAAGAAAACAACGGCTACCTAGGGGTAAGAGTTCTGACAACACTTTAGTTTCAGGAAGATACTGTGTACATTTGTTCGAATGGATAAGAAGAAGATTTTTGGTTCTGTAGGTTTCATTATCATTGTAGCAGTTATTGCTACAGTCATGTGGTTCGTAGAGGATAAAGCTCCTGCCCGTGAGCTATATGTTGTTTCCACTCGTCCCAAATGAGCACTTTTTCTATACACTCCCATATCAAGAGTTGAAACATCGACAGTCGTATTTGAATAACACTTTCATCCAAATGTTGCATCATACCCACGTTGCTACTAATCCCACGGACTGCTGGATATGTGGGATGATGCCGGCGCACCAAAAGAAAGGGGGAACACCGTTCATACCTCTCCCTTTCTCTCATAATGGCTCTTGTAGAGCATGGTACACTTTGCTTTTTGCCACAAGAAAACCCACAGTGGGTAGACTGCTTTTCAGACTGAATAAAGAATGCCATCAAGACAAGGGAGGCTATCCACAAGCCAACGGAATAATTTGGGAGTGGGAGGAATATCGAACGGACAATGAATCGACGCCTTATATCTTCACGAGCACTAGAGACACTGTTGGACAAGAGAAGTTTGTGATTTCAGTGGCCCAAGCACAAGCAGATTTATGTGTACAGAGTGTAGGCCATATTCATGTAGGTGTTAGTGATTGTATTATTGTACTGAATATTGGTGGTCTTAATAATAGCACTTAACTCGCCTCTCATAATACCTATTTTGTATGTGGAAACAAAGGCTACTATCGATTACCAGCTGGATGGTCCGGAGTATGTTATGTATCATTTTTATTGCCACCTGTATTCTTGGCACCTGCATCATATCATAAAGATTTGAAATTATTGAACAATGTGACTGTAAATAGATACAAACTAAATTTGTCTGTAGATGACATTCACCAAACAGATACTAGTTTGCAGCAGTATATAGACTTTAACTTAGGATTATTTTTCTTTGTGGGAGCTGCCCTGAACAGTAGAAAAATACGCCGATTGACGAGAGTAGTGGAAGCTGTTACTAATCAAACTGCTGCAGCTCTTGGAAATCTCACTGAAGAGCTGCAAATTACTAGGATTGTTGCATTACAGAACTTAATGGTTCTAGATGTAATGCTAGCGGATAGAGGCGGGGCTTGTAGAATTATCAGAAGCAGCTGCTGCATTTTTATCCCTGATCATACTCCTTCTGTGTACAAAGCCATTAACAAATTACATAAAATTGCAGCTGATATACGTGTTGAAAATGGATCTTGGACCTTCTCTGGGTGGTTTTGGACTTTGATTTCTACATGGGGTTGGAAAGTTCTCACTGGACTTTGTATAATTGTTGCCATATTCTTTTTGTGTTGTGTATGTATTCAATGTAGTCCAATGATATGTTCTTTATGTGTTTCATTTTGTGTGCCTAATAAACGATCTGTCGCAGAGGCTACCCATCACAAAACTATAACTAGAGAGATAGCTGACATGATGAGCATCGATATAAACGATGAGTATTTAGATTATCCGAGGAAACCGAATGTCTTCAGCAAATGCTGACAGGGTCGTCTGTTGTATTTAAAACAGCGATAGTATTAAGCATTCACTGAAGACATGCTATCGTGTCTTTGTTCTAGTTTTCCCGCTTATACTTAATATACGGCCAGACCCCATTTTGTTTTCTGGCATCCATCTTGTGTGCCATACATTGCCATGTGCTCGCCACGAGGCGAGTCCTACATCACTGATTGTCACCCCTAGAGTTTGTCCAGCAACAGGCTATAAATAGTTATTTGTGCGTCTAGCGCATGCTCAGTAGGAGTCACATCTGTCTCTGATTAGCGTAGATTGGAATGTGCTTTCGGCGGGTCTCAAGAACCGTTAACTCCACCCATGTATCGATCATGTTCAAGAAATGTCCATATATGGTTGTAAATCATGTTTTCAGTTGTAACCGCCTACTTATGAGCCCCTTCTTTGTGTATAAAAGGGGACTGCATGTCTGAGTTCTTTTTGCTACCTTGTACAATACTCTAGACTGTTGTGTGGGCTGTAGTACCACCTTTAAAGGTTTATTAAACTATGTTTTTGTATTTCCAGTTTCCGTGCCAATTTCTTTGTGTAGTGTGAGGACTCCGTGCACAGAAGGGCGAACCCCTTTGCGTTCGCAAGCCTTGCTGAGGCCTGTTCTCATCACAGCAGCTGCTCCAGAGTTCAAATCATGTCTTACAAGTGGCTAGCCGCAAATCAACAAACAATCCTGCAGCCTAGCATGCAAGCACTAACTCTCAAATGTACGTCCTGTCAGAAGGGGGCCCCGTCCCGTCCTCTTTCGTGCTCAAACGGGCTCAAACTGGCTTGCCCTTGGCCCGGGCTTCGCCCACGCGCGTCCCGCAAAGTGGGGACCGCATGCAGCAATCTAGCACTTTGTGCTTGTGGGCGGGCGGGCAGGCACAGGTGAAGTTAATTGCGGGGCTCCTGGTCCTTGGAGTCCCGAGTCCCGTGGCAGCAGTAGAACACAAATCCAGCTACGAGCAGCCCCCACGAAGCGGGGGCCACGAGAAGTAATGTAGCGCTTTGTGCTTGTGGGCGGGCGGGCAGGCACAGGTGAAGTTAATTGCGGGGCTCCTGGTCCTTGGAGTCCCAAGTCCCGTGGCAGCAGTAAAACACAAATCCAGCTACGAGCGGCTCCCGCGAAGCGGGGACCGTGAGCAGTAATTTAGCGCTTTGTGCTTGTGGGCGGGCGGGCAGGCACAGGTGAAATTAATTGCGGGCCTCCTGGTCCTTGAAGTCCCGAGTCCCGTGGCAGCAGTAAAACACAAATCCAGCTATGAGCGGCACCTAGTCTTATCAGGTACCAGAGTGTTGCAGGAGAATTAAATTGTTAAATAAGGGGAGAGAGGAGTTAACTCAAATAATTTGTTAGATGAGTTTGAATGCAGAAGCATTATCAGTACCAGTAACAATTCGTCCTATAGTTCTATTGTATGGTGAGAATCGGAATATACTGAGAGTACATGGATTAGCAATTCCAGTGAATAATGCCAGGATTGCTGGTGGATCTGAACAAATTGAGGCGAGTACTTCATTGATTGATCTTCCAATTAATGAAAATGTGACTGAAACCCCCAAGAGAAGTGTACAAATGGACCCTCAAAAAATAGTACAACACGTTAGAGGGACAACTTCAGTGTCAGGGAGTTCAACAAGTCCTTCCCCTGAAGAGTTTGATAACTGGATAAGAAGAATGGAAAATAAAAGTCTCAATTGAGTGTAGATGTAGCTAGGCTGAAAGTGGATCTAGATGAGGTGATTATTGGTACTATAAGTCCAGAGAGATTGAATAAGTACAGTGATGATGAGTTGTTGTTTATGTGTAAAAGTATTACATGGAAAGCAAAGAATTATCATGAGAAGTTGGCAGAAGCTCTTTAAGAATATGGAGTTGACATAGAGAAGTCTAAGGTTTTGCAGAAAACATATAGACTGGATTTTACTGATAAAGATTTTGAAAGTCACATTACATCTGGTAAACAATTGCAAATAAAAGAATGAATGAATACTCTGAAGAAATGGGGTTGTTTAGAATGATGGAAAGGCAGATGGGCGAAAAAGAAGGAAGAAATGCTTGCAAGTAAAAATGTGTCTTCATTTCCATTAAGAGAAACAGGACAGGTTGAATTGGTATGCCCAATGAGAGAAGTTCCAGGTGGTGGATATGTTCACATTCCTTGGTCAAAAGGATATATTATCCTTTATGAATGATTTTCTTAGGTTGAGGGAAAAACCAGTTGAGTGGTGCAAACAGGCTGAGAGGTGTGTGAAAATTTCAAAGGTTTTTCTGAAAGATTTAGATAGTTTGATTGAGATTGTTGTTCCAGATGATTTATGGACTGAGTGTAAAATCACCTAAAGGCCTAAGGAAGAATATCCTAGAGATGCAAAAACAGGAGCACCTTCAGAGGAAGTAATGAGAAAATATAAACAAGTATTCACTTTTTTGAAAAGTAAGATTTCCCCAAAAGAAACAGATTGGGTTAAAATTGACAGGACAACACAAGAACCTAAAGAATCAGTATATGCTTATTATTGAAGGTTGCTACAGGCGTTTAAACAAAATAGTGGTTTTGAGACTATAGGTGACAAAGATATGGGACATTTTGTATATAGGTTTGTTTTTGGATTGAAACCTGAAATTAGTAACATAATTCAGCAACATTTGATTTGTTGGCAGAGTAAAACAGTTGATTAGAGTCTGAGAAATGCCAAATATTGTAGTGACGATATTGAATCAAGGCATAACAAATCGAATGAGAAAATTATGTGGGTACAGGCCAAAGTGACAGAAGAGAAAGATGAAAACAATCGTTCTCAAACAGATTTTCAAATGAAAGGACAAAATCAAAATGGTACCAAATGGAGGTAGAGGTAAAATGATTAAAGAAGAAATGAAAAAGAAATATTCTTGTCATGCATTCGAAAAGTTTGGACATTGGATGAATGAGGGTAGATCTTTACTGGAAAATAATGGAATGAATCAAAAATTTAATCCACAAATGCAGAATGAGGTGGTTGTGAATCAACAACAGCAACAACCGCAGCAGGTAGTTACACCACAGAAACAACAAGTACAAGTGCCTCAAGCTCCTATGCCAAATAATGTGAATGCTCAAGTGCAGAGATACAGTGCTAGTACTTGATTTCACGCAGGTGATCAAGTGGTATTAATCAAAATGTGGAAGTGGTTTCACAATATTTGTTGCAATGTTCAGAGAGTGATTCAGACTCATCTCAATGACAGTGCCTGAGGGGGAGGAAGAGTGCATGCTTGGCACATCTCTAGAGGTAGATCAGTACGGTCCTTTTGTTGATGGAAAAGTGGAAGGTAATGATATCACATTCCCTGTGGACACTGGTGCTACAGATTCTACTGTGAAAGCAGCAGAAATTCCAAACCTACCCCTCCCAGGAGAAACTATCCAAGTTATGGGAGTCTCAAATAAATATATTAAGACTCCAATAACAAGACCAATAGAAGTTCATATTGGAAAATTCAGTCATGCATCGGTTTGAGGTATGTGATACAAGTTCGGTGAACCTTTTAGGAAGGGACCTATTCTGCAAGATGAATTGCAGCATCTATTGTACGCCAGATGGTATTGCTTTTCAACACCAAATGAGGATGTTGCTTTTAAAATGATGTTAATGATGCAAGGGACAGAAGTGAATGATTTGTATTCACTGCTTACAGAAAACAACTTACCTGCAGAGTTCAGAGATACCTCAAGACCTGATGTAGGGGACTACAGGAAAAGACATTGGTTTGATGAAGGTGTGGATCCTATTGAGGTTACAATTAAACCAGGTGCAATCTATCCAAACACACCTCTGTACAAGATGAGTTCTGAGATTACAGCAGGAGTGATTCCTGTAATTGATCAAATGATTGAGCAGGGTTTTCTAAAAGAAATACTAAGTAGTCCTTGTAATTCACCTATTATGAGGATTAATAAACCGGAAGCAGAAAATACAGAATAGTACAAGATGTGAGGAAAATTAATATGTTTATAGTACCATGTTGTCCAATAGTGCCACACCCAGTGGTGATTCTTTATCAAATTCCCTGTGACACGGAATGGTAGACAGTCATTGATCTATGTCAAGCATTTTTTTCTTTACCTTTACAACCGGATAGCCATTATTTATTTGTTTTCCAGTTCGGAGACCGTGTCTTGGCATGGTGCCGAGTTCCTCAAGGGTATACAGACAGCCCTTCGATTTGTAATCAGATTTTGAAACAGTGTTTGAAGTCCTTGATCATGCCATAAAATTCAGTGTTATTGCAGTATATTGATGACCTGCTTGTGGCATCAAAAACACGAGAGGCCTGTGTGACAGATACTATTGAATCATTTGGCAGTAGGTGGGCATAAAGTGTCACCAGCAAAATGACAGTTTTGTCAAAAAGAGGTTCAATATTTGGGACACAAAATTGAGAACGGCTTTAGAAAAGTGACGCAAGATCGAACAAATGTGATTTTGCAAATGAGTCCTCCTAAGACTCAAAAAGAAGTATGAATGTTTTTGAGAATGGTTGGATACGGCAAACAATGGATCAGTGAGTTTTCACTGATTCCAAATCCTTTACAAAGTTTGACTTAAGGATGCGGTTGATCTGATGGAGTTGAATGAGTAGAGTATGAAAGCTTTTATTGAATTGTGAGATAGTCTTTGTTGAGCACCTGCATTGGCAATGCTAGATTACACAAACTATTTTGCTTTTATTCTGCTGTGAGAGAGATGGATGTGCACTTTCAGTCTTAACACAAAAAAATGGAATGTCAGGATGTCCAGTGGCGTATTCTTTGGCTACTTTGGATTTAGTGGCTGCAGCATTACCAGGTAGTTTGAAAGCAGTGGCTGCTACTTATGTGAGTCTTGCGCAGAGTGACGCAATTGTTATGGGGCAGTCAGTGAAGGTATAGGTGCCACACTCTGTTGAGATCATTTTAATAAGAACTCCAACTCAACATATGGCACACAGTCGACTGACTAGATATGAGAGAGTGATTTTGGGTGCTGAAAATGTGACAGTGATGAGATGCACAACACTAAATCCAGGAACTTTATTGCCGAATTCAAGTTGTGAAGAAGTGAGGGATGAAGCAGCACATGATTGTTTGAATGTGACAGAATTGTGCACAAAACCAAGGCCTGACATTAAGGATACACCACTAGAAGAATCAGATAGTGTGATGTTAGTGGATGGATCTTGTCTGAGAGATGAAAAGGGTGTATTGAGTGCTGCCTGTGCAGTATGTACTGGGACTATGGTTCTTGAAGCATCCTGTCTAAAAGGGATACATTCTGCTCAAAGTTCTGAGATAGTTGCTTTACCAAGAGCATGTAAACTTGGCAAAAATCTGAGAGTAACCATATTCACTGATAGTCAATATGGTTTTGGGGTGGTACACAACTTTGGACACTTATGGATGCATCAAGGATTTTTGGCTTCTTCAGGATCCCCAATCAGGAATAGTAAAAATGTGAAGGATGTATTGGATGCATTACAATTAGGGCTCCCGGTTTTATGGTATTTATTTTTTCGACATTTCCTTCTGTATTTATCCATATTTATTTTGTGTTCATTTTTTCTGCATTTATCCATTTTTATTTTATCTTTTTTATATAAATGAGGCTGCAATGGGTATTTTTCCACATTTATTTGACTGATAAATATATACTTTCATTTGAATGTCCAAAATGTTTCAGCAGTATACAGTGCAATAGCATTATATAAAAAAACCTGCATTGTAGAATAGCATCAATAACTGTAGATTTGCACTGAATGTTATTCTCTTTTATCACCTCCCCTACCTCTCAATCTGTACTCCTACTGATCTGTCAGGTTCAGGTTTTAATGTCTTTATTTCAATGATAAAATCATAAAAGACAAAATTGGCAAAACATTCATAAACTGTTCAAAAGTCTCCACATTGTACAAAATCTTGTTAAAAAAGTCAGTTTCAATATATTATCAGATTTACAATAGGACTAAAATCCACAGTTAAAAAAGTTATTAAACATTTGTAAGAGAAACAAGGCATTGAATAAAACTAATCCTGAAAATGGGATTAACACATGCACAAAAACACTTTGCACATTACACATTGTGATCATGGGGCAGTTAGATTCCTTCTAGCTCTGATTGCCCAGGCCCAACCTAAATACTTGGCCAAACATGTCACTGTAAAATCAGAGGTATTTGTTTTTAGTGCCCATATTGCGTCCGAGGATTTTCTACATATCAAGCGTTTGAAGATGGGTTTTAACCACTTGGAAGGGGGTTCTGTATATTGAGGAAAAGCGAACAGAAAGTGGCCCTCAGTTTCCTTGCATCCAGGACAACAACTGCAAAGATTTGGGGAGGTTTTGTCCCAGGATGAGGTAAAGGAATTCAAGGGTAATGAGCCCACCCGAAATTGATGATACAATTTTTTATCCATTGGCCTGGTAATAAGATCCCAGTATGTCTCACGGCAGGGTCCAATTTAAATCTTAAAAAGCGCCCCATCAGGCCTTCAGAACTAGAGGCGTGTGCCAAAGAAAGGCGGGTTGAGGCCCAAAATAAACCCTTAAATTCCTTTTTCGAGGGGAAATTGTTAGTGCCAGGGGAGACCCACAGATGGCTCAAGCCCATATCACACAGGCTCTTGTTCACCGAGCGGAGCCATGGAATTCGCTCCGACCCCCCCATAGCCTTCACCTCTGATAGCTCCTTTGCAAAAAGTGCCAAATCCTCTGAAGTCCATAGGCGCCTCCAAGTGGACACTACTCTGTATCTTGCCATGTCCGTTATTGGAAGACAACCCATATCGTGACAAAGAGGGATCAATGGGGTTGATTGGGGCAATCCTACCAGGTTACGGAGAAATCTACACTGAGTTCTGTATAGACTCGAAAGGTCCATGAAACCCCATAACTCTGCCCCATAGAGTGTGGCAGCATTAATTTTAGCATCCTATATTTGTAAGGCGGGGACGACCCGTTTTGTGATGGATTTCTTTTGCTCACGCAAGAGACATCCAGTCAGTTGGGCAAGTTTTAACTGTTGGGTCTCTATTTGTGCTTTCCAGGACAGCCGGCAATCCAGAGTGACCCCCAGGTACGTCATTGTGTCAACTTGTTCCAGGTTAACCCTGTTTAGTTTTACACTACTACGTATTGTTTTTTTCCTAGAAAAAAACATAAACTTAGTTTTTCCCACATTTATCTGAAGGTCATTTTTATTACAATATTCCTCAAAGTGATTTAAAGCCCGCTGTAAACCTCCCCTGGTCTTTGATAAGAGAAGGGTGTCGTCCGCAAAGATCAACATTGGGAATTTAGTCCCCGCCAGGGATGGTGCATCGGTGTTGGTGGACCTAAAAAATTTGACTACTTGGTCAATAAAGAGTAAGAAAAGGGTGGGGGCGAGAACGCACCCCTGGCGGACTCCTCGTGAGACCGGAAACGAGTCTGTGAATTGCCCTTGTGCTCCCCATCTTACCCTAGCAAAATTGTCATCATGTAGTCTAATGATCATCTCAACCAGTTCCCCCGGCATTCCTAAGTCTCTTAATACCTGCCATAATTTTCCCCTCGGCACCAAATCAAAAGCTGATTTCAAATCTATGAAGGCAGCAAAGATGGTGCCACCACCAAGTATGACGACCTTCCAAAAGATCATACAGAACCGTAGAACCTGGTCAATGGTACTTGTACCAGATCTAAAGCCCGCCTGTAATGGGGACAGTATTCCTTCGAGTTCCATCCACCCATGCACCCTCGCCAGGATCATGCGAGCAAAAACTTTTTGAAAGCAGTCTATTAGGCTGATCGGGCGATAGTTCCCTGGGTTTGATCTATCTCCCTTTTTGTGTATAGGGAGGATCTCCGCCCCCTTCCATGTCTTGGGGATACGGGCACCTCTCGCTATGGCGTTAGCTATGCTTGTTAAATAGGGAACCCAAAGGCCTATGTTCGCTTTAAATAGGTCTGCTGGGATTTGATCCAACCCAGGAGCTTTCCCCCGCTTTGTTAAGCCTAGGGCTATCTCCGTTTCTGTTTCTGTAAAGGTCATATTCACATCGCCAGGGGGTATTGCATGAAACAAGTTCGGTGTGGACATAGAGTCAACAACCTCTGGGCAAAATTGGGAGGAATAATGATGTATCCAGACTTCCGGGGATACATGGTTAGATGGGGTACGGAAGTCTCCATCCTTTCCACATTTAACAATATCCCAGAATTTAGTCTGGTTATTAGATTTACTGGCGTCCAGAAGGTCCGCCCAAAAATCGTCTTCCCATTCCCTCTTTGCTTCCCATTGAACTCTTTTATACCTTTGCCTAGCCACCTTTACTGCACTCAGGTCTCTGGATTTGACTTTCTCGATTAGATGACTATGGGCCTCCCTACACTCTCTGTTATACCATTTTGCTCTTGGGGCATTCAAATGCCTGGTGCTTGACTTACACGGTTTCGAGAGAAGGTTTTTAAGCTCAGAGAAACATTTATCATGTATGCCCATAATCTTATCTAATTCGCTCTGACCCCTCTCAACAACAACAGACCTCATATTATTTAAAGCATTCTTCACCACATTTTCTATATTGGCCTGTATCACTACATCATTTGATATGGTTGACCATTTCAGTCTCCTCCGATCATTTGATATGGTTAAAACCCCTTGCCCCCTGGGATCTGGTTCCGCTAAGCTTGTCGGGTCATACATTTTAAGTTTCAGGGACAGTGGGTTATGGTCACTTTCCGGACGTATAACAATTTCCATATCATCAATCAGGCTCCAATATTCAATTTTTATGAAAATGTAGTCAATACGACTCTTTCTTACGCCAATGTCAAAGGTGAAATTGGCTCCAATGTCCGATTTGGTACGACCATTTACGGCCCTTAATCCCCATGTAAGACAAAAAGCAGTCCAATTCAGGGCAGCCTCCGTTGCTTTAACTGGTATTTTATTCAATAGTTCTGGGATTTTCCATGTAGCATCTTCAGCAAACCCCCAATTATCCTCAGGCAGGTACAGTGGCTCAATTGTACAGTTAATGTCACCAGCTAGCATAATAAATGTGCCTTTATTCCAACCAGTTAATAGGGTATCTAGGGCGCCTATCAGCTTGGGGCATCGTCCACCAGGGAGGTCTCTAGAATATATGTTGATAATAAGCATATCCTGACCCCCTGCCTTACTCAACCTTATGGCCAAAACATCGGGATTATCCACATACAATTCGGATACTGAGTAACACCAGGCCTGTTTTACCCATATGGTCAGTCCCTCTGACGCCCGCCCTTTAGTACTTTTTATTGCTGGCTTAAAAAAGTTTATGAAACCAACCTTATAAATCGGAGCTGTGGCCCAAGTTTCTTGCAGAAGCACAACTTCATGTTTACCTATGAACTCCAACCAGTCCTCAGAGACCAGACGAGTTTTGGCTCCGGCAACATTCCAAGACACAATGTATGATGTTAGTGTATCTGTTTCTGCAAGATTGTTGCTGACAAAGGAAGGGGAAGGGGGACTCAGTGAGCTAGCACTTGTTAGGCTGTTTTCTTCTACATTAAGAATGGAGGCCTCTTCCCCGATTAGCCCCCCCTGTGTTCTAGTTTTGTTATGGAACAAAGACTGTTGGTCCATATTTAATTCCGAGGTAAGGATGTATAGGTTATGCACTCCTTCCCCGTTCTCTGAAACCAGATTTGGTGACTGGATCGGTGCACATAGTCAATCAACCCATTCTAGATCTGACAGTGCCTCGAAATGGTTAAAGAGAGGGGGGTACTGTGGGGGGTAGGGTGTTATGGGCACTCGGGGCCTCCCCCCTCTAGATTTCCAATGATTGGGGCCCATTGGATAGTTAAGGTATGTGTGGGGGTAGAAGTAACCAAGGTGCAAGGTCTGAACATCACCAAGACGGGCAAATCTAGCTTTCCTTTGGATTCTATCCACCACCCAGGGGTCTTTAAATGAAATCAAAATGCAGTCCCCTTCCAGGTCTTTTGCACTCTTACCTACCCAATCAACTCTCCTTACGTAAAGGATTTCAGTGGGGGATGACGGAGGGAGAGGACGATGTTTGTTTAACCAGAATATGACCTTATTCCGCAGGTCCCCTTGAGTCTCTTTAATGCCATCTCTTAAAGGGGCCACCCCAGTTAAGACGATGGTGTATTGTGACGCTTCAGGGGGTAAGTTAACTCTGGGAGGTTGTCGAGTATTTCTGTTATCTGTCCTCTGGTTCCTATCAGGATGGGAGGTTTTCTTCTCCTTCCCCTTTATTGATGTTTGCACTGGGGTATTATTTAATTGATTTAGCTTGCCATTCGCTAGATGTTGTTTCACTGGCGCGTTATTGGCCGCCAATGGGAGTTTGACTTTTGGTATATCTTTTGTGGGAGCTCTACTGACAGTAGTCAAAGTAGGAGCTGCTGGTTTTGCCCCTGTTAGTGGCTTCTTATTATTGTTAGCAGTTAATGCCCCTGGGGGAATTGTTGTGGTTGTCCCCACTTTTTGGTTAGCACCCCCAGTGGAATTAAAACCCCCTGTCTTGGTGCTGGAAGTTGTTAGTTTTTGCAAAAGGTCCATGTTGATATTGGCAGCTGCTTCCAAAACATCTATTTTAGCAGACATTAACCTGGTTCTTTCTAAGACCGGGAGCAATAAGGTTTTAAACATTGCTTCCATCTTAGCCAACAGGACATCATCGCTGCTAAAACAAGTTGGACAAGGGTTAGAAGACCCAGAATGGGCTAATGAGGGACAGTACACTATTGGGAGATCTTGGTTGGTCTGGGAGTGGGAGGAACTCAACCTTTTGACATAATCCATTTTAGGTTGTTTTTGTACCTTTTCCCCCTGTGGACTTGAGACATGTTTTCTTTTCCGGGAGATATAGTTAGTGGTATCTTGTTGTGGAATGTGCGTACTGGGTGAGGTGGGAACATTTGATTGTGAGGCGCCAGACGTACTACTCTCGTCGTCCTCAATATTTTGGCTATCAACTTCTAAGCTTGTCTGGTTAAAATCGGAGTTCATTTCCCTATTTTCATTGGGTGTAGATATTATGGCTCCATCACCATCTACATGGACTATCGCTTCTGTCTCTGTAGTAGATATACAGTTAAACGCTGCATTGGTTACAGGGCTTTTAACACGGGCCAAGGCACCTATAGAAGAGCGTTTCCCAGTGACTAAATCCAGGGACAGTCTGTGTTCTACCAATTCTATTTCTTTTTCTAGTATTCCTGTGGCTCTGGTGATAAAAGCATCAAGAGGACCAGAAACAACACCCTTTGAGGTTTGTATATGCACTAAGCGCTGTTTACCAGATCTTAAAGCCATATTTAGGAAATGATGTTAAAGCCTCGAGATATAACTAAATGAGGTATAACAGGATGTAAATTTAACCAGGACTCTAGGCCCAGCCCAACCTCGACCGACCCCGGACGGCCACAGACGGTCCCGCCCTTGTCCCGGGCTTCTCCCGGCGCCCTCCCGCGCGCTCCCGCGCAGCGGGAATGTTACCTCTTCTTTATAGTTTTGCTAAGGACCCCAAGGGGGCGGGGCCGGCAGGGAGAGGAGCCCAGCTGGTAACGGCGCGCGGGGACTCCTGGTCCGTGGAGTCCTCCGCTCTACCCTCGCAGCCCTCCCGGTCAGATGAAGCCCCTTGGAGTAAGACTGCCGCTGTGAATCCGCGAAGCGGGACCTGCGAAGCGGGTCTGGCGAGGAGGGGCGGCACACAGCAGGCAGATTCGGAGGTAGGGTGTAAGATGCGCAGCGATGTCCAGAGGAATCTGTCACTCATGATTGACTGTAGAAAAAATAATCCAAAGAAGACCTATTTTCTGATTTTTTTTCTGTATTTACTATTAAATACAGACAGGAAAATAAATAGTTTTCTGTCTGTATTTGTATCTGAAAAAATCAGTAAAATCTAAAAACAGGGAGCCCTAATTACAACTGCCCATAAGGATTGCAGTGGTTTGGTAGGACAGCATCGCTGAGACTGCACGGCCCATCTGCTACACAGCAGATGTTTACAGATGGGAGCACTCGTGGGAAGAAGTGCGACCCACGACTGAACCTGAGACCGCTGGTTTGTGCCTGGAAAAGGAACCCCTCTGCTACCGGTGAAGCGGTTTGGCGACCTGCTGACTTCCAACTGGGCCCTCAAGGTGCTGGAAAACGCCTGGGGTGAGTCCACTCCATACAATTTTGTGACAGCCCATATTGCAAGGCGTGTATGCCCGGCCCATAGAGAAAAGTAAAACAGTACGCTGAAGGGTTGAACAGCATTGACCTCTCCCCTCACTATAGCCTACTGAGAAACTTAATATTTAAAAGTGTTCCCTGCATAAAAAGAAAAAATTAAAATGGCCTCCATTGTTAGCTGATGGATATAACCATTCCATTGGTCAGAACTGCTCATATGGTAGCAGGGTAGGAAGATATTCAAAGTGGAAAGGCATAGAAAGGGGTGAAGCATCAACATCCTGCTCCCTCAGTGACACAGAGGAGGAGACAGTCATACCAGTGACGGACCTACTATCTTCTCTGAAACTACCCTAGATGCCATAATACTTGCGATCAGAGATACAAGTGAAGCTCTAAAACACAAAATGCACACAGTGGTAGCCGACCAGAGTAACCTGTGCAATGGCCAACGCAAGCTGGCAGAGCGAATAAGAACCACTGAACACACTGCTGCAGTGAAACCTAAAGGAACAAATGGTAGAAATAATGGAGAAACATCGAGTCCTGGAATACAGGGTTGAGGATGCAGAGGGTAAGGCACGCAGGAACAATATTTGAGTAGTTGGACTACCAAAAAGCGAACAGGGCAAAAGACATGATTACCTTCCTGGAAACCTAGATTAAGTTGTCTGTCGTATTGGAGGGCCTCTCCCCCTTCTTTGCTCTGGAGCTTGCTCACAGGATGCCAGCGAGGCTCCCTCTTCCCAAGAAGCTGTAGTGTCTAGAGGTGGCAAGGCTGCTGCATTTTTGCGATAGAGATCACATACTGAAAGCCAGAAACCGGTCCCAGGATGCTTGTTTCCGGTCCAGGGAAGACATGGCTTGGCAGTTTGGGCTGGACTGTTCCCATGTGGCACAGGGTCAGACCCCCTTTTGTTCCGCTTTTGGCCGCCATAAGTGTGGCAGGGTATGCTCAGACGTGAGTCCCTTGCTCACTTTGCCACTGGATTCAAGCAAGCCGGGCTGAAGACGGCTGGAATGCCAGAAACCGGTCCTTGGAAGCTTGTTTCCGGTCCAGGGAAGGCATGGCTTGGCAGTTCGGGCTTGACTGTTCCCATGAGCCACAGGGTCAGACTGATTTGCATATAGCCATGTCTGAACTGGGGTGGCAGAGTGGGCTAAAGAACGGTGATGGATTAAACCCAGATCTTTTGACTGGGTGTGAGTGTTTGATTGGTTCAGATGCTCCGTCCATTACCACCCCCTTTTGTACCACTTTTGGCCGCCATAAGTGTGGCAGGGTATGCTCAGACGTGAGTCCCTTGCTCAATTTGCCACTGGATTCAAGCAAGCCGGGCTGAAGACGGCTGGAATGCCAGAAACCGGTCCTCGGAAGCTTGTTTCCGGTCCAGGGAAGGCATGGCTTGGCAGTTCGGGTTGGACTGTTCCCATGAGGCACAGGGTCAGACTGATTTGCATATAGCCATGTCTGAACTGGGGTGGCAGAGTGGACTAAAGAACAGTGATGAATTAAACCTAGATCTTTTGATTGGGTGTGAGTGTTTGATTGGTTCCGATGCTCCGTCCATTACCACCCCCTTTTGTACCGCTGTTCCCATGAGGCACAGGGTCAGACTGATTTGCATGTGGCCGTGTCTGAACTGGGGTGGCAGAGTGAGCTAAAGAATGATGATGGATTAAACCCAGATCACTTGACTGGGGGAGAGAACTTGCAATGTTTATTACTCTGTCCATCATTCCCTTTGGTTTTGCATTGTTCGCCTTAAGTTGGGAGGGAATGCCCAGACGTGGGTCGCTTGCTCACTTTGCCACTGGATTCAAGCTAGCCTGGCTGATGACGGCTGATTAGCCAGAAACCGGTGCCAGGAGGGCAGGGGGCTCTCTAGCACTTACCACTTGACTCTTGACAGACCTGTTATCGCGCCATTCCTGCATCTCCCGTGGCGAATCCTGCCATTTGTTGCCCTTGCTGGTCCGCGCCTCCTGCCCTTGACGCAAGTCTCCCCCCGCCGCCGCAGCCTCTTGCAACCTTGGCCCGGCCGCAGCGAGGGGGGGACTACACCATCCAGCGTCTTTTGTGACAGAGGAGGCGCACACACCAGGTTCCCGCCCGGAGGCCTTTGAAAAGGACCGAGAGCCCCAGTGGAGCGGGGGCTCTCTAGCACTTGCCACTTGACCCTTGACAGACCTGTTATCGCGCCATTCCCGCATCTCCCATGGCAAATCCCGCCATTTGTTGCCCTTGCTGGTCCGCGCCTCCTGCCCTTGACGCCAGTCTCCCCCTGCCGCCGCAGCCTCTTGCAACCTCGGCGGGGCCGCAGCGAGGGGGGGACTACACCATCCAGCATCTTTTGCGGCAGAGGAGGCGCACACACCTGGTTCCCGCCCGGAGGCGTTTGAAAAGGACCAAGAGACCCCGCGTCGCGGGACGCACGACGGCAGCGCCGGGCTAAGCCCGGGCAAAGGGCGGGCCGTCTGTGGCCGTCCGAGGCCGACTGAGGACGGGTCGGGCCACCCCCCTAAGCCCTGGAACATTGACCTCTACTATAACTGCAACCTCAGGTGATTAAGACATTGTAAGAACCCTTGGAGGACTGAGAGGGTTTTAAGCTTTAAGTTTTCTATTCCCCCCTGTTTTTCTTCATCTCTGGTTACTTAGCCTGTGCCTGTACCTTACACCTAGTCATGCCCACAAAATCAGCCAAAGGGGGAACCTACAGCTGAAAGTTAACGGGGGGAGTATTGTAGGAACTCTAAACAACTTTATTATTAGGGCAGCTGCAGCCCTTGAAAGAGAGATCGACCTCACTGTTAAAAGGCTCTCAACTTGATCGCTTAGCTCAAAAAGATCCTCATTCGGCGCCATACAGAGTTGCATCACCCCCAAACATAGAACCAGCCAGTGCCTCATTGACCTAGGACTACCAGAGAGTAGCATTGAATCAGGAAGACAAAGTACCATCTCCCTCTGAAATTACACTCAAGACAGCATTGATACTCACGAGGAAAGTGACAATCCTGACCCAAAGCCTGCTATAAATAACCCCACAGCTACGAGGGCAGCCTCTAGCACAAAATGTACTGGGAAACGGAAGCGGCGTGGGGAGGGAAAAATGGGAGGCGGTCAAAGATGCCCAAATTTGGGAGCAATACCACACACCCCCGGGTACCTCCAGCAATTTTCACCCGAGACCCGGTCATGGTAAAAAGGGTGAAATGCCCTCCAATGAAGGGTCATCAGTCAGCTCAAAATCCTAGTGCCTGAATAGGGAATGGGTGGGCTAATAGCACAGATAGAACAGGTTGTTAAGTCATTAGTGTTGCCCCTTGTCGAGAGACTCAAATTAATTAATCAAAATTTAGGTAGGTTACAACAGGCCACATCAGATAATACTATCTTGCTTAATTCCCTAGCAGATAGCAAGTGGACAGGGGATCAAGTTAACCAGCAATGTAAACAGACTGCCTCTGGACAAATTGGCACAGTAAAGGAGAGAGGGCCACAAACAACTGTAGATACTAGATTAGCACCGATGAGGGTTACACCCAAGGAAATCGAGGGATGTCACGAGCAACCGGGGACCTCAGTATTAACTCAGAAAGAGGGGAATCAAGTAAGTCCAAAAGCTGACAGACTTAATCAGACCAATCAACGGACACAAGGTGAGGGCAGTCGCTCTTTCTTACATCTACCACCACAGAGCACCCCTTTATTGACAGTTTTAGGAAACGTCCCACCCCTTCTTCCAGGAGTGGTGGAGGACTTCACGCAGATCAAAAACAAGGTCTCAGACTGGTTATCTAAGAGCACAGAGGCAGGCCAAACGGTTGGGCACAACATAATCATGGCCAGGAGAGTAACCTGGCTGGGTCGCTCCAGGAAAGCTTGAAATGGAGACTGTATAGTAATACATTTTAACAGTCCAGTCCCAGTAGAAAGAATACTCAGGGAGGTGGCGGTGGATACTTCACGAAGGGGACAGCGTATACAGATATTACCACTTGGGTTCTTCTACAAACCTGGACAGTGGGGTGTCACCGACTACAGCACATACAGAAATAGGCTGCCCCATCCTATGAGACCTTTTGAGTGGGATTCCATTCCAGTGAGACATACTAGAGCCCCTATAAGGGACGGCCCTGGGTATCTCGGGCACCTGGATGTCACCAACAGATTCAATGCTCTATCAGGTCTCAACGATTGCGACTGACTGCATGATTACTCACATATTCTATCGCTATCATTTGGACCCTAGCATATGTCGATATGCTCCCCAGTGAAGACTAGTGTGGAGAAAGCTTCCTTTAATCAAGCGTTGAATCCAGGACTCAAGGTCAGAACGGTAAAAGAAGGCTCCAGGGAGGGTTACCAGTTGGGAACATCATCCCCTGTTTTCAATGTAGAGAGAGCTCCCATAGGTACCGTAGTATACTCAGATTTCAATGTTCTATCTTGGAACATTGCGGGACTAACGGGAAAGGTCTCCGACCCCTTATGGATTCAGTTTATCAGTCACTATTCCATTATCTGTCTTCAGGAGACATGGGCAACTAATGGTAACATCACATTAAATGGATATAGATCCTTCTGGGTTCCGGCTATTCGTTCTAAAAGCGGTCGAGCTTCAGGAGGATTGGCCATTGTTACCTCCCTTGCTCTGAAATGTAGCATAAGTGACTTGCCTTCACGTAGCAGTAATCATCAGGCCATTGTCTTAGGGAATAAGGAAAATAGCCTGTGTGTGATTAATTATTATAATGACACCCACCGTAAGGGATGTGGCATCTCTGACCTGCATAATTTTATTATTCAGTGTTGTGGTCCCATAAGAAGGAACCTGCTACTTGCAGGGGACTTCAATGTCCATCTTTGTGGTGATCCCATGTTAAACACCCTAACGACCATGGGATGCCCGTTGATAAAGGGCTTACATTTTGAACACACATCTCAGGGTAACGCCCTAAACCTCATGTTAAATGAGCTTGACCTAATGTTTGCCTTGAGTGTGGCTCCACCGCTATCCAAACAAAAAGAACCGACCTTCAAGGGCAGAAACCGTGGAACCTTCACAGATTTTATCGTGGTTACCAGAAACATCATGCCCCTGCTCCTGGGTTTCTGCATAACTCAGAGTGCATACAGCGACCATAATCCAGTCTGTGTGCTGTTGGGAGGGAACCTTATGAACAAAAATGATAAATCAGTGGGAAAAAAGCGTCATTACCTGTTAATGGTGGACGGCGTATTAAATGGAACCAGGTCATACCATCAGCCTTTCTCGATAAACTAAAACTGAATTGTGCCACCGAACTCTCACTGTGCTTAAGCGAGGACTCAATGGGTGAAGGAATCCTCAAAGCTTTTGAGAGTTTGGCTTCTACGGTGGGAAACATGCTACAGGCCCCAGGGGGTAAGACCACACATGGGGAGCACAAATGGTTCTGCTCTAATTGTTCCAAAGCTGCCAGAAACCTGAAGAGGGCTCTTAAAATATCTCCCCAGAATAGACCTCTTATTCACTCATTGCGAACTATCTATAAGAAAGCAATGGCGAAAAGGAAAAAGGAGCTGAAAGAAGAGCTCTGGAGGGAACTATTAGACCCGGAAACCCTAGCCAGCAGCTCAAGATTTTGGGCCACTATCAACAGTTCCCCCTTAACAGCTCTAGGGGGTCAGGAAGCGGGTTCTAACATCACAGAGGGTGAGTGGGTGGCCCACTTCTCTGGAATTTTTAAGGGCACAGATATATCCTCTGTTACACCTGAAGAAAGATTGGGTTTAGACGCTATGATGTTCTCAGAAATAGAAATGGTCGAGGGAATTAACAAACTCACCAATAAAAAGGCGCCTGGCCCAGACGGCATCCCTCCCGATTTATTTAAATCCAGCCCGCTATTTTGGGCCCCAATTTTGACTGCAGTGGTTAACGCTGCGGCCGAAAAGGGTTGCCCAACCTCTTGGGGAGTATAAACTATAGTCCCCGTTTTCAAGAAGGGTGACCGCAGTTGTACCTTAAACTATATTCCCATCTCCCTAATCGATTCTATTGTCAAAGTTTTAGGGGGAGTAATATTGAAGAGGCTGACGACCTGGGCTGAGGCCAACGAGATTATCTCTGAAACCCAATACGGATTTCGGTCAGGACACTCAATCACGGCCCAATGCCTTAACCTCTATATGATCCTCAGTAAGTACACACTTTCACACCCAGGGACCATCTATATGGCCTTCATGGATCTTTCCTCAGCTTTCGACTGTGTCAACCGGGGAAAGTTGTGGCAGTCCATGGAGGCCATAGGGGTGGATCAACATCTGGTGAACTTTCTTAAGGATCTCCACAGAGATACAAAGGCAAATGTTAGATATTCTACGGACCTCAAGGTTACAAGATATTTCAATACTAGACGAGGGTTCAGGCAAGGGTGCATCCTGGCCCCTTTTCTATTTGACTTATACGTTAATGGCCTTGAAAGTCACTTGGTTGGGAGAGGGACCGACTATCCGTATGTGGGCCAGCGAGGACTGCCCATCCTGCTGTATGCAGACAACGCAGTCCTCCTAGCCCACACCCCGAAAGGGCTTCAGACTCTGCTAAACGCCTTCCATGAGTTCATGGTCAGCCGAGACCTGCACATAAATAACACAAAATCGTACGTAATGCAGGTGGGGAAAGCAAAAAAAAAACACCACCCCTTCTTGGTAAATGAGAACAAGGTACCCACTTGCACCTCCTTTTCATACTTAGATGTTCTTTTTGATAATCAGCTAAATTGGAACACCTTGCTGGCCAGAAAAAAGGGAGAAGTTACCAGGGCCAATGCAGCATTATTTGACTTTGCCTCAAGATTGGATAACAGACCAGTGGCTTCTATGCTGAAAGTATTCCGTGCCAAGAGCATTGCGATAGCCAGCTATGGTAGCGAGCTATGGGGACACTGTAATCTAGAGGTTCTTCAGGTGGCCAAAAATAAAATTTTAAAACAGCTTCTGTGTGTCCCACAGGGGACCCCAAATATGGCAGTGCACGAAGAAACTGGCACGCCATTCATTAGTGACTCACTGCCCTTACGGCCGCTTCTATTTTGGCTGCAATGCTGGCTCAACAAACAGCTTGGTCTAACCGATACCCTTCTTTGAGAGGCATTGAGCCTGGATTATATGATCAAAAACCCCTGGATGAAATATCTTAAGACCAGTTTTAGCAAGGAGGGACGCCCGGATTTGTTCTCAAACCCGTCAGGAATCACCAGGAAGGACGTTGTGTACATTAAACAGTCCTTCACCACACGAAAAAGACTGGAAAGGGAGGAAAAGAAACTGTGTAAGCCCAATGCACACCTTCATTTAATGCTTAAACTATGCCTAGTGTAGAACCTTATTTGCTCTGGCCATTAACCTCACATGAGCGTTTTTTACTAATCAGGTCCCGGTTTAACCTGTTCCACCTACTTTTAGCAGTCCCGAGGGGATGTCACAAAGGGACAGTGTTAGCAACCTGTGTCTGCGACAACTTGTCTCCACAGGACTTGCTGCACTTTGTATTTTTTTGTAAATTTTACGAATTCCCCAGGGCTTTTTATCTTAAACCCCTTTTAAAAAGGCTAAATTTTGTTCAAGTCCGTCCCGCCTTATTTTATTTACAATTGGTAAAACCTGGCTGTATACCTCTTGTGATTGGATTTTTAAAGTGTTCAATGAAATATAGGAAATGCCTGGACCCTCAGCCTGTATAAAATTAATCCCTGGAATAAGGTTTATGTAAAGTTGTGGCAGTCCATGGAGGCCATAGGGGTGGATCAACATCTGGTGAACTTTCTTAAGGATCTCCACAGAGATACAAAGGCAAATGTTAGATATTCTACGTACCTCAAGGTTACAAGAAATTTCAATACTAGACGAGGGTTCAGGCAAGGGTGCATTTATGGTTTTGTATAAAAAAAAAGAATAAAGTTATTTGAAAAAAAAATTGGTGCCAGTATGCTTGTTTCTGGTCCAGGGAAGACATGGCTTGGCAGTTCAGACTGGACTGTTCTTATGAGGCACAGGATCAGACTGATTTGCATATGGCCATCTCTAAACTGGGGTGGGGGAGTGAGCTAAAGAATGATGATGAATTAAACCGAGATCAGTTGACTGGGGGTGAGTGCTTGTAATGTTTAACACTCCGTCCATCATCCCCTTTGGATTTGCTGGATAAAACTCTGGCAGGGGAGGCCTGGACAATAGGTTTCCTGTTACAGGGAGGTGTAACCACCTCCCGGGCAGGCTTTATTGTATTGGGGCTGGATGGGTGCACTCTGAGAGTGCTTTGAAGTCTGCACTGGTGGCACATTTGGTGTCCCTGTGCATACCCCAGTTCAAACCGGTTGCAGGGGTTACCAACCCCTGCTCTGGCGCAAAACT
Source organism: Lissotriton vulgaris (assembly GCF_964263255.1). Classification (NCBI taxonomy): domain Eukaryota; kingdom Metazoa; phylum Chordata; class Amphibia; order Caudata; family Salamandridae; genus Lissotriton; species Lissotriton vulgaris. The sequence goes on along the minus strand of NC_141696.1, from coordinate 660,041,697 downwards.
GTATAAAGGAAATGGGTGTAGCCACCCCTCTTTCCAAACCATCCAATTTGTGGATCCCCAGAGTATGTCCAACCCCTTCCTTGGGTATAAGAAAGGAACCCCTGGCTACAGGAATTTAGATTACACGTGGACGAAACTCTGCTACAGATATCCCAGAACTTCGATGATCTACACGACTAGATTTCTGAAGAATCTCCCTCGGAGTAAAGGAGTTACTCCCCTGCTTGGCAGGCGCCTAAGATATATCTGACCTGTCTGCATCTCTGAAGCTCCCGTCGGATACCGAAGACTTTGCAACATCAGAGGTGGATTTCAAGACTTCCCCGAGGCCGACCTGAGTCCCCAGCAAAGCTGGGACCCGTAGCTCTTGTGGGTACCATGGAACCGGAACCCCTGGACACCGTGCACATTTGTAAGTGCATCAGCTCCCAGACGACTCTTGAGGCTGTGCATTGGATTACTTGTAGCCCAGACCCGAGCACCTTTTGCACTGAAGACCCGAGCACCTTTTGCACTGAAGATGCCATCTTGCCTTACACACGAGTGGCGCTCCCCTCGCCTCCTCCTCACCTGATACTTCTGGTATCGTAGCGCTTAACTCTGCTTTTGCAATTTGAACCGCTAGCGCGCACCTCTGGGCATTATCTTTGGCTGTGCATTATTTTGTATTACTTTTCATAGCGCTTTGACTGTGTGTATTTGGCTGTGCATTACCTTGTATTGTATTGAATATTAGCATAGCACTTTGACTCCGCCCTTGAATCCGCTTCCACTGCGGCAGTATCTTTAACTATATCTCGCCCTCATAGCGCCCCATTGCTCCCACTGCCTGTGCCCCAATCTCGCCCTGCCTTGCTAAGTTTTTTTGTTGTTGCTGCCATTTTGTTTGTTGACCCGAGCCCTCCCTCCACCTCGCTCCCGCCTCCCAGCTGCCCCTCCCACCCACGAGAGCTACAGGCCGTCCTCACCCTCACGAAGAGCTGTGACCATCTTGCCTTACACACGAGTGGTCTCTCCCCTCGCCTCCTCCTCACCTGATACTTCTGGTATCGTAGCGCCTAACTCTGCTTTTGCAATTTGAACCGCTAGCGCGCACCTCTGGGCATTATCTTTGGCTGTGCATTATTTTGTATTACTTTTCATAGCGCTTTGACTGTTGTATTTGGCTGTGCATTACCTTGTATTGTATTGACTATTAGCATAGCGCTTTGACTCCGCGCTTCAATCCGCTTCCATTGCGGCAGTATCTTTAACTATATCTCGCCCTCATAGCGCCCCATTGCTCCCACTGCCTGTGCCCCAATCTCGCCCTGCCTTGCAGCGTTTGTTGTTGTTGCTGCCATTTTGTTTGTTGACCCGAGCCCTCCCTCCACCTCGCTCCCGCCTCCCATCTGCCCCTCCCACCCACGAGAGCTACAGGCCGTCCTCACCCTCACGAAGAGCTGTGACCATCTTGCCTTACACACGAGTGGTCGCTCCCCTCGCCTCCTCCTCACCTGATACTTCTGGTATCGTAGCGCTTAACTCTGCTTTTGCAATTTGAACCGCTAGCGCGCACCTCTGGGCATTATCTTTGGCTGTGCATTATTTTGTATTACTTTTCAAAGCGCTTTGACTGTGTGTATTTGGCTGTGCATTACCTTGTATTGTATTGACTATTAGCATAGCGCTTTGACTCCGCGCTTCAATCCGCTTCCACTGCGGCAGTATCTTTAACTATATATCGCCCTCATAGCGCCCCATTGCTCCCACTGCCTGTGCCCCAATCTCGCCCTGCCTTGCAGCGTTTATTGTTGTTGCTGCCATTTTGTTTGTTGACCCGAGCCCTCCCTCCACCTCCCTCCCGCCTCCCAGCTGCCCCTCCCACCCACGAGAGCTACAGGCCGTCCTCACCCTCACGAAGAGCTGTGACCATCTTGCCTTACACACGAGTGGTCGCTCCCCTCGCCTCCTCCTCACCTAATACTTCTGGTATCGTAGCGCTTAACTCTGCTTTTGCAATTTGAACCGCTAGCGCGCACCTCTGGGCATTATCTTTGGCTGTGCATTATTTTGTATTACTTTTCATAGCGCTTTGACTGTGTGTATTTGGCTGTGCATTACCTTGTATTGTATTGACTATTAGCATAGCGCTTTGACTCCGCGCTTCAATCCGCTCCCACTGCGGCAGTATCTTTAACTATATCTCGCCCTCATAGCGCCCCATTGCTCCCACTGCCTGTGCCCCAATCTCGCCCTGCCTTGCAGAGTTTGATGTTGTTGCTGCCATTTTGTTTGTTGACCCGAGCCCTCCCTCCACCTCGCTCCCGCCTCCCAGCTGCCCCTCCCACCTCCCATTCACTTTTGATCATTGTCTCTTTTGTACAATTCCCTAGTTTTGTAGTTAACAGATTTTTTATACTACTGTCTCTTTTTGCCTTCCCCTTGGACATGTGTACCATTATTTTAGAAAACCCCCATTACTTCCACTACTAAAGGAAAGTACCTCCTATAAATCAGGTGCGTACCTTGTTGATCCAAATGGAATTATTATCCACGTGGATGGAACTTCTTAGTTCTACCAGGAGTCCTTTTTGGGAATTTGGACCGTTAGTGCTTTGCTTAAGGATTATTCGCAAGGTTGCTCTGTCTCTTAAATAAAGACATACAGATACCTAATGAGTCCTGTATTTGACCATGTTTTTTATCATGTTTGGGCTGTTTATAGTCAAGGTTAAAGCATTTTTACATACCGAAGTCGTGGGTTAGTTAAATTTCCACTCCTTCAAACTCCGCTTGTATACAAAAGTGGTAAGAGATTTAATTCCCTCCTTTGTCTGCCTGTGGGTATAAAAGTACAGATGTGTATCTCCGTTTTTAAAAATTGTTTCTATTCCATTTATTATAGGTAAATAGACACATACCTTGATGAGGCTCTATATTTGCTGTGTCTTTAACTGACAGGAGGAGCCACCGTTCTATGTAATAGGAAAATCGTCTGGCACTGTTCTCCCTGTAGGGTTAGTATTAATATTATGGGATATTTCTCCTAAAATTCTTCTCGCCCTCCCTTTCTATTATTATACATTTCCTTATAGTGGCACTCACCGTGGGAGCTGGAGTGCTGATTGTAAACCAAAAAACCTCTTTCAATTAGGTAAAGGTAAACCACGATGACATCTTCTTCTGTTTTAGTTGATATCTGTGGGGGTTAGTTGTCAAGTATTATAATCTTATTTACAGAAAAACATATTCTATTCTTTATCTTAAAATCTAAAATCTAATTTTTAAAAAGATTCCAAAATATTCTTACTATTCCAGTTTTTACTATATGTTCAAGGAATTTTACTCTGTACATTTAGACCTTTCATTTGATATCCTATGCCTTGGTCTATTTATAAAGTTTAAATGGACATTCAGCCTCTCTAATAGAAGCCCGTACTCTATTTGTGACCCTTACCGGTATATTAGCAGTCGGCCTCCCTGCTCCTTCCTCCCTGGCAGTTCGTCCCTGTGATCACTGCACGGCGTTCTGTTGAAATGAGCGTACCGAGTAATGCGGTGGCTTAAATAGTAGTTCCCATCTGATTGGGCGCCCAATTCCTATTATTTTGATTGGTTGATTCCTATTGGTTAAAATTTTTCTCTCTAAGTGGACGCGGTAGCTATGGCGACTGCAAACTCGTTCTGATTTGCCTATTCCGCGAGCCTATTGAGTAAGGAAACGGGGACGCGTTACTATGGTAACGTTGTAACTCCATTGTTAGGATTGTCACGCATATTATTAATGTTCGGGCCATTAGGACAAGGAACGGTTTTATAATTAAAACGCTATCCTTCTGTGAGCGCCTGTATGTAGCTACTAAATAGCCTTATTGCTGTTGTAAGGGTTGCATAGACGGACTGTTATTTTTAATAGCACTCTCTTCAATGGCTACCTCTGTATTATTAGGCCACCCTCTATTGGTTAAACTGCAACCGGACATGTGCTTCTGGCTATGTTGCCGCGTTGCTACGGTGATGATGGTACTTCGTTATTATAGATTATCCCGCCTTATGTTACCGCGTACGGTGACGATGTTCCTTCGTTTTTATAGACTATCCCGCCTAATGTTACCGCATTCAGATATACTGGGATTGGAACAGAGAGGCGGATTTGTTAGTAAACCGATTGCCTAGTTGGGTGCCTCTTTGTTTGTTTGTTTGCATAGCCACGCTAGCGGGCTGCCGTTTTTATGATAGTTTTACCCCAATTGGTGAGACCTTGTTGTTAGGCCACCCACTATTGGTTGGACTGCAGCCGGATATGTGCCCCCGGTTGTATTACCAATATTTATACAAATTATTCATTTTCAATGACCGGATTACCCTGTTCATTATTTTAAAGCTTTGTTAAACGGATACAGCATGTGATAATCCTTCTATCCGATTATAATTGTTCAGAATGTAAATCCTATTGTGTCAGGAATTATTTGTATTTATTTCCTACACTCTTATTACAGTATCGTACTCCCCGTTCCTAATTACCACTGTCCGAATTTCGGTGTGTTGTGGGACTTCTAGTTTGTGGGCGAATGGAAAATACCCCATGATTTTTTACCTGGGAAGAATCGCTGCGGGGCGTATTACTATTGTCCCATACTCATAATATATCTAACGTGCATGAATCAACTATGCTGGTTGTTTAGGACAACTCTGGTAGTAAGGATGCCTACGTTTTGACCGGGGTTCAATACAAAGGCCTATTGTCCTTCTGTCAATTGGTGCATTCCCTAAATATCCTAAACAAATTATTCACTTGTATACTGGGTCAATTTAGGAAACAGATACTCTTTCTTGTGTAATGTGTTTCATATTGCAGGGTCTGGGGGATACTTGATTACATAAGTTGTATCATTAGTTCAGAATTATTTTTTCCCAATCCTCTCTCGAGTTCAGACCACATCTTACACTGTTGAAGGAAGACGTGTAAAATTGCTCCCTCCTTTTCCTCTTATTATCCAGGTTACCTCCTCTCTTGGTTCCTGTAATTTTCTCTAGTCCGCACCATTTGAGGTCCTCAATTTGGTGACCTGCGCTCCTCCAGTGTTCGGTGAGCGGTGCCCCTAGTTTGTTTGTCCTTATGGCTGATCTGTGCTCATTCAAGCGTAATCTAATTTCTCTAGACGTTTCACCTATGTAGGATTTCTGGCAAGGACATTGGATTAAGTATATGATATTTTTTGTTCTACAGTTCATGAAGCTTTTTATATTCACAGATCTATCATTGACTGTCATAGTGTTGCCTTTGATAATACTTGAGCAGTTACCACACCCTGAGCAAGGGAATGTTCCTGTTGGCATAGGGGTCTCATTGATAGTGCGCTGACTGTTTGTGCTCTTTTCTCTATATGTATGTACCAGGCAGTTCCTGATGGTTTTGTTTCTTCTATATGAGAAGATGGGCTTGGGAATCGGAATCTGGGTTTTATCTTTTATTAAGTGCCAGTTCCTGTTTATGATATTTTTTACTCTATGACTCACTTGTGAGAAATTAGTAACAAACATAATGGGATCCTGGAGATCTTGGGTCTTTTCTTTGGGTAGAAACAGATTGTCCCTATTAAAATATTTGGCCCTTTTGTACGCATGTCTGATCATTCTTTTGGGATAACCTCTCTCTAGGAACTTCTCTTTTAGGTTAGCCGCGTGCTTTTCATAATCCTGTATTGAAGTGCAATTCCTTTTAAGCCTCAAAAATTGGCCAAAGGGGATGTTGTTCTTCTGTGAGGCAGGATGATTGCTTTGGAAGTGCAGCATAGTATTCCTGTCTGTGGGTTTTGTGTACAGTTCCACAGTTAGATGGCCATCAGTATGTTTTATTATAATGTCCAGAAATTCTACATATTGTTTGTTTATATGTGATGTGAACTTTAGATTGGGATCTCCAAGGTTTAACCAAAGGAGAAATTCATCCAATGTTTCCTCATCTCCTGTCCAAATAAAGAAGATATCGTCTATGTACCTCCCCCATTCTGAGATATTCTCATAGAAAGGGGCAACAGGATTGTGGATATGTTTGTCCTCAAATCTAGATACGTACAGACATGCCAGACTAGGGGCACATGTAGCCCCCATGCTGGTCCCCTTGATTTGCCTGAAAAGGTTGTCTTGAAACAGAAATATATTGTTCTTTAAGATTAATGTGATACACTCCAAAATGAAAGTTTGATGATGTTCAGCTAAATCTTGTTGGGTACCCAAAATTTCTTCCATGATGTCAATAGTGCTATCCTGAGGAATGTTGGTATATAGCGCTTCTATATCCAAAGTCACTAGTACCTGTGTGTCTGGATTGAACGTGAGGCCCTCAACTTTTTGGATCATATGGGTGGTGTCCTTAATGTATGCTTTTTGTTTTTGGACTAAAGGTTGTAGGAATACTTCAACATACTTACTTAAAGGTTCTGTAAGTGACCCTATGCATGAGACTATCGGTCTCATGGGTGGATCCTTAAGGTCTTTGTGGACCTTGGGGAGGCCATAAAGCGCTGGGATTAGGGGATCTGAATTTATCATAAATCTAAATTCATCATCACATATTATGTTGTCCTCTTTGGCCTGTCTAAGCATCCTTCCTATTTCTTCTTTTAAGGCCTGCCATTCCTCCCTGTTAGATTTGCTGTAATGGTCTCTATTATTAAGTAGTTTGTACATTCTATTGCTGTAGTCTATACTCTGCATTAATACAATACTTCCCCCTTTATCTGCTGGTTTAATGGTTAGGGTCTCATTTTTTTCTAAGAGTTCTAATGCTCTTTTCTCTTCTCTGCTTAGATTGTACGGTTTCCAGGTCTTTTGCTTTAGAAGATTTTCTATACTTTTATCTATGCATCTTTCAAAAGCCTCTATGTCTTTGTGTACTAGATTAAGGGATGGAGTCCAAATAGACTTATTTTTAAGGCCTGATTTATTATGTCTCGGATGAATATCCTTTCCTTCGAAGAATACACGAAGTCTAACTTTTCTAAAAAAGTTCTGTAAATCCCTCTCTAGTGCATATTTATCTACGGGGGAGCAAATTGCAAAACCAAAAACTTTCTCCAGTAGTTTCATTTCTATTGGGGTGGGATCATGATTAGACAAATTAATGACTGCCGCTTTTTGTGTGCTATTTAGTCCCATTGCTTCTGGCTTCTGGTACGTGGACGTTGAGGGTGTTGGGCCTGTGGGTATTGTGGTTGTTGGTTGTAGTTGTTGCGGCCTCTTCCCCTCCCCCTTTGTTGCCCAAATTGCTGATTGCGGTTGCCTAAAAAAGATAGGCCTTCCTTTGTCTGTGGTTGTTTATTATGTTCACCACTTTTAGTTTTGTCATTCATCTGTTCCCCTTCTGAGTCACTGCTTGTATAGGAAGTGTCGAAGAACCTCACTTTCCTTTTTGGAAAATTTCTAGGTTGGTTGTGCCACTGTCTGCGGGGTTGGTATTGTTCTCTTGGGCGTTCGTAGAAATCCTTTTGTAAGTAGGGATATACAAATTCAGGGTTGTAGTTCTCTATGTCTTTCTTTAGTTTGTTACTCTTTTTTTGTACCAGATATTCACTATAACCTGTTATATCGTTTTGTATTTCCTCTAATTTTGCCTTTGCGTCTTCTACTGCTGTACTGTCCTTTAATTGACTCTCTAGTTCTTCAATCTCCCTCCGTTCCACCACTAAAAATTCATTTGCCGTCTCTATGATTAAAAGGATCCAGTCCCTACTACAACGGTTCGCTACCAGTGTCCATCTTTCTATAAACTTTCTATCTGTAATAAAAATCCCTGGCTCATTTGTCACCTGTAGACCCTTCGGTATCACTCCATTCTTGCAGTAATCTACTAAGAATTCTGCATGGAGCTCTGCTCTAACGATTTTCTTTTTCCGGTTCCACAGTTTCTCCCATTGTTCCTCATCCGATCTGTCTAATCTAACCGGGGTTGTTGTATTTCTGGGTTTGTTATTATGAATTATTTTGTTAAACTGATCTTCCGTTAAAGTGAAACCTCCTCAGCTAACCAGCCGAGTGAAAATGTAAAAAAAGTGTGTATATATACATTTTTTGCCTTCTCCATGGTATATATGCCCCTCTTAGATTGGTAAAACACCCCAGTCTGCAATAGTGATGCCCATTAGTTCCACACTAAAATAAGACACTATCCTGACTGTCCAACGAACCCGGACGTTTGTTTTTTTCTAAAAATATTCTCCCCACCGTCCTCTACAAGGTAGTGTGGGGTCCTCCTACTTGTTTTTACATTTTCACTCGGCTGGTTAGCTGAGGAGGTTTCACTTAGTACTGCAAATCAGCAGTGGGGCGAATTAATTAATAGCCCAAGAATTTCCTAAATTAAAACTAAAATCAACTGAGAGAATGGAGGGAATTAAGACATATACCTTCTCGGAAGATCAGTTTAACAAATTAATTCATAATAACAAACCCAGAAATACAACAACCCCGGTTAGATTAGACGGATCGGATGAGGAACAATGGGAGAAACTGTGGAACCGGAAAAAGAAAATCGTTAGAGCAGAGCTCCATGCAGAATTCTTAGTAGATTACTGCAAGAATGGAGTGATACCGAAGGGTCTACAGGTGACAAATGAGCCAGGGATCTTTATTACAGATAGAAAGTTTATAGAAAGATGGACACTGGTAGCGAACCGTTGTAGTAGGGACTGGATCCTTTTAATCATAGAGACGGCAAATGAATTTTTAGTGGTGGAACGGAGGGAGATTGAAGAACTAGAGAGTCAATTAAAGGACAGTACAGCAGTAGAAGACGCAAAGGCAAAATTAGAGGAAATACAAAACGATATAACAGGTTATAGTGAATATCTGGTACAAAAAAAGAGTAACAAACTAAAGAAAGACATAGAGAACTACAACCCTGAATTTGTATATCCCTACTTACAAAAGGATTTCTACGAACGCCCAAGAGAACAATACCAACCCCGCAGACAGTGGCACAACCAACCTAGAAATTTTCCAAAAAGGAAAGTGAGGTTCTTCGACACTTCCTATACAAGCAGTGACTCAGAAGGGGAACAGATGAATGACAAAACTAAAAGTGGTGAACATAATAAACAACCACAGACAAAGGAAGGCCTATCTTTTTTAGGCAACCGCAATCAGCAATTTGGGCAACAAAGGGGGAGGGAAAGAGGCCGCAACAACTACAACCAACAACCACAATACTCACAGGCCCAACACCCTCAACGTCCACGTACCAGAAGCCAGAAGCAATGGGACTAAATAGCACACAAAAAGCGGCAGTCATTAATTTGTCTAATCATGATCCCACCCCAATAGAAATGAAACTACTGGAGAAAGGTTTGGGTTTTGCAATTTGCTCCCCCGTAGATAAATATGCACTAGAGAGGGATTTACAGAACTTTTTTAGAAAAGTTAGACTTCGTGTATTCTTCGAAGGAAAGGATATTCATCCGAGACATAATAAATCAGGCCTTAAAAATAAGTCTACTTGGACTCCATCCCTTAATCTAGTACACAAAGACATAGAGGCTTTTGAAAGATGCATAGATAAAAGTATAGAAAATCTTCTAAAGCAAAAGACCTGGACACCGTACAATCTAAGCAGAGAAGAGAAAAGAGCATTAGAACTCTTAGAAAAAAATGAGACCCTGACCATTAAACCAGCAGATAAAGGGGGAAGTATTGTATTAATGGAGAGTATAGACTACAGCAATAGAATGTACAAACTACTTAATAATAGAGACCATTACAGCAAATCTAACAGGGAGGAATGGCAGGCCTTAAAAGAAGAAATAGGAAGGATGCTTAGACAGGCCAAAGAGGACAACATAATATGTGATGATGAATTTAGATTTATGATAAATTCAGATCCCCTAATCCCAGCGCTTTATGGCCTCCCCAAGGTCCACAAAGACCTTAAGGATCCACCCATGAGACCGATAGTCTCATGCATAGGGTCACTTACAGAACCTATAAGTAAGTATGTTGAAGTATTCCTACAACCTTTAGTCCAAAAACAAAAAGCATACATTAAGGACACCACCCATATGATCCAAAAAGTTGAGGGCCTCACGTTTAATCCAGACACACAGGTACTAGTGACTTTGGATATAGAAGCGCTATATACCAACATTCCTCAGGATAGCACTATTGACATCATGGAAGAAATTTTGGGTACCCAACAAGATTTAGCTGAACATCATCAAACTTTCATTTTGGAGTGTATCACATTAATCTTAAAGAACAACATATTTCTGTTTCAAGACAACCTTTTCAGGCAAATCAAGGGGACCAGCATGGGGGCTACATGTGCCCCTAGTCTGGCATGTCTGTACGTTTCTAGATTTGAGGACAAACTTATCCACAATCCTGTTGCCCCTTTCTATGAGAATATCTCAGAATGGGGGAGGTACATAGACGATATCTTCTTTATTTGGACAGGAGATGAGGAAACATTGGATGAATTTCTCCTTTGGTTAAACCTTGGAGATCCCAATCTAAAGTTCACATCACATATAAACAAACAATATGTAGAATTTATGGACATTATAATAAAACATACTGATGGCCATCTAACTGTGGAACTGTACACAAAACCCACAGACAGGAATACTATGCTGCACTTCCAAAGCAATCATCCTGCCTCACAGAAGAACAACATCCCCTTTGGCCAATTTTTGAGGCTTAAAAGGAATTGCACTTCAATACAGGATTATGAAAAGCACGTGGATAACCTAAAAGAGAAGTTCCTAGAGAGAGGTTATCCCAAAAGAATGATCAGACATGCGTGCAAAAGGGCCAAATATTTTAATAGGGACAATCTGTTTCTACCCAAAGAAAAGACCCAAGATCTCCAGGATCCCATTATGTTTGTTACTAATTTCTCACAAGTGAGTCATAGAGTAAAAAATATCATAAACAGGAACTGGCACTTAATAAAAGATAAAACCCAGATTCCGATTCCCAAGCCCATCTTCTCATATAGAAGAAACAAAACCATCAGGAACTGCCTGGTACATACATATAGAGAAAAGAGCACAAACAGTAAGCGCACTATCAATGAGACCCCTATGCCAACAGGAACATTCCCTTGCTCAGGGTGTGGTAACTGCTCAAGTATTATCAAAGGCAACACTATGACAGTCAATGATAGATCTGTGAATATAAAAAGCTTCATGAACTGTAGAACAAAAAATATCATATCAAACAAAAAGGAGGGAAGAGGATAGAGAGTCCATTCGTTTCCCCTTAAGAAGTGACTGATAATCAAAAGGAACGGACACTAGTATCTGCAAAAACCATTAGTTTTTATCGAAAACCCTCATAGACATCCTGGAGTTATTATAGCGGTATATCTTTCCATCCGCCCCATCAGGAGTCTTGGCATCGTCATAGGGTCAACGATTGACGTGCAGTATGCCTGCCTCACCCGAGGCTACTTCTGGTGTATGCAGAAGTGTCCAGAAATGAAAAAAAGGTATCTAAAATATAATGACTTAGCCAGAAGGACTTGGTTTTTAATCTGAAAAATTGACTAGTCACTAATATTAAAAGAAATTGGGATATTGAGGTAGTTGAGTTACTAAACTACCATATCTTTGTCAAAAAAAGTCGACATGTTTCAGCTCATAGGGCCTTGGGGCAGAGTCAGCACAAGGCTCGCAGATTGATGCCGCATGGAGAGAATCCAGATGCGACTCTGATTCCCTGTTGGATATCTACCGACTGAAAACACCAGCTTGGAAATTCCATTGTGTTATCTTCACCATACACACAAAGGGTGTATGAGTTATACATATATTTTTGTTTATGTGTTTTTTTGTTCGTGTCCTGACGAAAGCTCCCCTGACCCTCTGTGGGCCCTATGAGCTGAAACATGTCGACTTTTTTTGACAAAGATATGGTAGTTTAGTAACTCAACTACCTCAATATCCCAATTTCTTTTAATATTAGTGACTAGTCAAATTTTTCAGATTAAAAACCAAGTCCTTCTGGCTAAGGCATTATATTTTAGATACCTTTTTTTCATTTCTGGACACTTCTGCATACACCAGAAGTAGCCTCGGGTGAGGCAGGCATACTGCACGTCAATCGTTGACCCTATGACGATGCCAAGACTCCTGATGGGGCGGATGAAAAGATATACCGCTATAATAACTCCAGGATGTCTATGAGGGTTTTCGATAAAAACTAATGGTTTTTGCAGATACTAGTGTCCGTTCCTTTTGATTATCAGTCAAAAAATATCATATACTTAATCCAATGTCCTTGCCAGAAATCCTACATAGGTGAAACGTCTAGAGAAATTAGATTACGCTTGAATGAGCACAGATCAGCCATAAGGACAAACAAACTAGGGGCACCGCTCACCGAACACTGGAGGAGCGCAGGTCACCAAATTGAGGACCTCAAATGGTGCGGACTAGAGAAAATTACAGGAACCAAGAGAGGAGGTAACCTGGATAATAAGAGGAAAAGGAGGGAGCAATTTTACATGTCTTCCTTCAACAGTGTAAGATGTGGTCTGAACTCGAGAGAGGATTGGGAAAAAATAATTCTGAACTAATGATACAACTTATGTAATCAAGTATCCCCCAGACCCTGCAATATGAAGCACATTACACAAGAAAGAGTATCTGTTTCCTAAATTGACCCAGTATACAAGTGAATAATTTGTTTAGGATATTTAGGGAATGCACCAATTGACAGAAGGACAATAGGCCTTTGTATTGAACCCCGGTCAAAACGTAGGCATCCTTACTACCAGAGTTGTCCTAAACAACCAGCATAGTTGATTCATGCACGTTAGATATATTATGAGTATGGGACAATAGTAATACGTCCCGCAGCGATTCTTCCAAGGTAAAAAATCATGGGGTATTTTCCATTCGCCCACAAACTAGAAGTCCCACAACACACCGAAATTCGGACAGTGGTAATTAGGAACGGGGAGTACGATACTGTAATAAGAGTGTAGGAAATAAATACAAATAATTCCTGACACAATAGGATTTACATTCTGAACAATTATAATCGGATAGAAGGATTATCACATGCTGTATCCGTTTAACAAAGCTTTAAAATAATGAACAGGGTAATCCGGTCATTGAAAATGAATAATTTGTATAAATATTGGTAATACAACCGGGGGCACATATCCGGCTGCAGCCCAACCAATAGTGGGTGGCCTAACAACAAGGTCTCACCAATTGGGGTAAAACTATCATAAAAACGGCAGCCCACTAGCGTGGCTATGCAAACAAACAAACAAAGAGGCACCCAACTAGGCAATCGGTTTACTAACAAATCCGCCTCTCTGTTCCAATCCCAGTATATCTGAATGCGGTAACATTAGGCGGGATAGTCTATAAAAACGAAGGAACATCGTCACCGTACGCGGTAACATAAGGCGGGATAATCTATAATAACAAAGTACCATCGTCACCGTAGCAACGCGGCAACATAGCCAGAAACACATGTCCGGTTGCAGTTTAACCAATAGAGGGTGGCCTAATAATACAGAGGTAGCCATTGAAGAGAGTGCTATTAAAAATAACAGTCCGTCTATGCAACCCTTACAACAGCAATAAGGCTATTTAGTAGCTACATACAGGCGCTCACAGAAGGATAGCGTTTTAATTATAAAACCGTTCCTTGTCCTAATGGCCCGAACATTAATAATATGCTTGACAATCCTAACAACGGAGTTACAACGTTACCATAGTAACGCGTCCCCGTTTCCTTACTCAATAGGCTCGCGGAATAGGCAAATCAGAACGAGTTTGCAGTCGCCATAGCTACCGCGTCCACTTAGAGAGAAAAATTTTAACCAATAGGAATCAACCAATCAAAATAATAAGAATTGGGCGCCCAATCAGATGGGAACTACTATTTAAGCCACCGCATTACTCGGTACGCTCATTTCAACAGAACGCCGTGCAGTGATCACAGGGACGAACTGCCAGGGAGGAAGGAGCAGGGAGGCCGACTGCTAATATACCGGTAAGGGTCACAAATAGAGTACGGGCTTCTATTAGAGAGGCTGAATGTCCATTTAAACTTTATAAATAGACCAAGGCATAGGATATCACATGAAAGGTCTAAATGTACAGAGTAAAATTCCTTGAACATATAGTAAAAACTGGAATAGTAAGAATATTTTGGAATCTTTTTAAAAATTAGATTTTAGATTTTAAGATAAAGAATAGAATATGTTTTTCTGTAAATAAGATTATAATGCTTGACAAATAACCCCCACAGATATCAACTAAAACAGAAGAAGATGTCATCGTGGTTTACCTTTACCTAATTTAAAGAGGTTTTTTGGTTTACAATCAGCACTCCAGCTCCCACGGTGAGTGCCACTATAAGGAAATGTATAATAATAGAAAGGGAGGGCGAGAAGAATTTTAGGAGAAATATCCCATAATATTAATACTAACCCTACAGGGAGAACAGTGCCAGACGATTTTCCTATTACATAGAACGGTGGCTCCTCCTGGCAGTTAAAGACACGGCAAATATAGAGCCTCATCAAGGTATGTGTCTATTTACCTATAATAAATGGAATAGAAACAATTTTTAAAAACGGAGATACACATCTGTACTTTTATACCCACAGGCAGACAAAGGAGGGAATTAAATCTCTTACCACTTTTGTATACAAGCGGAGTTTGAAGGAGTGGAAATTTAACTAACCCACGACTTCGGTATATAAAAATGCTTTAACCTTGACTATAAACAGCCCAAACATGATAAAAAACATGGTCAAATACAGGACTCATTAGGTATCTGTATGTCTTTATTTAAGAGACAGAGCAACCTTGCGAATAATCCTTAAGCAAAGCACTAACGGTCCAAATTCCCAAAAAGGACTCCTGGTAGAACTAAGAAGTTCCAGCCACGTGGATAATAATTCCATTTGGATCAACAAGGTACGCACCTGATTTATAGGAGGTACTTTCCTTTAGTAGTGGAAGTAATGGGGGGTTTCTAAAATAATGGTACACATGTCCAAGGGGAAGGCAAAAAGAGACAGTAGTATAAAAAATCTGTTAACTACAAAACTAGGGAATTGTACAAAAGAGACAATGATCAATGGAACTTACTAGATATGTGTGTAAATTACGAGAAATAGCATATTACCCTAAATTAGGGGATTAAGAAGTAACAGTGCACAGACAAATAATGTATTAGATGCTTTTACCTGTTTGGTAACTTTGTGTTTTATGATTTTAATTGTCTAGAATCAGTCCTGATGAAGGCATACTAGAAAAAGCCGAAACGCCGCGTCGACCTTTTGATTCTGTGATTTTTTTATGAATAACATTGTGATGATCATACCTATTGATAAATGTTTTTAATGTGTTTTTATATTTTGTAATGTGTAATAAAATGTATATATTGTTACCAAACGTCTGTGTTGATATGCTTTTAATCCAAAAACTTGCCTAATTTGTCTGTATATTGTCAGTAAATGTATTAGATTGATTTCATATATCTGAATTAATAGTTTATGATATTATTACTTTCTCGTGTACATCTTACCAAATCAACGTATGTGCAACTTTCCCCAAAAATGTTTTTCAAATTTTTTTCTAATTATATTTAACTTTTAAAAAAAGTGTGTATATATACATTTTTTGCCTTCTCCATGGTATATATGCCCCTCTTAGATTGGTAAAACACCCCAGTCTGCAATAGTGATGCCCATTAGTTCCACACTAAAATAAGACACTATCCTGACTTTTCTAAAAATGTGCCCCAATCTCGCCCTGCCTTGCAGCGTTTGTTGTTGTTGCTGCCATTTTGTTTGTTGACCCGAGCCCTCCTTCCACCTCGCTCCTGCCTCCCAGCTGCCCCTCCCACCCACGAGAGCTACAGGCCGTCCTCACCCTCACGAAGCGCTGTGACCATCTTGCCTTACACACGAGTGGTCGCTCCCCTCGCCTCCTCCTCACCTGATACTTCTAGTATCGTAGCGCTTAACTCTGCTTTTGCAATTTGAACCGCTAGCGCGCATCTCTGGGCATTATCTTTGGCTGTGCATTATTTTGTATTACTTTTCATAGCGCTTTGACTGTGTGTATTTGGCTGTGCATTACCTTGTATTGTATTGACTATTAGCATAGCGCTTTGACTCCGTGCTTCAATCCGCTTCCACTGCGGCAGTATCTTTAACTATATCTCGCCCTCATAGCGCCCCATTGCTCCCACTGCTTGTGCCCCAATCTCGCCCTGCCTTGCAGCATTTGTTGTTGTTGCTGCCATTTTGTTTGTTGACCCGAGCCCTCCCTCCACCTCGCTCCCGCCTCCCAGCTGACCCTCCCACGCTCCGCCCCCTCCACTATCCATTTAAGACAGATGTCCCAACGTGCAGCGTCCACGCGCTGCGGCCGCGCCGAAGGTGCGCCAAAGGTAAGCCCGTCTACCCCCGTCCGCGCCTGGACCGTGCCCAGTGCCAGACCCCCTGATCCCCGCATCACCCACCCCTCCCGCATTACTTACGACGCCTCCACCCTCCTAGCACTTAACCCCGGCCGACTCCCTAACTGCGCCCAAGCAGCACCAGGACACACCCATGGACCCTTCACCTGCCACTCCTGCAAATTCACCTGCATCAAGACCCACACCAAACCCACAACCACCAAACAGAGATCCAACACCAACCAGCTTAAATGCATCCTCCTCAACACCCGCTTGGTTCACAAACACGCCATGGACCTTTGGAATCTACTCGACACCACTTCTCCGGACATCGCCTTCCTAACAGAAACCTGGATGAATGCCTCTTCAGCCCCAGACATCACCATAGCCATCCCGGACGGCTACAAGATCATCCGTAAGGACCGCATCATCCAAACAGGAGGAGGCATCGCCATCGTCCACAAGAACACCATCCGCGTCTCAACCAGCTCAGAAGACAACCTAGCTATCGCCGAACACCTTCACTTCCAGATCCACACCGACCCCAAGACCACACTCAGAGGCACCCTCCTCTACAGGCCGCCAGGACCCCGTACAAAATTCAGCGAAGACATCACTGACTTCATCACCCCACACGTCCTCCCCTCGGAAGAATACATTCTACTGGGAGACCTCAATTTCCATCTGGAAAAGAGCAACTACAGTAACACTACCACCCTTCTGGACAATCTCGCCAATCTCGGACTCAAACAACTTGTCAACACCCCCACACACTATGCAGGACACACACTTGACCCTATCTTCACTTCCAGCAAGCATATCTCCTTCACTCACACCACACCCTTCCACTGGACGGACCACAGTTGCATCCACTTCATTTACAACAAGACCACGATCCACAACCACCCTCAACCAACTCTGCGAAGAAATTGGAACAAAATCACCATCGACCAGATCTCCACATCACTTCTTCAAAAACCCCCTGCCTATTCAACTAACCCTAACCAAGCCGCCATCAACCTCACACAATGGCTAACCCAAACTGCCGACAAACTAGCACCCTTGAAAAAACATCAAATCAAGCAAGGAAGCAAGAACGCCCCCTGGTTCAACGATGACCTTAAGAAATCCAAGAAGCTCTGTCGCTCCCTTGAGAAAACTTGGAAAAAAGACCCAAACATTATCACCCAAGCCGCCTTCAAAAACGCCACCTGCAAACACCACCAACTAATCCGGACAGCCAAGAAATCAGCACTTAAAGACCGACTAGACAACAACGCTCGCAACAGCAAGGAACTTTTCAACATCATCAAAGAATTCACCAACCCCACCGCCAGCTCAAACAACATCACCCCCTCTCAAGTCCTCTGCGACTCCCTCGCCTCATTCTTCCATGACAAAATCGCCGACATTCATAACAGCTTTGACAACCAACCTGTAAACCAGTCCACCCCACTCACCTCCGAACCTGTACCTCCTCCGAATAACCTTTTCAACTGGAACCCAATCACCACAGAAGACACCATTCACCTGATGAACTCCATCCACTCAGGATCCCCTACAGACCCATGCCCCCATCACATCTTCAACAAAGCAAACTCCGTTATCGCACCCCATCTCCGAGACGTCATCAACTGCTCCCTCAACTCCGCCACATTCCCAGAAAGCTGGAAACACGCCGAACTCAGCGCCCTTCTGAAGAAACCCACAGCTGACCCCACCGAACTCAAAAGCTACCGCCCCATCTCGCTCCTCCCATTCCCTGCCAAAGTCATTGAGAAAGCCATCAACAATCAGCTCGCCGCCTTCCTCGAAACCAACAAATCACTCGGCTCCTCACAGTCTGGCTTCCGAGCCAAACACAGCACCGAGACCGCTCTCATCGCAGCAACAGACGACATTCGAACACTACTGGACAACGGAGACACAGTCGCCCTCATCCTCCTTGACCTCTCCGCAGCCTTCGACACAGTCTGCCATAGCACCCTGATACAACGCCTCAGAAACATTGGAATTCAAGGAAAAGCATTGGACTGGATCATCTCGTTCCTCGCTGGAAGAACTCAGAGAGTCCGCCTCCCCCCTTTCAAGTCAGAGGCCTCCGAAGTCATCTGCGGCGTCCCGCAAGGATCATCACTCAGCCCCACCCTCTTCAACGTCTACATGAGCCCCCTCGCAACCATCGCACGTCAACACAACCTCAACATCATCTCCTACGCTGATGACACTCAGCTGATCCTCTCAATCACCAAAGACCCACTCACCGCCAAAACCAACCTACATGAAGGGATGAAAGAAGTAGCCGAGTGGATGAAGCACAGCCATCTGAAACTGAACTCGGACAAAATGGAAGTCCTCATCTTAGGTGCATCCCCTTCCGCCTGGGACGACTCTTGGTGGCCAACGGCCCTAGAAAAAGCCCCCATACCGACGGACCACGCACGGAACCTGGGCATCATCCTGGACTCCTCACTCTCAATGACCAGACAAGTCAACGCCATCTCATCGTCATGCTTCAACATCCTACGCATGTTCAAAAAAACATTTCGCTGGATCCCCACTGAAACAAGAAAAACGGTCACCCACGCACTGATTACAAGCCATCTGGACTACGGAAACACCCTTTACGCCGGCACCACCGCAAAACTGCAGAAAAAACTCCAACGCATCCAAAATGCTTCAGCCAGACTCATACTAGACATCCCTCGCAAAGACCACATTTCCGGTCACCTGAAAGACCTGCACTGGCTCCCCATCAACAAAAGGATAACGTTCTGTCTCCTCACCCATGCACACAAAGCCCTCTACGAACTTGGACCGGATTGTCTCAACACGCGCCTTTCCTTTTACACCCCCACCCGCCAGCTGCGTTCGTCCAACCAAGCAATCGCCGCCGTCCCGCGCATCCACAAAGCCACCATGGGGGGAAGATCCTTCTCCTACTTAGCGGCCAAAACCTGGAATTCCCTTCCCATCCACCTCCGCCTCACTCAAAACCACCTAGCCTTCAGAAAACAGCTTAAAACCTGGATATTCGATAAGTAATCCTCCCCCCCTTCCTCAAGCGCCTTGAGACCCTCTGGGTATGTAGTGCGCTATATAAATTCTGACTTGACTTGACTTGACTTGATTGTTGGCCTACACTCCACAAGTGTTCCATGAGCCCGCGCTTTGCATTTCAGTTTCAGGTACATTTGCGATCCCTGGTCCTTTGACTGGTCGGTCCCTGAGAAGGCAACTTTACCTTTTATTGGGTTTCCCTGATTGCTCCAGATGTGCCTGGACCGTCTACCACTTGGTGAGTCCCTCAGACTCTGCTGGCCCGCACCAAAGCATTTCTTCACTTTCTGTGTGGGTTGCTGTTACCAAGACTTCTTGGGTCCAATCCGGTCACCGACGCTGCAGCACTCGACATCGTTTGTGGGACAGCTCAAAACCAGCTCCTGGTTGTCATCGACACCTCCTGGTCCACTTGGCTGCCGAGTCAAGCTTCACCTCTTCAACCTGAAATCACCCAACATTGGTGGCCATTCGACTATCATGCCCCTGGTCACTGGCAAGTGACCCAGACTCTGTCCCCTCTGCTTTCAGGTTCTTCTCAACTTAGATCCAGGCTTGGATCATACAGACACTTTCCACTTTGACGGCAGCAGAACTTTGCAGCAGACCGCCATTGAAAACTACGACGATTCCCGACACCAAAAGACACCTATGCACCCGGCTTCCCTGGGTGAGGTAACTCGAGAACTCCAGTGCTCCCATGGGTGTTGGCTCTAGAACCCCTTAAGTCTAAAGGGGTTTGCTCAAAGTCCTCTCCTAAGTGTCACTAATCTTTAAATTTCCAACTGCGACTTCCCCATAGAAGCTAACAGTGGTTTGCGTCTGTGTTCTCACACTGCACACGTCCCCGTGGGGCCCCTGTGTCACTACCTTGGGTGGTTCCTTGTGGTCCCTGTGATTCTACAGGCTCTAGACCTTGTGCCTAGTCAAGTCATGGTTCTTGTAACACTTTCTTAATATATGGTTTTGTACGCCTCTAGGGCTCAACGTATATTGTGCAACGTATGTGTTTTTACCCCTAGCCTCATAAAGAGACTAGTAGGGTGTGTTTAGAATAAATACATATATTTTATATATATACCTGACGTGGTTGTCCTTTCACATAGCCATTCTAGAGATTATAGACTGGTAGAGGCACAGGGTCAGACTGATTTGCATATGGCCATGTCTAAACTGGGGTGGCTGAGTGAGCTAAAGAATGGTGATGGATTAAACCCAGATCAGTTGACTGGGGGTGAGTGTTTGATTTGCTCAAACGCTCCGTCCATCATCCCCTTTTGTATCACCAGGGGGAGTACTGCATTATTCCGCTGCCTGTAGGGCAAAGAAAAGTAGGGTATCACGGTGACAGCTTATGTTATGAAGGATTACGTGTGTCGGAATGTTCCATCTGCTTTCACTTTTACCAGGGGCTACCAGCATCCATAGAGTAAGAAATGGAGGAATGATCATCTGAATTCTTGCGAGGTGACTGTCGATTGATGCGTTTGAGGAACTCTTCAGCTTTTTGTGGGTTCACAAACGCGCTCTGCTTGCCTTGGTGAGTGACCCTTAGGCGCACCGGAAACAAGAGTGCAAAGTCAATTTGCGTCTTATAGAGCTTCTGCTTCAATGTGAGGAACTTACGGTGAGCTTCCTTAACTGCCCCAGTGAAATCAGGATATTTGGTGAAGTCCATGCAGTCATATGTTAATGTTTTCTGTTCATGTACCAGCCGGAGTGCGGTGTCCGGGTCGCGTAAGTTAAGGAGCCGTGCGACTATAGGACGTGTGACGCTGCTCAGTGGAGGACGAGTGCCAAGCAACCGGTGTGCATGCTCCACGTTCAGGTGAGGGGAGGAGGCACCCACACTGAAGGTGTCGCGCAGGAGGCCCTCAATATAGTCTTCAATACGCCCAGTGTTTGTGGATTCTAAAATGTCTATGATGCGTATGTTATTCCTGCGACTTCTCGCCTTCATATCTTTGTTTTTAGAGGCTACTGCTTTCAGGAGCTTGTCCATTTGCGTCATTTGTTGCTGCATTTGGGACGTAGTGTCTTCCGAATGTGAGATCCTTCTTTCTGCCTCCTTGATTTGTTCATCATGCTTGTCTACCTTCAGCAGGAAATCTAAGCGACTATTCATCGTGTCCATCTTGCCCGACAAAGCTGTGAGACTCTGCTGCATTGCCAGCAATAACGTTTTCACCTCATATCCAGAAACAGGAGATTGTGCTTGAGTGGAATCCTGAATGGTTTGGGCCTGCTCCTCCATGTTTGAATGGGTAACCGTCATCCTTGTGTCGAAAACAAGTCTGGATTGCCGGCCCTCTGGCTTCTTCATGTTAGCGCGTTGAGGATGATTGGGAGTTGTGTTCTGGAGAGCGGCATGCACCCTGTCTAAGCCAGGTCGTGTATTAAGCAACAAAGATTGTCCCAAGCCCAGGGCAAGAGAAGGCTGCACCCCCACCGCAGGAGGGATGGAAGTAATAAGAGACAGTTGGAGGTGATGTCAAGACTTTAAGCAGAGAATACTGGGCAGGAGGAAGCTCAGCGTCACAGCAGAAGTGGTAGCAAAGGACGATACATCAGGTTGAGTAACAGGCATTGTCCACCACCAGTGGGGTGTCATGGATTCTGGTGATTAGGTAACTCAAGCGCCTCTAGTGCAATGTAGAGGAGATATAGCAGGGACAGACTGCCGATTCCGGTAGCAGCACAGGCTCTTATGTTGATCGTTATGCCCTGTTGTAGGATAAGCAGAGAGCTCGCTGCAGACCGCCCAGGGGGTCCAAAGGTAGGAAGGGTGGAAAGGAGGCAAGGACTTGTGGCGGTGTCCTCCTACCGCCAATGTAAGCCGCAAGTGCCGTCCCCCCCACAACGCCACACAGAATTCAAATTGGGCCAGATTAGCAGCGTGCCCACTCCCTTATATGGCATCTAATGAGGAGAGGCACCCTCAGCCGGGCGGGCGAAGGGCAGAAACGGGGCGGTTCCTGAGTCCGTTTCCAGGCCACACCACACAGACTCGACCGCCATGTGCACTCATGCGGTTGTCTCAGCCTTTTCCACCAAGTGGGTGCCCAAACAGCAGGGAGCTAAAGGTGTGGAGAGCACTCCGATGTGCTGCGGGTTTGTTGATAAGTGTGGGAGGAGCAGCTCCCGTGCGGCGGCGTTAGTCAAGCCCCCGGGTCGCAGCCAGCACCACATGTGAGGCTGGGGACTTACGTGGCAAATACAGCCGCAGGGGTCACCCTGCAGTCTCATGCCTGTCTCCCGCCTCGGCCAAGAGTCCGCTTTTAGAGAGGGTTCCCCATGTCAGAGGAGGCAGAAACTGACACCGGAGCTGGAGGGCATCTTTCTGTACCAGTGGCAGACGTTGTAGGTAGATTCCTCCTGGTTGATGAAGGATTATGAGGCCGAGCTACTGGAGCCTCACAGAGGAGCAGCCGTTACGATTGTGCGCCACCTAGCGCCCCCCGGTGGACAAAGATCTGTCCTTCAAGAATCCTGAGTGCCTGCCAAGAACTTTGTGTAAAAAACGATTTGATTCATAAAGCAGAGGAGATGCTTCCTCTGGAAAGGCACGAGTAGCATAAATGTTACAAAGTTTGCTACATAACCGGCAAAGAAGGAAGAGAACATTTTGATAGTGGCTTGAATTATATTTCCCTGGGTGGAAGTTGATGTGATTAATAAATAAAACAATGGGACATTTAGTGAGTTGATCATACCGAGAGTGGTGTGACAGTCAAGTGTAGAATAACTCTTAGTTAGATACAAATGTGGGTTGGACATTTGGGTTTTAAGGGTATAATTGAGGTCCCTAGTGGAAGGGGGTTTTGGGCTTTTGTTCTAGGCATTTGACAGACTTGTGTGAGTTCTGACTGCTGGGAGATCAATGTTGTCATCAGTTTCCTGTTCTGTCACCTGACTGCTTTCAGAATGAAAACTGAATTTGCAGAATCAGTTGCAAATGTATTTTCCTTTTGACACTTTTGTCTCTTCGCCTATCCACTCCTTTATGCATTGTCATTGACATGAATTTGTAATTTACTCTTCTAATGTTGTTTGCCTTGTGACGATCTATAATTGTACTGTATGTTGTTACTGATGAGCCTTATTTTCACATTATTTGAAGAAACATTTATAAATATATATATGAGTATGTGCCATATGTAGTAAGCCTATTTGCGCTCGCAAATGCTGAAATTAGCAGAATTTCAGCATTTGCGATCGCAATTAGGTCAGTGTGCTATGTAGCACACAAAAACCCACATGTAAAATAAGGAATCGCTAAATTTTCGATTCCTTATTTTGCTATTGCATTTAAGGAATCGCAAATTGTGATTCCTTAAATGCAATGTAGGAAGCACCCGAGTTGTGCGAATTTTGGCTTACGGTATCGCAAAATGCCACCAACTTCAGGTTGGTGGTATTTTGCGATTTCTTTTAAAAATGCACGTTTTTGCATTTTTCAATGTGCCATGTGGGTCACATACATGCCCTTACGGCATGTATGTGGGCCACATGTGCACACATGTTAATTTCAGGGGTGCAAAAGAGTGTCCTACTGACACCCTAACAACCCTGAAATTGCATTCTCAATTTGCGAATCTCTAATTGAGAATCGCAAATTGAGAATGCCTTCCTATTCATTGCAATGGGCCTTCTAGCCCATAGGAATGAATGAGAAGGTATTCCTTTTGTGCGAATCTCAATTTGCAATTCACAAATAAGGAATAAGTGGTATTCGCAAAAAAATGTGCTAATCCTACCTACATATCGTTTTGCGATTCTCTAATTGCGATTCCCTAAAAATCGCAATTTGAGAATCGCAAAACGAAAATTACCTACATATGCCCCCCAGTCTTTATTAGTGGTGTATATTAGTTTATAAGTATATTATGTTCTAAATATTAGTTTGCCCAACCCTGTCAACTATAAAAAGATTGCATTGCCATAATTAGGTAATCAAAGAATGTAGATGCAAATAGGTTATTGGTAAGTTTGGTATAAACTGGAATTACTCTAAACCAGCATGAAGGGACTTGGTGGGTAATGAAATTGGGCCTTGTCTGTAGAAATGTATTAGTCCCGGATCGCTGGATCAGTTTTGGTTGCAGCCTGAGGGTTAGTATTGAATATTTTAGCAAATTAATGGTGGAATTTTTGATTTTGGTTGTGAATATGAAACGTTTGTGTATTTGTTTTATGTTGTCTGGAAGTACAGGTAGGGAGTTGCCTAAGATCCTGGGATGTTTATTTAAGCCCTAGAGGCAGAGAAATAGTGTGGAGAAATATCACACTGCAGAAGTGCTTCATCTGTTGTTGCAATATCGAACAGTGAAATGTGTTGATGTTATTTTGAGGGACCTATTCTGTTGAAAGAAAATTGTATGAAATAGTGAAAGTCTGCTTCCGAAACTTTGGCCTTACATCGCCGAAGGAGTACTGAGACCTCTTTTCTAAAATTCCTCTTCCGAAACTTTGGCTAGTATTCCCAGAGGAATACCAATACCTCTTTAGCTTGATTGAGAGTAGAGTAGCGCTGGTCATTATTTTACTTGAAGTAAAAGGAATCTCTATGAGCAATTAAACTATATCTTTATTAGTGGAGCAGACAAAGTACAGCATTTTATGTTATTTCTAATAGGAATTTATTTAGAAAAATATTGTAGTACATTGCCGTATTATTTTGTTAAAGGAGGGTCAGTCGTGGAAGTTATACTGACGTCACGAAAAAATGAGATGACACTGGTCAGAATAGCGGGTGTGTATTGTGCTGTGATTGGTTGGTTGGTGTGAGTCGCGCTGGTATAGGATGAGTGCGAGCCAATAGAGTGAGTGGAATTATGGAAGAGTTTCCTTGATTTCTAAACTAGAGAAAAGGAGAGAGTTAAAAGTTAAGTTGATAAATGTGATTCAGGATTTCTTTAAAAAAAGGATAAGCCAATACTTACTAGAGAGGAAATTCCTGTACCTCCTCCACAAGATTGCCTGTTTCTTATATGATGCTAGAGCCTGGGTATCATACGTGTACATGGTTGGAAAACTAGGTGAGGTATACAGAGGATGATGGAGTTTTAACCTTCCCAGGACATGATACTTTTAATGTGAGAATTTTGGAGAGTTTGAGGATACAAATTAATTTGTTGAAACCGCATCCTAGACCTATGCAGTATAAGGCGCTTGAAGAATGGGAACATGAGGCGTATAGAAGGGAGAGAGATAGGAATGGAATGAAATACTGGAATACGATGAGATGGTACTCAGAGGCTAAGTGGAATGCTCAGATGAAAAAAATGGAGAAAAGAAGTGAGCATAGATGGACTATACCCAGTAATAGTTGCTGTGAATCAGACTGGTGTAAAGTGTAAAGAGAAAAAGAATAATGTAGAGAGTTCATAATTAGATATGGATCCAAATGAAATGAATGATGAAATATTAGAAGAAATGTTATTGAAAAGAACTCCACCGTATCAAGAGAGTCCGGATGGGGTTCTAAAAGTTCCACAGGTTTCACTAGCTATACAGGTTCCATTGGCTAAACAGTCCTCACAGGTTCCACAAGTTTTACTAGAAAAAGAAATTGAGATGCTTAATAGAGCGAAAGAAGAGTTAACTCAGAAAATAATAACATGAGTCTAAATGCAGAAGCATTGTCAGTACCAGTGACAATTGGACCTATAGTTCTGTTGTATAGTGAGGGTCAAAATATTTCTTAAGTGCATACATTGACGGTTCAAGCTAATGGTGTTAGGAATGTTAATGGATTGGAGTCAAATGAGATGGTTACATCATTGATTGATCTTCAGTGAATGGAAGTGTGACTGGAACACCAAAAAGGAGTGTATAGATAGATCCTAGAAAATTATTGTCGACTGAGAGAGAAATAACTTTGAAATCAAGAATTTCAGGTTCATTTTCAGTGGGACCTTCACCAGAGGAATTAGATGAAGGGAGAAGGGGAATGACATCTCATAAGTCCAAATTTAATATAGATTTAGCTAGATTGAAAGTTGATTTAGAAGAAATGATTATTGGTACAATTAGTCCTGAGAGATTGAGTAAGTATCAGGATGAGGAGTTGTTATTCTTGTGTAAAAATATTACATTGAGAGTGAGAAATTGGCAGAAGCTGCACAAGAATATGGAGTTGGTATTGAAAAATAAAAAGTTTTGCAAAAGACATATAGATTGGATTTTAGTGACAAAGATCTGGGCAGTTTAAATGCATCTTGTAAATGATTGCAAATAAGAAGTTGATAAATACTTTGAAAAAGTGGGGTGATTTAGATTGATGGAAAGTTATATGGGCGAAAAAGAAAAAAGAAATACTGGTAAGTAAGGGTGTGGCTGCATCTTCTTTACTTCCGTTAAGAGAGACAGAGCAGCCTGCCGAAATGATATATCCAATGAGAGAAGTTTCAGGTGGTGGATATGTTCACATTCCCTAGTTGAGACAGGATAGATTGTCTTTCACTTGGTAAGAATCAAAATGTACAAATGATTTCACAATATTGATTGCAGTGTCCTGAGATTGATTCGGATTCATCTCAATGACGGTGCCTGAGTGGGGGAGGAAGAGTGCGTGCTTGGCGCAACTCTAGGGGTAGATCAGTTGGGTCCTTTTGTGGATGGGAAAGGGGAAGGTATTGGTATTACATTGCTTGTGAACACTAGTGCTGCCTGTTCTACTGTAGGAGCAGAAGAAATTCCGAACCTACCCCTCTTGGGAGAAACTATCCAAGTTGTAGGAGTCTCAAGTATATTAAGACTCCAGTGACTAAATCAATGGAGGTTCATATTGGAAAATTCTGAGATTTGAATCAGTTTGTGGTGTGTGACACAAGTCCAGTAAACCTTTTAGGTAGGGGCCTATTGTGCAAGCTGAATTGCACCATTTATTGTACACCGGATGGTGTTGCCTTTCAAATGCTGGATGAGGATGTTGCTTACAAGGTGAAGTCAGCAAAGCAAGGGACAGAAGTGAATGATCTATATCCCTTATTTAAAGTTAATGATTTGCCTGTTGAATTGAGAGACACAGTGATAACTAATGTGTGGGATTTCTCAGGCAAAGATATAGATTGATGAAGGGTGTTGATCATATTCAAATTTTGGTTAAACAGGGTGCAGAATTTCCTAAAACACCACAGTATAAAATGAGTTCTGAAACTATTGAGGGAGTTACTCCTGTAATTGAGCAAATGATTGAGCACGGTATTCTGAGAGAAATATTAGGGAGTCCTTGTAATTCACCTATTATGGGAATTAAGAAACTGAGTGGCAAGTATAGGATTGTGCAAGATTTGAGGATTATTACTAAGATTGTGGTACCTTGTTGTTCATTAATGCCCAATCCAGCAGTAATTCTTTACCAAATTCCTTGTGACACGGAGTAGTTCAGAGTGATTGATTTGTGTCAAGCATTTTTTCTCAATACTGCGGTTCGGTGACCGTGTTTTGGCATGGTGCCGAGTTCCTCAAGGGTATACAGAGAGTCCTTCAATTTTTAATCAGATTCTGAAAGAGTGTCTTGAGTCATTAGTTATGCCAGAATACTCAGTGTTAGTGCAGTATATTGATGACCTACTGGTGGCATCAATGACTCGAGAAGCATGTGTGACTGATACAATTGCTCTACTGAATCATTTGGCAGTAGGCGGGCATCAAGTGTCAATAGCAAAATTGCAGTTTTGTAAAAAAGAAGTTCAGTATTTGGGACACAAAATTGAAAAAGGAGTCAGTAAAGTATCACAAGATAAAATTAATGTGATCCCAGAGCACAAAAGAAATGTGAATGTTTCTGGCCATGGTTGGATACTGCAGACAGTGGATCAGTGTTTTTTCACTGATTGCTCAGCCACTACAGAGATTGACTTACAAAGATGTAGTTGATCCAATCCAAATGGATAAAGAAAGCATGAGGGCTTTTGCTGAGTTGCGAGATAGTCTTTGTCGAGCACCTGCATTGGGTATGCCAGATCATACCAAAGAATTTGCATTGTTATGTTGTGTAAGAGATGGGTGTGCACTTTTAGTTTTGACACAGACACATGGAATGGCACGTCGTCCAGTGGCATATTTTTAAGCTACTTTGCACTCAGTGGCTGCAGCACTGCCAGGTTGTTTGAAAGCAGTGGCTGCTACTTGTGCGAGTCTGGAGCAGAGTGAATCAATTGAGATGGGACATCCAGTGAGCGTGCATGTACTGCATTCTGTTGACACGGACGAGGACACAGCACATGAAGAGTAGTCGGTTGACTAGGAACGAGAGAGTGATGTTGGTTGCTGAAAATGTGACAGTGACAAGATGTATGGCATTGAATCTAGCAACTTTGTTGCAGAGTTCTGGTTGTGAAGAAGTACAAGATTAAGCAGAACATGATTGTTTCGATGTGACAAAGTTGTGTACTAAACCAAGCCTTGACATAAAAGATATACCATTGTCAGAGTAAGACTGTGTGAAGTTTGTAGATGGTTCTTGTCTGAAAGATGAGAAAGGTGTTTTGAGTGCTTCACATGCTGTATGCACAGTGGCCATGGTTTTTGAAGCATCTTGTTTAAAAGGGATAAACTCAGCCCAAATTTCTAAATTGGTCGCTTTGACCAGAGCATGTATAATTGGCAAAAACCTGAGAGTAAATATATGTACGGACAGTCAATATGGTTTTGGGGGATGGTGCATGATTTTGGTCAATTGTGGATGCAACATGGATTTCTGACTTCTTCAGAATCCCCTGTAGCAACAGTAAAGATGTAAAAGATGTATTGAATGCATTACAATGGCCAAAGAGATTGCAGTGGTCAAATGTCCAGCACAGAAATCAAGAAATGAGTATGTGACCTTTGGGAAAAGATTCACAGACCAAGTTGCTCATTTCTGTGAACAAACTTCAGTTTCAATTAACAAAGGAACAGAGGAAACGAATACAAATAGTCATTTGATGTTCTCTACAGTTGAAATGTTAGACAGCTGCAGTAAGAAGCCAGTGAGGAAAAAAAGAACTTTGGATACAGTCATGATGTACAAGAGACCAGACGATTAAATGTGGGTGCATGTATATGAAAGACCAGTAATGCCAGATTGTGTACTTTCTCAAATGGCAAGATTGTACCATGGAATAACACATGTGGGAAGAGATGCTATGATTAGACTCTTAAAACAGTCATGGTACAACCCTGCGTCTAGGGTTATTGCAGAGAGTCTATGCCAAAGGTGCGTAGTGTGCCAGTAGCAAAATCCAGGTAGAAAGACTGTTGTTAGCTGGGGAAGCATTGGAAAAGCAGCAGGACCTTTTACTAGGTTACAGGCAGATTTTATTGAACTTCCCCCTTGTAACGGACTGAAATATGTGTTGGTTACGGTCTGTCTGTTTTCTCATTGGGTGGAAGCATATCCAATAAGAAGACATGATAGCCTAACAGTTTCTAAATTGCTTTTGAGAGAGATCATTCCTAGATTTGGATTTCCAGTCTCTTTAGAAACGGATAGAGGTACACATTTTAAAAAATGAAATAATTTTAATGATTTGTGCAGCATTACAAATTAAGAAAAAGCTGCATTGTGCCTTTTGACCAGAAGCCTCAGGTATGGTTGAGCAAATTACTGACACTATCAAATCTAGACTGTCAAAGGTGTGTGCATTCACAACACTGACATGGCCAAGTGCTTTACCCCTGGTATTAATGAGTCTGAGAAGCATTCCTCACCACATGAAGTTATAATGGGAAAAGCAATGAGACAGATGATTGTACCAGCAAACCAACTGATGAATATTACTGATGATCTAGTGCTTGATTATTGCAAAGGATTGGCTGATGTGGTGCGTTCTGTGTCTCATCAGGTTGGAGAAATTGCAACTACAACACAGCAGGAGCAAGCACATGATTTAAGTCCAGGTGAGCGGATCTGGTGAAAAAGCATGTAAGAAAGTTGTGTTTGGAACCTAGATGGCATGGCCCTTATCAGGTAATACAAGTGAAGGCAACAGCAGTGAAGTGTGGTGGCTTGCCAAACTAGATACACACAAGTCATACAAGAAGAGTCCCAAGTCCACTTGAAAGACAAAAAGAAGAACACCAACTGGTGGATGACAAGAAGAACCATAAGGTGTAGAACGTTAAGCCACAGAGTCTAATCTACAGATTTGAAGGTGTTGAACACGTGTTTGATCAGGAAAAAGTGGGCACCAGCTACTGGGTCTCGTAAGACTGCTGTTGAAGATGACAATGGAGAAGTGTTGAGTGAAAATCAACAGCAAGTACAACAGAGAAAAGGACTAAGTCAGAGAACTTTTGATCTTGACTCTGATGCAGAAGAGGCAGTTAAAGGAAAGAAAGTGAGAAAAGGTGATGTGTGGCCAAAAGGATTGAAAAGACTGAAATACACTCTAAAACAAAGTTCACCAGATACGATAATTGAAATACCAGATCAAACTGATCAAAGTGAGTCTGAGGAAGAATCTGTTTGTAAAACAAAAAGAGTAAAGGTTCTGACCAAGAAATACACAGCTCTAGAATGGACATATGTGGTGTTGGAAGGCTTTCAGAGAAGGAGATTATAAGAAGAGCTAGACTTACACTGCCATGACCCTAGACTGGTCTCATTGAGGGAAGCTTTGTTTGCTTAGACTAAAGACTGAATATAACAGTTATTTTATTGGTTCTAGTGAATGTGATCATACCTTTCTAGTAACAGGAGGATGGGGACTAAAAGGAGAAACTGATCCTGTTTTTCCAAGAGTATAATAT
This sequence comes from Lissotriton vulgaris, assembly GCF_964263255.1. Classification (NCBI taxonomy): domain Eukaryota; kingdom Metazoa; phylum Chordata; class Amphibia; order Caudata; family Salamandridae; genus Lissotriton; species Lissotriton vulgaris. The sequence continues at coordinate 660,010,482 of NC_141696.1, read as the reverse complement.
GTGTGTGGTAAGAATGCCTACTATGGGATGCCAGCACATTGGTATGGATGTTGGTATTTAGGCATAGCATTTCCAAAAATGTATCATTTGGATAAGAATGATAGAATCAATGAGGTAAAGAATGGGCTAATATGTAATAAGAGAAGAGCAAGTTTTTTAGAAATAGTGGGAGATATTTTTGGAGCATTGATACCTTCAGTTGGAGTTATTCTGAATTCGCACAAAATCAGAAAAATGTCCACAGTGGTTGGCTGGTGGGTTTTTAATGATGGATTCTGAAATGGTTGCGTTTAGGTCTATGGTTTTACAAAATAGACTTACCCTTGAAGTGTTATTAGCTAAAAAGGGTGGAGTCTGCAATATGTTGAAAATACAACAATGTTGCACTTATATTCCTGACAAGAGTAAACGTCTTGAGGGGTATATTAAGAATATTACAAATCTTCCTCAAGATTTGGCTGAATTGATGGTGCTTGGGAAAAACTTGGTAAGAGTTTTTCCTCTGTGTGTAATTGGTGTTCTACCTTTGGAAATAGGGTATTAGGGAGAATACCAACACCTATCATTGTAGAGGCAATAGTGATAGTAATGGCTTTTCTGATCTATAAGTGTTGTAAATGCAAGAAAGATTTGTCCAAAAATAATAGAAGGACAAGAAAGAGAAAGAAAGATGAGATAGAATCAGAGGAAATGAAGGAAATTACTATGAAGTCATTAAAGACTTAGATGGAATAATGTTGAATAGAGAACAACTGATTTCTGATAAGTGATAATTTGTATTGATGGGTATTTGGGGGGGGGGGTTGATGAAGCAGGCTTTTCATGAAATAAAACCTGCTCAGATTGAACACTCAGTAACATTTACTAATGGTGTGCAGTGAAAATCATGCAGTAAAAATAACTAACGTGAGGGAAAATGCTACTGCACAAGCGTGTACTAAAATACTGAAGTAGGCCATAAATGCTTCTTGACTAAACGAAAATAAAAAAATTATGCTGCTTTTAATGCACGTTGTTAATGCTTGCTAGGGAAAATAATAGTTAACATGGGTTGAGCATGGATAGATGTAGTATTGGGTTGGTGCGTTGTCAAAAAAACATTACAAGTGAATAATATTGTCTCTGTTTGTTTTTCATAGAATCATGATTTTCCTACTGTACATGCAAGTTTGGGGTTCAATTGAATAGAAGAATAAATGACTGAAAAATTAGAAGTTTGAAAGCGGAGAGGAAGGTGGACAAAGCTTTGTCCTTCAAGAATCCAGAGTGCCTGCCAAGAACTTTTATATACAAAACTATTTGATTCATCAAGCAGAGGAGACACTTCCTCTGGAAAGGCACGAGTGTCAAAAAGTTTACGAAGTTTGCTACATAACCGGCAAAGAAGGAAGACATTTTGATAGTGGCTTGAATAATAATTCCTGGGGTGGAAGTTGACGTGATTAATAAATAAAGCAATGGGACATTTAGAGAGTTGATCATGCCGAGAGTGGTGTGACAATACACCCCCTTCCTTACCCAATCAAGTGGAGAATAACTTTTTTTTTAGATACAAATGTGGGTTGGACATTTGAGTTTTTAGGGTATAACTGAGGTGCCTAGTGGGAGGGGTTTTGGGCTGTTGTTCTAGGCATTTGACAGACTTGTGTGGGTTCTGACTGCTGGGAGATCGACGTTGTCATCAGTTTCCTGTTCTGTCACCTGTCTGTTGTCAGAATGAAAACTGAATTTGCAGAATCAGTTGCAAATGTATTTTCCTTATGACTCTTTTGTCTCGTCGCCTATCTGCTCTTTTATGCATTGTCATTTATATGGATTCGTCATTTTCTCTTCTAACGTTGTTTGCCTTGTGACGATCTATGATTGTACTGTATCTTGATACTGATGAGCCTTATTTTTAAATTATTTGGATTAACATTTATAAATATATAAATGAGTCTATCTTTATTAGTGGTGTATATCAGATTATAAGTATATTATGTTCTAATTATTAGTTTGCCAACCCCAGTCCACTATAAAAGATTGCATCGCCATAATTAGGTAATCAAAGAATGAAGATTCAAATAGGTTATTGGTAAGTTTGGTATAAATTGGAATTACACTAACCCAGCGTGAAGGGACTTGGTGGGTAATGAAATTGGGCCTTGTCTGTAGACATTTATTAGTCCGAGCTCGCTGGATCACAGCCACTCTATAAAGAAAAAAAGATCTGCTCTCGCCCCCACACAAATGATAAGCGGTTGATATTGCACCACTATGTATTTCTTTTATCTCTTTCCTCTTTTATCATTTCCTTTTTTAAAGCATCCACTCACATATCCTTTTTTCTGTCTTCTTATTTGTTATTCAAAATGTAGTTTATTGGCATTTCAGTGCAGATGGCTTTTTTGCCCGTTGGCAAACTTGCCCGGGTTGGAGAGTTGGGGATCGCAAATGTTTATTGCAACCTATCCATTCCGTTTGAAAATACACTACATTCATTATATGCACTACTACCAACACTATAATCAGGGTTTGCTCACCAATGGGGAGGCTAGGCAGCCACCTGAGGTATTATGGGTGCTCTCCGCAAAGAAGATGTAAAATAATACAAGCATACACTCAATGGCACATTGTTTTTCTTTATGCAGACGATGTGCTATTCTACCTGTGAGGCCAGAATGTGGTCCTACAGGACCTAATATAGTTACTGGATGAGCATGCCCGAATTTCAGGCTTAACGGTGAACTGGTCCATATCAGTAGAATGTCTAATGAACCACCTCTCCAAAGTACAAGGAAGAAATCTAACCACTACTCCACTCACATGGGTCTTCGACTCCTTCAAATACCTAGGAGTTCAAATTGATCACTCTCAGGCAGACCTCATAGAAGGCAACTTAGGCAAAGTAATTACCAGAGCCCAAGCTGCGCTTTCAATCTGGATGTGGCTGCCATGGTCCCCCTCCTGCTTCCCAGACTCCTATACTTTTTTCAACCCTCCCCCATTGACTCCCACAGAAGATTTTCAAGGACATAGAGTCACTTCTTGTTGCCCTGGTTTGGGGTGGTTCCAGGGACATGGTGGCACTCCAGAAAGTATACCTTCCCCTCTCAGAAGGGCATCTGGGGGCACCCAAATGTGAAAACTATTATGCGTGGCGCAACTCCAATCGCCATGAGATGCCTGGTGAGTAGTAATCTTGCCAAATTAGATCCCTGGGCGGTGTCGCTGCGATGGCCAACTATGCTGGAATGGCTATCCGGCTCTAAAACACCAATACAGAAAAAACAGGGCAACCTGCTGATGCTGGCAGCCCGAAAAAGCTGGTCAAGATATGTGCTGTCTAACCAATTTTCCTCATCGTTTTCCCCGACCTTCCTTTCAAAGTGCTCCCTAGCTCTTACACCTGCCTTCGGAGAATTGAGTTAGAAGTGTGCCACACCGCAGGACTTGACACATGGGAAGATATATTTGTGATTACGAGGTCATATGATTTTGAGGTTTTGATGAACGACTACAGAGAGCCACCAGGGACATTCCTGCTCTATGCAACACTGACACAGCAAATCCTCCAGGTATGGGGGAACATGTGAAATGAACCCATCACATCCATGGTACTACAAACATTATTGACTCATGGTCAGGACAGGAAGGAAATTGCAGTAATATACAACTCCCTCAGGCACGTCTCAGCCCCCCTGATGGGGCCACTGCTTGAATACTGGGATGCAGCACTGAAAACAAGCATCACTGATAAGCAGTGGATACAATGTTTAGGATATCGGAAGTATATTTCTACCAATGCTAGACTGAAATACACAACTGCTTCCACCACACATTTAACACAGCTTAGACTAGCACGCATGTATACTACCTCCACCAATGCCTGCTCTAGGTGCCTAGCCGCAGACGCAACGTCTCCCCATATGGTTTGGGCATGCCCCCTACTTGTGACATACTGCAACAGATAAGATAAGATACTAACAGAAACAGCGGGAACCCCAGTAGGAGCCCAGGCCATACATTTCATACTTGGTATCACAACACACAATGCCCGCCGCAAGAATCTCAACAAATGCCTAGATCTAGCACTAGGTTTAGCAAAACACAAATTAGCCATGACCTGGAAGTCATCCCCCGGCCCTAGCATGCAGGCATGGCTGTTAGACCTTTGCAGGGCACTTGGTGGAACTTGAGACTCAGTTGACTAATGCCACGCGATTGCCCCATCAGCAAACCACATGCAATGGCAAGGTTACTTAACCACAATTGCATCAAAGTTGAACACCACAAGCCCAAACTCATCTTAAGATATACCACTATATTGCACCTCCATGGCAAGACACTAGGAGCTAGATAGACTAAACATATATCAAGTCAAGTCAAATCAAATTACTTTATTCGGTTGCTTAAAATAACAACCATAAAAGCATTACACACAAAACATATATTGACTCATACTTACACATAGAAAGTTAAAAACAGCTTAGAGTAAATGGGGTACAAAAGGACTAAACATATATGTATACTGGCATACCGGTGCACTCAGGTTCAGTACAGGTGGAACCATAATCAACGGCACCGAGCGCAGACCTTACTACACAATGATGCTGAATAGACACCCACATATACTCCTGCTTTTGTTTGTTAGGGCACACAACATAAACACAAAACAGACACGAACAGAAAGCAACAGATATTTACCTCTGTTAATGTCAATAATGTTAGAGATAATTTATTTGTGGAATAGAATGTCAATATTGTTCCATGATTAACATTATTATTAATGCTTGACCCCCAAGCAAAGCCATATTTGTAACAGTGTGTGAAATGATAAACAGAACATTACCAATGCAATACATATGAACGAAGTGTTGAAAATCAATAAAAATTATTACGTGAAAAAGAGAGAAGGCATAGCCTTACTCCATATTTACATGGCCATGGAAAGCCACCCAGGGCCAGCACACTGCGCCTCTGGAGCGTTGCAAAAGTGATGCTCCGGTGGTGTAAACATGCAGCAGGGACATTGCCAAAATGCCATTTAGTGTCGACATGTGGTGGGCATGTGCACTCAAACTCTCTTATGTTAAGCAAGGGTCACATGGTCTGGTTGGGGAAGGGGTGAGTACACAGCAGGAGTGACTGCCCTCTAGGAGAGGGCGTTGTTGATAATTTGTCCTGATGAACACTACATTCTCACTCCTATTGAAATATTTATCTTTCCAGCACCATTGCTAATCCTTTCTTGGTGCTTTCTAGCACTCCTATTGCTTATTTGTCCTATTTAGTACTCATACCAGTCATCACTCATATTCTATGTTCAAACTCCTGGCATTCATGGGCTCGGAGTGCACCCTCAACACAATGCCAAGTCACCTGTACATAAATGCTGGCAGCAGAAACTCAAGCCTGAATTTATTTTAATTCTTTCTATTCCGAATATTAATTACAGTGTCTAATATATTTTGATTTCGACAAGCAAACACATTCCCGGGTAGCAAGAGCTTTGAGAAGAATCTGTAAGCAACCAACTAGGAGAGTACGTAATGGTAGTTCGAAAAATATAGTTATCCATAGCGGTAAACAGTCATAATATCTATTCCAAAATATAGAATGGACATAATATCGAAGTAAAAATATAGAATGGACAAAATATCGAATGGACACAATATAGTGGTTAAAAATATCGAATTTAAGGTAAGTAATATCGATTTTCAAAATATAGAAGTCAAAATATCGAAGTATACAATATAGGCATTAAATATATCGATTTTTTAATGATATCAATTTTTTTAAAGTGTTTTGTATGTTAGTATATGTGTGAAAAGTGTATATTAATTATTGTAATGTATGTTTAATGTATTTTAAGTAATGAATTTTATGTTATTTAATTTTTGCGTAGTTTAATTCTGTAGCGGGTTGTGGGTTTATAGGGGAATAGGGTGGGAAGTAATTTAATTGTAATTAATTAAATATTTTTATTTATTTATTGGTATTCATTTTGAATTTATTGTTATTTTTTAATTGGTAATAATTTTTATTTGCCAATTAATTTGTATTAATTGATTGATTGTTAATTATGTTAATGTTCTAAATTTATTTTCTGTAGCGGGTTGTGGGTTTATAGGGGAATAGGGTGGGAAGTAATTTAATTGTAATTAAGTAAATCATTTTTTTCATTTATTGGTATTGATTTTAAATTTATTGTTAATTAAATTTTTAATTGGTAATTAATTTCTATTAATTGGCAATTAATGTTTATTAATTGGTAATTATTTTGTATTAATTAAATATTTGATAATTATGATGATTGTATTAATGTATTTTCTGTAGTGGGATGTGGGTTTATAGGGGAATAGGGTGGGAAGTAATGTAATTGTAATTAATTACATATTAAAAATACTTTTTGTGTATTGATAATTAATTTACTGTTAATGTTTAATTGGTATTAATTTTTATTATTAATTAGTTTTTGTTATTGACAATTAATTAGTTGTTAAATATTTATGAATAGGTTATTAATTTGTAATAACTAATATGTAGTTGTATTTCTAATTAATTATTACATAATAATACATTGGTTATTAATTTCAATTAATGTTTTATTGGTATTGATATTTAATTTATTTTTAATAATATATTAAATCATTACTTTCCCTACTGTTAAACTCACTGGAGTGGGAATAGTAATTTTCACCCTCCCGCTATCCAACGCTTTCCCTACTGTTGCACTCTCTGGAGTGGGAATAGTATTTTTTACCCCTACGCTATCCAACGCTTTCCCTACTGTTGCACTCTCTGGAGTGGGAATAGTAATTTTTACCCCTACGCTATCCAAAGCTTGTCCTACTGTTGCACTATCTGGAGTGGGAATAGTAATTTTCACACTCCCGCTATCCAACGCTTTCCCTACTGTTGCACTCTCTGTAGTGGGAATAGTATTTTTTACCCCTACGCTATCCAACGCTTTCCCTACTGTTGCACTCTCTGGAGTGGGAATAGTAATTTTTACCCCTACGCTATCCAATGCTTTCCCTACTGTTGTACTCTCTGGAGTGGAAATAGTAATTTTTACCCTTCCAATATCCAACGCTTTCCCTACTGTTGCACTCTCTGGAGTGGGAATAGTAATTCTTACCCCTACGCTATCCAACGCTTTCCCTACTGTTGCACGCTCTGGAGTTGGAATAGTAATTTTTACCCTCCCGCTATCCAACGCTTTTCTTACTGTTGCACTCTCTGGAGTGGGAATAGTATTTTTTACCCCTACGCTATCCAACGCTTTCTCTACTGTTGCACTCACTGGAGTGGGAATAGTATTTTTTAACCCTATGCTATCCAATGCTTTCCCTACTGATGCACTCACTGGAGTGGTAATATTAAATGTTACCCTCCTGCTATCCTACGGTAAAATATTGTACATTTTTTATTAATAACTTAAATTAATTATATCTTAATTTTAAGGTTATTTGAGTATTTTTAAGTATGTTTTAGTTAATTATATTTATTATTTCATTAATTTTAAATTACTTTTAAGACATTTAAAAAAATTCGATATTTTGACTGACTATATTTTTTACAGACTATATTTTGGATTCGATATTTTTGTACTTACCTGTTTGTAGATAGGAATTCGATATTTTGGCATTCTATATTTTGGTGACTATATTTTGGTAAGTCTATATTTTGTCATTCTATATTATGTCAGTGATCCATCCATAGCATGTTATGATGTCATCAGTGATGCCAATTATGTAATTGTTGATGTCATATGTGAGATCTTCAGTAATGTCGTTTATTATGTTTTTTATGGCATCTGATTTGAAAATTGCAATACATTGGGATGACACCATACCCAAGAATTACAGCTCTTTTTTCAATATTAAAGGTAAACATGTAAACAAAATCACTTAAAAATCATTTAAAAAGACCTTTGCTTAATGTTCCTTTAAAACATTTTCTTAGTTCCAGCGACTTTTGAAATCATTTGACAATTAGTTTATCATTTTAATAATGCATCATAGGACCGGAACAACAAGAACCTCATTATAAGAGGCTTAAAAAACCTTAAGGTTTGGAATTATAAGGTCAACTATCTATCCAGGAGTGATAAAGTGTGACATTCTGGGATTAAACTTCAACAAATCAAACCTGTTCACATTTAACATAGGAACAATGGCTTATATTTACTGAGAAATTCAGATTCTGGTATGTTTAACACCAAGATAGTTCTACTCCCCTGAAACCCAGAATTGGTGCCATTTATTGCACCAGATAAACTCTTACCACACAAGGAGTCAGATTTCTCTGGGTATGATAAACATAGCAAGAAGCACCATAAATAAGGGTCTGAGGGCCAGATGTGCAAAACTTCCAGTTTACATTTCCTAAATCGAGAATCCTAAAAAAAAAAAAAATCGCTGTTTGGGAAATGCAAAATGGGATTGTACAGAAATTGAGATTTCCTAATAGTGACTCCTGCAGAGTAGGAATCTCTATTAGGAAATCTCTATTTAGGAAATACTAAACAATTTCATTCCTACGGGCCTAAAGGTCCATAGGTACGAACAGTTTTGCATAAATTCGCAAATTAGGAAATGCAAAACCAAATGTGCCTATAGGCGTAAGTCCCATCTTCAATCAATCAATCAGCATTTGAAAAGCACAGCCCTGTCACTCCTAGGGGGATCTGGGCACTGTGTCTCCATTGAAGAGCCCGGTCTTGCGTTGCTTTCTGAAGTCTGTCAGCATGGGGGCTGTACAGAGCTCGAGGGGGAGGTTATTTCAGGCCTTGGCAGCAATGTAGGAGAAAGAGCGGCCCCCGCTGTGGCTGTGACACATGTACGGGGTGTGTGCTGGGATAACTGATGAGGAGCACAGGTGTCTAGAGAGTAGCTAGAAGTTCAGTCAATGGTTGATGTAGGCATGTCCTAGGTCATAGAGGGCTTTGCAGGCATGTGTGAGGATCTTGAACTGGCATCTCTTCTGGATAGGGAGCCGTTGGAGATCTCTCAGGTGGGAGGCTATGTGGGTACATTTGGAAAGGTTCAGGTGGAGTCTGGCTGCGGACATCTATATGGTCTGGAGTTTTCTGAGGAGCTGGGAAGAGATGCTGGTGTAGAGTATATTGCAGTAGTCAAGGCAGATGGTGAGGAGAGCCTGAGTGACGGTCATCTGGTGTTGTTTGGGATCCATCTGAAGATTCTATGGAGCATGCAAAGTGTGTGGAAGCAGAAGGAGCTGATTCCGTTCACTTGTCGTTTCATTGTCAGTTGGCTTTCAAGGATGATGCTGAGGTTGCATGCGTGGTCTGTAGATGTAGATCTGAGTTCTGCAGGCCACTAGCTGTGGTCTCATGCACAGATGTTGTTTCCGAAGATCAGTACTTCAGTTTTGTCGGAGTTAAGTTGGAGGCAGTTGTCACTCATCCTTTGGCTACATTGGTCATGGTGTTGCAGACGTTTGCTTTGGCATTGGAAGGGTCCTTGGTCAGCAAGAGGATGAGTTGAATATTGTCTGTGTAGGAGATTATTTTGAGTCCTTGGGATGTGATGACGTCTACAAGGGGTTATGTAGATGTTGAATACGGTGGGCCTGAGGGATGATCCTTGTGGTACACAGCATATGATGATTTTGAGGAAGGAGGTAAAGGGAGACAGTGAGATGTTCTATGTGCTCTCTGTGAGGAAGGAGGAGATCCACTTGAGAGCATCTTGCTGTATACCTATGTTATAAAATCTGTTGATGAGGGGGTTGTGGGAGACGATGTTGAATGCTGTGGAGAGGTCGAGAAGGATCTACGTGGTCGAAGAGTGTTCTGATGTCATCTGTGGTGGTGATTAGCGCGGTCCCAGTGTTGTGGTTGGCACAGAATCCTTATTGTGAGGCATCCAGTAGGTGGTTTTGTTTCAGGAATTTGGTGAGCTGCTGATTGATTACTTTTTCTAGTTGTTTTTCCAGGTAATGGAGCAGGGAGATTGGACAATACTTTTTTAGATTGCTGGGGTCAGTGTAAGCTTTCTTCAGGAGGTGTCTATTGTCTGCATGTTTCTCTCTGTCCTGGAAGGTTGTTGTGGGGATACAGGTGATGAGAATGCTGGTGAGTTGCATGCTGATTGAGTTTGTTGCAATGTTGTAGAGGTGGTGTGGGCAGGGGTCCATTGGTGCCCTGGAATGGATGGAAGACATGAAACTTAGGTTGTCAGGGTGGTGAGCGGAAACCAGGTGGTAGTGGTTTGGCTGATGGTCCGTGGTTGGTAGAGGTCATTGTGGTTGGCGGGTCGGAGGTTGAAATTGTTATAGATGTTGGTAGTCTTGCTGTGGAATTATTCTGAGAGGCTGTCGCAGAGTTCTTAGGAATGGTGGATGGTGTTCTCTGTGGCTGTTAGTTTGGAGAATTCTTTCACTCTTGATGGACCCTTAAAAAAGGTGGTGCGCATGCGAAGCTTATAAGTAAATGCCCTAGGTGCATATCCAGGCTGCGTAGCATTTTAAAAAATGCATTATAGGTGCATTTTTTATATTGCACGTAGTTACCATCGACTTTGAGTCAACAGTAATAGCATTTCCTAAATTCCCATTTCACATTTAGGAAATGCTTTGTACATGTACTTAGGAATCGCAACTAGGAAGTCCTTTTTGCGATTTTATATTTAGGGAATTGCAAAATGTGATTTCTACTGAGTAGGAATCCCATTTTACAACCGGGATTAGGCCTTCATACATAAGAAAAGGCATTATTTAATTTCTTAGCAGACCGTAATTGCAATTCGGTTTGTTAAGAAATGCAATTTCCTTTAGTACATCTGGCCCTAAGTAACGTATGACATATTCTCTAGATATTAGTGATGGAGCTGCTCCTATATATCCTGAGCAAAAAATAATGCCTGGCGGGTACTATACATATATTGTATCAGATTTCATTTTCCTTAGAGTTTAATTTACACTCTTACAAAATCAGACTTTCCGGTAATGCCTGTAACAAATTCAATTTATAGCATGTGCTAATGGAAAAAAGGTTCAAAACGCAGATGTAGGGCTAGAAAAGGCCCTGCTCTGCGGAATGGCACTTTCCTATTGCAAATTGGTTTCCTGGAATTTAATAAATTATGTTTATGAAATAAATAGGCACAGCTGGGGAACTGGAAATCATTTCCTTTTTAACATTTACTGAAAGGGAAGGACATACAATCTTTGTTTCTTTTATCAATTACTGAAGATGTACGATATTTCTGAATTACAGTTAAATGAAACAGAATAATGGTGCTGTTGAAGCTTAAAAACATTGGTACAGTTTTTTCGAGGGATGCTATCATTGCGCTGGCCATTTCATAATAAGCATCTAATGACTTTACGGATTTTACAATGTAAGAAAACAGATTTCAGCTTGGATTGAAAACAAGAATGCTATTCAATCACAGTTTAGTTTGCGTCGGTACGTCGCTGTGGGAAAGTGCTCCTTTTGGTATGACCACCCCTCATTTGTTTTGGGCTGAGGCTGATGTTTTTTTTAATCTGTGCATTTGGACACTTGCAATCAGGCTACAGTACATGTTCTCTGAATCCTAAAACATGGTAAAATCAGCGTATTCCTAATCAGCACATTTAACTTTCTAATAAGGCCAAAGTATGTGGTGCAGAAATACACCCATGGCATGAAAAGTTAATTGGGTATTTTGGACTGCAACACTGTTTGTGCCACCTACTAGAGTGGCTGGGAGAATATGTCTTTATGCCTTTCTATTGCAGCCTGACTGCTGTAGATTAAACCTGCAGTCTGACCTGTCAAAATATACCTTCATGACAGGAAACAAAAACCTGTTCAAATAATAATGATTTACCTCTATTTAGGCCTTGCAGCCTACAAGGTAATGCATATAGTATTTAAAAGTGGGGCATGTAGAAATGTCATGTTACCATGGGCCAGATGTACGAAAGCTTTTTGCATTTCTTAATGGGCCGAATCGCAATTTCGGTCTTTTAAGAAATGCAAAACCGACTTTTATATGTGCAAAGGCCAAAAAATGGCTGCAATGTGTGAGTTCGACTCTGCAGAATTCACAAATTGCAACCACGATTTAGGAAACACAAATAGGGATTACCTTTTTACCATTCCTAAAGCACATTTACAAAGCATTTCCTAAATGCGAATTGAGCATTTAGGAAATGCTATTGCCATTGACTCAAAGTTGATGGTAACTGTGTGCAAAATTAAAAAGTGCATTTTAAAATGCACTTTTTAATGTGTCATGAAGTGCACATATGTCCCTAGGGCATATGTGCACTAACGTGGGCAGTACGAATTTCGGAAGGCCTCCAGGGGCGCTTAAGACCAAAGGCACTCTTGGGGTGTGAATTTCCTACATTTAGATTTCCTATTGTGAAATGGCAATTTAACACCTTAGCAGCTATGGAACGTCCAGCTCCAGTGCTGAACGTTCCATTGCGCAGGTGCAGTTGAAACGTCCAACGGCCGACGGCAGCACTCCCGAGGTAGTGGTGCCGTCGGCCGTTGGAATAGGCGCAGCACTTAAGGTGTTAAGGAAATGCAAATAATTTCCTTTTTAGCCCATAGGTGGGAATGCAATAGCATTTCCTATTTACGATTTCCTAATAGCCATTCATATTCTGTAGGAATTGCTATTGGAAATCGCAAATTTTGTACATATCCATTAGCATTTTCTAAATAGCAATTCTTACGGAATCGCTGTTTTGGAAATGCAATATAAAAATTTCATACATCTGGCCCTATGTCCCTCAAGTGATAATCCCCCAAACTCTGGGGCATATTACCAAGCATTAGCGATAATTATCGCTATTGCTTGGTTAGAGACAAAAAATTACCGCTGACCTGCGGCGATTTTTATCGCAAATAAACCTTGGTATTACCAAGGTTTATCGCAAATGCAATAAAAAACGGCCGCAATGCATGAATAGCGCTGAAAAGTCAGCGATATTCATGCATTACCGATCTAATGCTCTTAGCCATGTTATCCACCTCCCATTGGATAACATGGCTAAGAACTGCTCAGGGCAGGTGTTAGCTTTTGGAGATATTCGCGCTTAGCGCGAATATCTCCAAAAGTTGGTAATAGGAGATAGCGATGTTAGCGACTGTTTCCAGTCGCTAACATCTTGGCACGCCCACTTTGCATGTCATTAGTGATAAATATCACTGACATGCAAAGCGGGGCCCATGATGGTCGCTATCTCCTACTAGCTGTCGCTAACTGGTGTTAGCGACAGCTAGGTAATAGGGAGATAATTTTATCTGCGCTTTCTTGGCTTTTAAAGCCAAAAAAGCGGAGATAAACCCCCTTGGTAATATGCCCCACTATTTCCATTGACGGTGACTCTGGCTGTCCTATGAGGAAAACTAGAGTACAGATTGAAATATGAATTCTGCTATCTTGTGTGTGGGACAATCTAAGGGAAATGGGTCAACTACTATTTTAAAATGTATTTAAAAAAATCCAACTGAATGGTGAATAACACAGATTTTGTATAAATAATTATGAAAATAATTGTTCTAGAAAGTTGCCTTTTTTCTGCCTGAAGCTCCTGGAGGATATATGCATTATCCTGCAAGCAGCTGCCTTGTCAGTACTTAGGGGCCGATTATGATAGCGGATAATCCGCATCCTCCGGGCCGGCGGAAGCCACCGCCGGCCCGGAGGATGCGGATTATCCGCTGTGGACTGAGAAAAGACCCCCGCCAGATTAGGATGGCTGGGGCATCTTTTTTCAGTCCGCCGCTTTTCCGCCGCTTTTCCGCCACGGTCGCTTTCCGACCGCGGCGGAAAAGCTCTAACATGGCTGGCGGTGTCTATCAGACACCGCCAGCCCTACTAGGATGGCGGCGCTCCTATGCCTTTCCACGGCGGCATTTCCGCCATGGAAAGGCATACAGTGTTTTCTTTGGGGGCTAGTTGCGGGCCCCCAGGGGTGAAGGGGGGTGGGGGGTGCACATGGGGGGTACCTATGGTACCCCCCTGCCTTTGCGTGCACGAAGTGGCAGGCACCACGCGGTGCCTGCAGCTTCGTGCATGCAAAGTTAAACATGCATTTTTTAACATTGCAGCATGTGCTGCTTCAAGCAGCACCCGCTGCAATGTTAAAAATACAGGATGTGACTGCCAGGGTGGCGGTCACATCCTAATTAGCACGGAGGGACCCGCCGCTGCCCCTGTGGACGGTCCCTCCTCTTCTGGGGTGGCGGATGGACGCAGGTCCATCCGCCATCCTAATAGGCCCCTAAGTGAGGTATGGAAATTTTCCCTGGGCAGGACAATGGATTTGGCCTGGTGACAAGTCAGACTTGGTGTAGGGCAGGTGATTCCCTATCAGTCCAGGAAGGATAGCTCTAGAGGTTTTTAGAAACTTCCTTCATTTCAAAGGAGCAAAGGTGAGGCCTACCCATTCATATTGTAGTATAAGAAGAGTCCTGGGAGGGGAAAACTCCTAGGGCCAAATGTACAAATTCTAAATTTGCATTTCCTCAAGAGTGACTTCGCAGAAATCGCTATTTAGGAAACGCAAAATTATTGAATGAAATGATTCCCTGATAGCGATTCCTACAGAGTAGGCATCGCTATTAGGGAATCACAAATAAGAAATGCTATTGCATTCCCTCCTATGGGAAACATAAGAAATGGTTTGCCTTTGGGCTTAAGGCCTCCCTAGAGGCATCCCGAATTTCCAAGTGCATATATTCCATAGAGGATTATGTGTGTTTAATGTCACCATAAAAAAATGCATGTTAATAGCATTTTTTTCTTAATTTGCTATGTGCTTTGGGAATTGCAAATAGGTAATCCCTATTCGTGAGTCCCTAAATTACGTTGTAATTTGCGATTTCTACAAGATAGGAATCACCCATTGCCATTTCTACGTGGTAGGAATCGGAAATTGCTGTACTGATTTGGCCTTTGTACACATGAAAAGGCTGTTTTGTATTCATTAACAGGCTAAAATAGCAATTCGGCCCAATAAAAAATGCAAGCTGGCTTTGTACATCTGGCCCTTAGATCCCAGGCTCTATGGTAGACTGACCAGCTCTGTTTTAGTGGGCTGGGGGATGGTCTCTGAACCAGTTTCATGTTTTAGATTAGCAAGTGAAGGAAGGGATTACTCATTTCTCTAAACATACATCAACCTGGCACAAAAGCTCCCTCCGTGCAGCAGAAAATCTGTGTCATTTCATATTTTCACTCTGGAATAGTTTGCAGAAAGGCAAACAGGTTTCCCTTCTGGAGCATTTTCCAAACTGTTTAGGGACTGTCTAAGAGTGTATCCACCTCCTGGCTACCACACCAAGCAAAAACAGACCATACCACTTGCATCTTAGATCAATTTCTGGACCTATGGAAGAACTGAAAAAGGACTGCATTGCTGTTTGGGATCTCTGAGGAATATGATTCTTGAATGGCTAGACTGTTCTCATTTTGTACCTAGGACAAATATATAGACTTCAAGGATCAGATGGCTGATTTCCTTTGTGTCTACAGAGATACAAGTTGCAAGTCGCCTTTTTAGTTAAATGCCAAATTGGCCAGTTGAAAATGGATCTGAACTAGACCCTGCTAGTGGCCTCTGTTGGAGTAAGTTCTGACCTCTATGCACTGGCCGTGAGATCCTGGAAACCTTGGCTGTGTCCAGGTGACTTCTCAAACTATCTCTGAAAAGTTGTGGCTTAAAAGCATTTTGGATTTCCAAATGTCAGGATGACTGGGACTAACAACTCAAATCAGTCTGACCAAGGTGGGATGATTTCAAGGTTGGTTCCGCTCAGAGCATTCGGCTGCTTGAAAAACCTGTTCAGTGAAACCTTGAGTCAAGTCTATCCAATTTAGGTGTGACATACCCAGATACAGCCTTCTGACTTGCCCTGCTGGAAGATCTTGAGCTACAAAAAAGAGACTAAGGGCCAAATTCATAAAAGTAATCTGAGACAAAATCCTAACTTTACGACTTTCGCTATTCAATCAATCAATCAATCAATCAATCAATCAGGGGTTTATAAAGCACACTACTCACATGTGAGGGTCTCAAGGCACAGAAGGCATTTAGGAGTACTAAAGTTAGGATTAAAACTTAAGTTTGTCTTAAGACCAAAACATAAGATTGACAGAGACAAAATCCTAACTTTAGCACTCCTAAATGCCTTCTGTGAAAAACGAAAGTCCTAAAGTTAGGATTTTGTCTCAGATTACTTTTGTGAATCGGGCCCTAAGGGCCTGATTTACATCTTGGAAGATGAGTCCAGACCATCTAGTATCGACATTGCATACAACCGCTGTCATGATTGTCCGTCTGTCCAATTTATTGTTAGCAGCGCAAGAGATGAAACTCTGTCAAACCTACTCCATGTCGGTCAATTTCAGAGCACTCTGTTCGCAGAGTAATTGCAGAAAAGTGACTGACAGAGGTAAGTAAGTAAGTAATATTTTTATTGTTTTAGGTTAATAAAAACCGTTACAAAAATGCATTGAAAACAGTCTCCTCAAGAGGAATTAAAAGAAAACCTTAAAAACAGGAATTAAAAGAAATAGCAAAGATAAAAAGCAATAAAAACATGGTACAAGTATATTGTTCGAGGCTTCTTTGTCCTAGCCCTAGGTATCCTCTCGACCAAGTGCCTGTTTTTTTTGCTTCCGTTCTGTTACTTTCAGGAATTTCACCAGCTTCCCGTTTAAGGGAGGGAAACCTAGGATCAAAACAGGCAAAGACGGCTTGTCTCCGTGAGCGGACTCCTAGTTCGTTGAAGGCGGTTTTCAACAGGGCTACTCTTTCCTCGTTCAGCCTCGAGCAAGTATATAGTAGATGTTCTAAGTCTTCAGTCCCCATTGCGCAGAGCCTGCATTTAGTCCCGTAGTTCTGTCTCAGACTGCCAGAGGTGTTTCTGTCAGAACTCCGCTCACCAAATTACGACTTTGCTTTCTGTTGTCGTATCCATGGCGTATACTTGGTGGTTTCATGCCTGTAAAAGGGAATAACAGTACTCATCTACATTTCCATACTAATCTATCAGTATGAATCTGATATTGAAAGACTTTGCTTATCTGCTGTTTGATATTGATGACGATCATTGACCTAATCTGAAGGTATGGAAAATATTTTTTTCTTAAGAGTCCCTGTTCGGAAATTTAATGTTTTTTACTTAACGTGTAATTATTTATTTATACATATTTCTTTGTAAACATATTTATAGTGCGTTTTTTCTCCTTTTAAATGCTTCCTTTTCTAATATTGTTATTTATTTAGTTTTTTTATTGGAAACACATTAAAAACCATTTCATGATGGTGGTTATGAGTCCACAAATTAGTACAAGGTAACATCTCATAATCAGTAATTATATTTTGCAAGAAGATTAGAAGTAAATAAATCACACATAGGTTAAAATACTACACATGAGATGGAGAATCATGATAATAGACACATACTCACAGTGCTAATGCAATGATAATATTTTAAAAAGTAGCATGTCATATATGTAGCATGTAACCAGGTGTAAGATGAGACAGTCCCTGCCTATCGGGTTTCCAAATGTTATTCAACCGTCTGCATCTCACATGATTTGATATAATTGCCATTCCCAACCCGCACAGAAAAACAAATTCCTGACACCAGGCTAAAGGATCTGGGCATTTTTTCTGGAGTCATGCATGGGCAATAGGCAGCCTGACAATAGTTATAGCAAAGAAAAAAACCACTATAACATGAACTGAGGCACTGGATACATAGTCCAACATGATAGTGTTAGGTTCCGGGCGAATACGTCTCTATACAAACTAAGTGATTACATCAAAAACTTTATCCCAATATGGGACAATGCCACAACTCGCAAAGGGATGGGTTGTATCTGCCTGGCATTTGCTTTAGTGAAAACACTCGAATGTTGCCCTGAGGCCCTGTTTATGTAATTTATGAGGTGTGTAATATAAATCTTAAAAGGTTTTGAAAAAGCGAATTTTAAGACGAGAACCATTCAAGATGTTCTGGGCAAGTAAATGTATGCCTGATGTTTTTGCAAGTGAAATTTTGATATTCAGATTGGAAGACCAACTATACTATAATCATCCAGTTTTTTTTTTTGTACTATTGTGATTTAGCAAAATATAATAAAAGGTACTTATGTGTCCGCTGGCTGATACTTTAACACAATTTGTAAGAACTAATTATCAGACAGACAAATTTCATGGGGGGAAGATGGAGAAGGAAGTCCCTTAGCCTAAATTTCAGCAGAATCCAATTTTAAGGATCCCAAATTCCTCAGTCAAATCATGGCAGAATTGCAAATTTCCATTCCTAAAGAGCTGACCCAGAGTCGCGCACTGGGATCTCCGCCAGCAACTGACATAACTGTCATGAACAAATAACTGGAAATGTGGGTTGAATCCCAGAACTCTGTATTGATGAAACCTCGTTATCTTACAGATTGAACAGATAACATGCCAAACAATATGGTATAACTGGAGACCTTCGAAAGTAACCTGTGTTTGAAATAAAATGTGTCTATCTGACCTTTATCCAGCAGGAACATTTGTGGAAAAACCTGATACTCTGGAAATAACCCAGTGAAGCCAATAGATGGGACCCACTTACTGCAGAGTCTAGATATAAATGACAAGATGTAGTAATTCCAGAGTGGAAGGAGGGAGCTGTAGATACTGTATAGCACACCAAGATTTTTTGTACTGCCAGATAACTTTTCACCAAGTGTTTTCTACCATTTTCATAAAGCCTTCACACAAATATAAGAGAATAGACTTGAATAAGTAAAGATACCGGGAAAAATAACCATGTTGATGACAGTTCAGCTGCATATTAATCTCAGATGCACCCTATCCCATTTAAACAAAAAAAAGAGAGATGCTATGTATAAGGCTTCATATTTCAGAGAAACAATGGTTTTTCCATGTTCATCGAGATATGAATGCCGATATATTTAACAAATGAAACATATCATACATCCGGTATTACACCTGATGTTTGCTACAATTTCCATCTTATCCATCTGCACATTGTCATCTGAAACAAGCCTGAAAGCTGTTGATGCATTATCAATAACTGTAAGGGCCTTCAGAGGATATGACGTTAATATAGAATAGTCTAGCATCCCATTTATTCAACTTTAATGGAGGAACTAAGAGAATGACGTAAATTTGTATGGAAGGGTCCAAATAAAGAGCAAATAAAAGTGCGGAGAGAGGCCATGCCTTCCTTGTGCATTGATTGAGGCAGATGTCTCTGAGATTGCGCCCATACAGACTATCATAACAGTTAAGCTGGAGTAGAGCACCCTGCTCCGTGCAATAGAATCAGACCAGATACCCATCAGTGTCATGACTGTCCACGGATAACCCCAGGAGATGCTACTGAATGCCTTTTCTGCAACCAGCAGGATCATTCAGATGGGCCATTTTTCACACATGCCACATCGAGTGCAGATATTGCCAGATTTATATTGGATGTGGTATCTTGTGAACTAATTAAAACAGGATTAATTAAGCAAGTTATTACAGCTGCCAAGCAGACAGTATCCATATGAAGATATTTGAGTATTAGAGTCTCAATGTATTAATGAGATCAGTCGATACGAACCACAGATAAGCAGATCTTTATTTTATTTTTCCTAACAAAAACTGCAATGAAGGTTCCTACCAGGAGCTCTGCCCCGATTTTAATAAAGTAGTAGTGTTGAGTTCTAAAAAGAGTAGATTGATTATCTCATGACATTTCTTATAGAAGAATGGGGTGGGATGGAGTCTTGGCCGGCAGCCTTTGCTGAAGCTCAGTGTGATCGACGGAAAGCCGGCCCTTCTTTTCACTATTTTCACTGCATGCCAAGTTTTTTGTCTGGTATTTCAAATTAGCCCAGTCCCAACACCTTTTCTTTCAGCTGATCAAAATTCTAGATGTGCCAGCACAGTTATTTTGAGACCTTTGGATGTGAGAGTGCTCCAGTTGTAACTAGAAGAGTTTATCCCATAGTTGTACCTCAATAGAATGATACTCTCTATCCTTACCAATGGTTTAACCAAGAGTTTGGACACAAAAAACAACTTAAGGGTATTCTCAAAAAAATGTGGGGCTGGCTAAGCCCGTATTGATGCTAATAAAATTATGCGGCATAAACACCTCGAGCTACTGTAAGTGGAGTCCATTACATATTCCTATCTAAAGTTCAATGACGAGGCTGGCAACATCAATCAGTTAACTTGACTTAACGTGCAGTGAAAATAAATGATGGTCTGACAACATCCTTGGATTATTTTTAATGATCAGGGTAGATACAATTTAATGGCTTGCTAGAAACACATATATATGGGAGGATGTGCTGTGTGCGATGGAATCTAAAGTGAAGCCACGTTAATCGCCACAGCAAGCACACCAGATGTCCAGAGCGTAAGTCTCAAAGACTTGTTTCAATGCTATACTGGGCTTGCACATATGCTATTGACTTGAAACAGGAGTCTCTGTTGAACTCACCCTCGGATGGATAGTCAATATAAAATCCCTTCCTTTACAGTTCCCAATATTGGTGATCAGCCATCGCCCAGACTTATCCTCCGTAACCTGATGTGTGACCCTCTCCTTCCCACCAGCCATTTCTCAAAAATGTCTGAAAATTTACTATTACCTTTTCACCAACCTTGCTTTGAATGGCTTGAGCTGATTCAATAAAGCTAGCAAATTGCAATCCCATGTTGTTCAGGTGGGAGTGCAATATGTCCATATTTTTAGAAATTTTCCATAACACTACTTGTATTTTAAGATGACATGTTTTTAGAGCCAAATAATCCCTATTATATTCATCTCAATTAGGTTGTAGCAGATTGTACATTGATGCAAGGGAGAGAGAATCTGTACCATCTGACTCTGGGGCCTACCTATTGGAGCAGTAGTTTGTCCCGATGACTCAATTTTGGAAGCAGGACTAGAGGTAGTACCACGTGGGAGGTATTGCCATTGTCAACTGGACTAGGCTGAGAAGTCACTAAGCAATCTAACAGTTTGGTTCCATTGGTGGAAGTTAAATTAACTCACTAGGGATCTCAGTGAAGTTCCTCACCGTGATTCTCACTAATCTCCCCAGGTGTCCCCACAGAGCCTGGGTGAATTGTAAGTCCCCTGCCCCAGCTCGCAACAACTTTATGGATTGCCAACAGGCCATCCCTTGACTCCTGTCTGCACATTGGGTATCCCTGCTTTCTCCTCTCTCCTGAAGGAGGTGGCCCTCTAGGGCCACGCAGGTACTTATGACACCTGCCATGCCTTCCCAAATGAAGAGTCAGTCAGAATGTAGAGAATACAAACAAGCATTTATTACGATTACCCTGCAGAGGAGCCCGTCATAACCTGCGCCCTGAGATGGCTGGGGAGGGATCGACTCCCCAACATTCCCTCATAGAAGATAAACCCTTCAAGAAACTTTGGCCACGGCCCTGGTGGAAAAGTACAGGTCCGGGCCAGACACAGCAAAGAAGGCACTGAAAGATGAGCTAACACTTGCCAGATGGGCACACTATCAGCAGCCCAATGTCACTGTGCTGAGTCTCATCCCCTCTTAATGTGGGAGCAGGGCTAAATGTATACAATGGAATGCAGAGCAAAATAATCATACTGTTAGCAAGTAGAGTTGCAACGTTGAACATGAACAGAATAAATAACAAGATGCAATGGTCTGCTGAGGCAAGCGATTCTGAATTCTAAGACCTAGCTTGAGCATGACACTGGCATTCTTATAGGAATTGCCAAATACCAAATGGAGTCACACTGGCTAATGGGCCTGCATACTGTGAGTAATACTGGATGGGCTACAGAATGCGAGCATCAATATAAGTAATTTAGCCACACACTGCTAATCTAAAATGGCACGGCAGAGGCATTTTAGGAAAGGTAATTTTAAATTTTACACTCCCCAATACCTCTGAATCATGGTTGACATCTGAATCTGAGCCAATTTTACTGCCATTCTCAGAGAAATCTGAAAGGGAAAAGAAGGCTTCAAGGGCTTCCTGGTTCTCGTGAACTTTGCCCTCTCTTATGGCAGGCCACCATAATGCGATGATGTCTCCATCTGGGCACTAAGCAGGGAAGTATCTTCCCATATAGGGGCAACCTCTGTAATAATCACAATGGCCTGGCTGTCGCTATGATTTGTCGGTAGTGAGTTGCAGGTATTTGCCCCTCTGTTAGACCCCTGCGCAGATGTAATGGAAGCAGATGGGGGAAGACTTTGGCTAGGCAAGCCCTGACTTTCGGGACAAAAAAGCTCACCATGGTTCTCTGGCTTGTTGTCTGGCTTGAACTCTGTGAAGGATCAGTAGGGATAAATACTACTGAAAGCCCAACTTGGCAGCATACCTGAGATGTTGTTTGAGGTTCCACTGCCATGGGGCCAGCACCTGCACCTTCACTAGTAGTTGAACCCTCCATACTGCTCACAGAATTCCCAGCAGAGCTTTAACATTTTGGGCTCTGTGGGATCATTGAGCTATTTGGGCTCTTCAGACTCAGTAGTTTCATTTAGGTGCTTGAGGGCCCCTTGGATGAACCCATTAGCCAGCTCGTTAATTTGGTGCCCATCAGTACCCGCAAGGCAGTCTCTGACAGCCGCGGCTCCAGAGCACATCAGGAAGGCTACCGGCCCTTCCTACTAGGCAGCGCAAGCACCACAATACCTGCAGATATACAAGCGTGAGTCACAGACAATGGCCCTAAAGAGGCTGAAGACCCTTCGCAGCAAGAAAGGTAAGGGAAGCAATAGGGTAGGGCAGTGTGATAGAGCGATCCGTGCACCTCCTCCGGGTCATTGTAATCCCAGCAGCAGAGACCACCACACAGCTCTTCAGTACACGGTGTCTGCTGAGCACAAGAGGTGAGCTGTCAGCTGTTCCTCTGCCTTTGCCAACTAAGACCCACCACCTCCAGTGACTGGAAAAAGCCAGTGTTAACCAGTCATCCCTTTAGGGTTGCAGCAGATCCAGCATCCTCTGTCTCTGACAGGGTTTAGTGAGCGAGCCATGTCAGCCGCCATGTTCAATGCTTCTATATCCTACTTTTTTCAAAAATTTCTATACATTGTCAATTTTGGCATACACCTCCACCAATTTAACGGCACCGCACATCAAATGAAACATTTAATATAGATTTAAGAAATAGCTAAAATATATTTTTAAGTGATCTTTTTGAAACATGTATGAGACACACACTTACATAGGTATAAGATTGTTAAGACATTGAAGGATAACATTCCTGACACATTTTTTCCGAATATTACCATGCGATACATTAACATCTGGCTTTCATTACAGTTGAAGTAATTTTCATAAATACGTATTCCTTCTTGGTTGTGTCCTTAGAGCACCTTAATTTCATTCATTTTTTCTCTCTTCATCTTTGATGTTGATATTTGAATGTATTTAAAATGATATACACATAAGGATCATTGTAACTCAATGCCAACTTTGTATATGGTATGCCTAATACTCAAATAAAACTAAACATATTTTCATACCGTGTATGTGAATAACTTCAATGAAACCACATGGTAATAAATATTAAATAAATGTTTTTTCTTAGATATTTCTCATTCATAAATCAAATTAAAGGAATTTTTAAATAATACAATGTATGAAAATGTGTTTGTCACTGCTACAGAATCTTGACTCCTCTGTTGCTTTTTACAAGAAATTTAACCTCCTAATGGGGCTTCATTCACTCGATGAGCTGTTGGAACTGAGGCACCTTAGAGAATTATCGAGGAGGTAGTTATTTTTTTAGGGGTTTGGGAGTATAAGTGGGTGTCTGTGAGGGAAGTGAAAGGAGAGACAGGGTAGGTAAAGTGGGTATTTGCAAAGTAATGAGTGCTGGGATTGGTGTGGTATATTAGACTGGTTGTGCTTTTGGGAAGAGGGTGAGTGTGTGTGTGTGTGTGTTGTGCTGCCATTATATGTGGGGTGGTTTGGGATGGGTCTTTGGGTGTGTGTGAGGAAGTCGGTTTGGCTGAGGGTATGCGTTTGGATGAGGGAGCAGTTTTTGGTGGGCGCTTTGTAGTGGGTTAGGGTGCTGTATAGATGGGTGTTGGGGTGTGGGTGTCTGTTTGTTGCTGGTATCTGTGGTGGTTTTCATGATAGATACGGGTTTGTGAGTGTGTCTGTCTGTTGGATGGAACTGTAGTGGTGGTTGTCATGTTTTGCATTGTGTTGATGTCTTTTATTTTGTGTTTGTTTCCCAGGACACCCCACAACATTGGCAACACTAGGGAGGTGGGACCCCAGGACCCCGCAGCCTAACATGCTCACGTGCAAGTCACCATCCTGGGTGCTGCAAGAGCCGGCATTGCTCCCAACCAGCGGGAGCTGCTTTTCTTTCTGCTCCGCTCAACGGAAGCAATTCTGTAATTCTCTGTGATGAGCTTCTGTGCTGCCACCCGGCTGGAGCAAATTTCTTCTTTCGCTGTGTGGGAGCATAACAGTTTTCACCAAGAACCCGATGAACCCAGAGCCAAAATCTAAGCAGCAACTTGCAATTATTTTTTTATTATGTACCGGGTATATAGCAATTATTCTGGGAAAATGTATACATGGAAAAATCGGTATGAAAGACACCTATGCATTTTTGAAATGGGAACAAAATATAGAGTTTAGAAACAGTAGATATTTGCACATTTCCAAAATGAGGAATACTCATAATAGAATGAGAATTATCGATCAGTTTTCAAAATTACTTTTTTTTCACATTGTTTTAATTTGGAAGGCAGAAATGCATCGAAAGTCAATAGGTAATAACAGTTGCTTTACAAATCTGAATTGCCCTAAGTCTCCCAATACAAATATTACCTTACTTGTATGGGTAGGCATAGTGCCCAAAACAGGAAACTGCTCAAAAGGCAACGTGAAAACAACACATTTTCACAATGAAAAATACCCTTTTTTTGCAAAGTGCCTAGCTGTAGTTTTTGAACCCTAGCTCTGCTGGCACCTAGGGAAACCTAGCAAGCCTATACAATTTTGAAAACTATATGCCCAGGGGAATCCAGGATGGGGTGACTTGACTGACTCTCACCAGGTTCTGTTACCCAGAATCCCTTGACTACCTAAAAAAATGACCAAAAAACCCACATTTTCCTCACATTTCCGTGGTGGAAAGTTCTGGAATCTGCTTGGCTGCCGAGCATGGGGACAAAAACCCAGGTGACCCCCCCTTTCAAAACCAGGTTGTTTTGAGATAGGCAATTTTGATGTCGCCTCAATAAATTTTGGGCCCCTGCCTGTCGTGGGTACTTGGGCCTCCCACATGAGTGAGGCACCACTTTTATTGGGAGACCCTGGACAATGCTGGATGGTAGGAAATTTGTTTCAGACTGGTGATGAGACTACTTTTCAACATAAAAAAAAGTGTGGAAAAAATGATTTTTCAGCTAAATTAGAGGTTTGCAGTAGATTCTGGGTAAGAAAACGTTGGGGGACACATGCAAGCTATACCTCCCTGGAATACCCAGGGTGTCTAGTTTTCAGATATGCGTGGGTTTGATAGGCTTCACTAGATGGCCGCTGAGCAGAGGGCCAAAAACCCAGGTGACCCCCCTTGCAAAACCAGGTGGTTTAGTAATAGGCAATTTTTAATGTTGCCTCAATACGTTTTAGGTCCTTGCCTGTTGCAGGGACTTGGGCATCCCACACAAGTGAGACACCATTTTTATCTGGAGACCTGGGGAAATGCTGGGTGGTAGGAAATTTGTTTCAGTCCGGTGATGCCACTAGTTTCCCATCCAAAAATGTGCGGAAAAAGTGATTTTTTCTTCGAAATATGAGGTTTGCAGGGGATACTGGGTAAGAAAATGTTGGGGAATCCACGCAAGGCATACCTCCTAGGAATCCCCAGGGTGTCTAGTTTTCAGAAATGGGTGGTTTTGGTAAGTTTCCCTAGCTGGCTGATGAGCACAGGGCCAAAAACCCAGGTGTCCCCCCTTGCAAAATCAGGTTGTCTTGTGATAGGCAATTTTAATGTCACCTCAATATGTTTTGGGCCCTTGCCTGTTGCGGGTACTTGAGCCTCCCACACGAGTGAGGCACCATTTTTATTGGGAGACCAGAAGGAATGCTGGGTGGTAGAACATTTGTGTCAGCCCGGTGATGCCACAACTTTCCCACACAAAAATGTGAGGAAAAAGTGATTTTTTCAGCTAAATTTGAGGTGTGCAGGGGATTCGGGATAAGGAAACTTTGGGGGATCCACACAAGCCATACCTCCCTCGAATCCCCTGGGTGTCTAGTTTTCAGAAATGTGTGGGTTTGGTAGGTTTCCCTTGCTGGCCACCGAGCACGGTGCCAAAACCCAGGTGACCCTAATTGCAAATCCCAGTCATTTTGTGATAGGCAATTTTGATGTTGCCTCAATAAGTTTTGGGCCCTTGCCTGACGCGGGTACTTGGGCCTCCCACATGAGTGAGGCACCATTTTTATCGGGAGACCTAGTAGGAAATTTGTGTCAGCCTGGTGATGCCACAACTTTCCCACACAAAAATGTGTTGAAAAAGTGATTTTTTTCAGCTAAATTTGAAATGTGCAGGGGATTCTGGGTAAGAAAACTTTGGGAGATCAACGCAAGCCATACCTCTCTGGAATCCCTTGTGTGTCTAGTTTTAAGAAATGTGTGGGTTTGGTTGGTTTCCCTAGATGGCTGCCGAGCCCGGGGCCAAAACCTCATGGGACTCCCCATGAAAACCAAGTTGGTTTGTGATAGGTAATTTTGATTTCGCCTCACTAGGTTTTGGACCTTTGCCTGTCGCGGGTACTTTACCCACCCATGCGAGTGAGGTTTCATTTTTATCGGGAGACCTGGGGGAATGCTGTGTAGAAGAAAATGTGTGGATCTACGCAGATTCCAGAACTTTCCCACAACAGATTGGTGACAGAAATGTGTTTTTTTTGCAAAGTTTGAGGTTTGCAAGGGATTCTGGGTAGCAGAACCTGGTGAGAGCCAGATATGTCACCCCATCCTGGATTCCCCTTGGATTCTAGTTTTTAAAAAATGTACAGGTTTGCAAGGTTTCCCTACCTGCCGGCTGTGCTAGGGCTCAAAATCCACAGTTAGGCACATTGCTATGAAAAAGTCAGAGCCTAGTGGGCTTTCTGGGAGTTATTATTATTATTATTATTATTGAGTCTTGTATAGCGCGTGGTTACCCTTGGGCATCCCAGCGCTCGTTCAGCTGGAGGTTTCAGTTATACAGTATGAGGCACTCACACAGTGGCGGTGATAATGGACAGATTTAGGAAAAGTTTAGACGGTGCAAACAGTATAGAGGGAAACCATAAAGCATCTCTAAGGTGAACAGGCACGAAGATGCCTGGACACTTGAACAAAATGAACAGCAGGTACTGTGCACACGTGTGATAAAAACAGTATCGGTAATATGGTAGCTTTTAGACAAAGGGAAACGTGGACGTCGTTGATGAATTGAAGATAGTCTGTAGTGTTAAGTATTAGTCTTTATTTCTTTTCTTTGTTTAACAAACGCCATCCGACACGTGTTTCATCAACAGAGTGGAACCTGTGACTCATCAGGGCTGTAAGACATATTTTAATTAGAAAACGGACTTGTAGCAGCAGTCCAAATTATGAGAGTAATGACAAAATAATAAGCAGGAAATCAAGAGAAACCTCTCTAGTCATGAAGAAAGTGCTATGTGCGACACACAGTGGAGGGTTGCATAAGCAGAGAATCATGCAGTGTGGTCTTGTGATTGTGCCTGGTATTGATCAGGTCTAAAGTGGGTACGGAGTAGAATATAGGTGGGGGATGTGCAAGTATAACTACCAACGAAAATACCAAAAAAGTGATGGTGCCAGTTGATGGACTACGAACTGGTAATGGTATGAAGGAAAACCTGAAGGTGTCATTGAGCCCTTTATTAACAATAAACATGAAAACCGCTGCAAAGAAGGTAAAGGACCGTGGATGCACATGCAGAGACAAGTCCTATACGAGTGCGTGAATGTGTACCAGGGGATAAAAACGCGCAAGGACGTTCCATGGAAGCAGCGGATTAAGATCTCGTGATAATAGGAATCTGAACGATATGTCGCACAAGGACGTGATGTGATAAATTAACCCAAGTGCAAAGGAAAACAGTATCAAACAGGGGCATGGTTGTAAAAGTGCGCGTGACTTGGCATAATAGTAATTAAAAAGCATGAATGGGGGCTTTCTGCTGCCCTGGGGAGGAATCGGGGGGGGGGGGGTTGGCCCTGATATGCCCCCAATGGGGGCAGAAAGACTGTGGCTATTTTCTATGGGGGTGGGGGCATTGGTATGACCATTTTGGGAAGCCCCTATGCATAAAAAAGCCTGCATATTCGCTGGTGCCTAGTGGGCTTTCTGCCCACTAAGGGGGCAGATCAAGGGCCACTGCCCCCTTCTGCTCTACGGGGGCGCATGAAGACTGGAATTTCTCTGGGGGTGGGGTGGGGTATTGTCAAGCCCATTTTGGCAGCCCCTACCCCTACACGAATAAAACAAAAAAAACCCTGGTTTCAAGTGGGCTATCTGCCCCCAGGGGGGCCGGATTGGGGGCTACAGCTCCCATCTGCCTCCTGGGAGGAAGAAAGACTGTCATTTTTTGGGGGGGAGGGGGCATTGGCAAGCCTGTTTTGGGCAGCCTCTACCCTGAAAAAATTATGCAAAAAAAATCCCTGGCGATTAGTGGGCTTTCTGCCCCCGGGGGGCAGATTGTGGGTTACTGCCCCATCTTTCCCCCAGGGGGGGGCAGAAAGGCTGTAATAGTGGCAAGTTGGGGGCATTGGCGTGCCCGTTTTGAACATACCCCACCCTAAAAGAAATTATGCCAAAGAAATTCCTGGCATCAAGTGGGCATCCTGCCCCTCCCCCAAAGGATCAGATTAGGGGCCAATGCCCCATCTGCTCCAAGGGGGGTCAGAAAGGCAGTAATGGTGGCAGAGGGGGTGGGGACATTGGCGGGCTCGTTCCCGGCAGTCCCCACCCTAAAAACATTTGCATAAAAAAATCCCTGGCATCAAGTGGGCTTTCTGCCCCCTGGGGGCAGATTGAGGGCTACTGCCCCATCTGCTCCCTTGGGGGGCAGAAAGGCTGTAATGGTGGAGGGAAGGGGGCATTGGGGTACCCGTTTCGGACAGTCCCCACCTGAAAAAAAATTGCTCAAAAAAATCCCTGGTGTTTAATGGGCTTTCTTCCCCTACTGGGGGCAGATAGGGGGCTACTGCCCTCCAGGGGGCATAAATACTGAATTGTGCTCATTACTTTATGAGGGGAGTGAAGGCCCTTGCCCAAGGGGCCGCTTACCCCTCCCTGGTGTCTAGTGGGTGGAGCCCTTCTTGGGGATCTCCCTCCTGGGACTATCCACAAGCAGGGTTCCACTGCTTTCCAATGATACCTCTCCCGTCTTTCTGCGTGCCCAGAGGGCTGAGATATCCCCCTGAGCACATAGAAAAGACTCATTTCAGTTTAGTTGTCTGTGAAATTACGTCAGTGTGATGTTCGCCCTGATCGGCAATTCACAGAAACTGCTGGGGACCTCTGGAGCTGGGAAAGCTCTTCATCAGATCCCGAGGTCGCAGGGGAGGAATAGAAACCCCTCTGCTGTCTGAAGCAGAGGGATTTCGTGCCACTGTCCTCAAGACGGAATGGTTCCATCATGAGCACAGGGGCACAGATGCTCATGACGGAACCATCTTGTCATGAGCTTCGAAGGGGTTAAATGATGGCTAGGTGAAAACGTTTATTTTTAACTGATAGGTTATGATCTTATACAGCCATAATATGTAATTTCATTTAAATTGCTTAATTTTAAAACTGTCCCTAAAGTTTTAGAAACAAAAACAGTTTGTTTACATTCCCAGGGGTGGGTAAAGAATGATCATATGGCCGGGATGCCCGCCACCCCCTCCCAACACGATCCCCAAGGATGGGAGAAGTCGGACACAGGTTTGAACTTTTGGAAGGCGGGAGGGAGTCACCCTCCCGGCCGTATTTATTAAAATATGAAACAAAATTTAAAACATTAAATAAAAGTTTCATAGTTATGTACAATTTTACATTTCTTACATTTCGATGAAGACATGTTCTTTGGCTAACCTTAACAAATCTCTAATACAAAGGTTTCCTAGCCGAGTCTAACATCCTGCAAATGCATCCATTCTAAATAAAAATTGTACATCCTAGCATTAAGGGCCAACGGCAAGGTCTTAACCGGTGTCAGATCCCTACTACCAAAACTCTCGCCCTCACGGTGTGAGTGGCGCATGCGCAGAGGACTCTACCCTCGTTGCCAACTGTAACTTCCCTTGTCGTGGTGGGGGCCCCCTTTCCACTCGACGCCATCTTAAAGGTCGTCCGAGTTCCCGTGTGAGGTATCTGTAGGAAGGACAGCGTGGACTCCCCCCCATCCCCACACTCTCTATCCGCCGTCGCGGATATCCGGCCCCCGGGAAATTAGTAGGAGGGGCATCTAGCTGCCTCCCCCCTGGGAGGGGCCTATGGCCATCTCCCCCTAGGCGACCCATCCTTAGTGGGTGCCGCCTCCCCATGGGAGGGGCCAATGGCCGCCTCCCCCCGGGCGCTCCCATCCATTCTGGGTGGCGCCCCCCTCTAGGGACCTTGAAATTACTGCTCACCGATCATGACCTTACCGCCACAGGCCGGATAGTTGACCGACTATCCGGCCCCCCTACTCCTCCTAAAGGTCATGCTTCCTCAAACCCCTTAGCCATGCTATGAAGTCTCCTATGAGTAACTCATTCCCCTCCTTAGACAGGTGAACCCCATCATTCACATACATGAGATCACCCCGAATACACCCGTGAGGAATGCTATGTAACTGCGAAGAGCGAAGCAATTTACCAATTTTATTGTTAACTCTTTTCACCGAATGGTTCAGTGCTGACACCGAAAGGCCCCCCCGCTATACCTTCCTGGGAATCATGTGGGACCAGGCAATCGTGCACCCCGGGATTCTTTTAGCCAACCAGCTGACAGCAGACAAAATTTGTTCAAACAACACTCGTCTACCCAGTGTCACCTAGTCATTGCCCCCCAGGTGAACTATGACTACAGGTGGCGGTGACCTTTGCCGCCCTAAGAGACCCTCAAAAAATGATTCGAATTGGTCAAAACAGAGCCCGCCCTTCCCATGGAAGGCCACTCTGTACCCGTATTCCCCAGCTGCGTGAGTCACGTCACCTGCTTTGAATACGTCTCCGGCGCGCCTCACATATGAGTGCCCAACGACCCATACCACTCTCTCTCTAGACGGTGATCCTTGACCGCTGGTCTCCTGGTGCTGGGTCGACTGCAAATTACGTGCAATAGGAACGAAACGCTCCTTCGTATGCCTTCCTTGTCCTGGGGGCTAAGCTTGCTGCCACGAGGTCTTGTAATCCGGGGCACCGATTAGCCATAGTGCTTCGGGGAATGGTGCCACCACTAGGTCCGCTGTAGGTAGATAACCCCTGAACGCCTGCATATGTGAACGAGAGAGTGCATCAGCTACATGATTCAGTACGCCTGGCACATGTTTCGCCCTGAACTGTTCATTCAGTCTCATGCAAAGCAGCACAACTTCTTTCAACAATCTCAAGATCCATTTGCAGCGTGCTGCCTGTTGGTTAATGCATTCGACAACAGTCATATTATCAGACCAAAACACCACTGAGCGGTCCCTGAAGTCATCAGGCCATGCCATCAGAGCAACCCAAATGGGGAATACCTCCAAGAACCCAATGTTACCTGTGAGACCGCTGGAGTGCCACCACGTCGGCCATGTTTGCGCCGAGCATCGATTACCTAAGATGGCGCCAAATCCCACGCTCCCCGCTGAGTCAGTCCACAGACCTAGTTCATCTGAAGACGCTGGCGGCTTGTTCCACACGACTCGACCGTTGAAGTCCGCCAGAAATGCCAACCAAATGCGCATATCCTGGCGAACCTCTGCCGACAGTCTCGTACGGTGGTGCCCCTCTTTGAGACCAACCATAGCTTGTGCAATAGAGCGTGAGAAGGGGCAGGCCATTGGTATCACCCTCAAAGCAAAGTTAAGCTGACCCACTGTTTGTTGTAACTGGTGCAGGGTCACTTTCTCTTTGCCCAGGCATTGCGTCAAGGAAGCCCTAAACTTGGCCACCTTTTTGATCGGTAAACGGAAACATCCCTCCACAGAATCGAGCTCAATTCCCAGAAACTCCAGTGAAGTCGATGGTCCAACCGTCTTACCTGGTGCCAATGGGACTCCAAACTCCCTCATGAGGATGCAGAAGTCGTGCAGCGCCTGCGCACATTCCGTATCGCCGGCTACTCCCAAGAACAGGAAGTCATCAAGATAGTGCATAACATGCTTATGCCCTGTGGCCTCGGTGAATGCCCACTCTAAAAAACAGCTGAACATTTCAAAATAGGCACAAGAAATAGAGCAACCCATAGGCATGCATTTATCCATATAATAACTCCCTTGAAATGCAAAACCTAGCAAGCGCTGATCCTGTGGGTGTACAGGGAGCAACCGGAATGCCGATTCGATATCTGATTTCGCCATCAGCGCCCCGGGGCCCAGGTGATTTAACATGGCCACGGCATCATCGAACGATGCGTACCGTACTGAACAAACTTCTGGGTCAATGGCCTCGTTCACCGAGGAACCCCTTGGAGCAGATAGGTTATGAATAAGTCTAAACTCCCCTGGGTCTTTCTTCGGGACAACCCCCAACGGGGAACAGATGTACTCCGCCACCGGCGGGCGATGAAAAGGCCCTGCCACTCGCCCTAAGCTGACTTCTTTTGCTATTTTCTTCTCTGCCACGCTTGGGTTGTGCTGTACCGATAACTGGTTTCTCAGAAGGAGTCCCCCTGAAAATCCCCCGCCGGGATGTGGAAGCCATGTAAGAATCCCTTTCTCAACACCCCAGCGGATACATGGTCAGGGTATTTGTTCAACCAAGGAGTCATAGCCATGAGATCAACGGGTGTAGGCAATCGGTCACAACGTTGTACCTCACTCCTGCTTAGACCCTCCTTTTCCTCCCGTCCCACTATTTTTTGATCTACAAGAACTTTCCGGGTGTGAGGAATTCCCACAGCCCGCACACACATGCTTGAACCTACATGTTCCTTGCGGTCTGTTACAGTTGCCTCGATTGAAGCCCCAACAGACCCCACGCTTGCCGCCATTCCCGCCGGTCTTAGGCTGGTAATCCCCATCAGTGCCCGCTCGAAAGGGCACCGCGGGCTTTTGGCGGACGATTCCTGACCCACTCCCGCCCGGCGAGGACGTACCTGCCGCCCCTGGCAGGAGCTGCTTGTGCCATGACACCGAGTCCAGGCAATCCCAAGTCAAAGTAGCATCATATTCTTTCGCTTAACGGAATTTCATGTCATAACCATTCCATTCCTCCCCCTCATACATTGAATAAAAATCCATAATACGATTTTGATAGCAAGTCAACTCAGTCATCACCTTGGGTTTACGTTCCCCCATAACTGCAGTAAATATTACTGTCTCATCCACCCTAAATTCCACCATCTTGGCGCGCCAGACGCTCGGGTGCCACAAATCCTTCTGGGTTTTAGCATATTCCATCTCGCGATGGTCAGTTATAAATGAAAACATGTTAACATATTTGTCTCCCCATATTAACTCTTTCGTGGCCATAGGGATGTGCTGTGCCACCTTCTCCCGCCTCGAGGGTATTGAACCCTCCCCCGCCATTGGCAATGCGAGCTTACCCGGTTCGGCCGTTGTTCCCGCCGTCTTCTCGTGACCAGCTGCAGGTCCTACCGGTGCCACCTGTGGGGGAACAAGAGGAACAGTCACCTTTGCGACATCTCTCGACTGCCGCAATTGCTCGATTAGTACTCTGGCCTCTTCGGCCGGGTCTCCAGGGGCCACTGCGCCCCCTGCCTTTTTCTTGAGCCATGCCGCCAACTGGGTGGCCAATTCGGGAGGCATTTCCTCCTCATTAGCGGGAGTAATCACAACCGGGATCGGCTGACCTATATCTGGGTTTGGTACCGGGTTGTCTGCCGGCATGAGGGGGGTGACTGGGGGTACCTCTGGAACCGGGACCTCCCCCGAAACCGCCCTCTTCTTGACCCGTTTCCCTCTACCCTCGGGGACGACTCCCGGCGAGGCCGGGCCTATTACCTTCTTGGGATGCCCCGGGTTGCTCAGTGCAGCCAGCTGTTTCTTGACCTCTGCCAAACCTCTACCGACTGATTGGACTTGTCCGAGTTTTCGGTCCGTGCAAGCCATCTGGTTCGACAATAGGCGTAATACCTTATCCGTCTCGGAACCTTTTCCCGCTTTCTTGCCAGCCATGGTTTCGAGTATTCCGCTCTTAGTCGACGACGAGGTCCTGGGACTCCTCGAACTCCAAATAACTGGAAGAGAAACAACAAGATTACAAGTTCTCAAAATTGCTGCTTGTTCCGTCGAGGGCTCACGAGCAACGAGTGGGTGCAGCCTTCAGAGCACAGGAACAAGAGGACGCTTCTTCGGATTCCCGCTCTATTTATTCTTCTGCGGGAGGGCGTGTACCCTCCTCCGGTACGCCTACTGGGCGTGGTCTTCGGTGTAGGTGTCTAGGACAACCCCTCTTGGGCGGGAAAAGGCGCGCCCCGGCTACGCCGCTTCGGGCATACCAGCCGAGCCACGCCCCCCGCCCAAAATGGTTTCCCGGGTGAATCAGGCCATCCAACCATACGTTCGGGGGGACCGAGTGGTCGCCCCTTTCCATATTTTCAGAACGACGCATCTAAAAAGTTTTTTTTCTTCTGATTGCGAGTGTACATTGTGCTCTCGCATAGATTGTCCCTGTTAGGTAGATTTCGACTTTTCTACACTATTTCTGCTTAAGGTTTATGAAAAATTATACATGGCAAATACATGGTTTTATTTGTCCTTCTTTGTTCAAGTATGAAACAGCTGAGTTTTTGCTTCTCGTTTGTGAATCTGGGACCAAATGTACAAAGAAACTGCTCCCAAAAAGTGACTGCACATTGTGGTTGTAAAACATTATTACATATATACTATTGTGAATTGCAATAATAGGTGATGCCTATTTTACACCTGCGAGACTCCATTTTTGCCATTCCGAAAGGCTTTCACAAAATCAGTTTAATGCTTAGCAAACTAACTATTTGCTGTTGTAAATGCAAGATTTGCAACTATTAAATGTTTTTAGACATATCTGGTCCATACTGCTGACCTGTGAAGAGTACTGAGATCCTCAAGCTTTTTATGGAGGTGCCTGGCTCCCATGTTATTTTTTGGATGCTGTCAAGGCCATTGTTAGAAGGACTGATGCCCTTCTTATCTTTATTTTAATTGTTTTTAACTTTCTCACTTTTCTTTTAGTTTTTTTTGCTTTATTACTAGAAAATGTCTTGCAGGGAGCCTGCATCCGAATCTCAGGTGTTGCTAGACCCCAGTTCTGCTTTTTATTCCCCCCACCTGTTTTCTGGCTTTGCGCTGCACCGCACACTAGCCACACCCATGGACACGCATCCTGCCCATGATGGGCTATTTAATTGCACCAATAGCGAGTCTGCGCAGCTTTGTGTGTGGAAACTGATTCGGTAGTAACTGACCTGACATGAAGATTTATGTTCCTTGTAGGCCTTTTAGGAGGTGCCTGGCTCCTGCGTTCGTTCTTGGTTGCTGTCAGCACCATCGTTACAAGGACTGATGCCCTTTTTATGCTTATTTTAATTGTTTTTAACTTTCTCACTTTACTTTTAGTTTTATTTTGCTTTACTAGTAGAGATTGCCTCACAGGAAAGCCTGTAGACAAGTCTCAGGGGTTGCTAGACCCCAGTTCGGCTTTATATTTTCCCCCATGTTTTCCCAAATTGTGCTGCAGGGCGCAATAGGCACACCCACAGACATGCCTCCTGCCCATGACAGGCCATTTATCCGCAACAATAGTGCAGAAGCATGCAGTGGGAATTCCACTGGCGCGCAAAAAGCAAGCCCATTCATGCCCGGATCATGCCAAACGCCAATCCCTTGGCCCTCTTCAACCAGACTCAAGGCAATTTATTAGGTATTCCAGGGATCCATACTCTTAGTGCTTGGCTCCACTGGTAAATGCTCAGCCCCTATTCTTCTAGATACAGAGAGTCCCTCCTTTAAACTAAGCTGTACTTGGTCCACTTGTGGTTTCAACTTGGAATCCCCAATTCCCACCAGGGGGCTTCCTACTTATGATTCCACGCCTAATGCCATGTATAACACTCATTTGATTTGTATGCTTCTAAATGTTGGATCCTTGGTTAATCATAGCATAGATATTCACCTTTTTATGGAATCTCACAATCTTTGCTTAGCCTTTATCACAGAAACTTGAGCAGACCTAGCAGATGACCCGAATTTTCTTAAAGCTATACCAAAGAGTTATGATATTTTTTGGATTGATTGCCCAGTCAAAAGAGGTGGTGGTCTAGCAGTAACTTATTAATCAAGTCAAGTCAAGGACAGCTTTATTCAATTGCTATTTCAAACAATCATAAAAGCAGAAATATAAAAACATGCACATAAATAATGAATTTAAGAGAAAACAACCTATATACAAGTTACTCGTTCAATTCAATGTACGCAATATAAACAAGAACATTAAAAAACAAAACCATTATTCAGTGTAGACCAGCCTTATTGTTTTTACAATTGTTGGAATCCCCTTTAACTATGTTTTGTGTTGCCAGCTTTTTTGCCATGTCGGTTAGAAGTAGGAGGGCGAGACTGAAAGCAGCACAAGAAACCCATTCCTCCTAAAAACAGCTGAAGTACATTACCCAATTGCACTGTAAATGATTGTTAATGATTGTATAATGAATTTGTACAGTATTTTTTACCTTGTATATACACTTCTTTTAAATATTTGTAATTGTATTGTATATGTATAGCATACTTTTATGATTTTTATTAATCGAATAAAGTGGTTTTGACTTGACTTGACTTGACAAGAAATAGCAATAGAGAGAAAGGCTCATAAAATTCCTAAATTCATGGATAAAAAATGTCCTTTGCTTCAATATAATAGTTTTGACTTAAATAACCCTCCTTTTCCTGAGTATGACTACCTGCTTTAAAAACATTGCTATCTTCCATGTGTTATGTACATTATCTAAAAATTGTAAATCAATGAAAGCTGGCCGACTTTGTCTGATCCCAAAGCATTTTAAGATAGGAAGAATCCACACCTTTCTCAGTTCACTATAAAATTTACAAAAAAAAAGGACGTGTATGACGGATTGAGCAGATACGTTATCACATAAACACAGATTCAGTTCACAGGTCCAGACATTCATATTCGGAAGACCAACAAATCTATAAAATATCCTCAATCTGAATCTTGATAATAAGAATCAATCATAGCCCCCAGAACAAATAAGGCTGAATGTGAAAGGTAGTTAAAGTCTGCTGATTCTGCAGAACGCTAGGCTTTAAAATCGCAGCTGATAGTCTTGTAGCTTTCAGAAGTTAAAGGCCTCCTTTTTTTAGATTCTTTCTCATGATCATGTGTTAGGTACTTGGGTTGGTAAAATATTCAGGATGTCCGATCTCATCCCTAAAATTATGGACATACCTTACTCAAAGAATTTTTAAGGCCCCTTCCAATTTTAAGCTATCCAACAATATTTCTCTGTTTAGCTGTGTCTCTATTTTAGTCCACACTGTGCCATAAGAGAATGGGCTCAAGTTTAATAAGGTCTGATATATATGAAAGACCCAATTCCACGTAACACACATACGAAGATGTGCTAGTCGGTACAGACAAGATGTATCTCAGGAACATATTTTCTACTGTTTGTAACAGGTTAGTATTGGCAAAACCACATACCCCGGCTCCATACATGGCTGTGGAGATGCTTTTAGCTTTATATATCTTTATAAGCTCCACCAAGGGTCTCCTACCCAGTTTCCTTGCAAAATTAGCAAGGGCTGTGGTAGTTCATGAAAAAGCTATTTTTTTACAGATATAGCATGAATCCATAGGTCTTTTTGGTCAAAGAGTATCCCAAGATATGAGAATATCTTCGTGAGCTGAATCTTTTGTGAGTCCACAAACATGTCCTTACATCTTTGACTTCCATAACCACACCTCATAATGAAAGTCTTCGATATGATAACCCTGAGTCCAAGACCATTTGTAAAGTTGGAGAAGTTATCTAGCACCCTCTGCAAACCATATCATTCGTGTAAAGGAGAGCGGAAATGGGAAAACCAGCTATCTGGGGGAAGTCATCTCTATCCTTAATCAACGCCTCTTCCAGATCATTAATATAAAGGTTAAAAAGGAAGGGGGCCAAGACGCAACCTTGTCTGACCCCCCTCCTTTTAGGAAATGGGTCAGTGCATTCGCCACCTACGCCAAATCTAACTCGGCCCTGGGCATTATTATATAAGAGCCTGAGAAAGAGAATTAATTAGGCTTCCACCCCCATTGCTTCAAGAATCTTCCAAATGTCATGTTGCACAGAATCAAATGCATAATCTATGGTACTATATAGCCCTCTTCCATTAAAGGTATATCCCATAGGAGCTGGCTGAGCACAGATTTAATTCGTGAAACATAAATCAAGGCGAAATACCATTTCATTGTATAAGTCTCCCAACACAGAGTGACAAAGATGGGTATTACTGGTCCCCTCTTCATATATAAAACCACATTGCTTTCCATCCATGTTTGTACCAAACTAGATACACACAAGTCATACAAGAAGAGTCCCAAGTCCACTTGAAAGACAAAAAGAAGAACACCAACTGGTGGATGACAAGAAGAACCATAAGGTGTAGAACGTTAAGCCACAGAGTCTAATCTACAGATTTGAAGGTGTTGAACACGTGTTTGATCAGGAAAAAGTGGGCACCAGCTACTGGGTCTCGTAAGACTGCTGTTGAAGATGACAATGGAGAAGTGTTGAGTGAAAATCAACAGCAAGTACAACAGAGAAAAGGACTAAGTCAGAGAACTTTTGATCTTGACTCTGATGCAGAAGAGGCAGTTAAAGGAAAGAAAGTGAGAAAAGGTGATGTGTGGCCAAAAGGATTGAAAAGACTGAAATACACTCTAAAACAAAGTTCACCAGATACGATAATTGAAATACCAGATCAAACTGATCAAAGTGAGTCTGAGGAAGAATCTGTTTGTAAAACAAAAAGAGTAAAGGTTCTGACCAAGAAATACACAGCTCTGGAATGGACATATGTGGTGTTGGAAGGCTTTCAGAGAAGGAGATTATAAGAAGAGCTAGACTTACACTGCCATGACCCTAGACTGGTCTCATTGAGGGAAGCTTTGTTTGCTTAGACTAAAGACTGAATATAACAGTTATTTTATTGGTTCTAGTGAATGTGATCATACCTTTCTAGTAACAGGAGGATGGGGACTAAAAGGAGAAACTGATCCTGTTTTTCCAAGAGTATAATATGTGTGTGGTAAGAATGCCTACTATGGGATGCCAGCACATTGGTATGGATGTTGGTATTTAGGCATAGCATTTCCAAAAATGTATCATTTGGATAAGAATGATAGAATCAATGAGGTAAAGAATGGGCTAATATGTAATAAGAGAAGAGCAAGTTTTTTAGAAATAGTGGGAGATATTTTTGGAGCATTGATACCTTCAGTTGGAGTTATTCTGAATTCGCACAAAATCAGAAAAATGTCCACAGTGGTTGGCTGGTGGGTTTTTAATGATGGATTCTGAAATGGTTGCGTTTAGGTCTATGGTTTTACAAAATAGACTTACCCTTGAAGTGTTATTAGCTAAAAAGGGTGGAGTCTGCAATATGTTGAAAATACAACAATGTTGCACTTATATTCCTGACAAGAGTAAACGTCTTGAGGGGTATATTAAGAATATTACAAATCTTCCTCAAGATTTGGCTGAATTGATGGTGCTTGGGAAAAACTTGGTAAGAGTTTTTCCTCTGTGTGTAATTGGTGTTCTACCTTTGGAAATAGGGTATTAGGGAGAATACCAACACCTATCATTGTAGAGGCAATAGTGATAGTAATGGCTTTTCTGATCTATAAGTGTTGTAAATGCAAGAAAGATTTGTCCAAAAATAATAGAAGGACAAGAAAGAGAAAGAAAGATGAGATAGAATCAGAGGAAATGAAGGAAATTACTATGAAGTCATTAAAGACTTAGATGGAATAATGTTGAATAGAGAACAACTGATTTCTGATAAGTGATAATTTGTATTGATGGGTATTTGGGGGGGGGGTTGATGAAGCAGGCTTTTCATGAAATAAAACCTGCTCAGATTGAACACTCAGTAACATTTACTAACGGTGTGCAGTGAAAATCATGCAGTAAAAATAACTAACGTGAGGGAAAATGCTACTGCACAAGCGTGTACTAAAATACTGAAGTAGGCCATAAATGCTTCTTGACTAAACGAAAATAAAAAAATTATGCTGCTTTTAATGCACGTTGTTAATGCTTGCTAGGGAAAATAATAGTTAACATGGGTTGAGCATGGATAGATGTAGTATTGGGTTGGTGCGTTGTGAAAAAAACATTACAAGTGAATAATATTGTCTCTGTTTGTTTTTCATAGAATCATGATTTTCCTACTGTACATGCAAGTTTGGGGTTCAATTGAATAGAAGAATAAATGACTGAAAAATTAGAAGTTTGAAAGCGGAGAGGAAGGTGGACAAAGCTTTGTCCTTCAAGAATCCAGAGTGCCTGCCAAGAACTTTTATATACAAAACTATTTGATTCATCAAGCAGAGGAGACACTTCCTCTGGAAAGGCACGAGTGTCAAAAAGTTTACGAAGTTTGCTACATAACCGGCAAAGAAGGAAGACATTTTGATAGTGGCTTGAATAATAATTCCTGGGGTGGAAGTTGACGTGATTAATAAATAAAGCAATGGGACATTTAGAGAGTTGATCATGCCGAGAGTGGTGTGACAATACACCCCCTTCCTTACCCAATCAAGTGGAGAATAACTTTTTTTTTAGATACAAATGTGGGTTGGACATTTGAGTTTTTAGGGTATAACTGAGGTGCCTAGTGGGAGGGGTTTTGGGCTGTTGTTCT
This sequence comes from Lissotriton vulgaris, assembly GCF_964263255.1. Classification (NCBI taxonomy): domain Eukaryota; kingdom Metazoa; phylum Chordata; class Amphibia; order Caudata; family Salamandridae; genus Lissotriton; species Lissotriton vulgaris. The sequence continues at coordinate 659,969,400 of NC_141696.1, read as the reverse complement.
AGGCATTTGACAGACTTGTGTGGGTTCTGACTGCTGGGAGATCGACGTTGTCATCAGTTTCCTGTTCTGTCACCTGTCTGTTGTCAGAATGAAAACTGAATTTGCAGAATCAGTTGCAAATGTATTTTCCTTATGACTCTTTTGTCTCGTCGCCTATCTGCTCTTTTATGCATTGTCATTTATATGGATTCGTCATTTTCTCTTCTAACGTTGTTTGCCTTGTGACGATCTATGATTGTACTGTATCTTGATACTGATGAGCCTTATTTTTAAATTATTTGGATTAACATTTATAAATATATAAATGAGTCTATCTTTATTAGTGGTGTATATCAGATTATAAGTATATTATGTTCTAATTATTAGTTTGCCAACCCCAGTCCACTATAAAAGATTGCATCGCCATAATTAGGTAATCAAAGAATGAAGATTCAAATAGGTTATTGGTAAGTTTGGTATAAATTGGAATTACACTAACCCAGCGTGAAGGGACTTGGTGGGTAATGAAATTGGGCCTTGTCTGTAGACATTTATTAGTCCGAGCTCGCTGGATCACAGCCACTCTATAAAGAAAAAAAGATCTGCTCTCGCCCCCACACAAATGATAAGTGGTTGATATTGCACCACTATGTATTTCTTTTATCTCTTTCCTCTTTTATCATTTCCTTTTTTAAAGCATCCACTCACATATCCTTTTTTCTGTCTTCTTATTTGTTATTCAAAATGTAGTTTATTGGCATTTCAGTGCAGATGGCTTTTTTGCCCGTTGGCAAACTTGCCCGGGTTGGAGAGTTGGGGATCGCAAATGTTTATTGCAACCTATCCATTCCGTTTGAAAATACACTACATTCATTATATGCACTACTACCAACACTATAATCAGGGTTTGCTCACCAATGGGGAGGCTAGGCAGCCACCTGAGGTATTATGGGTGCTCTCCGCAAAGAAGATGTAAAATAATACAAGCATACACTCAATGGCACATTGTTTTTCTTTATGCAGACGATGTGCTATTCTACCTGTGAGGCCAGAATGTGGTCCTACAGGACCTAATATAGTTACTGGATGAGCATGCCCGAATTTCAGGCTTAACGGTGAACTGGTCCATATCAGTAGAATCCCTAATGAACCACCTCTCCAAAGTACAAGGAAGAAATCTAACCACTACTCCACTCACATGGGTCTTCGACTCCTTCAAATACCTAGGAGTTCAAATTGATCACTCTCAGGCAGACCTCATAGAAGGCAACTTAGGCAAAGTAATTACCAGAGCCCAAGCTGCGCTTTCAATCTGGATGTGGCTGCCATGGTCCCCCTCCTGCTTCCCAGACTCCTATACTTTTTTCAACCCTCCCCCATTGACTCCCACAGAAGATTTTCAAGGACATAGAGTCACTTCTTGTTGCCCTGGTTTGGGGTGGTTCCAGGGACATGGTGGCACTCCAGAAAGTATACCTTCCCCTCTCAGAAGGGCATCTGGGGGCACCCAAATGTGAAAACTATTATGCGTGGCGCAACTCCAATCGCCATGAGATGCCTGGTGAGTAGTAATCTTGCCAAATTAGATCCCTGGGCGGTGTCGCTGCGATGGCCAACTATGCTGGAATGGCTATCCGGCTCTAAAACACCAATACAGAAAAAACAGGGCAACCTGCTGATGCTGGCAGCCCGAAAAAGCTGGTCAAGATATGTGCTGTCTAACCAATTTTCCTCATCGTTTTCCCCGACCTTCCTTTCAAAGTGCTCCCTAGCTCTTACACCTGCCTTCGGAGAATTGAGTTAGAAGTGTGCCACACCGCAGGACTTGACACATGGGAAGATATATTTGTGATTACGAGGTCATATGATTTTGAGGTTTTGATGAACAACTACAGAGAGCCACCAGGGACATTCCTGCTCTATGCAACACTGACACAGCAAATCCTCCAGGTATGGGGGAACATGTGAAATGAACCCATCACATCCATGGTACTACAAACATTATTGACTCATGGTCAGGACAGGAAGGAAATTGCAGTAATATACAACTCCCTCAGGCACGTCTCAGCCCCCCTGATGGGGCCACTGCTTGAATACTGGGATGCAGCACTGAAAACAAGCATCACTGATAAGCAGTGGATACAATGTTTAGGATATCGGAAGTATATTTCTACCAATGCTAGACTGAAATACACAACTGCTTCCACCACACATTTAACACAGCTTAGACTAGCACGCATGTATACTACCTCCACCAATGCCTGCTCTAGGTGCCTAGCCGCAGACGCAACGTCTCCCCATATGGTTTGGGCATGCCCCCTACTTGTGACATACTGCAACAGATAAGATAAGATACTAACAGAAACAGCGGGAACCCCAGTAGGAGCCCAGGCCATACATTTCATACTTGGTATCACAACACACAATGCCCGCCGCAAGAATCTCAACAAATGCCTAGATCTAGCACTAGGTTTAGCAAAACACAAATTAGCCATGACCTGGAAGTCATCCCCCGGCCCTAGCATGCAGGCATGGCTGTTAGACCTTTGCAGGGCACTTGGTGGAACTTGAGACTCAGTTGACTAATGCCACGCGATTGCCCCATCAGCAAACCACATGCAATGGCAAGGTTACTTAACCACAATTGCATCAAAGTTGAACACCACAAGCCCAAACTCATCTTAAGATATACCACTATATTGCACCTCCATGGCAAGACACTAGGAGCTAGATAGACTAAACATATATCAAGTCAAGTCAAATCAAATTACTTTATTCGGTTGCTTAAAATAACAACCATAAAAGCATTACACACAAAACATATATTGACTCATACTTACACATAGAAAGTTAAAAACAGCTTAGAGTAAATGGGGTACAAAAGGACTAAACATATATGTATACTGGCATACCGGTGCACTCAGGTTCAGTACAGGTGGAACCATAATCAACGGCACCGAGCGCAGACCTTACTACACAATGATGCTGAATAGACACCCACATATACTCCTGCTTTTGTTTGTTAGGGCACACAACATAAACACAAAACAGACACGAACAGAAAGCAACAGATATTTACCTCTGTTAATGTCAATAATGTTAGAGATAATTTATTTGTGGAATAGAATGTCAATATTGTTCCATGATTAACATTATTATTAATGCTTGACCCCCAAGCAAAGCCATATTTGTAACAGTGTGTGAAATGATAAACAGAACATTACCAATGCAATACATATGAACAAAGTGTTGAAAATCAATAAAAATTATTACGTGAAAAAGAGAGAAGGCATAGCCTTACTCCATATTTACATGGCCATGGAAAGCCACCCAGGGCCAGCACACTGCGCCTCTGGAGCGTTGCAAAAGTGATGCTCCGGTGGTGTAAACATGCAGCAGGGACATTGTCAAAATGCCATTTAGTGTCGACATGTGGTGGGCATGTGCACTCAAACTCTCTTATGTTAAGCAAGGGTCACATGGTCTGGTTGGGGAAGGGGTGAGTACACAGCAGGAGTGACTGCCCTCTAGGAGAGGGCGTTGTTGATAATTTGTCCTGATGAACACTACATTCTCACTCCTATTGAAATATTTATCTTTCCAGCACCATTGCTAATCCTTTCTTGGTGCTTTCTAGCACTCCTATTGCTTATTTGTCCTATTTAGTACTCATACCAGTCATCACTCATATTCTATGTTCAAACTCCTGGCATTCATGGGCTCGGAGTGCACCCTCAACACAATGCCAAGTCACCTGTACATAAATGCTGGCAGCAGAAACTCAAGCCTGAATTTATTTTAATTCTTTCTATTCCGAATATTAATTACAGTGTCTAATATATTTTGATTTCGACAAGCAAACACATTCCCGGGTAGCAAGAGCTTTGAGAAGAATCTGTAAGCAACCAACTAGGAGAGTACGTAATGGTAGTTCGAAAAATATAGTTATCCATAGCGGTAAACAGTCATAATATCTATTCCAAAATATAGAATGGACATAATATCGAAGTAAAAATATAGAATGGACAAAATATCGAATGGACACAATATAGTGGTTAAAAATATCGAATTTAAGGTAAGTAATATCGATTTTCAAAATATAGAAGTCAAAATATCGAAGTATACAATATAGGCATTAAATATATCGATTTTTTAATGATATCAATTTTTTTAAAGTGTTTTGTATGTTAGTATATGTGTGAAAAGTGTATATTAATTATTGTAATGTATGTTTAATGTATTTTAAGTAATGAATTTTATGTTATTTAATTTTTGCGTAGTTTAATTCTGTAGCGGGTTGTGGGTTTATAGGGGAATAGGGTGGGAAGTAATTTAATTGTAATTAATTAAATATTTTTATTTATTTATTGGTATTCATTTTGAATTTATTGTTATTTTTTAATTGGTAATAATTTTTATTTGCCAATTAATTTGTATTAATTGATTGATTGTTAATTATGTTAATGTTCTAAATTTATTTTCTGTAGCGGGTTGTGGGTTTATAGGGGAATAGGGTGGGAAGTAATTTAATTGTAATTAAGTAAATCATTTTTTTCATTTATTGGTATTGATTTTAAATTTATTGTTAATTAAATTTTTAATTGGTAATTAATTTCTATTAATTGGCAATTAATGTTTATTAATTGGTAATTATTTTGTATTAATTAAATATTTGATAATTATGATGATTGTATTAATGTATTTTCTGTAGTGGGATGTGGGTTTATAGGGGAATAGGGTGGGAAGTAATGTAATTGTAATTAATTACATATTAAAAATACTTTTTGTGTATTGATAATTAATTTACTGTTAATGTTTAATTGGTATTAATTTTTATTATTAATTAGTTTTTGTTATTGACAATTAATTAGTTGTTAAATATTTATGAATAGGTTATTAATTTGTAATAACTAATATGTAGTTGTATTTCTAATTAATTATTACATAATAATACATTGGTTATTAATTTCAATTAATGTTTTATTGGTATTGATATTTAATTTATTTTTAATAATATATTAAATCATTACTTTCCCTACTGTTAAACTCACTGGAGTGGGAATAGTAATTTTCACCCTCCCGCTATCCAACGCTTTCCCTACTGTTGCACTCTCTGGAGTGGGAATAGTATTTTTTACCCCTACGCTATCCAACGCTTTCCCTACTGTTGCACTCTCTGGAGTGGGAATAGTAATTTTTACCCCTACGCTATCCAAAGCTTGTCCTACTGTTGCACTATCTGGAGTGGGAATAGTAATTTTCACACTCCCGCTATCCAACGCTTTCCCTACTGTTGCACTCTCTGTAGTGGGAATAGTATTTTTTACCCCTACGCTATCCAACGCTTTCCCTACTGTTGCACTCTCTGGAGTGGGAATAGTAATTTTTACCCCTACGCTATCCAATGCTTTCCCTACTGTTGTACTCTCTGGAGTGGAAATAGTAATTTTTACCCTTCCAATATCCAACGCTTTCCCTACTGTTGCACTCTCTGGAGTGGGAATAGTAATTCTTACCCCTACGCTATCCAACGCTTTCCCTACTGTTGCACGCTCTGGAGTTGGAATAGTAATTTTTACCCTCCCGCTATCCAACGCTTTTCTTACTGTTGCACTCTCTGGAGTGGGAATAGTATTTTTTACCCCTACGCTATCCAACGCTTTCTCTACTGTTGCACTCACTGGAGTGGGAATAGTATTTTTTAACCCTATGCTATCCAATGCTTTCCCTACTGATGCACTCACTGGAGTGGTAATATTAAATGTTACCCTCCTGCTATCCTACGGTAAAATATTGTACATTTTTTATTAATAACTTAAATTAATTATATCTTAATTTTAAGGTTATTTGAGTATTTTTAAGTATGTTTTAGTTAATTATATTTATTATTTCATTAATTTTAAATTACTTTTAAGACATTTAAAAAAATTCGATATTTTGACTGACTATATTTTTTACAGACTATATTTTGGATTCGATATTTTTGTACTTACCTGTTTGTAGATAGGAATTCGATATTTTGGCATTCTATATTTTGGTGACTATATTTTGGTAAGTCTATATTTTGTCATTCTATATTATGTCAGTGATCCATCCATAGCATGTTATGATGTCATCAGTGATGCCAATTATGTAATTGTTGATGTCATATGTGAGATCTTCAGTAATGTCGTTTATTATGTTTTTTATGGCATCTGATTTGAAAATTGCAATACATTGGGATGACACCATACCCAAGAATTACAGCTCTTTTTTCAATATTAAAGGTAAACATGTAAACAAAATCACTTAAAAATCATTTAAAAAGACCTTTGCTTAATGTTCCTTTAAAACATTTTCTTAGTTCCAGCGACTTTTGAAATCATTTGACAATTAGTTTATCATTTTAATAATGCATCATAGGACCGGAACAACAAGAACCTCATTATAAGAGGCTTAAAAAACCTTAAGGTTTGGAATTATAAGGTCAACTATCTATCCAGGAGTGATAAAGTGTGACATTCTGGGATTAAACTTCAACAAATCAAACCTGTTCACATTTAACATAGGAACAATGGCTTATATTTACTGAGAAATTCAGATTCTGGTATGTTTAACACCAAGATAGTTCTACTCCCCTGAAACCCAGAATTGGTGCCATTTATTGCACCAGATAAACTCTTACCACACAAGGAGTCAGATTTCTCTGGGTATGATAAACATAGCAAGAAGCACCATAAATAAGGGTCTGAGGGCCAGATGTGCAAAACTTCCAGTTTACATTTCCTAAATCGAGAATCCTAAAAAAAAAAAAAATCGCTGTTTGGGAAATGCAAAATGGGATTGTACAGAAATTGAGATTTCCTAATAGTGACTCCTGCAGAGTAGGAATCTCTATTAGGAAATCTCTATTTAGGAAATACTAAACAATTTCATTCCTACGGGCCTAAAGGTCCATAGGTACGAACAGTTTTGCATAAATTCGCAAATTAGGAAATGCAAAACCAAATGTGCCTATAGGCGTAAGTCCCATCTTCAATCAATCAATCAGCATTTGAAAAGCACAGCCCTGTCACTCCTAGGGGGATCTGGGCACTGTGTCTCCATTGAAGAGCCCGGTCTTGCGTTGCTTTCTGAAGTCTGTCAGCATGGGGGCTGTACAGAGCTCGAGGGGGAGGTTATTTCAGGCCTTGGCAGCAATGTAGGAGAAAGAGCGGCCCCCGCTGTGGCTGTGACACATGTACGGGGTGTGTGCTGGGATAACTGATGAGGAGCACAGGTGTCTAGAGAGTAGCTAGAAGTTCAGTCAATGGTTGATGTAGGCATGTCCTAGGTCATAGAGGGCTTTGCAGGCATGTGTGAGGATCTTGAACTGGCATCTCTTCTGGATAGGGAGCCGTTGGAGATCTCTCAGGTGGGAGGCTATGTGGGTACATTTGGAAAGGTTCAGGTGGAGTCTGGCTGCGGACATCTATATGGTCTGGAGTTTTCTGAGGAGCTGGGAAGAGATGCTGGTGTAGAGTATATTGCAGTAGTCAAGGCAGATGGTGAGGAGAGCCTGAGTGACGGTCATCTGGTGTTGTTTGGGATCCATCTGAAGATTCTATGGAGCATGCAAAGTGTGTGGAAGCAGAAGGAGCTGATTCCATTCACTTGTCGTTTCATTGTCAGTTGGCTTTCAAGGATGATGCTGAGGTTGCATGCGTGGTCTGTAGATGTAGATCTGAGTTCTGCAGGCCACTAGCTGTGGTCTCATGCACAGATGTTGTTTCCGAAGATCAGTACTTCAGTTTTGTCGGAGTTAAGTTGGAGGCAGTTGTCACTCATCCTTTGGCTACATTGGTCATGGTGTTGCAGACGTTTGCTTTGGCATTGGAAGGGTCCTTGGTCAGCAAGAGGATGAGTTGAATATTGTCTGTGTAGGAGATTATTTTGAGTCCTTGGGATGTGATGACGTCTACAAGGGGTTATGTAGATGTTGAATACGGTGGGCCTGAGGGATGATCCTTGTGGTACACAGCATATGATGATTTTGAGGAAGGAGGTAAAGGGAGACAGTGAGATGTTCTATGTGCTCTCTGTGAGGAAGGAGGAGATCCACTTGAGAGCATCTTGCTGTATACCTATGTTATAAAATCTGTTGATGAGGGGGTTGTGGGAGACGATGTTGAATGCTGTGGAGAGGTCGAGAAGGATCTACGTGGTCGAAGAGTGTTCTGATGTCATCTGTGGTGGTGATTAGCGCGGTCCCAGTGTTGTGGTTGGCACAGAATCCTTATTGTGAGGCATCCAGTAGGTGGTTTTGTTTCAGGAATTTGGTGAGCTGCTGATTGATTACTTTTTCTAGTTGTTTTTCCAGGTAATGGAGCAGGGAGATTGGACAATACTTTTTTAGATTGCTGGGGTCAGTGTAAGCTTTCTTCAGGAGGTGTCTATTGTCTGCATGTTTCTATCTGTCCTGGAAGGTTGTTGTGGGGATACAGGTGATGAGAATGCTGGTGAGTTGCATGCTGATTGGGTTTGTTGCAATGTTGTAGAGGTGGTGTGGGCAGGGGTCCATTGGTGCCCTGGAATGGATGGAAGACATGAAACTTAGGTTGTCAGGGTGGTGAGCGGAAACCAGGTGGTAGTGGTTTGGCTGATGGTCCGTGGTTGGTAGAGGTCATTGTGGTTGGCGGGTCGGAGGTTGAAATTGTTATAGATGTTGGTAGTCTTGCTGTGGAATTATTCTGAGAGGCTGTCGCAGAGTTCTTAGGAATGGTGGATGGTGTTCTCTGTGGCTGTTAGTTTGGAGAATTCTTTCACTCTTGATGGACCCTTAAAAAAGGTGGTGCACATGCGAAGCTTATAAGTAAATGCCCTAGGTGCATATCCAGGCTGCGTAGCATTTTAAAAAATGCATTATAGGTGCATTTTTTATATTGCACGTAGTTACCATCGACTTTGAGTCAACAGTAATAGCATTTCCTAAATTCCCATTTCACATTTAGGAAATGCTTTGTACATGTACTTAGGAATCGCAACTAGGAAGTCCTTTTTGCGATTTTATATTTAGGGAATTGCAAAATGTGATTTCTACTGAGTAGGAATCCCATTTTAAAACCGGGATTAGGCCTTCATACATAAGAAAAGGCATTATTTAATTTCTTAGCAGACCGTAATTGCAATTCGGTTTGTTAAGAAATGCAATTTCCTTTAGTACATCTGGCCCTAAGTAACGTATGAAATATTCTCTAGATATTAGTGATGGAGCTGCTCCTATATATCCTGAGCAAAAAATAATGCCTGGCGGGTACTATACATATATTGTATCAGATTTCATTTTCCTTAGAGTTTAATTTACACTCTTACAAAATCAGACTTTCCGGTAATGCCTGTAACAAATTCAATTTATAGCATGTGCTAATGGAAAAAAGGTTCAAAACGCAGATGTAGGGCTAGAAAAGGCCCTGCTCTGCGGAATGGCACTTTCCTATTGCAAATTGGTTTCCTGGAATTTAATAAATTATGTTTATGAAATAAATAGGCACAGCTGGGGAACTGGAAATCATTTCCTTTTTAACATTTACTGAAAGGGAAGGACATACAATCTTTGTTTCTTTTATCAATTACTGAAGATGTACGATATTTCTGAATTACAGTTAAATGAAACAGAATAATGGTGCTGTTGAAGCTTAAAAACATTGGTACAGTTTTTTCGAGGGATGCTATCATTGCGCTGGCCATTTCATAATAAGCATCTAATGACTTTACGGATTTTACAATGTAAGAAAACAGATTTCAGCTTGGATTGAAAACAAGAAAGCTATTCAATCACAGTTTAGTTTGCGTCGGTACGTCGCTGTGGGAAAGTGCTCCTTTTGGTATGACCACCCCTCATTTGTTTTGGGCTGAGGCTGATGTTTTTTTTAATCTGTGCATTTGGACACTTGCAATCAGGCTACAGTACATGTTCTCTGAATCCTAAAACATGGTAAAATCAGCGTATTCCTAATCAGCACATTTAACTTTCTAATAAGGCCAAAGTATGTGGTGCAGAAATACACCCATGGCATGAAAAGTTAATTGGGTATTTTGGACTGCAACACTGTTTGTGCCACCTACTAGAGTGGCTGGGAGAATATGTCTTTATGCCTTTCTATTGCAGCCTGACTGCTGTAGATTAAACCTGCAGTCTGACCTGTCAAAATATACCTTCATGACAGGAAACAAAAACCTGTTCAAATAATAATGATTTACCTCTATTTAGGCCTTGCAGCCTACAAGGTAATGCATATAGTATTTAAAAGTGGGGCATGTAGAAATGTCATGTTACCATGGGCCAGATGTACGAAAGCTTTTTGCATTTCTTAATGGGCCGAATCGCAATTTCGGTCTTTTAAGAAATGCAAAACCGACTTTTATATGTGCAAAGGCCAAAAAATGGCTGCAATGTGTGAGTTCGACTCTGCAGAATTCACAAATTGCAACCACGATTTAGGAAACACAAATAGGGATTACCTTTTTACCATTCCTAAAGCACATTTACAAAGCATTTCCTAAATGCGAATTGAGCATTTAGGAAATGCTATTGCCATTGACTCAAAGTTGATGGTAACTGTGTGCAAAATTAAAAAGTGCATTTTAAAATGCACTTTTTAATGTGTCATGAAGTGCACATATGTCCCTAGGGCATATGTGCACTAACGTGGGCAGTACGAATTTCGGAAGGCCTCCAGGGGCGCTTAAGACCAGAGGCACTCTTGGGGTGTGAATTTCCTACATTTAGATTTCCTATTGTGAAATGGCAATTTAACACCTTAGCAGCTATGGAACGTCCAGCTCCAGTGCTGAACGTTCCATTGCGCAGGTGCAGTTGAAACGTCCAACGGCCGACGGCAGCACTCCCGAGGTAGTGGTGCCGTCGGCCGTTGGAATAGGCGCAGCACTTAAGGTGTTAAGGAAATGCAAATAATTTCCTTTTTAGCCCATAGGTGGGAATGCAATAGCATTTCCTATTTACGATTTCCTAATAGCCATTCATATTCTGTAGGAATTGCTATTGGAAATCGCAAATTTTGTACATATCCATTAGCATTTTCTAAATAGCAATTCTTACGGAATCGCTGTTTTGGAAATGCAATATAAAAATTTCATACATCTGGCCCTATGTCCCTCAAGTGATAATCCCCCAAACTCTGGGGCATATTACCAAGCATTAGCGATAATTATCGCTATTGCTTGGTTAGAGACAAAAAATTACCGCTGACCTGCGGCGATTTTTATCGCAAATAAACCTTGGTATTACCAAGGTTTATCGCAAATGCAATAAAAAACGGCCGCAATGCATGAATAGCGCTGAAAAGTCAGCGATATTCATGCATTACCGATCTAATGCTCTTAGCCATGTTATCCACCTCCCATTGGATAACATGGCTAAGAACTGCTCAGGGCAGGTGTTAGCTTTTGGAGATATTCGCGCTTAGCGCGAATATCTCCAAAAGTTGGTAATAGGAGATAGCGATGTTAGCGACTGTTTCCAGTCGCTAACATCTTGGCACGCCCACTTTGCATGTCATTAGTGATAAATATCACTGACATGCAAAGCGGGGCCCATGATGGTCGCTATCTCCTACTAGCTGTCGCTAACTGGTGTTAGCGACAGCTAGGTAATAGGGAGATAATTTTATCTGCGCTTTCTTGGCTTTTAAAGCCAAAAAAGCGGAGATAAACCCCCTTGGTAATATGCCCCACTATTTCCATTGACGGTGACTCTGGCTGTCCTATGAGGAAAACTAGAGTACAGATTGAAATATGAATTCTGCTATCTTGTGTGTGGGACAATCTAAGGGAAATGGGTCAACTACTATTTTAAAATGTATTTAAAAAAATCCAACTGAATGGTGAATAACACAGATTTTGTATAAATAATTATGAAAATAATTGTTCTAGAAAGTTGCCTTTTTTCTGCCTGAAGCTCCTGGAGGATATATGCATTATCCTGCAAGCAGCTGCCTTGTCAGTACTTAGGGGCCGATTATGATAGCGGATAATCCGCATCCTTCGGGCCGGCGGAAGCCACCGCCGGCCCGGAGGATGCGGATTATCCGCTGTGGACTGAGAAAAGACCCCCGCCAGATTAGGATGGCTGGGGCATCTTTTTTCAGTCCGCCGCTTTTCCGCCGCTTTTCCGCCACGGTCGCTTTCCGACCGCGGCGGAAAAGCTCTAACATGGCTGGCGGTGTCTATCAGACACCGCCAGCCCTACTAGGATGGCGGCGCTCCTATGCCTTTCCACGGCGGCATTTCCGCCATGGAAAGGCATACAGTGTTTTCTTTGGGGGCTAGTTGCGGGCCCCCAGGGGTGAAGGGGGGTGGGGGGTGCACATGGGGGGTACCTATGGTACCCCCCTGCCTTTGCGTGCACGAAGTGGCAGGCACCACGCGGTGCCTGCAGCTTCGTGCATGCAAAGTTAAACATGCATTTTTTAACATTGCAGCATGTGCTGCTTCAAGCAGCACCCGCTGCAATGTTAAAAATACAGGATGTGACTGCCAGGGTGGCGGTCACATCCTAATTAGCACGGAGGGACCCGCCGCTGCCCCTGTGGACGGTCCCTCCTCTTCTGGGGTGGCGGATGGACGCAGGTCCATCCGCCATCCTAATAGGCCCCTAAGTGAGGTATGGAAATTTTCCCTGGGCAGGACAATGGATTTGGCCTGGTGACAAGTCAGACTTGGTGTAGGGCAGGTGATTCCCTATCAGTCCAGGAAGGATAGCTCTAGAGGTTTTTAGAAACTTCCTTCATTTCAAAGGAGCAAAGGTGAGGCCTACCCATTCATATTGTAGTATAAGAAGAGTCCTGGGAGGGGAAAACTCCTAGGGCCAAATGTACAAATTCTAAATTTGCATTTCCTCAAGAGTGACTTCGCAGAAATCGCTATTTAGGAAACGCAAAATTATTGAATGAAATGATTCCCTGATAGCGATTCCTACAGAGTAGGCATCGCTATTAGGGAATCACAAATAAGAAATGCTATTGCATTCCCTCCTATGGGAAACATAAGAAATGGTTTGCCTTTGGGCTTAAGGCCTCCCTAGAGGCATCCCGAATTTCCAAGTGCATATATTCCATAGAGGATTATGTGTGTTTAATGTCACCATAAAAAAATGCATGTTAATAGCATTTTTTTCTTAATTTGCTATGTGCTTTGGGAATTGCAAATAGGTAATCCCTATTCGTGAGTCCCTAAATTACGTTGTAATTTGCGATTTCTACAAGATAGGAATCACCCATTGCCATTTCTACGTGGTAGGAATCGGAAATTGCTGTACTGATTTGGCCTTTGTACACATGAAAAGGCTGTTTTGTATTCATTAACAGGCTAAAATAGCAATTCGGCCCAATAAAAAATGCAAGCTGGCTTTGTACATCTGGCCCTTAGATCCCAGGCTCTATGGTAGACTGACCAGCTCTGTTTTAGTGGGCTGGGGGATGGTCTCTGAACCAGTTTCATGTTTTAGATTAGCAAGTGAAGGAAGGGATTACTCATTTCTCTAAACATACATCAACCTGGCACAAAAGCTCCCTCCGTGCAGCAGAAAATCTGTGTCATTTCATATTTTCACTCTGGAATAGTTTGCAGAAAGGCAAACAGGTTTCCCTTCTGGAGCATTTTCCAAACTGTTTAGGGACTGTCTAAGAGTGTATCCACCTCCTGGCTACCACACCAAGCAAAAACAGACCATACCACTTGCATCTTAGATCAATTTCTGGACCTATGGAAGAACTGAAAAAGGACTGCATTGCTGTTTGGGATCTCTGAGGAATATGATTCTTGAATGGCTAGACTGTTCTCATTTTGTACCTAGGACAAATATATAGACTTCAAGGATCAGATGGCTGATTTCCTTTGTGTCTACAGAGATACAAGTTGCAAGTCGCCTTTTTAGTTAAATGCCAAATTGGCCAGTTGAAAATGGATCTGAACTAGACCCTGCTAGTGGCCTCTGTTGGAGTAAGTTCTGACCTCTATGCACTGGCCGTGAGATCCTGGAAACCTTGGCTGTGTCCAGGTGACTTCTCAAACTATCTCTGAAAAGTTGTGGCTTAAAAGCATTTTGGATTTCCAAACGTCAGGATGACTGGGACTAACAACTCAAATCAGTCTGACCAAGGTGGGATGATTTCAAGGTTGGTTCCGCTCAGAGCATTCGGCTGCTTGAAAAACCTGTTCAGTGAAACCTTGAGTCAAGTCTATCCAATTTAGGTGTGACATACCCAGATACAGCCTTCTGACTTGCCCTGCTGGAAGATCTTGAGCTACAAAAAAGAGACTAAGGGCCAAATTCATAAAAGTAATCTGAGACAAAATCCTAACTTTACGACTTTCGCTATTCAATCAATCAATCAATCAATCAGGGGTTTATAAAGCACACTACTCACATGTGAGGGTCTCAAGGCACAGAAGGCATTTAGGAGTACTAAAGTTAGGATTAAAACTTAAGTTTGTCTTAAGACCAAAACATAAGATTGACAGAGACAAAATCCTAACTTTAGCACTCCTAAATGCCTTCTGTGAAAAACGAAAGTCCTAAAGTTAGGATTTTGTCTCAGATTACTTTTGTGAATCGGGCCCTAAGGGCCTGATTTACATCTTGGAAGATGAGTCCAGACCATCTAGTATCGACATTGCATACAACCGCTGTCATGATTGTCCGTCTGTCCAATTTATTGTTAGCAGCGCAAGAGATGAAACTCTGTCAAACCTACTCCATGTCGGTCAATTTCAGAGCACTCTGTTCGCAGAGTAATTGCAGAAAAGTGACTGACAGAGGTAAGTAAGTAAGTAATATTTTTATTGTTTTAGGTTAATAAAAACCGTTACAAAAATGCATTGAAAACAGTCTCCTCAAGAGGAATTAAAAGAAAACCTTAAAAACAGGAATTAAAAGAAATAGCAAAGATAAAAAGCAATAAAAACATGGTACAAGTATATTGTTCGAGGCTTCTTTGTCCTAGCCCTAGGTATCCTCTCGACCAAGTGCCTGTTTTTTTTGCTTCCGTTCTGTTACTTTCAGGAATTTCACCAGCTTCCCGTTTAAGGGAGGGAAACCTAGGATCAAAACAGGCAAAGACGGCTTGTCTCCGTGAGCGGACTCCTAGTTCGTTGAAGGCGGTTTTCAACAGGGCTACTCTTTCCTCGTTCAGCCTCGAGCAAGTATATAGTAGATGTTCTAAGTCTTCAGTCCCCATTGCGCAGAGCCTGCATTTAGTCCCGTAGTTCTGTCTCAGACTGCCAGAGGTGTTTCTGTCAGAACTCCGCTCACCAAATTACGACTTTGCTTTCTGTTGTCGTATCCATGGCGTATACTTGGTGGTTTCATGCCTGTAAAAGGGAATAACAGTACTCATCTACATTTCCATACTAATCTATCAGTATGAATCTGATATTGAAAGACTTTGCTTATCTGCTGTTTGATATTGATGACGATCATTGACCTAATCTGAAGGTATGGAAAATATTTTTTTCTTAAGAGTCCCTGTTCGGAAATTTAATGTTTTTTACTTAACGTGTAATTATTTATTTATACATATTTCTTTGTAAACATATTTATAGTGCGTTTTTTCTCCTTTTAAATGCTTCCTTTTCTAATATTGTTATTTATTTAGTTTTTTTATTGGAAACACATTAAAAACCATTTCATGATGGTGGTTATGAGTCCACAAATTAGTACAAGGTAACATCTCATAATCAGTAATTATATTTTGCAAGAAGATTAGAAGTAAATAAATCACACATAGGTTAAAATACTACACATGAGATGGAGAATCATGATAATAGACACATACTCACAGTGCTAATGCAATGATAATATTTTAAAAAGTAGCATGTCATATATGTAGCATGTAACCAGGTGTAAGATGAGACAGTCCCTGCCTATCGGGTTTCCAAATGTTATTCAACCGTCTGCATCTCACATGATTTGATATAATTGCCATTCCCAACCCGCACAGAAAAACAAATTCCTGACACCAGGCTAAAGGATCTGGGCATTTTTTCTGGAGTCATGCATGGGCAATAGGCAGCCTGACAATAGTTATAGCAAAGAAAAAAACCACTATAACATGAACTGAGGCACTGGATACATAGTCCAACATGATAGTGTTAGGTTCCGGGCGAATACGTCTCTATACAAACTAAGTGATTACATCAAAAACTTTATCCCAATATGGGACAATGCCACAACTCGCAAAGGGATGGGTTGTATCTGCCTGGCATTTGCTTTAGTGAAAACACTCGAATGTTGCCCTGAGGCCCTGTTTATGTAATTTATGAGGTGTGTAATATAAATCTTAAAAGGTTTTGAAAAAGCGAATTTTAAGACGAGAACCATTCAAGATGTTCTGGGCAAGTAAATGTATGCCTGATGTTTTTGCAAGTGAAATTTTGATATTCAGATTGGAAGACCAACTATACTATAATCATCCAGTTTTTTTTTTGTACTATTGTGATTTAGCAAAATATAATAAAAGGTACTTATGTGTCCGCTGGCTGATACTTTAACACAATTTGTAAGAACTAATTATCAGACAGACAAATTTCATGGGGGGAAGATGGAGAAGGAAGTCCCTTAGCCTAAATTTCAGCAGAATCCAATTTTAAGGATCCCAAATTCCTCAGTCAAATCATGGCAGAATTGCAAATTTCCATTCCTAAAGAGCTGACCCAGAGTCGCGCACTGGGATCTCCGCCAGCAACTGACATAACTGTCATGAACAAATAACTGGAAATGTGGGTTGAATCCCAGAACTCTGTATTGATGAAACCTCGTTATCTTACAGATTGAACAGATAACATGCCAAACAATATGGTATAACTGGAGACCTTCGAAAGTAACCTGTGTTTGAAATAAAATGTGTCTATCTGACCTTTATCCAGCAGGAACATTTGTGGAAAAACCTGATACTCTGGAAATAACCCAGTGAAGCCAATAGATGGGACCCACTTACTGCAGAGTCTAGATATAAATGACAAGATGTAGTAATTCCAGAGTGGAAGGAGGGAGCTGTAGATACTGTATAGCACACCAAGATTTTTTGTACTGCCAGATAACTTTTCACCAAGTGTTTTCTACCATTTTCATAAAGCCTTCACACAAATATAGGAGAATAGACTTGAATAAGTAAAGATACCGGGAAAAATAACCATGTTGATGACAGTTCAGCTGCATATTAATCTCAGATGCACCCTATCCCATTTAAACAAAAAAAAGAGAGATGCTATGTATAAGGCTTCATATTTCAGAGAAACAATGGTTTTTCCATGTTCATCGAGATATGAATGCCGATATATTTAACAAATGAAACATATCATACATCCGGTATTACACCTGATGTTTGCTACAATTTCCATCTTATCCATCTGCACATTGTCATCTGAAACAAGCCTGAAAGCTGTTGATGCATTATCAATAACTGTAAGGGCCTTCAGAGGATATGACGTTAATATAGAATAGTCTAGCATCCCATTTATTCAACTTTAATGGAGGAACTAAGAGAATGACGTAAATTTGTATGGAAGGGTCCAAATAAAGAGCAAATAAAAGTGCGGAGAGAGGCCATGCCTTCCTTGTGCATTGATTGAGGCAGATGTCTCTGAGATTGCGCCCATACAGACTATCATAACAGTTAAGCTGGAGTAGAGCACCCTGCTCCGTGCAATAGAATCAGACCAGATACCCATCAGTGTCATGACTGTCCACGGATAACCCCAGGAGATGCTACTGAATGCCTTTTCTGCAACCAGCAGGATCATTCAGATGGGCCATTTTTCACACATGCCACATCGAGTGCAGATATTGCCAGATTTATATTGGATGTGGTATCTTGTGAACTAATTAAAACAGGATTAATTAAGCAAGTTATTACAGCTGCCAAGCAGACAGTATCCATATGAAGATATTTGAGTATTAGAGTCTCAATGTATTAATGAGATCAGTCGATACGAACCACAGATAAGCAGATCTTTATTTTATTTTTCCTAACAAAAACTGCAATGAAGGTTCCTACCAGGAGCTCTGCCCCGATTTTAATAAAGTAGTAGTGTTGAGTTCTAAAAAGAGTAGATTGATTATCTCATGACATTTCTTATAGAAGAATGGGGTGGGATGGAGTCTTGGCCGGCAGCCTTTGCTGAAGCTCAGTGTGATCGACGGAAAGCCGGCCCTTCTTTTCACTATTTTCACTGCATGCCAAGTTTTTTGTCTGGTATTTCAAATTAGCCCAGTCCCAACACCTTTTCTTTCAGCTGATCAAAATTCTAGATGTGCCAGCACAGTTATTTTGAGACCTTTGGATGTGAGAGTGCTCCAGTTGTAACTAGAAGAGTTTATCCCATAGTTGTACCTCAATAGAATGATACTCTCTATCCTTACCAATGGTTTAACCAAGAGTTTGGACACAAAAAACAACTTAAGGGTATTCTCAAAAAAATGTGGGGCTGGCTAAGCCCCTATTGATGCTAATAAAATTATGCGGCATAAACACCTCGAGCTACTGTAAGTGGAGTCCATTACATATTCCTATCTAAAGTTCAATGACGAGGCTGGCAACATCAATCAGTTAACTTGACTTAACGTGCAGTGAAAATAAATGATGGTCTGACAACATCCTTGGATTATTTTTAATGATCAGGGTAGATACAATTTAATGGCTTGCTAGAAACACATATATATGGGAGGATGTGCTGTGTGCGATGGAATCTAAAGTGAAGCCACGTTAATCGCCACAGCAAGCACACCAGATGTCCAGAGCGTGAGTCTCAAAGACTTGTTTCAATGCTATACTGGGCTTGCACATATGCTATTGACTTGAAACAGGAGTCTCTGTTGAACTCACCCTCGGATGGATAGTCAATATAAAATCCCTTCCTTTACAGTTCCCAATATTGGTGATCAGCCATCGCCCAGACTTATCCTCCGTAACCTGATGTGTGACCCTCTCCTTCCCACCAGCCATTTCTCAAAAATGTCTGAAAATTTACTATTACCTTTTCACCAACCTTGCTTTGAATGGCTTGAGCTGATTCAATAAAGCTAGCAAATTGCAATCCCATGTTGTTCAGGTGGGAGTGCAATATGTCCATATTTTTAGAAATTTTCCATAACACTACTTGTATTTTAAGATGACATGTTTTTAGAGCCAAATAATCCCTATTATATTCATCTCAATTAGGTTGTAGCAGATTGTACATTGATGCAAGGGAGAGAGAATCTGTACCATCTGACTCTGGGGCCTACCTATTGGAGCAGTAGTTTGTCCCGATGACTCAATTTTGGAAGCAGGACTAGAGGTAGTACCACGTGGGAGGTATTGCCATTGTCAACTGGACTAGGCTGAGAAGTCACTAAGCAATCTAACAGTTTGGTTCCATTGGTGGAAGTTAAATTAACTCACTAGGGATCTCAGTGAAGTTCCTCACCGTGATTCTCACTAATCTCCCCAGGTGTCCCCACAGAGCCTGGGTGAATTGTAAGTCCCCTGCCCCAGCTCGCAACAACTATATGGATTGCCAACAGGCCATCCCTTGACTCCTGTCTGCACATTGGGTATCCCTGCTTTCTCCTCTCTCCTGAAGGAGGTGGCCCTCTAGGGCCACGCAGGTACTTATGACACCTGCCATGCCTTCCCAAATGAAGAGTCAGTCAGAATGTAGAGAATACAAACAAGCATTTATTACGATTACCCTGCAGAGGAGCCCGTCATAACCTGCGCCCTGAGATGGCTGGGGAGGGATCGACTCCCCAACATTCCCTCATAGAAGATAAACCCTTCAAGAAACTTTGGCCACGGCCCTGGTGGAAAAGTACAGGTCCGGGCCAGACACAGCAAAGAAGGCACTGAAAGATGAGCTAACACTTGCCAGATGGGCACACTATCAGCAGCCCAATGTCACTGTGCTGAGTCTCATCCCCTCTTAATGTGGGAGCAGGGCTAAATGTATACAATGGAATGCAGAGCAAAATAATCATACTGTTAGCAAGTAGAGTTGCAACGTTGAACATGAACAGAATAAATAACAAGATGCAATGGTCTGCTGAGGCAAGCGATTCTGAATTCTAAGACCTAGCTTGAGCATGACACTGGCATTCTTATAGGAATTGCCAAATACCAAATGGAGTCACACTGGCTAATGGGCCTGCATACTGTGAGTAATACTGGATGGGCTACAGAATGCGAGCATCAATATAAGTAATTTAGCCACACACTGCTAATCTAAAATGGCACGGCAGAGGCATTTTAGGAAAGGTAATTTTAAATTTTACACTCCCCAATACCTCTGAATCATGGTTGACATCTGAATCTGAGCCAATTTTACTGCCATTCTCAGAGAAATCTGAAAGGGAAAAGAAGGCTTCAAGGGCTTCCTGGTTCTCGTGAACTTTGCCCTCTCTTATGGCAGGCCACCATAATGCGATGATGTCTCCATCTGGGCACTAAGCAGGGAAGTATCTTCCCATATAGGGGCAACCTCTGTAATAATCACAATGGCCTGGCTGTCGCTATGATTTGTCGGTAGTGAGTTGCAGGTATTTGCCCCTCTGTTAGACCCCTGCGCAGATGTAATGGAAGCAGATGGGGGAAGACTTTGGCTAGGCAAGCCCTGACTTTCGGGACAAAAAAGCTCACCATGGTTCTCTGGCTTGTTGTCTGGCTTGAACTCTGTGAAGGATCAGTAGGGATAAATACTACTGAAAGCCCAACTTGGCAGCATACCTGAGATGTTGTTTGAGGTTCCACTGCCATGGGGCCAGCACCTGCACCTTCACTAGTAGTTGAACCCTCCATACTGCTCACAGAATTCCCAGCAGAGCTTTAACATTTTGGGCTCTGTGGGATCATTGAGCTATTTGGGCTCTTCAGACTCAGTAGTTTCATTTAGGTGCTTGAGGGCCCCTTGGATGAACCCATTAGCCAGCTCGTTAATTTGGTGCCCATCAGTACCCGCAAGGCAGTCTCTGACAGCCGCGGCTCCAGAGCACATCAGGAAGGCTACCGGCCCTTCCTACTAGGCAGCGCAAGCACCACAATACCTGCAGATATACAAGCGTGAGTCACAGACAATGGCCCTAAAGAGGCTGAAGACCCTTCGCAGCAAGAAAGGTAAGGGAAGCAATAGGGTAGGGCAGTGTGATAGAGCGATCCGTGCACCTCCTCCGGGTCATTGTAATCCCAGCAGCAGAGACCACCACACAGCTCTTCAGTACACGGTGTCTGCTGAGCACAAGAGGTGAGCTGTCAGCTGTTCCTCTGCCTTTGCCAACTAAGACCCACCACCTCCAGTGACTGGAAAAAGCCAGTGTTAACCAGTCATCCCTTTAGGGTTGCAGCAGATCCAGCATCCTCTGTCTCTGACAGGGTTTAGTGAGCGAGCCATGTCTGCCGCCATGTTCAATGCTTCTATATCCTACTTTTTTCAAAAATTTCTATACATTGTCAATTTTGGCATACACCTCCACCAATTTAACGGCACCGCACATCAAATGAAACATTTAATATAGATTTAAGAAATAGCTAAAATATTTTTTTAAGTGATCTTTTTGAAACATGTATGAGACACACACTTACATAGGTATAAGATTGTTAAGACATTGAAGGATAACATTCCTGACACATTTTTTCCGAATATTACCATGCGATACATTAACATCTGGCTTTCATTACAGTTGAAGTAATTTTCATAAATACGTATTCCTTCTTGGTTGTGTCCTTAGAGCACCTTAATTTCATTCATTTTTTCTCTCTTCATCTTTGATGTTGATATTTGAATGTATTTAAAATGATATACACATAAGGATCATTGTAACTCAATGCCAACTTTGTATATGGTATGCCTAATACTCAAATAAAACTAAACATATTTTCATACCGTGTATGTGAATAACTTCAATGAAACCACATGGTAATAAATATTAAATAAATGTTTTTTCTTAGATATTTCTCATTCATAAATCAAATTAAAGGAATTTTTAAATAATACAATATATGAAAATGTGTTTGTCACTGCTACAGAATCTTGACTCCTCTGTTGCTTTTTACAAGAAATTTAACCTCCTAATGGGGCTTCATTCACTCGATGAGCTGTTGGAACTGAGGCACCTTAGAGAATTATCGAGGAGGTAGTTATTTTTTTAGGGGTTTGGGAGTATAAGTGGGTGTCTGTGAGGGAAGTGAAAGGAGAGACAGGGTAGGTAAAGTGGGTATTTGCAAAGTAATGAGTGCTGGGATTGGTGTGGTATATTAGACTGGTTGTGCTTTTGGGAAGAGGGTGAGTGTGTGTGTGTGTGTGTTGTGCTGCCATTATATGTGGGGTGGTTTGGGATGGGTCTTTGGGTGTGTGTGAGGAAGTCGGTTTGGCTGAGGGTATGCGTTTGGATGAGGGAGCAGTTTTTGGTGGGCGCTTTGTAGTGGGTTAGGGTGCTGTATAGATGGGTGTTGGGGTGTGGGTGTCTGTTTGTTGCTGGTATCTGTGGTGGTTTTCATGATAGATACGGGTTTGTGAGTGTGTCTGTCTGTTGGATGGAACTGTAGTGGTGGTTGTCATGTTTTGCATTGTGTTGATGTCTTTTATTTTGTGTTTGTTTCCCAGGACACCCCACAACATTGGCAACACTAGGGAGGTGGGACCCCAGGACCCCGCAGCCTAACATGCTCACGTGCAAGTCACCATCCTGGGTGCTGCAAGAGCCGGCATTGCTCCCAACCAGCGGGAGCTGCTTTTCTTTCTGCTCCGCTCAACGGAAGCAATTCTGTAATTCTCTGTGATGAGCTTCTGTGCTGCCACCCGGCTGGAGCAAATTTCTTCTTTCGCTGTGTGGGAGCATAACAGTTTTCACCAAGAACCCGATGAACCCAGAGCCAAAATCTGAGCAGCAACTTGCAATTATTTTTTTATTATGTACCGGGTATATAGCAATTATTCTGGGAAAATGTATACATGGAAAAATCGGTATGAAAGACACCTATGCATTTTTGAAATGGGAACAAAATATAGAGTTTAGAAACAGTAGATATTTGCACATTTCCAAAATGAGGAATACTCATAATAGAATGAGAATTATCGATCAGTTTTCAAAATTACTTTTTTTTCACATTGTTTTAATTTGGAAGGCAGAAATGCATCGAAAGTCAATAGGTAATAACAGTTGCTTTACAAATCTGAATTGCCCTAAGTCTCCCAATACAAATATTACCTTACTTGTATGGGTAGGCATAGTGCCCAAAACAGGAAACTGCTCAAAAGGCAACGTGAAAACAACACATTTTCACAATGAAAAATACCCTTTTTTTGCAAAGTGCCTAGCTGTAGTTTTTGAACCCTAGCTCTGCTGGCACCTAGGGAAACCTAGCAAGCCTATACAATTTTGAAAACTATATGCCCAGGGGAATCCAGGATGGGGTGACTTGACTGACTCTCACCAGGTTCTGTTACCCAGAATCCCTTGACTACCTAAAAAAATGACCAAAAAACCCACATTTTCCTCACATTTCCGTGGTGGAAAGTTCTGGAATCTGCTTGGCTGCCGAGCATGGGGACAAAAACCCAGGTGACCCCCCCTTTCAAAACCAGGTTGTTTTGAGATAGGCAATTTTGATGTCGCCTCAATAAATTTTGGGCCCCTGCCTGTCGTGGGTACTTGGGCCTCCCACATGAGTGAGGCACCACTTTTATTGGGAGACCCTGGACAATGCTGGATGGTAGGAAATTTGTTTCAGACTGGTGATGAGACTACTTTTCAACATAAAAAAAAGTGTGGAAAAAATGATTTTTCAGCTAAATTAGAGGTTTGCAGTAGATTCTGGGTAAGAAAACGTTGGGGGACACATGCAAGCTATACCTCCCTGGAATACCCAGGGTGTCTAGTTTTCAGATATGCGTGGGTTTGATAGGCTTCACTAGATGGCCGCTGAGCAGAGGGCCAAAAACCCAGGTGACCCCCCTTGCAAAACCAGGTGGTTTAGTAATAGGCAATTTTTAATGTTGCCTCAATACGTTTTAGGTCCTTGCCTGTTGCAGGGACTTGGGCATCCCACACAAGTGAGACACCATTTTTATCTGGAGACCTGGGGAAATGCTGGGTGGTAGGAAATTTGTTTCAGTCCGGTGATGCCACTAGTTTCCCATCCAAAAATGTGCGGAAAAAGTGATTTTTTCTTCGAAATATGAGGTTTGCAGGGGATTCTGGGTAAGAAAATGTTGGGGAATCCACGCAAGGCATACCTCCTAGGAATCCCCAGGGTGTCTAGTTTTCAGAAATGGGTGGTTTTGGTAAGTTTCCCTAGCTGGCTGATGAGCACAGGGCCAAAAACCCAGGTGTCCCCCCTTGCAAAATCAGGTTGTCTTGTGATAGGCAATTTTAATGTCACCTCAATATGTTTTGGGCCCTTGCCTGTTGCGGGTACTTGAGCCTCCCACACGAGTGAGGCACCATTTTTATTGGGAGACCAGAAGGAATGCTGGGTGGTAGAACATTTGTGTCAGCCCGGTGATGCCACAACTTTCCCACACAAAAATGTGAGGAAAAAGTGATTTTTTCAGCTAAATTTGAGGTGTGCAGGGGATTCGGGATAAGGAAACTTTGGGGGATCCACACAAGCCATACCTCCCTCGAATCCCCTGGGTGTCTAGTTTTCAGAAATGTGTGGGTTTGGTAGGTTTCCCTTGCTGGCCACCGAGCACGGTGCCAAAACCCAGGTGACCCCAATTGCAAATCCCAGTCATTTTGTGATAGGCAATTTTGATGTTGCCTCAATAAGTTTTGGGCCCTTGCCTGACGCGGGTACTTGGGCCTCCCACATGAGTGAGGCACCATTTTTATCGGGAGACCTAGTAGGAAATTTGTGTCAGCCTGGTGATGCCACAACTTTCCCACACAAAAATGTGTTGAAAAAGTGATTTTTTTCAGCTAAATTTGAAATGTGCAGGGGATTCTGGGTAAGAAAACTTTGGGAGATCAACGCAAGCCATACCTCTCTGGAATCCCTTGTGTGTCTAGTTTTAAGAAATGTGTGGGTTTGGTTGGTTTCCCTAGATGGCTGCCGAGCCCGGGGCCAAAACCTCATGGGACTCCCCATGAAAACCAAGTTGGTTTGTGATAGGTAATTTTGATTTCGCCTCACTAGGTTTTGGACCTTTGCCTGTCGCGGGTACTTTACCCACCCATGCGAGTGAGGTTTCATTTTTATCGGGAGACCTGGGGGAATGCTGTGTAGAAGAAAATGTGTGGATCTACGCAGATTCCAGAACTTTCCCACAACAGATTGGTGACAGAAATGTGTTTTTTTTGCAAAGTTTGAGGTTTGCAAGGGATTCTGGGTAGCAGAACCTGGTGAGAGCCAGATATGTCACCCCATCCTGGATTCCCCTTGGATTCTAGTTTTTAAAAAATGTACAGGTTTGCAAGGTTTCCCTACCTGCCGGCTGTGCTAGGGCTCAAAATCCACAGTTAGGCACATTGCTATGAAAAAGTCAGAGCCTAGTGGGCTTTCTGGGAGTTATTATTATTATTATTATTATTGAGTCTTGTATAGCGCGTGGTTACCCTTGGGCATCCCAGCGCTCGTTCAGCTGGAGGTTTCAGTTATACAGTATGAGGCACTCACACAGTGGCGGTGATAATGGACAGATTTAGGAAAAGTTTAGACGGTGCAAACAGTATAGAGGGAAACCATAAAGCATCTCTAAGGTGAACAGGCACGAAGATGCCTGGACACTTGAACAAAATGAACAGCAGGTACTGTGCACACGTGTGATAAAAACAGTATCGGTAATATGGTAGCTTTTAGACAAAGGGAAACGTGGACGTCGTTGATGAATTGAAGATAGTCTGTAGTGTTAAGTATTAGTCTTTATTTCTTTTCTTTGTTTAACAAACGCCATCCGACACGTGTTTCATCAACAGAGTGGAACCTGTGACTCATCAGGGCTGTAAGACATATTTTAATTAGAAAACGGACTTGTAGCAGCAGTCCAAATTATGAGAGTAATGACAAAATAATAAGCAGGAAATCAAGAGAAACCTCTCTAGTCATGAAGAAAGTGCTATGTGCGACACACAGTGGAGGGTTGCATAAGCAGAGAATCATGCAGTGTGGTCTTGTGATTGTGCCTGGTATTGATCAGGTCTAAAGTGGGTACGGAGTAGAATATAGGTGGGGGATGTGCAAGTATAACTACCAACGAAAATACCAAAAAAGTGATGGTGCCAGTTGATGGACTACGAACTGGTAATGGTATGAAGGAAAACCTGAAGGTGTCATTGAGCCCTTTATTAACAATAAACATGAAAACCGCTGCAAAGAAGGTAAAGGACCGTGGATGCACATGCAGAGACAAGTCCTATACGAGTGCGTGAATGTGTACCAGGGGATAAAAACGCGCAAGGACGTTCCATGGAAGCAGCGGATTAAGATCTCGTGATAATAGGAATCTGAACGATATGTCGCACAAGGACGTGATGTGATAAATTAACCCAAGTGCAAAGGAAAACAGTATCAAACAGGGGCATGGTTGTAAAAGTGCGCGTGACTTGGCATAATAGTAATTAAAAAGCATGAATGGGGGCTTTCTGCTGCCCTGGGGAGGAATCGGGGGGGGGGGGGGGGGGTTGGCCCTGATATGCCCCCAATGGGGGCAGAAAGACTGTGGCTATTTTCTATGGGGGTGGGGGCATTGGTATGACCATTTTGGGAAGCCCCTATGCATAAAAAAGCCTGCATATTCGCTGGTGCCTAGTGGGCTTTCTGCCCACTAAGGGGGCAGATCAAGGGCCACTGCCCCCTTCTGCTCTACGGGGGCGCATGAAGACTGGAATTTCTCTGGGGGTGGGGTGGGGTATTGTCAAGCCCATTTTGGCAGCCCCTACCCCTACACGAATAAAACAAAAAAAAACCTGGTTTCAAGTGGGCTATCTGCCCCCAGGGGGGCCGGATTGGGGGCTACAGCTCCCATCTGCCTCCTGGGAGGAAGAAAGACTGTCATTTTTTTGGGGGGAGGGGGCATTGGCAAGCCTGTTTTGGGCAGCCTCTACCCTGAAAAAATTATGCAAAAAAAATCCCTGGCGATTAGTGGGCTTTCTGCCCCCGGGGGGCAGATTGTGGGTTACTGCCCCATCTTTCCCCCAGGGGGGGGGCAGAAAGGCTGTAATAGTGGCAAGTTGGGGGCATTGGCGTGCCCGTTTTGAACATACCCCACCCTAAAAGAAATTATGCCAAAGAAATTCCTGGCATCAAGTGGGCATCCTGCCCCTCCCCCAAAGGATCAGATTAGGGGCCAATGCCCCATCTGCTCCAAGGGGGGTCAGAAAGGCAGTAATGGTGGCAGAGGGGGTGGGGACATTGGCGGGCTCGTTCCCGGCAGTCCCCACCCTAAAAACATTTGCATAAAAAAATCCCTGGCATCAAGTGGGCTTTCTGCCCCCTGGGGGCAGATTGAGGGCTACTGCCCCATCTGCTCCCTTGGGGGGCAGAAAGGCTGTAATGGTGGAGGGAAGGGGGCATTGGGGTACCCGTTTCGGACAGTCCCCACCTGAAAAAAAATTGCTCAAAAAAATCCCTGGTGTTTAATGGGCTTTCTTCCCCTACTGGGGGCAGATAGGGGGCTACTGCCCTCCAGGGGGCATAAATACTGAATTGTGCTCATTACTTTATGAGGGGAGTGAAGGCCCTTGCCCAAGGGGCCGCTTACCCCTCCCTGGTGTCTAGTGGGTGGAGCCCTTCTTGGGGATCTCCCTCCTGGGACTATCCACAAGCAGGGTTCCACTGCTTTCCAATGATACCTCTCCCGTCTTTCTGCGTGCCCAGAGGGCTGAGATATCCCCCTGAGCACATAGAAAAGACTCATTTCAGTTTAGTTGTCTGTGAAATTACGTCAGTGTGATGTTCGCCCTGATCGGCAATTCACAGAAACTGCTGGGGACCTCTGGAGCTGGGAAAGCTCTTCATCAGATCCCGAGGTCGCAGGGGAGGAATAGAAACCCCTCTGCTGTCTGAAGCAGAGGGATTTCGTGCCACTGTCCTCAAGACGGAATGGTTCCATCATGAGCACAGGGGCACAGATGCTCATGACGGAACCATCTTGTCATGAGCTTCGAAGGGGTTAAATGATGGCTAGGTGAAAACGTTTATTTTTAACTGATAGGTTATGATCTTATACAGCCATAATATGTAATTTCATTTAAATTGCTTAATTTTAAAACTGTCCCTAAAGTTTTAGAAACAAAAACAGTTTGTTTACATTCCCAGGGGTGGGTAAAGAATGATCATATGGCCGGGATGCCCGCCACCCCCTCCCAACACGATCCCCAAGGATGGGAGAAGTCGGACACAGGTTTGAACTTTTGGAAGGCGGGAGGGAGTCACCCTCCCGGCCGTATTTATTAAAATATGAAACAAAATTTAAAACATTAAATAAAAGTTTCATAGTTATGTACAATTTTACATTTCTTACATTTCGATGAAGACATGTTCTTTGGCTAACCTTAACAAATCTCTAATACAAAGGTTTCCTAGCCGAGTCTAACATCCTGCAAATGCATCCATTCTAAATAAAAATTGTACATCCTAGCATTAAGGGCCAACGGCAAGGTCTTAACCGGTGTCAGATCCCTACTACCAAAACTCTCGCCCTCACGGTGTGAGTGGCGCATGCGCAGAGGACTCTACCCTCGTTGCCAACTGTAACTTCCCTTGTCGTGGTGGGGGCCCCCTTTCCACTCGACGCCATCTTAAAGGTCGTCCGAGTTCCCGTGTGAGGTATCTGTAGGAAGGACAGCGTGGACTCCCCCCCATCCCCACACTCTCTATCCGCCGTCGCGGATATCCGGCCCCCGGGAAATTAGTAGGAGGGGCATCTAGCTGCCTCCCCCCTGGGAGGGGCCTATGGCCATCTCCCCCTAGGCGACCCATCCTTAGTGGGTGCCGCCTCCCCATGGGAGGGGCCAATGGCCGCCTCCCCCCGGGCGCTCCCATCCATTCTGGGTGGCGCCCCCCTCTAGGGACCTTGAAATTACTGCTCACCGATCATGACCTTACCGCCACAGGCCGGATAGTTGACCGACTATCCGGCCCCCCTACTCCTCCTAAAGGTCATGCTTCCTCAAACCCCTTAGCCATGCTATGAAGTCTCCTATGAGTAACTCATTCCCCTCCTTAGACAGGTGAACCCCATCATTCACATACATGAGATCACCCCGAATACACCCGTGAGGAATGCTATGTAACTGCGAAGAGCGAAGCAATTTACCAATTTTATTGTTAACTCTTTTCACCGAATGGTTCAGTGCTGACACCGAAAGGCCCCCCCGCTATACCTTCCTGGGAATCATGTGGGACCAGGCAATCGTGCACCCCGGGATTCTTTTAGCCAACCAGCTGACAGCAGACAAAATTTGTTCAAACAACACTCGTCTACCCAGTGTCACCTAGTCATTGCCCCCCAGGTGAACTATGACTACAGATGGCGGTGACCTTTGCCGCCCTAAGAGACCCTCAAAAAATGATTCGAATTGGTCAAAACAGAGCCCGCCCTTCCCATGGAAGGCCACTCTGTACCCGTATTCCCCAGCTGCGTGAGTCACGTCACCTGCTTTGAATACGTCTCCGGCGCGCCTCACATATGAGTGCCCAACGACCCATACCACTCTCTCTCTAGACGGTGATCCTTGACCGCTGGTCTCCTGGTGCTGGGTCGACTGCAAATTACGTGCAATAGGAACGAAACGCTCCTTCGTATGCCTTCCTTGTCCTGGGGGCTAAGCTTGCTGCCACAAGGTCTTGTAATCCGGGGCACCGATTAGCCATAGTGCTTCGGGGAATGGTGCCACCACTAGGTCCGCTGTAGGTAGATAACCCCTGAACGCCTGCATATGTGAACGAGAGAGTGCATCAGCTACATGATTCAGTACGCCTGGCACATGTTTCGCCCTGAACTGTTCATTCAGTCTCATGCAAAGCAGCACAACTTCTTTCAACAATCTCAAGATCCATTTGCAGCGTGCTGCCTGTTGGTTAATGCATTCGACAACAGTCATATTATCAGACCAAAACACCACTGAGCGGTCCCTGAAGTCATCAGGCCATGCCATCAGAGCAACCCAAATGGGGAATACCTCCAAGAACCCAATGTTACCTGTGAGACCGCTGGAGTGCCACCACGTCGGCCATGTTTGCGCCGAGCATCGATTACCTAAGATGGCGCCAAATCCCACGCTCCCCGCTGAGTCAGTCCACAGACCTAGTTCATCTGAAGACGCTGGCGGCTTGTTCCACACGACTCGACCGTTGAAGTCCGCCAGAAATGCCAACCAAATGCGCATATCCTGGCGAACCTCTGCCGACAGTCTCGTACGGTGGTGCCCCTCTTTGAGACCAACCATAGCTTGTGCAATAGAGCGTGAGAAGGGGCAGGCCATTGGTATCACCCTCAAAGCAAAGTTAAGCTGACCCACTGTTTGTTGTAACTGGTGCAGGGTCACTTTCTCTTTGCCCAGGCATTGCGTCAAGGAAGCCCTAAACTTGGCCACCTTTTCGATCGGTAAACGGAAACATCCCTCCACAGAATCGAGCTCAATTCCCAGAAACTCCAGTGAAGTCGATGGTCCAACCGTCTTACCTGGTGCCAATGGGACTCCAAACTCCCTCATGAGGATGCAGAAGTCGTGCAGCGCCTGCGCACATTCCGTATCTCCGGCTACTCCCAAGAACAGGAAGTCATCAAGATAGTGCATAACATGCTTATGCCCTGTGGCCTCGGTGAATGCCCACTCTAAAAAACAGCTGAACATTTCAAAATAGGCACAAGAAATAGAGCAACCCATAGGCATGCATTTATCCATATAATAACTCCCTTGAAATGCAAAACCTAGCAAGCGCTGATCCTGTGGGTGTACAGGGAGCAACCGGAATGCCGATTCGATATCTGATTTCGCCATCAGCGCCCCGGGGCCCAGGTGATTTAACATGGCCACGGCATCATCGAACGATGCGTACCGTACTGAACAAACTTCTGGGTCAATGGCCTCGTTCACCGAGGAACCCCTTGGAGCAGATAGGTTATGAATAAGTCTAAACTCCCCTGGGTCTTTCTTCGGGACAACCCCCAACGGGGAACAGATGTACTCCGCCACCGGCGGGCGATGAAAAGGCCCTGCCACTCGCCCTAAGCTGACTTCTTTTGCTATTTTCTTCTCTGCCACGCTTGGGTTGTGCTGTACCGATAACTGGTTTCTCAGAAGGAGTCCCCCTGAAAATCCCCCGCCGGGATGTGGAAGCCATGTAAGAATCCCTTTCTCAACACCCCAGCGGATACATGGTCAGGGTATTTGTTCAACCAAGGAGTCATAGCCATGAGATCAACGGGTGTAGGCAATCGGTCACAACGTTGTACCTCACTCCTGCTTAGACCCTCCTTTTCCTCCCGTCCCACTATTTTTTGATCTACAAGAACTTTCCGGGTGTGAGGAATTCCCACAGCCCGCACACACATGCTTGAACCTACATGTTCCTTGCGGTCTGTTACAGTTGCCTCGATTGAAGCCCCAACAGACCCCACGCTTGCCGCCATTCCCGCCGGTCTTAGGCTGGTAATCCCCATCAGTGCCCGCTCGAAAGGGCACCGCGGGCTTTTGGCGGACGATTCCTGACCCACTCCCGCCCGGCGAGGACGTACCTGCCGCCCCTGGCAGGAGCTGCTTGTGCCATGACACCGAGTCCAGGCAATCCCAAGTCAAAGTAGCATCATATTCTTTCGCTTAACGGAATTTCATGTCATAACCATTCCATTCCTCCCCCTCATACATTGAATAAAAATCCATAATACGATTTTGATAGCAAGTCAACTCAGTCATCACCTTGGGTTTACGTTCCCCCATAACTGCAGTAAATATTACTGTCTCATCCACCCTAAATTCCACCATCTTGGCGCGCCAGACGCTCGGGTGCCACAAATCCTTCTGGGTTTTAGCATATTCCATCTCGCGATGGTCAGTTATAAATGAAAACATGTTAACATATTTGTCTCCCCATATTAACTCTTTCGTGGCCATAGGGATGTGCTGTGCCACCTTCTCCCGCCTCGAGGGTATTGAACCCTCCCCCGCCATTGGCAATGCGAGCTTACCCGGTTCGGCCGTTGTTCCCGCCGTCTTCTCGTGACCAGCTGCAGGTCCTACCGGTGCCACCTGTGGGGGAACAAGAGGAACAGTCACCTTTGCGACATCTCTCGACTGCCGCAATTGCTCGATTAGTACTCTGGCCTCTTCGGCCGGGTCTCCAGGGGCCACTGCGCCCCCTGCCTTTTTCTTGAGCCATGCCGCCAACTGGGTGGCCAATTCGGGAGGCATTTCCTCCTCATTAGCGGGAGTAATCACAACCGGGATCGGCTGACCTATATCTGGGTTTGGTACCGGGTTGTCTGCCGGCATGAGGGGGGTGACTGGGGGTACCTCTGGAACCGGGACCTCCCCCGAAACCGCCCTCTTCTTGACCCGTTTCCCTCTACCCTCGGGGACGACTCCCGGCGAGGCCGGGCCTATTACCTTCTTGGGATGCCCCGGGTTGCTCAGTGCAGCCAGCTGTTTCTTGACCTCTGCCAAACCTCTACCGACTGATTGGACTTGTCCGAGTTTTCGGTCCGTGCAAGCCATCTGGTTCGACAATAGGCGTAATACCTTATCCGTCTCGGAACCTTTTCCCGCTTTCTTGCCAGCCATGGTTTCGAGTATTCCGCTCTTAGTCGACGACGAGGTCCTGGGACTCCTCGAACTCCAAATAACTGGAAGAGAAACAACAAGATTACAAGTTCTCAAAATTGCTGCTTGTTCCGTCGAGGGCTCACGAGCAACGAGTGGGTGCAGCCTTCAGAGCACAGGAACAAGAGGACGCTTCTTCGGATTCCCGCTCTATTTATTCTTCTGCGGGAGGGCGTGTACCCTCCTCCGGTACGCCTACTGGGCGTGGTCTTCGGTGTAGGTGTCTAGGACAACCCCTCTTGGGCGGGAAAAGGCGCGCCCCAGCTACGCCGCTTCGGGCATACCAGCCGAGCCACGCCCCCCGCCCAAAATGGTTTCCCGGGTGAATCAGGGCATCCAACCATACGTTCGGGGGGACCGAGTGGTCGCCCCTTTCCATATTTTCAGAACGACGCATCTAAAAAGTTTTTTTTCTTCTGATTGCGAGTGTACATTGTGCTCTCGCATAGATTGTCCCTGTTAGGTAGATTTCGACTTTTCTACACTATTTCTGCTTAAGGTTTATGAAAAATTATACATGGCAAATACATGGTTTTATTTGTCCTTCTTTGTTCAAGTATGAAACAGCTGAGTTTTTGCTTCTCGTTTGTGAATCTGGGACCAAATGTACAAAGAAACTGCTCCCAAAAAGTGACTGCACATTGTGGTTGTAAAACATTATTACATATATACTATTGTGAATTGCAATAATAGGTGATGCCTATTTTACACCTGCGAGACTCCATTTTTGCCATTCCGAAAGGCTTTCACAAAATCAGTTTAATGCTTAGCAAACTAACTATTTGCTGTTGTAAATGCAAGATTTGCAACTATTAAATGTTTTTAGACATATCTGGTCCATACTGCTGACCTGTGAAGAGTACTGAGATCCTCAAGCTTTTTATGGAGGTGCCTGGCTCCCATGTTATTTTTTGGATGCTGTCAAGGCCATTGTTAGAAGGACTGATGCCCTTCTTATCTTTATTTTAATTGTTTTTAACTTTCTCACTTTTCTTTTAGTTTTTTTTGCTTTATTACTAGAAAATGTCTTGCAGGGAGCCTGCATCCGAATCTCAGGTGTTGCTAGACCCCAGTTCTGCTTTTTATTCCCCCCACCTGTTTTCTGGCTTTGCGCTGCACCGCACACTAGCCACACCCATGGACACGCATCCTGCCCATGATGGGCTATTTAATTGCACCAATAGCGAGTCTGCGCAGCTTTGTGTGTGGAAACTGATTCGGTAGTAACTGACCTGACATGAAGATTTATGTTCCTTGTAGGCCTTTTAGGAGGTGCCTGGCTCCTGCGTTCGTTCTTGGTTGCTGTCAGCACCATCGTTACAAGGACTGATGCCCTTTTTATGCTTATTTTAATTGTTTTTAACTTTCTCACTTTACTTTTAGTTTTATTTTGCTTTACTAGTAGAGATTGCCTCACAGGAAAGCCTGTAGACAAGTCTCAGGGGTTGCTAGACCCCAGTTCGGCTTTATATTTTCCCCCATGTTTTCCCAAATTGTGCTGCAGGGCGCAATAGGCACACCCACAGACATGCCTCCTGCCCATGACAGGCCATTTATCCGCAACAATAGTGCAGAAGCATGCAGTGGGAATTCCACTGGCGCGCAAAAAGCAAGCCCATTCATGCCCGGA
Organism: Lissotriton vulgaris; assembly: GCF_964263255.1. Classification (NCBI taxonomy): domain Eukaryota; kingdom Metazoa; phylum Chordata; class Amphibia; order Caudata; family Salamandridae; genus Lissotriton; species Lissotriton vulgaris. The sequence goes on along the minus strand of NC_141696.1, from coordinate 659,935,021 downwards.
TCATGCCAAACGCCAATCCCTTGGCCCTCTTCAACCAGACTCAAGGCAATTTATTAGGTATTCCAGGGATCCATACTCTTAGTGCTTGGCTCCACTGGTAAATGCTCAGCCCCTATTCTTCTAGATACAGAGAGTCCCTCCTTTAAACTAAGCTGTACTTGGTCCACTTGTGGTTTCAACTTGGAATCCCCAATTCCCACCAGGGGGCTTCCTACTTATGATTCCTCGCCTAATGCCATGTATAACACTCATTTGATTTGTATGCTTCTAAATGTTGGATCCTTGGTTAATCATAGCATAGATATTCACCTTTTTATGGAATCTCACAATCTTTGCTTAGCCTTTATCACAGAAACTTGAGCAGACCTAGCAGATGACCCGAATTTTCTTAAAGCTATACCAAAGAGTTATGATATTTTTTGGATTGATTGCCCAGTCAAAAGAGGTGGTGGTCTAGCAGTAACTTATTAATCAAGTCAAGTCAAGGACAGCTTTATTCAATTGCTATTTCAAACAATCATAAAAGCAGAAATATAAAAACATGCACATAAATAATGAATTTAAGAGAAAACAACCTATATACAAGTTACTCGTTCAATTCAATGTACGCAATATAAACAAGAACATTAAAAAACAAAACCATTATTCAGTGTAGACCAGCCTTATTGTTTTTACAATTGTTGGAATCCCCTTTAACTATGTTTTGTGTTGCCAGCTTTTTTGCCATGTCGGTTAGAAGTAGGAGGGCGAGACTGAAAGCAGCACAAGAAACCCATTCCTCCTAAAAACAGCTGAAGTACATTACCCAATTGCACTGTAAATGATTGGTAATGATTGTATAATGAATTTGTACAGTATTTTTTACCTTGTATATACACTTCTTTTAAATATTTGTAATTGTATTGTATATGTATAGCATACTTTTATGATTTTTATTAATCGAATAAAGTGGTTTTGACTTGACTTGACTTGACAAGAAATAGCAATAGAGAGAAAGGCTCATAAAATTCCTAAATTCATGGATAAAAAATGTCCTTTGCTTCAATATAATAGTTTTGACTTAAATAACCCTCCTTTTCCTGAGTATGACTACCTGCTTTAAAAACATTGCTATCTTCCATGTGTTATGTACATTATCTAAAAATTGTAAATCAATGAAAGCTGGCCGACTTTGTCTGATCCCAAAGCATTTTAAGATAGGAAGAATCCACACCTTTCTCAGTTCACTATAAAATTTACAAAAAAAAAGGACGTGTATGACGGATTGAGCAGATACGTTATCACATAAACACAGATTCAGTTCACAGGTCCAGACATTCATATTCGGAAGACCAACAAATCTATAAAATATCCTCAATCTGAATCTTGATAATAAGAATCAATCATAGCCCCCAGAACAAATAAGGCTGAATGTGAAAGGTAGTTAAAGTCTGCTGATTCTGCAGAACGCTAGGCTTTAAAATCGCAGCTGATAGTCTTGTAGCTTTCAGAAGTTAAAGGCCTCCTTTTTTTAGATTCTTTCTCATGATCATGTGTTAGGTACTTGGGTTGGTAAAATATTCAGGATGTCCGATCTCATCCCTAAAATTATGGACATACCTTACTCAAAGAATTTTTAAGGCCCCTTCCAATTTTAAGCTATCCAACAATATTTCTCTGTTTAGCTGTGTCTCTATTTTAGTCCACACTGTGCCATAAGAGAATGGGCTCAAGTTTAATAAGGTCTGATATATATGAAAGACCCAATTCCACGTAACACACATACGAAGATGTGCTAGTCGGTACAGACAAGATGTATCTCAGGAACATATTTTCTACTGTTTGTAACAGGTTAGTATTGGCAAAACCACATACCCCGGCTCCATACATGGCTGTGGAGATGCTTTTAGCTTTATATATCTTTATAAGCTCCACCAAGGGTCTCCTACCCAGTTTCCTTGCAAAATTAGCAAGGGCTGTGGTAGTTCATGAAAAAGCTATTTTTTTACAGATATAGCATGAATCCATAGGTCTTTTTGGTCAAAGAGTATCCCAAGATATGAGAATATCTTCGTGAGCTGAATCTTTTGTGAGTCCACAAACATGTCCTTACATCTTTGACTTCCATAACCACACCTCATAATGAAAGTCTTCGATATGATAACCCTGAGTCCAAGACCATTTGTAAAGTTGGAGAAGTTATCTAGCACCCTCTGCAAACCATATCATTCGTGTAAAGGAGAGCGGAAATGGGAAAACCAGCTATCTGGGGGAAGTCATCTCTATCCTTAATCAACGCCTCTTCCAGATCATTAATATAAAGGTTAAAAAGGAAGGGGGCCAAGACGCAACCTTGTCTGACCCCCCTCCTTTTAGGAAATGGGTCAGTGCATTCGCCACCTACGCCAAATCTAACTCGGCCCTGGGCATTATTATATAAGAGCCTGAGAAAGAGAATTAATTAGGCTTCCACCCCCATTGCTTCAAGAATCTTCCAAATGTCATGTTGCACAGAATCAAATGCATAATCTATGGTACTATATAGCCCTCTTCCATTAAAGGTATATCCCATAGGAGCTGGCTGAGCACAGATTTAATTCGTGAAACATAAATCAAGGCGAAATACCATTTCATTGTATAAGTCTCCCAACACAGAGTGACAAAGATGGGTATTACTGGTCCCCTCTTCATATATAAAACCACATTGCTTTCCATCCATGTTTGTACATAATAGACCATTAAAATCTCCTGCCACGATAACTATCTTATCTTTTGAGCTTTTACTATATATAGCTTTCACATCCTTAATCAATGTTGTCACTACCAAACCCATGTTTCCAATGGGGATGTTGTTGTAAAATGTAACCAGTAATAGGCATTGCCTTCAAACAAGGTCCATTACAAATATCAGATAATAAATCTCCTCCAGATAATGATCTATCTTTTTTACATTTAATATATGTAAAATCTAAGTGCAAAGTCCTCCCTTCGCCCTCCCACTTAGGCCCTCCACTGCCGGAGTATTAAAGGTTTTAAAACCATTAATATGGACTGCCTCTTTCAACCAGGTTTCTTGGAGGGATACCACATCATAGGCCTCTTTAAAATCACACCAAATGGAGTTACCTAACTTAAACCTGCAATATTCCATGAGACAAAGTTACAGATTACCTTATCACTCTTCCTCCATGGAATAATTGGCACCACTGCCATTGGCAATTGACCTGCCACAATAGCCGGTACCTCATCAGTGATTAAGAACTTTAAAGACCTCCTGAGATTTACCCGATGGCATACTGCTGTGGCCTCCAGAGTCCGCTCTTTGCACTGGTACGTCTTGTGTGGCTAATTGGGTGCCTACTAATAAATGAAGCCTGATAGGATGATCATAATAAAGTCTGTGCAATCGTTAAGTCTTAGGTCTACTCTCAAACTTCGGGGTGAGTCTCCCGGTTGCGCCATACATTTAATCAGTCAATCTACTCCTTTGAGAGAATTGAAACGTTTGTAGCGATTACTAAGAGGAATTGCATTGCTATGATGCCTGGCCCTTGGGAGTGTTTTCTCCCCCCTCAGTTGCCATGGAGCTTCAAGTGGAATCAGATCCCTGCCCTGCCTAATCCCTGAGAATGTATGCCCCACCCTCGATTGCCTATAGTCTGCTGTAGTCTGGAGTGGGTTGATAGAAATATCCAAGCGGGAGGATATTTATCTCCTGCATCATGATGTGACTATTTCCAGCCCTCTCCAGGATTAGTTGTACCAGACCTGGAGACTTAAAGCTTAGGACCACCCAGTCACCAGGTATGGACTTAGGTGATTTAACGACCCACCCCACGCTCAATGCCATTTTAAACTCTACAAGGAGCCTGGCTTAATCCCCGTCCTTAAGCTCACTAGGTGCAAGCATTTGTTCTGCAAGGTCGACCAATGTTTAAGAGCATTGGACTATAAATGCGGGACATTTTCCAGGACCACTACGTAAGGAGTTACCTCTGGGGGAAGGTGCAAGTTTAGATTTGCGTTGATAGCAGTCCCTTCATTATAATTTATTCTGTTCTATTGGTATGGGACCAGTTGAATTAGACTTGGGCCCTGTCTGGAGGATGTGGCTGTTGTTAGTCTTCGATGTAGTGGATCAGTCAGTTCTAGATTTTTAACTCTATTGCCCAAAGTGCTAGGGCAGTGGCTATTGTGAGAGACTAGATTACCTGTAGGGATGTAAATGTTAATGTAAATGTACAGGAATTTATATAGCGCGGCCTGCTTCTGACGGCCGCTACGGTGGAGTTCCACGCCTCCACGTAGCCGAAGGTTTCCTGTTCCCAACTCCTCCCCCTGACCACGAGTCTGATGGCGACTGGCGGTGTTTGGCGTGCTGCTCACTACTACCGGGTGCGGTGCTTCTGAGGCTTCGGATGCGGTGCTGAATTCCTGTCCTGTGGCCGAGGACTCCAACTGCTGCGCCTGTATCTGTGCCTGTCTCACGGGGATGTGAGTGAAGAGGAGCAGCTCTGCACTTTGCACTTTGCAAGACGGACTTCGGGCGCATGGGATACATTGTATCAGGCAGGAACAAGTAAAGACTTTCTTTCATCTTCGCCAACAATGTTTTGAGAACGAGTATACTGCTAGCTTCTGTTTTTCATTGACTTTTGAAGACTTCTCATGTGGTTATCTGCCAGCTGCGCACTCCTCTTCACTGCAATGCCTGAACTTCTGTTATTGGCATATTGAGAGTCACCCTGCTGCCACATACAATAGCGCACATAAACTCGCAATTCTGCAAATGCGCAATCTGGATGAACCTTCAGCTCTCCTAATCTTCTTGGCATTGCTAGCTTTTTGTTTCCTGAGGTGCACAGCAGATAAACATTTTCTAAGCAAATACGCACCTCGAGGAGAGCTTAGAGAGAGCTCTGTGCACAGTTGTTGATTAATGATCAGTTGTGCGATTTTCTATTTCAACGGTCTTGCACTGCATTATAATGGATCTTGGCTTCATTATATCTGCGTAGAACTGAAGAAGTTATTGCTGCTATTCTTATTGCTGGTAAATGCAGATACAGCTGGCAGGGTGCTCCCTACTTGCCTCTCCTCCCTGTTCTTCTGCGCCTCTACGCTTTTATATGCCCTTATTCTCCATACTGTCTGCACACTGCCCTTGGGGCCCATTCAAATGTCCTGCTGAAAGTTCCCTCTGCCGCTGAAGCTCCATATAATTGGGCAGCTGTCGCAGTTTTGGGCCAACTTCAAGTACCAGCATACTTTGCTGCATCTGCAGTGGGCAGGCGCAAAAAGAGGGTAGCAGGTGGAGAGTATAAGGTGTTTTTTTTTTTTTTTTTTCTTTTTTCTCTCTCTCCGTTGAAACAGTTGGAAGTACAAGTTAACACGCAGTGGCATGGGCAAACAGCTGAATGCACGCGCTAAAGCGCGTATTAAACGACAGCAGATGAAGGATGAGGCAGCTGCCACTAAGAATGCTGACATTAGCGCTGAGAAAGAGGATTTATTAGTTGATATTTCTGGAATCTCGGGGGATGAGGAAGAAGAGTCCTCGGAGTCTGTCCTTCCCATCTCTGCTCAACCAATCTTGCCAGAGAATCCACCCCTAGTGCAAGACGATTCTGTACTTAAGGTGAATAGGGGCAAGACGATCAAACCAGGAGCCTCTAAAGATGGGGGGCTAGGACAGGCACAGAAAATCTCTAAAAATGTTCCCCTATTCGAGAAAAAGAATGACAATTTGATGCCTGTATCTCTTCCTTCTCCAGCAGGGGGAGGCCCAATTTCAATCCCCTCTACAATGGGAGTTAAAGACATCCCCTCACTGGTGGCATTGGGGTCACAAGAAAGTAATCTTTTGGTAGATGGAGCGTCAACTGATGTGGAGCCATTGGTATCTTCTCTCTCTGAAGTACAGAGTCCGATTCTATGAATGGAGACGGAGACCACTGGTGAATTCAATATTTCAGTTAAAGACATGCTCAACATGATATTGGGCGAGGTGAGGGAAATGAAAAACTCGCAACGGTCTGAGCTGGCCCTTATTAATCAAAGGCTGGATAAAATTGAAGAAGTGATATCTTCCTTTCCTGCACGATTACAGGAAGCTGAGACAAGGATTTCGAATCTGGAGGATCATGTGTCTGATGTTAAAAAAGAGGTGTCATCTCTTTCTAAGACCTCTAAGTCTCTAGAAATAAAGTAGACGAAATGGAAAATTATAATAGGAGGTCGAACCTTAGAATCGTGGGAGTCCCCGAGAAAATTGAAGGCTCTGATATAATACAGTGGCTTACCTCCTTCTTCCTCCATGAGGTTATTCCAGAATTTGAAGGGGATTTGACGATTACACGAGCTCATCGTGTTCCTGCTCAACCATTTCCAAATTCCTCTCTACCCAGGACTATCCTTGTTAATTTTGCAGATATCCGAGTGAAAGAAACTATCTTGTCTAAGGCCTTCAAGCAGAGGCAATTTTCAGCTAACCCCTCTACTAAATGCCGGATCTTCTCGGATATGTCCGCTGCAGCAGCTAGAAGGAGGAAGGAATTTGTAAAAATGCTACAATTGTTCAAGGACAGGGGAGCGCAAGCTAAGATTGCTCAGCAATCAAAACTGAAAGTTCTGGTTAAGGGCAAATTTCATTTATTTTCGGATATTGACGAAGCACAGGGGCTGTTAACCATGATCTCTAAGGACCAATGAATCTGGGCTGTGAGACTGCCCTTTGAACTTTGGTATAGAAGTTTCTTTGTGAATTTATGAATTTGGGTTTTCTTTGGAAGTTTATCGGCAGGCAGAGGAGATTACTTATCTCGCTGAATACTTTAAAAAATGTTTTTTTTTTTTTTTTGCTGTGCGAAGGGGGAGGAGGATGGGGACTGGACACCGAGAAAGGTTAAGGGGTGCTAATTCAAGGCACCTCATGGGTTGGGGAGGGACTGAATGGCGGGCGTGGGGGAAGAGCCATAAGGATGGGGGGACTAGAGGGAGAGGGTGGGGAGGGTGGTATGGGGCAAGAAATCAAAAAAAGAAGTCTTGGATGATTTTATATATCTACTTGTACACAGCCGGAAGTTTAAGAATGTCGTTAATTCTGAAGTGTGGTACTCCTGGCAATGTTGGGCTTAATAATGGTCTGTTATCAGATTTGGGGATTAGTTATGTAGTGATTTTCCTTTGTTTAGATTTTCGAGTATGGGGGTGAAAATTATTTCCTTTAACGTAAATGGTCTAAATAATAGGAAAAAAATGAGAGCAATAGAATTATGGGCTAAAATGCAACAGCCGGATGTGATTCTGTTACAGGAAACCCACATACCCAGGTCAAAAAATGAGGAATTTTCTATGTTTAAAAGTTGGGCATCTTGTAGAGTATTATCTGCATGTTCTGAGTCACAGAAGGGAGTTGCACTATTTTTGAGTAAAAAACTAGAAGCCCAAGTGGGTCAGGTGGAGCATGATGGGATGGGCCGATAGTGTTGGGCCACCTGTGTTATTCCTAATAGAAACAATCCTGTGACGTTTGTTAGTTTTTACGCTCCAACGGAGGACAGACCAGAGGTATATGAGGAGCTTTTTCATTCCTTGTTAATGGTCAGGGGGGAAATTATCATAGGCGGGGATTTTAATATTATGATGAATAAAATGCTGGATTCATCCAGCAAGTCGATGGTTCAATATAAACCTAAATCCCTTAGATCGTTGAGGAATAATATGGCGCTTTTTAATTTATGGGATCCCTGGCGTAATCAAAACCCGGATAAAAGGGAATATACCTGTTGGTCCGGCAGGTACAAATCTTCCTCCCGAATTGATTTCTTTATAATTTCACGTCAAATTATTTTCTCCAAACAGATGATCCTCTATAACGGATTCTCAGATCACGCTATGATTATTATGGAAGTAGGATCGGTAGATAGGGTAAGAACCCCGAAGCGTTGGGTCTTCAATAAGAAATATCTGACTGATGAGACCTGGGTGGAGGGTATCAAAACAGAAATTTCAGATTTTCTCGCACAGAATGTGGGTACAGCCCCCCTCAACTATGTTTGGGACTCTCTGAAGGCATATATCCGCGAGCTAGTCATTGGGAGAGATGCAGTCGATTCATTGGCCGCCAAGAACAGGAATAAAGCGTTTCAACAGAAAATACAGGATCTGACCATACGTATGCAATATAACTTAGATAGATCGCTATATGACCAATTAATTGCGGCCAAAAGAGAGTTCTCGCAGGAGCTCTATACTCAGAGTGAGGAGATTTTTCGTAAGAGCTCTCAAAAAATCTATGAAGAAAGTAATTTTACTGGCAAACTCTTGGCGTGGCAGGCCAGAGAACAAGCCTCGTCGAATTTCATACATTCTTTGTACTCTTCTGAGACTTCTAGAAACACTTCGGATCCAATTGAAATTGGCGATATTATGGTCACACGTTATAAGAGAATTTATGATACCCAAGCATCCATAGACCATCAAAATTTATTGATGTACTTGGAAAAACAATCTCTTCCCACTCTTTCTTCATTTGACCAAACGAGTATGGTGATCCCCTTCTCGCGAGAGGAAGTAGAGAAAGTAGTTCATCAGCTCCCACTTGGGAAAGCTGCTGGCAATGATGGGTTCCCCTCAGAATTTTTTTAAGTTTTTTTCAACACCTTTGCAGATTTTTTTATACAACTATTAAATTTTATGTTGATGGGCGGACATGTTCCGGATTCATTTCGGGAAGGAACAGTGGTAAGCTTTCTTAAAAAGGGCAAATCCCCGACAGACCCGAACTCTTATAGACCCATCACGTTATTGAACACAGATTATAAAATTACCACTAAACTATTATCCACTCGTTTTAATTCTTTTGCCGCAGATTTGATTCATGGAGATCAAAATGGGTTTGTTGCCGGAAGGCAGCTGTTGACCAATACTCATTTTCTAACGGAGGCTCTTGATTTCTTTGAAGCACGAAAGATCCCAGCATTAATTTTATTATTTGATGCTGAAAAAGCCTTTGATTTGGTGGTATGGGAGACACTTTTTGTTATTTTACAGCACTTCGGCATTCCAGATGTAATAATAGATCTAATACGGAATCTTTATTCCGGGGCTAGGGCCAATATCATTATCAATACAGAATCAGTGGGACTTGTTTCGGTGAAACGTGGCACTAGACAAGGCTGCCCACTGTCCCCGATATTATTTGCTTTTTTCATAGAGCCGTTAGCTACTGCAATTAGGAAAGCTCCACTGTTACTTCCCCCTATTAACCTAATGCCTAAAATCAAACTTTACGCAGACGACATAATCCTGCTAATTAGGCCAGAAATATAATGTCAAGCTCAGGCCCTACAAATTTTCGAAGAGTTTGAGGTTCTGGGGGGATATAGGATAAATAAAAAAAAAAACTGAAATTATAGTGTGCGGGGGCATTAAGCCTTTAATTCATCCCGACCTAAAGTCTTGCATTAATAATAAACCAAAAAGATACTTGGGGATATGGTTTTCATCTTCAGTTGCTGATCTTTATAGTTTGAATTTTGTACCAATGCTGCAGAAAGTCCGAGCAATGTTTGAAAGATGGAATTCCCTACCATTAACTATTATGGGACGTGTTGCTCTAATTAAGATGTCGGTTCTTCCGCTGTTCAACTTTCTATTTTCAACTATTTCTTGCGCTCTGCCTGGCTCATTTTTCTCTAAGGCTGAATCTTTGTTTTCTTCCTTTATATGGGCTAAAAAGACACCACGCATTGCTTTGCACACTTTATTTGAGGATAAGGAACAAGGAGGGCTTGCTCTTCCCAATCTGAAAGACTATTATAATGCTTATTTGGCTCAATTTTTGACTAGATTTACAATACCCAACAACTTTTTATCAATTTTTTCTATGATTTGATTTGTAAAGAAGCTCAGATTCCCACACCGCTTCAAGTTTTCAAATCACCAAAAACAGTTAGGTATAAGGTTTTGCACTGGTTTTTTAAAAGACGCACAGCACTTCTAAAGAGGCACTCTCTCTCATTTCTCAATATATTCTCTCCCATTAGCTCAGTTTTTTCATTCTTTGGGGTGGATATTAATTTGGAGTTAGTAGAAAAATGGCAGAAAATAGGGTTCAGGAAACTGGATGATTTTTAAAAAAATGATACCTGGATTAGGATGTCAGATTTGACGGCCCGGGTTCAGGGCAATTTTATATTACTGGGCTCATATAAGCTGATTTATGGTGTTTTGCTTCAATTAGATCCCACACATCTTTCCCCCCCTGATTCACTATTCACTGAACTTTTTCTGTCAATACTAGAAAGGAAGCCAGGGGAGTGGAAACGACGTTTAACCATGAACAGGGATCCGAATTTATGTGGCAAAGCAAGTAATAAATGGCTAGACCAGGAAAACATGGTACTAACGCCCGCCGTATGGAAAAGAATTAATGTGTTGAATTTTTCTGCATTGAGAGGGGCCAATTGGCGCAGAATGCTGTTTTTCAGTAAATGGCTTCTGTATTTTACCCCGGTCAAAATTCATAAGATGTATCCTGAATGCTCTTCGAATTGTTATAGGTGTTTACAGCATGACTCTGCTAATTGGTCGCATGTGGTTGCTAAATGTCCTAAAATTGTTCCTTTCTGGGAAAATATATTTACGTCTCTGCAAAATCAGTGCGAAATCCCAATTTCTGTTAACTATAAAATGATTTTGTATGGATTTGATCCTGAAATAATGCTAGAAGGGCATTTAGTTAAATTCATATATATCGCTATGGCTGTGGCATGATCATTAATTCTTCAAAATTGGCGATCGCAATATTGCCCCAACATACACGAATGGCGTTATAAAATGCAAAAAGTTAGAAACAGCGAACAAGTGTATGCTCAAAGAGTGGGGTCGATTCGGAAGTTCGAGAAGATATGGGGTTCATTCTGTATTGATGTTAATTAAGCCTGAGGGCATATAGGGTTTTTTTTTTTTAGTTTTTTTTCCCCTTTCTACTTTGTGTTCCCCTATCTCCCTTCAGTATTTATCTTCATTGTTCAAATTTACTGTCATGGTGATATGTGTGCTTTCTAATTTTTGATGTTCTGTGTACATTCAGGTTAATTAACGTTATGCTTTTCTGTGTCCAAGACTTCAATAAAAAATATTTAAAAAAAAAAAAAAGAATTTATATAGCGCAAATCACCAACCGGTGTCCAAGCGCTTGCTTAGGGAACCCGTCCTGGTATTCCCCTGTGAGATAACCCCGGCAGGGTATCCGCAAGGTGAAAGCCAGGCATCCCGCCGCGAGGGGCCGTTGTGGAGATTAGGCAAGCTATTGCCCAGAGTCGCTGAGTGTGAACCCGTGAATCGAGTAGGTACCGGAGCGAGAATTGTCGAGTCCATGGACATTTTAGGACTCAAGACCCCGCCGAGCAGGGAATTGAACCCTGGTCCTGGGCTGACCTCTGCTTCCAGGTCTGCCTCCTCTAACCAGGATGTCACTCCTATTTTCTGTTTCACTCATAGCTACTAAGTTAGTAACCCTACATAAGCATGTGTCCAAATGGGGTATGTTATTACTGGTAATAGACTCCTGTAGCTTTGCAAGTCTAGCTTCAATGTGGGATAAGTTGTCGGACAGAGGGTCCAACAGGGCTGTAATCATTACCTCTAGCCTTTTCCAATATTTCTCCTCAATATACCCCTGAAAAAGCCCCTTAACAGGAGTCATAGTCACTGTACTATGACCCTGCCTTTTAACATTGTCAGTGCTGATGGATTTTCTCCTAATTACACTTGGGGACTGTTGTTTATTTTTTAGTATACCTCAACCCTTCCTTTTCTTAGGGGGAGGTTCAAGGCTGTTTCCTTGGCATATTTTTGCCTTCTGACCCCTTGTGGTGATATTTGCCCCACTTAATCTTCTTGCTGACTCTAGAGGTCTATTTAACTCTATGTCCACTTCTATGACCGGTAAGTGATTGCTATGGCTACTATGAAGACCCTTTTCTTCAGACTCTTCATCCTCTTCCTGCTGATCAAGCGTCCCTGTCTGAAAAATGCAAATCTGGGCATGCTGTGGCTCTATTTTGTGGATTAATGCCGCTTCTGCCCTCAACAAAAAGGTGTCTAGGGTCCCCACAACCCCTAAGCTGGATTTGCACATACTAATTTTTATCCAGGGTACGTGGTTGAAAGAATATTTCCACACGACACCTGCAACGTGTTACAGATTTCCAGTCCAGTCCACACAGTTACAAAACGTTAATAATATGGCCCAGCCCAGTCTCATTCAGGGCCAGATGTAGGTAGCCCAATATCAGTCGGTAACGGCCAAAACTACCGGTATTTAGGTCATCTAGATGTAGGAGGGCAAAAAGCAAAGATTCGGTAAATATGAATCCATAAATACCGATTCATCATTACAGAATTCATATTTACTGAATCGGTATTTACCGAATTCTTATTCACTGAATCTGTAAATAAGAAGCGGTAAAATGAGAAAAGATATGTAGGTAAACTCTGAAATACCGAATTTCATGAAATTCGGTATTTAAGAGTCAGTAATTAACACCAACTGGAAGCAGGTGGTAATCATCCACATGGTATTTAAGTAATCCCAAAATGCAACAGTGTGATCACCATGGGGGCTTTCTACGTCATAGCAAGGCGGCTATGGCTACAGGCAGCAGAAGAGAGGATCTGTAGACGAGAGGAACAAGTCTAGAGACAGCGGATCACACTCTTCCAACAAACTGAGGCAGAAATCTTGCAAAGGTCCAGGCTACACCCCTACACCATCATGGACTTGATAAGGGACCTGCACCCACTCCTGGAGCACCCAACACAAAGGGCGCACGCCATACCCCCACATGTTCAGGTGCTCTGTAGCCTACATCTCCTTTCATCTGGCAGTTACCAGGGGGTGATAGCTGCGGTAGGAGGAGTGTCTCAAAGTTGCCTGTCCCGGTTTTTCAGAAAGTTCCTGGATGCCATGATGCAGAGAATGCACCACTACATAAGCTTCCCAAACACACAATCGGAACTGCAGACATCCAAGACAGACTTTTACCGGATGGCACATTTCCCACAAGTCATAAGCTGTATTGATGGGACAAACATTCCAATATGCCCTCCTGCAGCGACAGAATACTTCTACAGGAACAGAAAATCCTCACACTCAATAAATGAGCAGGTGATCTGCAACGCTGGCAACATAATTACTGACATTGTGGCCAAATTTCCTGGGAGCACCATTGACTCGTACATATTTCAGAACAGTGGGATCTACACACGCCTGGCCGTTGGAGAATTTGGAGAAGGATACCTGCTAGGTAAATCACTGTGACACACCCTGATAGATACTGCAGCTGAATGTTGTTTTAGTATGTAACTAATGGCACTCTCTTTCCCACCTAGGCGATAGCACTTATGCTGTCAGGTCCTTTGTCCTCACTCCCTACCTGAACCCATCAACCCAGAGTGAGAGACGTTACAATGTGGCACACAGATCAACACACAACGTTGTGTAGCGCAACTTTGGACTTTTGAAAAGCAGGTTCTGCTGCCTCCACAAAAGCGGAGGTGCACGTCAGTACACACCCATCATCTGCTGTAAAATCATTGCAACCTGTGCTATGCTGCACAACCTTGCCACAAAGAAAGGTACTGAAGTTGAAATAACTTATCATGAGGCTGATGATTGCCTTGAACAGCCAGAGCCCCACGCAGCTGGAGTAGCACCAGCAACAGATGGGAGACTGAGACGGGCAGAGATCACACGCAACTATTTTTAAGTAAGTAAGGAGACACAGCCAGAAGTTGCATGTGCATGACGTAGTTTAATAACTGGGCACTACGTCAATCAGCAAATCTAACATCATGCCAGTCAAATTGGTGGCAACCTTACTTGGTAATCACGGGTTACTTCACCCAAATAATGTTCGTGAAGGTGTGGGCAGCATTAATGTCTGTGCCCATGCACTACAGTGCTGAATGCCTGCAGCTGGCTTTCCACACTGGCAGTTGATCCAGGGTCCGCAGAATGGCGCATGCTGCTCCTCCGGGTTTCTGGTACAGGTGTGCTATTGCTGCTCCAGCTGGTGTTGTCTTCGCTCTCCCCCACACCTAGAGCACCAGCGTTAGCTGACTGGGTGGTCAGCAGCAGTTTCATAGCGGATGTCACCTTCCCCATCTCCCTGGAGACATCAGTGCAGCAGTACATAAGCCCCTCCTGCATTGCCACTGAGCGCCTGCATAGCAGGGAAGTGGCAGTTGCCAGGCAGTTCACCGCCTTGGTGTGCTTCTGCATGTACTGCCTCTCCCTGCGCCTTCTTGACCTGTCCTCATCAAGTTTGTCGCAGAGTGCCATCATGGACTGGGACATGTCCCGCATTCCCTCTGCCATTTCCCTCATGCTCTCCGCCATGGAGCTGCTGCCCCATTCTATATTGCCCATGTTTTGATTTAAGTGGCGCATTTGTCTTTGAACTGATTGTATGGCCTTCCCCTGCAGGCGCTGCACTTTAACCATGATGGCCTGTAGCCTGCCGAAGACCACCTCACCCTGCCGAGTTGTGCTGCTCTCCCGGAACCTACAGCGTCTTGCACCTGTGTGCACACCCTCGGAGGTGGACTGCAGCCCAGCATTGGTTGCCTCCAGTGGAGCAGTTGTCGTGTCACCCTCCCCTTCGTTGTCAGAGGACGTCTCCATGGAGAGTGGGTACAGCATGCCTCCAGGACCTTACCACTTCCAATGAATTTGAAGCTGGTGAGGCTGACTGTGCTTGTGAGTCCTGCTGTGATGAATCATGCAGCAGTGGCAATGCTGGCTGTGCTGTTGTGGCTGGATCTGGTGGTGAATCTGCCTGTGGTGTTGATGCGGGTGGTGGTTCAGTGCTGTGGCCTGCACTCCTGCTAGCATCCTCAGTCCTTCCCCTATGGGGTATCCTTCCCTCCTTCTCCAGCGCTGTCCTGCGCGATGACTCTCCTGTGGACAGATATGGACATTGGCTCAGTGGTGCTGCAACCCTGTATTTCAGTATTAAATTACAATCTTGTCACACTATTTCAATGTCCTCAACTGCTTCTGCATGATGTGTGTGGCATGCCTTGTTGTTTTGTGTGATGACTGTCATGATGGGTGCCTACCTTTTCCATGATGCACTGTTGGTGTATCCCAAAACCTGTACTGGATAGTGAGTCACACAGCCACATTGGGGAAGGGGGACAGGGAAGGAAGGGGGGAGGATTGCTGGGCATGCTCCTTACCTTGTTTTGTGGCAGCTCTGGCTGAACTGTCTGCATCCCTGATCCCAAACACACTCTCGAGCTCCAGCTGCTCCAGGTCAGTGAGGGCAGGTGCCCTGCTCCTTCCTCCCCCTGTGACACAGGCCTCTTTCTTCTGTGCAGCCAGCTTCTTTTTGGTAATGATCCTGAGATCATACCAGCGTTTTTCAAGTCATCTATCTCGCGTGGGCTCACCCCTATGGCACTACTTTCGCATGGATTTCCAGCCAGGTCTTCCTTTTCACAGCCTCTGCTGCCTGCAGGGACTGTTTCCCAAAAAGCTGGGTTTGGTGTTTGACCACCTCATCCACAAGCACCTGAAGCTCACTTGTGCTGAACTTCAATTTTCTTTTTCTCTCAGCTCCTTCCCTCTGTGATTCCTGGAATGCCATCCTGCGGTTCTGCTCAGCTCAGTACAGCCAGTGGCTCAGTTGCTCACAGCTGTCCAGAATGTTCTGATAGTCTGCACCTGCATGGGTGTGGCCACTTCCTGGTGGTGGGGTGGATACACAGGATTAGTTGGTTCCTCAGTTGCTTGGTTGTGTGGTGGGTGCACATGATTGGTTGAATCCTCAATTGCTTGTATTTTGAATCTCCGATTCGGTATTTACCGATTCAATATTTACCGATTCGGTAATTCCCATTCATTACTATGGGAATGAATGGGAATTTCTGAATATACCGAATCTGTAAATGGGAATTTCTGAATATATCAAATCTGTAAATACCGAATCGATGATAACGAATATTACCGATTCGGTAAAATGTACCAAATTATGAGACGCGCGAGCGCGTCAATCAAGATGGCCACCACAACCGGAGCTCCGTAATCCCCTCAGCCCGACCTCTTTAAAAACGCAAAATTTTGTGTCAGAAAGTTGGCGGAAATGCTGGCGCTTACCTGCCAAAGTGGTTTCCGACCTGTGGAGTGATTTTGGGGCAAATTCTTACGGTGGAAGCGCGATTTGTGGATCCATGGTTCTGGACCCCGGTCTATCCTTCAGGTATCACCGAGTCTGAGTGCTTGGGGGCGGAGCAATTTTTATGACAGAGCCTGGCTTGGGCCTAGCCACGCCTACAGTCTAATTTAGCTGCTGCACATGCTGCTTTTGAGAGTTTGTTGGTGTTTTTGTCGACAATTACCTCATTTTTATCACATTTTGAGGCTGTTTTCTTATCTTTATCAGTCTGCACATATTGTTAAGGCTTTATTTCACCTCAGAATGGATTCTAAGAATTCCAATACTAATAAACGTAAGCAGCAGGTTTCTCCTCCTCCAGCAAAGTCTAAGATGGTAGAGTCTTCAGACCCTTCTCTTGCTTTAATTTTGGAGGAAATTAAAGCACTGCGCTTAAATACTGATACAATTGCTTCAGAAGTCAAAAATATCCGCAAAGATATGGCCTCTATGTCAATGAAAATTTCTGACAATGCCATTAAAATTCAGGATAACAAAAATAAAATTGACACTTTCACACCTTTATTGGCCAAAATAGTTCCAATGCACTCAACTGTTGGACATGGAAAATCGGAGTAGGCAATACAACCTGCGTATTTTTAATTTGCCTGAAGAAGTTGAGGGGACTAACTGTCGTTTATATCTTGAATCTCTTCTACCGGGCCTTTTGAATATAAAATTCACTG
This sequence comes from Lissotriton vulgaris, assembly GCF_964263255.1. Classification (NCBI taxonomy): domain Eukaryota; kingdom Metazoa; phylum Chordata; class Amphibia; order Caudata; family Salamandridae; genus Lissotriton; species Lissotriton vulgaris. The sequence goes on along the minus strand of NC_141696.1, from coordinate 659,918,127 downwards.
AAAAATTTGAGATTGATAAAGCCCACAGAGTCCCTTCCCATCGGAATCCTAGACATACTAAACCCAGGCAAATGATTTTCAAGGTTCTGCGTCATCATCATTTGGTTCTCATTTGAAAGGCTGCAAGAGAAATTCCTTCATTATTAGTGAATGGGACCAAAATCTTTATTCACCAGGACTTTGCCAAAGAAACTATTGCTATTCGCAAAGAGTTTTCTGCCTATCGTCCACAGCTGCGACACCTTGGATTTAAATATGGTCTTTTTGATCCTTCAACAATGCGTGTATGGAAAGACAATGTCTCCAAATCTTTTCAACGTCCTGAAGATCTTCATTTGTTTCTTGATCAGTAAGCTCCTCCATCTATGGATACTCAGGATCCTAATACTTGACTTCAAGTAGCCTGACTTTACTCGTCACATCTTTGCATATTCTTAAACTCACGGGCTCCAACGGTTTATGTCCATACTTGTGGAACCGGTGTGCGTTTCCTTGTCCGTATTTATGTTCCTTGTTTGTCCCCTTTCCTTTTGTTTTTTCTTCCTATTGTGTCTTTCCTTTTCTTACTTTTCCTCTCACACAGTCTATCAGTGGCTTAGCGCCATTAAAGTCCTATGCGATACTCATTCTGGAAGTCCGACATACCCCACTGTCAAAAACATGGCCCGAACTACATGTACCATGATGCTCCACTAACCCCGCCCCCAAGACACTCCCACCAGCCAACCGGCCCGGTAGTTTCCAAATACTCGGGCTGAGCGTCACGACACACTGATAGACTGTGTGTTCACTCGACTGAGAGAGATTGAGAGATTGAATCCTCCCAAAGAAGTAAGTGTACTGTAGGTTTTCTGCAACCCGCGCTTAGCGCTATACTGATGTGGCTTCCGCCTAACGGGAACGCTTTCTCAAAAACACACTCGCTTTGTTGTAATGCAGATCCCAGCTTACTGAGACACCACCCGCCGTCTCCAAATTGGCCTCTGTGATCAGACGCCCCACTCTGTCAAAGCTACTTACCCAGGTAGGATTTGCTACTTTGCCCCGCAATCGCCACAACCAGTTAACACATAAAAAATTTGGCTAATCTTGCGTACCCAATTTTATGTGTCCTCTCCAGCCTTCCAAAGACAATACAGTCATAATGTGAGCCGTTTCCCCTTTCCAGTTTGTACCGCGCGGCGGGCAACATATCAACAAGAATCACACTCGGCTAACCACAGGTATGAGCCCTTATCCTTCATGGCTTTAGGTGATATGCACCAGACTAGATTCCTTACATTCCTTAATGGACCAGAGTGCTAAGCTCCTTCTTAATATGTCTTTACAGAAACAACCATTCCCTTGCGAATTACCGACACCACGGCAGATTCTTTGCCACGTGCAGGTAAAAGTCCACCACATTGTGTGGAGTCACTGTTCATTGTTTTTGCTACAATACTATGGTACTTAACCCTGACACCCATTCTGTATATTGTTACAGACTTACTGTTCCCAGTCCCCGTCCTGAAGAGAACCGTCAATAATCCGGTTCGAAACGCGTCGACACTTCCACCCTGTGGTTATTCAAAAGGGTGCACCTAGAAAAGAAACTGTCTACCATTTGGGACCCTAGTTGTGCAACCCAATATAAACATTGAACCACAGTGTTGTCAGGCAGGCAGGCGTCCCACTCCATCTGTCCCCGCCTGTCCCTTGGTTTCACGTTCCCATGGACTGGTTGTACCCTTGCTTTTTGCACGAATTTTTCACTGTATATAAATGCAATTAATTTTTTAATACTGAATTACGTCATTGCTTTTGGTGTGTCATTTCTATTTGTTCTTATTCATTGTGTTTCATTCACTTTGTAAATATTGAATATTTGGATGTGTGTATATGTGTAGATATTGTACTCATGAATTCACTGTCGTGACAGTCTTTGGTTTGCCCATGTGTTTTTGAAATTTTGAAAAAACCAGATAAAAAGAAAATAAAAAAATTTTGGCACATAAGACTGTGGTTACGTAGTACATATTGACTGTGTTACTGTTACTCATGATTTGAATTTTCCCTATCCAGCCATCTTGTTCTGTTTACTCTGTTGTTGAGATCCGGGCTGGGTAGACGTAGGATCAAAAACCTCCTCTGTTCCAAACTATTTCTATTATGGCACATGAAAATAAAAAATGTAACTCTAATGTTAATCATTTGGAAAAACAAATTGCTAAATATGAACGTTTATTTATTTCCTCTAATGACCTTCAGTACAAATCTAAACTGCAGAAGCTTCATTATGAATTTAATGCTATACTTAGTACTAGAGCAGGAATCCAACTCACTACATCTAATGCTAAATTTCACTTTAATACCAATAGATCTGGAAAACTTCTTGCAAACTATTTACAAATTAAGAGGGAAAAAACTCAAATAACATCAATATGTGGTCCTAATGGTCGAGTTGCTATTTCCCATAATGATATTGTACAAGAATTTTTAAATTTTTATTCTCACCTATATAGTAAACCAGTACCCTGTGATGATTCTTTAATTGATTCCTTATTAAATCAGTACAATTTGCCTCAAGTCTCTCCTTCAGACAGATTAAGTTTAGATTCTCCGATTACTTGTGATGAAATTTTACTTGCTATTAAATCACTTCCCAAGAACAAATCCCCAGGCCCAGATGGTATCCCTGCTGAATTTTATAAAGAATTTCAGTCTTACCTTTTACCTCATTTAAGTACCCTTTTTTCCCATTTTGGTTCCTCTGGCACTATTTCCGGTTCCTTTACTGACGCTCTAATCATTGTTCTGCCCAAGCCTGATAAGGACCCTACCCTGGTTGCTAATTATCGTCCCATTTCCTTAATAAACCAGGATTGTAAGCTATATGCCAAAATTCTTGCCACTAGATTAGCTCCCATCCTTCACTCCATCATTCATCCAGATCAATCTGGTTTTATGAAAACTAGGTATTCGGCTAACAATACTAGATCCCTCTTACACGTTATTGAACAGAGTCCATATCTTGCTTCCCCTGCAGGAGTGATGGCTTTGGATGCAGAAAAAGCTTTTGATAAAATTCATTGGCAGTTTTTATTTAAAACGTTATTGTCCTTTAATTTTGGTGCCCATTTTATTCGTATGATTTCTGCTTTATATTTTGCCCCTACTGCTCGTTTGTTTATTAATGGTCAAATTTCCACTCAATTTTCCCTCTTTAGAGGTACTAGGCAGGGTTGTCCCCTTTCTCCACTATTGTTTTTAATAGGAATTGAGCCTTTTCTTAAATATATCCGATGCAGTGATAATATTCAGGGGATTGCAATGAATGGTTAAAACTTTAGCCTATGATGATGATGTTTTATTGTTTATTAGTAATCCACTTTCTTCTGTTCCCTCCCTATTAGACATTATTGAAAAAAAATCGGTGGTTTCTGGTTATAAGTTAAATGTAAGTAAAACAGAATTTTTCCCCTTGAATGCTTTTTGTACCCCGGATATGCTACACAGATATTCTTTGGCAGAACAGTAAGCTGAAATACTTAGGTATCCTATTTGCCTCCTTGTTGCCTGCTACATTAAAACTTAATGGTGATTTTATACTTGACTATATTAAGAACAAAACGTCCAAATGGTCTCCCCTTTTTCTCACCTGGTGGGGTAGAATGGAGGCTATAAAAATGAATGTTGCACCAAAAATGTTCTACTCATTGACCATGATTCCCACTGAATTTCCTCTCAAATTTTATAAAGATATTGACAAACTGTTGTCTAAATTCCTTCGGTCTAATAAGGTTCCTCGTATTGCTTATTTTTTTCCTTTTTTTCTTAATCCTCATCTGCCCGACACTCGTTCCATAGATGCAAGAAAAACATACCAACCACCTCACTGCCTTCGGGAGCAAGGCCCTGGTAATAGAGCCGCTTCGCGAACTAGGCAGAAGTTATTGCGAGTTGGCGGGAGATATGATGCACCTTGTTAACTCTACTCTAGGCAACTTCATGCCTGTTCGGCCAGGAGATAGATAACGGAGTCGGGGAAAACCACTATACTGAGCCATGGAGTAGATGGGCATAATCATCGGATCTTTGGGGGGGGAAAAAAAAACCCCAAGGAGCCAAAAAAAGCTTCACTTCCAATCTATCAAGAGATTCCAAAATGTGAGGACTGGGTTCTACAGGATCTATTCAAGTCTATCTTGGATGTTTCATAGAGTGACGTTAGCCAGGCAGAGAGTGTGGGGGGGATGGTATCTACCCAATGTATACATATCAGCCGTCTTGCCAGAAGGATAGCATAGAATAAGAAGAACCGCGCAACCCCAGTGATGTTCTGATCAAAGCCGAAGATGACTAATGATAGCGTTAGAGGAATGTTGGTCTTGAGAATTGAATCCAGAGTGACTTTAACCTCTTTCCAATAAGCAATTATGTGGGGGCATTCCCAAAACATGTGGGTATCTGAAGCTGCTGGAAGTTGACAGTTGTTACAACATTTCCCCCTTCCTGATATTTAGATAGACGTAAAGGGGAAAGATATGCCCGGTGTAAAGTGAACAAATGGTTTCGTCTCAACCAGGCGGGTTTAACAAGTCTATACAAAAGAGAGAAGGATTTTATCCACAAATCCTCGTCCAATAACACAATGTCATTTCCCCATAACTCCATTGGGAGGTTGAAATCACCATCTATCTCCTCCAAGATGGACCAATACCAATAAGCAACCTCTTTACCTCCTGTCTGTTTTTCGACTAGGTGCTGTTCTAGGGGGCTGTGTCTCCCAATGTTAGAATTTCTTCCTATTAATTCTCTGGCCCAACTGCTGAGTTGGATATACTTGAATATTGACAAAGTTGGCCCTACTTTCTCCTTAAGCTTCTCCCACTCTATCAAGATACCTCCAGATACCAGTTCACCCCATCTTGAGAGCCCAGCTTCTATTAGGGGGGCTGCCAGGGAGTCTTGCAAACACAATGGGATCCCAGGAGAATCCCATATCTGAGCATAGTTGGAAAAATATGCCAGCCCCACTCTACGTTTAATTTGCACCAAGGACTTTAATAATGTTGAAAGAGTCTTGAGCCTCACCTTTTTGAAACACTTTCGGTCCCCGAACTTAAATAGAAATCCATCTAAGGGGAGGTTTGCCCCCACCAGCATTGCCTTAAACAATCTCCCATTTGAAGAGATATCTGGTGACTTCAGGAGCAGTCTTGTGTGGGAAAGCTGGAATGCCCACGAATAGTACTGCTAGTCTGGCAGGGCGAGCTCTCCTTTTTCCCTCCTCCTCCTTAGTTTTTTCCAGGCCAGCCTTGTCGCCTTATTGCCCCAAATGAAGGAATTAATTTCCTGCTGACATTTATGAAGTTGCCCAGAGTCGAAAGCCAAAGGGATGGAATTAAAAATGAAAGTCAGTTTCGGGAGGATTGACATTTTCACTATATTGACTTTCCCAAAAATTGACAGTCGAAGACCCGCCCAGGATTTCAATAGGGCCCTACATTCTTGAAAGACCAGATCTAATTTAGCCTTAGCCAGGGTGTCAATATCATGCGTAATTTTAACTCCAAGGTAATGATTTGAGGGTGTCACCACAACGCTTGGATTAGCAATGTTCCACGTCATGAGCTCCGTCTTCTCAGTGTTGATATCATAGTCCGATATATGTCCGAATTCTTTGGCCTTTTCGACCACTATGGTGAAGGCAGTTGCTGGATAACTAGTGTAAATTACTATATCATCGGCGTAGAGCCCTACCCTTTTTTCCCAACCCCCATATTCAAATGAGGAGATTCTTGGATCATCCCTGAAAGATTGTGCAAGGGGTTCAATATAGATGTTAAAAAGTAGGGGGTATAGGGGGCACCCCTGTCTTGTTCCACTACTAATCTGAAAGGGCTGGGTACATGAACCGTTCACCAAAATACTTGCACTGGGATTAGCATACAACAGGCCTATAGCCCTCCGAAAATTAGGCCCAATTGCAAATTTCCTCATGACGTCAGCTAAATATGACCAGTCGAACGCTTTTGTTGCGTCGAGGGTCATAATGGCCAAAGGAAGGGAGAAAGTTAAGGCAATATCCACTGCCCCAATTAGGTCATAAGTAAGGTCTGAGAGCTGTCTACCTCGAATGAAACCCTTCTGGTCGGTGTGGATAATTGAGCTAACTTCGCGTCACAGCCGAGTCACTAACACAGCCGCAAAGAGCTTGTAATCGCTATTTAAAAGTGAAATTGGCCTATAAGAGCCACATTTGGCCGGATCTTTCCCAGGTTTTGGGATCAGGATGATTGTTGCCTCCCCCCATGATTTAGATGGAGTGGCTCCTTTGACTAAGATATCATTAAAGAGTCTAGTGAGTACTGAAACGATTTCGGGTGCCAAGACCCGAAGTAACTCACCGGGAAGACCATCGGGGCCAGCCGCCTTACCCCGCTTCACATTTTTTTGATAGCTTCGCTCACCTCTGACTCCGAGATTGGTCTGTCAAGCCGGTCACTTTGTTCCGGGGTGAGAGTGGGAAGAACTGTCTTCTCTAACCATCTGAGCTTAGACACCGGGTCGTCCGAGTTCTCCTCCTTATAAATTTGCTAAAAAAAATCAAAGAAATGCATCCCCGATGTCTCTGGTGGAAGATCTTTCATTAGTCTCCCCCTCTACACTAATAAGTTTGATGTGTTTTTTGGCCTGGTCAGATTTGATTTTCCAGGCAAGTACCTTACCCGAAGATTCTCCATATTCAAAGTTTGAAAGTTTGCTTGCTGCCCATCTCTTTGCGACCCTCTCTTGGAGGATACTTTCTAGTTTCTCCTTTAATTCCTTTCGTTGTTTCTGCTCTTCATTGGTCCCAGTTCCAGAACCGATATGTTGGTCAGGGAGAGCGATTTCCTGTTCTATGTTGGCGATCCTTGCCCTGAATACTTTCCCTCGATAAGAGGCCCTATTGGTTATGTGACCTCGTAAATTTGCTTTATAAGCCTCCCACACTATATCCAATTTAGCTGAGTTTATGTTAATGTCCATGAAAAGTTTGGTTTCTTGAATGAGGAGATCAGTTTCCTCTTCCTCTAAAAGAATAGTACGGTCAAATGACCAAGATGTATGAGGGATTTGCTGAACTGATTTTAAGGAGAGATGGCAGAATGATCTGATAGATCTGATGGCAAGTAAACTAAATCCTTCAGGGAATCTCTTAATGAATAGCTGAAAAGGGCGTAGTCAATTCTAGACTTATGATTGTATTTAAAGTTATGATAAGATATACCAAGTGTGTTACCCGCTCTCTCCCTCCACGGGTCTGCCAATCCAAGCATTGACATGATCACCCTAAGCGTTTGCCTGGATTTCTCATACGTTAGTGCCCTTGAGTTGGGGGATTTGTCCAATTTAGGGTTAAGTACTAAATTAAAATCTCCCATCCAAATTATTGGATCGTGAGTTGTTAGGAGGTGGCTCTGGATTTTATGCAGGTGTGAGGGGTCGTCCTGATTAGGACCATAATATCCCACCAAGTTATACGGTCTGCCCTCTAAGCTTACTTTAACATATAGCCACCTACCACTGAAATCGTCTTCATGGTCAATAATCTGCGCTCTGACTTGCCTTTTGAAGATGATAAGGATGCCCCGAATATTAGCATTGTGGTTAGTACAGATAAAACAATCCACCCATCTAACATTCCTCAACATATCCTTCACTTCTTGTTGAAGAAGATGTGTTTCCTGAATGACAATGACCTGCGCTGGGGAGTCCCTCAGATACTGTAATATTCTATACTTCCTCCCCCTTACACGCAGGCCATTGACATTCCAGGACAAGAATTTTATCCCCAGCATCTAATGTCCTTCCTCCTGAACTGACTCATCAGATCAATACAGAGAAAACTACAGCCAAGGCAGATTAAACGAGGCTGAATTGCATTTAGTGAAGTTTGTATTTTTAGATCGGTGTCTGACAAATGAAGATTTTTTGCGGTTTTACCTCTACCCCCCCCCCTCCCTGGAAAACCCTCCCTTACTTAACCTGGCCGGTGATGCCAGATTTGTCTCTCTCAGGAGTCCCTGAAGGTAACGCGACCGGGGATTGAGCCCCCCGCACAGAAAAATCAAAATCACGGACACAGCGCCTTAAACTCAAACCCGAGGTAAGGGCAGCTTCGGAGGAAGGAACAGAACGCGCAGTGGCTATTATCAGTGATCCGGATCTACTTTCAAGTAAGGTGACCGGGCACGGGTGTGGGGGTGCCAAAGCTAATATTATTACTGGGGGCCGGCTCGGCGAAACAAGGGCTATAGATACTGCAGACACCCATAAAGATACTATAACTGATCAAAGACCGGGTACTAGTACAGTGAATGAAGCAGCGAATGAAGTAGAACGTATTACTAAGGAGGTTACTCCAGGGTCTTCTATTTTTGTTTTCACCAGCAAACATATTGCCACTATTCCCCGGGTTCCTGATCTTAAGCTTGGCGCCAAACCAAAATCCAGAAATACCAAAAGTAGCGCTGTGCGACTTACCCCCTCGCTTAGAAAATATTTCAAGATACTGCCACAGATCCTAGAAGTCACTTGTAGACCGGGGGAAAACAGACCTCAAGATAAAGATAAAGGGATGAATGGTATAGATAATACCCAAGGGGCCGCATCTCCAATGTTGGTGGTCTCGGAGTCTGCAGATAATATTTCAGAGGAGCCAGGGTCTCTAGATTTACCTGCCAAAAAGAATAACGACGAACCAGTTCCCACAGAGTGTGAAACTTGGGAAACTCGGGAAGGGATATCTCTGGAGATACTCCTACATGAGATCAAAAGTGGATTTGCTGAATCTAAACGCAACCAGCAAGAGATCAAAGCGGCGTTTGATGCCCTTGACAAGAGAGTAGACCTGCTTGCCGAGAGGACAGATACTCTAGAAAGTACTGTTGGCGAATTAAAAGCTAAATTGGAATCTGCACAGGAAAAGATATACTGTCTAAAACATGATGGAAACGCAACAACGGAAAGAGTGGAATCTTTGGAGAACTACTAACGGAGAAACAATATTAGACTCCTGAAGGTCCCGGAAGGAAAAGAGGGGGGAGAAATGAAAAAATTCATTGCCTCCTTGCTCAAAGAGTCCTTGAATTTAGAGGAATCTGTTGAAGACTTGGAGAGGGAAATTCAACGAGCCCATAGAGACCCATTTCGCCTAAAACCGGGGAGGTCAAAACCGAGAAAGATCTTAGTGAACTTTCTAACCTACTCCACCAAGGAGAAAATACTAAGCTTGGCGCTTAAAGCTACAGCTTTAAAAGCCTCAGATTTCTCCTTTGTTATTAGGTCCGATCTATCTAGAACATCCCTCGACAGACAGTGGGAACTAGGCCAGAGGATAGAGAAGTTCAGGGCTCTGGGGGCCACTGTTCAGATGAGGTTTCCTGCCTTCCTGAGGGTCATGTATAATAATAAAATGCATAACATCCATTCCCCTCTGGAGGTGGACGAACTCCTAGCCTCCATCAGCAATCATCAGCAGGGAGCAGGATAGATATCAAGGGACTAACAGACTAATAGATAAAGAGATTGAGTTCCCTATATCATCCTTCCCCTTAGTGCAGTATCGTACTATATAGTTGCGGCACGTTAGTGTCGACGACAGTGTCAATATTTCGGATTAGTGAATTCAATCTCAATAACCCCATTTGATAACTCCACTCGAGAGTTAGTATGGTAAGAGCATACTCAGGAAAGTAAAAATAAGCAAAGGAGAACAAGGGAAAAAAAAAAAGGGGATGAAAGGAGAAGAAAAAAAAAAAATCACGGGAGGGTGTTTAAAAAAAAAAGAAAAAGAAAAAAGAAAAAGAAAAGAGCAGTAAAATAAAAAAAAATAAAAAAGCAATGACATCGGTCGGAAATAGGGGGGGTGGGACTCATAGGTGAAGCTCTAAAAATTGGGAAGAACTCTCTGAGATCTATCTACTTCTACTTTTACTACTCTCTGCACCTTTCATTCGGGATATCTCTCCTCCAAGGATATCAACCTTGGCTCTGCCGGATTACTTCTTTCATATAAACAACACGTAACAAGGCTGGGCGGGGGGGGGGACTCCTCAGAGAGACAAATCTGGCATCACCGGCCAGGTTAAGGTTCCTCGTATTGCTTATAGGAAATTAAAACTCCCTAAGTCACAGGCTGGCTTTGCCATTCCGGGCTTTTACCTCTACCATAAAGTTTTTATTTTGAAGCAAAGCTCCTTATGGTTCTCAACATCTCATATGGTTAAACCTCCAATTTGGCTTGATATAGAATCTTCAATTGTTCGTCCCTTTTCATTGCCCTCTTTACTGTCGATGTCTTCTACATCCAAGGTTATTCATAAGTCCTCTATATCATCAAATCCTCTAGATTAATAATTAATGATTTGGATTCTAATTTTGAATTACCCTTACTCTCTACAGTCCACTTGTCTTTATGGCACAGTGCTTTACTTAAACTAAATAGAAACATTAATTTCTGGTCCTCATGGATTTCAAAAGGAATTTTTTTATCTCAAAGATGTCTTTTGTGGAACTGCTTTTATTCCTTTTGAGCAACTACGGTTAAAATTTGATATCCCAGCTTCTGATTTTTTTAAATACCAATCATTATGTAATTCAATTTTGGACTATTTTCCTAATGGTATTCCTTCTTCCACCACTAATGACCTATTAATTTACCTTACAGCTGTTACATCATCCCCCAAAGCTGTTTCGGTATTTTATAAAAAATTTACTTCCTCCCAGGGCTCCAATGTAGGTACAATATCATCTTTTTGGAATACTGAATTGTCCATTTCCCTATCTGATGACACATTGTCATCAATATGGCTCAACAGTATTTCTGGTTGGCTTCCAGTGTCTCTGTATCAAACTAATGCTTTTATTTTATTTAATGCCCTATGGACCCCATTTTGATTGTGCCATGCGAAATTGTTACCATCTGATGTTTGCTGGCATTGCACTTCTAGTTCTGGATCACTTCGTCATATGTTATATGAATGCCCAGTTGTTTTGAAATTTTGGTCGGATGTTTGGATTGTAATTTCAAAAATGTTACCTGTATATGATGATATTTCTTATGCTATGTTGATATGTAAATCAGTTGCCCTTTCCCATCCTCTTAGTGAGTCAGAAGCAAAGTTATTTAATTTTTTTTATTACAGCTGCTTTAAAATCCATTACTTTTTGTTGGAAAGATGCTTCTTCTCTTTCAGTTCATGCCTGGTGGTCGTGGATTATCTTTACTAGAAAAGGAGCTCAGCTGTCTCTTAAAGACGTTGTTCACAATTCGCAGTCATTTCAATCTTTTTGGTCTCCTATTGATTCGTATGTTATGCAATGATTCATGGGTTATGTAATGCTATGACCTCAAGTTCTATTCTGTATTTTGATAATTAATTTCCCCTCTTTTACCGGCCTTTATACTCCAATTTAATTGTGACTCTATATTGTTGTATTTTACGATTCTCTGATGTGTCCCCTACCCCGTCCCTTCCCTCCCCTATTCTCCCCCTTCATATTCTTTGGTTTATTGCATTTTATATTCGCAATTTCATCATTTACTCATATTAGAATTATTATTTTGTATTGTATTTGCCTAATTCTTCTGTTTGCAAAATGTTTCAATAAAATCATTTTGAACTAAAAAAATGTACCAAATTATTATCTACATCCCATTTCCTGATTCTAAAATACTGAATCGGTAAAATTCAGTATTTTAGAATCAGTAAAAATGGATTACCTACATCTGGCCCTCAGTCTCTGACGGGCTTGGACGGGCCCCGGCATGGCCCGTGCTGCGGGAGCCCTGGCTGCCTTACGTACGCCTCCAGGCAATCTCCCCTGGCATGCCCGCCCCATGGGATGCTGGGGGGTGTGGTCCAATGGTGCGCGCCAACACTATGGCAACAATGTATCAAGTTGGGAAAAGGTTCAGCTGTTCCTAGTCATGTCGAACTCTCTCCTGCTCCTGGCTGCTGTTCAGCAACAAAGTAACAGCTAACAGAAACAATTTCAAAGGATCCCACGCTGCCTTATGTATGCCTCCAGGTGTTCTCCCCTGGCGTGCGCGTTGCCTGGGCTGCTGGGCGGTGTGGTCCAATGGTGTGCGGCAACACTGTGGCAACATTGTATCAAGTTGGGAAAAGGTTCAGCTGTTCCCGGTCGTGTCGAACTCTCACCCGCTCTTGGACACTTCCTCCGAGTCGCACATGCCGCCGCCTCATTAATCTAATTTAGTAGTTAGTTGCGACCCCTATAAGCTCATCACTGCAAGACCCTCTACTGCAATAGCATGATTTCTAAAATTGCAATCTGTTAAAGCTGCTCTGGTCTGCCGTCCACCCGGCGCTCACACCACTTTTTTACATTACTTTTGTAGCCTATTAGAGTCCAGAACTTTCTGTAATAACTATGCAGTGCTTTGTGACTTTAATTTTCACCTAGATGCCTTAGCAGATCCAGATACTTCTGCTTTTCTTCAGACTATGCCTGCCCTGGACTTTGTATATTTGGTTAGTGGCCCCACTCAGTCAGCAGGGCCCACATTAGGTGGCATTTTTGTTAATAATCCCTCCATACGCTTCATAAGCTCCTGTAATGGCCGGATTTTCTGCTTAGATGGGATCAGCCCCTAGGGGCCCCTCTAACCCAGCCAGAACGTAACCACATCCCTCCTCAGGACCATCTATCCAGGCACCTGGGTACCTACCTGAGGATGGGGAACTCGCAATATACAAGCTCATATTATCAGAAACACCACTAAATCTATAGGGATACTAAGAATACTCACTGATTACTAAGGATATCCATGCCCTACACCACACTCATACCTTATAGTCTCGCGGCCACTCAGACCCAGACTAATCTACCCTGGGGCAGATATGACACACAATCTGGCGTGTCTACACACGTGGGTCTGCAGCCCCAGTGCTCTCCTTTTCCAAACGATCTACAATCCGGCACATCTACACGCTGGTAATCCCCCCCAGCGCTCTCACTTACACACGGGCCGCAATCCGGCAGCCCTACACGCTGGTAATCCTCCCCAGCGCTCTCATTAACGCCGTATATCAACGACGACCACATTCCTATGAACACCTTCAGTTTTCTGTCTCTTCACTAAGGGTCTGCTACTACAATAATATTATGGGATAGCCAAATTACTTAGTGTCAACAATTCCCTAGCTCAAGGGCTCCCTGTTCTCCCTATTTATTCAGACTTACCGGATCAGGGGCAGCATCTGTTCTGGCTGTAACATCTGACTAGGAGAAAAAGGTTACCTATGCTTTGGAACAGAAGACGCTGTTTACAGGATTATGGGATGGTGTACTAACTTTCTCCCTTAGTTGCAGGTCTCCTATCTCCCTAATTATTCACTATTACTTACCTGATCAGGGGTAGCATCTGTTCAAACAGTAATACCTGACTAGGAAAGGGGATTACCCTCACTGTATGGGGACAAAGATATACACACTATGTGATTGAGTTATTCCTTGATTTAAGCACTCCTACTCCCTTCTGTTAGAAGACAGGCTAACTTTATCATAAAAAACTCATACACACTAATTCACTAATTAATGGGGAAGTTTATTGTAACAATGATACAATACACATACACAAAACTATGGGGTCTCTATAACTAGCAGTAACTTTAACACACCGCTGAAAGAAAAGGATTAGACATACAATTTATCTGCGGGGTAACAGGAACTTTTAACACACCGCTGAAAGAGAAAAGATTAGACATACAATAGCCTAGGGAATAAGAACAAGATTAAGGTGTAAGTGTAAAGGGGACTAGTTCAGACTACCTCACCTATTAGAAGGAAGATTTCTCTCTGCCTCTGGTGGGATTAGGGCTCTCTCTGTCTCTCCCTCCTTCACCACATCACCACACCTCTGGTTCAATTGCTCCAGCTGACAGCCTTCTTTGATGCTCTCTGCACTGCTCTCTCTCCTCATCTTCAGCAATCGTCTGCCTTCTTTCTCCATTCCAGAACTGCACTCTATTCTGCAGCTCCAGCAGACATCCTGTTCTCTCTCCAAGCTGAACTGAGCTCCAAGCTGAACTGAGCTCCAGGCTGAACTGCACACAAGCTGGAATGAACCCTCCTCCTCTCCTGTAGTTCGCTAATATGGAAGCTTGTCCTTTCATGGAAAGTTACGGCCAGTAACCTGCCGCCCACCAAATTCTTGTACCTCCCCGTACCAAGGACACGTTCCCAGCTGGCCAGCCTGAAGTTGTGTCTTCGGAGTGGAGAAAAATACATTCCTTCGATAAGGGCCAGCCTGAGCCGGTTCTCTCCAAGCGAACAACAGCTTTAACTATAAAATTTACCTTTACTCTAAAAGCCTCTCAGCTCCATCAAGATGGAGTCCCTCTAGTTCTAGGCCTGTAGGCCTGAAAGGGATGAAATACCCCTTAGCTCTGTCAGAATACCTACATAAACCATACCAATGTGTAATATAAAGTTAGGACCACAGGATCCAACCTCTACTATAAGCAAGTATGTCAAAGCCAATAGGCAATAGACAGATTAGAGTCAAGAATAAGGGATCTATCATCATATTAAGCAGCTATCCTCTTCTAGGTCTGGAAAAAGGGCTTAAAAGGGCCAACACAAGCTAAGAATACCTATCCAGGATGTGAGCAAGATTAAAGTCTATATCACTGCTAAATAGAGCCAAAAACCCTGCCATTACATTCCACCCTTAGATCTTTATCTTGCGAACGTCTATAAACAACAACATCCATATCAACATAATCTATCAACAAATCAAAAACCAAAAAACTCTCTAAAATGAATGACAACTTAAAGAAATTCCACCTGAAACTCAATGTAGGGAATACAAATCTAACAACCAACTGAAAACAAAACAAAGCACCCTTGACTTGAATGCTAAAACATATCTAAGATTGGATCTGATAACAACAGAAACTATCCAAAGCATTCTCAAACTAAATGTGCCTCAACTTCTAGTGATAACTGGTGAAATCTAGTGATGTAGGGACTTATGTGTTGAATGAAAACAGCAAGGGGCCTAAATGGGCCTACCTACTTCGGACAACTTAAGAACTAAATGTGCCTCAACTTCTAATGATAAAACAACAAAGGGCCTAAATGAGGCCTACCTACTATGGTCAACTTAAGCTAATGATGACTCATGAAATCTATTGGTGTAGGGGCTTGTTTGTGGGATGAAAATAACAATGGGCCTAAATGAGGCCTACTGACATTGGTCAACTTAAGGAAAACATTTGGTGAAATCTGAGAAGTAAACATGACAAACGGTTCTCAAGGTCTGGGCAAACATTAATGCATAATCATACTAAAAGACACACCTCCCAGGACAACCTAAAGTCTAGGGTAACCACCCTTTGATCAATCAAAGTGAAAGTGTAATAACAGGAAAATAAAGACAACCCCATTCCTACAAGATATATAAATGTGATGTATATATATAAAAGTACAAAACAGTTAACACCCAGTTTTTATCACACCGTGGAGCACATGTGTGCACCACCATTCCTTTTTTTTTTATCCCTCCATACTGTTTTGCAGAAAGCAGGAAAACTATAATAGGTGACTGCATCCTAAAAAGCAAAGATAGTACTACATAAACATCAAAACCATGAAGACATGTTTTTCTTATTTTTATTTTTTTTTAAAGTGGGGCCTGTTCGTAGTGTTTGCAAAGAAAAACATGGGAATAATGCAGGCCAAGGAATAACAAAATCCTTTTGCGGGAAATCATATCATGATGGGTTCGCAGGTTGTAAGTCCAATGTCCTATTTTTGTGGTTCAAGGCAGTCAATTTTGGGACATCAGTGTAGGCCACCACCCTGCATCTCCGGTATCCGGTCACTTCCTCCGATGCGGCCATCCACCACCAATCCGGTCTGGTCTGGTCTGGTTCCATCTTCCAAAAATAATAAACTAACATAAAAACATGAAAGTAAAAAACTAAAATAAGAAAGGAAGTGGGGGGGGGGGGGGCCGACGCACGCACCAACACCACAACCCATCAACCTAGGACAAGAAAACAAGTATCATTAATCTTGCAAAATAAAATTTTCCATTTAAAAAGCACCCCAAGTGCTTTTCATTGTTGAAAAGAAAATATCCTAATTAATTAAAAACATTATTCTGAAATCAAGAAATAATTAAAACCATATACTTTGAAATTTGTTTGAATAAAATCTAAATTTTAAACACATCCAAAAGGGCCTAATAATACCCTAATCCTCTGTGAGACAGCCCCTCCCTTCAGAAGGAGGTTCGTGCTCAGAGTTTTGAATCTGCTCCAAAAAATACGCAGAAGCCAGGCTACAGTGTGAAGTAATTTGAATCACTGCCAAGTGATGATCTCATAGCAGGAGCAGGGCGCTGCCAAGCACTCGGTTCAAGCCTCTCTTTCTCTAATCAGGGAAGCCTGCCCAGGCCTACTGTATCTAACTAACTCCAAGGGCCAAGAGTCTGCCAACTACTCTGCATGTACAGGGATCCCTTATCTGGAGGCAATGAAGCTGTCTGCGCCGACAGCAAGGAAGAGCGAGTTCACCCCTCCCTTACATAAACATTCCGTCCGCGGAACAAAATTGGATGTTGGCCAATCATAACAAGACAGGCAGTGTTCGGAGCCTCTAGAGGAAAAGCCCCCCTTTACAAGACATCTGGTCTGCAAGGTCAAACACATTTCCTGGAAGCCAAAACAATTCTGTTCCCAGGCCAGATTTCTCTAACTCACAAAAGCTAATTCAAATGTGGGAAAAAAAACAGATTAATCTGTCTACTTAAAAGCTCCACTTTCTAAAAAGACTTTTGTCTAACTAATTCAGCTAAAAGGCAAGACATTTGAAACATAGGCATTTATTTAGCATGCAGATCAACACACAAAAAGGGGCAATTTACTTCTGCACACAAGACTATGCATTCTGCATTTGAAAAAACGAATTATCATGGACTATTAAGTTTAATATTTCTCTGCACATATCTTTTACCGTGCAAGGTATTACCTTTCTATCAACAGCTTGTCAAAGTACATAGGCGAGCCTTGTAACTAAATGCAAATTAAACTAATGTAAGGGACACATAGATGGTAGTGTGTTATAGTTATCATTTTTAACAATATATTCTGCTCCACCCTAACTATACACACTAGCATCCAAAAAATAAAAATATATACTGTCAGCTGTTGAAAGAGAAATAAATTTAAAACAACATAAAATGCAGACACATTTCACCATTGTATTTTGTTCAACCAGGGGCAACATGTAATTTTGCATTACAGCGTAATTAATCAGGCAAGCCATTCAATCCAGCCTAATAAAAGGGCCAAATTCATATATTATCAAACAGCCATTTATTTTCTAACTGAGTGGCAAAACATCTACATTTGAAAAAAGGTTCAGCTTGCATCAGGGAAAATAATAATGAGAACACATTTATTTTAAAAGCACACGGTTGCCTTTCACTAATTAAAAGCACATGTTACCATGCACTGTTGGGCAAAAATAATAAATCACAATCTGTGAGCATTCTAAAACACCGGTTGGCATATTCCTTCCTAGATGGAAACCTTCAAAGAAATAATTAATGAAAACAGCCTGTAGCGTGCACTCTAACTGGGCCATCTTTTTAGCATTTCACTCATTTTAAACATGCATTCAAAAATAATTCTCCACATGTCTGTGGATGCATATTAAGTAACACATTTAAAAGAACACTGCTCTCTCCGTGCAAACCCTTATCTCAATCCGACTGGTTGATTTATAACTTACCGACCTCTAAGAGTCAGACACATGAAGTCATCAGTTCCAAGGCAAACCCACACAAATTCATAGACGCATTTAAAAAAGAATGTTAAATAAACAGAGCCCTACGCTCAGCACAAGATGTTACCTTTCCTTCAAGAAGCTGACAAAGCACGTAGGCAGACCCAGGAACCAATAAAAGTCAAAATCAAACCATCAATCATCAAAATACTCGCTGACTTTTATAGTCAGCTCAAATAACCATGCATGTTAAACAGCATGTTAAAATAAATACTGCCATCTCAATTCAAGATATTAACCCTTTGGCAGCTCAAGCACAATCATTCCCCAATGTCCGCGGATACATGGGAAAGTCATGAGTTCATCTCTCCACGTTTACAGATAACACGTACGCACATCTTCAAAACGTTATCCCCAAGCACCCGAGAGAGATCCAGCTCTCTCCTGCCTAACGTAATGATAACATGCCCTGTCCAAGCCATGATCACATGGCGCTATTCACAAGCCATATTTACAAGACAAGTCAACAAATTCAAAAAATGACACGCTCCTCACAAAGAATATATGCAAGGCGCAATTCACAAGGAACACAACAAGTCAAAATGAGAACATGCTCCTCACAAGCCACATTACCATGGCGCTATTCACAAGCCATATTTACAAGGAGCTATATACAAAGAACACCACAAGTCATATTACATTGAACACATTTCACATTGCACAGCATAAGCAGATGCAGCAAGCAAGTTAATGAGCAATTTAAAAGCATTTTTCACACACATTTATACAATTAGACCATCACAAAGATGTTACTGGCTCCCTCATGTAATGTCAATCTTCAACCCTGACAGTTCAAACACCAAGATGAAAACCATGTCTTCCACCCTGAATAAACCAAATGCCATGATGTACTGCAATCTCCTCACACTGCAACTGTTCAAGCCCATAGGTCACACAGGCTACATAAACTGCCAAACTATGCCAGATGGAACTGGCGCTCAGGGCACTCCCTCACAACACATGGGAACCTCTCCAAGCACATGGCCAGGTCACACAGGATTCGTAAGATGACGACTATGCCAAATGTAATGGCCGGATTTTCTGCTTAGATGGGATCAGCCCCTAGGGGCCCCTCTAACCCAGCCAGAACGTAACCACATCCCTCCTCAGGACCATCTATCCAGGCACCTGGGTACCTACCTGAGGATGGGGAACTCGCAATATACAAGCTCATATTATCAGAAACACCACTAAATCTATAGGGATACTAAGAATACTCACTGATTACTAAGGATATCCATGCCCTACACCACACTCATACCTTATAGTCTCGCGGCCACTCAGACCCAGACTAATCTACCCTGGGGCAGATATGACACACAATCTGGCGTGTCTACACACGTGGGTCTGCAGCCCCAGTGCTCTCCTTTTCCAAACGATCTACAATCCGGCACATCTACACGCTGGTAATCCCCCCCAGCGCTCTCACTTACACACGGGCCGCAATCCGGCAGCCCTACACGCTGGTAATCCTCCCCAGCGCTCTCATTAACGCCGTATATCAACGACGACCACATTCCTATGAACACCTTCAGTTTTCTGTCTCTTCACTAAGGGTCTGCTACTACAATAATATTATGGGATAGCCAAATTACTTAGTGTCAACAATTCCCTAGCTCAAGGGCTCCCTGTTCTCCCTATTTATTCAGACTTACCGGATCAGGGGCAGCATCTGTTCTGGCTGTAACATCTGACTAGGAGAAAAAGGTTACCTATGCTTTGGAACAGAAGACGCTGTTTACAGGATTATGGGATGGTGTACTAACTTTCTCCCTTAGTTGCAGGTCTCCTATCTCCCTAATTATTCACTATTACTTACCTGATCAGGGGTAGCATCTGTTCAAACAGTAATACCTGACTAGGAAAGGGGATTACCCTCACTGTATGGGGACAAAGATATACACACTATGTGATTGAGTTATTCCTTGATTTAAGCACTCCTACTCCCTTCTGTTAGAAGACAGGCTAACTTTATCATAAAAAACTCATACACACTAATTCACTAATTAATGGGGAAGTTTATTGTAACAATGATACAATACACATACACAAAACTATGGGGTCTCTATAACTAGCAGTAACTTTAACACACCGCTGAAAGAAAAGGATTAGACATACAATTTATCTGCGGGGTAACAGGAACTTTTAACACACCGCTGAAAGAGAAAAGATTAGACATACAATAGCCTAGGGAATAAGAACAAGATTAAGGTGTAAGTGTAAAGGGGACTAGTTCAGACTACCTCACCTATTAGAAGGAAGATTTCTCTCTGCCTCTGGTGGGATTAGGGCTCTCTCTGTCTCTCCCTCCTTCACCACATCACCACACCTCTGGTTCAATTGCTCCAGCTGACAGCCTTCTTTGATGCTCTCTGCACTGCTCTCTCTCCTCATCTTCAGCAATCGTCTGCCTTCTTTCTCCATTCCAGAACTGCACTCTATTCTGCAGCTCCAGCAGACATCCTGTTCTCTCTCCAAGCTGAACTGAGCTCCAAGCTGAACTGAGCTCCAGGCTGAACTGCACACAAGCTGGAATGAACCCTCCTCCTCTCCTGTAGTTCGCTAATATGGAAGCTTGTCCTTTCATGGAAAGTTACGGCCAGTAACCTGCCGCCCACCAAATTCTTGTACCTCCCCGTACCAAGGACACGTTCCCAGCTGGCCAGCCTGAAGTTGTGTCTTCGGAGTGGAGAAAAATACATTCCTTCGATAAGGGCCAGCCTGAGCCGGTTCTCTCCAAGCGAACAACAGCTTTAACTATAAAATTTACCTTTACTCTAAAAGCCTCTCAGCTCCATCAAGATGGAGTCCCTCTAGTTCTAGGCCTGTAGGCCTGAAAGGGATGAAATACCCCTTAGCTCTGTCAGAATACCTACATAAACCATACCAATGTGTAATATAAAGTTAGGACCACAGGATCCAACCTCTACTATAAGCAAGTATGTCAAAGCCAATAGGCAATAGACAGATTAGAGTCAAGAATAAGGGATCTATCATCATATTAAGCAGCTATCCTCTTCTAGGTCTGGAAAAAGGGCTTAAAAGGGCCAACACAAGCTAAGAATACCTATCCAGGATGTGAGCAAGATTAAAGTCTATATCACTGCTAAATAGAGCCAAAAACCCTGCCATTACATTCCACCCTTAGATCTTTATCTTGCGAACGTCTATAAACAACAACATCCATATCAACATAATCTATCAACAAATCAAAAACCAAAAAACTCTCTAAAATGAATGACAACTTAAAGAAATTCCACCTGAAACTCAATGTAGGGAATACAAATCTAACAACCAACTGAAAACAAAACAAAGCACCCTTGACTTGAATGCTAAAACATATCTAAGATTGGATCTGATAACAACAGAAACTATCCAAAGCATTCTCAAACTAAATGTGCCTCAACTTCTAGTGATAACTGGTGAAATCTAGTGATGTAGGGACTTATGTGTTGAATGAAAACAGCAAGGGGCCTAAATGGGCCTACCTACTTCGGACAACTTAAGAACTAAATGTGCCTCAACTTCTAATGATAAAACAACAAAGGGCCTAAATGAGGCCTACCTACTATGGTCAACTTAAGCTAATGATGACTCATGAAATCTATTGGTGTAGGGGCTTGTTTGTGGGATGAAAATAACAATGGGCCTAAATGAGGCCTACTGACATTGGTCAACTTAAGGAAAACATTTGGTGAAATCTGAGAAGTAAACATGACAAACGGTTCTCAAGGTCTGGGCAAACATTAATGCATAATCATACTAAAAGACACACCTCCCAGGACAACCTAAAGTCTAGGGTAACCACCCTTTGATCAATCAAAGTGAAAGTGTAATAACAGGAAAATAAAGACAACCCCATTCCTACAAGATATATAAATGTGATGTATATATATAAAAGTACAAAACAGTTAACACCCAGTTTTTATCACACCGTGGAGCACATGTGTGCACCACCATTCCTTTTTTTTTTATCCCTCCATACTGTTTTGCAGAAAGCAGGAAAACTATAATAGGTGACTGCATCCTAAAAAGCAAAGATAGTACTACATAAACATCAAAACCATGAAGACATGTTTTTCTTATTTTTATTTTTTTTTAAAGTGGGGCCTGTTCGTAGTGTTTGCAAAGAAAAACATGGGAATAATGCAGGCCAAGGAATAACAAAATCCTTTTGCGGGAAATCATATCATGATGGGTTCGCAGGTTGTAAGTCCAATGTCCTATTTTTGTGGTTCAAGGCAGTCAATTTTGGGACATCAGTGTAGGCCACCACCCTGCATCTCCGGTATCCGGTCACTTCCTCCGATGCGGCCATCCACCACCAATCCGGTCTGGTCTGGTCTGGTTCCATCTTCCAAAAATAATAAACTAACATAAAAACATGAAAGTAAAAAACTAAAATAAGAAAGGAAGTGGGGGGGGGGGGGGCCGACGCACGCACCAACACCACAACCCATCAACCTAGGACAAGAAAACAAGTATCATTAATCTTGCAAAATAAAATTTTCCATTTAAAAAGCACCCCAAGTGCTTTTCATTGTTGAAAAGAAAATATCCTAATTAATTAAAAACATTATTCTGAAATCAAGAAATAATTAAAACCATATACTTTGAAATTTGTTTGAATAAAATCTAAATTTTAAACACATCCAAAAGGGCCTAATAATACCCTAATCCTCTGTGAGACAGCCCCTCCCTTCAGAAGGAGGTTCGTGCTCAGAGTTTTGAATCTGCTCCAAAAAATACGCAGAAGCCAGGCTACAGTGTGAAGTAATTTGAATCACTGCCAAGTGATGATCTCATAGCAGGAGCAGGGCGCTGCCAAGCACTCGGTTCAAGCCTCTCTTTCTCTAATCAGGGAAGCCTGCCCAGGCCTACTGTATCTAACTAACTCCAAGGGCCAAGAGTCTGCCAACTACTCTGCATGTACAGGGATCCCTTATCTGGAGGCAATGAAGCTGTCTGCGCCGACAGCAAGGAAGAGCGAGTTCACCCCTCCCTTACATAAACATTCCGTCCGCGGAACAAAATTGGATGTTGGCCAATCATAACAAGACAGGCAGTGTTCGGAGCCTCTAGAGGAAAAGCCCCCCTTTACAAGACATCTGGTCTGCAAGGTCAAACACATTTCCTGGAAGCCAAAACAATTCTGTTCCCAGGCCAGATTTCTCTAACTCACAAAAGCTAATTCAAATGTGGGAAAAAAAACAGATTAATCTGTCTACTTAAAAGCTCCACTTTCTAAAAAGACTTTTGTCTAACTAATTCAGCTAAAAGGCAAGACATTTGAAACATAGGCATTTATTTAGCATGCAGATCAACACACAAAAAGGGGCAATTTACTTCTGCACACAAGACTATGCATTCTGCATTTGAAAAAACGAATTATCATGGACTATTAAGTTTAATATTTCTCTGCACATATCTTTTACCGTGCAAGGTATTACCTTTCTATCAACAGCTTGTCAAAGTACATAGGCGAGCCTTGTAACTAAATGCAAATTAAACTAATGTAAGGGACACATAGATGGTAGTGTGTTATAGTTATCATTTTTAACAATATATTCTGCTCCACCCTAACTATACACACTAGCATCCAAAAAATAAAAATATATACTGTCAGCTGTTGAAAGAGAAATAAATTTAAAACAACATAAAATGCAGACACATTTCACCATTGTATTTTGTTCAACCAGGGGCAACATGTAATTTTGCATTACAGCGTAATTAATCAGGCAAGCCATTCAATCCAGCCTAATAAAAGGGCCAAATTCATATATTATCAAACAGCCATTTATTTTCTAACTGAGTGGCAAAACATCTACATTTGAAAAAAGGTTCAGCTTGCATCAGGGAAAATAATAATGAGAACACATTTATTTTAAAAGCACACGGTTGCCTTTCACTAATTAAAAGCACATGTTACCATGCACTGTTGGGCAAAAATAATAAATCACAATCTGTGAGCATTCTAAAACACCGGTTGGCATATTCCTTCCTAGATGGAAACCTTCAAAGAAATAATTAATGAAAACAGCCTGTAGCGTGCACTCTAACTGGGCCATCTTTTTAGCATTTCACTCATTTTAAACATGCATTCAAAAATAATTCTCCACATGTCTGTGGATGCATATTAAGTAACACATTTAAAAGAACACTGCTCTCTCCGTGCAAACCCTTATCTCAATCCGACTGGTTGATTTATAACTTACCGACCTCTAAGAGTCAGACACATGAAGTCATCAGTTCCAAGGCAAACCCACACAAATTCATAGACGCATTTAAAAAAGAATGTTAAATAAACAGAGCCCTACGCTCAGCACAAGATGTTACCTTTCCTTCAAGAAGCTGACAAAGCACGTAGGCAGACCCAGGAACCAATAAAAGTCAAAATCAAACCATCAATCATCAAAATACTCGCTGACTTTTATAGTCAGCTCAAATAACCATGCATGTTAAACAGCATGTTAAAATAAATACTGCCATCTCAATTCAAGATATTAACCCTTTGGCAGCTCAAGCACAATCATTCCCCAATGTCCGCGGATACATGGGAAAGTCATGAGTTCATCTCTCCACGTTTACAGATAACACGTACGCACATCTTCAAAACGTTATCCCCAAGCACCCGAGAGAGATCCAGCTCTCTCCTGCCTAACGTAATGATAACATGCCCTGTCCAAGCCATGATCACATGGCGCTATTCACAAGCCATATTTACAAGACAAGTCAACAAATTCAAAAAATGACACGCTCCTCACAAAGAATATATGCAAGGCGCAATTCACAAGGAACACAACAAGTCAAAATGAGAACATGCTCCTCACAAGCCACATTACCATGGCGCTATTCACAAGCCATATTTACAAGGAGCTATATACAAAGAACACCACAAGTCATATTACATTGAACACATTTCACATTGCACAGCATAAGCAGATGCAGCAAGCAAGTTAATGAGCAATTTAAAAGCATTTTTCACACACATTTATACAATTAGACCATCACAAAGATGTTACTGGCTCCCTCATGTAATGTCAATCTTCAACCCTGACAGTTCAAACACCAAGATGAAAACCATGTCTTCCACCCTGAATAAACCAAATGCCATGATGTACTGCAATCTCCTCACACTGCAACTGTTCAAGCCCATAGGTCACACAGGCTACATAAACTGCCAAACTATGCCAGATGGAACTGGCGCTCAGGGCACTCCCTCACAACACATGGGAACCTCTCCAAGCACATGGCCAGGTCACACAGGATTCGTAAGATGACGACTATGCCAAATGTAATGGCCGGATTTTCTGCTTAGATGGGATCAGCCCCTAGGGGCCCCTCTAACCCAGCCAGAACGTAACCACATCCCTCCTCAGGACCATCTATCCAGGCACCTGGGTACCTACCTGAGGATGGGGAACTCGCAATATACAAGCTCATATTATCAGAAACACCACTAAATCTATAGGGATACTAAGAATACTCACTGATTACTAAGGATATCCATGCCCTACACCACACTCATACCTTATAGTCTCGCGGCCACTCAGACCCAGACTAATCTACCCTGGGGCAGATATGACACACAATCTGGCGTGTCTACACACGTGGGTCTGCAGCCCCAGTGCTCTCCTTTTCCAAACGATCTACAATCCGGCAGATCTACACGCTGGTAATCCCCCCCAGCGCTCTCACTTACACACGGGCCGCAATCCGGCAGCCCAACACGCTGGTAATCCTCCCCAGCGCTCTCATTAACGCCGTATATCAACGACGACCACATTCCTATGAACACCTTCAGTTTTCTGTCTCTTCACTAAGGGTCTGCTACTACAATAATATTATGGGATAGCCGAATTACTTAGTGTCAACAATTCCCTAGCTCAAGGGCTCCCTGTTCTCCCTATTTATTCAGACTTACCGGATCAGGGGCAGCATCTGTTCTGGCTGTAACATCTGACTAGGAGAAAAAGGTTACCTATGCTTTGGAACAGAAGACGCTGTTTACAGAATTATGGGATGGTGTACTAACTTTCTCCCTTAGTTGCAGGTCTCCTATCTCCCTAATTATTCACTATTACTTACCTGATCAGGGGTAGCATCTGTTCAAACAGTAATACCTGACTAGGAAAGGGGATTACCCTCACTGTATGGGGACAAAGATATACACACTATGTGATTGAGTTATTCCTTGATTTAAGCGCTCCTACTCCCTTCTGTTAGAAGACAGGCTAGCTTTATCATAAAAAACTCATACACACTAATTCACTAATTAATGGGGAAGTTTATTGTAACAATGATACAATACACATACACAAAACTATGGGGTCTCTATAACTAGCAGTAACTTTAACACACCGCTGAAAGAAAAGGATTAGACATACAATTTATCTGTGGGGTAACAGGAACTTTTAACACACCGCTGAAAGAGAAAAGATTAGACATACAATAGCCTAGGGAATAAGAACAAGATTAAGGTGTAAGTGTAAAGGGGACTAGTTCAGACTACCTCACCTATTAGAAGGAAGATTTCTCTCTGCCTCTGGTGGGATTAGGGCTCTCTCTGTCTCTCCCTCCTTCACCACATCACCACACCTCTGGTTCAATTGCTCCAGCTGACAGCCTTCTTTGATGCTCTCTGCACTGCTCTCTCTCCTCATCTTCAGCAATCGTCTGCCTTCTTTCTCCATTCCAGAACTGCACTCTATTCTGCAGCTCCAGCAGACATCCTGTTCTCTCTCCAAGCTGAACTGAGCTCCAAGCTGAACTGAGCTCCAGGCTGAACTGCACACAAGCTGGAATGAACCCTCCTCCTCTCCTGTAGTTCGCTAATATGGAAGCTTGTCCTTTCATGGAAAGTTACGGCCAGTAACCTGCCGCCCACCAAATTCTTGTACCTCCCCGTACCAAGGACACGTTCCCAGCTGGCCAGCCTGAAGTTGTGTCTTCGGAGTGGAGAAAAATACATTCCTTCGATGAGGGCCAGCCTGAGCCGGATCTCTCCAAGCGAACAACAGCTTTAACTATAAACTTTACCTTTACTCTAAAAGCCTCTCAGCTCCATCAAGATGGAGTCCCTTTAGTTCTAGGCCTGAAAGGGATGAAATACCCCTTAGCTCTGTCAGAATACCTACATAAACCATACCAATGTGTAATATAAAGTTAGGACCACAGGATCCAACCTCTACTATAAGCAAGTATGTCAAAGCCAATAGGCAATAGACAGATTAGAGTCAAGAATAAGGGATCTATCATCATATTAAGCAGCTATCCTCTTCTAGGTCTGGAAAAAGGGCTTAAAAGGGCCAACACAAGCTAAGAATACCTATCCTAGATGTGAGCAAGATTAAAGTCTATATCACTGCTAAATAGAGCCAAAAACGCTGCCATTACAGCTCCCTTCCATTAATGTGGTTGGAACATAGTGCTATTATGTTCTCCTCTTCAGTACTGCACCTTCTTATCCTCCTCAAGCCACTCATAACCTTATCGCTACCCATGCTTGGCATAAAATCAATGTAGACACCTAGACTCCTGTCTAGCAGACTCTTACCCCATCCTTTTTGATGATCCTGACCAGCTGTTGCCCAATATACTCATTGGCCAGAGTAAGCCTCTTTATCTTTGGCCCCTCAAAATTCCGCAAATTGCAAACGAAATAAGGCTTCTGCACCCCTGATTCACAGCCAATCTAAGATCTCTTAAGCGAAGATGCAGAAGGCAAGATAAAAAATGGTGCCAGGAATACAATGAGGCAGAAAAATCAAGTATAAGACCTGCCTTTCCATTTACAAAAACATCAGTTTTTTCAGCAAAGACTGCCTGTTTTACCCAAAAAATTGAATCAGTTAAGAATTCAACTTAAGAACTCTACTTGTAAACTTACAACGACCCAACAAAAAATCCACCAATTCCAGTCGGTTCTTTTGCAATGAGGTTGCTAAATTTTTCTTTAACAAAGTTGAAAAAGTTTTTAACACCTTTGCCTTCAGACAGATTACATCTCCGGAGTACCAGACCCCTCCTAGTCTTTCCATAGCTGATTCCAGCGTTGCGGCCTTTACTCCTCCAACCATTGGCACGGTTGCTAGACTGGTCAAAGCTGCAAGATCCAGCTGCCCCGGAGACCCCTACCCATTCTGGATCGCTGCCCTCATTGCAGATACTATTGTCCAGGTCTTAACAAATATCTGCAAACTTGGATTTGATTCAGGTTCCTTTCAAAGTAGCCTCAGTTTGTCTTCTCCTTAAAAAATTGTCTCTGGACCCTGTTGATCCAAATAACTATTGTCCAAAATCTTGTCTACCCCTACCGGCCAAGATTATCCAAAAAGTAATTAACTCTGAACTCACTGACTTCATTCAATCCAAAAACCTTTCAGACGCCACTCAATTTGGTTTCCGTTAAGACCATAGTACGGAAACTGCCCTAATCAAGGCCACAAAGAAATCGGGATGACCTCAGATGCAAGAGATAAGCATCCGGATTCACTTAGAT
Source organism: Lissotriton vulgaris (assembly GCF_964263255.1). Lineage (NCBI taxonomy): Eukaryota > Metazoa > Chordata > Amphibia > Caudata > Salamandridae > Lissotriton > Lissotriton vulgaris. The sequence continues at coordinate 659,889,779 of NC_141696.1, read as the reverse complement.
TTTTCAGTTGCATTTGATACTGTTGTAAATGAATGCTACGTAGTCCATATATTCTCTTGATGATCCTTTATTCAGGTAAGATGGTAAGTCAAGTAGTAGAAGGAGAAACCCCACCAGGAGCGGCCTCCTGCCACTCAGCCCTCATTCAACTGCCCGACATCCACACAGAACATTCTAACAGGCTCTTGCATCATACATTCTATTCTGGGCAGCAGGGACAAGTACTACACATCTCCCTTCTTTAATTTGACGAACGAGAGATATGAATAGAAATTGGGAGTGTAAATGAGCTAACAAGTCACGTCACGCAATTTCAACATAAATGTAAGATCAGATAAGATTAGCAATTTACCATCTTTACAAACCAATCACAAGTACTACAGATAGTGTTCATCATAACAAATTGTTAGCCACCTGACTCATATTGGTATCACTGGCTCTGCCTGGAATCTACTCAGCTCGATTTTTATTATCACGAGAACAATCCGTCTGACTGTACAACTACTTCTCTCCACCATTCTCTCTTCCCTGCCGTGTTCAGCAGGGGTCCGAACTCAGCCCCATGCTGTTTAACATTAACATTACCCCTCTAGCTGAGCTAGTTAAATCATTTGGCTTTGCCATTACATCCTTTGTGGATGACACGCAAATCGTTGTCTCCCTGTCAAGGAAGGGACCAACCAAGTAGCAGCTTTTATAGCTGCATGCACGCTGTTAGTAATTGGATGTCTGACAACTGTTCAAATTCAGGTCAAACTGAAGTCCTGCTCTTTGGTGCCAATTCTTCATTCTGGATTCAGGCCTGGTGGCCCCATGAGCTAAGCCCTCTCCCTACACCAGTCAGCAAAGCCTGCAATCTGGGTGCCTTGATAAATGATAAGCTCTCCCTCAAACCAACGCAGTCTCTTCCAATGTTTTCTATACTTTCAAGATGATATAAAAGCTTCTTCCTTTCATTCCATCACATTTACAAAACTCATAAGTTACCTCTCTTGCAATTTCCAGACTTGACTATTACAATGCACTTTACCTCAATGCTCATCAACATGTGATTAACAAGCTACAAATGCTACACAATACCGCGGACCACCTTCTCCTCATTATTCCAAAACACCAATGGGTGTTTGATGAAACTTCATTGGTTGCAAATCAGGCCCAGAATTATTTGCAAGGCTCTCTGTATCACTTAACCCATTCGCTGCGGTGGCTATTCCGCCGCAGCGCTAATGGGGTGGGGCGGCTGTGCGGCGGTTCCGTGCTTGTGACGGAACCGCTCCGTCACGGCTCGCGGGTGAGCTGTGCTTGTGACGGAACGGTTCCGTCACGAACCCGCCCGCCCATTAATTCCTCAGCGCAGGCACGGAATTTGCGCCGCGCAGGCACGGCGAGTGGGCCGTGACGGAACCGTTCCGTCACAAGCACAGCTCACCCGAGGCTTGTGACGGAACCGTTCCGTCACAAGCATGCAAGAGGTTAAAAGGCCCTACATGATCAAGGTCCCACTTTCTCGAAGAACAGCTTTTACTGGTAAATTCCCAAAAGGCCTCTAAGATCTTCCACAGCCAAATCGGGGATTGTGCCTAAATACAAACGTGCATCGTGGGGAGGCTGCAGCTTTGTGCAGGGTGCCTCCACTATCTGGAACAAGCTTCCCATTCACATTAAACCTTCCACAAATCTTTTAGCTTTCAGAAAAGCTCCTAATACCTGGTTACTCAATTCTTTATAGGTATTTAATTATCTGAAAGTTTCTTTTTGTGCTCACAGTAGCCAGCAACAAGATACCTACCGGTACTTGAGCACTTAAAAAAAAACAATTTAACATAAAATAATGTAGGGAGGATATGTACTGTATGGAATGGTGGGCTTCTGAGAAGTGCTCAGTTCTTTGTTTTAGTGTGTATTCCTCTATCAGATTCTCACTATTCTGCTTTTGAACTTTAGATCTTTCTGTCACTGTCTCCGTTGATCTCTCAAAAACGTTCTTGCTACAAATGCAAAAGGCGTAGTACTTCGATGATGTTTCATATATGATTATATTGAACTATGTCCATCTGTGATTCATCAAATAAACTGACGTTTTGAGATGTTTAGACATGGCAAAGGCCTATTGTAGTGTGGTGTATACATAATCCCAATGCAGTGATTTGTGCATGGCAGGAGTGTATTACATTGTGTGCAATTTAGACTAGATCATGGTAATATTTCGTTTTATATTGCAACAACGAGGGTCTTAGTTAACTATGATGACTGACCCTATGTACTATATATGCCAACATAGCAAGGGCAACCCGATTTGTGGTAGTACTGAGAGGTATCGTCTATCAAACAAAAAAAACACAAAATAATCTTGTTTACCAATAATGTACAAAAACATTATTCTAATTTGTAATAAAGCATCAAGCATTGATACAATAACCAATATATCATGTTTCCTGTAGCCAAAGAAAGGTTGCACTTTCATGCTAAAAGAAAGTCATCCACCTCTGTAGCAAAGATCCCCTTGCACTCACGCAACTCATGGATACAGTGCCTTTAGACCTGATAATTAGACAATTGTCCCCATCTAGAGCTGCCAACACAACTCTAAAAGCCTAATTTACAATAATTTGATGCATAGCAGTGCAGCAAGTATACTGTTGCGTTGCCATGTTTCAAAAGAAAACGGCAAGAATGAACCGTATCTACAAGTTACGGCTTATTCCTGTCCTTTTCCCCTGTGCTGGCACACAATTGATTGACATGCTCCAATGCAGATACCCTTGCACTATAGTGCAAGGGTGTCTGCGTAGTGGGTGTGATTGTATATGTGCAGGAAGGAACACCTTCCTGCACAAAACAGTTGCAACCGTTGTTTTCCTTTTTCTAGGTGTGTTGCAGATTGAAGCACACATAGAAAAAGGAAAAAACGAGCAGAAATAAAGGTATTTCTCCTCATTATGCCTCTCTAATGCCTACCCTGGGGAGGCATAGGAATCCTATGCAATCCTAGATTTGCAAAAGCTTGTAAACCCAGGAATGTGTCAGGTTCCATGGATGTTGCGCAGAAACATCCACAATAACACCATGAAACCCCCCCTTACACATGTGACACGGCCATATGTACAAAGCCATGAAAAGCCAGGCAAGGGGGCTTTACATGGCCTTTTAAATATGGGCAGGCACACTGCGCCACAGGTGTGTCAAAAAAAGTGACGCACCTGCGGTGCAATGAATTTGTGAATAAGCCCCTCAATGTTTTGTGAAACTACAGAATGACAGTTCATCTCTCAATTCTTAACATGGGTTTTGAGATGGTAAAAACTATAATTGTGCAAACATTTTATTTAGCGATGAAATATGAAACTTTTTTAATTCTTTGTTGCACCAAGTAGTAAAATTCGGTTGTGGAAGACTGCACAGACACTATCTCACCCATGAGTCTGTATCTGCTGGAATCCTTTATTAAAAAAAGTCACTGGATGTATTCTGTTTCGTAAGAATTTCACTCAAAATAAAGGCATTCCAAATTGTGTACAATTTATCTTAATTTTTCAAAATTTGGGTGGAAAAATACTCACTTTTGCGTGCTTCTAGAACCACAAATCCACTGTGGCAGCCAGTCACCTTGTGTGTCAATTGCCTAGTTATAGATCTTTCCTGGCTAAAGGAATGGTAGGTGTGCAATGTAAATGTGAGCTATCAGCAATGAAGTATGTCTCTGCTTGTTATCTATTAGTTGGAGATATTAAAGGTTATGTTAACGGAACAGAGTTTCAAAGAAAAGCAACATGCTACTTATAATTAAGGGTGGGCGTAAAATCTGTTTCGCGGGCGAATTTGTGGATTTTCCGCGATTTCGCGATCTGCGAATCTTGCGAAACCGCGGTAAAATCCGCGAATCAGCGGGGACGAATTTTCAGCCAAGCAAGGGTTACAGCAGCAGGTGCAAAAGTTGAACCTAATTTCTTTGTAACCTTTTACAAAAGGGTTACAAACAAATTAACTTCAACTTGGACACCTGCTGCTAATTGCTTCCTGGCGCCTCGTTGCCTACTTGCAACTATTCTCTGACCCTGCTCTGACCCTTGAAGCAGGGTCAGAGAATAGTTACAAGTAGGCAACAGGCACCTGTCCAAGGAATTAAACCTCATCAGGAAGTACTTACAGATATAAAAAACAGGAAGAAGGGAGAGGATGGCAAATACACCCATTTTGAGTTGTCGGGAGGGGTTAAACTAAAAGAGACCTTTACAGCACAATTTTCATATGCATTTTGCTAAAAATAAAAAGCTGTATGTTCTGTAGGGGCAACTCAGGAATCTGGCCCTTCAGAGATCCGGCCTCTTTCTTTCTCTCGTTCTCTCTCTCCCTCTCTCTTTCCCTCTCTTTCTCTCTCTTTCTATCTATCTATCTATCTATCTATCTATCTATCTCTCTCTCCCATAAACGACTGCATGGGTAACTTCGCTATGCAAGCGCCTCGCGAAGACGCAAAAAGGCCCGCGAGCACGCAAAAAACTCTGCGAACACGCAAAAAACCCCGCGAACACGCAAAAAAACAAGAATCCGCAAATTCGCACAAATTCGCAAATTTTGCGGATCGCGAATTCGCAAATCCGCGGATCGCGAATTCGCAAAATTCGCCCATGCTTACTTATAATACAAGATTATAGAAGTCAGTGTCAGAGTTTACCTAATGCCTTCAATGTTGTCAGAGAAAGTACATTGTGTGATTTCACCAGATTCACTTGATTTTCTGAACCTATAAAAGCCGGAATATAAGATATCCAGATCCCTAAAAGTGGCAGCACAAGTGCATGCATCAGAGAAAAAAAATGCTGCACGAGAAAACCTGAATTATTTTCTCACAACTGTTCCCATTTACTGAGAACACACCCAAATCAGCTGTTTAGAACAGACAGCAAGATAGGTGTTAATCGTGCATAACAAGAGCGCCATTAGTATGATTAGAGACCAGTATGTAAAAGCTGACTAGCCGGCCCTCAGGCCCGCATGACAGGAAATAATGGACACAGACACCAGGTGATGTAGCGTAGTAACTGGCCACAAGCACGTGCACCAGGGCCCTTTTATTGTCGGGGCCACAACACGTGTGACACCTGTGATAGATGGGTGGAAGTGCAAGTGTGTCCAGCCCTCAAGGGAATGGCTGGGAATCTTATAGCCTGCCAAATACTAGAACGTGTCCTGCAAGACACTACATCCCGCCACAACTTTATTGAAGAGCAACAACAAACATTAGTCCAACCTGTGAGGACAAGCAGTCAACTAAACACCACAGGGTCCATCAGCCTTACAAGTCAGGTGGCGGGAAAGACGTCAGACATGGGCTGGTGACTCTGTCTGCAGCAGGATTATCTGGGCGGGCACTCGTAGTTTAACCTGAGGGGCTCAGGACATGACCGCTGGCTAGGAGACGTCAACTGCATACTGTCAGCTCAGTGATGACGACATGTCTTGCAGTCTTGCATGGCTCCACTCTGCTGGCATTGAGGATGGTCTATGGTGAGTTCTAACAGTTCATTTAGTTGGTTGCGTCATGAACATTGATGGAGTCCATGGTGAGAGTTAACGGAGGTGTTGCCTGATCGATTGTCTCTGTTGAACCACTTGGCTGTAACCGATAACCTGTCAGTGGAGTAATGTCTCTTCTCACTCTCCCACCTGGGGAGGCTCGTTGTTGGGGTTGCTATGAGACTGCAGGAGTGCTGCGCTGGGGCCACTTGTGTGCTGACTGGAGGCAGCTGCAGGACCATCGAGGAATCGTTACTTAGTCCCATGCACAACCCTCGAGGGTGGATGAGTCTTGGCTAGGACATGCTCTCGCTGCCGCAGTTCAGGTGCAGGCCAGGTTCACTGGTAGCCTCTGGATTATTTTGTCGGCTGGTGTGGCAACAGCGTAGGACTCCAGTCCGTCGGTACTCTGGGGATGGTGTTGTTTGATGCATGTGAATGAGGGCTGGTGTGATGGCAGTTTCCAGCCATATGGTGAGTCAGAATAACAGTGGTGGCTTGCGGGGAGAGTTGGATGTCAGGAGGGAATTAGCAGCCATGTGTCTCCGCATTGCTGAGGTTGATCTTTGGTGGCAGCTTGACAAGTAGCGTCTGCAAATCCTCTTCAGCCTGTCTTGTGGCCCCTGCCGACTCCATCTTGAGTTAGTGTGAGGAAGGACATTCTGTGCTGATCTTCACCTGTGGCGTCTGTGGTCAGGAGAAGGGATGCCATGTGACTTAGACTGCCGGTGCTCAGGGACGGAGAGTCACTTGGGAAAGCATTGGGGAGAGACGCGGTTTGCGTTTGCTGATCGATTCTCCTGTGAGGCTGTGTCCAATCAATCAATCAATCAATCAATCACAGCATTTGTAAAGCACACTACCTACCCATTAGGGTCTCAAGGCGCTGGGGGGGGGGGGGGGGCTGCTACTGTTCGAAGAGCCAGGTCTAGAGGAGTCTCCTGAAGGTTAGGAAGTCTTCTGTCTGCCGTAGGTGGATGGGAAGGGTGTTCCACGTCTTGGCAGCGAGGTGGGAGAATGATCTACCTCCGGCGGTCACTCTTCAGAAGTGGGGGGCGGTGGTGAGGGCATGGTCTGTTGAGCGGAGCTGGCGGGCGGGGGTGTAGAGGCCGAGTTTGATGTTGAGGTACGCTGGTCCGGTGTCGTGGAGTGCTTTGTGTGCGTGAGTGAGGAGCTTGAAGGTTATCCTCTTGTTGATGGGGAGCCACTGCAGCTCTTTCAGGCGGGGTGTGATGTGGCTGCATCGGGGGATGTTGAGGATCAGGCGTGTGGAGGCGTTCTAAAAGCGTTGGAGTCATTTCAGGAGTTTGGCCGGGGCTCCTGCGTAGAGTGCGTTGCCGTAGTCTTTTTTGTAGCCTCTTTTCTGTCAGCGGTGTTGGGCAGCCATATGTGGTGCATGCTCTGCACCTGTCTTTCTTGCGCTGTTGGTGGGGAAAGTTCCCTTGAGACATTGCTGTCTGGCTGGTCGCCCACTCTTGCTAGTCGGGGCTGTCTTTGGTGTTGCTGCTTGAGTTTAATCTGTGCTTGCCTGGGCTCGAGAAGCTTTGGGTTTCCTGGGGGCCCTTGGTGATGTGTCACAGTCTTTCTCCTTTGAAAGCCTAGGCAGCCCGTTGGAGTGGCGCGCAATGTACCCCGTCTTCGTGTGCTTCTTTTGGGGCTTGCCGTCTTACTGGGCTGTGCTAGGTGTGGGTTTATCTGGCACATTGGGCTTGCTGCATAGTAACAGAGACACTGTAGGCCTCTTATGTGCCTTTCTCTTGCAGGGCAGCTGGGTGCAGTCAGTTCTTGTACTGGCTGTGCTCTGCAGCCTCAGTTTCCATTGAGCGAGGGCTGTGCAGAGCTGTAGAGGTCCCTGTTTTCATCTGTTAGTTTAGGTGGGATGGTGCATTACTGAAGCATAGCTAGGAGGCACTGCTGGCCTTCTTCATGCTTGGCCTTGTATGCTGCTCAAGTTACATACATGCTCCAGCAGCAGACTCCTGTGCCGAGTGTGATGAGGCCTATTGACCCCCAGGTTTTGCCGCAATACTTTACAAAGCCTTCCTGATGCTGCTGGCTGGACACTGTTGGGGATGTAGTAATGCGGGTGAGAAACACAGGGCCTTTACTGGGAGCTGGTGGCCACGAGCAGCGTTAGCGGAAGACTCACTCACCGGTAGGTAGGGGCACAGCTGACTTGCAGAGTGCACTGCGGCTCCATTGCTGATGCTGGTTAGCACTGAAGCTGGCTGCTTCGTGTGCTGCTATTGATTTCTGCCCATGGTGCAGCGCAAGCATGCGGCCGCTACGTGGTGCTGTGGCCCCTCCCCCACTCAGGTCAGGCCAGCTGCTGGTCCCTCACAGGTCTACTCAGTGCTCCAGTTGGGGTCGTGGCAGCTCTCCCTTCTCGCCGTAGGCCACGCTGTGTTCCGAGTGGGGGAGTGCATCTGCTCACAGTACCTCCTCACGGTGCCAGTGAGATGACAGACAGAAGTCCAGCAACTTTCAAGCCCCGATCTGTGGAGGCTGCCGGTGTGGTGGAATTGAAGTCTCAGCAGGTGGGTGTGAGCGGGGCCGTGGGGCATGGCAGGCGCAGCATCGCGACAGGTTCATAGACTCTCTTATCGCTGTGGGCTGCTCAATGTGCCAGGATGGAGGCTTGCATACAGGAACGACCTTGGGCTCTGGTTCTTTCCCCCTTTTCCTTTTGGGCTGACTGCTCTGTATGATTCAACAGGCTACCCAGGCCTCCTACCTGCTGCTTGGGCACCTTCAGCCTGGGCGACGTCACTGGCTGCGCAGCATTCAGGTCCCTGTCGGGTGCTTTTCCATGGCACCTCTTCCTTGAGACAAACGCTGACCGGCTGGGACAGTCCGCTACTGCCGCCGCAGTTCGCTGTGAATTGTTTATGAGACTCCAAGTTGTAGGAGTTGCAGCAGCTCATCGTTTGCAGTTCCCATTTCCGTCACTGCGGGGGTTGGGGCTCTTAACGGACTAGGAGCATTCTGGGCCATATGGCCCGTGGTGAGTGTCTTGTCCTTTGAAAAAGTGAACCGGCAGGCAGTACCATACTGGGGCTGCCAGCGTGGGCTCCTTTCACTATTGGGGCTGACTGAACATGCCGCACAAGGAGCTGTGCTCTCGTGCGCTTTATCCGCTTTGCCGTGACGGTACTTTCATGGCCCTTCCTCGCAGCGCTAGACACATGCAGTGGGGCAGCTGCTCGGTGAATGCTGGCTGAATCGGCGAGAGCAAGTGAGGCGGGGTATTCACTTTTGGGTCACTGGGCCCTGCAGACATACAGCTGAGCCTGGCAGCAGACACATTGCTGGTGTTGCGGGGTTCTCGTCTTCACCGGTATCGCCTGTTCACCCTTCCCCACTTCTGATATCCGGGGGCATGAGGCACAGCTAGACTCCTGTTGTTGCTCCGTGACTGCGGAGAGCCGTTTTGCGCCCGATCACCACTGCAGTCACTGGTGGCCACGGGCAGCACTGTGGGGGGTGTGCAGCCTGTCAGGCTCATTTCCTGCCCCATGAGGGGCAATGGGGTCCTGGGGGGGGGGGCGACCGAAGGGAGGCCTGCCCCGCCCGGGGGAATTTGGGGGCCGGGGAAAGGGGGGGAACAGGGGGTAGAATTAGCGCTGCCCGGGGACAGGCTTAGATTTGGTAGCTTTTGGGCTGGGGGGCGGGGCTTGGAGGGGCTTCCTGTGGGCTGGGCCGGGGACCCGCCCGGCCACGCGGCAGAGACACCATTTTAAGTGTGGTGTCTCGGCCGCCGGGCGGGGGGTGGCGTTTTGAACATTTTTTCTTTTGTTGGGACTATTTCTGGACGGTATTTGGCCTGGACTTTGTGTGGGAGGAAATGCCTTGCTGCGACGGGGCGCGGACTGTCCACGGAAATCGCTGGTGTTTGGCAGGGCTCGATTTACCGTGGGGGACGCAGCTCAAGCAGAGGCGATCTGCCGCACTGGACTGATAGCTACGGGTTTTCCCGACTGGCCGGACACTTCACTGGAGCAGGAACTGGCCGGACACATCGCTGGAGGCCTGAAGAGCTCGGGTGAGCAGCATGCGGCTCCATGCGGCCGAGCGGATGGGCCTGTTCTGCCTGGTGCGGGCGGTCAGGCTCCCACGTGGGACTGGGTGAGTCCTGCTGCCCCTACCCGATGGGTCCGTGCGGCCGCCGGGGTTTAATGGGCCCCAAAGGATAAATACCTCTAAATACTTGACTGCAAGGTTGCTTTCTCTGTTTAAATCACATTGATGCTTAATAATAAACCTAACGCACTACTGTTTGAAATAAATATAAGAAAGGGCAGGGGAGAAGAAAGACGGAGGCGCTTCGTGGGGTGCTTTCTGCTCTACCTGCATACGGGGTTTCTCTTCAGTTTATCTGCATAGCATTGGGGGTGGATTGTGAGGTACTGTGGGTTTCACAGCTCGAAGAAGGTTAAAGCGCACATTAAATGTCGACATTATGCAAAAGGTTTTAAAGTTTGTATTGTGGCATGAGGGGTTATCTCAGGTTTTGGGAACATACACAGGTGGCCTTTATTTAGACGGCACATGCGAGTTATTGAATGTAAACCATGGTATCACCTCAGATAGCATGGATTACACTATAGAAACCAGCTTCACAGTTTACTTCCGATATCGATAGCACCGTCGGGAGACTGGACACAGAATTTCTGACGTTCCTAAAAAGGGGCGAGACTGACAGTACGTTGTTCACTTGCCTTTCAGTTAGCGTCATCCATTTCATTTACAGTTTCACAGCTCGAATCAGGTTGAAACGCACATTAAATGTCAACATTATGTATTAGGATTTAAAGTTTGTGGTAGAGTATAAATGCTTCAGCTTGAATAACAACACATCAGTGTTAATATAGGTAGAACATCAAGATACGTGCTGTGAACTTTAAACATGCCGTGAAGAGAATTTATCGATTATTATTTTATGCCAATGTAGCATCGCTGAGTAACGATGGTCGCGTGTGTTTAACACTGTGCATGCCTTTTATTTCTATCTTCGTTTGCTCTATTCTATTCTTGGTTTATCTCCGAGTCATTTCTGTCTGCTTTTACTAGCCAAATTGGACAATGTTACTGTTGGAGCTCTATCAGGACACACGAGGCCTGATTTATTAATGGTTTCTTTTCCCGTTTCGTGCCTTGCCAAATTGAGCAATAATGCATTGTTTCCAAACTAACTGAGTCTGGCAGAACTAGGACAAGCATGCGGATAGTGTTTCTCCCTTCAGTTGATTTCTGCAATTTACTGTAATTTGTTTGTACTACTTCGAAGTGCGTCATGGGACAGGGGGCCCAGATCCGCGCTAGATTAGGACTCTTTGCCAACAGCACAATCGATAGCGATGAGAAATGTCAACTTTTCAGTACTTTTCGACAGTTCTCATGATATTAATTTTGAAACACATATTAAATGATGTTTCCGGTGTTGACTCTGTACATTGAACACTCGACCAGTACTGAGAGAGGGCCAATTCCAGATGTACCGTTTACCCCTTCCCCTCCCTCGCGCCTGCTTCTAGCTTTTTCTGTGGTTGGTGTTCATTGAGCCCGTCAACCATGCATAATTTTATCCCCTGAGCGTGATCGTTTTCCCTCTGATGGAACGCCGGGTTTCCAAATGTGGCTAGTGGGAGCTATGGGTCGGATTAGCTACGGGTGGGCATGGGGCCTGGCGCGGGCACAGTAGCGCCGGCGGCGGAGTTTTTTACTCTTTCCGGCCTAGTATCGCTTTGACAGGGGGGGGTGCTTTTCTTAGTGCTGGAATTTGGGCGGAAGGTTGTGCATCGGCTACGCCATTTGATAGACATTGCTGATCGATCATCCACTGCCTTGTAAGTGCCACGTGGGCTATGGTAATGACTTTTACATGGCGCTTATTACCCCTGGCGAGGTGCCGGAGCGCCTTTCAGTGGATAGATTGCTGCCCCTGCACCTATCAAGGTTTAGTGTGGTGACATATGACTGACATTGCTGGTGGCTAGGTTGGAGAGTTCTTTGGTTTCAGGGGGGCCGCGGTAGGATGGGGGAGGGATAGAAGTTTTGCGTTTAGGTAGCGCGAGTACAGTCTGTCACACGAGGGCCATCCAGGATCTATTTGAAAGGCGACTCTTGGTACATTGGTGCTACACGGCTTTCTCTTTAGTGCAATGCAGAGTTGCCCCTGGCCCCTCCGTTTCAGTGGAATATAGTTAACTCTGGGCCCAGGTTGCTGTTTCGGCATTTGGTTTAGGATCCCGAGCGCTACATGATATTCATACTTTTCTTTACTGTTTCCATATTGCTGATCTTTTCTGTGCAAAGGTGCATTGCGGAGTACCACGCCGCTATCTTCTGTCGGACCATGTCATTAGGGTCACAAGGAGGCAAGCGCATAGAGTTTGTGGTAGTGACATTTTCCACAAGTGAAGGCCTGGAGTGCAAGACCTGACAAAAATATCTGCAGGTGCACTCGTGAGTACGGCAACCAAAATTAACGTTTCCATGGGCCGCGGGCGTTTCGAGTCGCGAGTGGGTGGAAGGTACATTTTCCCATTTCATTAGTAGGAAACTGGGTGGCGAGCTCAGGTAATTGGTGTGAGTGTCAATTGACGCGGTTGAAGTCCTAGAGGGCACAACCTCTCCGAATAGCTGCAGAGGCACTGGCGGATACGGCAAACAAGATTAGCGTTTCGATGGGCCGCAGGGGTTTCGGTTTGCGCAGGAGGGGTACTTTCGTTGCAGTGGGCTTCTTCCTGGCGGACAGGCTCTGGGGGTGACGCACTGTGTGGAGGACTTCTTTCTGGGCAGAGAGGAAGCACGGTCCCATGTCGGTGTGGTCATTCTCCGTGGTGAGCTCGACTCCGTGGCCAGGGAGCACGCCCGCCGGCGGCCAGGGGGGTCGCAACGCGCAGTGGGGTCTGACGCCGAACGGTGCCGCTGCCATGTCGGGGGCTGCGGGGTAGGGTAGGGGACGGGGTGGAAGGCGCTCGGCAGGGGTTTCTTCCTGGCGGACGGGCGCAGGTGTGGGACACGCATCCGGAGGGTTCCTCTCTGGTGTAACGGCCGGCATCGGCGGACTGCCTGGGGCGCTGAGCGGCTTCTCAGAGGGGGCACGGCCCCGTTAGTGCGGCATACCTGTAGGGAGCCCGATTCCGCGGTCGGGAAGCACGCCCCGGGGGGTGACGTCGACTGAGGGCATGGCCCTGTACAGTTAGTGTCAGAGGGCATGGCCCTATGCAGGGGTGACGGAGGGCGTGGCCCTAGGCATTGGCGACGGAGGGCATGGCCCTACGCGGGTGACGGAGGACATGGCTACGCAGCGGTGACGGAGGGCATGCTTTCTGCAGTGGCGAGGGGGGGGCATGGCCCCATGCATGGGTAACGGAGGGCATGGCCCTTGGCGTGGGTGACGGAAGGCTTGGCCCTATGCATTGGATACAGAGGGCATGGCCCTATACGTCGGTGTTGGGGGGCATGGCCCTATACGTGCATTGGATACAGAGGACATGGCCCTATACGTCGGTGACGGGGGGCACGGCCCTATACGTCGGTGACGGAGGGCATGGCCTATACGCTGGTGACGGAGGGCAGGGCCCTATACGTTGGTGGCGGAGGGCATGGCCCGTACATTGGTGACGGAGGGCATGGCCCGATACAGTGGTGACGGAGGGCATGGCCCGGTACATTGGTGACGGAGGGCATGGCCCTGGACGTGGTCGCGGAGAGCATGACCCTAGGCCTTGGGTCGGAGGGCATGGCCCTGTGGGGAGGGGGAAGACCTGACGGTGGTTTGAAGGCATGGATGGACGGCGCGGGGCTGGAGGGGGGTCCGCGGCGCGCCCTATAGTTAGGGAGTGGTCCTGCCGACGGGGTCCTGCGGCACGTCCCGGGTTAGGGGAGGGGGAGTCCTGGGGGGGGTCGAGGACCGTTAGCACGTCCCTCGAGTGGCGTTTCTTCCTAATATATGGGGGGAGAGCAGGAGAACTGTTTGGATTATCGGGGGGTAGGTCAAGCACAATAAAGTATTTAGCCAGGTGGAGAGGCAAATTGACGTTATGCTAATTGTTATTGTTGTGGATTGTGGAAATCAGTTAGGGGAGGGGGTGGGGGTGAGGCAGGAAATTACATAGGCATGAGGTTTAGATTGTGCGGCGCAGGCCAAGGATGTTATTGTGTAGAATGCACCTGCTTCCAATAAAGCGGCCTTTATCACACTTACATTGAGCCTCGGGTCGGTGCTTTCTTCCCCCCCCCCTTTCGCAATGGGCCCCAATGGGGTCCTGGGGGGGGGGCGACCGAAGGGAGGCCTGCCCCGCCCGGGGGAATTTGGGGGCCGGGGAAAGGGGGGGAACAGGGGGTAGAATTAGCGCCGCCCGGGGACAGGCTTAGATTTGGTAGCTTTTGGGCTGGGGGGCGGGGCTTGGAGGGGCTTCCTGTGGGCTGGGCCGGGGACCCGCCCGGCCACGCGGCAGAGACACCATTTTAAGTGTGGTGTCTCGGCCGCCGGGCGGGGGGTGGCGTTTTGAACATTTTTCCCACCCTCCCTCCCTGGGTCATGATTCGGGGGGGGGGGCCCAAGGGCTGGTTCGCTACTTACGGGGGTAGGCCTTTTGCGGGGACCGTGGGGCATCGGGGATCTTGGGCAGGCTTTGTTGGAGGCTGGTGCAAACAGGGGGGTTTGGATTGGGTGGGGGGGGGGGTTTCCTTGTCGCTGGAGCAGGTGTGGGGATGCATTCTGTATGTAGGGGCGTTTCTTCCTAATATATGGGGGGAGAGCAGGAGAACTGTTTGGATTATCGGGGGGTAGGTCAAGCACAATAAAGTATTTAGCCAGGTGGAGAGGCAAATTGACGTTATGCTAATTGTTATTGTTGTGGATTGTGGAAATCAGTTAGGGGAGGGGGTGGGGGTGAGGCAGGAAATTACATAGGCATGAGGTTTAGATTGTGCGGCGCAGGCCAAGGATGTTATTGTGTAGAATGCACCTGCTTCCAATAAAGCGGCCTTTATCACACTTACATTGAGCCTCGGGTCGGTGCTTTCTTCCCCCCCCCCCTTTCGCAATGGGCCCCAATGAAGCAGAGCAGCAGGCATGTGGGTTTAGGTACCGGCCTTGTCGCCAATGTGGTGTCAGGCCTCAGGCCCGCACGACAGGAAATAATCGACACAGACACCAGGTGATGTAGCATAGTAACTAGCCACAAGCACATGCAATTGGGCCCTTTTATTGTCGGAGCCACGTCACGCATGACAGCCGTGATGGATGGGTGGAAATGCAATTGTGCCCAGCTCTCAAGGGAGTGACTGAGAATCTCATAGCCTGCCAAACACTAGAACGTGCCCTACAGGACAGTACAAGATGGTGAAGACTTCCAGACTGGGGGATTGGCCTAGCTGCAACTGAACATCCCTTTGTATAGTTGAAAGCCGACTGCTGCATGGTGTGTGACTTACTTGCAACCCAGAGGAAAGAAAAATAGAGACACCTGGATGGAGGTGCTCCTTCAGCAAAGCTTCCAGCTCAGAGCTGTTTGTCGCTTGCAACTATTAAAATGCCACGCAAAATTGTTTTTTGTACAGGAACACAGTTTTTGTGATTTTTTTTTTACATTTAAAGAAACCACTTCTACAATCTGAGGTTTGTTTTCAATGTAAGGAAAGACTTTCAGAGACCCTTTCATGCATAGCTTTTGGAGATATACTGATACTTTTTTCAGTTAATTCTCTGGTGCATTTCAAAACACCTGTCCACAACTGAATGAGCTACTCCTTAGTTATATTAAATCGTATCTTCCAGTCTGCAGGAGCTCAGCAGGATTATTATTTCACAAAATAAGAACACCACAGAACTTTATTGGGGAAACTACATTACAGTAGTTTTCCTTCATAGCTAGGAAAAATGTTGCCTCATCTGAAAGGCAAAGCTAGGGAAATGGGTGACACTAAAACAAAAATGGGCTATGAATGGCTTCATCTTTTCTTTCTGACATTTGTGGAACTGCTTTTAATTTGGGAAAACAAAAATGCACAGACCATGATGCAAAGAAATATATCAGAGCTGGGCGAACAACTCTTTGCTGATATTGTACAAGCTGCAGCTGTTAAAATGCAGAGAACAAGCAGCATGCAGACACTACAGAGGATATTCCACCACCAAGAAAACTGAGGGGAGCCCCATTTCACTGGGACAAATGTATGGAGAGCAGGAATTGCTGTTGCATTTCTGATTTGTTTCATGCCTCATTACACACAATTCTTAAGTGAGCACACTACGGAATCTTTTTAGTTTGTGACCCTGCAGCCCAGGGCAGGTGTCTGTAATCTGGTGAAGGCCAGCAACTGTGTCCTCCTTAGCGAGTGTGACTACCATAAGCTTGCTTTATCACTTGAAAGTAGCAGTGGCATTATGTGTATATGTTAAATGCTAACACAAGGGTAATATGGCGCTCAGCAGCTGTGTGTGCTTAGCCCTGCCTTTAAGTGCAGTAATTGTGCCACTCCGATATGACATTCCTATTATCTGTGCCTGCAAACTACTGGCCATGACTAAATTGTCTACTGGCCTTGCTATGATAAAGTGTTGCCCAGCCTCTTGTAATCAGGTCCTTTGCTACATTCAGCTTGTATGTGGCATGTGTAGGTAGTACTGTGTTACATCTTGCTTATTTCTTGCTTTTCACTTGCATAGATTTTCCCCTTGCTTAGCCACTGCATCTGGTAGAATGTATGATGACACCTTGGAATGTTTGGTACCTGACTGCTCTGGTAGAGGCAGTTGATGGCAGGCAGGCTGAGCGAGAGAAGATTGTGGAGAAGTGTGGCTCACTGGTTAGAGCAGGCAGACCCTGAAGCAGAGGTCAGACCCGGGACCAGGGTTCAATTCCCGACGCGGCAGGGTCTTGAGCGCAAATGTCCACGGACTCGATAATTCTCGCTTCGGTGCCTGACCTAATCATGGGTTCACACTCTGCAACTCTGGGCATTAAGCTTGCTTAATCTCCACAACGGCCCCCCGCGGCGGGATGCCTGGCTTTCACCTTGGGGATGCCCGTTAGGGGCTATCTCACAGGGAAAAGCCAGGACGGGTTCCCAAGGCAAGCGCCGAGATGCCTCCGGGTAGTCGAGCGCTATATAAGAACATACAAAAAAAAAAAAAAAAAAAAAAGATCTGCTCCTGGTGGGGTTTTTATTATAACATCTATGGATCATTTTATTGTCAACTTAACTTGGATTAACCTACAATAAATCATAACTACTTATACTTACTGGATTCAAGAACTTTAATTGCTACAAATTGGCGACGAGGTAAAGAACTGAACCTATGCGTGGAAAGAGGACTCTTTTAATGAAGTACTACTGCAACCAAGGAACTACTTAAGCCGGAAAAGAAAAGGTAAATTTACATAAACGCCCTGGTTAGCCCCACCAGTGTCCCCAGTCATTTGGACAGCCTCCTATCCCAGGGTGTTTGAGTTCTTGCTACATGATTTGGAAGGTCTCTGTGTTAAAGTGAGGGTTTTACTTGCCTCATTTGGATTTAAAAAAAAGTCCTGTCTTAAATACAAACTTTTTGTCTTTGAGGAGTCTTGGCACTGTTGGATTAAAGAGACCTGCATACAAGCTTGTGCGGTGTGATATACATTAGCCCACTTTGATGTGTGTCAAGTTTGAAAAGGAATACATTTTTATTTTTGGGCTCTGCGAGGAAAATGCTGCCATTTATGAATAGAGCACATCGGCAAAAGATGTGCAGTTTTATTTTGGAAGTGTGTCAATCCCTTGTGGTGATTTTCTACATATTTTCAATGTCTTACTCGTGTGGCAGTTTTTAAAGGTAAAGGAAAAACAAGCAAAATTGGTGACATTGCCTTGAGGAGATTAATATGTGGATTCCAAGCGCTGGATTTAAAACTGTGAATTTTTAAGTGCTGCATGGAAGATTTTGTGATTTTTGAACAGTTTGGGGCATTTTTTAAAAAATAAACTCGTACTCGTGAAAGAAAACGCTCACCTCACGCGCTGCATTCTCGTGAGGTTCTGTGAATTGCATTGTGGAATGTGTGGCTGCTTCTGGAGTTCTTCATGAGTGACGTCGATCTGATTTTGATGTTGCAGAGGTTTTCAGAAGGACGCTGGACGTCACTACGTCACGACGCTACGACGCCGGCGGCCATTTTGGGATTTTGAGGTTACCATAGCAACGCAGTAACAATCTTCTTCGGAAGGGAAACGCAGTAACAATCTTCTTCAGAAGGGATTGGAAATCGCGAAGCAGCAACAAACTTTATTGGTATCGTCATCGGAGGCAGCATTGACAAGGGCACTATATTTAATTTTAATACTGCGTTTTCTTCTTCATTTGAGTTCGGCATTCTTTTCTTGCGGGACTTTTTCACAGTGGATGCTTCATTTTCTCAGGTACTGTTTCGAGTCAACATCTTTCTTTTAAGCATTCTGCTGGAACCATTGTGACTACGGTGACTACTTTTGTTATTTTAATTTGTTATTTTAAAAGAAAATCTGTATAATATGTTTACTATTCATATTTACAATCTTGCCTATTCTATTCTTGTTAACATAACTCACAGTGTTTGATGTCTATGTTATTTAAATGCATATTTACTTCTTATTTTGAATAGAGTTATGGGTTTACTTTTATTGAATTGAGCCACTTATGTGCTCAACTGTTGTTGGGGCGCTCAATTTGTGTGTGTTTACTTTCATTGGATTGAGCCACGTATGTGCTCAACTTTTGTTGGGGTGCTCAATTTGTTTATTGCTAGTGTTCATTTACAGATATGTTTGATACTGATATGCTGATTTGAACCACAAGTGTGCTCAATTGTTTTTTTGAGGTGTTCATTTCTATTTTGCAAGTGTGCTCAATTGTTTTTGACGTGTTCATTTCTATTTTGAATTTTATGAAGATTATTTGTTCAGGTGTTTTGACTTATTAGAGTGTATTTTTGCTGGAGCCACTTCGGTGCTCATTTTTGAGGCGCTCCATCCTTTTCAATTGTGTAATGCTGTGAAGAGCCGTAGTTGCTCAATTTTCTTGTTATGGACTCTGAGGGGTTCAATTGCTTATGTTTAGAAGAGCCTTAGTTGCTCAATTTTCTTGTTATGGACTCTGAGGAGTTCCATTGTTCAATGTTGTTCAAAGCCGCATGTTACTCTATTGGCTGGTTGCTCAATTTTCTTGAGATGAACTCTGAGGAGTTTAATTGTTTAAGTTTGTTAAGAGCCGCAAGTTACTCTATTGGCTGATATGAACCACGCAAGTGCTCTAATGTTTAGAGGAGTTCATATTTTATTTATTTTGGCTATGGAAGTTGTCGAAGATTATATGAACATCTGTTTAATTTTCCCTAGGAAGGGGGATGGGTCACTATTTGAGAATGCAATTGTATATATATGCAAAACGCAATTGTTATTATTTTTCAGAATGCAATTGTCTTATCTTTTAGAATGCAATGTAATCTGATCTCTTCATTTTGCATTGTGTTCTTTTCTCTGTTTTGTATATATTTTCTTATCTTCAGTTTGTTGTTTTATAAGAAAGGGGGATGTGTTACATCTTGCTTATTTCTTGCTTTTCACTTGCATAGATTTTCCCCTTGCTTAGCCACTGCATCTTGTAGAATGTATGATGACACCTTGCAATGTTTGGTACCTGACTGCTCTGGTAGAGGCAGTTGATGGCAGGCAGGCTGAGCGAGAGAAGATCTGCTCCTGGTGGGGTTTTTATTATAACATCTATGGATCATTTTATTGTCAACTTAACTTGGATTAACCTACAATAAATCATAACTACTTATACTTACTGGATTCAAGAACTTTAATTGCTACATACTGGTGTATGGTTGTGTGAGCCAGAAGTTCTGTTTGACTGTGGCCCCATGGAATCCATCTTGAATAGCCACTAAAAGACATGCTAGACAGTCTTGTACAAGTGAATGTAGCTTACCAAGTAAGAAAATTGTTTTGTTTAACTTCCTGTACTCATTGATTGGGAGAATGGAGACCGTATGCTTATTAGAATTGAGTTAGTTTCTTTAAGTCCAGTGCAGCACTTTTGTTTCCTTCCAGGTGTCACTCCCAAGCAGTTGAGAAGTGCACCTGTGAAGGCTGTTCTCTCGTGTGCACCTGTGTGTTAGAAGTCTTTAGGTAGTGCAACCCTTCCTGTCTACTGTCACTGAAAGACAAAGAATATGTCTAGATTGGCAAAAGGTGAATACACAAACTGACCATCACAGCTGATCGGTTTCAAAGTACCGATGAGGAGACCACAATCCCTGTCTGGAGTATGAGTGTAATAAGAGAAATGAATCATGCAGTCATTGTTCCAGGACTTCATGCTTACAAGTAGAAGCATTGCTCCACATAGTTGTGCAGGAATCCCCAAAGGCCAGGGCTGGTGTCCCTGATAACCAGTTTGCAAGTTGAGTGAGATGCTAATACCTGAGATATCCTTTTGGAGAAATTAAGGAGTGGAGTGGGTTAGAGTGGGTTTGGGATAGAGTGTAGAGGGATTTAGGGTGCTAGTGTAGAGTGGAGTGGTGCAGAGTGGAATAGCATAGATTGTACAAGAATAAAATGGAGGGGCAAAAAGCGGAGTCGCGTACAATGGAGTGGTGCAGAGTGGAAGAGCATTGCCGATAGTGGCATACATAGGACTCATGTAAAGTGGAGTACCATATAGTGGATTAGCTTAGAGTGGAGTGGCATAGAGTAGGGTGGAGTACAGTGTAGTGGCCTAGAGTATAGTGGCATAGAGTGTAGTGACAGAGTAGAATAGGGTATAGTGGCATAGAGTGGAGCTGCTCATGGAGAAATAGTGTAGAGTGGAGGGGTGTAGAGTGGAGAGCACAGTGTGGACTGGTATAGACTGGAGTGTCATTGAATAGAGTGCAAAAGTGTACAATGGATTAGCTTAGAGTGGACGGCATATGGTGGACTGACATGGAATGGAGTGGCATAGATTGTAAAAGCGTTGAGTGGAGTGCTGTAGAATGGAATGGCATTTAGGGCCATATGTAGGACGGCAAAAATCCGTCGGTAACAGCTGATTTCTGCCGTTACCGACCGGTATTTGGGTTTTGACATGTAGGTGGGGTTAATTTTACTGATTCGGTAAATTTACTGATTTGGTAAAATACTGAATCGGTAATTTTACCGAATCGGTAAATCCAGATGTAGGTGGCACTTTAAACAGTGCCACAGGCCATTACCGATTCGTAAATAACGAATACCTGTGTACATGCACATCTGAGCATGTACACCTGTGCCATGTGACACCCACACATGCCCTTAGGGCATGTATGGGCATGTATGTATGATAAGCCAAAATCAGGGGTGCAACAGGGTGTCAAAGTGACTCCCTGTTCCCCTTGACAATTCTGTATTTTTACCGAATCGGTATTTACCGATTCAGTAATTGACATTGATTCCTATGGGCCTCAAGGCCCATAGAAATCAAATACCGAATCTCTTTCCTTCCAGTGATTGATTCTAGTTTTTTGATTTTTCTATACATGTGATATTCTGTAGATACACTTGAGTGCGATAATTGAAACACGACTCTCAACTTAGCATCTTGGCTTTAACAGACGTAGCATGAAAGTGAGTGAACAGATGTTGATGTGAGCCGCCAGGAATATAGATTAAGGAGTGTAAATGGTCATTTTTGGTAGAACATGTAAATAATTGAAGTAGTTTTAAAGTTATAATTCTGACTATACTTACTTTATATTGTGCCAGGTTATACTACGGTATCTTGGTGGTATAACGTGGTAACTACCAATAACATATGCTAGCATATGACTGCCTAATGACTGTGCTTACAAAACATAATACGCACCACTGGAGTCAAGCTATCCTGGCTGAAGACGGCTGATAGCCAGAAACCGGTCCTAGGATGCTTGATTCCGGTCCAGGAAAGACATGGCTTGGCAGTTCGGGCTGGACTGTTCCCATGAGGCACAGGGTCAAGGCTGATTTGCATATGGCCATGTCTGAACTGGGGTGGTGTGGAGTGCAAAAAAACGATGGATTTAGGCCCAGATCTCTGTACTGGTGTGAATGTATGACATTGTTCTGTATTCTGTCCATCAACTGTTGTTTTACAAAACATAATAAACAGCCATGTAGTATTTTGCACACTTTTTCTGTGTTCTGGATTAGGGCCTTAGATATATTCAAGTAGTTTTCTTTTTTATTGTTGTACCCTACCTATTACCACTATATTAAAGTTGGTAAAGTTACTTAAAAATGCATTTATTTTTCTTGCTATATGATTAAAAACTCTTTACGGAGAACCCTACAAAGTACCATGGTAGTTACAGTTAAAAAATAAAATAAAAAATAAAAAAGACAATGTGGTACCCTAAGTTAGTGAAATATAATGTAGTACAGTATAATTATAATTTTTACCACATATGCTATATTAAAAATGTTTAAGTAGAATGGTAATTTCTATCTCTTACTGTAGGACTCAGTACACTTCTTTGTAAAGGAATAAGGGGCACATGCATCAATCTATTTTGCGATCACAAACATTGCAAATTGCAAAAATCTTCCGTTTGCGATGGCAAAATAGCCCTAAGCAATGCATCATGTAAATTTGCTGAATATCTCTGGTAATTGCTAAATTTGCGATTACCTATTTTGCGATTTCCAATTAGCAAATCTGTATTAGCGAATTCACAGTTTGGTAATCGCAAACCTAGGCTCGTAACATTCACTAATTGTGAATGAACCGGGATTCGCAATTTTGCACTTGTAAAATAGCGCCAATTTAAATCAGGTGGTAACAAGGTGAAAACCATCCAATCAGTTAGGAACCATTGGCAAACTATTCAAACAGGCCCAGAAGGCCTCAGTATGTTTCACAGTGGCAGTGTTGAGAAGGATGAGGCTACGACCGGCAGGACAGAGAAGAAGGAGGATAAGGAATGTATTTTTAGAGTGTGCGTTACATTTTTGGAGCAGACAGAGGAAGAGATTTCTGACAAATATAGGTTGGTTGCAGACATGATCTATGATATGATAGCTTAGTTTGATCCCCTAATGCAGCATCACACTCGCAGGACACATGCCATCGCCCACTCATGTGCAGGTCCTATGTTCACTGCACCTCCTATCATCATGTAGCTTCCAAGGTGTAATAGCTGCAGCTGGAGGGTTTCATAAAGTGCCCTATTGCACGTTTTTAACTCATTCCTGGACGCCATGTTGCAGAGGATACACCACCACATAAGGTTTTCTACAACACCACAGGCATTGCAGCAAACCAAATTTGACTTCTATCAAATAGCCCAATTTCCCTATTTAATTAGTTGCATTGATGGGACACATGTAGCTATATGTCCATTGTAGGAAGGGGGAGGCTCTAGTTGGCGCAGTGCAACACTAGCGACAAGCAGGGACTCTATCTTCCTCGTCAGGGCTGAGGGTTACCTTCCAGACAACCTCTGCTTACCCTCTAGGTAGTGTGGCTTAAGCAGTCGTAGGCTAATCTTTGGGGCACATAGGGTTAAACACTTGCAATAGTACACCTTTACAACCAACCCACCACACAACGAGACCAGACTGTATTCTGTAAAAATATATATCTTTATATAGATTTTAAGCAGGCTTGGGAATACAGTCAACGTACTTTATGATAACGGTTGCAAGTTTACTTAGTTCAGGTTACCACAGTTCTTATGCAGTTCTCTTGAGGCCCGTAGGCCGGTGTTAACCAATGTTCTTGTGGAGCCGGCGGCGTCCAGGGGATCTGTCCCACGTCGCGTTGCCTTCCCGGGGTCGCTGATCGTTGCGGCTCTTCAGCCGAGCAGGTCACTGGTCATCCGGGGCAGCGGTGTTCTGTGGCGGCAGGGTCCTCTCCTTGTCGTCCGCTCCGACCCTGGAGGCGGCGGCTGTGCGGCGGTGGCAAGTGGCAGTACGGTCCCCAAGTGCAGGACGTACCCAGCCAAGTGCCGGTGCAGCTGTGGGCTCACAGCTGGGCTGTCGGGCAGGCTACCGACCTTGCGGATTCTCCCAGGCAACTGTCCGACTTTGCAGGTGAGTGGCTGCTCGTTATGCAGTCACCTCGAGAGCTCGGACCGGACGGGTCCTCCTTCGCTGGGCTCTCAGGCTCCCGGTGCAGCTGCGGTCACGGTGTTCGGGCCAGCGGCAGCTGGTCCTTACTTTGCTCTCGCTTGTGCTTTGGGCCCCGGTCACGGTGGTCAGGTGGATGTCGTTGCCTTGGGGGAGACTCCTCCGTTGGTGCTGCGGCGATGGTCAGCATCCGCAGTCGCTTTCTTCCAAGGGGGTAGCGTCCACTGGTCCTGGGACGCTGGTCAGGGGGCAAGTTCAGTTGCAAGCCCTTGGAGATCTCTTTAGCAGAGTTTGGCACAAAGTAAAGCAAAAGTCTTTTCGCAGTCTTTCCTTTTTCCTCTCCTTCGGCAGCAAGGCACCAGACACAGGCAAGAGTCAGCACCCTTCCTTGTCTCTCACGGTCCTTCTCGTAGGGCAGAGTCCTTCTGTGGCCCAAACCGGATCTAATTCTCAAGGAGCAGGGCTCCTTCTTTTATAGGCCAATTCTTTTGTTCTCGCAGGCCAGGGGGGCCTTTGCATAGCTACTCTCAGTCCTTGAGTACCCCGGTGGGTGTACTCCGGCTTCTGCTTTCAGTGTGAGGGGCAGGCGCATCAGACGCCCCACAGGAGGTGGAGCCAGCATTGTCCGGACAGGGGTGGCCAGAGTACCTTGTTGATGGGGGCTTCGCCCTTCCTGGGCCAGGCGTCGGCAGAGTCATCCGCCGCTCCCCAGGAGGGTGGAGCCAGCATTGTGGTGGTCGAGCACAGCTACAGTTCGAGTCAAGAGGCACTCCTACCTCCCACTAAGGTGTAATGTGCGCATTCACCACCTGTCATCCCTCCAGCCCTGTCACTCACACATCCCAGACAGTCAGATACACATACCAGCAGAGGCGGGCTGAAATGGTTAAGCAAGCAAATGCTAACTTTCTAAAAGTAGCATTTGCAAACCCAGGATACTAAAATAAACTTGACTACAAGAAATATTTTATCATCCTGAGTTCAGGCATACTAAACATGACTCGCTACCATGCTCCTTGAGCCTGCTGGGATTATAGGGTGTAATAATTCCAGCAGCTCAGTCTGGCCTAATGGAGCAGGTAGCCTTCAATAGTGAGATAAGGTCTTGGTTGTAAGTCACTACTAGGACATGCCACGCATCTCAAGGCTTGTCCTACCTTGCACCTACAACGCACCCTGCCCGCAGGCCTACCATAGGGGTGACTAATATGTAGTCAAGGGAAGGGTCGAGGCTGGCAAGTGGGGACACTTGCCCAGCTAGCGTGACAGTACGAGACCGCACGCGGGTTCTGCGGTCGCAGTTCCCAGACACATCTTTACGGCTGCTTCGGTGGGTGGCGCAACCAGCGCTGCAGGCCCACCAGCAGTATTGGCATCTACAAGCCCCGGCACTCTCTCGTGCACTTTACTAGGGACTAACAGTAAATCCAAAGAACCAATCATGGATACCAATCGCATGTACAATTTACAGTAGGGAGAGCATATGCACTTTAGCACTGGTCAGCAGTGGTAAAGTGCCCAGAGTCATTAAACCAAACAAAATAGGTCAGAGAGAGTCTTGGAGGAAGGCAAAAAGTTTAGGGATGACCCTGCCAAGAGGCCCAGGTCCAACACAACCCCCTTCCAGCCAAAACGCAGGGTAGACCAATCACCACTGTGATGGACTTCCCTGCTTGGGGCGATAGAACATGGACCTGGCCCGCAACAGCAGGGGCACATTCCAGTTCTACGCCAATCAGAACCTATTTTAAATCCTCGGTACATACTCTCAGGGTCCACCCAGCTACTCCATGGGGCACCCTTCTCTTCCTCTGTGGACACCACCTGTGCAGCCTCTAACCTTAACTTGCTCACAGGTGTGTCCCAACAGACAGTCATCAAGTCACAGTGGCCACTGACAGTAGTCAGGGCTGAGACCCAGGCCTCATGCCTCTCAG
This sequence comes from Lissotriton vulgaris, assembly GCF_964263255.1. Lineage (NCBI taxonomy): Eukaryota > Metazoa > Chordata > Amphibia > Caudata > Salamandridae > Lissotriton > Lissotriton vulgaris. Next base: position 659,864,232 of record NC_141696.1, on the reverse strand, counting down.
GGCTCCCAAACCTCTGTGGCCTCAGAGAGCGGGGGGCAGTAGCCCCAGGTGCTTGGCACCCTTTGTCCACTCTCCCTCCTGTCAGGTCAGGTATGACATCCTGGCACTGACCTACCAGCTCCAGGCCTGTACCTGGCAGCTGAACCAAAAACTGGGGTGGGCTCTCCCACACCCGGTCCTCCTCCTCGGGGCTCTGTACCCTCCCACCTGGAGTGGTACCCCCTTTCAGAATTGTCAGGGCACCTGTGGCAGGTGATCTGCACAATTCGCCCACCAGTTCAGGGGTGCTATCCTGCAACTGGGGCACCAGGTCAGGGGGGACACCCTGCACCTGGCCCTTAAACCTAGGGTCTAGACCCTCTAGTTGAACCGGGGTCAGAGGCGAGGACTTCCTCCCTCTGCACCCACTTCCAGAGTACTGCCCACTCCCAACTGGAGTGGTACCCCTAGAAGTGAAATGGGCCAGGACACTGATTACAGTGGTCCTGCCCTCCAGGTCAGACAACACCTGAACCTGGCTCTCCAACTCAGGGACCCAACCCTGCAGTTGAACTCTTGCCTGGCGCACCAGGACTTCCCGGGGAGCACGCATGCCCCCCCTGAGGGTGGCACATAGCTCATGTGCCGTGCGACAGTCTGCCTGGCGCAGATCTCCCAACCCCTGTCCATCTGACAGTGCAGGAAGATCCCCCAGGACAGAAGTGGTGTCCCCATGGTCATTCACCGGGGACACAGCCCTGCTGGCTGGCCCCTGACCCACTGGTTCTTCCACTGGGGACTCCTTCCCCCTCATGCCCCTCCTTCTGGACTTCTGCACCCTCCCCACTGGAGTGGTACTGCCAGACGCCAGAACTACTGGAGCTCTGTTTACAGAGCCTCCACGTTCTCTAGAAACTGGGGAATCCCCCTCAGTGGGTGACTCATCCGGACAGCCTAGGCTCCCCACCTGGTGTTCTCTTACAGAACCATCCAGGCTCTGAGACTGAGGTTGGGCATTACCGGGACAAAACCCATTCTCACTCCTTCCCCTCAAGGACAGGACGTGAGGCCCCACACCCCTCTCACTACCACAGGACCTAGCTGGGCTACTCTGCGCCACTTCCACCACTCTGGGCTGGAAGATACCTGAGCCACTCCCCACAGGATCACACCCCAATGCCTCTCCAGACCCACTGGAATCCACCACAAGGTCTGCCTCCAATGTGAGTTCCCTGGGGTCAGAGAACTCACTCTCAAACAGGTGTTGGCATAGCTCTGGAAAACTGGGACTTAAAGTATGCTCTCCCACAATTGGATTACACAGCCCCCTAGCAGGGTTAACCAAACTATCCTTCACCTCACCATCCAGCGCCTCACACACATACTCCACACCATCCTTCCGAGACTGGCCAGACAGTAGCGGACTGTCTCTGTCACACAACCCACACTCTTCTGGGCGGTCCTTACACTCACCCACCAGGACCTCAACCGTGGGGGAATCCCTCCCACCACTAGGACCATGAACTCCTACGCCAGTCACCCTACTCCCTTCAGGGTCGCTGCGCACTACTGGAGCTACCTCATGCCCTTGAACCTCCTGGCGTAAGTTAACCCCCTCCAAGTCAGGTGCCATATCTCTAGGTGCGCGCACTATGCTGTCAGCACTAGATACCTGAATGTTGCTGCCACCATCTGAGCTGGACTCCACCTCCAACTCAGCAAAGCTCAATCTCTGAGCTACACATATTTCTTGTTGCTGGGCTGAAGCCCTCCTGGCCTCAAGCCCCTCGAGCTCCATGTCAAGTTTCCTCATTCTTAAGTCATGTGCAAGCTCCATTTTCATTTCTTCCAGGGCCAACTTCTTGGTTTCAAGTTCCAGTTGGATTTTTAATTCTGCCATCTTCCTTTTATGATCTCGGGCGGCCTGTCTGTCCGCCAGCTCCTCTGGTGACAGACCTCGGCCAGAAACACTGCTACCTAATGGGGAGGTTACACCCCTCCGCTCTGGAGTTAGGGGTCCCTCCAACTGCTGTTCTGCATCCTCAAATTCAAAATTCTTCCCAGGGGCATTCTTTGCCTTGACCCAGGCCCTCAGCACCTTTTGGAACTGCTCCCTTCTGGAGAGTCCGGTCATGGAAATGTTCAAATTTTTGCAGAAGCTCTTGAGCTGTTTCCCGGTATAGTTTTCTAGTTTCTCCCCATCACAGTCAATAGAAGAAATGGATGGTGCCTTTTCCATTTTCACTGACACAGGCATGACTTCAAAAAACACATGGATATCTCTTCTAGCAACGCATAAATCAAAAAAAAGTCTGTGGCTAAGTAACTGGACCGTAATCCCTGTGTAGTGGTCAGAAGCTCAGGTATAGATATCGCAAGTGTAAATTCGAAATCCTCACCGCTGCGTCCAATGTAGGAAGGGGGAGGCTCTAGTTGGCGCAGTGCAACACTAGCGACAAGCAGGGACTCTATCTTCCTCGTCAGGGCTGAGGGTTACCTTCCAGACAACCTCTGCTTACCCTCTAGGTAGTGTGGCTTAAGCAGTCGTAGGCTAATCTTTGGGGCACATAGGGTTAAACACTTGCAATAGTACACCTTTACAACCAACCCACCACACAACGAGACCAGACTGTATTCTGTAAAAATATATATCTTTATATAGATTTTAAGAAGGCTTGGGAATACAGTCAACGTACTTTATGATAACGGTTGCAAGTTTACTTAGTTCAGGTTACCACAGTTCTTATGCAGTTCTCTTGAGGCCCGTAGGCCGGTGTTAACCAATGTTCTTGTGGAGCCGGCGGCGTCCAGGGGATCTGTCCCACGTCGCGTTGCCTTCCCGGGGTCGCTGATCGTTGCGGCTCTTCAGCCGAGCAGGTCACTGGTCATCCAGGGCAGCGGTGTTCTGTGGCGGCAGGGTCCTCTCCTTGTCGTCCGCTCCGACCCTGGAGGCGGCGGCTGTGCGGCGGTGGCAAGTGGCAGTACGGTCCCCAAGTGCAGGACGTACCCAGCCAAGTGCTGGTGCAGCTGTGGGCTCACAGCTGGGCTGTCGGGCAGGCTACCGACCTTGCGGATTCTCCCAGGCAACTGTCCGTCTTTGCAGGTGAGTGGCTGCTCGTTATGCAGTCACCTCGAGAGCTCGGACCGGACGGGTCCTCCTTCGCTGGGCTCTCGGGCTCCCGGTGCAGCTGCGGTCACGGTGTTCGGGCCAGCGGCAGCTGGTCCTTACTTTGCTCTCGCTTGTGCTTTGGGCCCCGGTCACGGTGGTCAGGTGGATGTCGTTGCCTTGGGGGAGACTCCTCCGTCGGTGCTGCGGCGATGGTCAGCACCCGCAGTCGCTTTCTTCCAAGGGGGTAGCGTCCACTGGTCCTGGGACGCTGGTCAGGGGGCAAGTTCAGTTGCAAGCCCTTGGAGATCTCTTTAGCAGAGTTTGGCACAAAGTAAAGCAAAAGTCTTTTCGCAGTCTTTCCTTTTTCCTCTCCTTCGGCAGCAAGGCACCAGACACAGGCAAGAGTCAGCACCCTTCCTTGTCTCTCACGGTCCTTCTCGTAGGGCAGAGTCCTTCTGTGGCCCAAACCGGATCTAATTCTCAAGGAGCAGGGCTCCTTCTTTTATAGGCCAATTCTTTTGTTCTCGCAGGCCAGGGGGGCCTTTGCATAGCCACTCTCAGTCTTTGAGTACCCCGGTGGGTGTACTCCGGCTTCTGCTTTCAGTGTGAGGGGCAGGCGCATCAGACGCCCCACAGGAGGTGGAGCCAGCATTGTCCGGACAGGGGTGGCCAGAGTACCTTGTTGATGGGGGCTTCGCCCTTCCTGGGCCAGGCGTCGGCAGAGTCATCCACCGCTCCCCAGGAGGGTGGAGCCAGCATTGTGGTGGTCGAGCACAGCTACAGTTCGAGTCAAGAGGCACTCCTACCTCCCACTAAGGTGTAATCTGCGCATTCACCACCTGTCATCCCTCCAGCCCTGTCACTCACACATCCCAGACAGTCAGATACACATACCAGCAGAGGCGGGCTGAAATGGTTAAGCAAGCAAATGCTAACTTTCTAAAAGTAGCATTTGCAAACCCAGGATACTAAAATAAACTTGACTACAAGAAATATTTTATCATCCTGAGTTCAGGCATACTAAACATGACTCGCTACCATGCTCCTTGAGCCTGCTGGGATTATAGGGTGTAATAATTCCAGCAGCTCAGTCTGGCCTAATGGAGCAGGTAGCCTTCAATAGTGAGATACGGTCTTGGTTGTAAGTCACTACTAGGACATGCCACGCATCTCAGGGCTTGTCCTACCTTGCACCTACAACGCACCCTGCCCGCAGGCCTACCATAGGGGTGACTAATATGTAGTCAAGGGAAGGGTCGAGGCTGGCAAGTGGGGACACTTGCCCAGCTAGCGTGACAGTACGAGACCGCACGCGGGTTCTGCGGTCGCAGTTCCCAGACACATCTTTACGGCTGCTTCGGTGGGTGGCGCAACCAGCGCTGCAGGCCCACCAGCAGTATTGGCATCTACAAGCCCCGGCACTCTCTCGTGCACTTTACTAGGGACTAACAGTAAATCCAAAGAACCAATCATGGATACCAATCGCATGTACAATTTACAGTAGGGAGAGCATATGCACTTTAGCACTGGTCAGCAGTGGTAAAGTGCCCAGAGTCATTAAACCAAACAAAATAGGTCAGAGAGAGTCTTGGAGGAAGGCAAAAAGTTTAGGGATGACCCTGCCAAGAGGCCCAGGTCCAACATCCATCCACAGTGAATGAGTACATTTACAGGAACAGGAACTCATACCATTCACTGAATATACAAGTCATATGCAATTCGAAAAATATTGTTACAGACATAGTTGAAAAATTCCCAGGTAGTATGTATGCATGATTCCTACATCTTCTGACACAGTTGCTTACATACTCCTCTATTTGGGGTGAATCTGCCAAAAGATACCTGCTTGGTAAATATATGTAACACTGTCTTGCTGACTCTCTGGTCATTGTGAAACATAGCAGTGAGTTATCTGTTGCCTTCTACCCTGTAGGGGACAGCGCATATGCTGTGCACGCCTTCAAACCGACGCCATACCTAAATCTAAGAGGACTGTTAGAAGGGGCGATCCCAGAGGCCGGGTTATGTCTACCCAACTCCTCCGTGACCCACCTCTCCCACCAATAATGCCGAGCCTTGTGAGGGGTCTCCACCGGGGAAGACCTCAAGTAGCGAATCGTACCCACGAGGACCACACCCCCCTTATGAACAGACGCAACACCGAGGGGTCAGTTATCAACTTCTTTATTATCACGAAGAAAAGTAATATTACACTTATGTACAACGATCGAGGGATCGCAGGGAGTCTCAAGTCTTTAGGGAGGGGGTAGCGGGACAGTCTTAGTCTCGTAGGCCAGTATGTTGCGTACCCTGCGCACAGCTCTCAATCCTGGAGCCGGAGGGATACGGAAGGTGGTAGTCGCACTGGAGGACCTACTCACTTGAGGATGGTTCTCTCAGGTTGGTAGCTTCGATAGTCCAGCCGGACTAGAATACTCCTCGAGCCGCAACTGCGTCAGCAGGGCTCGCTCTGGAGGAGTTCGGGAGGAGCCGCGACCACGTCAGCAGGGCTCAGAAGGTTCGGTAGAGGTCTTCAAGATTCAAGCTGGAGCCGCGACGAGGTCAGCAGGGCTCCGATGGTTCAGTTACAAGAACAAGCCGCGACAGCATCAGCAGGACTAAAAGAGTTCACAAGGTTCAGTTCAGCCGCGATCAGATCAGCAGGGCTTTCTTGTCCAAGATACAACTGCCCGCTAGTTCAGGGGCGCCCCTTGATATAGTCCAGTGACCCTTTGATGTCCGGACTCTCGCAGGCAGAGGTCCGAGGCTGTGGGGGCGGTCCGTGGGTGAGGTCCGGCGGTTGGTTCTTTGATCCCTTTGAGGATGCGTCCAGGAATTCCCAGACGCCCAGCAGGTCTGGAGCCAGCACTTGGGGAGGCCAGAGGTGCAATCGAAACTGGCCCTCAGGGGGAAGACCAGAGGTGTGATTGAAACCAGTCTCTCAGGGGAGGGCGGAGGTGCCAACAAAACTCCTCGTCTTCTCTCACTAGGGTAGCCCTCACCCTCCCAAAGGGGGCTGGCTCGTCTGGAGCCTGCGCTGTGCTGGGGGCTGGGGTCATGCTAGGCCCACGGCATCAGGGATCTCGGGAAGGGAAAATGGCTGCCGATGGGCCTATGGGGCCTTGCGGGTTTCGGGCGCATCGGCTGGAAGGGTGGCCGGGGACAGGCCGATGCGGGCCATGGGCGTTTGGTCGGACATGGGCAGAGTAGCTAGGGGTTTCTAGGTATGGAGCTGGCTAACGGGGCGGGGGAACCACGCCACGAGGCTGGGTCCAACATGCGTCCCCCCCAGCTGAAAGGCAGAGAGAACTACCCATCCCCTTGGGGGTTCTCTTCACTGAGGCGGAAGAAACAGGACAGGCTGTCAGCGTTGGCATGGTCAACACCTGGCCGGTGCTCAACAGTGAAGTCCATCCCCTGGAGGGAGATGGACCATCGCAACAATTTGGGGTTTTCCCCTCTAATTTGCATTAGCCACCGGAGGGGTCGGTGGTCGGTTTGGACTCGAAAGTGAGTACCGAACAGGTAGGGCCTCAGCTTCTTCAGAGCCCAAACCACCTCGAAGGCCTCCCGCTCGATGGTGCTCCACCTTTGTTCTCGAGGGAGTAACCTCTGGCTGATAAAGGCCACTGGCTGATCCAGGCCTTTCTCATTCAACTGGGACAGGACAGCCCCGATGCCATACTCGGAGGCGTCCGTTTGGACCACGAACTTTTTGGAGTAGTCGGGGGCCTGCAACACAGGGGCAGTGCACATGGCGTGCTTTAGAGCTTCAAACGCCTCCTGGCAGGCGGGGGTCCAGCTAACTTTCTTCGGCTGGTTTTTGGAGGTCAATTCTGTGAGGGGCACTAAAATGTGACCATATCCCTTTATGAATCTTCGGTAGTACCCCGTGAGCCCGAGGGACGCCCGCAATTCCGTTTGGGTGGAGGGGGCCTCCCAGGCCACGATCGCAGCGATCTTGGGTTGGAGAGGTACCACGAGGCCGCTGCCGACCTGGTGCCCCAGGTAGACCACGAACCCCTGTCCGATTTGACACTTACTGGCCTTAATGGTGAGTCCGGCCCTCTGTAGGGCTAACAAGACCTCCCAGAGGTGGAGGAGATGTTCAGGCCAGTGGGAGCTGAACACCGCAATATCGTCCAGATATGCGGCGCTGAATTCTTCCAACCCCGCCAGTACCTGGTTCACTAGTCTCTGGAAGGTGGCGGGGGCATTTTTCATGCCGAAGGCCATCACCCGGAAATGGTAGTGGCCATCCGGGGTGGAAAAGGCGGACCTCTCTCGGGCCCCTTCGGTCAGGGCGATCTGCCAGTAGCCACTGGTCAGGTCGAAGGTGCTGAGGTATCGAGCAGACCCTAGGCGGTCAATGAGCTTGTCTGCTCGGGGAATGGGGTGAGAGTCGGTTCTGGTGACGGCGTTGAGCCCGCGGTAGTCTACGCAGAACCTCAGCTCGGGAACAGCGCCGGGGGCGGCCGCCTTCGGAACCAGGACCACGGGGCTGGCCCATGGGCTGTCAGAGGCCTCGACCACTCCCAGGGCTAACATTTTGGAGACTTCGGCCTTGATGCAGGCTCGCACTCTGTCGGGGACGCGGTAGGCCCTGTGCCGTACCGGAGGGCTGTCCCCGGTGTCCACATCGTGGACGCACCAACTGGTGACTCCGGGGATGAGGGAGAATAGGTCAGAGAACTGTCCCAATAACTGGTGACAGTCTTCGCGCTGCTCGGGGGTGAGGGAGGGGGCGAGACTCACTCCCTCTACGGAGCCATCTTTTTCTTTCGCACACAAGAGATTGGGGAGGGGATCCGTCTCTTCTTCTGCTCCGTCTTCGGTGGCGAGGAGTAAACTCAACTCGGATCGCACAAAGTGGGGTTTCAGGCGGTTCACATGAAGAAGCCGCAAGGGGTTACTCGGGGACTGAACATCCATGAGGTAGGTAACCAGACTCTTTTGCTCCACCACTTTGAAGGGACCTGTCCACTTGTCCTGCAGGGCACAGGGTTCCACAGGGGCCATCACCCAGACCTGCTGTCCGGGTTGAAACTCGACCATAGTGGCATTCTGGTCATACCACCTTTTCATTTCCTCTTGACTGGCTTCGAGGTTTGCCTCGGCCAGCTCGCAGAACTTCCGAGTCTGGTTCCGAAGAGCCAGAATGTATTGAAAAACATCTGGTGGGGGCTCCAAGGACGTCGTCTCCCACCCTTCCTTGACCAGGCTGAGGGGTCCTCGGACGGGGTGCTCGTAGAGCAGCTCGAAGGGGCTGAACCCTAGGGACTTCTGGGGGACTTCGCGGTACGCGAACAGGAGGCAGGGGAGGAGGATGTCCCACTTGCGTCTCCGGGATACCTCCAGGCCCATGATCATCCCCTTGAGGGTGCGGTTGAACCGCTCGACCAGGCCGTTACCTTGGGGATGGTATGGGCTGGTGAACTTGTACGTCATCCCGCAATGTTGCCAGAGAGACTTCATGTACTTGGAGATGAAGTTCGTTCCTCTGTCGCTCGCGACTTCTCGCGGGAGCCCCACCCGGGAGAAGATCCCCATGAGGGCCTGCCCCACCACTGGGGCTGGCAGGAGTATAACCCATAGACCAAAATGGGACTGGGTATGTAGAATATAACAAGAAACAATGTCCCACTAGGTATCAATAACAGAGACAATTCAGATTTTTGCATACAGTACGTATTGCAAGAAAGGAACACCAGGGAGTCTCAATACATTTTGTGAGAAGGTTATTAATCACCAGTTACATTAAACACGGGAAGCACAGTTAAAGGCAGCACTGTACATGAAAAGCAATCATGAAGCAACCCAAATGACACTTGGTGAAAATGTGATGACGCAGTGATAGTGCGTCATCACATTTTCACCAAGTGTCATTTGGGTTGCTTCATGATTGCTTTTCATGTACAGTGCTGCCTTTAACTGTGCTTCCCGTGTTTAATGTAACTGGTGATTAATAACCTTCTCACAAAATGTATTGAGACTCCCCGGTGTTCCTTTCTTGCAATACGTACTGTATGCAAAAATCTGAATTGTCTCTGTTATTGATACCTAGTGGGACATTGTTTCTTGTTATATTCCACCACTGGGGCTGTCACCGTTCAGAGGGGGATGGCTTCGGGATATCGGGTGGCGTGATCCACCAGGACCAGAATGAACCGGTGTCCTAAGGATGTTCGAGGGTCAAGGGGCCCCACAATATCGATCCCCACCTGTTCAAAAGGGGTACTGACCACGGGGAAGGGTTGGAGGGGAGCCTTGCGTCGCCCTCCACTCTTTCCACTGGCCTGACACATGGGGCAGGACCTGCAGTGGGCCTCCACATCGGAGCGCATGTGTGGCCAGTAGAAATGGGTAACCAACCGGTGGTACGTTTTGTCTTGACCCAAGTGTCCCGCCAAGGGCACATCGTGGGCCAGGATCAGTAGGAATCCGCGGAAACGTAGGGGTACCACCAGCACTCGGGCTGACCCCAGTTTGGCGGACTTCTGTTCGCTATATAGTAGGCCATTTTCCCAATAGATGTGGTGGGAGTCGGACTGGTCGCCGGTGGCCTGGGCGTCGGTCTGCTGCCGCGGCCCCACTAGGGAGGGACAAGAAGTCTGCTCCAGGCAGAACTACTCTCGGGAGGGCCCCCCTCTTGGCGCCACTGGGCCAACTCAGGGAGGTCGTCCGTGCTCAGAGCTGGCTCACCAGCTTGCTCCAGGAGACCAGGGTCGGGGTCGCTGCTTTCGCTGGAAAAGAGGTCAAGGCTTTCGGTCTGCCCGCTGCCCTCCGGCTCGGCGGAGACAGGGCGAGGGTTGTCAGTGCTCATCTCATCGGGGGCGGCCACCCGGGCCGACATGGATCGGGTGGTCACGCAGGCCCACTCGGGTAGGCCCACCATCTCGAGGTGAGTCTTTCGCTCTACTTGCTTCCACAGGGAGCTCTCCAGGTCGTTACCGAGGAGACAGTCCACGGGCATGTCGGTGCGGACCGCAACTCGTAACTCTCCGGAGACGCCCTTCCACTCAAATGGGACCTGAGCTATCCTACAGGTGGGGACGGAATTGTCAGTGGAGATCACTCTGTAGGAGGCACGGGGCACTATCTTGTCTGGGGTGACGAGGTGCTCTTTCACAGCAGTGATACTGGCCCCGGTATCTCGGAGAGCTCCTATGCGGAACCCGTTGACAGTCAACTACTGTCGGTATTTCTCTGTGTTGTCTGGTAGGAAGGTTCCGGGGACCATATCTCTGTCCCCCAGGGAAACTAAGGTCATGGCTGCTGGTTCCCACCCCTCGGTGTCCTCTATCTCCTCTTCTTCTTCTAGAGCTACAATGGCGAGGTGGCGCGCAGGGGGACCTGCAGCAGGGGCCTTCTTGAGCACAGGGCAGTTGGGGTGATTGGCATAGTGCCCTGTTTGGTTACATCGGTAGCAGGTTGTGGTTATTCTGGGTCCTGATCTAACAGGAGGGAATCCGGCCCTTGCGTCTGGCGGGGAGGTCCCTGGCTGGTTCCTAGGGGGACTGCGAGGAGGCCTTGCCTGGGGACCCCTCTGTCTATTCTGATTCCCCCGCCCCTCTGACGTGGATTTTCTTGCTCGTTTCTGTTATAGTCTCCCACTGCGCTTCGTGGGATTCTGGTGTTCACCCATCGATCAGCCTCGACAGCCAACTACTGGGGGTCGGCCAATTTGCTATCGAGAAGGTGCTGTCTCAGTTCTACAAAGAAATTGTTGGATAGATGTTCATAGGTGATGAGGTCTACAAGCCCTTCGAAGGTGGACACTTTGCTGCCCTTGATCCACCCTTCCAAAGCTCGGCTGTAGAAATTCACATACTCTACCCATGTGGTGCCAGGTATCTTTTTGCAGTCTCGAAATCTCTGGCGGTACATTTCTGGAGTGAGCCCCTAGCGGACCATGAGGGCGTTCTTCATATGGGTGTAGGAATTCACGACGGCGGAGGGCAGATCCAGCAGGGTGTCTCTCCCTTCGCTGAGGAAGCGGCCCCATAATCCGGCCCCCCAATCCTTCTCAGGTACTCGGTGGGCAGTCATGGCGACCTCGTATGCTTTGAACCACTGCTGGATATCGTCATTCTTATAATACTCCTTCACCACATCTTTGGGGATGTGTACTTTTAGTTCGACCAGGGGTCCAGGGTCTCTGTTCCCCGGGGGTCGGGTCTCTTCGTTCCGGGCTTTAATTTTGAGCTCCTTCAAGCTGCGTTCGTGTTCGAGTTGGAGCTTCTTCCCCTCGTGCTGTCGCTGGAGCTTCTTCTCCTCTAGCTCCCGCTGGAGCTTCTTTCCTTCTAGCTCTCGCTGGAGCTTCTTGTCTTCCAACTCCCCTTGCAGCCGTAACTGCTCGATGGCTAGTTTCTGTTCTGCCAGCTTTAGTTCTCCTTCGATTTTAAGTCGGGCCAGTTCTAACTCGTGGTTTCAGTTGCGCTCTCGGTTTGCCATCTCTTCTAACGACAGACCTCTCTCCGTGCTGGCATTTCGCGGCAGGGAGTCGACTCCCTCTTTCCTCGGGCCGTCAGTTTCGGTCAGCGGCTCTTCCTCTCCACTGTTTCCTTCAGTCGTGGGGAGGGGGGCCCCGGCTTCTACCCAGGCCGTCAGGGCTTTCTGGAAGTCGTCTTTGGTGCTCAACCCAATGGTAGCGATGTGCAAATCTTTACAGAATTGTTTTAATTCTTTGTGGGTATAATCTTCCAGCTTTTCTTTCTGAAATGCGGTTTTTGCGTTGGTTCCCATGAGACTCTTGGTTGGTCTTGTTCGGGTGGTGTGTCAGTCGCTTTACTGTACGATTCTAGGCATAGGCTCTTATCCCGTCGCTTGCCACCAATGTTAGAAGGGGCGATCCCAGAGGCCGGGTTATGTCTACCCAACTCCTCCGTGACCCACCTCTCCCACCAATAATGCCGAGCCTTGTGAGGGGTCTCCACCGGGGAAGACCTCAAGTAGCGAATCGTACACACGAGGACCACACCACCCTTATGAACAGACACAACACCGAGGGGTCAGTTATCAACTTCTTTATAATCACAAAGAAAAGTAATATTACACTTATGTACAACGATCGAGGGATCGCAGGGAGTCTCAAGTCTTTAGGGAGGGGGTAGCGGGACAGTCTTAGTCTCGTAGGCCAGTACGTAGTGTACCCTGCGCACAGCTCTCAATCCTCGAGCCGGGGGGATATGGAAGGTGGTAGTCGCACTGGAGGACCTACTCACTTGAGGATGGTTCTCTCGGGTTGGTAGCTTCGATAGTCCAGCCGGACTAGAATATTCCTCGAGCCGCGACAGCGTCAGCAGGGCTCGCTCTGGAGGAGTTCGGGAGGAGCCGCGACCACGTCATCAGGGCTCAGAAGGTTCGGTAGAGGTCTTCAAGAATTAAGCTGGAGCCGCGACGAGGTCAGCAGGGCTCCGATGGTTCAGTTCCAAGAACAAGCCGCGACAGCATCAGCAGGGCTCAAAGAGTTCACGAGGTTCAGTACAGCCGCGATCAGATCAGCAGGGCTTCCTTGTCCAAGATACAACTGCCCGCTAGTTCAGGGGCGCCCCTTGATATAGTCCAGTGACCCTTTGATGTCCGGACTCTCGCAGGCGGAGGTCCGAGGCTGTGGGGGCGGTCCGTGGGTGAGGTCCGGCGGTTGGTTCTTTGATCCCTTTGAGGATGCGTCCGGGAATTCCCAGACGCTCAGCAGGTCTGGAGCCAGCACTCGGGGAGGCCAGAGGTGCAATCGAAACAGGCCCTCAGGGGGAAGACCAGAGGTGTGATCGAAACCAGTCTCTCAGGGGAGGCCGAGGTGCGAACCAAACTCCTCATCTTCTCTCACTAGGGTAGCCCTCACCCTCCCAATGGGGGCTGGCGCGTCTGGAGCCTGCGCTCCGCTGGGGATTGGGGTCATGCTAGGCCCACGGCATCAGGGATCTCGGGAAGGGAAAATGGCTGCCGATTGGGCCTATGGGGCCTTGCGGGTTTGGGGCGCGCAGGCTGGAAGGGTGGCCGGGGACAGGCCGATGCGGGCCATGGGCGTTTGGTCGGACATGGGCAGAGTAGCTAGGGGTTTCTAGGTATGGAGCGGGCTAACGGGGAGCTGGTTTGCGGTGGGGGGGAACCACGCCACGAGGCCGGGTCCAACAAGGACCTTTGGCTCACTGAAAAATAGGTTCAGCTGCCAAACAAAACTGGTGGTGCATTGCAGTACAGCTCAAGTGTTAGTGATGTGGTGAACGCACTCTTGATTAAGTTTGATTTTTCGTGGGTAATAGATTATTTCACATAGGTCGGTGGTGCATAGGTAGGTTACCCTGCTGAGCGTTTCAGGGTGTGTTCAAACAAGATTCTGACATGCGTTTCCTGTGTGTCAGGACTCACTCCTAGCTTGCACTCCTTTTTGTTTTCCTCATATAATTACTCAAATCTTTTGTTTAGTTGTTTGCAAATTTTATTGTCATTTCCAAACGTTATTTGTCAGCGAGTTTCTTTTCTCATATAACATTTCATTTTCTGTACGTTTTTTTCAAATATTTGTTTCAAACCCAATGCATTTCAAGCATAACGCCCTTCTTCAGGGGATTTCCTTTATCTTGAAAAGTTGTGGTTTTCATTCCAGGCCGACGTTGATGCGCTTCTCTTCTCCTCGCTAACTCGGCGTGTGTCACTCTCTACGCGCTGTTTCCCTGACTCTCTGGTGTATTCCCGATCACGTGGTGACATGATCGGGAATACACCATAGAGTCAGGGAAACAGCGCATAGAGAGTGACACACGCCGAGTTAGCGAGGAGAAGAGAAGCGCATCAAGGTCGACCTGGAATGAAAACCACAACTTTTCAAGATAAAGGAAATCCCCTGAAGAAGGGCGTTATGCTTGAAATGCATTGGGTTTGAAACCATAATTTGAAAAAAACGTACAGAAAACTAAATGTTATATGAGAAAAGAAACTCGGCAACAAATAACGTTTGGAAATGACAATAAAATTTGCAAACAACTAAACAAAAGATTTGAGTAATTATATGAGGTAAACAAAAAGGAGTGCAAGCTAGGAGTGAGTCCTGACACACAGGAAACACATGTCAGAAGCATTGCAGTACAGGCCAGATACCTGCATCAAAATTGTGGCCACTTGTGCAGGTGCCAAGATACTACTTATGCTCGAGGTCTCCTGACTATCCTCTCCACCCAGTACATTGCTACTCCCAACTGAAGCATTTTGCAATTGCTCCATTGCATTGGTGACCTGTATGAATCCATTGGCCACGTTACAACAGCAATGGGTTATTTCGACCTGCATGTCTAAAGCACGACAGGACAGCAGTGCTCTTGTGGTGCTCAGGTGGTTGATGGCCTTGGTTTAGCCATCTAAGCACCCAAGTAACTGATTGTGCCATTTGCTGTGGGACACAGGATCTTTCTGCATCACCTTGCATAAATCCTGGAGGCATTGGGTCACATTCCTGAAGTTTTCATTTGTTTCCCTCTGACCTTCCACCACTGCTGTTGTGAGCTCCTTCTCACTGTCCCTCATCTATGTCATGTATGTTGAAAATGTACCAAGTTGTGACTGTATAACATGCATGAGTTTGCATTGCAGACGCTGCACCTTCAACATTTGGTTCTCCAGCTCACCAAAGCCAGTTGAATCATTGCTTTCTTCAGCTCTCATTTGAGCACTTGCCCTGCGCCTCCTGATGAGGAGGTTTCTGCCCTGCATTGGAACTTGGGGTCTTGGTGAGGGGGTATGCCTAGCCTGGGTTTTCCGAGGGTCAGGTTGGCTCTCCTCTTCTATATCGAATGCAGGTAGTGGTGCCACTGTGGTCCTGCGGCTTCTGGGTGCAGGTATTGGTGGTGATGGGGCCATTATGTTCTCATCTCCAAACTGAGCCTGAGTCTCCAGAGTGCCATTGTCTTCACCTTCATCAGATTCCTGTGCAGCTGCATCTGTGATGTTAAAAAGTGCAAATTAGGTTTTTATGCTTGTACATGTATGTCACATAGTGCATGGCTGTGTTTCATAAAGTTATTTAGCAACACACTGGGTCTATATGCTTCACTTGCTTGTTGTACTTGAATGCACCTATGCTGTTTAGATCCATCCTTGCCTTTCCTATTGGATTTGCTGACTGCTAATCCCATAATGTGTTTGCATGTAGCAAGTAAAATGTGAATTGGAGTAGTAATTGTGACACTAAGCCTGATCTACCTTAAGGGGTATTTTTTTAAATTTAGCATTGAATAGTGATTTGGATACATCTAACCTTGGGAAGTACTGGGCTGTGCAGAGGTGTCAATCTGTGTTACTCCAATGACAGCTTCAGGCTGAAGGGTTGACTCCATCAG
Organism: Lissotriton vulgaris; assembly: GCF_964263255.1. Lineage (NCBI taxonomy): Eukaryota > Metazoa > Chordata > Amphibia > Caudata > Salamandridae > Lissotriton > Lissotriton vulgaris. The sequence continues at coordinate 659,848,809 of NC_141696.1, read as the reverse complement.
GTCCTCTTAGGGTGTAATGGCTGTTTGGGTCAATGGTCCTCCTCAAGTCTTATTTGCATAAGCAAGCCTGGCAGCAACTGTTTCCTTCACTCGGCTACACAGATCATACAACTCTTGTGCAGATCTGCACTGCGCTGATTTTAGCTTAGATTACCAGCCATATATTTCGTTTCTATGACTCGGGGACCTGGAGTGACTGTTTCCCGAACAGTTTTTCATGGCTCTTGACCACTTCCTCAATGCGGACTTCCAACTCCTTTTCGCTGAACCTCCGCTTCCTCTTGCGCTGTGCTGCCTTCTCCTCACTGTTTCCTGTAGCCATGTTGATGTCCTTGCACAGATTTAGCTGTCCCAAAAGGTTTCCTTGTTCTGTGCTCTTGCAGTCTGCCTCCTCCGCCTCTCTCTCAGGATGCCTCACTTCTTGGTTGTGATGTCATCATTCTGCATCAAAATCCATGAATCGCTATTAGCGATTCTCTAATTGAGAATTGAAGTTTGATGCATGTGGCCCTACATATGTACAACATTAAAATATACTGTAGTACACTATATGTGCACTGTGTACTATAGTGTATTGTTAAGTTTGTTACATATTTAATTTAAAAAAAGAAAAATATAAATACTGCAGTTATGCCTAGATATTACTGTGGTACTCTGTGATATTTTATTGAAATATAGAGAAACGTATACATTATTTTCCCTACCTATCACCTCTTTAATGAATTTTAATAGGTAGGGAAAACAACATGGTTACTTTTAACTTTTGTAAAGCAAGACATTAGCCAATAAATCCCTTATCAGCATATACCATGGTACTTTTGCAAAATTTCACAAAATTACAACAGCCACAGTTATCACTAAGTTAAAATGCCTTATAAGTTTTAGAAATATTTACCCTACTTGTCTGTACTACCCAAACCGATCTTCTGCACATCATTATATGTTTTCCTGCCTAATTTAATTAGCATTAGTGCAGCTGTTTTTGCACCACATGTGACACAAAAGTCTATGGAAAATGCATTGGTGGAAAAACCTGTTTTGGGGCATCACTTTTTTCTTTGCACCCTCTTGAATAATTTCCACAAAACTTTCCAACAACAACTAATGTAGACAAAGCTATAGGTCTGGAAGGTTTTGTGGAATTTCTTCAAATGGGAGCAAAGTTTTTAGGAGGGATAAATCCACTGAATTCCTATCTCTGGGAATCCTAAGTAGAACTACAGAGTGGGTACTAGAACTCTGAAATGTATATCTATATGGCTACATCTATATATTTTTGTTATATTTAGAGGGAGGGTTGGCTCTAGCTCCCTACCCTTATTTTAGTCTATTCTGGGGGCAATCCCAAGTTCCCCTTTTTGATTAAAAAAACCTACTGTCACCCCTACCTACCCCTTAACCCTGAAATCACCCTTACCTCCCTCTACCTCTACCCATCCCTTAACCCTAATATCACCCTTACCTCCCTATACCTCATCCCTTTAACCCTCAAAACACCCTTACTTCCCTCTACCTCTTCCTACCCATTTACCCTAAGCCTACACTTACCCTTACCTCCATTTACCTCTACCCACTCTAACCCTAAAATCACCCTTACCTCACTTTACCTTTACCCATTCCTTAACCCTAAAACCACCCTTACCTCCCTATACCTCTTTCAACCTCTTTCCACTAAAATCACCTTTATCACCTTTACCTCCCTTTACCTAATCCCTTCACACTAAAATCACCCTTACATCACTTTACCTAATTCCTTCAGCCTATTGCCTTAACCCTAAAATCACCCTTACCTCCCTTTACCTCTTCCAACCCATTCACTGTAAGCTTACTCTTACCTGCATTTACCTCTCCCTACCATAACCCTAAAATCAACTTTGTCTCCATTTACGTCTACCAACTCATTAACTCTAAAATCACCCTTACCTCAATTTACCTCTACTGAAACAATAAACATAAAATCACCTTTACCTCATTACCTTCACCCACTCAGTAACCCTAAAAACAAACCCTCCTTTCCCACTATGCACTTTGCAACCCTATACTCACCCCTAACCCCTTTACATAATGCTATTTAAAAACAAAAAATATTTACCTGTGAAGTAAAGAACAGGGTAGTACCAATTCACTATAAGAGTCAAAATTCAATTGCATCCTTTACGTGTGTATTAAATATTTGCGTTGTAAATACTGACAGGTAAATGTCATGCTGAGTAAAGAAATTCATGGAAGAGGTTACATATCTGAGCCGGGCCCAGTTGGAAGAGAGTTGACTTGTTACTATGGGTACAGCCCTGTCAGCATAGGCCTGAACTTGTTTAGTTAGGGGTTTATTACGAGTTCCTTGCCCAACCTGAGTATCACATTTTCTGACATTCCTGCTGTGCAAATCACAATGTTCTGTCTATGAGGCCACGCAAAGCCACTATGCATGGCTTTGAATGGCCTTGTAGATATGGAGTAAGGCAAGGTAGCACAAATCACTGAGTTGCCTTACTCTGCCCTTAGGATGCTTCCATGTGCATCGGGGTGGGTCTTCCCAAAATTTATGATAGTCTTTAAACCTGGGAAAGTACAGCACAGATAGAGAGGGGAAAACACTTCTTAGGAGCAGGGGTTCCTGCATCGGAGCTAGGGTAACAAAATGGTGCCAGTGCAAGGGGAAAGGACAGGAATGCAATATATTGCATAAATACTGTGCATTTTTGCCCTTTCACTTTGGCGGAGGGCAGTGCCACAAGGTGCCTTGCTTTGCCCCCGTACCACAAATCCCCATAAATTAGGGCCTTAATGTCTTGTGCTTGCTACTGTGAATACTTAGGAGCAGATTTCCCAACATAGTGCAATGGGTTTGCAAAGTGACACAATTCAGCAACAAAATGTTTTATTAATATTTCCTGTCAAGTTTTGAGCTGTACATTGCTTAAAAGTAATGTGAAGGGCTTCATTGTGTTACATAGCTTCAAGGGGGCGTCACATGGGCGCTTCCATGAAACCACCCATGCTTTTTGACCAAAAATATGAGACACGGGTGTGAGTCATAAATTAACATAATTTGAAAGCTGGTGTTAAAAGGAGAAATATGTTTCTTTCTCTCCTCTTTTCAACTTTGCATGTCTGCTGTACTGTACAGCAGACATACAAAGTAGAAAAGTTTTAAAACGTCTTTTTAGAATTTTGTACTGTAAGAGAACCCTTCCAGTATAAAGCCTATGCTAGACTCTCGACACATCCTTGTATTATGGTGCAAAGGTGGTTCAAACCAGCAAAATTCTGTGCTGGCACTAGCAAGAGAGCCTTATCTGTGTATGGCGCTCTCCTGCTCCTTCTGTATCATGCAGCACAGCATTTTTGGCTGCTGTGCTGCACTGCAACTCTGCATGCTAGCGGAAGTCTACGCAGCGTTATAGAGTTTTTTTACTACTTTGCGGAGTTTAACATAGTGCGGCAAAGCGAACTCTTCCCGGGCTGTTGCAAGCCACAAGTCCTTTGTTTGGTTGATGGTGCTGGTGTGAAAAAATAATCCAACATGATCAATGTACATGTTACAGTATTTTGAAGACACACAAACAGACCATAACTCCAATACTATTGTGAGGGTGTTCACTTCATTGGTGTAGGGTTGAATATTTCATTGTGGAGTGTCCACACAACAACCTGTACTTCATGTTGTCGTTTGGGCAGTCCTTCTGTGTTTTCTTGTACAGAAGGCCCATGCCCCAGATCGCCTCACAAGTGTTCTACACTATACTGACGGTTTTTACAAGTAGAGACAGAGACAGACTATGCTGGATGGTTACTCTTTTTTATATAGTTTACTTAGCGTTGGCATATCGCGCTTGAGAAAAAACTCTGCCACAATGTGGTTGGTGGAGTTTTGCCTCAACTCTGCATTCTAAACGGAACGCAGAGTGGGCAAAACTCTGCCTGCGAAGCAGAATGATTCAACTACCCTTATAAGGCAAAATTAGGGGGATGGCCAGAGACTCATTGGGGGAGCAGATCTTTAATCCCCATCAATGTAGTTCAGTTGACTGTCAAATGGGAAACTAGACGGCAACCAGGAATACGTCAGGGGGTTGGTTCGCCTCCCCCAAGTAGAAGTCACAAGTGTTACTCCTTTTAACTTGGGTCTCCACTGTTGCCATGATCAAGCCATGAAGCTACTAATGGTTGTTGGCAGCTGAATAATACAGTTGAGTACAGGAAAATTTTGCCAGAACACCAGCTGGAAAAGCCAGATACAAGCTCTTGGTAGTAAATCTATGTAGAATGTTATGACATTACCCTATCACTCTGTTTTTGTCTGTGCATGTCTGTTTGTGTTTGTTATGTGTGTTTGTATATGTTATGGTACATGTGAAGTAGGGATTTGGTTTTGGGGGTCCCTCCTGTTTGTGTATATAGCCAGTAAATAATTATATGCATTGCATCCTTCTCTATCTCATTCTATAGAAAACATATTTGTATGAATGAGTTTCAGCATTTAGGGTTCTGCTACTTTCTGAGCTAATATAGATATGTCAGAGTGAAATACGTAAATATGATTAGAGTGCAAAGTAACTATAACAGAAGTTTATGACAATATATTTTGACAAAAAAGTAAATAAAAAATACATTTTGCAGTCTGTGTATAAGCACAACACAAATTGGTATATCTGAACATTTAAGTATTATTACAAGCATGTACCTATAAAGTGGATACAGATACATAAACATTCAATCTGTGCACATCAATATTAATAAGTGTAAAGCTTATATGTGTATAAATATTCTATATTAAAATACATATGTATTTAGATCTAGATGTGGGAATATGTCTGTGTACATGAATACAAATCTATATATGAAAATAAATGCACATATTTCAAATGATATAAATATGTTTATGTCATAGTGCATAATAAATACACCCTACTTACATAACACATGTGGGTGTGTATATGGGTTTTTTCTATCAAAAGACATATATGTATGTATGTATATATATATATATATATATATATATATATACATATATATATATATATATATATATATATGTATATATAGTTAGGATTTTTTCTCTATGGAACTTTTGAAAATTCTATGTCTAATAACTTTGGCGTTTGTGGACAGAATAGGCTGAAATATTCAGAAAAATGGCACATTTTGTTTCCGATCAGCCCCTAAAAATTTGGGGGGGTTTCGTCAAGGGGGGGCAGAGAAAAAAGGGGGGTCCCAAAACGCGTTTTTCCCATTCATTTTTCCATAGGGCGTTTGGCCTCACTTTTCGCTCGAACGGCTGAATGGATTTAAACGAAGCTTGGCAAAATTGTAGGGACTGTTAGCCCGATGTGCCTTTGCTGGGTCTCAATATATGTGCTCCAGTGGATTTTGAGAAATTAACGTTTAAAAAAACAGATATATCTGTGACAGCGTCCCGGATAGCGCTCCAGTTTGCGTACTTATCGCGTAACGGAGCTTTGCGAAGCGAAGCTGATTGGCTCTCCGGTGTCTGTCAACATTCTAAACAGTCCGGTGCGGCTGCCATCTTGTCTCTCGGTAGGATCGAGAGACAAGAAGAGGAGAAAAACGAAGGGCAAATTTAATGAAAGGGGGCAAGGTAGACCCTTCTTGACCCCCTAGGAATGATGTTGGGGTTATTAAAGGGTCCCATGGGGCAAATAAAAAAAAAATTATTTTTTGCGGAAGAAGCGTTTTCCGGTTCGCGAACTGGGTAGCGAATAGGGACGCGAAACGGGAATTCGCCATTTTGTGTTTCGTTTTAATTAAATTACAAGATGGAGGAAAAACAATGTGAGAAATGGGTATAAGGGGGTACGGGAGACGTATCCTGACCCCCTATGTTTTCTGAGGGTGGCTGAGGATGCTCATATATGTTGATACTTGTCTTCCAGCGGCTGGGCATGAGCGTTTTTTTTTTTTGCTGCGTGACGTCTGTTAACGTTCGATTCAAAGGAAATCAGGAAGTGTTGACCGCCATTTTGACACTGCGAGTAAATATATTTTAAAAAACAATTGTTATAAATTAATCCGTATTGTAAAACATTGTCTGCGCCATCTTGCTTTTCTTCCAATGCCACATTTTTGTCGTGCACGGCAGCCATTTTAGATGTCTTGACCAGACCCACTCTCTGCATGACGCCGATCGTGACGTCTGTTAACGTGAAATCTGGAAGTGTTGACCTCCATTTTGACACTGCGAGTAAATATATTGTTAAAAATAATTGTTATAAATTAATTCGTATTGATAAACATTGTCTGCGCCATCTTGCTTTTTTCCAATGCCACACTTTTGTCGTGCTCGGCAGCCATTTTAGATGCCTTGACCAGACCCACTCTTTGAACGCCGCCGATCCTCAGCATGGCTCCCCACCTTCGCAAGCATCTCCCCCACGCACTGGTCACCCCCGCTCTCTGTCTTATGCATGGGCCATAAACCTCCCCCCATCTGCGCTGCTCTTCCCTGAGAATCACACCCTGTGCCCGCCCGACACCACCCTTTCACCCTATTCACTACCGCACCCTCTGACACTCCTCTTCCTCTGTGTCCGGTTGTCCAGGCGGGTCCCAGGCTATCACCTAGCCCTGCGGATGTAGTTTATGGCCCCAACTGTAAAGAATCACCCCTCTTCAAAGGAGTTACAGTAGATCAAGGCCCCTACCCCATGAGATCCGTCGCACCACACGGGTTCCTACTATCTGATAACGATCCTGTATTGTGATTGGGGAGGGGATTCTCACTGTAAGGGTGTGTGGGACCGAGCCTGAAGCGGAAGATTCCAGGGATGCCATTTTGTACATCAAAGTCTTCACAATTATGTGTCACATTAAAAATATATAGCACTCCAACAAAGTAGTAGGATTATAACACTTTATTAACTTATAAATATATACATCGCAACAAAAACAGTAAACACCTTAAAAAATTTTTATTAAAACAGAAGCAACAATGGTCAGTAGCGGTCTGTTGTGCGAATAGTTCCAAGGCAGCACAACGTGCTGAGTTCTTGACGGCACCCAGGTGAAGAACCATCCCTTCTTTAAACCCCATGGTGACCAACTATAGTTTATTCTCTATTTCGTTCCCTTGCCATAACAAAATAAAAGTCTTGGGTTTCCTTGTGTTTCTTAATAGCTTTAGTGTCTGCACACTTCTTTGTCAATTCTGTGAACATGACAGCTGCTTCATAGACAGACGATATCTTTGTTAAGTCATTAGTGTTAAGTGTGTCTGAAACTACAGTGCCCTTCTGTCAGTAGCGGTCTGTTGTGCGAATAGTTCCAAGGCAGCACAACGTGCTGAGTTCTGGACTGCACCCAGGTGAAGAACCATCCCTTCTTTAAACCCCATGGTGACCAACTATAGTTTATTCTCTATTTCGTTCCCTTGCCATAACAAAATAAAAGTCTTGGGTTTCCTTGTGTTTCCTTGTGTTTCTTAATAGCATTGGTGTCTGCACACTTCTTTGTCAATTCTGTGAACATGACTGCTGCTTCATAGACAGACGATATCTTTGTTAAGTCATTAGTGTTAAGTGTGTCTGAAACTACAGTGCCCTTCTGTTTTACTTTCCTCAGACACTACAGAGTTTTGTGTGTTGTTCTTCTGAGCGACAATTATTCCAGAGGTTTCAGGTTCACTTGTTTTGTCCTGCAGTGAGTTAACAGCTTCAGAGACTTCATGTTTATTTGCTATGTCCTGCTGTGCGTCAACTGCTGCAGAGACGTCAGCCTCATTTGTTATTTTTGACTATATCCTGGACCTGCCCGGCCACGCCCAAAATGGCGCCAGTATAAATGGGACTCGTAACTCCTTGTTGTGTACTGGTTGCCCAACCTTGATATCACGAGATACGTATGCACCGTATGCGCCCCTGGGTGCCGCACTGGTTTTGGTATCCTACAATGCTGCTCCGAAAAACGGCGTGGGGCGCCCCGGGGGGGTGGGGGGGGGGAGGCGGCGTGAACGGGCCTCCCCAGGTGGAGGCTCGTCTGTTGTAGTGGGGCGCCCCTTTAGCGTTTTACTTGCCATTCAGCGGTTTTCCGCCCGCTCTTGCGGCTACAGCGTCTCGCTCACCATGTAGTTGAGTTGCTCCCACTCTTGCGGTGCAGCGATAGGCGGCTGCCACAGGACTCTTAAAATGGCGGCCGGCTCTTAGGATTTGGGCCTGGTCCACTAAAATGGCTCTGAGACACCTTGGAACTCGGACGCTTGTCTGCTAGGGCTTGGGCTCCATTCTCGAAAGCGTTCCCTCAGCCTTGAAGATTCTACAAAAGTCTTGGGGGCCCCCGACTCCCGCAGGCTTCCGGCCGGGAGTGGCTGCCATGATTGCTTGCGGAATGGCCACGACGGAGCTACGAGATGGTGGTGCTCTCATGCTGACGCCAGCTTTAGTCTGAAACATCCAGAAACACTGTAGACTATCAATTCGATGAGTTCCGGTGGAGCCCCAACGTGACCCGGTAGGGAAGAACTTGCCCTCCCCTTTTTTGAGTGATGGTTCTTGTTGCCTGTCCCCTCTGTTGTCATCTAACGGAACCTCTTTTGATTGCCGAGTGAAAAAAAAGAAGGTGGGTCTTTCATCGTTTGGGAAAAAAAAATGTTTTAATCCAATGAAAAGTGTTATTTTTAGGTCATATGATCAAGCCTTCCATCATTAGGAAACCAAAAGTAAAATGAACCAATGAAAAGTTTTATAAACAAGTCACATGATCTGTTATGCGGCTTTGGGTTATAAAAAGCATACAAAACCCGTTGGCCCATGAGGCGGCGTCAGTAGCGAACTTTTATGCCCAAATTACGCAAAGATTTAGCTAATCTGCTAAAGGGGGGAGTCGCTTTTTCTTTTGATAATTTATTCACCCATCCGTAGCCTCTCTAATCTCCATTACAATGTGTTTGTTGCTGTCGCTAGCTGATGAAAAAACTAAAGTGTCAACTTCCTTATCCTTAATTTGTCTTTCTTTGTTCCTTAAGATGTCATCTGTGTCAACCTCTTCCGAGAATGCTGATGCGTTAGGGATTTCCTTGTGTTTCTTAATAGCATTGGTGTCTGCACACTTCTTTGTCAATTCTGTGAACATGACAGCTGCTTCATAGACAGACAATATCTTTGTTAAGTCATTAGTGTTAAGTGTGTCTGAAACTACAGTGCCCTTCTGTTTTACTTTCCTCAGACACTACAGAGTTTTGTGTGTTGTTCTTCTGAGCGACAAATATTCCAGAGGTTTCAGGTTCACTTGTTTTGTCCTGCAGTGAGTTAACAGCTTCAGAGACTTCATTTTTATTTGCTATGTCCTGCTGTGCGTCAACTGCTTCAGAGACGTCAGCCTCATTTGTTATGTTTGACTATATCCTGGACCTGCCCGGCCGCGCCCAAAATGGCGCCGGTATAAATGGGACTCGTAACTCCTTGTTGTGTACTGGTTGCCCAACCTTGATATCATGAGATATGTATGCAGTTTTGAAGCACATGGCGAGCAGGGACGAGAATTGATTGAACATTTTGACATCCCTATTGATATTAAGTTCTGATGTGTTATTGATTACTGTACTATTGAAAGTTCGAATTAACGTCACCCATGGTACTTGCCCGCAAATGTATATCTAGATAATTTTATTGTAACTGGCCCTGTCATACTTTAATTATAAAATGTACGTCCACCGATTCCGTAAATGGTAGACACCTTAGTTCTTGCAATCTAATGGGTTGCCCGTTACGTTCTTCTACAGTGTAAATGTGCCCTCATCATATACGATTCCAGTTTGCTCGGTGGCCGGCCCACGTGGTTATAGGCCCGTATTTGTATACTAACATTTTCACAATAAAGGTTTTTTTAAAAAAACATGGTAGTAGTACCTACATTGGTAAAGTTTTGAATAATAGCCACTGTTTTCGAATCAGTAAAAGGCAAGTGAAATAAAGCAGTCCAATTACATGACTGTTAAAAGGTATAATACGCAGGAACGCAGTAAAGAAAAATGGTCAAGGGCTGTTGTGTTTTCTACTCCTGCAACATAAAGTGATCGATAAGAATCTGATATTCATGCCTATCAGCGACTAAGACAGCAGGCCAAGCCTCTTTTGCTCAACAGCTCCCTCATGGGACGAAGAAACGCCCTTTTTCTCGAAAAAGGAATATTTTACTTGCAGGACAGTTGTAAATTTCCCGGGAAAATACATTAGCCTGCAACATTGTAAGTGATAAACTGTAAATGCATCTGGGTCCTTTGCTTTACAAGTCAGAGTGAGAAAAAAAAGGTGGGGCTTTCATCATTTGGGAAAAAAAAAATGTTCGAAAGCAATGAAAAGCGTTATTTTTAGGTCATATAACCAAGCCTTTCATCATTAGAATAACAAAAGTAAAATGAACCAATGAAAAGTTTTATTAACAAGTCACATGACCTGTTATGCTTACGTTACGCGCTGCGCGCCGCGCTCTGGATCGTTTCCGGGAAGCTGCGCCTTGCGCACCGGAGCACTTCCGGGTGCGCTAACGCGGCGCGTCACATGACGCATTACGCGGCAACGTAAAATGTTTTTACCTACCACGTACTTGACATTTTACAGCATTTGATATTTGCTATTAAAAAACCATTGAAATTCACTGAAAAAACCATAGGTTATAGACCACATATAGTTAGGAATTAGCATTTACAAAACCTTATTTTACTCGCACAAAACCATAGAAATTCGCATATATAGTTAGTTGCAATAACTATATATCGCGCACCCGCAATCCACTGCTGATGATGTCACATATTACATCATTCATGACATGGTCAGTGATACCTAAATGTTAACAAATATTTAAGGTCTATGGTAATGTGCAAAACTGTGCATAATCAAAGTGCATAAAACCTGAGCAAAATAATGAATGTGCAAAAAAATGCTATACCACTATTAAAAAGCCTTTCAATAGTATAAAAATGCATATTTAAAAATATGTGTGATATATAAAAAAATACTTAAGTGCTATGAATAAAAAGATTTTTACATTAAAAAACCATTCTGTAAACTTGAAAAACTGAACAAAAAAAGGTCTCATGAAGATTTAACTGTAATTGTATATTAAAAGACCAATTCATAATGTGCATGAGGCAGTGTGCAAGGTGACAAAGGAGTACATGACAACCTCACTGTTCACAGACAAGTGTGCAGATCCTCCCCGGCGTTTAAACCTCTAGGATGTTTACTATCGAAGTTTAAGATATAGTGTGTTTCTAGTTTTCTGAGGAGTCCTTCTCTGTCACCACCCCTACGCAAGGGCATTACTGCATCTATTACATGATATTGTAAAAGATTAAGGTCTCTTTTATGGCAATCATTGAAGTGTCTAGCGACCGGGTACGCTTCATCACAATTAGTGATTGCCCTCATATGCTGTAGTACTCTTTGATGGGCTGGAAGTTTAGTACTTCCAATGTACCTTAAACCACAGGGACACTCCAAAACGTAGATTGCAAATTCAGTTTTGCATGTTAAACATTTCTTGATGAGAATGGGTTGATCAGAAAATGGAGAAACATATGACTTTTTATTAGTCCCATGTTTACAGGCTTTGCAGGTGAGACACTTATAGAAACCTTTTCTACTATTTAACCAGTCAGATTTTACTATGACCTCTGGACTGCTAGTCACCAAACTATTTTCCATTGAGCCTGCCTTTCGGTAAGTAATGGTGGGTGCAGTTTTTATTGAATCCTTTTTAACATTGGATCATTTTGGATTAATGGCCAGTGTTCGGTCATAATGCTCCTAATGGCACAATGTTGCTTGTTGTATGTAGCTATTAGGCGGATTGGGTTTTCACTGGGCACTGGTTGGGTGTTTATCCTCATAGCTTTAGTTATTAGGGCTTCGTCCCTGGGGAGTGTTTCAGTACGTTTCATGGCTGCTCTAATGACCTTGTCATCATAGCCTCTTGCCAGAAAACGAAGACGGAATGCCGCTTGTTCCTTTATTACATCCTCCTGCCTACTGCATATTCTTTTAATGCGTAGCATCTCCCCGTAGGGGATGCTATTTATTAGATGGCGGGGATGGTGACTTGATGCATGCAAAAGTGTATTTCCTGCAGTGGCTTTTCGATGCAGTCTAGTCTGAATAGTTTGGTGACTAATAAACACTTCCACATCTAGAAAATTGACTGTGGTATCACTGATGTTGAATGTGAAATGGAGGTTGAGGGAGTTAATGTTGAGATTCTCAACAAATGCCTTTGCTTCACTTTTTTCCCCTCTCCATATCATAAACAGATCGTCTATGTATCCGTAAATACAAATCACATGATTGAGCATAACCTCTGAGTATTGGCCCCCGAGTACCTGCTTCTCCCACAGCCCCATATGTAAACAGGCATAGCTGGGGGAGAAGCAGAAACCCATCACCACCCCTCTTGTTTGTTGGAAGCACATTTTGTCAAACATAAAATAATTATTGCAAAGACATAGTTCAATCATATCAGTAATCATTGTGTTATGTGCATGACACTGTAATGGTCTATTTTGCAAGAAATGTTTGACAGCTTTAAGGCCATCCACGTGGTTAATGCTCGTGTACAGCGAAGTTACGTCTAATGTGACTAGTAAATAATCCTCTTGCCACAGAATGTTTTTTAGTTTCCTTAGGAAATCCCCAGTGTCCTGAATGAAAGTGGGCATTCATGTGCTCCTGTAGGAAAAAATCAATGTATTTAGAGGTATTCTCTAGGAGGCTTCCACAGGCAGAGATGATAGGTCTGCCAGGTGGATTTTTGGAGTCCTTGTACATATATATATATATATTCAATGAAAAAACCATAGGTTATAGACCATATATAGTTAGGAATTAGCATTTTCAAAACCATATTTTACTCACACAAAACCATTGAAATTTCATATATAGTTAGTTGCCCTAACTATATATTGCGCACCCGCAATCCACTGCTGATGATGTCACATATTACATCATTCATGACATGGTCAGTGACATCACTGATGACATCACTGATGACATCTCAAATGACATCACTGATGACATCACTGATGACATCATTCATGTGATAATACGATGAACCTCTTCAGACTCTAATATAACCTCAGATACACTCAGTGTAAACAGACACTCACAGATTGTCACTCATCCATGGAGTTTCCTCAACTATACAGTTATACACACCTTACTAATTCAAACATATTCTAACATATTTTTATACAATCACTGATACAAGTTTTCAATGATCCATGCAGCCACTCACACATTCACTGGCTCTTCTGCACAGTTATTTATATATGTCTACTCTCACATGTACTGTGTTTTACATATGTACTTACTTTGACATGTAGCACTGAGATATCCATTCACTCAGCAATACACTCATGCACACAGTCAACTGCCCATGCAGCTGTTTCCACATGCACTTTTGAACCCATACATATAGTGAATCAACTGCTCACACATCTATGCACAGAGTCATACACCTTCCATCAACTCACACACATACTCAGTCTCCCATACAAATACTTGGGCAAACAATCAATAACCCATATAGTTACTCATATAGCTACTGATCAACACATGCAGCAGTATAAAGAACAACAGATATAATGATGCACAAAATAAGACAGTTTAGTCACTAACCCATGCACTTAGTGACACACATTTAATCACTCTCTCATACAGTCAGTCATGCACCTACTAAATCCTTCATCCAGACACTTAAACATCCACTCATTCTTCAATATGTAAGACATATTTTTACTTTACTGCAACATACAGTCACTGGATGATGTCATCAGTGATGTCATCAGTGATGTCATTTGAGATGTCATCAGTGATGTCATCAGTGATGTCACTGACCATGTCATGAATGATGTAATATGTGACATCATCAGCAGTGGATTGCGGGTGCGCGATATATAGTTAGGGCAACTAACTATATATGAAATTTCAATGGTTTTGTGTGAGTAAAATATGGTTTTGAAAATGCTAATTCCTAACTAAATATGGTCTATAACCTATGGTTTTTTCATTGAATTTCAATGGTTTTTTAAAAGCTAATATCTGTAGCTGTAAAATGTCTTTTTCTTTATATCCCAAATTATATTTTATATGTTTATGATTATTTTAAAAAAAAATATTTTTGGGGTTCGCTCCTTGTTCGCGTACCGGGAAGCTTTCCGTTAGCTCAATTTGATGCCGCGACCCGGTCCGCTAACCGGTAAATGTTCCGTTCACGCAACTACCGCATCAGAAATCAACATCGTGACGCGTCGCGGAAACGCGACATATCATGTTGTTGCGTAATGCGTCTTATGACGCGCCGCGTTAGCGCTCCCGGAAGTGCTCCGGAACGCGAACCGGAAGCGATTCGAAGCGCGGCGCGCTCCGCGTAACGTGAGCGGAACAGGTCATGTGACTTGTTTATTAAAGTTTTCATTGGTTCATTTCACTTTTGGTTTTCTAATGATGTAAGACTAGGTCATGTGACCTAAAAATAACACTTTTCATTGGTTTAGAACTATTTCTTTTCCCAAATGATGAAAGCCCCCACCTTTTTTCTCACTCTGACTTTCAACTTTGAGAAAGGAAGACCTGATCATTTTCTCTGATGGCTTCAATAGTAGCTTCAGCTTCTGCACCCCCACCACCACCACCACCATCTCCTAATAGGAAGAGAGGACCACCTGCACAATGTATTGGAAACACAGAGGAGGAAGAGGAACAAGAAGACGGAGAGGAAGAAGAGGGACCACGATTTGTCCAAGAGTTACCCCGGGTATCTCATCGGAAAGAAAGCTTTATCTGGCAATTTTTTAGCATTCCTCCAGGAGAAAAAAAAGTCAATGCACGCCATGCTACGTGCCTTATCTGCCAAGAAAAGTTATCCAGGGGAACTAATAAAAAATACAGCTTTGGAAATCACACGATGCACCGACATATGCAGAGGTGGCATCCAATCAACTATAGTCGTGCAGAGATGCGTGAACTACAACAGAACCCCCCAACTTCGGTGGCTAGAACATCTTCTGATCTCTCTCTCTCAGTGGCAGAGGCAAACGAACAGTGCCAAACATACAAAAAAAATTTGTCCATCTGAAGCTGACATGCTTATATTGTGGAACACTAATTTCATGCACTAACATGAGTGTGAAATTAATTAATCTGGCTTTCGAGAAACACCAATGTTACAAACGCAAGAAGTTTTAATTTTTTTTTTGCTCCTGTTGAGCCATTTTCAATGCCTCTTTCTGTTCTTTCCCTTTGAAAATTAACAAAAAAAACAAAAAAGTGTTAAAAAAATACAAAAAAATCAAATAATGTTCAAAAAAGAAAAAAAATATATAAAACAACAAAAAAAAAAAGTTCTTTTCAGAACTACCT
The DNA here is from genome assembly GCF_964263255.1 of Lissotriton vulgaris. Taxonomy (NCBI): domain Eukaryota; kingdom Metazoa; phylum Chordata; class Amphibia; order Caudata; family Salamandridae; genus Lissotriton; species Lissotriton vulgaris. The sequence continues at coordinate 659,833,441 of NC_141696.1, read as the reverse complement.
CCCCTTTTTACAAAAATTGCTAGAAAGTGTAACACTCTGGCAAGCTGTTTTTTTTTAGTTCGCTTTCCGGTTCGCTCGCCGGTACGCGAACCGGGAGCTAACCCCAAATTAAAAAAATAAATAAATAAAGGAGTAAGTACAAGAGAAGAAAACAGAGAGTGATGTAAAAAGAAAGACAGCTATAGGGACTAAACCAGAAATGGTGTTTAATAGATTTATTTACCTAAGAAAAGAAGGAAGAGGATATAATTGTGGAAAACAAAATACATAAGGGAGTGAAAGAATCAAGCATTGAAAATGCAATAGGTTTCACAATAGAAGAGTTTGTTCGTTTGGTTTTGCAAATGGATGAGTGGCGTTGTGTGGATGAGAGGCAATGCGTGGATAATTGGCATTGTGTGGATTATTGGTATTGCGTGGATGAGTGGTATTGCGTGGATTAGTGGCATTGCGTGGATGAATTGCGTGTGTGAATGGCGTAGTGTGTGTGAGTGACGTTGTGTGTGTGAGTGGCGTTGTGTGTGTGAGTGGCGTTGCGTGTGTGAATGGTGTTGCGTGTGTGAATGGCGTTGCGTGTGTGAGTGACGTTACTGTGAGGGGGGGAGAGGAGAAATGCACACGGCAGACAGGAGAGGGGACGAAGCGAGGACAGTAGAATGAGAAGGTAAAGCAGCCGGGGCATTTATAGTGAAGCTAAACTTCACTTCAAAGGTGTGGGAGGAGTACGCCTGAGGAAACAGACAGCGATTTGGTAATGTGCACACGCATTTTAGGTCAATGCACTTGTGTATTGAACCAAAACACAGCTCCAAATTTGCACATTTAAATAATCTTTGTTTAAAGCTCTATAGTCTGAAGCCCTAAAGTAGGTGAATGTGATTGAAATGTAACGAAAAGAGTAGAAAACATTTACCTTATAATTCTTGTTAACTTTTTCAATTCTTTTTTCATACTTTCAATCTGTGAAAGAGAGAACAAACATTTCAAAAATATTAAAACATGTATTTAAAAATTAGAAAAGACAAGGGAAAAGGTTCAAGAACAAACAGTTTTTCAACAACTTTGACATTTACAGAAGCCTCTGCTTCTCTACGTCCCCAACACAATCCTAAAGATATATATATTAAACAAACAGTATCTTGATGCTGATGAAGTGAGGCCTATTTTGGAACATGGTGCATCTTTTGCACTGCTGATGTCTCACAATAGTGATGCAATAGCAGCGCAAAAGAGATGTAAAGCCATCATAAAATTGTGTCTAACATTTTAAATGATTGTTTCAGGATGCAAATAAGATGTGTCCTTTCAAGAGGTTTGTTTGAGGTGAGGCCTATTCAGTTTTAAAAAAAAACAGTACCCAGAAGTGTAGCACTGTAAGCATTAACTTTGACACTTACAGTGTCGTAATTGGCCTGGCCGCGTTAGCGATTAGCTGAACCTACACGTTGTCCTCCTTAACTTGGCTATATACGAAAACGCCATCTTGAATACTGCGGCGGCCATCTTAGATCATAAGCGGCCTCGTGGCCGGCGTGCCCTTTAGTCCGTTGTCCGTTCCAATGACCACTTCAGTCTGCCCAGCAACAGGCTATTTTTAGTACTGGTCAAGCTTGCACATGCGCAGTCCCAACTGACCAGTAAGCCTTTAGGAATGTGCGCCAAACTGACCAGCGGAGTTGTGCCCCCTCCAATGAGCTGGCAGTGTTCCAAAACATGACCATATATGTACATAAATGTGTCCTAACTTGTGCCGCCTATCTTTTATTGCCCCAAACTGTATATAAATCGGGGTCACACCGGTGTTCGGTGTGATACCTCTTGCATTACCGAAGGGTGCTGTTTGAGTGTACCACCACCCCATGGGGTTTTAATAAACTTGTTCTTTGCCTTTTACAGTTTCCGTGCCAACAGTTCTTGAGTGTAAGTGGGTTATCTTCGGAGCATGTAGGCCTTGGGAACCCTGATTACTTCAAATTGGCGACCACGAAGGGACTCATCGGCGACTCGGATGCCCGAAGGAGAGGTCGTGACGAAGGCTTGGAAACTCGCCATGGACGCGCGCTGCCATGAGTGACCCGAGTCTTGGCTGCCACGGTGTTTCTTCCTTTCCTTCCGATCTGACCTTCCAGGTGGCGCCGGTCTCCGACTGAGATTTCGAGTGTCTGCATCGCTGAGACAGTGCCGTTTGGCTGATTTGGCTTACAAGACCTTGGCAGTTGGAATCTGGACGTTTGAGAAGTTGGGTAAGCTTTGTGTTCGGTAAGGTAGTCTTCGGACGCTTACTGAAGTTCTATGATTTGTGATCGGTAAGGTAGTCCTTGGACGCTTGCCGAAGTCCTACGATCTATGTTTTTGATTTGAGTTAGCTAACATTGTGATTTTGTGATCTTTGAACTTATATGTGTAGTGCACTTCACATAGGCAGGCATGTAGAGATGTTTCTCTAACTTTGTTTTTTTCCTCTGAGCGGCACAATCGTGTGAAGTACTGTAAGTGCCATTTTGTACGGTGTCACGTTTTCGTGATACTTTTCGAACATGCCTGTTTTCAGCACACTCCGAGGGATGTGCTGTCTTGGAGAGGGTACCTCAATTAGGTTAGCAGAAGCACAGCCGGCTCCCCCAGAGGGAACACCAAATCATGAGATGTATATAAAATTTGGCCTTCCCCCTATAATGTACAGCAAATTATGGCATAAGTATACAAAGTCGGATCCTGAATTGCAATGGCCTCTACATGGGTCGTTCGATTTACGTAAAGTACAGTTTGTGGAACAATGTTTGTTTCAACGCAGGTCTAGACAAAATATGTTTGATTGTGTGCGAATGTGGGAGAAAGCGGTGCGTGAACGAATGAAGCGTGAAGTTGCCTTGGCGGACAAAGAGCAGCGCAAGGCTGCTCGGGATAAGGCTTTACAGCTTGAGGAAAAGGAGGCTCAGGAGAAGAAAGAGAGGGAGGAACGGGAACGTAAATTGCAAACGACTGGTCAATTTCCTATCCGTCGACCACTTTATCCTGTCCTTAATAATGAGACTGATGATTTTTCATTGCTAGATCGGTCACCGCCTCCGTACGTTTCGCCGACGGCACCAGCTGCAGATTCGGAGGACGATGGACAGGATAAGTCGGAACAGAAGGGGGTATCTGCTCTCAGGTTTACTGCGGAGAGGTCCGCACATTTACGTAGTTGGGCTCGTAAAGTGAATAAGAAGTGTGATTCTCAGGATCAGTTGCTTGCGGAGAAAAAGGCGTGGTCGGATCTTGAATTGATGTATTTTTTATCTAGTTTGGCAGATGAAGTTGTTGCTGCGTATCGTGAACTTTCTGTCACGTTAGAACCTAAATCGGTATCAGTGTATCGTGAGAATTTGCTTCAAGGTATATTTGATCTTGCAGATGTTGACGACCTATTCACGCAACTGATCCAGCTGCGGGACGAAACGACGAGATTGCGGGAGGAGCGGAAAAGGAGGCAAAAGGAGTCCGAATTGGAGAATAACGGGCAGGCTAAGGAGTGTTCTCTCCGTGGTTCAGATAAGAGTTCTGCGTTGCATGTTATGCCTATGCGTGAAGCCGCGCCTTTGTATGTTCCACCCAAAGGGGAAGGTACAGATGCTGATAAATTGTCAAAGGATGCGAAAGGGTATTTTGTATATAACTGGGTATATACGCCTTGGAATAGAGCAGATGTTATGGCATTGAAAAATTCCCTACCTGATCTTCGGAAAAATCCGGCGGCATTTTATGAAGGGGTGGAAGGGGCTATTTCGTCTTGTGTGATGACTCTTGTGGATATAGATTTGTTCTTTGGGCTAATTCTACCCCCTGATATGTGGAGACAAATTCGTAAAAATAATGATGAAACGATACTGGGGGGCACATGGAAAGAAATAAATGCTGCCGATTTAGATAGGGAACCGGCATGTAAGCCTTGTCAGTTAATTCTAGATCTTCCGGCGGCTATTTTGAATAAATTAAAGACGCTTGTTCCCTCTAAAAAGATTGATTGGACCATGCTAACATCTTGCAAGCAAAAATCCGATGAAACGGTCTCAGATTTCTTTACACGTTTTGAGGAGGCGTTCCATGATTACAGTGGTCAATCTTTAACAGACGATACGGGTCGGCATCTGTTTGTAGATAAGTATGTGGCTAATCTCCTACCGGAGATTGCAAAACGATTGAAGTCGAGTGAAAGTTCTTGGGCCACGGCGACCCCTGCGTCCTTGTTAACTATGGCTCAGTATTATGAGCGGCAGGACTTGGAGGCTAAAGAAAGTGTCGAGAAAAAGGCGAAGGAATTGAAAACGAAGGTGATGTTGGCGCAGGTTCGGGGACAACAGGGTAGAGGGAATGATAGAGGTAGACGGGGTGGAGGAAATACGTCGTATGGTCGTACAGACATTGCGGAGGATCAGTGCGCTTATTGTAAGGAGTTTGGGCATTGGGCCGAAGATTGTCCGGTACTTCGTGAGCAGCGTAGTCAGCGTGGTCGAGGAGGTGGAAGGTCGAGAGGAGGTTATACGGGAGCGAGAGGTAGCGGAAGTGATCGTGGAAGGGTTGACGAGAGGGGCCGTGGCCAGGATGAACGAAATACGTTTGATAGGCGGAATCAATATCAGATTTCGGAGGGAGAGAATGTGGAACACCAGGATTATGTGCATGCATAGGACTGCGTAGGATGGGGTAAGGAATCAGTTGAAGTGCCGGTAGATCAGCAGGGTCCATATGTAACAGCGGGTATTCTGGGTTCTACTGATCAATTTCTTGTCGACACAGGGGCTACACGTAGCGCTTTGTCGAAAAACTTGGTTCCGAGGGCTCCCCTGTCCGGTGAAATGATTACATGTGTAGGGTTTGATGGCACACCCTCCCCCAGCCCATTGTCCAAGCCCCTTGCACTATGTCTTGACAAATACTTTAGTTTTGGTCAATTCTTGTTATCACCCCATACACCAGACAATATCCTGGGTATTGACTTGCTTAAATATTTTCGAGCAACGATACGTAGCGCCCCTGAGGGAGTGCGGGTTATCCTGAATGACAATTATCCTGACCCCGATAGGTTTTACGCCATCTTAGATGTTCCAGCTTTGGCCTCTCTACCGCATACGTTATGGGCGACCTCAGATACGGATGTGGGAGAGATGCGTATTCCACCAATACACATTACTGTTAAGGAGGGGGCCCCTCTACCACGAGTGCCACAATATAAGATCTCGAGAGAGGGTGAAATTGCATTGACACGCATTGTTCAGGATTTGATTTCTGCAGGGGTTGTAGAGGAGGTCCGTTATAATGTTTGCAACAGTCCTATTCTTCCGATTCTTAAGAGAGACACTGACGGCAAAATCTATCGCTTTATTATTGATTTGCGAGAGATCAACAAAATTGTCATTCCCCAATACCCGGTGGTGTCCGATATTACGACCCTGCTTACCTTGGTTCCACCAACGGCCACCACGTTTAGCGTCATTGATTTAAAGAATGCGTTCTTTTCCATCCCTGTTCATCCTGATAGCAGATACCTGTTTGGCTTTACGCTCAATAATAAATCATATAGATTTTGTCGTGTTCCCCAAGGTTATACTGAAAGCCCTAGCATCTACAGCCAGGCTTTGAAAAGGCAGCTTGATTCGTTTAAATTGCAGTCTGGCGTTGCTCTCATCCAGTACGTGGATGACCTTCTGCTTGCTGCTGACACTTATGCACAATGTGAAGAAAGTACAGTTGCGTTGCTTTCCTTTTTGGCACAGAACAATCATAAGGTTTCGAAAAAGAAGCTCCAATATTGTAGACCCCAGGTGACCTACCTCGGTCATCTGTTGTCTAATGAGGGGCGTGCATTAACATCTGATCGAATTCAAGCAATTCTAGACACACCAGTCCCCTGCACGCAGAGAGATGTATGTGCCTTCATAGGGTTGACGTCCTTTTGTAGACAATGGATTATGGGTTTTTCACACATTATAAAACCCTTGCTAGCGTTATTGTCCAAAGCTACACCAATGCCCTTAGCATGGACAGATGAATGTCAGAAGGCTTTTGAACAGTTGAGACAGGCCCTTTGTTCCGCACCCGTGTTAGGCACACCAGACTATACGAAACTTTTCACATTGTACGTGCACGAGAATGATGGGTGCACGTTGTCAGTGTTAGTGCAACTACACGGGGATAAGCAGAGACCATGTGCATACTTCTCTGCCATTCTGGATCCTGTAGCGCGAGGGTTGCCTGGGTGTTTTCGAGCGGTAGCAGCAACAGCAGTGGCCATACGACAGAGTGAGGGAATAGTGTTATCACACAAACTGTTGGTGTTAGTTCCTCACACAGTAGATGCCCTGCTAAACCAAACAAAGACCCAATACCTTAAGAGGGCACGGCTAACAGGATATGAGCTGACACTCTTGGCGCCACATATTACACTGAAAAGATGCGCTACTTTGAACCCTGCCACTTTATTGCCCTATCCGGCCGAGGAGGGTCAGGAAGAAAAACATCATGATTGTGTTTTCCTGACCGAGGAACAGACAAAGGGTCGTGTCGATTTACAGGATGTCCCACTTCCAGATGTGGATGGGGAACTGTGGGTTGATGGATCATGTGTAAGGCTGCCAGATGGTACGACTTCCGCAGCCTATGCGATCACGACACTTAAGACGGTGGTAGAAACAGCTAGGATACCACAAAAATCGGCTCAGGCAGCAGAGCTGATAGCCTTAACAAGAGCCTGCGAATTGAGTACTGGTCTATGTGTGAACATATACACGGACAGCCGGTATGCCTTCGGAGTGGCACATGACTTCGGGCTACTCTGGAGAGAACGTGGGTTTTTGACATCACATGGAGAGCACATTATGCACGGAGAGCTAGTGCGTGATCTCCTAAATGCGCTGCTTGGCCCAAAGAAAGTAGCGATAGTGAAGTGCAGTGCCCATAAAAAGATCACGGATAAAGTGGGCCAAGGAAATGCCTTTGCAGACAGCATAGCAAGACAAACGGCTATGTCCCGAACTAGCTCCCCCATGTACGTGATACAGTCACAGGCTGAACGATGGAGTGATGCTAGGGCAGAAATACTGGATATTCAAAAATCAGCTACTGAATCTGAACTTGCGGCATGGGCAGTAGATGGGGTACTAGATGACGAGGGTTGTTGGAGAAGCAAAGACATGGAGAAGTGGAAATTGCCTGCAGCTTACTTGCAGGCGATGGTCCAGATGACACATGGACTGGCGCATGTCGGAGCTCTTGCAATCACTCGGCTTCTAACACGAGTTTGGGAACATCCTGAGATTGCTAACACTGCGAAGAGAGTAGTGCAGACCTGCCTGGTTTGTTTACAGCACAATCCTGGAAAGGGGACCCATACTCCGAAAGGAGGGTTCGTTCCACCTTCTGCACCATTTGAGGTACTCCAAATGGATTACATCCAACTCGAGCGCTGCAATAACCTGAAGTACGTCCTAGTGGTGGTATGTGCTTTTAGCAAATGGGTTGAGGCCTACCCCACGAAAGACAATACGGCTCTGACAACAGCTAAGGTGTTGCTTAAGGAATTCTTTCCTCGCTTTGGAGTTTGTAAATTTCTGTGGAGCGATAATGGGCCCCATTTTGTTGGAAAGATTGTGGAATATGTACTGAAGGGGTTAGGGATTCAGCAGAAGTTCCACGCTGTATTCCACCCTCAGTCAGCAGGTCTGGTCGAGCGGTATAATGCGACGTTGAAGCTTAAACTGGCCAAAATTGTGGCGTCTACATCGTTGAAGTGGCCTGATGCTTTGCCGCTAGCACTACTCTCTCTTAGATCAGTACCCCATTCACGAACTGGCCTTACGCCCTATGAGGTGGTGTTTGGGCGCCCGATGAATATCTGGGGGGTGCCTAAGCCGCGATTAATACATGATGTGCCTTGCGTTATGATGAATGACTATCTGGCACGATTAACAAATGATTTGCTCTCTATTCATCAACAGGTTCGAGAAGCGCTCCCTGACAACTCTACTGGAGAGGGCCATGATCTCCGCCCTGGTGACCATGTGATGATTCGCTCGTTTGAGAGAGCAAGCAGTCTGGAGCCCAGGTGGAAGGGCCCCGAACAGGTCCTCCTTGCAACCCGCACCGCTGTACGAGTGACCAACAGGAAGCGGTGGGTGCATTCGACACATTGTCGCCGTGTCTCCCCGGATCTGGTGACTCCTGCTGTATTGACCGACTACAAAGAGATCTTGGAGAAAGAAAAGAGCCCAGCTGTGACGTCGGCCGAAGTTGAGGGAGCCTTCCCGGACCACGCTGCTGCCGGACGAGAGCGCTACAACTTGCGTCCTCGATGAGAAGATTTTTTTTGTATTTTTAAGACTGGTTGGTTACCGCTCCAGGTTTGTGAAACGGAAACCGGGAATTCCAAGGGGGGGGATCAGTTCTGCCAGTGTAGCGACACCCGTCTTGGCCCGGAGAAGAAAACAACGGCTACCTCGGAGTTCAGCACGGTATTTTTCTTTTTTAGGTATACACGCACGTGTATCTGAGACTTTGTGAACAATTTGTGCTATTTAAGAATTTGCACGAACATTTCTGAACTATAGCAACAATGGCTTCACGTGATAAGAAAGTATTGGGTGCCTTTCTTTTTGTTCTGACTATTGTGGTGATAGCTGTTATAGCCTGGGTAGTTGAACTTGTGGTGCTTGTACGTGAACATTTGCTGCCGACTACCCCGGCTCCGTCTGAACATTTTCATTTTACATTACCCTTTCATGAAGAACGTCATAGGCAAACGTATCTAAATAACAGCTTCATTCAGATTCTTCACCACACACATAACATGACCAATACCTCAAACTGTTGGGTGTGTAGGATGTTGCCAGGGCACCAAAAGAGAGGGGGCACCCCACTTATTCCACTCCCGTTTTCACATAATGGATCATGCAACGCTTGGTACACCCTCCTTTTTACTTTGAGATGGCCAACCAAAGGGGGGGTGCTTTTCCGTTTGAATAAAGTATGTTCCCATGACAAGGATGGGTTTCCACGGGCTGAGGGTACTCGATTTGAATGGGAAGAGTACAGGCCCGATAACGTGTCTGCCCCACGTGTGTACAGCAACCAGAGGAATATTAATGTATCAAGTGCACATGTCATTAATGTCATTGCCACAAAAGCCGATTTATGTATCAGAAATAAGGGTTCGATTGCAGTGGGGAAAAGCGAATGTAATACCACTCTCACTTTTGATAGCCCGAATGGCATCTCATTTGTTACATCACGGAATACGTATTTCATTTGTGGAACGAAGGGTTACCATCAGCTTCCATTGGGGTGGTTGGGCACATGCTATGTATCGTTTGTACTGCCTCCTGTATTTATTGCCCCACCAATGTATCACAATGATTACACGTTATATCATGACTTCGTCCTGAATAGGGTTAAGCGAACTGTTGTTCTGGACGACATTGACCAGACTGACACTGCCTTGCAACAGTATGTGGACTTTAATTTGGGACTATTCTCCTTTGTGGGGGCCGCACTGAACAGCCGGAAAATCAGACGACTGACACGTGTTGTCGAGGCTGTAGCGAATGACACCGCCATTGCCCTGGGGAACATTACCGAGGAGCTACAGATTTCCAGGATTGTTACGCTCAAAACAGGATGGTGTTGGATGTCGTTTTGGCTGATCGTGGGGGGGCATGTAGAATTATCGGAAGCAGCTGTTGTGTATATGTTCCGGACAATTCTCCATCTGTTTATGATGCCATCTCCAAGCTTCACAAGATTGCAGCTGAAATACACCCAGACAATGGAACTTGGACACTTTCGGGATGGTTCTGGTCCATGCTTGCTACTTGGGGCTGGAAACTGTTGACGATTCAGTGTATACTTGTGGGAGCAATGTTTTTCATATGCCTATGTATTCAATGTGGCCCAGCCCTATGTTCTATGTGCCTATCAGCCTTCATACCATCAAGACGAGCTCTTGCTCATGACAAAATGATGCTTCATAAAGAAGTAACACAAATCATGTTAATAGATATTGAGGAGGAACATCCTGACTATGTTCATTATGAGGTAGATTCAGCTAAACGCTAAAAGGGTCGTCTGTCGTAATTGGCCTGGCCGCGTTAGCGATTAGCTGAACCTACACGTTGTCCTCCTTAACTTGGCTATATACGAAAACGCCATCTTGAATACTGCGGCGGCCATCTTAGATCATAAGCGGCCTCGTGGCCGGCGTGCCCTTTAGTCCGTTGTCCGTTCCAATGACCACTTCAGTCTGCCCAGCAACAGGCTATTTTTAGTACTGGTCAAGCTTGCACATGCGCAGTCCCAACTGACCAGTAAGCCTTTAGGAATGTGCGCCAAACTGACCAGCGGAGTTGTGCCCCCTCCAATGAGCTGGCAGTGTTCCAAAACATGACCATATATGTACATAAATGTGTCCTAACTTGTGCCGCCTATCTTTTATTGCCCCAAACTATATAAATCGGGGTCACACCGGTGTTCGGTGTGATACCTCTTGCATTACCGAAGGGTGCTGTTTGAGTGTACCACCACCCCATGGGGTTTTAATAAACTTGTTCTTTGCCTTTTACAGTTTCCGTGCCAACAGTTCTTGAGTGTAAGTGGGTTATCTTCGGAGCATGTAGGCCTTGGGAACCCTGATTACTTCAACAGAAGCCTCAGTTTCTCCATATCTACCTCACATTTCTAAATGTATATCATAAGTACAAAAAGTAGAACATTAATTATACATGTTAAATGGTTTATTTTTGCTGTTCTCAGAATGTATCAAATTTCACTTAAATCAGTGACTTGAAGGTATTCATCATGTAACAGCGGGGGAAAAAAAATGTTTAAAAAACCCATACAACATAAGAAATCTGAATTCAAAACTCCTTAAAATTAACTTACTTTCCATAACGTCGAAGGATGTCCTATGAACAGCGTACACTCTGTTGTGCTATTAATATTTTCAGCCCGCCACTTTCTGAAAGAAAACCTCCATCGTTTTGAAAAATATGTTACATGCAATAAAAAACTTCTCACATTCTACCACATGTTTCCACATGGCCAAATCATGTTGGAGCGATTTACAACTCTTGTAATTCTTGTAATCAAATGCCGTCATTTTCTATTTTCGCAACTTTCAGAAAGAAAACATTTAAGATTACTTTCACAATCCTGGACTACTAATATCTTACCCTTCTTGCTCACTCATGTTCTACTTTTCCTATGACAGTGATACTGCTTACTATGAAGCAGACTTACTTGCATCAGGTTTATATAGTTGGATTTTTAAAATGACATTATAATTAAAAGTTTTGGACCAATAATCTAGACAGCATTGCAGACTTGCATTCCCTCTACTTCATGAACCTTTTGCAATTCCTCTGAGCCAATCCCGAGATTCTTTCCTTAAAATTTTGGTTTTAAAAACACCAGGTAAGAATTTTTAAGGTCAAACGGCAATTTTGTTTTGAAAGTTACAACAGAATCGTTGCAGAATGACCAGCCGTTTCTAGACTTTAAATAAGCTGTGTAATGTCCTGATGTTGTTAAAGGACCATCGTGATAGATAATTGCTGCAGTTACAAAAGTCCTTCCTGATATTGACAACTGCGAAGCAACAAATTTTTTTATTAAAGTTGTCAATTTTGATCCATCAGGCCTACATCGTTGGATCATTAAAATGACATACTGGCCATATCTTCGTATAAATAATGTTGACATCATTTCAGATTTACATTGGCTACACTCCATGTTGTGATCAGCCGCTTTTACTAGCTTATTAAAGGAGACTGATTTACTGTCAGGCAAAGTTAAATATATAAAGCTTTCTGAGTCTACACTAGTAGTACTTGATACCATACAGTTCTCGCAGTCATGCTGCCATTGATAAGAAAGCCCAAACAGGTGATCTACATCTACACCCTCATCTTGCAATACATCAAGCATATACATTAAAAACTCCTGACAATCCTGCTGAATTTTTTCAGAGAAGTCTGTTTGACCTGAACATTCGTCTAATAGATAACGAACTTCAGACACACTTTCTACTCTCGTTCTATCAGCACTACATTTCTCTAACACAGAATTCAACAAACAGCATAAACTTTGTTCCGAATTATTCACAATCTGTTCTTTTAAAGTCTCTAGTGAAAAGAGAACATTAACCACTACATTAGCATAGCAGTTGACACCAGAACTGTTTTCAAATTGAAAACCGACAACATCTTCAACAGAATCCATTTTCTTTCTGCTTACATTTTTCGGTTCATCTACTTTTGGGCTTTTTGCTACAACCTCCCTACTATTACTGATATTTCTTCGTTTCCGGCCTACCACACGTTTCTCAAACAAAGGATATTGAGGCAAATGTGGCGCATACTCTTTTCTTAACCTAGTGTATTCCTTAACACAATCTAGATCCGCACAAATGTTTGTGGCATCACAGTCAATCAAGTACAATCCCGATAAAGATCTCACCCTCGTGACAATGCCACATATGCCATACCTTCCTTGAACACAGAACTTCCAATATTCACCAATGCACTATCTACACTTAAACCTTGTGATTTATGGATTGTCACCGCATATGCCAAGCAAACAAGAAACTGTTTACGGCGAACATATAAGTCTTTAACAAGCAAAAACCTAGCAGAACAACGACCAATTACCTGTACTTCCTCAATGCCATCAAATTTAATTTTTAAAAATTCAATTCCATCTCTACTTCTGTATTTCTCAAAATCAACAACATTACCCATTGATCCATTTACCAGACCTCTTTCAACATGTAAATTCCTTCTCAAAATGATTCGGCAATTTAAACACACATTCAAAGTCTTTTCAAAACCCGCTGTTTTAGATATAGTCTTCTCTAATGAATCCAATTTTGATTTCAAATTCTCAGACAAAATAATTGTTGATCCCATATGCTCTATTCTGTCAATAGCTTCAAGTTTCACAATCTCTTGCTTTTCTAAATTCAACATTTTGTTGTTGAAGATGGCACATTCTGCAAGAGTTGGCATCAAACATATTCCGGATTTCTTCTCAGTAATTTTCTGAAAAATATTCTCAGGCACAACGTCTTGTTCTGGATATAAATTTGACAGTAATCGTGCATTTAAAGCTTCTTTGCCATGCTCGGTCACTTTTCCAATTCTAATATCTTGTAGAATATTCTTGTAATCTTCATCCTTTGCCTGAAGCATATTTTCATGCAGTTCAGCATAATTGAAGTTTAACCATATATTGACGTTGCCAATGCTCCCTAGGCACTTCCTAGTATCTTCATGCGTGAGTATTTTGAACACAGGTTGTCCTTTTACTGGTGTCAGCTGCAGAAGATCTCCGAAAACAATGATGTGTTTGCCACCAAATAACACATCATACTCAGTTTTAAGAACTTCTTGCATTCTCAAATGCACAAAGGCAAGCATGACATTGGAAACCATGCTTACTTCGTCAATGATAAGAAGTTTCATTTTCCTCAAGACTCTTGAAACTTCACAACAAGCATCCCCAGATAACTTGTGGTATTGTAATTTGTTGTCATGCTCCACTGGCAGCATCAGTAGACGATGCAAAGTAATACCTTTAATGTTATGTGCTGCCAGTCCAGTAGGAGCGGTAACAACACAAGACAGCGATGACTCAGTCCTTTCCTGCAAATAACAAGAAATTGCTTTAATAAGGAAACTTTTTCCAGTTCCCGCTTCTCCACTCACGTACAGTCGGACAGGCTTCAACAACGTACATGAGCACTCTTTCCTCTCATGACTTAATCCATGATCAATTTGCTTGGTAACTTCATCATATATTTTCCTCTGCTCAACGTTGAGTTATTTTTCCAAGTCTTCTAAGTTAACCGCATCCTCCTGAGCATGTTCCATGGCTCTTTCCACTTCATTCATAGCAGTTGCAGCTTCATTTTCGATAATAGGTCCTCCTAGTGGATCCTGACTCAATGAAACAGAACTCTGACTGTCCTAAGAACTGGCTCTGGCAATCTCGGCTGCAATCGTTGCTTCCTGCTCAATTTCCAAAGTCAACATTTCTTGATATTTGGGAAAAGCAGGACATTCTATGGTCTCCTTTGCGGCAGTGAAAGAGTCTTTGTAACAGAGGAAATCTCCAAGCAGTTCCTCTTCTGCACGCCAAGGCTTGAACAGTTGCAAAAGTGCTAAATAGAAAAACTCCTTTTTTCTGGAGATTCGCCACTCAATTTTCGATGGTTTACTAATTGGCATTTTCTTTGCTTGACCAGACATCCCTCACTTCCAATTACAGCATACACTCCTTTCTCAATATCTTCTTTGATGTTCCTCTTGAATATGTAATTTTGTAGAACATCATATAGACAAACATTCTCAAGGTGACTGCTTCGATTTGGATAATATGTATCCAACATGTTGGTCTTCAAAATGTCGGTACTATTTGGCTCCTTTTCCGCCAAATACTCAATTTCCTGGACAGGTTTTAGAACTCGATTTCGCGTTGCAGCAAGACCAAGACTCGCCCAAACGATACTCCTGGATTTGGCATAGAGACTTGCTGAAGACAACCGGTCAGAACATTCGTAAGCTCCGATTTCTCGATGCGACAACATCTTCAAACTGAAACTGTACAACTTCTTGCTGAGGCTTTTTTCATGGGAAATATCCTCCCACATATCCTTCAATTCTGTCTTTTCTTTTTTGGTGATGTAAGATGTCACTTACCGAGCCACAGCCATACAGTTGTCAGCCACAAACTGTATATCCATGTTAGCATTCCACATGGACAAAATCACTGGGTTGTAGTCGTTGATGTACTTGGACTCTTCGTTCCTTTTCAAATTGTATGTATTTTTGGGTGATTTCCTCGTCACATTATGTCGCAGAGAAGACATCAAACTGTTCACTCTTCCTTTAGAAATCACCGGTCGTGGAAAGTTGAAATGACATTTGGTGTAGAACTTGTCCTTGTTTCTGAATTTACGACGATAGTACTTTCCACAACGATGGCTTTGGAAACGTAGAATTTGTTCTCTTAGGCTTTTCTTCTCCGTTGCGTTTGGAACAGCACATGTAGAATACTGTTCTATGAAATTCATCACTAAGTCATCCGGATCTGTTCCAAATTTAGGTGCATCCTTGATCCACAGCAGCATATGTATATGAGGAGCACCTCTTGCTTGGTACTCCTTTCTCCAGAAGAAATCCAACACCTCTCCAAGAGGTGGATTCTTCTTATTTGTGATGAAAGACATCATAGCTTCAAATCTATGATTGAAGTACCTGCATACATTCACTGGATCCAAAGAACACAGTTCTCCAGGTGTCTTGAATTCAATGTTTTCAATATTTCCATTTGCCTCTCGTAGAAATTCAAGTAAGTCTTCCCAGCCATACTCGGCACAGCTCAGAGTGAGGAACCATGTTGGAGTTCCTAAGTTCCTCAGCATACATTTTAAATCACCATGACGACGGTACCAGTACTCATTAGTACCACGCTGACACGCCATGAGATTAATTAGGTGAGAATCCAAAATACTGTCTTGGACATTGACTTTATGCATAAAGTCACTTGCCGAGATGTTTCGCATCTGTATACCACTTCTTAAGATGTGGTTCACTGCATATGACAGTCCAGACAGATCGCTTTCAAACAGGAGATGAAACAAATAGGGAATGCATTGACGAAACCTAGGATCTTCTGCATACAATCGTAAAGTCCGGTATTCAGACGCAGGAATTTGATGAAGTCGCTCATCATACCTTCCTCCTTGACCTGTTGGAAATAGCTGTGGGAAACACTGAGCTTCCAAACTTTCCTCCCAAACACTAATGGGACTCCCTTTGGCTTGTTTCATTTGAAACAACTCAATAGCATTCCCCATGACTTCCTTGGAATGCAAAGGATGAACACTATAATGTTCATATATTTCTTCACTTTTAGAGGCCTCTACTTTCTCAATTTGGCCAGCACACAAATCGCTATCCTCTTCATCACTTACTTCCTCTTCTGCAACATATACATTCTTATAGTACTTATTATTTTTCTTCAAATACAATGTTGCCTTTTTGACTTTCCTAACATCCACTAAATCTTGCCATATTTTCTTATTCTTTGTCGGAACCCCATTAACCAAGATAACCAGAGGTTCCTCTTCCACTTTTTCTACTCCAATTGTGTTTATGTTTTTGTTCAAATCTAGAGGCAAATAAACAACTCTTCCCTTTAAATCCTCTCTGTAAATCTGATGGAGGCAACTTCCCTGTCTTTGGCTCCATTCTTACAATAGCCTGAAAGGGATGGATACTTTGAATCAAAATAGATTCATAAGTATTTAAATCCTTCAATTCAGAAGGAATCTCAACCAATTCCAGATTATTATGAACCGCCCTAGCAGGCATCTGGATTTGGTTTAATTTGTTACAACAATAAGTACACACACGTTGATACGATCCCAAATCAAAATAATTTTCTACCATCAAGTACCGTATTTTCCGGCGTATAAGACGACCCGGCGTATAAGACGACCCCCTACTTTCATTGACAAACTGTAGGTTTCATGCTATATTCGCCGTATAAGACGACCCCCACTTCCTAACGTCCTACAGTCCCCTTTCTATCTCCATGGACTGAGATCATGTGGTACTGACGCTCCTCTCCTTTCGATGAGCGTAAGAATTACGGAAGGAGAGAGAGATCAGCACACGTGGAGGAGCGCCTCGTCTGCCTGGGGGATGTGCAGCTGCAGTCTAGGTAGGGCTCACGGCGCCATTTGTTTTAGTTTAAACCTTGCGCAGCGTTTGAGTTGCCTCTGGCTGGCGACGGGCTGTAACTGTACAAGTAATTTATTTTCAAGACCGCTTTCAGTGCCTGGCGACGGGCTGATATTGTGTTGTTGCACAGTGCCACCCTCGCCTACGTTCTTTGTTGTTGTGCTGGAGTTCCCTAAGCGCCACCATTTTCAACTGAGAAGCGGTCTGACACCTTCGGGTGAAGTCCGCGCTATGTGAAATAAACCGCCAATTTTTGTATCCGGCGTATAAGACGACCCCCGACTTCCCAGAAAATTTTAAGGGGTTAAAAGGTCGTCTTATACGCCGGAAAATACGGTATGTGGCAAAATCCTTCCATTCACTATTATTTTCCCTTTCACTTTTTGCATATAAATCCACTAACTTAATCTGATTCTTGTAATAAGTGCGTCGACAACACACAAAAGTGAAATTAGGCCTCTCACTTGATTTCATCTGAAACGTGGCAATTTCCTTCTGAAAATTATCTGTACTGGAAACCTGTACATTATCTTCAACATTACCCTCTACTTCTGGGTCAATTTGAACATTCTCATCTTTACTTCCAAAGTAACAAAACTCAATTTCTTCACAAATATTCTTGACATCTATTTCAGAACCATGCAAAAGAGCAGCACATAATTGTTTAAGCATAATTGCTGGACTCTTAGCATAATTCAACATTCTCACTAATTTCCTCACTTTATTATGATGCACTGCTAGCATCCTAAAATGATGAAAAACACTCTGGCATACTCTCCTGGAAAGACAAGCCAGTGAATGACCACGCAAACCTGTCATTTGTCTCACTCTGCAAGGATCTAATTCTTGCAACAACTTCATTTTCTGCTTCAAACTTTTCTTATTAAATGTCCGTGCAAAATCACAAAGCAAATTGATGGAATCCTGTCGCACACTGCAAATAGAACTACACTTCCAAATGTACACAGGACCTTTAGGACGTCTTTCTAAAACCTCATTACCTAACACCTCTTCTTTCTCTGTTGTCACAAGTTTTTCTTTTTCAACTGGACAACCATCCTTCACTTCATAAGCTCGACCACTGGTGTCAACTGCAAACACCAAATCATTATCCTGAAAATAACTCTCCTCATTAAAAAATGCCTCACAACTTGAACTATGCATCCATTCTCCGGAAAAAACTTCACAAAAGTTACTACGATTAACTTCTCTCTTCCATCTACTATTTGATTTGAAATCAGAAATTACCTTGTTAGGTTTCCTAATTCTATTGATTACCAAAATAAATAACTTTCGCTTAATTTCGAAAGCATGATCAATAACTTTCTCTACATTTTTCTTTTTCTTATAAAATGCCACTTTCTGTTGGCCTTTCTTAATATTTTTTAATAAATTAACTATTATTCTGTTGCGGAACATTCATTTTCGAATGTCCTTAAACTGTTGTTTCCTTCTACTATCATGCACAGAGTTATCTCTTGCTCTAGCAGTAACATTTTTCATTGGTCTTTCCTTTCCATTTAAATTGCTTCTCTTTTTCTGGACTGAAACATTTTTTGTTGAAATACTTTTTTTACTACAAATATTTCTTATGAATGATTTTGTGCTCTTACCCGGAGCTTTCTTGGTGATTTCACAAGTTTTTTTGGGAGAGGGCTGCTGCAATAATAGATGATCCTGCTGTCTTTGACGTTTTCTAGCCTTTCTAATTCGATTCTTAGTTGGCATTTTTCAAATTTTGAAATGATCTGCAGTTGAATCTGTGAAAAAATATAATAAAAAATGTTATTAACCACTATTACCAAACAGTAAATGAATAACAGTCATCAAAAACTTAACACCCTACTTATTATTTAACATAGCAAATCTTTTGCACCACCACTGCGTCACAAAAGTGATGCACAGTGGTACAAAACAGGCATACACCTATCATAAATCTCTCCCTAACATTTTAAATGATTGATTCAGGATGACGATAAGGTGTGGCCTATCCACCTCTGGAGCATATTAAAAAGGCATTTGAGTGTCTATGATGTTATTTTTCCCATTTAAATTGAAGAGCTTTCTCCATGGGGCAAGTTTCTTGTAAATATGCTCCCACCTGTGCTTGGCAAATTTAGATTTTGATTATGGGAGTTACATAGCCATGTTAAAAGTGCAAGGGCAATCAAAAAAACGCTTTCATGTGTCTTAAGGACATTTTAAGTCAATGAGGAAACACAGGTGATGTAATTCTGAAATGAGGAAAAGAAACTCCACATTTTTCAATTACATCACTAGTGTTTCCTACGTTTATGAATGACATTGTGCAGATGAAGTTTAGGTCTGACCACAGATTCAAAAGAGGTCTGCCCTTTGTTCAAGAGTGAAGTGGACATGACTTACTTCATTAGTAGGCCTTCACATGTAATTGCCAAGCACAGGTGGGAGCGTTTTTACAAGAAACTTGCCCCATGAAGAACACTTTCTATTTAAAAAGGGAAAAATAACATCATAGACACTCAAATGCCTTTTAAATATGGCCCAAACAACCTATGAAGCTCTAGCAGTACATATCCAGAAATGTAATTGATTTAAAAAAACGTTTTTGAACACAACATATAAATCAATTGTATACCTACATTCAGTCGGAAATGACTGAAAATGTCCTTAAGACACATGAAAGTGTTTTTTTGAATGCCCTTGCACCATTTTTGGGACATTTTTAACATGGCTATGTAACTTCCATAATCAAAATCTAAATTTGCCAAGCACAGGTGAGAGCGTATTTACAAGAAACTTGCCCCATGAAGAACGCTTTCCATTTAAAAAGGGAAAAATAACATCATAGACACTCAAATGCCTTATAAATATGGCCCAAACAACCTATGAAGCTCTAGCAGTACATATCCAGAAATGTAATTGATTTAAAAAAATCTTTTTTAAACACAACATATAAATCAATTGTATACCTACATTCAGTTGGAAATGACTGAAAATGTCCTTAAGACACATGAAAGCGTTTTTTTGAATGCCCTTGCACCATTTTTGGGACATTTTTAACATGGCTAAGTAACTCCCATAATCAAAATCTAAATTTGCCAAGCACAGGTGGGAGCGTATTTACAAGAAACTTGCCCCATGAAGAACGCTTTCCATTTAAATAGGGAAAAATAACATCATAGACACTCAAATGCCTTATAAATATGGCCCAAACAACCTATGAAGCTCTAGCAGTAGATATCCAGAAATGTAATTGATTTCAAAAAATCGTTTTTAAACACAGCATATAAATCAATTGTATACCTACATTCAAGAGGAAATGACAAAAAATGTCCTTAAGACACATGAAAGCGTTTTTTTGAATGCCCTTGCACCGTTTTTGGGACATTTTTAACATGGCTATGTAACTCCCATAATCAAAATCTAAATTTACCAAGCACAGGTGAGAGCGTATTTACAAGAAACTAGCCCCATGAAGAAAGCTCTTCAATTAAAATGGGAACAATAACATCAGAGACACTCAAATGCCTTATAAATATGGCCCAAACAACCTATGAAGCTCTAGCAGAACATATCCAGAAATGTAATTGTTTTCTAAAATCGTTTTTAAACACAACATATCTGTTTCAGCTTACATGAGAGACCATGGAATGGGCTCAATGTACAACAATAACTTGTGTTACTGCATGCCAGATTTCTACACAGAATATGCAATTACAATTTCTCAAAGAAACAAAATCTATTTGTATAACACTTGAGACAAAGCCACACTTTAAAAACACAGCTTTCTTCATCATTTTCTCCTTAAATCATACTAGTCTCTATCTAAATTAAATAAATCTTTTCTCACCTTAGCAAATACTTTTTGAGTTTCAAAACAGTCTCAAAAATACACCAAATTGTCTTCAGCAGAACAAAGAGGATGCACTCCAGAGGCTGCAGCTATAGAAAGCACAGAAATGCTGATATTCATTACACATATCTCTCAAATTAGCCAATCATAACTCTTCCCTCACTTTTTTCAAATCAAAACCCTTCCCCCCTCTGCCTTCTCTGCCTTTTTTGCTTAGCAACCACCTCCTGAAAGACCTCTCATGTTTGCAAGTTCACACAACAATGTTTCAATTGAACTCTGAACTCTCAGTGCACCTGCGTATCCAGTGCAATCTTTCATTAAATGTTTTTTCCTTGACCATTCAAATTACATCTTTCAAAGAACACATCCATGCACCCTAACTTTCTGTTTTCAGAAATGGAAATGCACCAATCACTGCTAATGAATCATTAGCACTGGAAATCCACAGTTTTTTTTCTTTACAAACTCCTACTGTTTCAACTGCCCTTTCATTACCACACTTCATCTGACTGCAGCACAACCTTCTCCCACCATGTTTAATGTCTGGATTGTTGGACATAGTTACATCTACTGGGCTCAAAGGTATGCTGAGAACAGAAATTTACCTAACCTCAATTTACAAGATGTGGAAATTAAGTGGTTGGGCCAAAGAGGATTAAAATGTCACCAATTGATACCATTGGTGAAAACCTTTATGCATTTGCCAAAACCTGACCTGTTAATTGTGCACTGTGGAGGTAATGATTTGGGCACTTTGACTGGGGTAGGTCTGGAAATGCTTTTAAAGGACACCTTTGAGCAATTAATGGCACTTTTTCCTCAAACTGCCTTGGTATATTCCAATATATGCCAAAGACAGAAATGGAGGTGGTCCAACCAATTTTGTCCACAAATTGAGAAGTCGAGGAAGCATGTAAACAAATCAGTTTCAGCTTACATGAGAGACCATGGAATGGGCTCCATGTACAACAATAACTTGCGCTACTACATGCAAGATATCTACAGAGGAGATGGAGTTCACTTCTCAGATGAGGGCAACAGAATTTTCATTTTGAATTTAAGACTGTGCATTGGTACCTACTTATAAGTACCTAAATGTACCATAAACCCAAAAGCTCTTCTCAGAGCTACCCTACATCTGATCACTCACATTTATTATTTTTCTCTAACTTTTTTCTCTAATTTTCAACAAACTACGCTCCCCGGAGCGCTACCCGGTACGCGAACTGGAAGCTAACCGCGCAAAATTTTAAAAAAAAATGTTTTTTTCCCGCACATATGGTCCTCCTCAGCCACCCTCAGAAAACCTAGGGGGTCAAGATAAATCTACCGTGCCCCCTTCTACCCATTCTGAACATTATTTGCCCTCCATCTTGTATCTTGATTCGACCGAAACACAAAATGGTGGACTCCCGTAACGCTGCTGGTTTGCGGACCGGGACGCATACCGGGAAGCGGTCAAATAAAAAAGGTGGGAAAGTAATTCACAGAAAAACGACTGGAGACACTCTCACCAAATATAGATTAGCTCATACTACATAACAATCCCTTTCATTTTCACAAATTTGATTGAAATTCCATTTAGCCATTTAGCCTGTAGACCTCTCTAAATACCGTGAGGTAAATTACTTCACAAAACACATCTGAAGTGTTGGAATTGACAACCAATGAAAATGTTACTTTCATTTTCTAATTTTATTACCTGACATTTGATTGCTTATATACCTGAATATATATAAAGGAAGAGAAGGAAACACAGCAATTTTGACCGCTACTTCTTGTTGTACATTACATTTGAATTATCACTAAACACTTCAACTTGTTTGTAAAGGTAAGTTGTTATTTTTAAAACTGAAGTATATTTTGCACTATAAGTTAATATGGTAAACTTTTTCTGATAATAATATACTATCCCTCTGTAGTAGTTATAGATTTAGATAGACTTCTCTGTTATAGTTATGGATGGAGTTAGGCTTCTCTTGGTTAAATCACATACACTTTTTTTTAGTCCTACTTCCACTCTGATACTATATACTGCCAAAAGATAAATTCACTGATAAAAACTGCCTATCTAAAATTAATCCCAACAGTGCCCTATCTCTACTAATATATATAATTTTTTCCAAATTTCAGGCAAAATGGAAGGCGAACAGAAAGTTGACTTTAAAATTGTACTGCAAGAGAGCAGCCAAGAAATCATTGATCAAAATGAAAATGCATTTATGGATGAAAGTAGGGACCAGGAACTACTGCAATGTGTGCAGGCAGTAGATAACCTCCTAAAAAATGAGGACATTTCACACCCTCAAAGACTACAAAGTATATTCAATGACAATTATAAAATTTCTGACAGTGAAATGTTAGAAAGTTTAATAAATTATGAAACACAATCACAATAAAAAAAATGTTTGAAGAAATAAAGAAATAAAAAAATAATCATCAAAAACAACAAACAATTAACATACAGTATTTCATCAGTCTATCATTCTTTTTTCCTTATAGTACGCTGCCCAGAACGCTTTCCGGTTCGCGAACCGGCCGCTACCCTGCTGGGCCCTTTTAAAACCTCCACATAAAACCTAGGGGGTCAACGAGGATCTACTATACCCCCTTATGGTAATTTCCCCCTTTGTTTTGGCCTCCTCTTGTCTCTCGATCCTACCGAGAGACAAGATGGCAGCCGCTCCGGACTGTTTAGAATGTTGACAGACACCGGAGAGCCAATCAGCTTCGCATCGCAAAGTTCCGTTACGCGAAAAGTACGCGAACCGGAGCGCTACCCGGAGCGCTGTTACAGATATATATCTTTTTTTGAACGTTAATTTCTCAAAATCCACTGGAGCACATATATTGAGACCTAGCAAAGGCACATCGGGCTAACAGTCCCTACAATTTTACCAAGTTTCGTGCAAATCCATTCAGCCGTTCGGGCTAAAAGTGAGGCCAACCGCCCTATAGAAAAATGAATGGGAAAAACGCATTTTGGGACCCCCTTTTTTCTCGGCCCCCCTTTGACGAATCCCCCCCCCCAATTTTCAGAGGCTGCTCAGAAACAAAATGTGCCATTTTCCTGAAACTTTCAGCTGATTCCGTCCACAAACGCCAAAGTTATTAGACATAGAATTTTCAAAAGTCCCATAGGGAAAAAATCCTAATCATATATACCTACTGGCGACCGCCAGTAGGTAATATACATATATATATACCACAGAATATATATATATATATATAACACAGAATATATATATATATAACACAGAATATAAATCTGACATTTGGAAAGTATTAAAATAAATATATTCAGATCTCAAAAAAGCATAAGTCTCTCTCTATCTCACTCTCTTTATGCATGGGTATGTGTGAATATATATATACTATAGGTTTCAGAGACATTATAGTTAGGAATTATCATTAAAAAAACCTTAGCTACTCACTGACAAAAACACATAGGTTTCAGGGACATTAGATTTGCAAGAGATGGGCAGAAAAAAACAAGGGAGATGCAGAAAGAGACAAGAGAAGTGCAATAAGAGGCAAGAGAGCTGCAGAAAAAATTAAAAGTGTAGAATTAGGCAAAAAAAGATTAGAAAGGCAGAAAGAGGCAAGAGAGGTGAAGAACAAGGGAAGAAGGATGCAGAAAGATGCAAGAGAAATTCAAAAAGAGGCCAGAGGAGTGCTGAAAGAAGCAATAGAGGTACAGAACTAAGCATGAGAAGTGCCAAAAAAGGCAAGTGAGGTGCAGAAAGAGGCAAAAGAGGTTCAGAAAGAAGCAAGAGAGGTGTAGAAAGAGGAAAGAGAAGTATAGTAAGAAGCAACCAAGGTGCAGAAAGATGGTTTAGGTTTAGGGATTTATAGAACGCATGGCTAGCCGCAGGCATCCCAGCGCTATAACAAGTAAGGCCGCTATCTGGAGTTGGAGCTAGGGGAACAGCCAAGCCTTAGGTTTTTTTCAAAAAGACTGTTCTTTTCCAATCAGATGCAACTGTGGGTCCATGCTGTTCGAGAATTGTGGCTCCATGTGAGAGAATGATCTGCCATCCCACCTTGACCTCTTAATTCTGGTGGTGCACTTCACAAAATGTGACCCTGATCTGAGACTGAGGCGGGGAGAATAGGGGGAGATCAAAGTTCATTGCATAGCTGGGATTCTACCATGCATGGCTCTGTTTACCAGGCAGAGGGACTTAAGTTTGATCCTGGTCTGCATGGGGAGCTAGTGCAGCTCTCTCAAGGGTGCTCTAGCTGACTGATTCCTGGGTATCTTGAGAAGCAGTATAGCTGCCACGTTCTGTACAACATGTAGCCTATTGGTGACGTATCTAGGTGACCCAAGGTATAGGGAGTTGCCATAATCGAGTCTTGAGACCACTAAGGATTGTACCACTGTCTTTCTTGAGTTCTCTACGATTAGGCTCAGAATTTTCCTAATCATCCAGAGGATACCAAAACATATGCCCGCAAATGTTTTGGCTTGCGTCTCCGTAGTTAAATTCTGATTGAGCCGCATACCCAGATTTTTTTATGGAGCATTTAGGAGTTGGGGGAGACACCAGTTTGCTGCCCTAGGGATCTCTAAGGGAGGGCTGAAATTGTTGCCCAGGATCACAAGCTCAGTTTTGTCCCCGTTCAGCTTGAGACTGCAATCCTCCATCCATGTTCCAATTTTTTCCAGCCACAGAATGCCTATGGTAGGAATTAATAGAGTCGGCTATTGACACCACTAATTGGGTGTCATCGGCATATGACACAATGGAGAGTCCAAACTCCTGTACTTTTTGAGCCAATGGGCTCATATAGACATTAAAGCTTTCTGAGACACCAGCTGTGAGGGAGGCGGCAAACAGCGGCAGCAAGGACACGGGCAGAGCGGGAGCGCCGAGAGACTCCCGCACCTCTACCTCTATCGCCTACAAGCCCCAGCAGCCTTAGGGGCGGCGCAGCAGGAGCGCGTCAGCAGAGCGCCCGGAGGCGCTAGAAAGCGGAGCCTGCATCCAGGAGCCCGGGGGACCAAAGCTTTCTGAGACACCAGCTGTGAGGGAGGCAGCAAACAGCGGCAGCAAGGACACGGGCAGAGCGGGAGCGCCGAGAGACTCCCGCACCTCTACCTCTATCGCCTACAAGCCCCAGCAGCCTTAGGGGCAGCGCAGCAGGAGCGCGTCAGCAGAGCGCCCGGCGGCGCTAGAAAGCGGAGCCTGCGTCCTCTCGCCCCGCGAGTCGCGCGTGGGAGCGCCCGGGGCAAAGCCCGGGCAAAGGGCGGGCCCTCTACGGCCCTCATCGGCAGGAGTAGGCAGGGACAGGGCCAGAAACGCAGCAGGAAATATTTGCGTGACCCATTTTTCAAGTAAGATTTATCGCTTTAAGATTTTGCTACCTGACATTTTAATTGTACAATAGTGAGTTTGCGTGTATCTTGTAAACATGCCTAAAAAACCTGAGGAAGTCCCGTTAATTACTATTGACAATTATCTCGTCCAGACTGTTAAACATGCAGAGGAGAGATTCTCTGGGGTTGAGCCCATCTCCAGACTTACGATGTCCGTCCCCCTCCGCATCTTCTCTGATTGACGACACTATACTGCAGGAAGCTCAGTGCATGGTCACAATTAGCGGCCCTATTTCTCAAGGAACAAGTGGCACATCTGCTAACGCAGCCCTGGCCTCTGAGGTACCCAATGTAGAGGCCGAGAGTGACATTGACATTGACTCCGTACAGGAGAAACAGACTTGCGTCTCTTCAGACGAGCAGTCGCCTATAGGGCACGCCTCCAAATCAAGACAACTATGCACCAAAAATCCACCAAAGCGGGGCGGGCTACGATCGGGGACAAGAAGGAAGAAGGCTATTACCCCGAAGTCTAAGCAAGTGAACGGGGTCGAGGATAAATCAAGTCACATAACTGAGGATGCTTTTTTTGAAAAAATTGCTGATTTTCTTGAGCTAAAAATCAACGCTATTATTAAACCTCTTATATCTAAAATTGACAAACTGCAAGCTGAGGTCAAGAAGTTGAGTGGACTCCATACTATGGTTGCAGGTGGGGTAGAAAATATAACTACGCTAGTCACAAATTTAAGTAATAACACAGGGGGAAATGTTGTTAGAGAGGTTGTAGGTGAAGGCGTAGAAAATCAGTTGCCAGAAGAGAATTCACCACCTCATCCACCAACATTGACTGTTAACAATGAGGGTCCTCTATTAGTTAACATCCCAACAGACAGAATCCCTTCGGTCAATATCCCCCCAGTACAAGTTCACTCTACGGACCCCCTACAATTCATAGTTGAAGCCACACCAGTGGTTTTAGTTTTAGCAAATGTCCCTCCTCTGGAAGAGGGAATAGCGGAAACCCCCACTTCTCTCACAAGCAAGGCCTTATACTGGTTAACCAGTAATATGCGGCTAGCACCAGGGGGAAAGCACCATCTGGCAAGCGTAATCAAGTCAGCAACTAGGGTCCCCTGGTTGAGAAACTGGCCGAAAAAGTTTAAAGGGGACTGTGTGGCAGTGAGCTTTTCAAATCAAGACGTCCTTCCCAACATTCTTGCTAACTTATTCCCTCCCCAACGCAGACAGGGTACTGTTGTTCCCTTAACCTTAAAGTTTTTCTACGGTGAACAGCAGAATGTTACCTACCCAAGGACACCAGCGCCAGGGTGGGACAGGAATTGGGATTCGAACCTCAGTCGGGACCAGGACCCAAGGTATAATGTAGCAGCCCACCATTTCCATTCAGTACAGCACAATCCCTTTGTTCAACCCCTTCAACTGTTCAATCGCTATGCCCCGTTATCCTTCATGGACGAAAACGATTGACTCTTCCCTAGACAAGATAGTAATGGTGAGGGCCCTCAGCCTGCTCCCAGTTCATCAGTTCGGAACTCTGCAGGCATTAGGGTCTGTAGAATTATGAGCTGGAATATTGCTGGTCTCAGAGCCAAATATAACGACAAGAATTGGCTGGACATAATTAGATCCTATGACGTCCTTGCCTTTCAAGAAACTTGGGAAACGTCAGACAGATTGGCTTTGGATGGTTTTTCCCTCTTTACTGTACCTGCAGATCCTAGTAAAGCAGGTAGGGCTAAGGGGGGCTTGGCCATATACATTTCACTAGACATTCAAGGAAAGCCAAGACATATTAAATCTAACTCAAAAAACTGTTTAGCGGTTGAACTAACTACACCAAATTTCAGCCCATATTATTTGTTAATTTTTATAATTCCCCCGTCAGTCAAACCCCAAACGAGCATCTGGTAACTCTAGAGGAATTCCTGTCCACCCACAGTGAGAATAGTGCCCATGGGTATGAGGTCATCCTCATGGGTGACTTTAACATCCATCCATGCCCTGCGCATTGCCACGTGGAACATGAGGAATTTTCCCCCTATTCCTCCCCACCGCATTTCGAACACTCATCACGTGGAGAGGCTCTGGAATTGCTCCTAGCTACCTTTAACCTTTATGAATCAAGTAGTTGCCCCATAGGCCAGAGGTTACCAACATATGTGGGCAATGATACAGGCACAATTATAGACTATATCTTTTTATATTCTAGTATTCTGCCTGAAGTTATTAACTATAGGTAGAAACCACAGTTTTTAGCGACCATAATCCTGTGATTTTAGAGACCATATCACAGGGAGTCTTGGGAAAAAGGGAGATTGATGCTTTATGTGTGATAGAATTAGTCCCGAGAGATCAGAATCGTAGACTGAAATGGGATCAAGTAACCCCAATCACCTTGTTACAGGAAACTCTGGCTAAAGTCGAGGGGGAGGTTGCCATTTGTTTGGATAATAATAATTCTGGTACCATCATGATAGAGGCTTTTAATGTTATCTGTCGTCAGGTCAATCTAGACCTGACCGTAAAGACAAAGCCTAATAGGCTCAGGGGTCCCAAATGGTTTGACTCAAATTGTTCCAAGGCACACTCAATCCTCCTAAAGGCTCTAAAAAACAAACCTAGAGATAAAGAGCAGATAGCATCACTGAGGAAACAATACAGTTATGCTATCAGGGTGAGGAAATCTGAGATTAAAAAGGAAGCCTGGAATGATTTATTATTGCCTGATATACAGAGAGACAGCACCAAATTCTGGGCAATAATAAACCACCCATACTTTGCGGGACTAGAGAATCAGAGAGCAGATTGCATTATACCAGACGAACAGTGGGTGACACATTTCAGTAACATCTACAGCTGTCCTGATACCACTCCAGACTGTGAGATGCCACTCACACAAGCAGTAACTACCATCTCTCCTTTTAGTTTAGAGGAGGAGAAAAAAGCAATTAATGACACACTCCATAAAAAGGCACCGGGGCCCGATGGGGTTCCCGCAGATTTCTTTAAGAGTGCCCCTGAACTAAGTGCCAAGATTCTCACAAACATTTTTAATGCTACAAGGGACCTAATTTTCCCTACTAGTTGGGCCAAGTCCACGATAGTACCGATCTTTAAAAAAGGACAGAGGACAGACCCGGCCTGTTATAGGCCAATCTCTCTCATTGATTCCAGTGTCAAAATCTTGGGAAGAGTCCTTTTAGGAAGACTGACTCAGCTTCTAGAAGGGAAGGGTTCCCTATCAAATGCACAATACGGTTTTAGAGCCAAAAGAGGAACTTTAGATCAGTGCCTAAACCTAGAACTGATCATAAATAAATACGTAATCGCCAAGGGGGGTTCTCTGTACATGGCCTTTATGGACCTCTCCTCAGCCTTTGACCTGGTCAACAGGGCTAAGCTATGGAGGGTCCTTTTGGCCATGGGCATTGATCCCCCTCTGGTTGGATACCTGGCTGAGCTACATAGGGATCTCATGACCTCGGTCAGAGTGACTAGGGAAGGGAGATGCACTTGCCACTTTAAGTCAGAGAGGGGGGTCAGGCAAGGGTGTATCCTTGCCCCCCTCCTCTTTACTCTTTACATAAATGATCTCGAGGCAGTCTTGGCAGCATCCCATACCGACATCCCGCGTGCAGGTGAGACAAAGATACCTGTCCTCCTGTACGCGGATGACGCACGCTCCGGAGTGGCACTTAATAAACTCCTCTCATCTTTTGGGGACTTCATGTCCTCGTTGGACATGAAAACCAACACAGAGAAATCTCACGTAATGATTGCAGGAGCTGCAGGCAGGAAAAGAAAGTCAAAGACATTTTTCTGTGCCGGGAAAGAGGTCAGGAGAGTTCCATCTTTTCCATATTTAGGGGTGACCTTTGATGGAAAGGGCACTTGGGGCCCCCAGCATTCCGTTAAAAGCAGCGCTGTTGCAAGAGCGGCAGCAGGGTTGCTTTGCTTTGCTAAAAAACTGGGAGCCCGCCCCATGGAAAGCATTATAAAGGTCTATAAAGCAAAATGTTTATCTGTTGCCCAGTACGGTTCTGTTATTTGGGGGTACACTAATCATGACAAAATCCAGAAAGTAGAAAACAAATTTCTGAGAACCCTGCTTTCTGTCCCCCAATCGACTTCCACCTATGTAATACATACA
This sequence comes from Lissotriton vulgaris, assembly GCF_964263255.1. Lineage (NCBI taxonomy): Eukaryota > Metazoa > Chordata > Amphibia > Caudata > Salamandridae > Lissotriton > Lissotriton vulgaris. The sequence continues at coordinate 659,803,331 of NC_141696.1, read as the reverse complement.
GAGCTAGGATTGGGCTATATAACTGATATCTTAAAACTAGCCCCAGTTATTGGATGGATGAAAACTTGGCTTAACAAGGAGCTTACATTAAATCACATCATCTTAAAAGATTCTTTAGCCCTGGACAGAGCCCAAAACATTCCGTGGGTAAAATATGTACAAACGCAGCTAATTTTAGCCGGCCGACCGGAGCTTTTCTCATCTCCAGATTTGATAAGGCAGGAAGATCTTAAAATAGGAAAAAATACCCTGACAAATTTATATGTTATGGAGAGGGAAGCCACAGAGCTAAAAAAAAACATGGTTAGGAAACACTGTTTGTTGACATCTGTCCCAGGAATGGAACCATACCTTTTCCTAGTAACTAAACCATACCATCGTTTCCTTCTAACGAGATTTCGTTTTGATTTGATCCACTTCATTCTGGGCCATTTTAAAATATGGAATAGACCCGATAATGCTGAACCATGTGATTGTGATCACTTCTCCACCCAGGACACGATTCACTTTACCATGTTCTGCGGCCATTATACTGAGATTAGAAAAAGATATTTGCTTCCAATTTTGCGCAACCTAGGTTTTACTCAGGTAAAACCAGCCCTGATGTTCCTGCAACTCCTTCCTAATGTAAGAGTAGCTTTTCATGTTGCTAGCTTTTTAGTTGCAGGAGCACGTATAAATAAGCACCGCACAAGAACTAGGCACCTTACTCATGAACATTGATTTCCCTTTTTAATCTCATTGATTTTAAATGCTTTTTAAAAAGTCTCTTCCTAATATTTTTAAAATTTTCGTATAACTCATTTTGTACATTGTGATTTTAGAGTTTTTAAATATTGATTGTCTGTTAAAATTATGTATTAATTCGTGTTCTGATGAAATTGTTGCTATGTAAAAATGCTCGTTCTTTTATGATTTTTAATAATCGAATAAAGATAATTGACTGACTGACTGACATTAAAAAGGGTTGGGATCAGGGAGGATCCCCGAGGTACTCCCTAAGGGGCTGAGAAAGTGTCTGACAAGATGCCGGCCTCCAAACACTGAAAAGATCTGTCACTCAGTAACAAGGCCACCCTTTGGTTGGCTGTACCTCTAATCCCAATGTTATTAAGCCTATTGACAAGAATTTTGTGGTCTACTGTGTTGAAGGCTGCGCTTAGATCTAATAACACAATAGCCGCGGCCCTTCCCTGATCTAGTATGCTTTTTAATTTTTCGGTGTCCATAAGTCAAGAGAAGTGCAGAAAGAGGCAACAGAGGTTCAGAAAGAGGCAGGAGAGGTGCAGAAAAAGGGACGATGGGTACAGCAAAAGGCAGAAGGGGTGCAAAAAGAAGCAAGACAGGTACAGAAAGAAGCAAGAGAAGTGCAGAAAGAAGCAACAGAGATGCAGAAAGAGGGAATGGGGGCAAAGAAAGAGGTAAGAGAGGCACAGGCAAGAGAGGTACCATAAGAGGTGTGTGTAAAAAAAGAGGCAGGAGGGATATAGAAAGAAGCAAGTGAGGTGCAGATAGAAGCAAGAAAAGTACAGAAAGAGAGAAGATGAGTGCAGAAAGAGGGAAGATTAGTGCAGAAAGAGGCAACAGGGGTATAGAAAGAAGAAAGACAGGTGCAGAATGAAGCAAGAGAATTGCAGAAAAAAGAAACAGGTGCAGAAAGAGGCAAGGGGGGTACAGAGGAATGAATAGTGGTCCAGAAAGAGGGGTGAAGAAACAGACAAGAGAAGTACAGAAATAAGCAAAAGAGGTACAAAAGGAGGCAAGAGAAATACAGAAAGAGGCAAGAGAGTTGCAGAAACAGACAAGAGTGGTGCATAATGATTGGATTGGTGCATAAAATCTTGGATATGCTGCCTACGGCAGCCAGGAAGACCATGGTCCATGCCCTGGTGACATCGCGACTGGATTATGGCAACATTCTCTATCTGGGTGAGATGACTAAGTGCATGCTCAGACTCCAGGGGGTACAGAACGCTGCAGCACACTTGGTTCTGATGCGCCCGAGGAGGACTTCTGCGAAGGCAGCACCGGCTGCACTCCACTGGCTGCCAATAAGGGAATAGTCCTGTTTAACGCACTGTGTGTATGTCATCGGATCATGTAGGGGACTCCTATGTATTATCTGTCTGAGCTACCCACCCCCTATGCCCCCCAATGCCAGCTGAGATCAGGTAGGGTGGGTCTGGTGTATGTACCCGCTATCAAGAGAACTAGAATGGGCGGACGCTCTTTTTGCCTGCTGGCTGCCCAGCACTGGAATGCACTCCCCTGGGTCTCCGGACGGAGGTCCGGGAGAGCTGTTTTAGGAAAAACCTAATAACGTATCTTTTCCCTCAGGATAGTTAGTGTGAGACACGCCGGAAGTGAAAATCTGTGCAGCTGCTCCGCAGCACGAGGACACACTGGCTGAGTGTAGCCATGCGCTTTATAAATGTGCCTATTATTATTATTATTATGATGGACTAGCTGTAAAAAGAGGCAAGAGAGGTACAGAAACGGCAAGGGAAGTACAGAAAGAGACATGAGAGGTGCAGGAAAAAGGAGGAGGAGTGTAAAAAGAGGCAAGAGATGTGCAGAAAGAGGGAAAAGGGTGTAGAAGGAGGCAAGAGGGGTACATAAAGAAGCAAGACAGGAGCAGGATGAAGCAAGAGAAGTACAGAAAGAAGCAACTGAGGTGCAGAAAGAGGTAACAGGGTGCAGACAGAGACAGGAGTGGTACAGAAAGAGGCACGAGGGATTTCAGAAAGAGACAAGAGAATTGCAAGAAGAGCTACGAGAAATGCTGAAAAAAGCAACAGAGGTAGATAAAGAAGCAAGAGAAGTACAGAAAGAAGCAAAAAAAGTGCAGAGAAAAGTTTTAGAGGTGTGGAAAGAGGGAACAGGGTTGCAGACAGAGGCAAAAGAGGTGCAGACAGGCAAGAGAGGTTCAGAAAGAGGGAAGACGTGTACAGAAAGAGACAAGAGGGGTACAAAATGAAGCAAGTGAGGTGCGGAAAGAGGCAAGAAAGGTGCAGAAAGGTGGAATATCAGTGCAGAAAGAGGCATCAGGGGTATAGAAAGAAGCAAGAGAGGTGCAGAAAAAGCAAGAGCGTTGGAGTAAAAAGAAAATGGTGCAGCAAGAGGCAAGAGAAATATAGAAAGAGGCAAGAGAGGTACAGAAGAGGGAAGAGTGGTACAGAAATAGGCAAGAGGGGTGCTGAAACAGGCAAGAGAAGTACAAAAAGGAGCAAAATAGTTGCAGAAGGAGGCAAGAGAACTTCAAAAATCAGAAAGAGGCAAGAGATGTGCAGAAACAGGCAAGAGGTTGCAGACAGACGCATTAGAGGTACAGGAAGAAGAAAGAGAAGTACCGAATGAAATAACAGAATAGCAGAGAGAGGCAAGAGGGTTGCAGAAAGAGGCTAAGAAGTGCTGAAAGAAGTAATAGTGGAACAGAAAGAGGCAAGAGAAGTGCAGAAAGAAGCAACAGAGTTGCAGAAAGAGGCAATAGGAGTGCTGAAAAGGCAAAAGAGGCACATAAAGAAACAAGAGAGGTGCACAAAGAGACAAAAGAAGTACAAAAAGAGGGAAGACGAGTGCAGAAAGAGGCAACAAGGGTACAGAAAGAAGCAAGAGAGGTGCAGAAAGAAGCACGAGAAGGACAGAAAGAAACAACAAAGGTGAAAAAAGAGGGAACAGGGGTGCAGCCAGAGACAAGCGTGGTAAATAAAGAGGGAAAAGGGGTGCATAAAAAGGCAAGAGAAGTACAAGAAGAGCCAACAGAAGTGTTGAAAAAATAAACAGCGGTGTAGAGAGAACCAAGGGAAGTGCAGAAAGAGGCAAGTGAGGTGCAGAATGAGGCAATAGAGGTACAGAAAGAAGCAATAGAACTGCAGAAAGAGGCAAGTGAGCTGCAGAGAGAGGGAAAAGGGGTACATAAAGTAGCAAGAGAGTTGCAGAAAGAGGCAAGAGAAGTGCAGAAAGAGGCGACAGAGATGCAGGAAAAGGGATGAAGGCTGCAGAAAGGCGAAAGAGACGTGCATAAAGAGGTAATGAAACTGCAGAAAGAGGCAAGAGAGGTGCATAATGAGGGAAGAGGGGTGCAGAAAGATGCAAGAGAAGTGCAGAAAGAACCAGGAGAGGTACAGAAAGAGGCAAGAGAAGTGCAGAAAGAGGCAAGAGAGGTACAGAAAAAGGGAAGAATGGTACAGAAAGAGGCAAGAGAAGTGTAAAGAGAGGCAAGAGAAGTGCTGAAAAAAGAAAATGAGGTGTAGAAATGTAGCGGGAATTCCGTTCTCCTACAGAACTGTGCATAGAGACCTGGAACCTCAGTGAATTAGGATGGCCCAAAACTCACCTCAGTACCCAAAATCCCCTTACCGAGCTAGCTACAGTGTCTCATTGGTCATAACAAACTCCCAATGCTTAGACAAACCAGAACATGAACTTAGATTACCTCAGGTATCGTGGAACACATGAACACTCTTTTGCTATATAATCATTTCAAACCAGAACGTGGAGTAAATGAGGACACGTGCATATTTGAAATATGTATTTACTAATGCAGGGTTCTCAAACGCAGTATCTTATATAATACAAGCAAACATATTATAAGCAACAACGTTATCAGCATAGTTATCAGTCCATAAAAGGCGAATGGTGACAGCATACTAAGATGCTGGCATGAATAGGAATTAACAATACCTAATTCGCACCCTCCCTATTTAGCATAGTATTTTTATATCTATGAAGGTCTCATTTGGGTTTTAGCAGGGCGGGCCCACACCTCAAAATCTCAGTGGCAGAGGATCACAACATCTTCCACCAGCTCTCTGCATGCGAAGCACCATCAAGTGTGTTACGTGTGTGTTCAGCAAAACAATATAAAACCCGCCTAGAGACAGATTTTGGCAGCAGCATGTGTGTTATGTCTATGGAGGTGCGAAGATCAGACCTCACAACAACACTGTGTCGAGTTATCCTTGGAGCCTTCAGCACTCACTGTGCAGACAGTGTACCGAGCAAAACTGATATCAGAACAATAACATATTATTTCTCAAGTAAATCACGAAGCTCTTCTGGGTTGAAAGCTAAAACAACAATTATGTGTTGTGTGCAAAATGAAGCAAAAGGAAAAATGGTGTTTAAACATTTAATAAGCTCATGCTAACTTAACACAGTCTATAGAAAAGAATTAGCTATATGACACCCCCCCAATGATCCGAGCACGGTCAAAAATCAAGGTAAGGTAAGACCAGAACAGGGGCATAACATAAAAGCAGAGTTCAATAATAATGGGCTAAGCTAAGTTTCAAAAGCAGATATGATGGCCTACAGTGGCGAAATGAAATGGTCTAAACTTTTTCAATACAAGGCCCCTCTATTTTAAGTCAATAGGCCTGGGGCGTATAAAAAGAATTGTTTGTAAGAAAAAGACACCTTACAAAAATACAAACAGGTATGTGCCTAAATATTAAAAGTCTCCAAGGCATCTCAGGATAGGACTGAATATGCAAAATATGCAGCAACAGCCTCCAACATGAAATCACTGTCATCATCCGAAAACAGTTCAGCCATCCAATTAAGTAGTGGAAAAGAACATACGTGCTCCTCCAGCACTGGATCCTCTAGCATCATCAGAGGACAACTCGGTGGGTTCTCAAGAAAGCTCTGTGCCAAGAACTCACGCGCCGCTGCGAGTATGTACCAATGACCCATTAGTCCATGCATCGCTGCCAAGGCCATAATCCTTTCGCCAGAACAAACCAACTCGTGAGCAACTACGGGGCTCATCAGATGATTAAAATCAACGTCAGGAGACACCGTCACGCAGAGACACAAATCAAGGGCCCAGTCGAAATCGCAGCTCAGGCAATGAAACACAGGTTGGACACATGTGAAATAGGAAAATCGAAACGATAATCCAAATGCTGTGCTTAAAGTCGCAAGCGGCAGGGTGCCATGGTAATCAGGCATCCGGTTGCGAAACAGTGGCAGGAGGGGCTCTGTGGCTTCTAATGCAGGACGGGCATCCATGTTCAATAAAACAAAATATCACCAAGAAGCCTGCAGACAATGCTAGCAAAACAGGGAAGCCACCAAACAGACTTGAAAATATAGAATGAAAGAAGGCAGGGATGTCTCCAAATATTTTCTCGAATGAAGTCACGAGACCACTGCTAACTAATTTAAAAAAGTGAGCAAGGCCAGAAGTGGAGGAGGCATTAAAGATTTGATGAACCAGCTCGCTGAAATGTAATGGCAAATCAGTATTTAAAAGCGCCTTCACCTCTGTGCACGTGTTAGCTATGTGAAGGACGAATGTTTCTCGGGATAAACTCAGGGCCACCTCTTTTTGAGACAAAAGGGCTCTAATTCTACTCATACCGTTGAACTCTGCTTTCAAGGTTGGGATGCGCGGCCAGATGGAAACATCTGAATTCCCATGCGTAGGGGGATACAGAACGTTTTTGCAACAGACAACACGTTCTGATACAGTTACCACATAAGCGATACCTTTAATTAACCCACAACACTCTTCGTTATTGAACAGTAAATAACTACCATTTGCCAGTAATGTGAAAGTGGGAACGATTGCGGGAACCGGAGTTCCTTTCAAAACACAGGCTAAATTAGGCCGTTCCTGATTACAAGAACCATGTAACTGGATGTGCCTGCATATCAAGGAATGGTCAGGGGACTCTTTGCATTCTTCCCCATTAAGATACACGTCTTTCTCGTCTTTCAGGCACCTATATGTGAACGGAAGAGACCATGCCTCGTGGAGGAATGAGCTCCCTAATGGTTCATATCTCCCTATCGCAATATATCGCATACAATTAGTAAACTTGTATGAGGCAAATGGTAATGTGATTAGTCCGTGGATAAGCCACGTCGCAGCAGTGGCCTCATCTACAGAGAACGGTAAAGATTCCAACCTCTCAATGTGTAACATAGAAAAGGATGTGTCACGCATAGAAAGCATGCTCTGTTTGTCAGTCAAATTAAATGGGGCAAAGAGGGAGGACACGTTCATGTAATTCCAGGGCACTTTACCTGCTTAAAGTGTCTGCAGGGTCCACGCAAATTGCATTACAGAACGCAATTGATTTTGACCATGGTATAACACAGACACTTCATCATTTACACTATCAGCTACAGAGGATACAATATTATTCAACGTGTAGATGCGGGAAGAAAGCATGTTAATACTGTTATCGACAACTGCAAGCACCTTTTCCAAATTAGCTTGATCAATAGCTCTTAGGCGCTTAGCAGCCTCAATTTGTGAAAGTTTCCAGATTTCATTGTAAACTGCATAAATCCACCGTTTAGATCTACCACTAGCCGGGGCCTTTATGAAATCATTTAAATCAACATTATCAGTTAACTGGGATAGATGTAGTTTAACTGCAGTTAATATAGAATGTTGTAGCCAATTCTGACATAATTTGCCCACTGAGTAAGTGGTGACAGTATGATCAGTATCAAAATGGGGATCAGGCCTGACTTGTGTAAAACCTTCAGTTAAACCCAAAAAGCGACATTGGCAAGAATCAGAACTTCTGTGCCACATCAGCCAACCCTTCGGATCCAAACTGAATACATTAAAGGATGAATTGTGCAATAATGTTTGCAATTCTCGAATGGAAAACTGTGTGAAATTATTCCAACCGAGTGTGCTGATGACGGCTGGGGTTCGTCATGGCCCGCCCCTGTTCATTTGTTTATAGCACAGGGGCGGAAACGGGCCAGCAGTGAAGGGGTTAATTTTAACTATACTTGCCTTGTAAATTAATGCGCCTCACTGACTATACTTAAATGCTATGTGACTTGCAAACCAATACGCCTCACCGACTATGTTTAAAGACTATGTGAATTGTTAACCAATGCCATCAACAACGCCTGCCTAATTCATCGGGTTTCTTTAAATGTTTCTTGACTATCTCCTTCAAATGTTTTAAATCGCCATTGAAATCTTTAAGGCATTTCTCCTTATTTCATAAATGCTTAAGCCCTGTATCCGTGATCACTCCACATTAAAGATTTTCACCCCAGTAACCTCTCGGTACTAACAGACATAATCCTCAGGTTCATTCACACGTTACATGTTGTTGCACACGCTACATATGTTTCTCGCATTTCTAGCATGTGCCCGGTCTGTTAATCAACTGTTTTTCGACACAATGAGTTGGTGTCCCCTATAATGAATATAACTCGGTTGTTGCACTAACTATTGATCGAAAATAAAGATTTATAATAAGACCGATCTTTCCTACTTATAGATCGTGACTTCACACCAGCTGCCACTGAAACAATATTTACATTGAAACCTGATCTTTTTCTGCTGCGTGTTTGAAATTTATTTTCAAGGTAATTTTCACCACAATGATGGTTCACTGCTCCAAAATAGACTGTCACTTTACAATATCGTGAACCATTTTCCCTTATTTTACAGCATCCTTTGCTTGAAAGCTCCTGTCCCAATAATTGACAGAGTGCTGTTGTCCACCGATTCAACTCTACCAGTATCACTGACCCTAACGGGAAGTGTATGTTTCAAAACTTCAATGTAAGTGAGATTCATCCACAAACAACGGAGGCGATTTGCACAGATTCACACTGTGATAAATTGGCCTCCTTTTTTGTGGAGAAAGTGGAAAAAATATATCACGGGTTCGACACACTCCACCAGGATCGAGAAGTCACTGTCTCTGATACATCGGATCTTGAGCCCTTGGCTATCTTACCTGAACTGTCGGTTGAGGCCTTTGACAGACTCAGCCTCAGGGTCAAATCAGGCTCCCCGGCGGACCCGTTAAAGCCTGCCTTCATTAATACACTTTCCCCGCTGTGTCGTAACCCCATACTGGATCTCATTAATTTGTCTTTGTCCTCTGGAACTGTACCCGCGGCTTGGAAGCAGGCAGTGGTCACTCCCATACTAAAAAAAGCCAACTCTGACCCCCGTCTGCCAGAAAACTACCGACCTATTTCCCTGTTGCCTTGGATCGCCAAAGTAACAGAAGCGCATGTCAACTCGGTTCTGGCTGAGCATCTGGCTTGCAACCAGATTCTGGACCCCAGCCAGAACGGCTTCCTGTCAGGACACAGTACCGAGACGGCACTTCTTTACATCTTGGAACACCTTCGCCAGGTATTTGACTCAGGTCATACTGCAGCGCTTATATTATTAGATCTAAGCGCTGCCTTCGATACTGTGTCCCACCAAATACTTATCCAACGCTTACAGGAGGCGGGAGTGACTGAGGTCGCTCTCCAATGGTTTCGGTCCTTTCTGGCTGACCGTACTTTTAAAGTGGCTATACCACCTGGCCAATCCACCACTTACCCCCTGAAGACGGGGGTTCCACAGGGATCTTCGTTGAGCCCTACAATTTTTAACCTCTATGTGAAACCGTTGGCCGGTGTCGTCAAACAGTGGGGTCTTACGATGGCCTCATATGCTGACGACACTCAGCTAGCGGTGACACTTAGCGGAGACCCCGAGGTAGCAGCTTCGAGATTCCGTGCGGGTCTCTTGGCAGTAGCCAGCTGGCTTCGCACCAACTGCCTCCAGTTGAATGCCACCAAAACTGAGGTATTGGTCTTAGGGAAGCACGCTGAGCTATGGGGCAACCAGTGGTGGCCGTCAGAGCTTGGTGTCACTCCTATTCCAGTGACTGGAGTGAGAAATCTAGGAGTCTGGGTGGATTCTGCGCTCACCTTCAGGGATCACACCAAGAAGGTGGCTGCCACGTGCTACGGAATACTGCGGGGTATTAGGCCAGTCTTGAAGTACTTTGATCCCCCTACCAGACAGCTTGTAGTTCAGGCCGCAATACTATCTAGGCTGGACTACGGCAGTTCATTGTTGTTAGGGGTGAATCAAGCGGAAGCCTCAAGGCTCCAAAGAGTACAAAACGCCGCGGCACGAGCCATTGTGGGCCTCCCCAGACACTGTTCAGTGTCTGGAACCATCTCGGCCTTGCATTGGCTCCCGGTCAGACAGCGAATCATGTTCAAGGCGCTGTGTCTGGCCTTCAAAATTTTGAAAACTTCTTCGCCACCGGCACTTGTCACTCTACTCACGCCCTATGTGCCGTCGAGATCTTTGAGATCTGAGGGGCTTCATCTGGCTGTCTGTCCACGCTTTAGGTTGAGCAGGATGGGTGGCCGTTCTTTCAGGGTACTAGCAGCAGGCCTATGGAACTCGCTCCCAGTTCACATTCGAGCTCTTGAGGATATGTTCGCCTTCAGGCAGGCGATTAAAACTTTCCTCTTTCCAGTTTCTAGCTAAATTCTTTTGTGTGTTATGTTACAGCATCTGTCAAAGCGCCAGGACGCCCCTTTGCTGGGGCAGCTGTGCGCTATAGAAATTTTAATAACATAACATAACATAACAACAGTTTTAACAGCTTGTGATTCACCATAAATTGTCGGTTTGACATTTAGTCGCCACACCGACTAAAAAACAAGTTTTTTAATGTGTTTCATGCATTTCATGATTAAATTGTTATAAAAATGCTTTCTATTTCCAGTCTTTTGTTAATCGACTTGAGTATCATTTATGTGATGCAATATAACCAGGTTGTAATGTAATGTTATGTTATTTTGTTACAGTTTTCTTTAGGGTCACCAATCACAATGCACAAAGCCTATGTCCTGATGATGGTCTTATGAAACAATCTCCTAAAGACCGAAACGTCGACTACTAAGTCTAATTCTGCTTGTTATTTATTATTCACTATTGATTTTCATTTACTTTGTGATCTGAAGTCATCGTGTTATTATTTTTCAGCAGTTTAGACCTACCCTGTGATGTACTATAGGAGTATATAAGACACTCCTTTTATATCCCAAATGCATTTTCTGTACCCTGTTTTAATCACTGATTGAATTTCTTTGTCGCAAAGAAAATAATAATCTTTTGACTCAAAAAACTTGGTTATTGTATTTATTCATTTTGTTAGTGTGGTAACATTATAGATTTGTACTAGACAAATTATATTCAGCCACTAACTAGTAGTAGTGTGGGCTCTTAATTAACTATAGTCCCTAATTTGCTGACACTTAGAATTCCAAACAAACCCCTTGATGGCTAAATTTTTCTGAACATACTTTCTGCCCAAGCCCGCAAGGGTATATTGGGTTGCTCACCCACCCTATTAACTTCCCTGTGACAGGGCACGTTCCTTAAGAATTGCCATCTGCACAGCCGTCAAAACTTTCTCCACAGTGGAAAAGTGCAATTCAGCCGAATTGTACAAGTGTGACTTGTAAGCAATAGGTACTGTGTCTCCTTCATTAAAAGTCAGGTACGTGAAACCCACCGTCCCAGGGATAATTCTTATCACCAGGTTGGTCTGGTTATCACGAGTCAGTAAGAATTTAGAAGCGAGCAGATCAGCCTGCAAAGACTGCAGAATAGCCGAATGCTCAGGCAGCCAGCATGATTTGGAAAAAGATGGTTGTATCAAAGCATACAAAGGCTTGATACGCTGGGCATATTCCGGAATGTATGTTCTCCCGAAATTCAAGAAACCCAGTAAAGACTGTAATTTTTTCAGTGTTGTCGGAGCGCGCAGTTGTGCGCACTTCTCCAGGAAGTGAGGAGCCAAACCTTTCCCCTCATTGTTGAGCTCGTAGCCCAGAAACAACACTGTGTACTCTGCAATGCGCGATTTTGCAAAGTTGAATTTGTAACCCAAGTTTGCAAAGGTACAAATAATCCCGTTGACTCAACACAGATGCTCCCAAAGTTCGTCGTCTGTGAGATATATGTCATCCACATACGAACAAGCATCCGGGTTGATTCTCTCCAAAAGAGAGACTATGCGGGCAGTAAAAATCCCAGGACTATTCTCATAGCCCATAGGCAAACGCCAAAATAGTGTCTTAACACCGCCGCAAGTAAAGGAGGTCCATTGGGAACTTAGACCATCCAATCTATGGGCATAAAAACCATTGGAAATGTCAAGCGTGGTTTTAAACCGCTTACGCACAAGGCTATTCACTAGGGCAGAGCCATGAGTATTCTGTACTGCACAGTTACAGCAATGCGAGTTTAAATGCCGGTAATCCAATACCAAACGATATGAACCGTCTGGCTTGTTTACAGTAAAAAGAGGGTTATTCATCAGTGACACACATGTTTCAATTATACCTTGATATTCCAATTGTTCAAGGATAGCCGCGACGGAAGCCTTAGCTTCACGCCGTATGAGATATTGAGGTTGAGGTTGTGGCTGAGACCGTAAAGGAATCTCGTGGCATGGGGACAATTTATCCCAACCACATTGATTGCGGTACACAGCCGGCGCTAGAGCCAGAGCCCACTCTTCTGCAAAATGCAGCGCATCCTCTTTCGAGACTGTGTTAGCGAAACTGGGGAGGATTAACTTCTCCCCTCGCGGAGCTGCGAGAACAAAAGGTGGGGGCCAGTCAGCCTCCGAAAGCAAAATGTCATATGTAGACGAAAGATTTTCCCAAAATACCCCTTTAATGGTTCGCTGTATGTCACCCTCGATTAACAGGACAATTTCAAAAAGTCTATCAGGGGGAGCAACTCTTGTATCAGCTGTTTCAATCACAACATAAGTATCAGTCGCTGTCATTTTCAGTAGTGGACGCAGGGCCTCTCTCACTATGGTAATCTCCGCCTCGCTGTCCAGCAAGGTCAGAGCCCACGTCAGATTCCGAAGCCGCGTTCTCACTATCTGTGGCATATTGATGCGCTGTTAAGGCTGCGACTTTCTTCTTGGCAAACTGCGGTCTCTTAGGCGTCGAGCCTTCCTGCCTTTCTGCAGCGTTTTTTGGGCGGGGCTGCTCACGTCCTTGTTGGCCACCCCAACCCCTGCCGCCCCCTCCACCACCGTTTGTCGGGCCGATGAGTCCTGAAAGGAACGAGGAGAGCATTGTTCAGAAGCCTGAAATCGATCAGGAGATTTAATAATCGCGCGATCGCCCAAGTCATAAACACGTTCTGACTGCGCAGGCAACGGAGACGCAGGACGAGAAACCTGTGTTTGTTGTTGTTGCTGTTGCTTTCCCTGTTTTTGTTTGTTAGGCCAATTTTGTTTTTTGTACTTGGGCTGAACCTCCGTTTCCGAAGTTTGTCCCTGGGGCTGCTTTTTCTCCTTAACAGAAAAAGGCTTAAGACCCTTACTATTGAGACCCACGGTTTTATAAGCCGCCACAATAATTTTCGCTAACTGTAGGGGTTTCTCGGCATCGGGAAGCACCGCCAAAGCGTTAGCAACCTGAAAGTTCACTGCATCTCCCTTGACATTAGCAAGGATGAGATCGCAAACCACATTTTTGGTGCCATACAGGTGCATGCCCAACTCAACCGCAGACTCCAGTCCGTGATCATCCTGAACACGTTTAAGGACCATAGGCAGCACAGCCATAGACTGGGTGCCGTAGCACCTTGCATAGACTGCTGCAAAAGTCTTACCCCAGGTCTCACAGTCAACGAGCTTAGGGGCCAAATCTTTCGGCAAACTAAGCGTAATAATCCGGTGTTTTTCACCAGGAGTCGTATTAGGAAATACAGCTTCCAGCTGGTCAAATTTCTCAGAAAGCCAGAAAGGAAAATTATCCTTATCCTGGTGCTTCTTGCCCATTACGGCATTGACCATGACGGGACTGAGTTTCAAACCACCCTGTCCGGCCGGAAGTGCCGCACCACCCGGGGCTCCACCCGGAAGATTACGGCCCATGTAATGCACTAAGGCTCTAATCACGGCAATTGCGACTACATGTAGTCGCCGAAGTTCAGCCACGTTACAATTGCCATGCAGAGGATGAGGAGTAAATCCAGCCAAAACAGGCCAACTAGCGCCAGGAATGGACAAAGGACCTAACCTAGGAGCGGTCAAAGTATGGGGTAGGGCGCCACCAAACCAAACTCGATGCTGCCAAACGTCAATAGGAACTTCCTGTGCCCTGTACGGAGTATACTCATTAGGTACTGTTGTGGGAGTGTACGTGTGGAACACATTAGAATTTGCGTCCACCGCAGGAAATGTCACCCACGAATAAAACAGTTCGTAAGGGTAAGCAGCATCCGCACTCACCACCATGATCACAGCCAAGCCTTCCAAAGGCACATAGTACATCCGCAAATGATCTCGCACCGCAGCGCGACTATGCTGCGGAATGTCCACAGCAGCCATGACAGCACAGGAAATACGAAAAACAAAGTAAACTTTGTAGCACAACTGGGTAGTAATTCAAGGAAACCTATTTTAAAAATAGGTAGGTTTGTTTCGACATCACCATTTTCAAAAAACGACAGTGAAGGGGTTAAGGATTGAATGATATACTACTCGAGTGTCATGATATAAGGCCAACAACGTATGGGCGCCATGTAGCGGGAATTCCGTTCTCCTACAGAACTGTGCATAGAGACCTGGAACCTCAGTGAATTAGGATGGCCCAAAACTCACCTCAGTACCCAAAATCCCCTTACTGAGCTAGCTACAGTGTCTCATTGGTCATAACAAACTCCCAATGCTTAGACAAACCAGAACATGAACTTAGATTACCTCAGGTATCGTGGAACACATGAACACTCTTTCGCTATATAATCATTTCAAACCAGAACGTGGAGTACATGAGGACACGTGCATATTTGAAATATTTATTTAGAAATTCAGGGTTCTCAAACGCAGTATCTTATATAATGCAAGCAAACATATTATAAGCAACAAAGTTATCAGCATAGTTATCAGTCCATAAAAGGCGAATGGTGACAGCATACTAAGATGCTGTCATGAATAGGAATTAACAATACCTAATTCGCACCCTCCCTATTTAGTATAGTATATTTATATCTATGACGGTCTCATTTGGGATTTAGCAGGGCGGGCCCATACCTCAAAATCTCAGTGGCAAAGGATCACATCATCTTCCACCAGCTCTCTGCATGCGAAGCACCATCAAGTGTGTTACGTGTGTGTTCAGCACAACAATATAAAACCCGCCTAGAGCCAGATTTTGGCAGCAGCATGTGGGTTATGTCTATGGAGGTGCGATGATCAGACCTCACAACAACACTGTGTCGAGTTATCCTTGGAGCCTTCAGCACTCACTGTGCAGACAGTGTACCGAGCAAAACTGATATCAGAGCAATAACATAATATTTCTCAAGTAAATCACGAAGCTCTTCTGGGATGAAAGCTAAAACAACAATTACGTGTCGTGTGCAAAATGAAGCAAAAGGAAAAATGGCATTTAATGATTTAATAAGCTCATGCTTACTTAACACAGTATATAGAAAAGAATTAGCTATATGACAAAAATAAGCATGAGAAGTGCAGAAAGAGGCAACTGAGGTGCAAAAAGAGGCAAAAGAGGTAAGAGAGGTGCAGAAAGAGGGAAGACAAGTGTAGAAAAAGAGAAAAGGGGTGCAGAAAGAAGAAAGAGAGGTGCTGAAAGAGGGAAGAGAGTGCAGAAAGAAGCAACTGAGATGCAGAAAGAGGCAAGAGAAGTACATAAAGAGGCAAGAGAGGCAGACAAAGGGATGAAGGGTGCCTAAAGAAGCAAGAAAGGTACACAAAGAGGGGAGAGGGATACAGAAAGATACAAGAGAAGTACAGAAAGAAGCAAGAGAGGTACAGAAAGAGGGAAGAGGGGTGATGAAAGAGACAGGAGATGTGCTGAAAGAAACAACAGAGGTGTAGAAATAAGCATGAAAAGTGCAGAAAGAGGCAAGGGAGGTGCGGAAAGATGGAAGATAAGTGCAAAAAGAGGCAAGAGGTGTGCATAAAGAAGCAAGAGAGATACAGAAAGAAGCAAGAGAAGTGCAGAAAGTAGCAATAGAGGTGCAACAGAGGGAACAGGGGTGCAGACAGAGGCAAGAAAGTTGCAGAGAGAGGCAGGAGGGGTAGAAAAAGAGGGAAAAGGTATGCAGAAAAAGGCAGGAGAGGTACAGAAAGAAGCAAGTGAGGTACAGAAAGAGGCAAGAAAGGTGCAGAAAAATTTAAGACGAGTGCAGAAAGAGACAACAGGGGTGTAGAATTAAGCAAGCGAGGTACAGGAAGAAGCAAGGGAAGTGAACAAAAATGAAACAGGTGCAGAAAGAGGCAAGAGAAGAGTATAAAGATGAAACAGATGTGTACAAAAGGAGATAAGAGAGGTACAGAAACAGGCAATTGAGGTGCCGAAAGAGGAAGGAGGGGTGCAGAAGGAGGGAATTATGGATGCAGAAAGATGCAAGAGAGGTGCAGAAAGAAAAAGGAGAAGTACAGAACGAAGCAACAGAAGAGCAGATAGAGGCAAAAGGAGTGCAGAAAGAGGCAAGAGAAGTACTGAAAGAAATAACAGAAATGCTTACAGAGGCAAGGGAAGTGTAGAAAGAAGTAACAGATGTGCAGAAAAAGGCAAGATAGGTGCACAGAGACAAGAGAGGTGAGAAAGAGGGAAGGTGAGTGCAGAAAGAGGCAATAAGGGTACAGAAAAAAGCAAGAGTAGTTCGGAAAGAAGCAATAGAGGTGCCAAAAGAGGGATCAGGGGTGCAGACAGAGGCAAGAGGGGTTGTGATAGAGGGTGGGGGGCTGCAGAAAGAGGGAATAGGGGTGCAGAAAGAGGCAAGAAAAGTACAAGACGAGCGAAGAAAAGTGCCTTAAAGAAGCAACAGTGGTGTGAAAGAAGCAAGAAAAATTTAGAAAGCTGCAAGTGAGGTGCAGAAAAAGACAATGGAGATGCAGAAAGGGCAATAAAATTGTAGAAAGAGGCAAGAGAGGTGCAGAAAAAGGGGAGAAGAAGATGCAAGTGAAGTGCAGAAAGACACAAAAAAGGTGCAGAAAGAGACGAGTGAAGTTGAGAAAGAGGCTGGAGAGATGCAGAAAAATGGAAGAATACAGAAAGAAGCAAGAGAAACTGTAGCAAGAAGCAATGAAATTGCAGAAAGAAGCAAGAGAGGTGCACAAAGAAGGAAGGGATTGTAGAAAAAGGGAAGAAGGGTGCAAAAACAGGCAAGGGAAGTACGGAAAGAAGCAACAGAGGTGTAGAAATAAGCAAGGGAGGTGCAGAAAGAGGCAAAAGAGGTTCAGAAAGAGGCAAGAGAGGTGCGAAGAGGAATGGCAAGTACAGAAAGCGGCAAAAGGGGCGCAGAAAGAAGTAAGAGAGGTGCAGAAAAAGGAAAAAGAAGTGCAGAAAGAAGCAACAGAGATGCAGAAAGAAGCAAGAGAAGTGCAAAAAAAAAGAAACAGGTACAGGAAGAGGCAAGAGAAGTACAGACAGAGGCAAGGGAGATACTGAAGAGGGAAGAGTGGTATAGAAAGTGTCAGGAATTATGAGCCCCAGCACCTTCTCAGCATGTTAAACCTAAAAACTACAATTCACATGAAGCTATCGCCTGGAGCCTCATGGGATTTAAACGATTAATGCACAAGGATTCCTGTGTATAATTTCAATTTCAAAGTTTGTGTGAGGGTGCAATGGCTCCTGAATGCCGGGCTGATCTTAAAGGGGGAGACTTGTTTTCGGCACCATTGCACCTTTGTGTCCCATATTCCTGAAGTAAGGAAGAAGGATGCCATAACGGAGAGGTCCACTTTTTGTGTATATATATTTTTTGTTACAAGTCCTAGGACCTAGAGGGGGACATCCTTAAAAAAATACTCTGCAAGCCTTGGTGGGCTGTTCATTTTTCTCACTGCTTCGTTCCTCTGTGTAGAGCCGCAGAAATGGAAGGGGTTGCCTGAAAACATTGTTAGGAGCAAAGAAGTTCTTCTGGTTTTTAATCTTATCGGGGCTCATCTATTGGAGTACGAAACTGAATATCCCTGAGAGTGAGAATAGAAGATAAGATATAACGTCCCAGATTGGGAACGTTGTACTTGGGTTACAATTTGTTTTTTTCCATTTATTCCTTTGGATTGCCACTCCCCAATTACCTCATACATAGTTGGTTTTGAGGACCTGAACTCTCTTGCATACTTTTTGTCCCTTCTGTTGGATTAGCGTTCATTGTGAATGTTAAGGCCGGGGAATTAGTACGAGACTTTGATTGTTTGCTTTTGGTTCAAAAGCAGCTTCCATACAGGATTTTTCCTATATCATTTGAAGTCTACATATCAATGTTCTATTGAAGGTTTTGTGAAGTACGCATGAATGTACAAAAAGGGGGTGGGGTCGCACACTACTCACACACCAGCGGAAGTTGCCCCTAAGGACTCTGGTCATTGTAGTAGAGTGTTCGCGATGCATCATCTTTCGATCTTGCTATCTTCGCTGTCTTCGCCATCCCTGGACACGTGTTTCGGGTTTTCAACCCTCGTCAGCAGGGATAGGCAGTGTTCTGGGGTCGCCGATGGCTGCCAATATCTGCCAGGTATAGTACCACTCCGGCGCGTTGGTGCGGGATCCCAGGCTCGTCAGCCCGCTGCTCAAGGGAGCTTAAAGTTACAAAAAGGGGGTGGGGTCGCACACTACTCACACACCGGCGGAAGTTGCCCCTAAGGACTCTGGTCATTGTAGTAGAGTGTTCGCGATGCATCATCTTTCGATCTTGCTATCTTCGCTGTCTTCGCCATCCCTGGACACGTGTTTCGGGTTTTCAACCCTCGTCAGCAGGGATAGGCAGTGTTCTGGGGTCGCCGATGGCTGCCAATATCTGCCAGGTATAGTACCACTCCGGCGCGTAGGTGCGGGATCCCAGGCTCGTCAGCCCGCTGCTCAAGGGAGCTTAAAGTTACAAAAAGGGGGTGGGGTCGCACACTACTCACACACCGGCGGAAGTTGCCCCTAAGGACTCTGGTCATTGTAGTAGAGTGTTCGCGATGCATCATCTTTCGATCTTGCTATCTTCGCTGTCTTCACCATCCCTGGACACGTGTTTCGGGTTTTCAACCCTCGTCAGCAGGGATAGGCAGTGTTCTGGGGTCGCCGATGGCTGCCAATATCTGCCAGGTATAGTACCACTCCGGCGCGTAGGTGCGGGATCCCAGGCTCGTCAGCCCGCTGCTCAAGGGAGCTTAAAGTTACAAAAAGGAGGTGGGGTCGCACACTACTCACACACCGGCGGAAGTTGCCCCTAAGGACTCTGGTCATTGTAGTAGAGTGTTCGCGATGCATCATCTTTCGATCTTGCTATCTTCGCTGTCTTCGCCATCCCTGGACACGTGTTTCGGGTTTTCAACCCTCGTCAGCAGGGATAGGCAGTGTTCTGGGGTCGCCGATGGCTGCCAATATCTGCCAGGTATAGTACCACTCCGGCGCGTAGGTGCGGGATCCCAGGCTCGTCAGCCCGCTGCTCAAGGGAGCTTAAAGTTACAAAAAGGGGGTGGGGTCGCACACTACTCACACACCGGCGGAAGTTGCCCCTAAGGACTCTGGTCATTGTAGTAGAGTGTTCGCGATGCATCATCTTTCGATCTTGCTATCTTCGCTGTCTTCGCCATCCCTGGACACGTGTTTCGGGTTTTCAACCCTCGTCAGCAGGGATAGGCAGTGTTCTGGGGTCGCCGATGGCTGCCAATATCTGCCAGGTATAGTACCACTCCTGCGCGTAGGTGCAGGATCCCAGGCTCGTCAGCCCGCTGCTCAAGGGAGCTTAAAGTTACAAAAAGGGGGTGGGGTCGCACACTACTCACACACCGGCGGAAGTTGCCCCTAAGGACTCTGGTCATTGTAGTAGAGTGTTCGCGATGCATCATCTTTCGATCTTGCTATCTTCGCTGTCTTCACCATCCCTGGACACGTGTTTCGGGTTTTCAACCCTCGTCAGCAGGGATAGGCAGTGTTCTGGGGTCGCCGATGGCTGCCAATATCTGCCAGGTATAGTACCACTCCGGCGCGTAGGTGCGGGATCCCAGGCTCGTCAGCCCGCTGCTCAAGGGAGCTTAAAGTTACAAAAAGGGGGTGGGGTCGCACACTACTCACACACCGGCGGAAGTTGCCCCTAAGGACTCTGGTCATTGTAGTAGAGTGTTCGCGATGCATCATCTTTCGATCTTGCTATCTTCGCTGTCTTCGCCATCCCTGGACACGTGTTTCGGGTTTTCAACCCTCGTCAGCAGGGATAGGCAGTGTTCTGGGGTCGCCGATGGCTGCCAATATCTGCCAGGTATAGTACCACTCCGGCGCGTAGGTGCGGGATCCCAGGCTCGTCAGCCCGCTGCTCAAGGGAGCTTAAAGTTACAAAAAGGGGGTGGGATCGCACACTACTCACACACCGGCGGAAGTTGCCCCTAAGGACTCTGGTCATTGTAGTAGAGTGTTCGCGATGCATCATCTTTCGATCTTGCTATCTTCGCTGTCTTCGCCATCCCTGGACACGTGTTTCGGGTTTTCAACCCTCGTCAGCAGGGATAGGCAGTGTTCTGGGGTCGCCGATGGCTGCCAATATCTGCCAGGTATAGTACCACTCCGGCGCGTAGGTGCGGGATCCCAGGCTCGTCAGCCCGCTGCTCAAGGGAGCTTAAAGTTACAAAAAGGGGGTGGAGTCGCACACTACTCACACACCGGCGGAAGTTGCCCCTAAGGACTCTGGTCATTGTAGTAGAGTGTTCGCGATGCATCATCTTTCGATCTTGCTATCTTCGCTGTCTTCGCCATCCCTGGACACATGTTTCGGGTTTTCAACCCTCGTCAGCAGGGATAGGCAGTGTTCTGGGGTCGCCGCTGGCTGCCAATATCTGCCAGGTATAGTACTACTCCGGCGCGTAGGTGCGGGATCCCAGGCTCGTCAGCCCGCTGCTAAAGGGAGCTTAAAGTTACAAAAAGGGGGTGGGGTCGCACACTACTCACACACCGGCGGAAGTTGCCCCTAAGGACTCTGGTCATTGTAGTAGAGTGTTCGCGATGCATCATCTTTCGATCTTGCTATCTTCGCTGTCTTCGCCATCCCTGGACACGTGTTTCGGGTTTTCAACCCTCGTCAGCAGGGATAGGCAGTGTTCTGGGGTCGCCGATGGCTGCCAATATCTGCCAGGTATAGTACCACTCCGGCGCGTAGGTGCGGGATCCCAGGCTCGTCAGCCCGCTGCTCAAGGGAGCTTAAAGTTACAAAAAGGGGGTGGAGTCGCACACTACTCACACACCGGCGGAAGTTGCCCCTAAGGACTCTGGTCATTGTAGTAGAGTGTTCGCGATGCATCATCTTTCGATCTTGCTATCTTCGCTGTCTTCGCCATCCCTGGACACATGTTTCGGGTTTTCAACCCTCGTCAGCAGGGATAGGCAGTGTTCTGGGGTCGCCGCTGGCTGCCAATATCTGCCAGGTATAGTACTACTCCGGCGCATAGGTGCGGGATCCCAGGCTCGTCAGCCCGCTGCTAAAGGGAGCTTAAAGTTACAAAAAGGGGGTGGGGTCGCACACTACTCACACACCGGCGGAAGTTGCCCCTAAGGACTCTGGTCATTGTAGTAGAGTGTTCGCGATGCATCATCTTTCGATCTTGCTATCTTCGCTGTCTTCGCCATCCCTGGACACGTGTTTCGGGTTTTCAACCCTCGTCAGCAGGGATAGGCAGTGTTCTGGGGTCGCCGATGGCTGCCAATATCTGCCAGGTATAGTACCACTCCGGCGCGTAGGTGCGGGATCCCAGGCTCGTCAGCCCGCTGCTCAAGGGAGCTTAAAGTTACAAAAAGGGGGTGGGGTCGCACACTACTCACACACTGGCGGAAGTTGCCCCTAAGGACTCTGGTCATTGTAGTAGAGTGTTCGCGATGCATCATCTTTCGATCTTGCTATCTTCGCTGTCTTCGCCATCCCTGGACACGTGTTTCGGGTTTTCAACCCTCGTCAGCAGGGATAGGCAGTGTTCTGGGGTCGCCGATGGCTGCCAATATCTGCCAGGTATAGTACCACTCCGGCGCGTAGGTGCGGGATCCCAGGCTCGTCAGCCCGCTGCTCAAGGGAGCTTAAAGTTACAAAAAGGGGGTGGGGTCGCACACTACTCACACACCGGCGGAAGTTGCCCCTAAGGACTCTGGTCATTGTAGTAGAGTGTTCGCGATGCATCATCTTTCGATCTTGCTATCTTCGCTGTCTTCGCCATCCCTGGACACGTGTTTCGGGTTTTCAACCCTCGTCAGCAGGGATAGGCAGTGTTCTGGGGTCGCCGATGGCTGCCAATATCTGCCAGGTATAGTACCACTCCGGCGCGTAGGTGCGGGATCCCAGGCTCGTCAGCCCGCTGCTCAAGGGAGCTTAAAGTTACAAAAAGGGGGTGGAGTCGCACACTACTCACACACCGGCGGAAGTTGCCCCTAAGGACTCTGGTCATTGTAGTAGAGTGTTCGCGATGCATCATCTTTCGATCTTGCTATCTTCGCTGTCTTCGCCATCCCTGGACACATGTTTCGGGTTTTCAACCCTCGTCAGCAGGGATAGGCAGTGTTCTGGGGTCGCCGCTGGCTGCCAATATCTGCCAGGTATAGTACTACTCCGGCGCGTAGGTGCGGGATCCCAGGCTCGTCAGCCCGCTGCTAAAGGGAGCTTAAAGTTACAAAAAGGGGGTGGGGTCGCACACTACTCACACACCGGCGGAAGTTGCCCCTAAGGACTCTGGTCATTGTAGTAGAGTGTTCGCGATGCATCATCTTTCGATCTTGCTATCTTCGCTGTCTTCACCATCCCTGGACACGTGTTTCGGGTTTTCAACCCTCGTCAGCAGGGATAGGCAGTGTTCTGGGGTCGCCGATGGCTGCCAATATCTGCCAGGTATAGTACCACTCCGGCGCGTAGGTGCGGGATCCCAGGCTCGTCAGCCCGCTGCTCAAGGGAGCTTAAAGTTACAAAAGGAGGTGGGGTCGCACACTACTCACACACCGGCGGAAGTTGCCCCTAAGGACTCTGGTCATTGTAGTAGAGTGTTCGCGATGCATCATCTTTCGATCTTGCTATCTTCGCTGTCTTCGCCATCCCTGGACACGTGTTTCGGGTTTTCAACCCTCGTCAGCAGGGATAGGCAGTGTTCTGGGGTCGCCGATGGCTGCCAATATCTGCCAGGTATAGTACCACTCCGGCGCGTAGGTGCGGGATCCCAGGCTCGTCAGCCCGCTGCTCAAGGGAGCTTAAAGTTACAAAAAGGGGGTGGGGTCGCACACTACTCACACACCGGCGGAAGTTGCCCCTAAGGACTCTGGTCATTGTAGTAGAGTGTTCGCGATGCATCATCTTTCGATCTTGCTATCTTCGCTGTCTTCGCCATCCCTGGACACGTGTTTCGGGTTTTCAACCCTCGTCAGCAGGGATAGGCAGTGTTCTGGGGTCGCCGATGGCGGCCAATATCTGCCAGGTATAGTACCACTCCTGCGCGTAGGTGCAGGATCCCAGGCTCGTCAGCCCGCTGCTCAAGGGAGCTTAAAGTTACAAAAAGGGGGTGGGGTCGCACACTACTCACACACCGGCGGAAGTTGCCCCTAAGGACTCTGGTCATTGTAGTAGAGTGTTCGCGATGCATCATCTTTCGATCTTGCTATCTTCGCTGTCTTCGCCATCCCTGGACACGTGTTTCGGGTTTTCAACCCTCGTCAGCAGGGATAGGCAGTGTTCTGGGGTCGCCGATGGCTGCCAATATCTGCCAGGTATAGTACCACTCCGGCGCGTAGGTGCGGGATCCCAGGCTCGTCAGCCCGCTGCTCAAGGGAGCTTAAAGTTACAAAAAGGGGGTGGGGTCGCACACTACTCACACACCGGCGGAAGTTGCCCCTAAGGACTCTGGTCATTGTAGTAGAGTGTTCGCGATGCATCATCTTTCGATCTTGCTATCTTCGCTGTCTTCGCCATCCCTGGACACGTGTTTCGGGTTTTCAACCCTCGTCAGCAGGGATAGGCAGTGTTCTGGGGTCGCCGATGGCTGCCAATATCTGCCAGGTATAGTACCACTCCGGCGCGTAGGTGCGGGATCCCAGGCTCGTCAGCCCGCTGCTCAAGGGAGCTTAAAGTTACAAAAAGGGGGTGGGGTCGCACACTACTCACACACCGGCGGAAGTTGCCCCTAAGGACTCTGGTCATTGTAGTAGAGTGTTCGCGATGCATCATCTTTCGATCTTGCTATCTTCGCTGTCTTCGCCATCCCTGGACACGTGTTTCGGGTTTTCAACCCTCGTCAGCAGGGATAGGCAGTGTTCTGGGGTCGCCGATGGCTGCCAATATCTGCCAGGTATAGTACCACTCCGGCGCGAAGGTGCGGGATCCCAGGCTCGTCAGCCCGCTGCTCAAGGGAGCTTAAAGTTACAAAAAGGGGGTGGAGTTGCACACTACTCACACACCGGCGGAAGTTGCCCCTAAGGACTCTGGTCATTGTAGTAGAGTGTTCGCGATGCATCATCTTTCGATCTTGCTATCTTCGCTGTCTTCGCCATCCCTGGACACATGTTTCGGGTTTTCAACCCTCGTCAGCAGGGATAGGCAGTGTTCTGGGGTCGCCGCTGGCTGCCAATATCTGCCAGGTATAGTACTACTCCGGCGCGTAGGTGCGGGATCCCAGGCTCGTCAGCCCGCTGCTAAAGGGAGCTTAAAGTTACAAAAAGGGGGTGGGGTCGCACACTACTCACACACCGGCGGAAGTTGCCCCTAAGGACTCTGGTCATTGTAGTAGAGTGTTCGCGATGCATCATCTTTCGATCTTGCTATCTTCGCTGTCTTCGCCATCCCTGGACACGTGTTTCGGGTTTTCAACCCTTGTCAGCAGGGATAGGCAGTGTTCTGGGGTCGCCGATGGCTGCCAATATCTGCCAGGTATAGTACCACTCCGGCGCGTAGGTGCGGGATCCCAGGCTCGTCAGCCCGCTGCTCAAGGGAGCTTAAAGTTACAAAAAGGGGGTGGAGTCGCACACTACTCACACACCGGCGGAAGTTGCCCCTAAGGACTCTGGTCATTGTAGTAGAGTGTTCGCGATGCATCATCTTTCGATCTTGCTATCTTCGCTGTCTTCGCCATCCCTGGACACATGTTTCGGGTTTTCAACCCTCGTCAGCAGGGATAGGCAGTGTTCTGGGGTCGCCGCTGGCTGCCAATATCTGCCAGGTATAGTACTACTCCGGCGCGTAGGTGCGGGATCCCAGGCTCGTCAGCCCGCTGCTAAACGGAGCTTAAAGTTACAAAAAGGGGGTGGGGTCGCACACTACTCACACACCGGCGGAAGTTGCCCCTAAGGACTCTGGTCATTGTAGTAGAGTGTTCGCGATGCATCATCTTTCGATCTTGCTATCTTCGCTGTCTTCGCCATCCCTGGACACGTGTTTCGGGTTTTCAACCCTCGTCAGCAGGGATAGGCAGTGTTCTGGGGTCGCCGATGGCTGCCAATATCTGCCAGGTATAGTACCACTCCGGCGCGTTGGTGCGGGATCCCAGGCTCGTCAGCCCGCTGCTCAAGGGAGCTAAAAGTTACAAAAAGGGGGTGGGGTCGCACACTACTCACACACCGGCGGAAGTTGCCCCTAAGGACTCTGGTCATTGTAGTAGAGTGTTCGCGATGCATCATCTTTCGATCTTGCTATCTTCGCTGTCTTCGCCATCCCTGGACACGTGTTTCGGGTTTTCAACCCTCGTCAGCAGGGATAGGCAGTGTTCTGGGGTCGCCGGTGGCTGCCAATATCTGCCAGGTATAGTACCACTCCGGCGCGTAGGTGCGGGATCCCAGGCTCGTCAGCCCGCTGCTCAAGGGAGCTTAAAGTTACAAAAAGGGGGTGGGGTCGCACACTACTCACACACCGGCGGAAGTTGCCCCTAAGGACTCTGGTCATTGTAGTAGAGTGTTCGCGATGCATCATCTTTCGATCTTGCTATCTTCGCTGTCTTCACCATCCCTGGACACGTGTTTCGGGTTTTCAACCCTCGTCAGCAGGGATAGGCAGTGTTCTGGGGTCGCCGATGGCTGCCAATATCTGCCAGGTATAGTACCACTCCGGCGCGTAGGTGCGGGATCCCAGGCTCGTCAGCCCGCTGCTCAAGGGAGCTTAAAGTTACAAAAAGGAGGTGGGGTCGCACACTACTCACACACCGGCGGAAGTTGCCCCTAAGGACTCTGGTCATTGTAGTAGAGTGTTCGCGATGCATCATCTTTCGATCTTGCTATCTTCGCTGTCTTCGCCATCCCTGGACACGTGTTTCGGGTTTTCAACCCTCGTCAGCAGGGATAGGCAGTGTTCTGGGGTCGCCGATGGCTGCCAATATCTGCCAGGTATAGTACCACTCCGGCGCGTAGGTGCGGGATCCCAGGCTCGTCAGCCCGCTGCTCAAGGGAGCTTAAAGTTACAAAAAGGGGGTGGGGTCGCACACTACTCACACACCGGCGGAAGTTGCCCCTAAGGACTCTGGTCATTGTAGTAGAGTGTTCGCGATGCATCATCTTTCGATCTTGCTATCTTCGCTGTCTTCGCCATCCCTGGACACGTGTTTCGGGTTTTCAACCCTCGTCAGCAGGGATAGGCAGTGTTCTGGGGTCGCCGATGGCTGCCAATATCTGCCAGGTATAGTACCACTCCTGCGCGTAGGTGCAGGATCCCAGGCTCGTCAGCCCGCTGCTCAAGGGAGCTTAAAGTTACAAAAAGGGGGTGGGGTCGCACACTACTCACACACCGGCGGAAGTTGCCCCTAAGGACTCTGGTCATTGTAGTAGAGTGTTCGCGATGCATCATCTTTCGATCTTGCTATCTTCGCTGTCTTCGCCATCCCTGGACACGTGTTTCGGGTTTTCAACCCTCGTCAGCAGGGATAGGCAGTGTTCTGGGGTCGCCGATGGCTGCCAATATCTGCCAGGTATAGTACCACTCCGGCGCGTAGGTGCGGGATCCCAGGCTCGTCAGCCCGCTGCTCAAGGGAGCTTAAAGTTACAAAAAGGGGGTGGGGTCGCACACTACTCACACACCGGCGGAAGTTGCCCCTAAGGACTCTGGTCATTGTAGTAGAGTGTTCGCGATGCATCATCTTTCGATCTTGCTATCTTCGCTGTCTTCGCCATCCCTGGACACGTGTTTCGGGTTTTCAACCCTCGTCAGCAGGGATAGGCAGTGTTCTGGGGTCGCCGATGGCTGCCAATATCTGCCAGGTATAGTACCACTCCGGCGCGTAGGTGCGGGATCCCAGGCTCGTCAGCCCGCTGCTCAAGGGAGCTTAAAGTTACAAAAAGGGGGTGGGGTCGCACACTACTCACACACCGGCGGAAGTTGCCCCTAAGGACTCTGGTCATTGTAGTAGAGTGTTCGCGATGCATCATCTTTCGATCTTGCTATCTTCGCTGTCTTCGCCATCCCTGGACACGTGTTTCGGGTTTTCAACCCTCGTCAGCAGGGATAGGCAGTGTTCTGGGGTCGCCGATGGCTGCCAATATCTGCCAGGTATAGTACCACTCCGGCGCGTAGGTGCGGGATCCCAGGCTCGTCAGCCCGCTGCTCAAGGGAGCTTAAAGTTACAAAAAGGGGGTGGAGTCGCACACTACTCACACACCGGCGGAAGTTGCCCCTAAGGACTCTGGTCATTGTAGTAGAGTGTTCGCGATGCATCATCTTTCGATCTTGCTATCTTCGCTGTCTTCGCCATCCCTGGACACGTGTTTCGGGTTTTCAACCCTCGTCAGCAGGGATAGGCAGTGTTCTGGGGTCGCCGATGGCTGCCAATATCTGCCAGGTATAGTACCACTCCGGCGCGTAGGTGCGGGATCCCAGGCTCGTCAGCCCGCTGCTCAAGGGAGATTAAAGTTACAAAAAGGAGGTGGGGTCGCACACTACTCACACACCGGCGGAAGTTGCCCCTAAGGACTCTGGTCATTGTAGTAGAGTGTTCGCGATGCATCATCTTTCGATCTTGCTATCTTCGCTGTCTTCGCCATCCCTGGACACGTGTTTCGGGTTTTCAACCCTCGTCAGCAGGGATAGGCAGTGTTCTGGGGTCGCCGATGGCTGCCAATATCTGCCAGGTATAGTACCACTCCGGCGCGTAGGTGCGGGATCCCAGGCTCGTCAGCCCGCTGCTCAAGGGAGCTTAAAGTTACAAAAAGGGGGTGGGGTCGCACACTACTCACACACCGGCGGAAGTTGCCCCTAAGGACTCTGGTCATTGTAGTAGAGTGTTCGCGATGCATCATCTTTCGATCTTGCTATCTTCGCTGTCTTCACCATCCCTGGACACGTGTTTCGGGTTTTCAACCCTCGTCAGCAGGGATAGGCAGTGTTCTGGGGTCGCCGATGGCTGCCAATATCTGCCAGGTATAGTACCACTCCGGCGCGTAGGTGCGGGATCCCAGGCTCGTCAGCCCGCTGCTCAAGGGAGCTTAAAGTTACAAAAAGGAGGTGGGGTCGCACACTACTCACACACCGGCGGAAGTTGCCCCTAAGGACTCTGGTCATTGTAGTAGAGTGTTCGCGATACATCATCTTTCGATCTTGCTATCTTCGCTGTCTTCGCCATCCCTGGACACGTGTTTCGGGTTTTCAACCCTCGTCAGCAGGGATAGGCAGTGTTCTGGGGTCGCCGATGGCTGCCAATATCTGCCAGGTATAGTACCACTCCGGCGCGTAGGTGCGGGATCCCAGGCTCGTCAGCCCGCTGCTCAAGGGAGCTTAAAGTTACAAAAAGGGGGTGGGGTCGCACACTACTCACACACCGGCGGAAGTTGCCCCTAAGGACTCTGGTCATTGTAGTAGAGTGTTCGCGATGCATCATCTTTCGATCTTGCTATCTTCGCTGTCTTCGCCATCCCTGGACACGTGTTTCGGGTTTTCAACCCTCGTCAGCAGGGATAGGCAGTGTTCTGGGGTCGCCGATGGCTGCCAATATCTGCCAGGTATAGTACCACTCCTGCGCGTAGGTGCAGGATCCCAGGCTCGTCAGCCCGCTGCTCAAGGGAGCTTAAAGTTACAAAAAGGGGGTGGGGTCGCACACTACTCACACACCGGCGGAAGTTGCCCCTAAGGACTCTGGTCATTGTAGTAGAGTGTTCGCGATGCATCATCTTTCGATCTTGCTATCTTCGCTGTCTTCGCCATCCCTGGACACGTGTTTCGGGTTTTCAACCCTCGTCAGCAGGGATAGGCAGTGTTCTGGGGTCGCCGATGGCTGCCAATATCTGCCAGGTATAGTACCACTCCGGCGCGTAGGTGCGGGATCCCAGGCTCGTCAGCCCGCTGCTCAAGGGAGCTTAAAGTTACAAAAAGGGGGTGGGGTCGCACACTACTCACACACCGGCGGAAGTTGCCCCTAAGGACTCTGGTCATTGTAGTAGAGTGTTCGCGATGCATCATCTTTCGATCTTGCTATCTTCGCTGTCTTCGCCATCCCTGGACACGTGTTTCGGGTTTTCAACCCTCGTCAGCAGGGATAGGCAGTGTTCTGGGGTCGCCGATGGCTGCCAATATCTGCCAGGTATAGTACCACTCCGGCGCGTAGGTGCGGGATCCCAGGCTCGTCAGCCCGCTGCTCAAGGGAGCTTAAAGTTACAAAAAGGGGGTGGGGTCGCACACTACTCACACACCGGCGGAAGTTGCCCCTAAGGACTCTGGTCATTGTAGTAGAGTGTTCGCGATGCATCATCTTTCGATCTTGCTATCTTCGCTGTCTTCGCCATCCCTGGACACGTGTTTCGGGTTTTCAACCCTCGTCAGCAGGGATAGGCAGTGTTCTGGGGTCGCCGATGGCTGCCAATATCTGCCAGGTATAGTACCACTCCGGCGCGTAGGTGCGGGATCCCAGGCTCGTCAGCCCGCTGCTCAAGGGAGCTTAAAGTTACAAAAAGGGGGTGGAGTCGCACACTACTCACACACCGGCGGAAGTTGCCCCTAAGGACTCTGGTCATTGTAGTAGAGTGTTCGCGATGCATCATCTTTCGATCTTGCTATCTTCGCTGTCTTCGCCATCCCTGGACACATGTTTCGGGTTTTCAACCCTCGTCAGCAGGGATAGGCAGTGTTCTGGGGTCGCCGCTGGCTGCCAATATCTGCCAGGTATAGTACTACTCCGGCGCGTAGGTGCGGGATCCCAGGCTCGTCAGCCCGCTGCTAAAGGGAGCTTAAAGTTACAAAAAGGGGGTGGGGTCGCACACTACTCACACACCGGCGGAAGTTGCCCCTAAGGACTCTGGTCATTGTAGTAGAGTGTTCGCGATGCATCATCTTTCGATCTTGCTATCTTCGCTGTCTTCGCCATCCCTGGACACGTGTTTCGGGTTTTCAACCCTCGTCAGCAGGGATAGGCAGTGTTCTGGGGTCGCCGATGGCTGCCAATATCTGCCAGGTATAGTACCACTCCGGCGCGTAGGTGCGGGATCCCAGGCTCGTCAGCCCGCTGCTCAAGGGAGCTTAAAGTTACAAAAAGGAGGTGGGGTCGCACACTACTCACACACCGGCGGAAGTTGCCCCTAAGGACTCTGGTCATTGTAGTAGAGTGTTCGCGATGCATCATCTTTCGATCTTGCTATCTTCGCTGTCTTCGCCATCCCTGGACACGTGTTTCGGGTTTTCAACCCTCGTCAGCAGGGATAGGCAGTGTTCTGGGGTCGCCGATGGCTGCCAATATCTGCCAGGTATAGTACCACTCCGGCGCGTAGGTGCGGGATCCCAGGCTCGTCAGCCCGCTGCTCAAGGGAGCTTAAAGTTACAAAAAGGGGGTGGGGTCGCACACTACTCACACACCGGCGGAAGTTGCCCCTAAGGACTCTGGTCATTGTAGTAGAGTGTTCGCGATGCATCATCTTTCGATCTTGCTATCTTCGCTGTCTTCACCATCCCTGGACACGTGTTTCGGGTTTTCAACCCTCGTCAGCAGGGATAGGCAGTGTTCTGGGGTCGCCGATGGCTGCCAATATCTGCCAGGTATAGTACCACTCCGGCGCGTAGGTGCGGGATCCCAGGCTCGTCAGCCCGCTGCTCAAGGGAGCTTAAAGTTACAAAAAGGAGGTGGGGTCGCACACTACTCACACACCGGTGGAAGTTGCCCCTAAGGACTCTGGTCATTGTAGTAGAGTGTTCGCGATGCATCATCTTTCGATCTTGCTATCTTCGCTGTCTTCGCCATCCCTGGACACGTGTTTCGGGTTTTCAACCCTCGTCAGCAGGGATAGGCAGTGTTCTGGGGTCGCCGATGGCTGCCAATATCTGCCAGGTATAGTACCACTCCGGCGCGTAGGTGCGGGATCCCAGGCTCGTCAGCCCGCTGCTCAAGGGAGCTTAAAGTTACAAAAAGGGGGTGGGGTCGCACACTACTCACACACCGGCGGAAGTTGCCCCTAAGGACTCTGGTCATTGTAGTAGAGTGTTCGCGATGCATCATCTTTCGATCTTGCTATCTTCGCTGTCTTCGCCATCCCTGGACACGTGTTTCGGGTTTTCAACCCTCGTCAGCAGGGATAGGCAGTGTTTTGGGGTCGCCGATGGCTGCCAATATCTGCCAGGTATAGTACCACTCCTGCGCGTAGGTGCAGGATCCCAGGCTCGTCAGCCCGCTGCTCAAGGGAGCTTAAAGTTACAAAAAGGGGGTGGGGTCGCACACTACTCACACACCGGCGGAAGTTGCCCCTAAGGACTCTGGTCATTGTAGTAGAGTGTTCGCGATGCATCATCTTTCGATCTTGCTATCTTCGCTGTCTTCGCCATCCCTGGACACGTGTTTCGGGTTTTCAACCCTCGTCAGCAGGGATAGGCAGTGTTCTGGGGTCGCCGATGGCTGCCAATATCTGCCAGGTATAGTACCACTCCGGCGCGTAGGTGCGGGATCCCAGGCTCGTCAGCCCGCTGCTCAAGGGAGCTTAAAGTTACAAAAAGGGGGTGGGGTCGCACACTACTCACACACCGGCGGAAGTTGCCCCTAAGGACTCTGGTCATTGTAGTAGAGTGTTCGCGATGCATCATCTTTCGATCTTGCTATCTTCGCTGTCTTCGCCATCCCTGGACACGTGTTTCGGGTTTTCAACCCTCGTCAGCAGGGATAGGCAGTGTTCTGGGGTCGCCGATGGCTGCCAATATCTGCCAGGTATAGTACCACTCCGGCGCGTAGGTGCGGGATCCCAGGCTCGTCAGCCCGCTGCTCAAGGGAGCTTAAAGTTACAAAAAGGGGGTGGGGTCGCACACTACTCACACACCGGCGGAAGTTGCCCCTAAGGACTCTGGTCATTGTAGTAGAGTGTTCGCGATGCATCATCTTTCGATCTTGCTATCTTCGCTGTCTTCGCCATCCCTGGACACGTGTTTCGGGTTTTCAACCCTCGTCAGCAGGGATAGGCAGTGTTCTGGGGTCGCCGATGGCTGCCAATATCTGCCAGGTATAGTACCACTCCGGCGCGTAGGTGCGGGATCCCAGGCTCGTCAGCCCGCTGCTCAAGGGAGCTTAAAGTTACAAAAAGGGGGTGGAGTCGCACACTACTCACACACCGGCGGAAGTTGCCCCTAAGGACTCTGGTCATTGTAGTAGAGTGTTCGCGATGCATCATCTTTCGATCTTGCTATCTTCGCTGTCTTCGCCATCCCTGGACACATGTTTCGGGTTTTCAACCCTCGTCAGCAGGGATAGGCAGTGTTCTGGGGTCGCCGCTGGCTGCCAATATCTGCCAGGTATAGTACTACTCCGGCGCGTAGGTGCGGGATCCCAGGCTCGTCAGCCCGCTGCTAAAGGGAGCTTAAAGTTACAAAAAGGGGGTGGGGTCGCACACTACTCACACACCGGCGGAAGTTGCCCCTAAGGACTCTGGTCATTGTAGTAGAGTGTTCGCGATGCATCATCTTTCGATCTTGCTATCTTCGCTGTCTTCGCCATCCCTGGACACGTGTTTCGGGTTTTCAACCCTCGTCAGCAGGGATAGGCAGTGTTCTGGGGTCGCCGATGGCTGCCAATATCTGCCAGGTATAGTACCACTCCGGCGCGTAGGTGCGGGATCCCAGGCTCGTCAGCCCGCTGCTCAAGGGAGCTTAAAGTTACAAAAAGGGGGTGGAGTCGCACACTACTCACACACCGGCGGAAGTTGCCCCTAAGGACTCTGGTCATTGTAGTAGAGTGTTCGCGATGCATCATCTTTCGATCTTGCTATCTTCGCTGTCTTCGCCATCCCTGGACACATGTTTCGGGTTTTCAACCCTCGTCAGCAGGGATAGGCAGTGTTCTGGGGTCGCCGCTGGCTGCCAATATCTGCCAGGTATAGTACTACTCCGGCGCGTAGGTGCGGGATCCCAGGCTCGTCAGCCCGCTGCTAAAGGGAGCTTAAAGTTACAAAAAGGGGGTGGGGTCGCACACTACTCACACACCGGCGGAAGTTGCCCCTAAGGACTCTGGTCATTGTAGTAGAGTGTTCGCGATGCATCATCTTTCGATCTTGCTATCTTCGCTGTCTTCGCCATCCCTGGACACGTGTTTCGGGTTTTCAACCCTCGTCAGCAGGGATAGGCAGTGTTCTGGGGTCGCCGATGGCTGCCAATATCTGCCAGGTATAGTACCACTCCGGCGCGTAGGTGCGGGATCCCAGGCTCGTCAGCCCGCTGCTCAAGGGAGCTTAAAGTTACAAAAAGGGGGTGGGGTCGCACACTACTCACACACCGGCGGAAGTTGCCCCTAAGGACTCTGGTCATTGTAGTAGAGTGTTCGCGATGCATCATCTTTCGATCTTGCTATCTTCGCTGTCTTCACCATCCCTGGACACGTGTTTCGGGTTTTCAACCCTCGTCAGCAGGGATAGGCAGTGTTCTGGGGTCGCCGATGGCTGCCAATATCTGCCAGGTATAGTACCACTCCGGCGCGTAGGTGCGGGATCCCAGGCTCGTCAGCCCGCTGCTCAAGGGAGCTTAAAGTTACAAAAAGGAGGTGGGGTCGCACACTACTCACACACCGGCGGAAGTTGCCCCTAAGGACTCTGGTCATTGTAGTAGAGTGTTCGCGATGCATCATCTTTCGATCTTGCTATCTTCGCTGTCTTCGCCATCCCTGGACACGTGTTTCGGGTTTTCAACCCTCGTCAGCAGGGATAGGCAGTGTTCTGGGGTCGCCGATGGCTGCCAATATCTGCCAGGTATAGTACCACTCCGGCGCGTAGGTGCGGGATCCCAGGCTCGTCAGCCCGCTGCTCAAGGGAGCTTAAAGTTACAAAAAGGGGGTGGGGTCGCACACTACTCACACACCGGCGGAAGTTGCCCCTAAGGACTCTGGTCATTGTAGTAGAGTGTTCGCGATGCATCATCTTTCGATCTTGCTATCTTCGCTGTCTTCGCCATCCCTGGACACGTGTTTCGGGTTTTCAACCCTCGTCAGCAGGGATAGGCAGTGTTCTGGGGTCGCCGATGGCTGCCAATATCTGCCAGGTATAGTACCACTCCTGCGCGTAGGTGCAGGATCCCAGGCTCGTCAGCCCGCTGCTCAAGGGAGCTTAAAGTTACAAAAAGGGGGTGGGGTCCCACACTACTCACACACCGGCGGAAGTTGCCCCTAAGGACTCTGGTCATTGTAGTAGAGTGTTCGCGATGCATCATCTTTCGATCTTGCTATCTTCGCTGTCTTCGCCATCCCTGGACACGTGTTTCGGGTTTTCAACCCTCGTCAGCAGGGATAGGCAGTGTTCTGGGGTCGCCGATGGCTGCCAATATCTGCCAGGTATAGTACCACTCCGGCGCGTAGGTGCGGGATCCCAGGCTCGTCAGCCCGCTGCTCAAGGGAGCTTAAAGTTACAAAAAGGGGGTGGGGTCGCACACTACTCACACACCGGCGGAAGTTGCCCCTAAGGACTCTGGTCATTGTAGTAGAGTGTTCGCGATGCATCATCTTTCGATCTTGCTATCTTCGCTGTCTTCGCCATCCCTGGACACGTGTTTCGGGTTTTCAACCCTCGTCAGCAGGGATAGGCAGTGTTCTGGGGTCGCCGATGGCTGCCAATATCTGCCAGGTATAGTACCACTCCGGCGCGTAGGTGCGGGATCCCAGGCTCGTCAGCCCGCTGCTCAAGGGAGCTTAAAGTTACAAAAAGGGGGTGGGGTCGCACACTACTCACACACCGGCGGAAGTTGCCCCTAAGGACTCTGGTCATTGTAGTAGAGTGTTCGCGATGCATCATCTTTCGATCTTGCTATCTTCGCTGTCTTCGCCATCCCTGGACACGTGTTTCGGGTTTTCAACCCTCGTCAGCAGGGATAGGCAGTGTTCTGGGGTCGCCGATGGCTGCCAATATCTGCCAGGTATAGTACCACTCCGCCGCGTAGGTGCGGGATCCCAGGCTCGTCAGCCCGCTGCTCAAGGGAGCTTAAAGTTACAAAAAGGGGGTGGAGTCGCACACTACTCACACACCGGCGGAAGTTGCCCCTAAGGACTCTGGTCATTGTAGTAGAGTGTTCGCGATGCATCATCTTTCGATCTTGCTATCTTCGCTGTCTTCGCCATCCCTGGACACATGTTTCGGGTTTTCAACCCTCGTCAGCAGGGATAGGCAGTGTTCTGGGGTCGCCGCTGGCTGCCAATATCTGCCAGGTATAGTACTACTCCGGCGCGTAGGTGCGGGATCCCAGGCTCGTCAGCCCGCTGCTAAAGGGAGCTTAAAGTTACAAAAAGGGGGTGGGGTCGCACACTACTCACACACCGGCAGAAGTTGCCCCTAAGGACTCTGGTCATTGTAGTAGAGTGTTCGCGATGCATCATCTTTCGATCTTGCTATCTTCGCTGTCTTCGCCATCCCTGGACACGTGTTTCGGGTTTTCAACCCTCGTCAGCAGGGATAGGCAGTGTTCTGGGGTCGCCGATGGCTGCCAATATCTGCCAGGTATAGTACCACTCCGGCGCGTAGGTGCGGGATCCCAGGCTCGTCAGCCCGCTGCTCAAGGGAGCTTAAAGTTACAAAAAGGGGGTGGAGTCGCACACTACTCACACACCGGCGGAAGTTGCCCCTAAGGACTCTGGTCATTGTAGTAGAGTGTTCGCGATGCATCATCTTTCGATCTTGCTATCTTTGCTGTCTTCGCCATCCCTGGACACATGTTTCGGGTTTTCAACCCTCGTCAGCAGGGATAGGCAGTGTTCTGGGGTCGCCGCTGGCTGCCAATATCTGCCAGGTATAGTACTACTCCGGCGCGTAGGTGCGGGATCCCAGGCTCGTCAGCCCGCTGCTAAAGGGAGCTTAAAGTTACAAAAAGGGGGTGGGGTCACACACTACTCACACACCGGCGGAAGTTGCCCCTAAGGACTCTGGTCATTGTAGTAGAGTGTTCGCGATGCATCATCTTTCGATCTTGCTATCTTCGCTGTCTTCGCCATCCCTGGACACGTGTTTCGGGTTTTCAACCCTCGTCAGCAGGGATAGGCAGTGTTCTGGGGTCGCCGATGGCTGCCAATATCTGCCAGGTATAGTACCACTCCGGCGCGTTGGTGCGGGATCCCAGGCTCGTCAGCCCGCTGCTCAAGGGAGCTTAAAGTTACAAAAAGGGGGTGGGGTCGCACACTACTCACACACCGGCGGAAGTTGCCCCTAAGGACTCTGGTCATTGTAGTAGAGTGTTCGCGATGCATCATCTTTCGATCTTGCTATCTTCGCTGTCTTCGCCATCCCTGGACACGTGTTTCGGGTTTTCAACCCTCGTCAGCAGGGATAGGCAGTGTTCTGGGGTCGCCGATGGCTGCCAATATCTGCCAGGTATAATACCACTCCGGCGCGTAGGTGCGGGATCCCAGGCTCGTCAGCCCGCTGCTCAAGGGAGCTTAAAGTTACAAAAGTTACTTAAAGCTCCCTTGAGCAGCGGGCTGACGAGCCTGGGATCCCGCACCTACGCGCCGGAGTGGTACTATACCTGGCAGATATTGGCAGCCATCGGCAACCCCAGAACACTGCCTATCCCTGCTGACGAGGGTTGAAAACCCGAAACACGTGTCCAGGGATGGCGAAGACAGCGAAGATAGCAAGATCGAAAGATGATGCATCGCGAACACTCTACAACAATGACCAGAGTCCTTAGGGGCAACTTCCACCGGTGTGTGAGTAGTGTGCGACCCCACCCCCTTTTTGTAACTTAAAGCTCCCTGGAGCAGTGGGCTGACGAGCCTGGGATCCCGCACCTACGCGCCGGAGTGGTACTATACCTGGCAGATATTGGCAGCCATCGGCAACCCCAGAACACTGCCTATCCCTGCTGACGAGGGTTGAAAACCCGAAACACGTGTCCAGGGATGGCGAAGACAGCGAAGATAGCAAGATCGAAAGATGATGCATCGCGAACACTCTACTACAATGACCAGAGTCCTTAGGGGCAACTTCTGCCGGTGTGTGAGTAGTGTGCGACCCCACCCCCTTTTTGTAACTTAAAGCTCCCTTGAGCAGCGGGCTGACGAGCCTGGGATCCCGCACCTACGCGCCGGAGTGGTACTATACCTGGCAGATATTGGCAGCCATCGGCAACCCCAGAACACTGCCTATCCCTGCTGACGAGGGTTGAAAACCCGAAACACGTGTCCAGGGATGGCGAAGACAGCGAAGATAGCAAGATCAAAAGATGATGCATCGCGAACACTCTACTACAATGACCAGAGTCCTTAGGGGCAACTTCCGCCGGTGTGTGAGTAGTGTGCGACCCCACCCCCTTTTTGTAACTTAAAGCTCCCTTGAGCAGCGGGCTGACAAGCCTGGGATCCCGCACCTACGCACCGGAGTGGTACTATACCTGGCAGATATTGGCAGCCATCGGCAACCCCAGAACACTGCCTATCCCTGCTGACGAGGGTTGAAAACCCGAAACACGTGTCCAGGGATGGCGAAGACAGCGAAGATAGCAAGATCGAAAGATGATGCATCGCGAACACTCTACTACAATGACCAGAGTCCTTAGGGGCAACTTCCGCCGGTGTGTGAGTAGTGTGCGACCCCACCCCCTTTTTGTAACTTAAAGCTCCCTTGAGCAGCGGGCTGACGAGCCTGGGATCCCGCACCTACGCGCCGGAGTGGTACTATACCTGGCAGATATTGGCAGCCATCGGCAACCCCAGAACACTGCCTATCCCTGCTGACGAGGGTTGAAAACCCGAAACACGTGTCCAGGGATGGCGAAGACAGCGAAGATAGCAAGATCGAAGGATGATGCATCGCGAACACTCTACTACAATGACCAGAGTCCTTAGGGGCAACTTCCGCGGGTGTGTGAGTAGTGTGCGACCCCACCCCCTTTTTGTAACTTAAAGCTCCCTTGAGCAGCGGGCTGACGAGCCTGGGATCCCGCACCTACGCGCCGGAGTGGTACTATACCTGGCAGATATTGGCAGCCATCGGCAACCCCAGAACACTGCCTATCCCTGCTGACTAGGGTTGAAAACCCGAAACACGTGTCCAGGGATGGCGAAGACAGCGAAGATAGCAAGATCGAAAGATGATGCATCGCGAACACTCTACTACAATGACCAGAGTCCTTAGGGGCAACTTCCGCCGGTGTGTGAGTAGTGTGCGACCCCACTCCCTTTTTGTAACTTAAAGCTCCCTTGAGCAGCGGGCTGACGAGCCTGGGATCCCGCACCTACGCGCCGGAGTGGTACTATACCTGGCAGATATTGGCAGCAATCGGCAACCCCAGAACACTGCCTTTCCCTGCTGACGAGGGTTGAAAACCCGAAACACGTGTCCAGGGATGGCGAAGACAGCGAAGATAGCAAGATCGAAAGATGATGCATCGCGAACACTCTACTATAATGACCAGAGTCCTTAGGGGCAACTTCCGCCGGTGTGTGAGTAGTGTGCGACCCCACCCCCTTTTTGTAACTTAAAGCTCCCTTGAGCAGCGGGCTGACGAGCCTGGGATCCCGCACCTACGCGCCGGAGTGGTACTATACCTGGCAGATATTGGCAGCCATCGGCAACCCCAGAACACTGCCTATCCCTGCTGACGAGGGTTGAAAACCCGAAACACGTGTCCAGGGATGGCGAAGACAGCGAAGATAGCAAGATCGAAAGATGATGCATCGCGAACACTCTACTACAATGACCAGAGTCCTTAGGGGCAACTTCCGCCGGTGTGTGAGTAGTGTGTGACCCCACCCCCTTTTTGTAACTTAAAGCTCCCTTGAGCAGCGGGCTGACGAGCCTGGGATCCCGCACCTACGCGCCGGAGTGGTACTATACCTGGCAGATATTGGCAGCCATCGGCAACCCCAGAACACTGCCTATCCCTGCTGACGAGGGTTGAAAACCCGAAACACGTGTCCAGGGATGGCGAAGACAGCGAAGATAGCAAGATCGAAAGATGATGCATCGCGAACACTCTACTACAATGACCAGAGTCCTTAGGGGCAACTTCCACCAGTGTGTGAGTAGTGTGCGACCCCACCCCCTTTTTGTAACTTAAAGCTCCCTTGAGCAGCGGGCTGACGAGCCTGGGATCCCGCACCTACGCGCCGGAGTGGTAATATACCTGGCAGATATTGGCAGCCATCGGCAACCCCAGAACACTGCCTATCCCTGCTGACGAGGGTTGAAAACCCGAAACACGTGTCCAGGGATGGCGAAGACAGCGAAGATAGCAAGATCGAAAGATGATGCATCGCGAACACTCTACTACAATGACCAGAGTCCTTAGGGGCAACTTCCGCCGGTGTGTGAGTAGTGTGCGACCCCACCCCCTTTATGTAACTTAAAGCTCCCTTGAGCAGCGGGCTGACGAGCCTGGGATCCCGCACCTACGCGCCGGAGTGGTACTATACCTGGCAGATATTGGCAGCCATCGGCAACCCCAGAACACTGCCTATCCCTGCTGACGAGGGTTGAAAACCCGAAACACGTGTCCAGGGATGGCGAAGACAGCGAAGATAGCAAGATCGGAAGATGATGCATCGCGAACACTCTACTACAATGACCAGAGTCCTTAGGGGCAACTTCCGCCGGTGTGTGAGTAGTGTGCGACCCCACCCCCTTTTTGTAACTTAAAGCTCCCTTGAGCAGCGGGCTGACGAGCCTGGGATCCCGCACCTACGCGCCGGAGTGGTACTATACCTGGCAGATATTGGCAGCCATCGGCAACCCCAGAACACTGCCTATCCCTGCTGACGAGGGTTGAAAACCCGAAACACGTGTCCAGGGATGGCGAAGACAGCGAAGATAGCAAGATCGAAAGATGATGCATCGCGAACACTCTACTACAATGACCAGAGTCCTTAGGGGCAACTTCCGCCGGTGTGTGAGTAGTGTGCGACCCCACCCCCTTTTTGTAACTTAAAGCTCCCTTGAGCAGCGGGCTGACGAGCCTGGGATCCCGCACCTACGGGCCGGAGTGGTACTATACCTGGCAGATATTGGCAGCCATCGGCAACCCCAGAACACTGCCTATCCCTGCTGACGAGGGTTGAAAACCCGAAACACGTGTCCAGGGATGGCGAAGACAGCGAAGATAGCAAGATCGAAGGATGATGCATCGCGAACACTCTACTACAATGACCAGAG
This sequence comes from Lissotriton vulgaris, assembly GCF_964263255.1. NCBI lineage: Eukaryota > Metazoa > Chordata > Amphibia > Caudata > Salamandridae > Lissotriton > Lissotriton vulgaris. Next base: position 659,763,023 of record NC_141696.1, on the reverse strand, counting down.
TCCTTAGGGGCAACTTCCGCGGGTGTGTGTGTAGTGTGCGACCCCACCCCCTTTTTGTAACTTAAAGCTCCCTTGAGCAGCGGGCTGACGAGCCTGGGATCCCGCACCTACGCGCCGGAGTGGTACTATACCTGGCAGATATTGGCAGCCATCGGCAACCCCAGAACACTGCCTATCCCTGCTGACGAGGGTTGAAAACCCGAAACACGTGTCCAGGGATGGCGAAGACAGCGAAGATAGCAAGATCGAAAGATGATGCATCGCGAACACTCTACTACAATGACCAGAGTCCTTAGGGGCAACTTCCGCCGGTGTGTGAGTAGTGTGCGACCCCACTCCCTTTTTGTAACTTAAAGCTCCCTTGAGCAGCGGGCTGACGAGCCTGGGATCCCGCACCTACGCGCCGGAGTGGTACTATACCTGGCAGATATTGGCAGCCATCGGCAACCCCAGAACACTGCCTTTCCCTGCTGACGAGGGTTGAAAACCCGAAACACGTGTCCAGGGATGGCGAAGACAGCGAAGATAGCAAGATCGAAAGATGATGCATCGCGAACACTCTACTATAATGACCAGAGTCCTTAGGGGCAACTTCCGCCGGTGTGTGAGTAGTGTGCGACCCCACCCCCTTTTTGTAACTTAAAGCTCCCTTGAGCAGCGGGCTGACGAGCCTGGGATCCCGCACCTACGCGCCGGAGTGGTATTATACCTGGCAGATATTGGCAGCCATCGGCAACCCCAGAACACTGCCTATCCCTGCTGACGAGGGTTGAAAACCCGAAACACGTGTCCAGGGATGGCGAAGACAGCGAAGATAGCAAGATCAAAAGATGATGCATCGCGAACACTCTACTACAATGACCAGAGTCCTTAGGGGCAACTTCCGCCGGTGTGTGAGTAGTGTGTGACCCCACCCCCTTTTTGTAACTTAAAGCTCCCTTGAGCAGCGGGCTGACGAGCCTGGGATCCCGCACCTACGCGCCGGAGTGGTACTATACCTGGCAGATATTGGCAGCCATCGGCAACCCCAGAACACTGCCTATCCCTGCTGACGAGGGTTGAAAACCCGAAACACGTGTCCAGGGATGGCGAAGACAGCGAAGATAGCAAGATCGAAAGATGATGCATCGCGAACACTCTACTACAATGACCAGAGTCCTTAGGGGCAACTTCCACCGGTGTGTGAGTAGTGTGCGACCCCACCCCCTTTTTGTAACTTAAAGCTCCCTTGAGCAGCGGGCTGACGAGCCTGGGATCCCGCACCTACGCGCCGGAGTGGTAATATACCTGGCAGATATTGGCAGCCATCGGCAACCCCAGAACACTGCCTATCCCTGCTGACGAGGGTTGAAAACCCGAAACACGTGTCCAGGGATGGCGAAGACAGCAAAGATAGCAAGATCGAAAGATGATGCATCGCGAACACTCTACTACAATGACCAGAGTCCTTAGGGGCAACTTCCGCCGGTGTGTGAGTAGTGTGCGACCCCACCCCCTTTATGTAACTTAAAGCTCCCTTGAGCAGCGGGCTGTCGAGCCTGGGATCCCGCACCTACGCGCCGGAGTGGTACTATACCTGGCAGATATTGGCAGCCATCGGCAACCCCAGAACACTGCCTATCCCTGCTGACGAGGGTTGAAAACCCGAAACACGTGTCCAGGGATGGCGAAGACAGCGAAGATAGCAAGATCGGAAGATGATGCATCGCGAAAACTCTACTACAATGACCAGAGTCCTTAGGGGCAACTTCCGCCGGTGTGTGAGTAGTGTGCGACCCCACCCCCTTTTTGTAACTTAAAGCTCCCTTGAGCAGCGGGCTGACGAGCCTGGGATCCCGCACCTACGCGCCGGAGTGGTACGATACCTGGCAGATATTGGCAGCCATCGGCAACCCCAGAACACTGCCTATCCCTGCTGACGAGGGTTGAAAACCCGAAACACGTGTCCAGGGATGGCGAAGACAGCGAAGATAGCAAGATCGAAAGATGATGCATCGCGAACACTCTACTACAATGACCAGAGTCCTTAGGGGCAACTTCCGCCGGTGTGTGAGTAATGTGCGACCCCACCCCCTTTTTGTAACTTAAAGCTCCCTTGAGCAGCGGGCTGACGAGCCTGGGATCCCCCACCTACGCGCCGGAGTGGTACTATACCTGGCAGATATTGGCAGCCATCGGCAACCCCAGAACACTGCCTATCCCTGCTGACGAGGGTTGAAAACCCGAAACACGTGTCCAGGGATGGCGAAGACAGCGAAGATAGCAAGATCGAAAGATGATGCATCGCGAACACTCTACTACAATGACCAGAGTCCTTAGGGGCAACTTCCGCCGGTGTGTGAGTAGTGTGCGACCCCACCCCCTTTTTGTACGCATGAATGTAGAATGGTCCTATGCATTGCAGTATTGGTGTTATGTTGGAATAGGAAGGTAAGGTATGAATCTTCTATCTTTGTCCTCACAGGTTTCAGCAGATTTTCTGGTGCTTAAGATACGTGTGAAGTGGTATTCCAGGAAGCATGGTCTGCCTGGTTTTCCTCAAGGTATATAGTTGTTTATGTATATACAAGCAAGACTTACCTGAGTATGGTATTTATACTGAAGGTTAATGTATGTTTCCTTCTTCTTTCAGATGTCATAATCCCTGCTGTTCCTCTTCCCAATACCCTTTCCCTCGCCTGCTCTCCCTTCACTCTGTTTAATTATTCTCTGAGTCAGGTCTAACAGGAGGTGGACCCCTTCGTGCATCATTCCGATTTCAAAGAGAATTAATTTGAGCATCCCACAGAGCCAACAAAAAGTGGCAAGAGGGGAGCAGAAACAGGCAAGAGAAGTACAGAAAGAAGCAAAAGAGGTGCCGAAGGAGGCAAGAGAACTTCAGCACGAGGGAAGAGAGTTGCAGAAATAGGAAAGAGACGTGCATGAAGATGGAACAGGGATGTAGAAAGAGACAGGAGAGGTGTAGAAACAGGCAAGGGTGGTACCGAAATAGGCATTATACGTGCAGAAAGAAGAAAGAGGAGTGTAGAAAGAGGCAAGAGAGGTGCAGAAAGTGGGAAGAGGGGTACAGAAAGAGGTACAAGGGGTGGGTACTGGAAGAAGGAAGGAGGAAGACAGGTGCAGGAAGAAGAAAGAGAAGTGTAGAATGAAGCAACAGAAGAGCAGAGAGAGGCAAGAGGAGTGCAGAAAGAAGCAAAAGAAAATTGCTTAAAGAAGTAATAGAGGTGGGGAAAGAGGCAAAGGGAAGTGCAGAAAGAAGCAGCAGAGGTGCAGAAAGAGACAAAAGTGCAAAAAAAGGAAAGAGAGGTGCACAAAGAGACAAGAAAGGTGCTCAAAGAGAGAAGAGAGGTGCAGAAAGAAGAAAGATGAGTGTAGAAATAGGCAACAAGGGTACAGAAAGAAGCAAGAGAGGTGCAGAAAAGAGACAGAGAAGTGCAGAAAGAAGCAACAGAGGTTCAGAAAGAAGGAACAGGGGTGCAGACAGTAAAAGGCAAGTGAGGTACAGAAAGAGACAATAGAGTTGCAGAAAGAGGCAATTGAACTGCCGAGTGAGGCAAGAGAGGTGCACAAAAAGGGAAGAGGTGTGCAGAAAGATGCAAGAGAAGTACAGAAAGAAGCAAGAGAAATGCAGAAAGAGGCAGGTGAAGTACATAAAGAAGCAGTAGATTTGCAGAAAAAGGAAAGAGATATGCAGAAGGATAGAACGAGGGGTGCAGGAAGATACAAGACAAGTAGAAAGAAGCAAGAGAGGTACAGAAAGAGGCAAGAGAAGTGTAAAAAGAGACAGAGGTGTAGAAAGGAGCATCATCAGAAGTGCAGAAAGAGGCAGGTGAGGTACAGACAGAGGCAATAGAGGTTCAGAAAGAGGCAAGAGAGGTGAAAAAAGAGGGTGGATGAGTGCAGAAAGAGGGAAATGGGAGCAGAAAGAATCAAAAGAGGTGCAGAAAGAGGGAAGAGAATTGCAGAAAGAATCAACTAGGGTGGAGAAAGAGGCAAGAGAAGTGCAGAAAGAGGCAAGGGAGATGCAGGAGAAGGGAAGAAGGATGCAGAAAGAGGCAATGAAACTGCAGAAAGAGGCAGGTGAGGTGAAAAAAGAAGCAAGAAAGGTACAGAAAGAGGCAGGAAAAGTGCAGAAAGAGGCAAGAGAACTCCTGAAAGAAGCAACAGAGGTGTAGAAATAAGCATGAGTACAGAAAGAGGCAAAGAAGGTTGAGAAAGAGCCGAGAGGTGAAGAAAGAGGGTAGATGAGTGCGGGAAGAGGGAAATGGGTGCAGAAAGAATCAAGAGAGGTGCAGAAAGAGGGAAGAGAAGAACAGAAAGAAGCAAGGGAGATGCAGCAGAAGGGATTAAGGGTGCAGAAATAGGCAATGAAACTGCAGAAAGAGCCAAGTGAGGTAAAAAAAGAAGCAAGAGAGGCACGGAAAGAGGCAAGAAAAGTTCAGAAAGAGTGGTACAGTAAGTGGCAAGAGGGCTGCAAAAACAAACAAGAGAAGTGCAGAAAGAAGCAACAGAGGTGCAGAAGGAGGCAAGAGAACTGCAGAAAGAGGCAAGAGAGTTACAGAAGTAGGCAGGAGAGGTACATAAAGATGGAACAGGGGTGCAGAAAGAGGAAGGAGGGGTGTCGAAAGAGGAAGGAGAGGTGCAGAAACAGACAAGGGAGTGCTGAAAGAGGGAACAGAGGTGCTGCAAGAGGGGTCCAGAAAGAAGCAAGACAGGTGCAGGAAGATGAAAGAGAAGTGCAGAATGAATTAACAGAAGAGCAGAGAGAGGCAAGAGGGGTGTATAAAGAGGCAAGATAATTGAGAAAGTAGCAACAGAGGTGCAGAAAGAGGAAACAGCAGTGCAGACAAAGGCAAGAGAGGTGCACAAAGAGACAAGAGAGGTGCAGAAAGAGGGAAGACTGGTGCAGAAAGAGGCAAGAAGGGTACAGAAAGAAGCAAGAGATGTTTAGAAAGAAGCAAGAGAAGTGCAGAAAGAAGCAACAGAGGTGTGGAAGGCAAAACAGGGGTGCAGACAGAGACAAGAGTGGTGCAGAAAGAGGGAAGAGTGGTGCAGGACATGGCAAGGGAGGTGCAGAAAGATGTAAGAAAAGTGCAAAGAGTGGCTAGGGAGGTATAAAAAAGCGATAAAGGGTGCAGAATTAAGCATGAGAGGTACAGAAAGAGGCAAGAGAACTGAAGAAAGAGGCAAGAGAGGTGCAGAGAAAAGGGAATAAGGTTGCAGAAAGAGGCAAGAAAAGTGCTAAAAGAGGCAAGAAAAATGCTGAAAGAAGCACCAGAGGTGTAGAAATTTGTAAGAGTAGTGCAGAAAGAGGCAAGAGAAGTGCAGAAAGAGAACAGAGAGGTGTAGAAACAAGCAAGAGAGATGTAGAAAGAGGGAAGAGAGGTACGGAAAGAAGCAACAGAGTTGCAAAAAAGAAGCAAGAGAGGTGCAGAAAGAAGCAAGAGAAGTGCAGAAAGATGCAAGAGAGGTACAGAGGAGGGAAGAGTGGTGCATAAATAGATATGAGAGGTACAGAAAGGAGCGAGTGAGGTGCAAAAAGAGGTAGGAGAGCTGCCAAAACAGGCAAGAGAAATTAAGTAGGAGGCAAGAGATTGCAGAAAGAGGCAAGAGGGGTAGTTAAAGTTACTAGAGAAGTACAGAAAGTGGCAAGTGAGGTGCAGAAACAGCCAGGAAAGGTGCAAAAATAGGGAGCACAGGTGCAGAAAAAGGCAAGAGAGGAGTGGAAAGAGGGAATAGGGGTGCAGAAAGAGGCAAGGGGTGCAGAAAGAAGCAGGAGGAATGCAGAAATAAGCAATAGAAATGTACAAAGAGGCAAGAGAAGTGTAGAAAAAAGCAAAGGAGGTGGAGAAAGAGGCAAGAGAAGTGAAGAAAGAGGCACGGGAGGTGGATAAACATGCAAGAGAGGTGCAAAAAGAGGGAAGAGGGGTGCAGGACCCAACAGACAACTTATTGAATTGTCAAACAATAAAGTTCCTTAAAATACACATGCAAGTATTAAAAAACGAATCCTGAGCATGGCACGCTAATGTTAAACAAGTCTGACTGGTCTTGAGAGAGAACGTTGTATCCTAAAGATAATGGAGAGCAGGGCGAGAACAAATTAATGCGTTGGCCTATTAATTGTCATCTAAGGAGTTTGGAAACATTTTGAAAACTACTAAGAGACTTATGAATTTTAAAATGTACATAAAAATAATTGTATTTTATTGCCTCTTTCCTTTTTACTGGAAATTGTATTGTTGTGGTTTTAATTAACTGAAACAATAAAAAAAATCTTGACTTGACTTGACTTGGGTGCAGAAAAAGGCAAGAGAGGTGCATAAAGAGGGTACATGGGTGCAGAAAAAGGCAAGAGCAGTGCAGAAAGAGGAAATAGGGGTGCAGAAAGAGGCAAGAGAGGTGCATAAAGAGGGAACGGGGTGCAGAAAAAGGCAAGAGACCTGTATAAAGAGGGCGAGGGGTGCAGAAAGTTGAAAAGGGTGCATAAAAAGGAATGCAGAAAGAAGCAACATAGCTGTGAAAGAAGCTAGAGAAGTACAGAAAAGAGCAACAGAGGTGGAGAAAGAGGTAAGAGATGTGCAGAAAGAGGCACGATAGATGCAGAAAGAGGGAAGAGAGGTGCAGAAAGAGGAAACAGGTGTGCAGAAAGAGGCAAGAGTGGTGCAGCGAGAAGCAAGAGAGGTGCAGATACAAGCAACCGATGTGCTGAAAGAGGCAAGAGGGATGCAGAAAGACGCAAGGGTAGTACAGAAAGAAGCAAGAGAAATGTAGATTGAGGCAAGAGAAGAGTAAGAAGCAACAGATATAGAGAAAGGCAAGATAATTGTAGAAAAAAGCTACAGAAATGAAAAAAAGTCAACAGAAGTGCAAAAAGAGGCAGGAGAGGTGCATAAAGAGGGAACAGTGGTACAGAAGGTTACAGGAGGGGTGCAGACAGAACCAACAGAGGTACAGAAAGAGGCACGAGGGGATGCAGAAAGGGGCAACAGAGGTGCAGAAAGAAGCAACAGAGGTACAGAAAGAGCTAAGAGAAATAAAGGAAGGGGCAAAAGAGGTGCAGAAAGAGGCAAGAGGGGCGCAGAAAGAGGTGAGAGAAGTGTAGAAACAAGCAACAGAAGTGCAGAAAAAGGCAAGAGAGGTACAGAAAGAGGGAATGGGGTACCCAAAGAGGTACGAGAGGTACATAGGAAAGAGGAATGCAGAAAGAAGCAACATAAATGTAGAGAGAGGCAAGAGAAGTGCAGAAAAAAGCAACAGAGGTGTAGAAAGAGACAAGAGATATGCAGAAAGAAGCAAAGTATGTGCAAAAAAAGGCAAGAGAGATGCAGAAACAGGGAAGAGAGGAGCAGAAAGAGGCAAAAGGGGTGCAGAAAGAAGCAAGAGAGGTGCTGAAAGTAGAAGAGAAGTGCAGCAAGAAGCAATAGAGGTGCTGAAAGAGGCAAGAGGGATGTAGATAGAGGCAAGAGAAGTATGGAAAGATGCAACAGATATGTTGAAAGAGGCAAAAGAAATGCAAAAAGAGAAAACAGGTGTGCAGAAAAAGTCAAAAGAGGTACAAAAATAGGGAATGGGATGCAGAAAGAGTCAAGGAGGTACAGAAAGAGGTAAGAGGAAGGCAGAAATAAGCAATAGAAATATAGTACGAGATCAGAGAAGTACAGAAAAAAGGCAATAGAAATGCAGAAAGAGGCAAGAGAAGTGCAGGAAAAAGCAACAGATGTAGAGAAAGAGGCAAGAGAAGTGAAGAAAGAGGCAAGAGAGGTGTAGAAACAGGCAAGAGAGATACAAAAAGAGGGCAGGAGGGTATCGAAAAAGGCACGAGAGGTGCAGAAAGAGGGAACATGGGTGCAGAAAAAGGCAAGAGAGGTGCAGAGAGAGGAAAGAGGAATGCAGAAGGATACAACATAAATAAAGAAAGAGGCAAGAGAAGTGAAGAAAAAAGCAACAGTGGTGGATAAAGAGACAAGAGATGTGCTGAAAGAGGCAAGATATGTGCAGAAAGAGATAAGAGAGATGTAGAAACAGGGAAGAGAGGAGCAGACAGGGCAAGAGCCCGTCCGTGACCGACCGGCACCAGGGGCAGTTACCACTCTTGAAATTACCCCCCGGAAGCAATACAGCTCTATGGAGCTTAGGAATCTCTGCCCACCTATCGCCAAGTTGTGTCAGCATAGCATGAATGTGAACAATGGGGAAAGAAAATGCGTGCACTGCTCTTTCACTGCTATACGCCAAATCAGATCAAGGTGTAGGAAAAGGATACTAAATCTTGCCCTGATCAATTGCCGCTCCTTAGGGAAACACAGGATGGAAGTCTACAACTACCTGACGGACAGTCAGGTGGATGCCCGTTTCCTCACTGAAACATGGCTTAATGCCGCGTCAGCACCGGATGTGCTGGCGGCCCTTCCACCGGGCTATGATATTTAGAGAATAGAAAGAAAGAAGGGGAGAGGGGGAGAAATTGCTATAATATATAAGCACGGCCTGGCCTGCACTAAGGCTGGGCGTAGTGGGGCTTCGCGAAGCTACGCGAAGTGGGCAAAAAACTACGTCCACCCATGCACTTCGCGTAGCCCCACTATGCGCCACCCGCCTCCCCCCTGCCCTCCCTAAATGCTTTAAATGAATATATAAATGAATTATAAAACCACTTACCTTGTCCGCCGCGTTCCCGGGGCTCCCGCTCGTCATCGCGCCGCCGGCGCCGCCATCTTAGATACTAATGCGCATGCGCGGCCACCCGCGCTTGCGCATTTCTCACGAGAAATGCGCATGCGCGGCCGCCCGCGCATGCGCATTAGTATCCAAGACACGCGCGCCGGCGGCGCGATTACGAGCCGGAGCCCGGGGACGCGGCGGACAAGGTAAGTGGTTTTATAATTCATTTATATATTAATTTAAAGCATGGGAGGGAGACGGGTGGCGGGCAACTTCGCTACGTCCACGAAGTGGGCGTAGTGTTGCCTGCTTTGCCCACTTTGCAAAGGGCGAAGTAGGCAACACTACGCCCACTTCGTGGGCGTAGCGAAGTTGCCCGCCCAGGGTTAGCCTGTACCTTAGAAGAGGCGAACATTGCGGACAGCGAGACTGGGTTTTTCGCTATCTCAGCCTCACATGATTACAGCCTCAAGGGACTCCTGGCTTACCGCCCCCACGGGCCGGGAGCCAGGTTTGCAACCCAGCTGATGGAGAATATCACTCAATCAGCGTTAATACACAAGAGGTTTCTTCTGCTAGGTGACTTGAACTTTCAATTTGACGATCCCCTGAATACAGAAGCCCAAGAGGTTAGACAGGAACTGGAAGGCATGCAGCTGTTATTAAAGTCAGAAATGCCCACCCACTGTCATGGCCATCTTCTAGTCACTCTCAGGGTTACGGTCCCTGAAAATGGAGTACAGACTGGAACCAACACTTCCAATACCTCTAATAAACATAGGAAATGGGCTAAGTTCTCCGCAGAGACATTTAATAAAGAGATAATGATGGGAGGCCCTCCTGAGGGCAGGGAAATTGAATCTGCTTGCGAGGAAATGGATTTCGTATCCAAAAGGCACTAGACCACACGGCGCCTTGGACACTGTACCTGCCGGCAAGGAAATCCAAGTCTGTCCCATGGTTTAATAAGGACCTGCGGGAGAGAAAAGCAGAATGCAAACGCTTGGAGAGTAAATGGCGGAAATGCTTCTCTGATTTAGAGAGAGGTGAATACAAGAAAGGTTTGAGGGATTACCACGCCCTGATACGGAAAAACCGCAAAAGCTACTACTGCACTAGAATTAGCGATGCTGAAAACTTTATGAAGGAAATGTTCCTAGTGTTCAGGGAATTGTCCGATCTTGGCCAAACAGCTACCCCTATGACTGGTTCTGTTACTTCGTGCAACAAGGTAGCAGAATATTTTGCTGGTAAAGTAGAAAAAATCTTTTTGGCTTTCCCGGAGGCAGCCAGGGGCGGGGAGGGGAGGTTGTAAACCCCCAGAACCACGCTGGACAAGAACTGTATCACGAAATTTCAGGTGCCCTCGCGGGAAATCCTATGCCCTATGGCAGGAAGTATTAAGTCAGGCTCTCCTAGTGACCCTGCCACCCCAAAAATACTTCATGGCAGCATAGACACTTTGGAGCCTTACATAAGGCACCTACTCGCGCTATCCTTTGAATCTGGGCAGGTACCTATGACATGGAAGAAAGCAGTGGTCCTTCCTCTGAGGAAGAAACCCAACATCAGTAGGGATAAGCTAGAGAACCTAAGACCGATCTCGCTACTCCCATACCTCGCTAAGATTGCGGAGAAAGCTGTTAATAAACAACTCTCTGCTTACATTGAGTCCAACGGACTCCTCCACCCCTCACAATCGGGCTTCCGTGCTCTTCACTCTACGGAGTCAGCTCTGTTATCCTCCACAGAAATTCTACGTAGACATGCGGACGAGGGACAGACAGCGGCGCTGATTCTTCTTGACCTCAGCGCCGCTTTCGATACTGTAGCTCATCACACTCTGCTACAGTGTCTGAAAAAGGGAGGAGTGGGGGTAAAGCTTGGGAATGGCTGAAATCATTCCTTACCGACCATAGCTTCCAGGTCGCTCAGGGACCTTTCCGGTCTAAAGAAATAAAATTGAAACAGGGAGTGCCACAAGGCTCCAGTCTCAGCCCCACCCTATTTAATCTTTATGTGGCGCCCGTGGGAAGCATCACAGACAGTTTTGGGGTTGAGATAGTGTCATACGCAGATGACACACAACTGATTGTGACCTGACACAGCCAAAGGAGCAATGTGCAGCAAATTTCTCGCTATGCATGCAGGAGCTCGCCAAATGGATGGCCAACAACTGCCTCTAATTAAATGGAAACAAGACAGAGGTGCTGATTGTGGGCAAGTCACCATCAGTTTGGACCTCGGCCTGTTGGCCGGATGAGCTGGGAGCTCTACCCGAACCCAGAATCCAGTCAAGAACTTAGGAATCTGGGTAGACAATAAAATATCCTTTGATCACCAGACAAATCAAGTGGCGGGCACTTGTTTTGGTATGCTACGGGTCTTGAGGAAACACTGGACCTTCTGCCTGTACCGACAAGACAATCCGTGGTCCATACTTTAATAACGTCCAGGCTGGACTACGGAAATGTCTTATACTTAGGTGCCAGTGAAAAATGCTTGCAACGATTACAGCGCATACAAAATGCGACGGCCCATTTGATCCTACAACTACCTAGAAAAGCGTCAGCAAAAAAAGCATTGAGAACCCTACACTGGCTGCCGAACAGAGAACGGGTGACTTTCAAACCCCTCTGTGTAGGGCATCGCATCCTCCATGGAAAAGGCCCTAAGTACCTGCATAGTCTCCTCAAATGTTACAAGCCCACTCGCCAGTTAAGATCTGGTGGCAGAGGGCAGGTTCAGGTCCCTAAGTTCAAAAGAGTGCGAATGGGTGGACGGTCCTTTAGAGTCCAGACCGCCATCCAGTGGAACAAACTGCCAATGAGATTGAGATTGGAGACATCAGACCCCGCATTCCGAAGAGAGCTCAAAACAATTCTGTTCCCCAAAGCCTAAGACTCATATCTTAGAAAGACTCTACTTAGGCTGGATGTAAGCTATAGCTGAAGCGGCAACAGTTCAATAGCGCAGGGACACACTTGCTAGTGTAACCATGCGCTTTCAATCAATCAATCAATCAAAGACATTTGTATTGTGCACTACTCACCCGGAGGGTCTCAAGGCGCTTGGGGAGGGGGGGGTCCGCTACTGCTCGAACAGCCAGGTCTTGAGCTGCTTCCTGAAGGCGAGGTGGTCTTGGGTCAGGCGGAGGTGGGTCTGGAGGGAGTTCCAGGTCTTGGCAGCCAGGTGGGAGAAGGACCTTCCTCCTGTTGTGGCTCTTCGGATGCGGGGGACGGCGGCGAGGGCGCGGCTGGTCGATCGGAGATGGCGTGTGGGAGCGTAGAAGTTGAGGCGGCTGTTGAGGTAACTCGGTCCTTGGTTGCGTAGGGCTTTGTGTGTGTGGGTGAGGAGCAGGAAGGTGATTCTCTTGTTGACTGGGAGCCAGTGCAGGTCTCTCAGGTGTCCGGAGATGTGACTGTGTCTGGGGATGTCAAGGATGAGTCTCGCTGAGGCGTTCTGGATTCGCTGGAGTCTCTTCTGGAGCTTGGCGGTTGTTCCGGCGTAGAGGGCGTTGCCGTAGTCCAGGCGGCTGGTGAAGAGGGCCTGGTTGACTGTCTTCCTGGTCTCGGTGGGGATCCACCGGAAGATCTTGCGTAGCATGCGCAGGATGTTGAAACAGGACGAGGAGACTGCGTTGACTTGTCTGGTCATTGAGAGGGAGGAGTCCAGGATGAAGCCCGGGTTGCGAGCGTGGTCTGTTGGTTTGGGTGCGGTGCCCAGGGCGGGGGGCCACCAGGAGTCGTCCCAGGCGGAGGGTGAGGAGCCCAGGATGAGGACTTCTGTCCTGTCTGAGTTCAGTTTCAGGCGGCTGGTCATCATCCACTCGGCTACGTTTTTCATACCTTCGTGTAGGTTGGTCCTGGCGGTGGCGGGGTCGTTGGTGAGGGAGAGGATTAGCTGTGTGTCGTCGGCGTAGGAGATGATGTTGAGGTTGTTCTGGCGTGCGATGGCCGCAAGGGGGCTCATGTAGACATTGAAGAGGGTGGGGCTGAGCGAGGAGCCCTGAGGAACGCCGCAGATGACTTCGGTGGCCTCTGACCTGAACGGGGGTAGGCGGACTCTCTGTGTCCTTCCAGCGAGGAAGGAGATGATCCACTCCAGAGCGTTCTCCTGGATTCCGACATTGCTGAGGCGCTGCACTAGGGTGCGGTGGCAGACAGTGTTGAATGCTGCAGAGAGGTCTAGGAGGATGAGGGGCGCTGTTTCTCCGTTGTCGAGCAGGGCTCGGATGTCGTCGGTGGCAGCGATGAGGGCGGTCTCTGTGCTGTGGTTGGCCCTGAAGCCCGACTGTGAGAGGTCGAGGGATCCATTCGTCTCGAGGAAGGTGGCCAGTTGCTTGTTGACGGTCTTCTCGATGACTTTGGCTGGAAACGGGAGGAGCGAGATGGGGCGGTAGGTTTTGAGTTCGGTGGGGTCCGCTGTTGGTTTCTTCAGTAGAGCGGTGAGTTTGGCATGCTTCCAGCTCTCAGGGAAGGTGGCGGTGTCGAAGGAGGTGTTGATGATGTCCCGCAGGTGGGGTGCGATGACAGCGTCGGCCTTGTTGAAGACGTGGTGAGGGCAGGGGTCGGTAGGGGATCCGGAGTGGATGGAATTCATCGTGTGGATGGTGTCTCCGGTGCTGATCGGGGTCCAGGCGCTGAGGGTGGTGCTGGGGGGCGTTGGTGCGGTCGTGGGGAGCGTTGCTTGTGTGCTGAAGCTGTTGTGTATGTCAGCGATCTTGTTGTGGAAGTAGGAGGCGAGGGAGTTGCAGAGGTCTTGCGAAGGGGTGATGTCGTTGTTTACGGCGTTGGGGTTGGAGAGCTCTTTCATGATGTTGAAGAGTTCCTTGCTGTTGTGTGCGTTGTTGTCCAGTCCCTCCTTGAATGCTGTTTTCTTGGTGGCGTGGATCAGTTGATGGTGCTTTCGGGTGACGAGCTTGAGGTTGGTCATGTTGTCCGGTGTTGGGGCTCTTCTCCAGGCTCTCTCTAGGGCTCGGCAGTTCTTCTTGGAGCTCTTGAGTTCGTCGGTGAACCATGGGGCCTTCTTGCTGCCGGGTCTGCTGGGCGGGGTCCTCAGTGGGGCGAGGTCGTCTGCGCAGTTGCTGATCCACTTCGTGAGGTTGTCGGCGGCCTGGCTGGGGTTCGCTGAGCTGCCTGGAGGGTGCTGGCTCAGGGATGTGGCGAGTTGGTCGGCCGTGATCTTGTTCCAGTTTCTTCGTGCAACCTGTTGCTGGTGGTGGTGGATCATGATCCTTCTGAAGCTGAAGTGGACGCAGCTGTGGTCCGTCCAGTGGAGTCCGGTGGCGTGGCTGAAGACGATGTCCTTGCTGGATGAGAAGACGGGGTCGAGTGTGTGTCCAGCGTAGTGGGAGGGGGTGGTCACCAGCTGCTTAAGTCTGAGGTTGGCGAGGTTGTCGAGCAGGGTGGTGGTGTTGTGGTCGTTGTTGTTCTCCAGGTGGAAGTTGAGGTCCCCGAGGAGGATGTAGTCAGCGGAAGGGAGGGCGTGCAGGCTGATGAAGTCGGCGATGTCTTCGCTGAATTGTGTACGTGGACCCGGGGGTCGGTAGATCAGGGTGCCTCTGAGGGTGGTCTTGGGGTCGGTGTGGATCTGGAAGTGCAGGTGTTCGGCGGTAGTCAGGGTGTCGTCGGAGTTGGTCGTGATGCGGATGGTGCTCCTGTGGATGATGGCGATGCCTCCTCCCGTCTGGTTGGCGCGGTCTCTCCGGGTGATCTTGTATCCCTTCCGGGACGGCGATGGCGATGTCGGGCGCTGAGGAGGCGTTCATCCAGGTTTCCGTGAGGAGGGCAACGTCTGGAGATGTGGTGTCGAGGAGGTTCCAGAGTTTGATGGCGTGTCTGTGGACCTAGCGGGTGTTGAGCTTTACAAGCTGTATAAAATAAATAAATAAATAAAATAAAGAGAGGTACAGAAAGAGGGAAGAGGGGTATAGATAGAGGCAAGAGGGATGCAGACAAAATCAAGAGAAGTACAGAAAGATGCAAGAAAAGTACAGAAAGGAACAACAGAGTTGCAGAAAGGAAAGAGGCATGTGGGGTACAGAAAGAAGCAAGAGAAGTGCAGAATGAAGCAACAAAAATGTAGAAAGAGGCAAGAGAAGTGCAGAAAGAAGCAACAGAAATGCAGAAAGAAGCAAGAGAAGTATAGAGTTGCATAAAGGAAAGAGGCTAGAGAAGTGCAAAAAGAGACATGAGGGGTGCAGAAAGAAGCAACAGAAATGCAGAAAGAGGCAAGAAAAGTGCAGAAAGGGGAAAGAGAGGTACAGAAACAGACAAAAGATGCGCAGAAAGAGGGAACAGGGGTGCAGACAGAGGCAAGAGAGATACAGAAAGAGGGAAAAAGGGGTACATATAGAGGGAATAGGTATGCAGAAAGAAGCAAGAGAAGTACAGAAAGAAGCAAGATAAGTACAGAAAGGAGCAGCAGAGTTGCAGAATGGAAAGAGGCTAGAAAAGTGCAAAAAGAGCCATGAGTGGTACAGAAAGCGACAAGTGAAGTGCAGAAAGAAGCAACAGAAATATAGAAAGAGGCAAGAGAAATGCAAAAATAAGGAACAGGAATCCTGAAAGAGGCACGAGAAGTCCAGAAGAAAGCAACAGAGGTACAGAAAGAGGCAAGAGAAGTGCAGAAAGAGGCAAGAGCGGTATGGAAACAGGGTAGAGAGGTACCGAAAGAGGGAACAGGGGTGCAGAAAAAGGTAAGAGAAGTGCAGAAAGAGGCAAGTGGGGTGCAGAATGCAGCAAGTGAGGTGCAGAAAGTCAACAGAGTTGCAGAAAGAGGCAAGAGTGGTACAAAAACAGGCAAGAGAAGTATAGAAAGTGGCAAGAGAAGTGCTGAAAGAAGTAACAGAGTTGCCTCAGTAGGCAAGAGAACTGCAGAGGAGAGTAGTAGAGATGCAGAAATAATAAACATAGGTACAACAATAGGCAAGAGAGTGCCCTAAGAGGCAATGGAACTGCACACAGTAGCAATAGAGGTACGGAAAGAGGCAGGAGAACTGCAGAAAGAAGCAACAGAGGTACAGAAAGAGGCAAGAGAAGTGCAAAAAAGAGGTAAGAGAGGTGCAGAAGCAGGAAAGAGAGGTGCAAAAAGAGGGCACAAGGATGCAAAAAAGGCAAGAAAACTGTTGAAAGAGGGAAGAGGGATATATAAACAGCCAAGAATGGTGCAGAAAGAGGCAATAGAAGTGCAGAAAGAAGCAAAAGAGTAGAAAGACACAAGAGAACTGCAGGAAGAGACAAGAGAGGTGCAGAAAGAGGCAAGAGAGGTGCAGAAAGAGGGAAGGGAGGTGCGGAAAGAGACAAGAGAAGTACAGAAAGAAGCAATAGAAATGAGAATAGAAGCAATATAAGTACAGAAATAAACAACATATGTGCTGAAAGAAGCAAGAGAAGGGGGAAGAGCGGTCATAAAGTGGTAAGTGGGGTACAGAGAGAAGCACAGATTTGCAGAAGGAGGGAAGAGATGTGCAGAAACAGGCAAGAAAAGTACAGAAAGAGGCAGGAGAAGTACTGAAAGAAGCAAGGGAAGTGCAGAAAGAGGCAAGAGTAGTGCAAAAAGAAGCAAGAGAAGTGCAGAAAGTAGCAACATAGGTAAAGAAAGAGGCAAGGGAAGTGCAGGAAGAAGCAATAGGGGTACAGAAACAGGGAAGAGGGGTACAGAAAGAAGGAACAGGGGTGTTCAACACTCCGTCCATCATACCCTTTGGTTTTGCTTTGTTTTCCCTAATTTGGCAGGGTATGCCCAGACGTGGGTCCTTTGCTCACTTTGCCACTGGATTCAAGTTAGCCTGGCTGATGACGGCTGATTAGCCAGAAACCGGTCCCAGGTAGCTTGATTCCAGTCCAGGGAAAACATGGCTTGGCAGTTTGGGCTAGACTGTTCCCATGAGGCACAGGGTCAGACTGATTTGCATATGGCTGTGTCTGAACTGGGGTGGCAGAGTGAGCTAAAGAATGATGATAGATAAAACCCAGTTCAGTTGATTTGGGGAAATTGGCAGGGTATGCCCAGACATGGGTCCCTTGCTCACTTTGCCACTGGATTCAAGCTTGCATGGCTGATGACAGCTGATTAACCAGAAACTGGTCCCAGGATGCTTTATTCCAGTCTAGGGAAGACATGGCTTGGCAGTTCGGGCTGGACTGTTCCCATGAGGCACAGGGTCAGACTGATTTGATTATGGCCATGTCTGTACTGGGGTGGTGGAGTGAGCTGAAGAATGATGATGGATTAAACCCAGATCAGTTGACTGGGGGTGAGTGCTTGTGATGTTCAACAATCCTCCCATCATCCCCTTTGGTTTTGCTTTGTTTGCCCTAAGTTGGCAGGGTATGCCCAGACGTGGGTTACTTGCTCACTTTGCCACTGGATTTAAGCTAGCCTGGCTGATGACGGCTGATTAGCCAAAAACCGGTCCCAGGATTCTTGATTCCAGTCCAGGGAAGACAAGGCTTGGCAGTTCGGGCTTGACTATTCCCATGAGGCACAGGGTCAGACTAATTTGCATATGGCCATGTCTGAACTGGGGTGGCGGAGTGAGCTAAAGAATGATGGTGGATTAAACCCAGATCAGTTGACTGGGGGTGAGTGCTTGCAATGTTCAACACCCCGCCCATCATCCCCTTTGGTTTTGTTTTGTTTGCCCTAAGTTGGCAGAGTATGCCCAGACGTGGGTTCCTTGCTCACTTTGCCACTGGATTCAAGCTAGCCTGGCTGATGATGGCTGATTAGCCAGAAACTGGTCCCAGGATGTTCGATTCTGGTCCAGGGAAGACATGGCTTGACAGTTCGGGCTGGACTGTTCCCATGAGCCACAGGGTCAGACTTATTTGCATATGGCCATGACTGAAATAGGGTGGCAAAGCAAGCTAAAGAATGATGATTGATTAAACCCAGATCAGTTGACTGGGGGTGAGTGCTTGCAATGTTCAACACTCCGTCCATCATTTCCTTTGGTTTTGCTTTGTTTTCCCTAAATGGGCAGGGTATGCCCGGACGTGGGTCCCTTGCTCACTTTGCCACTGGATTCAAGCTAGCCTAGCCGATGACGGCTGATTAGCCAGAAACCAGTCCAAGGATGCTTTATTCCAGTCCAGGGAAGACATGGCTTTGTAGTTCGGTCTGGACAGTCCCACGAGGCATAGGGTCAAACTGATTTGCATACGGCTGTGTCTGAACTGGGGTAGCGGAGTGAGCTAAAGAATTATGATGGATCAAACCGAGATCAGTTGACTGGGGGTGAGTGATTGCAATGTTCAACACTCCGTCCATCATCCCCTTTGGTTTTGCTTTGTTTGCCCTAAATTGGCAGTCTATGCCCAGACGTGGGACCTTGCTCACTTTGCCACTGGATTCAATCTAGCCTGGCTGATGATGGCTGATTAGCCAGAAACTGGTCCCAGTATGCATGATTCCAGACCAGGGAAGACATGGCTTGGCATTTCTGGCTGGACTGTTCCCATAAGGCACAGGGTCAGACTGATTTGCATATGTCCATGTCTGAACTGGGGTTGCGTAGTGAGCTAAAGAATGATGATGGATTAAACCCAGATCAGCTGACTCGGGTGAGTGCTTGCAATGTTCAACACTCCGTCCATCATCCCCTTTGGTTTTGCTTTGTTTGCCTTTAGTTGGCAGGGTATGCCTGGACGTAGGTCCCTTGCTAACTTTGCCACTGGATTCAAGCTAGCCTGACTGATGACAGCTGATTAGCCAGAAACTGGCCCCAGGATGCATGATTTCGGTCCAGGGAAGACATGGCTTGGCAGTTCGGGCTGGACTGTTCCCATGAGGCATAGGGTCAGACTGATTTGCATATGGCCATGTCTGAATTGGGGTGGCTGAGTGAGCTAAAGAATAATGATGGATTAAACCCAGATCAGTTGACTGGGGGTGAGTGCTTGCAATGTTCAGCACTCCATCCATCATCCCCTTTGGTTTTGCCCAGGGGTGCAGAAATAGGCAAGAGAGGTACAGAAAGAGGCAAGAGAAGTACAGAAAGAGGGACTTGGTGTGCAGAAAGAGGCAAAAGGTGTGCAGGAAGAAGCAAGAGAGGTGCAGAAAGAACAACAGAAGTGCAGAAAGAAGCAACCGATGTGCTGAAAGAGGAAAGAGGGATTCAGAAAGGGGCAAGGGAAGTACAGAAAGAAGCAAGAGAAATGTAGAGAGGCAAGAGAAGTACAGTAAAAAGCAACATAGATGTAAAAAGAGGCAAGAGAAGACCAGAAAGAAGCTACAGAAATACAGAAAGAGGCAACAGAAGTGCAGAAAGAGTCAGGAGAGGTACAAACAGGCATGAGAGGTGCATACAGAGGGAACAGTGGTGTAGAAAGAGGCCGGAGGGGTGCAGAAAAAAACAACAAAGGTTTAGAAAGAGGCAAGAGGGGGTGCTGAAAGAGGCCAGAGAGGTGCAGAAAGAAGCAACAGAGGTACAGAAAGAGCTAAGAGAACTAAAGAAAGGGGCGAATGAGGTGCAATAAGAGGGAAGAGGGGCTCAGAAAGAGGCGAGAGAAGTTTGGAAAAAAGCAATAGAAATGTGGAAAGAGGTAAGAAGAGTGCAAAAAGAGGGAACAGGTGTGCAGAAAAATGCAAGAGAAGAGCTGAAATAGAGAACAGGGGTGCATAAAAAGGCAAGAAAGGTGCAGAAATAGACAAGAGAGGTGCAGAAAGAGATAGGGGAAGAGGGAAGACGAGTGCAGAAGGAGGCAATAAGGGTGCAGAATAAGCTAGAGAGGTGCAGATAGAAGTAAAGAAAGAAGCAAGAGCGGTGCAGAAAGAGGAAACAGGGGTGCAGACACAGGCAAGAGTGGTATAGAAAGATGGAAGAGAGGTTCTGAAAGAGGCAAGGGATACAGAAAGAGGCAATAGAAATGCAAGAACTGCCACAGGAAGTGCTGAAAGAAGCAACAGAGTTGTAGAAAGAAGCAAGAGAGGTTCAGAAAGCTGCAAGAGAAGTGTAGAAAGAAGTAAGAGAGGTGCTGAAACAGGCAAGAGAAGTACAGATAGAGGCAAGATAGTTGCATAAAAAGGGAAAAAGGGTTCAGAAAGAAGCAAGAGAGGTGCAGAAAGAGGCAAGATAACTGAAGAAAGAGGCAAGGGAACCGAAGAAGGAGTCAACAGAGAT
Organism: Lissotriton vulgaris; assembly: GCF_964263255.1. Lineage (NCBI taxonomy): Eukaryota > Metazoa > Chordata > Amphibia > Caudata > Salamandridae > Lissotriton > Lissotriton vulgaris. The sequence continues at coordinate 659,743,231 of NC_141696.1, read as the reverse complement.
GCAGAAAGAGGGAAGAGGGCTGCAGAAAGATGCATGGAAAGTGTTGAAAGAAGCAAGAGAGATGCAGAAGGAAACAAGAGAAGTGCAGAAACAGGCAAGAGAGGTGCAGAGAAAAGGAAGAAGGTTGCAGAATGAGGCAAAATAACTGCAGGAAGAAGCAACAAAATTGTAGAAAGAGGCAAGAGGAGTGCAGAAAGAAGTGACAGACATGAAGAAAGCGGTAAGAGAAGTACAGAAAAAGCAGCAGAGGTACAGAAAGAGGCTAGAGAAGTGCAGAAAGAGGCAAGAGGGATGTAGATAGAGGCAAGGGAAGTATGGAAAGATGCAACAGATATGTTGAAAGAGGCAAAAGAAATGCAAAAAGAGAAAACAGGTGTGCAGAAAAAGTCAAAAGAGGTGCAAAAATAGGGAATGGGATGCAGAAAGAGGTAAGAGGAAGGCAGATATAAGCAATAGAAATATAGTAAGAGATAAGAGAAGTACAGAAAAAAGGCAATAGAAATGCAGAAAGAGGCAAGAGAAGTGCAGGAAAAAGCAACAGATGTAGAGAAAGAGGCAAGAGAAGTGAAGAAAGAGGCAAGAGAGGTGTAGAAACAGGCAAGAGAGATACAAAAAGAGGGCAGGAGGGTATCGAAAAAGGCACGAGAGGTGCAGAAAGAGGGAACATGGGTGCAGAAAAGGCAAGAGAGGAAAGAGAGAGGAAAGAGGAATGCAAAAAGATACAACATAAATAAAGAAAGAGGCAAGAGAAGTGAAGAAAAAAGCAACAGCGGTGGATAAAGAGACGAGAGATGTGCTGAAAGAGGCAAGATATGTGCAGAAAGAGATAAGAGAAATGTAGAAACAGGGAAGAGAGGAGCAGACAGGGAAAGAGCCCGTCCGTGACCGACCGGGACCAGGGGCAGTTACCACTCTTGAAATGACCCCCCGGAAGCAATACAGCTCTATGGACCTTAGGAATCTCTGCCCACCTATCGCCAAGTTGTGTCAGCATAGCATGAATGTGAACAACGGGGAAAGAAAATGCGTGCACTGCTCTTTCACTGCTATACGCCAAATCAGATCAAGGTGTAGGAATAGGATACTAAATCTTGCCCTGATCAATTGCCGCTCCTTAGGGAAACACAGGATGGAAGTCCACGACTACCTGACGGACAGCCAGGTGGATGCCCGTTTCCTCACTGAAACATGCCTTAATGCCGCGTCAGCACCGGATGTGCTGGCGGCCCTTCCACCGGGCTATGGTATTTAGAGAACAGACAGAAAGAAGGGGAGAGGGGGAGGAATTGCTATAATATATAAGCACGGCCTGGCTTGCACTAAGGCTGGGCCTAGTGGGGCTTCGCGAAGCTACGCGAAGTGGGCAAAAAACTACGTCCACCCATGCACTTCGCGTAGCCCCACTATGCGCCACCCGCCTCCCTCCCGCCCTCCCTAAATGCTTTAAATGAATATATAAATGAATTATAAAACCACTTACCTTGTCCGCCGCGTCCCCGGGACTCCCGCTCGTCATCGCACCGCCGGCGCCGCCATCTTAGATACTAATGCGCATGCGCAGCCGCCTGCGCTTGCGCATTTCTCACGAGAAATGCGCATGCGCGGGCGGCTGCGCATGCGCATTAGTATCCAAGACGCGCGCGCCGGCGGCGCGATGACGAGCGGGAGCCCCGGGGACGCGGCGGACAAGGTAAGTGGTTTTGTAAATTATTTATATATTCATTTAAAGCATTTAGGGAGTGCAGGAGGGAGACGGGTGGCGGGCAACTTCGCTACGCCCACGAAGTGGGCGTAGTGTTGCCTGCTTTGTCCACTTTGCAAAGGGCGAAGTAGGCAACACTACGCCCACTTCATGGGCGTAGCGAAGTTGCCCGCCCAGGGTTAGCCTGTACCCTAGAAGAGGCGAACATTGCGGACAGTGAGACTGGGTTTTTCGCTATCTCAGCCTCACATGATTACAGCCTCAAGGGACTCCTGGCTTACGGCCCCTCCGGGCCGGGAGCCAGGTTTGCAACCCAGCTGATGGAGAATATCACTCAATCAGCGTTAATACACAAGAGGTTTCTTCTGATAGGTGACTTGAACTTTCACTTTGATGATCCCCTGAATACAGAAGCCCAAGAGGTTAGACAGGAACTGGAAGGCATGCAGCTGGTATTAAAGTCAGAAATGCCCACCCACTGCCATGGCCATCTTCTAGATTCCATCTTTGCTAACTGGGATGCGCTTGTGGTAGCATCTCCAACCCCCATGATATGGTCACATCACTCTTTAGTCACTCTCAGGGTTACGGTCCCTGAAAATGGAGTACAGACTGGAACCAACACTTCCAATACCTCTAATAAACATAGGAAATGGGCTAAGTTCTCCGCAGAGACATTTAATAAAGAGATAATGATGGGAGGCCCTCCTGAGGGCAGGGAAGTTGAATCTGCTTGCGAGGCACTGGATTTCGTATCCAAAAGGCACTAGACCACACGGCGCCTTGGACGCGGTACCTGCCGGCAAGGAAATCCAAGTCTGTCCCATGGTTTAATAAGGACCTGCGGGAGAGAAAAGCAGAATGCAAAAGCTTGGAGAGTAAATGGTGTAAATGCTTCTCTGATTTAGAGAGAGGTGAATACAAGAAACGTTTGAGGGATTACCAGGCCCTGATACGGAAAACCCGCAAAAGCTACTACTGCACTAGAATTAGCGATGCTGAAAACTCTATGAAGGAAATGTTCCTAGTGTACAGGGAATTGTCCGATCTTGGCCAAACCGCTACCCCTATTACTGGTTCTGTTACTTCGTGCAACAAGGTAGCAGAATTTTTTGCTGGTAAAGTAGAAAAAATCTTTTTGGCTTTCCCGGAGGCAGCCAGGGGCGGGGAGGGGAGGTTGTAAACCCCCAGAACCACGCTGGACAAGAACTGTCTCACGAAATTTCAGGTGCCCTCGCGGGAAATCCTATGCCCTATGGCAGAAAGTATTAAGTCAGGCTCTCCTAGCGACCCTGCCACCCCAAAAATACTTCATGGCAGCATAGACACTTTGGAGCCTTACATAAGGCACCTACTCTCGCTATCCTTTGAATCTGGGCAGGTACCTATGACATGGAAGAAAGCAGTGGTCCTTCCTCTGAGGAAGAAACCCAACATCAGTAGGGATAAGCTAGAGAACCTAAGACCGATCTCACTACTCCCATACCTCGCTAAGATTGCGGAGAAAGCGGTTAATAAACAACTCTCTGCTCACATTGAGTCCAACGGACTCCTCCACCCCTCACAATCGGGCTTCCGTGCTCTTCACTCTACGGAGTCAGCTCTGTTATCCTCTACAGAAATTCTACGTAGACATGCGGACGAGGGACAGACAGCGGCGCTGATTCTTCTTGACCTCAGCGCCGCTTTCGACACTGTAGCTCATCACACTCTGCAACAGTGTCTGAAAAAGGGAGGAGTGGTGGGTAAAGCTTGGGAATGGCTGGAATCATTCCTTACCGACCATAGCTTCCAGGTCGCTCAGGGACCTTTCCGGTCTAAAGAAATAAAATTGAAACAGGGAGTGCCACAATGCTCCAGTCTAAGCCCCACCCTATTTAATCTTTATGTGGCGCCCGTGGGAAGCATCACAGACAGTTTTGGGGTTGAGATAGTGTCATACGCAGATGACACACAACTGATCGTGACCTGACACAGCCAAAGGAGCAATGTGCAGCAAATTTCTTGCTATGCATGCAGGAGGTCGCCAAATGGATGGCCAACAACTGCCTCTAATTAAACGGAAACAAGACAGAGGTGCTGATTGTGGGCAAGTCACCATCAGTTTGGACCTCGGCCTGGTGGCCGGATGAGCTGGGAGCTCTACCCGAACCCAGCAATCCAGTCAAGAACTTAGGAATCTGGGTAGACAATAAAATATCCTTTGATCACCAGACAAATCAAGTGGCGGGCACTTGTTTTGGTATGCTACGGGTCTTAAGGAAACACTGGACCTTCTGCCTGTGCCGACAAGACAATCCATGGTCCATGCTTTAATAACGTCCAGGCTGGACTACGGAAATGTCTTATACTTAGGTGCCAGTGAAAAATGCTTGCAACGATTACAGCGCATACAAAATGCGGCAGCCCATTTGATCCTACAACTACCTAGAAAAGCGTCAGCAAAAAAAGCATTGAGAACCCTACACTGGCTGCCGGTCAGAGAACGGGTGACTTTCAAATCCCTCTGGCTTGGCAGTTCGGGCTGGACTTTTCCCATGAGGCATAGGGTCAGACTGATTTGCATATGGCCATGTCTGAATTGGGGTGGCTGAGTGAGCTAAAGAATAATGATGGATTAAACCCAGATCAGTTGACTGGGGGTGAGTGCTTGCAATGTTCAACACTCCACCCATCATCTCCTTTGGTTTTGCTTTGTTTGCCCTAAGTTGACAGGGTATGCCCAGACATGGGTCCCTTGCTTACTTTGCCACTGGATTCAAGATAGCCTGGCTGATGATGGCTGATTAGCCAGAAACCGGTCCAGGGAAGACAAGGCTTGGCAGTTCGGGCTGGACTGTTCAGATGAGACCCAGGGTCAGACTGATTTGCATAAGGCCATGTCTGAACTGGGGTGGCGGAGTGAGCTAAAGAATGATGATGGATTGAACTTAGGAATCTGGGTAGACAATAAAATATCCTTTGATCACCAGACAAATCAAGTGGCGGGCACTTGTTTTGGTATGCTACGGGTCTTAAGGAAACACTGGACCTTCTGCCTGTGCCGACAAGACAATCCATGGTCCATGCTTTAATAACGTCCAGGCTGGACTACGGAAATGTCTTATACTTAGGTGCCAGTGAAAAATGCTTGCAACGATTACAGCGCATACAAAATGCGGCGGTCCATTTGATCCTACAACTACCTAGAAAAGCGTCAGCAAAAAAAGCATTGAGAACCCTACACTGGCTGCCGGTCAGAGAACGGGTGACTTTCAAACCCCTCTGTGTAGGGCATCGCATCCTCCATGGAAAAGGCCCTAAGTACCTGCATAGTCTCCTCAAACGTTACAAGCCCACTCGCCAGTTAAGATCTGGTGGCAGAGGGCAGGTTCAGGTCCCTAAGTTCAAAAGAGTGCGAATGGGTGGACGGTCCTTTAGAGTCCAGACCGCCATCCAGTGGAACAAACTGACAATGAGATTGAGATTGGAGACATCAGAGCCCGCATTCCGAAGAGAGCTCAAAACAATTCTGTTCCCCAAAGCCTAAGACTCATATCTTAGAAAGACTCTAATTAGGCTGGACGTAAGCTATAGCTGAAGCGGCAACAGTTCAATAGCGCAGTGTCAGGGACAGGCAGCAGCGCAGGCTCACACACGCCACTAACCTTATGCAGGGTGTCCGGCAGAAACGACTTCGGATGCTAAGCTCTCTTCCCCCAGCCAACCACGAAACCCACAGTGGAAGCAAAACACACTGTGTGCCCTCGTACCTAGCCGGGAAAGGGGAAGTGGATAAAATAATAAATGGGTAGCGATGATTCTTTGGGTTCCCCCGGGAGTCTGGTCACCAAGATGCGGAAGACAGCATGGAAGGGCCCATCTAATTAGGGAAAAGTAATGAACACCATTAAATCTATAGTTCAGGTGTCTCGGGTCGTATCCTAAACAATACCTAGGCACCTCACTTACCAGAATCATGCACAACCCAGGCCGTGTAAGAAAAGCCCCCAAGCAATCCTGCTTGATCAATAATAGTTCTGCCAAGTGTTCAGGACTGCAGCAGGCAGTAATCGCAAAGAAAGGAAATTGTCGCGGTTTGTTTAAAAGCACAAACCGCCTTCAGAGTTTTGCCACGAAGTGAAGACAAGAAACAGCTAAACAAACTTCACAGGAAAAAGGTCTCTGTCTCTCAATGGCAATATTGTCCTTGAATCAAAAACAAAAACAACTTGGGACTACATCTCCCAGAATCCTTCTCTTGGGGAGATCAAGCACAGATTAGCAGCGCAGCGCGTCTTCCAGCAGAACGTTCCCTGATCATAAAGTACAAAACAAAAGTTATGTCCCAGAACCGCCCTAAGCTAACTAACTAGGGACGAATGAACACGAAGGAAGAAAACGAAAGTGAGCCCACTTTCGCTACAAGAGTACTTAGCCACAGAGCTCAGTCATCAGCCAAGCGCAGGGGGAATCACGGGTTTTTCGCCAGGAAACTTCTTTCTTCTCGCTGGGATCCGGCGGGGAACACCATCCGCCACTCCGATCGACTTGGGAATCACATTGACAAGCACCGTCCGTGTGGATGGGAGGTGCTAATATGCCTTTGGTCTCGTGGCACTTCCTGCTTGCCCCTTGGGATGCTGGTCACTGTAGTTCGCTCGACTCCTTCTACACACATCCCCGCAGGCATACCATCTCCTAGATCTCAATAGTAGAATCATTCCTCGACCCCCGGGCACCACAATCGCTACAGAACCCCCTCTCGAGGACTGCCGACTCGGCGGTCGACCCGGCTTACCCGGATGCAGGGCATGGAAACGGTCAACTAGCTCTGGACAGTGCAGATTCCTCAGAGGTTCCCAGGATCGGTCCTCAGGGCCAAACCCTTTCCACTCCACCAAGTACTGGATTCTGCCCCGCACCATACGGGAATCTAAAAAGGCCTGCACCTCAAACTCCTCCTGACCATCCACATCAATCGGAAGCGGAGCTACCGGGACTCTCATCGTGGGAGGGCAAGGAACTAGGAGGGAGACGTGGAACACAGGATGGATCTTCCAACCCACCGGGAGCTGGAGTTTCACAGCAACAGGGTTAATCACTTCCACTATACTGTAGGGACCTACATATTTAGGTGTCAATTTAGTATGCCCCTTAATGTGGAGATTCTTGGTGGAGAGCCACACCTTGTCACCCACTCCATACGATGGTTCAGCCCTCCTTTTCCTATCTGCGAAGTGTTTCTGCGCGGACTGGGCATCGGCCAGGCTGTTACGCGCATCCAACAACACCGCTCTCAGATGTGCGTGGTGTTCGTGGATGCTAGGAACAGGGGAATAGACAGGCCACTCAAAGGGGAGTATGTTCGGATGATACCCATGGAGGCAAAAAAATGGTGAACAACCCAGTGTTGAGTGCACAGCATTATTATATGCGAATTCGGCCATCCAGAGTAACACAGTCCATTCCATATCATTCCTCAACGAGAAACAACGAAGATATTGCTCCAGGGTTTGATTCAGGCGTTCCGTCTTGCCATCCGTCTGCGGGTGGTAGCTGGAGGATAGACGGGCATCAATGTTCAAGGTTGTACATAACGCCTTCCAGAACCGGGAAGTGAACTGAGAACCCCTGTTGGTGATCAATACACAAGGAAGACCATGAGCCCTGACGATATGTTGAAGGAACACTTCTGCCAATTCCTCTGACGTGGGTACCTCCTTCAGAGGTATGAAATGGCCCATTTTCGTCAAGTGATCGACGACAACCAATATCACTGTCATTCCATTACACGGGGGCATCTCAACGATAAAATCCATGGAGAGAGTATGCCAAGGTTGTGGAGGTATGGGCAAAGGTCTCAGTAGACCCACCGGGCGAGCATGCACAGACTTTCCTTGCGTACAGATGGCACAATTCCTCACATAAGACCGGACTTCTTCTCTTAGCTGGGGCCACCAGAAGGAACGTTCCACGATGGCAATAGTTTTGTACATTCCCATATGGCCTCCTAGGACCGAATCATGAGACCAAACCAATACTTGTTGCCGTAGGGCTTCAGTGGGAATGAATAACGCAGTATCCTGATAGGCGAGATCATCCTTTATAGTGCGATGTTCCGGATCTTCTTGTATCCACTCAGGTATGTTCATATCTGCAAGGGCTATTTTCACGTCTTCAAGAAAGTTGTCTGATGACAGGAGAGCTACAGCCCCTACACTGGCAGTTGTCTCCTGAAGGATCAAAGGTGTTTCTACCTCTTCGGTCTTTCTCTGTTCGCCATCCTCCAAACGTGATAGAGCGTCTGCCTTCCCATTTTGGGTTCCAGGTTTGTATTTGATTATGAAATCGTAGTCGGAAAAGAAAAGAGACCACCGTAATTGTCGGGGAGTGAGGGCCTTCGCTGTCTTCAAGAATAACAAATTCTGGTGATCCGTGTAGATCTCCACAGTATGGACCGCTCCTAGCAGATAGTGACGCCATTCCTCACATGCCCTTTTGATGGCCAAGAGTTCTTTATCCGTTATGGCATAATTCACCTCGCAGGGCGTGAGCTTCTTGGAGAAGAAAGCAACAGGATGCACTTGGCCTGTACTAGGGTGTCTTTGGGAAAGCACTCCTCCCACAGCATATTGTGAAGCGTCGGTCTCTAATATGAATGGCAATTGCGGGTCAGGGTGACGAAGAATGGGAGCTTGAGTAAACTGCTTCTTCAGGTATTGAAATGATGTATCAGCCTCTTTACTCCATACAAAAGGCATATTTTTCCGTAACAAACAAGAAATTGGATGAATGATTTTGGAGAAATCCTTGATAAATCTACGATAGTAGTTTGCAAAACCGAGAAAGCTTTGCACAGCTTTCACAGTCTTCGGTGTAGTCCATGTGAGTATCGCTTCCACTTTGTTCGAGTCCATTTGAAAACCCTTCTCGTTAATGACGTTCCCAAGGAAAGACACTTCCTGGACGTGGAATAAGCATTTCTCCAACTTGGCGTATAGAGAGTTTTGTTGTAAACGGTCCAGCACGGACTTCACATGTCCGACATGTTCCGAAAGAGTGGAGGAATACACCAGGATGTCGTCGATGTACACAATGCAGTAGGTTTCCAGGCATCCCCGCAGAACCTCATCCATAAAAAACTGAAATGCTGCGGGGGCGTTGCATAACCCAAAGGGCATTACCCTGTATTCGAACAGGCCCAGCTTCGTTCGAAACGCCGTCTTCCACTCATCCCCTCTTTTGACACGCACCAAATGATATGCTCCACGAAGATCGAGTTTAGTGAAGTATTTGGCTCCTTTGAGCTGGTCCATGAGCACCGGTATTAAGGGGAGAGGGTACCGGTTTTTGATGGTCACTCGGTTAATGGCTCTATAGTCAATACAGGGTCTTAGTTCTGCGCAGTCCTTCTTCGGAATGAAAAACATAGGGGATGAGGCAGGAGATGTAGAATGCCTGATGAATCCCGATGCGAGGTTCTCTTCTATGTACGTTTTCAAATATTCTGTCTCCTTCTCGGTCATGGCATAGACCCTGCTACAGGGAATATCGGCTCCTGGTATGAGATCGATTCTGCAGTCGTATGCCCTGTGTGGAGGCAAATGAGTAGCCTGTTGTTTATCAAACACAGGGGAGAACGCCTGATACTCCGAGGGAAGTATGGTGGCACAACAGTATTTTTCTGGGGAGCATGAAGCCGCCAGACAGAGAGAAGACGAGAGTTCTGGAATGCAGGGAACAGCAGAAACCTGAGTACAATGCTCCTGACAGTATGCAGACGACAAGGTGATAGTGCGCGCTGCCCAACATACCTTTGGATCATGGAGAGTTAACCAGGGCATCCCCAAGATGAACCGGAATTGGGGTGCATCAATGAGATCAAACTGGATATACTCCTGATGATCTTTTCCAGTTTGCATGAGCATAGGACAGGTGTGATAGGCCACAGGACCCGATGATAAGACCGTACCATCCACAGCTTTCACCAACTCCGGTTTTTCTTTTTTCTCACAAGCAATCCCTATTTTCAGGGCGTATTCCTGATCAATGTAGTTTCCGGTGGCCCCTGAATCCACTAAGGCGTCAATATTCAATGATTTCTGAGGGGTGACCCAGAGGATGATTTGGAGGTTCATATGCGCCACTGCCGGATGCAAGGTATTCGCAAGACAGGGGGAGATCATTTGCGGCAAACAACCCAAGACAGAGACCTCTTCCTGGTTTGGGTTCTTCAGTTTTCCGTCGGTTGATCGGACTCTACTAGGGCTTGCACCTTTGAAACGGGGTTTCTGGCTGGGACCGTATTCCTGGCTCTACAGTCCTTTATGAAGTGGCCCCCTTTTCCACAATAAAGACATTGCTTCAAACGACGTCTTTTCTCCTTCTCTTCCAGTGTCAGTGGACCACGGATACCACCTATCTGCATGGGTTCAGGGCCTTCGGAGGGTTTAGCACGGTCTTCCGTAGGACCCCTAAAGCGAGGGTAGAAAGGGCGAGAGTCTCCTCTTGATCTATCCCCTCTCCTCTCTAGGAGCCGGTGATCCAATTGTACTGTTAAATCGATGAACTCTTCACAGGTATCGGGCAACTGTACCACCTGTGCAAGGACGTCCTTTAGTTCTCCACGAAGGCCTTGATAAAACAATGAGATGCGTTTTGCAGAGGGCCAATCAGTCTCTACCACCAACCGGTTGAATGAGGTGATATAAGACAATAAGTCCTGAGAACCTTGACGTATGGTGAGTAGTTCTCTATCCAAGGTCAGCATATGGGATTTACGATCAAAAAGCTTGCGCAACTCAACACAAAAAGCAGAAAAATCGTGCAACACTGGGTCATTCTTCTCCAGCAATGGGATATTCCAACTGGCAGCATTACCCCCATATAAGACATCATAAATGCTGTCTTCGCCGAATCATCTTGGAAAACCCCGGGTTTACATAAAAAATGTAACCTGCACTGATTCAAGAATGTTTCAAATTTGCGGGGGTCCCCGTAAAAACGTTCAGGGGAAGCTAACGGAACGCCTACGGTCTGTACCACATGTACAGTATGAGCAGCTTCAGCCGATGAGGCACTAGAGGTGGCTAATTGAGGGGGTACAGAGAACCCACCCCCTTCTGCTTCCACAGATTTTTTTTGCACCAGGGGGAGGTAATGTAGCTGGTTTAATATAAGGGCTACCTCCCGCTCCTTTTTGGACTAGTCCTGCGACTTCCCTTCTTAAGGTACCAACTTCTTTGTACAGGGTCTGGTTTTCGGCTCTAGAAGTGGCTACTTCCTGTTGCAAAGCGGCCATGCCTTCCACCAGGGAAGTCAAGACAGCCTCAACATTCATCGTTCGGGCCGGTGTGTAAACTTGGGCTTGTCAATCTGTCAGGGACAGGCAGCAGCGCAGGCTCACACACGCCACTAACCTTATGCAGGGTGTCCGGCAGAAACGACTTCGGATGCTAAGCTCTCTTCCCCCAGCCAACCACGAAACCCACAGTGGAAGCAAAACACACTGTGTGCCCTCGTACCTAGCCGGGAAAGGGGAAGTGGATAAAATAATAAATGGGTAGCGATGATTCTTTGGGTTCCCCCGGGAGTCTGGTCACCAAGATGCGGAAGACAGCATGGAAGGGCCCATCTAATTAGGGAAAAGTAATGAACACCATTAATACTATAGTTCAGGTGTCTCGGGTCGTATCCTAAACAATACCTAGGCACCTCACTTACCAGAATCATGCACAACCCAGGCCGTGTAAGAAAAGCCCCCAAGCAATCCTGCTTGATCAATAATAGTTCTGCCAAGTGTTCAGGACTGCAGCAGGCAGTAATCGCAAAGAAAGGAAATTGTCGCGGTTTGTTTAAAAGCACAAACCGCCTTCAGAGTTTTGCCACGAAGTGAAGACAAGAAACAGCTAAACAAACTTCACAGGAAAAAGGTCTCTGTCTCTCAATGGCAATATTGTCCTTGAATCAAAAACAAAAACAACTTGGGACTACATCTCCCAGAATCCTTCTCTTGGGGAGATCAAGCACAGATTATCAGCGCAGCGCGTCTTCCAGCAGAACGCTCCCTGATCATAAAGTACAAAACAAAAGTTATGTCCCAGAACCGCCCTAAGCTAACTAACTAGGGACGAATGAACACGAAGGAAGAAAACGAAAGTGAGCCCACTTTCGCTACAAGAGTACTTAGCCACAGAGCTCAGTCATCAGCCAAGCGCAGGGGGAATCACGGGTTTTTCGCCAGGAAACTTCTTTCTTCTCGCTGGGATCCGGCGGGGAACACCATCCGCCACTCCGATCGACTTGGGAATCACATTGACAAGCACCGTCCGTGTGGATGGGAGGTGCTAATATGCCTTTGGTCTCGTGACACTTCCTGCTTGCCCCTTGGGATGCTGGTCACTGTAGTTCGCTCGACTCCTTCTACACACATCCCCGCAGGCATACCATCTCCTAGATCTCGATAGTAGAATCATTCCTCGACCCCCGGGCACCACAATCGCTACACGCAGGTACACACTTGCTAGTGTAACCATGCGCTTTACAAGCTGTATAAAATAAATAAATAAATAAAATAAAGAGAGGTACAGAAAGAGGGAAGAGGGGTATAGATAGAGGCAAGAGGGATGCAGACAAAATCAAGAGAAGTACAGAAAGATGCAAGAAAAGTACAGAAAGGAACAACAGAGTTGCAGAAAGGAAAGATGCATGTGGGGTACAGAAAGAAGCAAGAGAAGTGCAGAATGAAGCAACAAAAATGTAGAAAGAGGCAAGAGAAGTGCAGAAAGAAACAACAGAAATGCAGAAAGAAGCAAGAGAAGTAAAGAGTTGCATAAAGGAAAGAGGCTAGAGAAGTGCAAAAAGAGACATGAGGGGTGCAGAAAGAAGCAACAGAAATGCAGAAAGAGGCAAGAAAAGTGCAGAAAGGGGAAAGAGAGGTACAGAAACAGACAAAAGATGCGCAGAAAGAGGGAACAGGGGTGCAGACAGAGACAAGAGAGATACAGAAAGAGGGCAAAAGGGGTACATATAGAGGGAATAGGTATGCAGAAAGAAGCAAGAGAAGTACAGAAAGAAGCAAGATAAGTACAGAAAGGAGCAACAGAGTTGCAGAAAGGAAAGAGGCTAGAGAAGTGCAGAAAGAGCCGTGAGTGGTACAGAAAGCGACAAGTGAAGTGCAGAAAGAAGCAAAAGAAATATAGAAAGAGGCAAGAGAAATGCAGAAAGAAGGAACAGAAATCCTGAAAGAGGCACGAGAAGTCCAGAAGAAAGAGGCAAAAGAGGTATGGAAACAGGGTAGAGAGGTACCGAAAGAGGGAACAGGGGTGCAGAAAAAGGTAAGAGAAGTGCAGAAAGAGGCAAGTGGGGTGCGGAATGCAGCAAGTGAGGTGCAGAAAGTCAACAGAGTTGCAGAAAGAGGCAAGAGTGGTACAAAAACAGGCAAGAGAAGTATAGAAAGTAGCAAGAGAAGTGCTGAAAGAAGCAACAGAGTTTCCTCAGGTGGCAAGAGAACTGCAGAAGAGAGTAGTAGAGATGCCGAAATAATAAACAGAGGTACAACAATAGGCAAGAGAGTGCACTAAGAGGCAATGGAACTGCACACCGTAGCAATAGAGGTACGGAAAGAGGCAGGAGAACTGCAGAAAGAAGCAACAGAGGTACAGAAAGAGGCAAGGGAAGTGCAAAAAAGAGGTAAGAGAGGTGCAGAAGCAGGAAAGAGAGGTGAGAAAGAGGGCACAAGGATGCAAAAAAAGGCAAGAAAACTGTTGAAAGAGGGAAGAGGGATACAGAAACAGCCAAGAATGGTGCAGAAAGAGGCAATAGAAGTGCAGAAAGAAGCAAAAGAGGTGTAGAAAGACACAAGAGAACTGCAGGAAGAGGGAAGGGAGGTGCGGAAACAGACAAGAGAAGTACAGAAAGAAGCAATAGAAATGAGAATAGAAGGAATATAAGTACAGAAATAAACAACATATGTGCTGAAAGAAGCAAGAGAAGTGCAGAAACAGGGAAGAGAGGTGCAGAAAGAGGGAACATGGGTGGAGAAAAAAGCAAGAGAAGGGGGAAGAGCGGTCATAAAGTGGTAAGTGGGGTACAGAGAGAAGCACAGATTTGCAGAAGGAGGGAAGAGATGTGCAGAAACAGGCAAGAAAAGTACAGAAAGAGGCAGGAGAAATACTGAAAGAAGCAAGGGAAGTGCAGAAAGAGGCAAGAGTAGTGCAAAAAGAAGCAAGAGAAGTGCGGAAAGTAGCAACATAGGTAAAGAAAGAGGCAAGGGAAGTGCAGAAAGAAGCAATAGGGGTACCAAAACAGGGAAGAGGGGTACAGAAAGAAGGAACAGGGGTGTTCAACATTCCGTCCATCGTCCCCTTTGCTTTGCTTTGATTTCCCTAAGTTGGCAGGGTATGCCCAGACATGGGTCCTTTGCTCACTTTGCCACTGGATTCAAGTTAGCCTGGCTGATGACGGCTGATTAGCCAGAAACCGGTCCCAGGTAGCTTGATTCCAGTCCAGGGAAAACATGGCTTGGCAGTTTGGGCTAGACTGTTCCCATGAGGCACAGGGTCAGACTGATTTGCATATGGCTGTGTCTGAACTGGGGTGGCAGAGTGAGCTAAAGAATGATGATAGATAAAACCCAGTTCAGTTGACTCGGGGTGAGTGCTTGCAATGTCCAACACTCCGTCCATCATCCCCTTTGGTTTTGCTTTGTTTGCCTTTAGTTGGCAGGGTATGCCTAGACGTAGGTCCCTTGCTCACTTTGCCACTGGATTCAAGCTAGCCTGACTGATGACAGCTGATTAGCCAGAAACTGGCCCCAGGATGCTTGATTCCGGTCCAGGGAAGACATGGCTTGGCAGTTCGGGCTGGACTGCTCCCATGAGGCATAGGGTCAGACTGATTTGCATATGGCCATGTCTGAATTGGGGTGGCTGAGTGAGCTAAAGAATAATGATGGATTAAACCCAGATCAGTTGACTGGGGGTGAGTGCTTGCAATGTTCAACACTCCACCCATCATCTCCTTTGGTTTTGATTTGTTTGCCCTAAGTTGACAGGGTATGCCCAGACATGGGTCCCTTGCTTACTTTGCCACTGGATTCAAGATAGCCTGGCTGATGATGGCTGATTAGCCAGAAACCGGTCCAGGGAAGACAAGGCTTGGCAGTTCGGGCTGGACTGTCCAGATGAGACCCAGGGTCAGACTGATTTGCATAAGGCCATGTCTGAACTGGGGTGGCGGAGTGAGCTAAAGAATGATGATGGATTGAATCCAGATCAGTTGACTGGGGCTGAGTGCTTACAATGTTCAGCACTCCATCCATCATCCCCTTTGGTTTTGCTCAGGGGTGCAGAAATAGGCAAGAGAGGTACAGAAAGAGGCAAGAGAAGTACAGAAAGAGGGACTTAGTGTGCGGAAAGAGGCAAAAGGTGTGCAGGAAGAAGCAAGAGAGGTGCAGAAAGAACAACATAAGTGCAGAAAGAAGCAACCGATGTGCTGAAAGAGGAAAGAGGGATTCAGAAAGGGGCAAGGGAAGTACAGAAAGAAGCAAGAGAAATGTAGATTGAGGCAAGAGAAGTACAGTAAGAAGCAACAGAGATGTAAAAAGAGGCAAGAGAAGTCCAGAAAGAAGCTACAGAAATACAGAAAGAGGCAACAGAAGTGCAGAAAGAGTCAGAAGAGGTACAAACAGGCATGAGAGGTGCAGACATTGGGAACAGTGGTGTAGAAAGATGCCGGAGGGGTGCAGAAAAAACCAACAAAGGTTTAGAAAGAGGCAAGAGGGGGTGCTGAAAGAGGCCAGAGAGGTGCAGAAAGAAGCAACAGAGGTACAGAAAGAGCTAAGAGAACTAAAGAAAGGGACGAATGAGGTGCAGTAAGAGGGAAGAGGGGCTCAGAAAGAGGTGAGAGAAGTTTGGAAAAAAGCAACAGAAATGTGGAAAGAGGTAAGAAGAGTGCAAAATGAGGGAACAGGTGTGCAGAAAAATGCAAGAGAAGAGCAGAAGTAGAGAACAGGGGTGCATAAAAAGGCAAGAAAGGTGCAGAAAGAGACAAGAGAGGTACAGAAAGAGATAGGGAAGAGGGAAGACGAGTGCAGAAGGAGGCAATAAGGGTGCAGAATAAGCTAGAGAGGTGCAGATAGAAGTAAAGAAAGAAGCAAGAGCGGTGCAGAAAGAGGAAACAGGGGTGCAGACAGAGGCAAGAGTGGTACAGAAAGATGGAAGAGAGGTTCCGAAAGAGGCAAGGGGGTATAGAAAGAGGCAATAGAAGTGCAAGAACTGCCACAGGAAGTGCTGAAAGAAGCAACAGAGTTGTAGAAAGAAGCAAGAGGGGTTCAGAAAGCTGCAAGAGAAGTGTAGAATGAAGAAAGAGAGGTGCTGAAACAGGCAAGAGAAGTACAGATAGAGGCAAGAGAGTTGCATAACAAGGGAAAAAGGGTTCAGAAAGAAGCAAGAGAGGTGCAGAAAGAGGAAAGATAACTGAAGAAAGAGGCAAGGGAACCGAAGAAGGAGTCAACAGAGATGCAGAAAGAGGGAAGAGGGCTGCAGAAAGATGCATGGAAAGTGTTGAAAGAAGCAAGAGAGATGCAGAAGGAAACAAGAGAAGTTCAGAAACAGGCAAGAGAGGTGCAGAGAAAAGGAAGAAGGTTGCAGAATGAGGCAAAATAACTGCAGGAAGAAGCAACAAAATTGTAGAAATAGGCAAGAGGAGTGCAGAAAGAAGTGACAGACATGAAGAAAGCGGTAAGAGAAGTACATAAAAAGCAGCAGAGGTACAGAAAGAGGCTAGAGAAGTACAGAAAGAGGCAAGAGGGATGTAGATAGAGGCAAGAGAAGTATGGAAAGATATGTTGAAAGAGGCAAAAGAAATGCAAAAAGAGAAAACAGGTGAGCAGAAAAAGTCAAAAGAGGTACAAAAATAGGGAATGAGATGCAGAAAGAGGCAAGGAGGTACAGAAAGAGGTAAGAGGAAGGCAGAAATAAGCAATAGAAATATAGTAAGAGATCAGAGAAGTATAGAAAAAAGGCAATAGAAATGCAGAAAGAGGCAAGAGAAGTGCAGGAAAAAGCAACAGATGTAGAGGAAGAGGCAAGAGAAGTGAAGAAAGAGGCAAGAGAGGTGTAGAAACAGGCAAGAGAGATACAAAAAGAGGGCAGGAGGGTATCGAAAAAGGCACGAGAGGTGCAGAAAGAGGGAACATGGGTGCAGAAAAAGGCAAGAGAGGAAAGAGAGAGTAGAGAGGAATGCAGAAGGATACAACATAAATAAAGAAAGAGGCAAGAGAAGTGAAGAAAAAAGCAACAGCGGTGGATAAAGAGACGAGAGATGTGCTGAAAGAGGCAAGATATGTGCAGAAAGAGATAAGAGAGATGTAGAAACAGGGAAGAGAGGAGCAGACAGGGCAAGAGCCCGTCCGTGACCGACCGGGACGAGGGGCAGTTACCACTCTTGAAATGACCCCCCGGAAGCAATACAGCTCTATGGAGCTTAGGAATCTCTGCCCACCTATCGCCAAATTGTGTCAGCATAGCATGAATGTGAACAACGGGGAAAGAAAATGCGTACACTGCTCTTTCACTGCTATACGCCAAATCAGATCAAGGTATAGGAATAGGATACTAAATCTTGCCCTGATCAATTGCCGCTCCTTAGGGAAACAAAGGATGAAAGTCCACGACTACCTGACGGACAGCCAGGTGGATGCCCGTTTCCTCACTGAAACATGGCTTAATGCCGCGTCAGCACCGGATGTGCTGGCGGCCCTTCAACCGGGCTATGATATTTAGAGAACAGACAGAAAGAAGGGGAGAGGGGGAGGAATTGCTATAATATATAAGCACGGCCTGGCCTGCACTAAGGCTGGGCGTAGTGGGGCTTCGCGAAGCTACGCGAGGTGGGCAAAAAACTACGTCCACCCATGCACTTCGCGTAGCCCCACTATGCGCCACCCGCCTCCCTCCAGCCCTCCCTAAATGCTTTAAATGAATATATGATTGAATTATAAAACCACTTACCTTGTCCGCCGCGTCCCCGGGGCGCCCGCTCGTCATCGCGCCGCCGGCGCCGCCATCTTAGATACTAATGCGCATGCGCGGCCGCCCGCGCTTGCGCATTTCTCACGAGAAATGCGCATGCGTGGATGGCCGCGCATGCGCATTAGTATCCAAGAAGCACGCGCCGGCGGCGCAATGACGAGCGGGAGCCCCGGGGACGCGGCGGACAAGGTAAGTGGTTTTATAATTCATTTATATATTCATTTAAAGCATTTAGGGAGGGCGGGAGGGAGACGGGTGGCGGGCAACTTCGCTACGCCCTCGAAGTGGGCGTAGTGTTGCCTGCTTTGCCCACTTTGCAAAGGGCGAAGTAGGCAACACTACACCCACTTCGTGGGCGTAGCGAAGTTGCCCACCCAGGGTTAGCCTGTACCCTAGAAGAGGCGAACATTGCGGACAGCGAGACTGGGTTTTTCGCTACCTCAGCCTCACATGATTACAGCCTCAAGGGACCCCTGGCTTACCGCCCCCCCGGGCCGGGAGCCAGGTTTGCAACCCAGCTGATGGAGAATATCACTCAATCAGCGTTAATACACAAGAGGTTTCTTCTGCTAGGTGACTTGAACTTTCACTTTGACGATCCCCTGAATACAGAAGCCCAAGAGGTTAGACAGGAACTGGAAGGCATGCAGCTGTTATTAAAGTCAGAAATGCCCACCCACTGCCATGGCCATCTTCTAGATCCCATCTTTGCTAACTGGGATGCGCTTATGGTAGCATCTCCAACCCCCGTGATATGGTCACATCACTCTTTAGTCACTCTCAGGGTTACGGTCCCTGAAAATGGAGTACAGACTGGAACCAACACTTTCAATACCTCTAATAAACATAGGAAATGGGCTAAGTTCTCCGCAGAGACATTTAATAAAGAGATAATGATGGGAGGCCCTCCTGAGGGCAGGGAAATTGAATCTGCTTGCGAGGCAATGGATTTCGTATCCAAAAGGCACTAGACCACACAGCGCCTTGGACGCGGTACCTGCCGGCAAGGAAATCCAAGTCTGTCCCATGGTTTAATAAGGACCTGCGAGAGAGAAAAGCAGAATGCAAATGCTTGGAGAGTAAATGGCGGAAATGCTTCTCTGATTTAGAGAGAGGTGAATACAAGAAAGGTTTGAGGGATTACCACGCCCTGATATGGAAAACCAGCAAAAGCTACTACTGCACTAGAATTAGCGATGCTGAAAACTCTATGAAGGAAATGTTCCCAGTGTACAGGGAATTGTCCGATCTTGGCCAAACAGCTACCCCTATGACTGGTTCTGTTACTTCGTGCAACAAGGTAGCAGAATTTTTTGCTAGTAAAGTAGAAAAAATCTTTTTGGCTTTCCCGGAGGCAGCCAGGGGCGGGGAGGGGAGGTTGGAAACCCCCAGAACCACGCTGGACAAGAACTGTATCACTAAATTTCAGGTGCCCTCGCAGGAAATCCTATGCCCTATGGCAGGAAGTATTAAGTCAGGCTCTCCTAGCGACCATGCCACCCCAAAAATACTTCATGGCAGCATAGACACTTTGGAGCCTTACATAAGGCACCTACTCGCGCTATCCTTTGAATCTGGGCAGGTACCTAAGACATGGAAGAAAGCAGTGGTCCTTCCTCTGAGGAAGAAACCCAACATCAGTAGGGATAAGCTAGAGAACCTAAGACCGATCTCGCTACTCCCATACCTCGCTAAGATCGCGGAGAAAGCCGTTAATAAACAACTCTCTGCTCACATTGAGTCCAACGGACTCCTCCACCCCTCACAATCGGGCTTCCGTGCTCTTCACTCTACGGAGTCAGCTCTGTTATCCTCCACAGAAATTCTACGTAGACATGCGGACGAGGGACAGACAGCGGCGCTGATTCTTCTTGACCTCAGCGCCGCTTTCGATACTGTAGCTCATCACACTCTGCTACAGTGTCTGAAAAAGGGAGGAGTGGTGGGTAAAGCTTGGGAATGGCTGGAATCATTCCTTACCGACCATAGCTTCCAGGTCGCTCAGGGACCTTTCCGGTCTGAAGAAATAAAATTGAAACAGGGAGTGCCACAAGGCTCCAGTCTCAGCCCACCCTATTTAATCTTTATGTGGCGCCCGTGGGAAGCATCACAGACAGTTTTGGGGTTGAGATAGTGTCATACGCAGATGACACACAACTGATCGTGACCTGACACAGCCAAAGGAGCAATGTGCAGCAAATTTCTCGCTATGCATGCAGGAGCTCGCCAAATGGATGGCCAACAACTGCCTCTAATTAAACGGAAACAAGACAGAGGTGCTGATTGTGGGCAAGTCACCATCAGTTTGGACCTCGGCCTGGTGGCCGGATGAGCTGGGAGCTCTACCCGAACCCAGCAATCCAGTCAAGAACTTAGGAATCTGGGTAGACAATAAAATATCCTTTGATCACCAAACAAATCAAGTGGCGGGCACTTGTTTTGGTATGCTACGGGTCTTAAGGAAACACTGGACCTTCTGCCTGTGCCGACAAGACAATCCATGGTCCATGCTTTAATAACGTCCAGGCTGGACTACGGAAATGTCTTATACTTAGGTGCCAGTGAAAAATGCTTGTAACGATTACAGCGCATACAAAATGCGGCGCCCATTTGATCCTACTACTACCTAGAAAAGCGTCAGCAAAAAAAGCATTGAGAACCCTACACTGGCTGCCGGTCAGAGAACGGGTGACTTTCAAACCCCTCTGTGTAAGGCATCGCATCCTCCATGGAAAAAGCAATAAGTACCTGCATAGTCTCCTCAAACGTTACAAGCCCACTCGCCAGTTAAGATCTGGTGGCAGAGGGCAGGTTCAGGTCCCTAAGTTCAAAAGAGTGCGAATGGGTGGACGGTCCTTTAGAGTCCAGACCGCCATCCAGTGGAACAAACTGCCAATGAGATTGAGATTGGAGACATCAGAGCCCGCATTCCGAAGAGAGCTCAAAACAATTCTGTTCCCCAAAGCCTAAGACTCATATCTTAGAAAGACTCTAATTAGGCTGGATGTAAGCTATAGCTGAAGCGGCAACGGTTCAATAGCGCAGGGACACACTTGCTAGTGTAACCATGCGCTTTACAAGCTGTATAAAATAAATAAATAAATAAAATAAAGAGAGGTACAGAAAGAGGGAAGAGGGGTATACATAGAGGCAAGAGGGATGCAGACAAAATCAAGAGAAGTACAGAAAGATGCAAGAAAAGTACAGAAAGGAACAACAGAGATGCAGAAAGGAAAGAGGCATGTGGGGTACAGAAAGAAGCAAGAGAAGTGCAGAATGAAGCAACAAAAATGTAGAAAGAGGCAAGAGAAGTGCAGAAAGAAACAACGGAAATGCAGAAAGAAGCAAGAGAAGTACAGAGTTGCATAAAGGAAAGAGGCTAGAGAAGTGCAAAAAGAGACATGAGGGGTGCAGAAAGAAGCAACAGAAATGCAGAAAGAGGCAGGAAAAGTGCAGAAAGGGGAAAGAGAGGTACAGAAACAGACAAAAGATGCGCAGAAAGAGGGAACAGGGGTGCAGACAGAGGCAAGAGAGATACAGAAAGAGGGAAAAAGGGGTACATATAGAGGGAATAGGTATGCAGAAAGAAGCAAGAGAAGTACAGAAAGAAGCAAGATAAGTACAGAAAGGAGCAACAGAGTTGCAGAAAGGAAAGAGGCTAGAGAAGTGCAGTAAGAGCCATGAGTGGTACAGAAAGCGACAAGTGAAGTGCAGAAAGAAGCAACAGAAATATAGAAAGAGGCAAGAGAAATGCAGAAAGAAGGAACAGAAATCCTGAAAGAGGCACGAGAAGTCCAGAAGAAAGAGGCAAAAGAGGTATGGAAACAGGGTAGAGAGGTATCGAAAGAGGGAACAGGGGTGCAGAAAAAGGTAGGAGAAGTGCAGAAAGAGGCAAGTGGGGTGCAGAATGCAGCAAGTGAGGTGCAGAAAGTCAACAGAGTTGCAGAAAGAGGCAAGAGTGGTACAAAAACAGGCAAGAGAAGTATAGAAAGTAGCAAGAGAAGTGCTGAAAGAAACAACAGAGTTTCCTCAGGAGGCAAGAGAACTGCAGAAGAGAGTAGTAGAGATGCAGAAATAATAAACAGAGGTACAACAATAGGCAAGAGAGTGCACTAAGAGGCAATGGAACTGCACACCGTAGCAATAGAGGTACGGAAAGAGGCAGGAGAACTGCAGAAAGAAGCAACAGAGGTACAGAAAGAGGCAAGAGAAGTGCAAAAAAGAGGTAAGAGAGGTGCAGAAGCAGGAAAGAGAGGTGAAAAAGAGGGCACAAGGATGCAAAAAAAGGCAAGAAAACTGTTGAAAGAGGGAAGAGGGATACAGAAACAGCCAGTATGGTGCAGAAAGAGGCAATAGAAGTGCAGAAAGAAGCAAAAGAGGTGTAGAAAGACAGAAGAGAACTGCAGGAAGAGGGAAGGGAGGTGCGGAAACAGACAAGAGAAGTACAGAAAGAAGCAATAGAAATGAGAATAGAAGGAATATAAGTACAGAAATAAACAACATATGTGCTGAAAGAAGCAAGAGAAGTGCAGAAACAGGGAAGAGAGGTGCAGAAAGAGGGAACATGGGTGGAGAAAAAAGCAAGAGAAGGGGGAAGAGCGGTCATAAAGTGGTAAGTGGGGTACAGAGAGAAGCACAGATTTGCAGAAGGAGGGAAGAGATGCGCAGAAACAGGCAAGAAAAGTACAGAAAGAGGCAGGAGAAGTACTGAAAGAAGCAAGGGAAGTGCAGAAAGAGGCAAGAGTAGTGCAAAAAGAAGCAAGAGAAGTGCGGAAAGTAGCAACATAGGTAAAGAAAGAGGCAAGGGAAGTGCAGGAAGAAGCAATAGGGGTACCAAAACAGGGAAGAGGGGTACAGAAAGAAGGAACAGGGGTGTTCAACATTCCGTCCATCATCCCCTTTGCTTTGCTTTGATTTCCCTAAGTTGGCAGGGTATGCCCAGACATGGGTCCTTTGCTCACTTTGCCACTGGATTCAAGTTAGCCTGGCTGATGACGGCTGATTAGCCAGAAACCGGTCCCAGGTAGCTTGATTCCAGTCCAGGGAAAACATGGCTTGGCAGTTTGGGCTAGACTGTTCCCATGAGGCACAGGGTCAGACTGATTTGCATATGGCTGTGTCTGAATTGGGGTGGCAGAGTGAGCTAAAGAATGATGATAGATAAAACCCAGTTCAGTTGACTCGGGGTGAGTGCTTGCAATGTTCAACACTCCGTCCATCATCCCCTTTGGTTTTGCTTTGTTTGCCTTTAGTTGGCAGGGTATGCCTAGACGTAGGTCCCTTGCTCACTTTGCCACTGGATTCAAGCTAGCCTGACTGATGACAGCTGATTAGCCAGAAACTGGCCCCAGGATGCTTGATTCCGGTCGAGGGAAGACATGGCTTGGCAGTTCAGGCTGGACTGTTCCCATGAGGCACAGGGTCAGAATGATTTGCATATGGCCATATCTGAATTGGGGTGGCTGAGTGAGCTAAAGAATAATGATGGATTAAACCCAGATCAGTTGGCTGGGGGTGAGTGCTTGCAATGTTCAACACTCCACCCATCATCTCCTTTGGTTTTGCTTTGTTTGCCCTAAGTTGACAGGGTATGCCCAGACATGGGTCCCTTGCTTACTTTGCCACTGGATTCAAGATAGCCTGGCTGATGATGGCTGATTAGCCAGAAACCGGTCCAGGGAAGACACGGCTTGGCAGTTCGGGCTGGACTGTTCAGATGAGACCCAGGGTCAGACTGATTTGCATAAGGCCATGTCTGAACTGGGGTGGCAGAGTGAGCTAAAGAATGATGATGGATTGAATCCAGATCAGTTGACTGGGGGTGAGTGCTTGCAATGTTCAGCACTCCATCCATCATCCCCTTTGGTTTTGCCCAGGGGTGCAGAAATAGGCAAGAGAGGTACAGAAAGAGGCAAGAGAAGTACAGAAAGAGGGACTTAGTGTGCAGAAAGAGGCAAAAGGTGTGCAGGAAGAAGCAAGAGAGGTGCAGAAAGAACAACAGAAGTGCAGAAAGAAGCAATCGATGTGCTGAAAGAGGAAAGAGGGATTCAGAAAGGGGCAAGGGAAGTACAGAAAGAAGCAAGAGAAATGTAGATTGAGGCAAGAGAAGTACAGTAAGAAGCAACAGAGATATAAAAAGAGGCAAGAGAAGTTCAGAAAGAAGCTACAGAAATACAGAAAGAGGCAACAGAAGTGCAGAAAGAGTCAGGAGAGGTACAAACAGGCATGAGAGGTGCATACAGAGGGAACAGTGGTGTAGAAAGATGCCGGAGGGGTGCAGAAAAAACCAACAAAGGTTTAGAAAGAGGCAAGAGGGGGTGCTGAAAGAGGCCAGAGAGGTGCAGAAAGAAGCAACAGAGGTACAGAAAGAGCTAAGAGAACTAAAGAAAGGGGCGAATGAGGTGCAGTAAGAGGGAAGAGGGGCTCAGAAAGAGGTGAGAGAAGTTTGGAAAAAGGCAACAGAAATGTGGAAAGAGGTAAGAAGAGTGCAAAATGAGGGAACAGGTGTGCAGAAAAATGCAAGAGAAGAGCAGAAATAGAGAACAGGGGTGCATAAAAAGACAAGAAAGGTGCAGAAAGAGACAAGAGAGGTGCGGAAAGAGATAGGGGAAGAGGTAAGACGAGTGCAGAAGGAGGCAATAAGGGTGCAGAATAAGCTAGAGAGGTGCAGATAGAAGTAAAGAAAGAAGCAAGAGCGGTGCAGGAAGAGGAAACAGGGGTGCAGACAGAGGCAAGAGTGGTACAGAAAGATGGAAGAGAGGTTCCAAAAGAGGCAAGGGGGTATAGAAAGAGGCAATAGAAGTGCAAGAACTGCCACAGGAAGTGCTGAAAGAAGCAACAGAGTTGTAGAAAAAAGCAAGAGAGGTTCAGAAAGCTGCAAGAGAAGTGTAGAAAGAAGCAAGAGAGGTGCTGAAACAGGCAAGAGAAGTACAGATAGAGGCAAGAGAGTTGCATAAAAAGGGAAAAAGGGTTCAGAAAGAAGCAAGAGAGGTGCAGAAAGAGGCAAGATAACTGAAGAAAGAGGCAAGGGAACCGAAGAAGGAGTCAACAGAGATGCAGAAAGAGGGAAGAGGGCTGCAGAAAGATGCATGGAAAGTGTTGAAAGAAGCAAGAGAGATGCAGAAGGAAACAAGAGAAGTGTAGAAACAGGCAAGAGAGGTGCAGAGAAAAGGAAGAAGGTTGCAGAATGAGGCAAAATAACTGCAGGAAGAAGCAACAAAATTGTAGAAAGAGGCAAGAGGAGTGCAGAAAGAAGTGACAGACATGAAGAAAGTGGTAAGAGAAGTACAGAAAAAGCAGCAGAGGTACAGAAAGAGGCAAGAGGGATGTAGATAGAGGCAAGAGAAGTATGGAAAGATATGTTGAAAGAGGCAAAAGAAATGCAAAAAGAGAAAACAGGTGAGCAGAAAAAGTCAAAAGAGGTACAAAAATAGGGAATGGGATGCAGAAAGAGGCAAGGAGGTACAGAAAGAGGTAAGAGGAAGGCAGAAATAAGCAATAGAAATATAGTAAGAGATCAGAGAAGTATAGAAAAAAGGCAATAGAAATGCAGAAAGAGGCGAGAGAAGTGCAGGAAAAAGCAACAGATGTAGAGAAAGAGGCAAGAGAAGTGAAGAAAGAGGCAAGAGAGGTTTAGAAACAGGCAAGAGAGATACAAAAAGAGGGCAGGAGGGTATCGAAAAAAGCACGAGAGGTGCAGAAAGAGGGAACATGGGTGCAGAAAAAGGCAAGAGAGGAACGAGAGAGTAGAGAGGAATGCAGAAGGATACAACATAAATAAAGAAAGAGGCAAGAGAAGTGAAGAAAAAAGCAACAGCGGTGGATAAAGAGACGAGAGATGTGCTGAAAGAGGCAAGATATGTGCAGAAAGAGATAAGAGAGATGTAGAAACAGGGAAGAGAGGATCAGACAGGGCAAGAGCCCGTCCGTGACCGACAGGGACCAGGGGCAGTTACAACTCTTGAAATGACCCCCCGGAAGCAATACAGCTCTATGGAGCTTAGGAATCTCTGCCCACCTATCGCCAAGTTGTGTCAGCATAGCATGAATGTGAACAACGGGGAAAGAAAATGCGTGCACTGCTCTTTCACTGCTATACGCCAAATCAGATCAAGGTGTAGGAATAGGATACTCAATCTTGCCCTGATCAATTGCCGCTCCTTAGGGAAACAAAGGATGAAAGTCCACGACTACCTGACGGACAGCCAGGTGGATGCCCGTTTCCTCACTGAAACATGGCTTAATGCCGCGTCAGCACCGGATGTGCTGGCGGCCCTTCGACCGGGCTATGATATTTAGAGAACAGACAGAAAGAAGGGGAGAGGGGGGGGGAATTGCTATAATATATAAGCACGGCCTGGCCTGCACTAAGGCTGGGCGTAGTTGGGCTTCTAGAAGCTACGCGAAGTGGGCAAAAAACTACGTCCACCCATGCACTTCGCGTAGCCCCACTATGCGCCACCCGCCTCCCTCCCGCCCTCCCTAAATGCTTTAAATGAATATATAAATGAATTATAAAACCACTTACCTTGTCCGCCGCATCCCCGGGGCTCCCGCTCGTCATCGCGCCGCCGGCGCCGCCATCTTAGATACTAATGCGCATGCGCGGCTGCCCGCGCTTGCGCATTTCTAACGAGAAATGCGCATGCGCGGGCGCCCGCGCATGCGCATTAGTATCCAAGACGCGCGCGCCGGCGGCGCGATGACGAGCGGGAGCCCCGGGGATGCGGCGGACAAGGTAATTGGTTTTATAATTCATTTATATATTCATTTAAAGCATTTAGGGAGGGCGGGAGGGAGACGGGTGGCGGGCAACTTCGCTACGCCCTCGAAGTGGGCGTAGTGTTGCCTGCTTTGCCCACTTTGCAAAGGGCGAAGTAGGCAACACTACACCCACTTTGTGGGCGTAGCGAAGTTGCCCACCCAGGGTTAGCCTGTACCCTAGAAGAGGCGAACATTGCAGACAGCGAGACTGGGTTTTTCGCTATTTCAGCCTCACATGATTACAGCCTCAAGGGACTCCTGGCTTACCGCCCCCCCGGGCCGGGAGCCAGGTTTGCAACCCAGCTGATGGAGAATATCACTCAATCAGCGTTAATACACAAGAGGTTTCTTCTGCTAGGTGACTTGAACTTTCACTTTGACGATCCCCTGAATACAGAAGCCCAAGAGGTTAGACAGGAACTGGAAGGCATGCAGCTGTTATTAAAGTCAGAAATGCCCACCCACTGCCATGGCCATCTTCTAGATCCCATCTTTGCTAACTGGGATGCGCTTATGGTAGCATCTCCAACCCCCGTGATATGGTCACATCACTTTTTAGTCACTCTCAGGGTTACGGTCCCTGAAAATGGAGTACAGACTGGAACCAACACTTTCAATACCTCTAATAAACATAGGAAATGGGCTAAGTTCTCCGCAGAGACATTTAATAAAGAGATAATGATGGGAGGCCCTCCTGAGGGCAGGGAAATTGAATCTGCTTGCGAGGCAATGGATTTCGTATCCAAAAGGCACTAGACCACACGGCGCCTTGGACGCGGTACCTGCCGGCAAGGAAATCCAAGTCTGTCCCATGGTTTAATAAGGACCTGCAAGAGAGAAAAGCAGAATGCAAATGCTTGGAGAGTAAATGGCCGAAATGCTTTTCTGATTTAGAGAGAGGTGAATACAAGAAAGGGTTGAGGGATTACCACGCCCTGATACGGAAAACCCGCAAAAGCTACTACTGCACTAGAATTAGCGATGCTGAAAACTCTATGAAGGAAATGTTCCTAGTGTACAGGGAATTGTCCGATCTTGGCCAAACAGCTACCCCTATGACTGGTTCTGTTACTTCGTGCAACAAGGTAGCAGAATTTTTTGCTGGTAAAGTAGAAAAAATCTTTTTGGCTTTCCCGGAGGCAGCCAGGGGCGGGGAGGGGAGGTTGTAAACCCCCAGAACCACGCTGGACAAGAACTGTATCACGAAATTTCAGGTGCCCTCGCGGGAAATCCTATGCCCTATGGCAGGAAGTATTAAGTCAGGCTCTCCTAGCGACCATGCCACCCCAAAAATACTTCATGGCAGCATAAACACTTTGGAGCCTTACAAAAGGCACCTACTCGCGCTATCCTTTGAATCTGATTCAGAAAAGGGGGTGGTGATGGACAGAGTTTCTGAATTAAGCAGAATACTCCTACCCAGTCAACAGATCAGGGCTTGATCCATCACCGTTTTTTAGCTCACTGCATCATCCCAGCTCAGAACCTGGCTACATGCAAATTAGTCTGTCCCTCTCCCAGTGCATCATGGGAACAGGGCAAACCAAACTACCAAGCCAATTCTTATACTGGGAAGGAAACAAGCGTACGGAGACCGGTTTCTGGCATTTCAGCCGTCTTCGGCCCGGCTTTCTTGAATCCTGATGGTGCAATGAGCAAGGGACTCACATCTGAGTATAACCTTCCACGCTTATGGTGGACAAAATGATTCAGAAAAGAGGGTGGTGATGGACAGAGTTTCTGAATTAAGCAGAATACTCCTACCCGGTCAACAGATCAGGGCTTGATCCATCACCGTTTTTTAGCTGACTGCATCATCCCAGCTCAGAACCTGGCTACATGCAAATTAGTCTGTCCCTCTCCCAGTGCATCATGGGAACAGGGCAAACCAAACTACCAAGCCAATTCTTATACTGGGAAGGAAACAAGCTTCCGGGGACCGGTTTCTGGCATTTCAGCCGTCTTCGGCCCGGCTTGCTTGAATCCTGATGGTGCAATGAGCAAGGGACTCACATCTGAGTATACCCTTCCACGCTTACGCTTCTGAACCGTTTTTGGCCACTATAGGTGTGGCAGGGTATACTCAGACATGAGTCCCTTTCTCACTGCACCATCAGGATTCAAGCAAGCCGGGCCGAAGAAGGCTGAAATTCCAGAAACCGGTCCCCGGTAGCTTGTCTCCTTTCTGGTGAAGAATTGGCTTGGTAGTTTAGTCTGCCCTGTTCCCATGATGCACTGGGCCAGGGACAGACTGATTTGCATACAGCCAGGTTCTGAGCTGGGATGGTGCAGTGAGATAAATAACGGTGATGGATCAAGCCCTGATGTTTGGACTGGGTAAGAGTGGTCTGCTTAATTCAGACACTCTGTTCATCACCACCCCCTTTTCTGAACCGTTTTTGGCCACTATAGGTGTGGCAGGGTATACTCAGACATGAGTCCCTTTCTCACTGCACCATCAGGATTCAAGCAAGCCGGGCCGAAGACGGCTGAAATGCCAGAAACCGGTCCCCGGGAGCTTGTCTCCTTTCTGGTGAAGAATTGGCTTGGTAGTTTAGTCTGCCCTGTTCCCATGATGCACTGGGCCAGGGACAGACTGATTTGCATATAGCCAGGTTCTGAGCTGGGATGGTGCAGTGAGATAAATAACGGTGATGGATCAAGCCCTGATCTTTGGACTGGGTAAGAGTGGTCTGCTTAATTCAGACACTCTGTTCATCACCACCCCCTTTTCTGAACCGTTTTTGGCCACTACAGGTGTGGCAGGGTATACTCAGACATGAGTCCCTTTCTCACTGCACCATCAGGATTCAAGCAAGGCGG
This sequence comes from Lissotriton vulgaris, assembly GCF_964263255.1. NCBI lineage: Eukaryota > Metazoa > Chordata > Amphibia > Caudata > Salamandridae > Lissotriton > Lissotriton vulgaris. The sequence continues at coordinate 659,713,927 of NC_141696.1, read as the reverse complement.
GCCGAAGACGGCTGAAATGCCAGAAACCGGTCCCCGGTAGCTTGTCTCCTTTCTGGTGAAGAATTGGCTTGGTAGTTTAGCCTGCCCTGTTCCCATGATGCACTGGGCCAGGAACAAACTGATTTGCATATAGCCAGGTTCTGAGCTGGGATGGTGCAGTGAGATAAATAACGGTGATGGATCAAGCTGAGGTTCCGTGACAATTTGAACCCGTGTTTTCAACATTGTCGTAAATACATAATTTTGGTATCAGTGAACCGCAAATGATCCATTTAGCATATCCTGGTGTTTTCGCTATGCTACGAGCAAGAGCACTCTTGTTATAGACACATACTGATCTATCCATGGCATCCATCTTAGATCACGGAAGCCATTTTGTGTTTCTTGCCCTCACGTAGACAATGGACACGCAGTGACCCCTTTCACCTAAGGACACGTAAGCTTTAGCCGGAGATTCACCTTGCTAGTGACACGTGCACCTTAGAACAGAACACGCCATGGCTGCATGACACAGCAGAAGCTGCCTCCCCAGCCCGAGGCCAGTCCTGCTATACTGGTTCTCGTGTTCGTTGGCCTGATCATGATTAGCAGCCGAAGCTGGTAGCCTTGCCCATTTACGACCCACAAACATCTCTTATCCTGCCTTTCTATCTTCTGCACCTGGCTCTGCTCCTTAACTTCGGGGTCTTTATTAGGGGGAGGTAATGAAATTTACGATGAGGCGGTCCGGGTCTTGAATGAAAAGTTGACATGGGATTATGATGGAACAGTGGGAACCCCTCGTTCGTAATGTTTTGACATCAGATATTGTTGACGATTCATGTGCAACGCCAAATATTTATTGTTTAGGACACAAAGGTTTGGGAATGTACTAACATGTAAAGAATTTGCCTCAAGCCCAATTTTTAGTATATAAGGAGCAACCCTCTTTGTACAAATCGAACAGGCTCCTAGATTCTGCCCGTGTGTAGTTTCTGTGACTTCTGTGTCCCTGCAGTAATAAACCTTTGGTCTTTGACGCCACCATCGAGAAGCCCGTGTTTCTGTTTATTTGTGCACCGAGACCGGTAGAACTCCGGGGTCTTCGGGTGTTATCCCTGACACCTCTGGACGGAACCAAAAAGTCCAGAACTCCAATTGGCGCCCAATGTGGGGCGACGTCATTCGGTACCGGTCCAAAAGCCTGAAGAGTTCGAGAAGCTTCGTGTGAAGATTCCTGAGGGAGGCGCCCCACTTCATCGATCCCGGCATATCGCAAAAGTGGCCCGACGTTCTCTTCCACGAGGGTTCCCGTTCAGGACGGCTGCAGTGGTCCGTTGCCTTGACCGTCGCCCTGTCTTGGACCCGAGGTGCAGTCCTTAGTACTGCGAGACGTGACGGGTTTCTCCTTGGTGACGTCTTCAGTGCCTCAGTTAAGTATTAAGTGGTTGCTAGTTGGTTACTTCGTAAGGGTTGTTCCTGTTTGGATAAAATCCTTTTAGTTCTTGGTTTGGTTTGGTTTCGTAAGATTATCACTGGTTGTTCTAGTTACGATAATCATTTGGTTTAGTTTTGGGTATCGATACATTTCTTCGCTTTTGGTAGGCCTAAGTTCTTGGTTCGAGTGCACATTTCTGTTCGTGTTTTTGTTTGTTCTGTGTTCCGGGTTATAAAATGGTAAGTCGGAAAAATTGTATGTTGTCGTGTTTTGGTTGCAACAGTGATTCCCGGTTGGAAGACTCATGTCTGGTTCCTCCGATCGGGACTCCTCTATATGATCTTTATTGTAAGTTTGGTGTGGGTCCTATATCGTATAATGAGGTATGGGTCCGTTATACAGAGAAAGACGGTGTCCTTAGTTGGCCACTGCATGGTAGTTTTGAACCACAAGTTATTGACAATTTAGAAACAAAATTGTTCAAGAAGAAAGCCCGGCCGGCAATGTTTGATTCTCTTCGTTATTGGCGAAAAGAATCTAAACAGAGAGAAATTAAAAAGCTGAAGAAAAAACAGAAAGAGCAAGAGTTGACTTTAGAGCAGTCTGTCAAGCAGCTGCAAGTCAACGAATCCGAGAAAGCAATGGAGGTGGCTAACAGAGAGCGTAATTTAGCGATAGACAAGTGCTATCCTGCCTTGCCATCGAGTACAGCTAAGATAGTAGAGGACCCCGAAAATGATCCTCTGTTGTCTTACTTGTTACGGTCACCCCCACCGTATGCACAAGGTGCTACGGCTCCACCATTACCGGTTGCTGGACAACCTGGTATTCCTGCTCCTGCTCCCCAGAATCAAGCTCCTGTACCTCCTGTGGTCAATGTTAATGTTCCTTTGGCACCCCCTCTTCCAGGGTTGCCGGCTTCTTTGCCTATACCTGTATCGCTTACACCTGCTAGTTCACAGGCTACTTTGCCTGATACTCCTACTGTTTCTGTCCTATCCGTTCCAACTGCTACTGTGTTTTCTACTTCTGCTAGTATTATGACTCCACTTTCTGTTCGTCGGAGAATCACTGATTCTGTCTCGAATATTCTATCTCCCTTCTATAAAACTCTGATTAAGACTCCTACCTCTGACTCTGTGCAGAGACGTAGTCAGCTTCCCAGTACTGAAGAACGAGGAATATTAGATTCCACAGCTCTTAGATGGATTTCGGAGAGTAGGAGATATAGTACTAGAGATGTATTAGATACATTCATGCAATGTAATGAACCAACACAAAGATATGTGTTCGACGAAATGTGCTCGCTTTTACGTGATGAATTAGAAGAAGATGACTCTGAATCAAATTTAGAAGAATTAATTAGTGTTCAGAAAGAGTTTGCTGCTGGTACGATAGTTGGTCAGAATATAAAAGAAGCGATGGAACTAATTTTAAATTATAGGAATGATCCATCCCTTCGTTCACCGAGGGAGTTAGAGAAGAGTAATACGAAACAAAATCGCCAATATCCAATGAGGGAGGTTCCTCCGATTTGGCGCGAAGCTGTGCAAGCTGATGCGGTCAATGGTGTTGTTGCCGCTCCAGCGCAATTCCAGAGAGTGTGGATACACATTCCGTGGAAGCGAGCTGAAGTATTAGCAGTAAAACAGGCCTTGCCAGATCCGCGTAAAAATCCAGCCGGATATTATAAGGAGTTAGCACAGACAGTTGAGGCTTGTGTGATGAATTTAGCGGACATTGACATGTTATTTGGGAATGTAGTTCCGCAACCAATTTGGGCTAAAATTCGTAAAGATAATCATCCAGTTGCCCTAGGTGGTGATCGGGCAGCTATAATTGCGGCAGATGGTCAGCAAATAGGTGGTTCCAAACCCGAACCTCTAATTGCTAATTTGCCTGGTAGAATAATTGATTTAATGAAGACTCTGATGCCAGCATTGCGCGTTAACTGGGACAAGTTGTCCGCATGCAGGCAAAAGAAAGACGAAAGTGTTTCCGACTTTTTCACAAGGTTCGAAGAGACTTTCCTGGATCACAGTGGTCAGGATATGAGCACAGAAGGAGGACAGAGACTATTCGTTGATAAATTTGTACACAATTTATTGCCAGAACTTAGTAATAAATTGAAAGATTCCGAGAGTGCGTGGGCTGTCTCTACGACTGCGCAAATACTTGCGACTGCCCAGTACTATGAAAATAGGGATAAAGAGGAGAAGGAAAAGTCAGAGAAAAAGACGAAAGATTTAAAAACTAAAGTTCTTTTACAGCAAGCATATCCGCCTCGCACGAATCAGACTAATACACAGCACGGGTCATATCAAAGGACAGATTATGGTTCTCAGAGGCCGCAATACCAATGGAATCAGTGTGCGTATTGTAAGAAAGAAGGTCATTATAAAAATGAGTGTCCTGTCTTAGCGCAGAATAACGTTGCAGCAGCTCAGAGAGGTCGTGGTGGTTTTGTGCAAAATTCTAGGGGTCGAGGACGAGGTGCTATGCCTCCACAAACGAATGATCGCCCTTCTAATCATTTTGATCAGCGAAATGGACAGTCTGCTCAACAAAATAGATCTCAACAGTATCACGTTGAGGACTATTGTGAAACTAATGAAGGATTTCAGCAAACGGAATACTAGGACAGCCAAGGACAAAGAGAGGGAGTAGTATCAGTTCCAGTAGATCAGAGTGGGCCTTATGTTGCAGTAGCAACATCAGGTGTAGTCGAACCGTTTCTGTTGGATACTGGTGCAGCAAAAAGTTCTATTATACATGAGAAACTCCCTGGCGCACCTTGTCTGGCTTAACAAATGTTTCTGTAGGTTTTTCAGGCGCCCCTGTTTACAACCCTGTATCTGGTCCTTTGTCTATTTCTGTTGGACCTCGTCAATTGAAAGCACCCTTGATTTTGACGACAGGTTGTAATGAAAATCTGCTTGGTTTAGACTTGTTAAAACGACTATATGCGACATTGTACTGTTCTCCGGAAGGAGTACAGCTTACGTTGGGTAAAAGAATCACCTCTCCAATGTACTTGTCGATGGATGCGCTCCCACCAGAGCTGCGTTCTCTCCCTGATACACTTTGGGCGACTGGTCCTAACGATGTAGGTCTTTTAGAAATTCCACCATATGTAGTTACTTTGAAAGCGAATGTCAAATTTCCACGAATCCCACAATACAAAATCTCTAGTGAAGGTGAACGTGCCCTTTTATTGATTGTACAAGATTTGATTAAGAAAGACGTGGTTGAGGAAACTAGAGGAAATGTCTGTAACAGCCCTGTATTGCCAATTCTGAAACGTACTGATCCTTCAAAGCCTCCAGTCTATAGGTTTGTAATAGACCTTAGGGAGGTTAACAAGATTGTGATTCCACAGTTTCCTGTGGTTCCAGACATCACTGCATTGTTAACGTTGATTCCTGCAACAGCCACATGGTTTTCAGTTATCGACTTGAAGAATGCCTTTTTCAGCATTCCGATAGCCGAGGAAAGCAGAGATATTTTCGGCTTCACTTTAGGAGGTCGAAGCTTCAGGTTTAAACGTGCTCCACAAGGGTATTGTGAAAGTCCATCCATTTACAGTCAGGCATTAAAAAGTCAGTTAGATTCCTTTGTACTTCCTCCTGGTTCTTCTTTAGTGCAGTATGTAGATGATCTTCTAGTGGCTGCCGATGACAAGGAAACTTGCAAAGCAGCTACAATTTCGTTATTGCATCATTTATCTAATCTGAATCACAAGGTGTCACCTTCGAAAATGCAATACTGCTGCCAAGAAGTGACCTACCTAGGTCATCTCTTGTCAAAGGAGGGAAGGAAGTTGACCCCAGAGAGAATAAAAGCAATTACGCAGATGAATGTTCCCCGCACACAGAAGAGAAGTACGTGCCTTTTTAGGTATTACCTCTTACTGTAGGCAGTGGATCCCAAATTTTTCTCTTTTAGCAAAACCATTGGTAGCTTTGACTGGGAAAAATGTTCCGAGTCCAGTGCCATGGTCTGCTGAATGTCAGGAGAGTTTTTCTGAGTTACGAAATGCACTATGTTCAGCTCCTGTATTGGGTACACCCGATTACAGTAAACCATTCACGCTCTATGTTCACGAGAGAGAAGGTTGCGCGTTGAGTGTTCTGACACAGAGATTTGGTGATCAACAACGCCCTTGTGCGTATTTTTCATCAACATTAGATCCGGTAGCTAGAGCGTTGCCTAGTTGTTTGAGAGCTACAGCGGCAGCTGCGGCCTCCATTCGACAATCTGCTGGTTTAGTGATGAATAACATGCTAGTGGTCATGGTTCCTCATGCTGTGGACACACTCATGAACCGAACCAAGACGCAACACCTTACCAGTGCTAGATTATCAGGCTATGAGCTGACACTGTTAGCGAGTCATATACAGATCAAAAGATGCAATGTCTTGAATCCAGCAACATTGTTGCCGACTAATCAGGAGTCGAGTGATTCTGAACCCCATGATTGTTGTTTCAGAACCGAGGAAGAGACAAAAGGACGAATTGATTTAAAAGACACTCCGTTGTCAGATCCAGATGGCACGTTGTATGTTGATGGGTCTTGCTTTAAGTTGGAGAATGGTGATGTGACTGCTGCCTATGCAGTAACGACTTTGAGTACGATTGTGGAGACTGCAAGAGTGAGTCAGAATTCTGCTCAAGCTGCGGAATTAATTGCGCTAACAAGAGCGTGTGTTTTAGCTAAGGGAAAGAGAGTGAATGTGTTCACAGATAGTCAGTACGCGTTCGGCGTGGCCCATAGTTTTGGCCGTTTGTGGAAAGAGAGAGGTTTCATTACGTCCCATGGGACTAAGATTCAACATGGTCAGCTAGTTAATGACTTGTTGGAATCTCTAACCTTGCCGACTGAAGTTGCGATTGTGAAGTGCAGCGCTCATAAAGCAATCACGGATGATGTTAGTCGTGGGAATGCTTTTGCTGATGAGACCGCTAAACAGACAGCTAGAAATATGATGAGTAGAATGTATGTTGCTACGTCTGCAAGATGGATTTCGGAGTCTGGAATGTGTGAGGACACAGTAGAAAGCGTGAGAGAAATTCAGAAGGAAGCGACTGAGGAGGAAAAGCTTGCATGGAAAGAGAGTACGGGTAAATTGGACTCGAGTGGGTGTTGGATTGATTTGTCGGAACAACAGCGTTGGATGTTGCCTGATGCGTACGTGCTTGCAGTAGTGACGATGGCACATGGAGCAGCGCATATTAGTTCTAAAGGGATCTGTAAGATGTTGGCTACAGTCTGGAAGAATGATGGGATTAGTAAGTGTGCAGAGAGAGTGGTGAAAAATTGCATGGTATGCTTGATGCATAATCCTGGAAAGGGAATTCCCACACCCGCTGGTCACTTCGCTCCTCCTTCCTGCCCCTTTGAAGTGATCCAGTTAGACTTCATTCACATGGATCGTTGCAACAATCTAAAATACGTCCTAGTGGTAGTTTGTGCTTTCTCCAGATGGATTGAAGCTTATCCACTGAAGGACAATACTGCCTTGTCCACTGCCAAAATTCTTCTCAAGGAATACTTCCCTAGGTATGGAATGCCACGGATTGTATGGTCAGATAACGGAAGTGAGTTCGTAGGGAAAGTTATGCAGAATGTGTGTGCCGGTTTAGGGATCAAACAAAAGTTTCACAGTGCGAACCATCCCCAGTCTGCTGGTTTAGTTGAGGGTTACAATGGCACCCTCAAACTAAAACTTGCTAAAATACAGGCATCTACGGGTTTGTCCTGGCCAGATGCACTACCCTTGGCTTTGTTATCCACGAGAGCGACTGTGCATTCTAGAGTAGGGCTTAGTCCTTACGAAATAGTTTTTGGTCGTCCCGCTAATGTTTGGGGAGTGCCAAGGCCAAAAGAATTCTGTTCTCTGGAATATCCAATGTTGATTGATTACCTTTACGACTTGACTGCTAAATTGAGTCTTATTCACCAACAGGTTTTCGATGCATTGCCAAAGCCACCAGAGAGTCCAGGTCATCAGCTGAAACCAGGGGACCACGTTGTTGTACGGAATTTTGCAAGAACGAAAAATCTTCAACCCAGATTCGTTGGCCCCTTCCAGGTGCTACTAGCGACGAGAACTGCTATTCGTGTGGCCGGACGGAAGAACTGGATTCACACGACGCACGTCAAACGTGTGCCCCTGCCACTTCCTTACGATAACTGGGTGAAGAAGGGAATCGGTGCCTCTGAGTTTGAACAAATACCCAGGTTTATCCCTTTCAGCGATGCCGAACTAATAACTGACACATCGAACTCTGGCTCTCCTCCTGAAATTGCTCCTTTGAATTCTGAACATTTGTCCTCTGCATCAGAAGAAACTTTGCCATCTGCGAACTTAAACATTACAACACCTGCTGAAAATACACTGTTTCCAGATCAAACAGCTCCTGCTAAACTGAGATACAATTTACGATCTCGCAATATGGACAAATAAAGCAGGAAACTGCCTATTTTTCACGTTTAAATTTGAATACCGTACATTGCCTCCAGCCAGGAAGTTTGCTATTGTTTTGTTGTTTTAAAAATTGCCTTGCCGTCTGGGTAGCCGTAGGGTCGTGGCTGTGTGCCTAGTTGAATCTGCGGGGGTCAGACACAAGGTCGATCTTTCTGTTAGTTCTGGGAACTCCCAGGGCTAATAGAGGCATTTTCATCTACGTACACATCATCAGTGGTCGCGAGCGGATTGTAGAAGATGGAGCTTCCTGAGCTGCAACGAGAAAATGTAATTTATGTTCGCAGAAATAGATTATACAGAATTCTTCACAGCAAATGCTTTCTAATGCAATGTACAGTTACGTTTTTAATTGTTTTGATAACGTTGGTGGGTGGAATCGTCTTTGGTGTGAATTTGATTTTTATGCCGGTAACTACAGTACCTCCCCTTGATCCCGCTACTTCTACTGTTTCTTCTATGCATTCTTTTCACTCGTTTCCTGAACACGAACAAGCTCGACGCTCAGAATTCATTAACAACACATTTGTACAGCTTCTGCACCAACACCAACTGGTAGTTAACACTACAGACTGCTGGGTGTGTGGCTTGATACCCCACACTATGGATAAAGGCATTCCCTATCTGGTTTTGCCTTTTAGCTATAATGGATCATTCCAGGCCTTTCAGACTATTTTTGCCTATGCCCTTGAGACCTATCCTCCGCGTCCACCACGTTCCACTAAATACAACTCTGCCAACAAAGCTTTAGTCCAGGGAATTATTGACATGATTAAGGACGTCAATAATACTCCATCTTCCCCTAGAGACGAATTACGGGTATATTTGAGTTGGAATTCTACAGAGTATCGCCTTAGTTTGGGAGAAAGCAAGCGTAAAAGCTCCACTCCAGTCTGGGTCGTGCCCCACCGAGGTCAGGTCTGTTTGCAAGGAAATGGGAGAAATCCGAGAGCTCAGCTAGGGAGGAGTGAGTGCGTTGAGACTTACGTGTTTCCGTCTAACTCTTCCCCTGCCTTCCGTACTGCTAGGGGTACCTACTTCATTTGTCAATACAGAGCATATACATGGCTGCCTGCTGACTTTTCAGGTTCATGTTATATTGCTCGACTGTTGCCTCCAACGTACACTGTTTCCTCAGACTATCACAAGACCAGAGTAGCAAGAGGTGTTTTCAGCAAGGAAGATACCGCTGGTCAGGAAGCTGGAGACTTCTTCAAAGGTTTCCTTCCGTTCTGGGGGCCTATGGCCAATAGTAGAAATCTACGTCAACTAACACGGGTAGTTGAATCTACTATTACCGAAACTGCTGGTGCCCTTAGCAACTTGACAGCTGAGCTTCAGGCGGATCGACTCATGACGTTGCAGAACCGTATGGTTCTAGACGTAATACTTGCAGATCGAGGTGGGGTATGCAGAATGATCCAATCGAGCTGCTGTGTTTTTATTCCCAATAATGCTCCAACTGTCTATGAGGCGATCTCTAAGCTACACAAGATTTCCGACTCTATACACGTAGACAAGGGAAACTGGTCCTTCATGGAGTGGTTTTGGACTCTGATATCAGCGTGGGGATGGAAGGTTCTGATGGTCATTGGTGTCATCCTAGTATTTCTATTCCCATGCTGCCTGATTATCCAGTGTGGTCCCGCTTTGTGTAGTCTCTGTGCTGCAACATGTTTCAGAAAACCACCTGCGTTTGGAGAAAAGGCGCGAGAAAGAATGATGATGCAGCAACATGTCACTGACCTGATGAGCATAGAGATAGACTCGGACATAGAGTAATTGCCTACGTTAGGGCAAAAGGAGGGTCTGAGGTTCCGTGACAATTTGAACCCGTGTTTTCAACATTGTCGTAAATACATAATTTTGGTATCAGTGAACCGCAAATGATCCATTTAGCATATCCTGGTGTTTTCGCTATGCTACGAGCAAGAGCACTCTTGTTATAGACACATACTGATCTACCCATGGCATCCATCTTAGATCACGGAAGCCATTTTGTGTTTCTTGCCCTCACGTAGACAATGGACACGCAGTGACCCCTTTCACCTAAGGACACGTAAGCTTTAGCCGGAGATTCACCTTGCTAGTGACACGTGCACCTTAGAACAGAACACGCCATGGCTGCATGACACAGCAGAAGCTGCCTCCCCAGCCCGAGGCTAGTCCTGCTATACTGGTTCTCGTGTTCATTGGCCTGATCATGATTAGGCAGCCGAAGCTGGTAGCCTTGCCCATTTACGACCCACAAACATCTCTTATCCTGCCTTTCTATCTTCTGCACCTGGCTCTGCTCCTTTCCTTCGGGGCCTTTATTAGGGGGAGGTAACGAAATTTACGATGAGGCGGTCCGGGTCTTGAATGAAAAGTTGACATGGGATTATGATGGAACAGTGGGAACTCCTCGTTCATAATGTTTTGACATCAGATATTGTTGACGATTCCTGTGCAACGCCAAATATTTATTGTTTAGGACACAAAGGTTTGGGAATGTACTAACATGTAAAGAATTTGCCTCAAGCCCAATTTTTAGTATATAAGGAGCAACCCTCTTTGTACAAATCGAACAGGCTCCTAGATTCTGCCCGTGTGTAGTTTCTGTGACTTCTGTGTCCCTGCAGTAATAAACCTTTGGTCTTTGACGCCACCATCGAGAAGCCCGTGTTTCTGTTTATTTGTGCACCGAGACAGGTAGAACTCCGGGGTCTTCGGGTGTTATCCCTGACACCTCTGGACGGAACCAAAAAGTCCAGAACTCCAAAGCCCTGATCTTTGGACTGGGTAAGAGTGGTCTGCTTATTTCAGACACTCTGTTCATCACCACCCCCTTTTCTGAACCGTTTTTGGCCACTATAGGTGTGGCAGGGTATACTCAGACATGAGTCCCTTTCTCACTGCACCATCAGGATTCAAGCAAGCCGGGCCGAAGACGGCTGAAATGCCAGAAACCGGTCCCCGGTAGCTTGTCTCCTTTCTGGTGAAGAATTGGCTTGGTAGTTTAGTCTGCCCTGTTCCCATGATGCGCTGGGCCAGGGACAGACTGATTTGCATATAGCCAGGTTTTGAGCTGGGATGGTGCAGTGAGATAAATAATGGTGATGGATCAAGCCCTGATCTTTGGACTGGGTAAGAGTGGTCTGCTTAATTCAGACACTCTGTTCATCACCACCCCCTTTTCTGAACCGTTTTTGGCCACTATAGGTGTGGCAGGGTATACTCAGACATGAGTCCCTTTCTCACTGCACCATCAGGATTCAAGCAAGCCGGGCCGAAGACGGCTGAAATGCCAGAAACCGGTCCCCGGTAGCTTGTCTCCTTTCTGGTGAAGAATTGGCTTGGTAGTTTAGTCTGCCCTGTTCCCATGATGCACTGGGCCAGGGACAGACTGATTTGCATATAGCCAGGTTCTGAGCTGGGATGGTGCAGTGAGATAAATAACGGTGATGGATCAAGCCCTGATCTTTGGACTGGGTAAGAGTGGTCTGCTTAATTCAGACACTCTGTTCATCACCACCCCCTTTTCTGAACCGTTTTTGGCCACTATAGGTGTGGCAGGGTATACTCAGACATGAGTCCCTTTCTCACTGCACCATCAGGATTCAAGAAAGCCAGGCCGAAGACGGCTGAAATGCCAGAAACCGGTCCCCGGTAGCTTGTCTCCTTTCTGGTGAAGAATTGGCTTGGTAGTTTAGTCTGCCCTGTTCCCATGATGCACTGGGCCAGGGACAGACTGATTTGCATATAGCCAGGTTCTGAGCTGGGATGGTGCAGTGAGATAAATAACGGTGATGGATCAAGCCCTGATCTTTGGACTGGGTAAGAGTGGTCTGCTTAATTCAGACACTCTGTTCATCACCACCCCCTTTTCTGAACCGTTTTTGGCCACTCTTGGTGTGGCAGGATATACTCAGACATGAGTCCCTTTCTCACTGCACCATCAGGATTCAAGCAAGCCGGGCCAAAGACGGCTGAAATGCCAGAAACCGGTCCCCGGTAGCTTGTCTCCTTTCTGGTGAAGAATTGGCTTGGTAGTTTAGCCTGCCCTGTTCCCATGATGCACTGGGCCAGGGACAGACTGATTTGCATATAGCCAGGTTCTGAGCTGGGATGGTGCAGTGAGATAAATAACGGTGATGGATCAAGCCCTGATCTTTGGACTGGGTAAGAGTGGTCTGCTTAATTCAGACACTCTGTTCATCACCACCCCCTTTTCTGAACCGTTTTTGGCCACTATAGGTGTGGCAGGGTATACTCAGACATGAGTCCCTTTCTCACTGCACCATCAGGATTCAAGCAAGCCGGGCCGAAGACGGCTGAAATGCCAGAAACCGGTCCCCGGTAGCTTGTCTCCTTTCTGGTGAAGATTTGGCTTGGCGGTTTAGTCTGCCCTGTTCCCATGATGCACTGGGCCAGGGACAGACTGATTTGCATATAGCCAGGTTTTGAGCTGGGATGGTGCAGTGAGATAAATAACGGTGATGGATCAAGCCCTGATCTTTGGACTGGGTAAGAGTGGTCTGCTTAATTCAGACACTCTGTTCATCACCACCCCCTTTTCTGAACCGTTTTTGGCCACTATAGGTGTGGCAGGGTATACTCAGACATGAGTCCCTTTCTCACTGCACCATCAGGATTCAAGCAAGCCGGGCCGAAGACGGCTGAAATGCCAGAAACCGGTCCCCGGTAGCTTGTCTCCTTTCTGGTGAAGATTTGGCTTGGTAGTTTAGTCTGCCCTCTTCCCATGATGCACTGGGCCAGGGACAGACTGATTTGCATATAGCCAGGTTCTGAGCTGGGATGGTGCAGTGAGATAAATAACGGTGATGGATCAAGCCCTGATCTTTGGACTGGGTAAGAGTGGTCTGCCTAATTCAGACACTCTGTTCATCACCACCCCCTTTTCTGATCCTTTGAATCTGGGCAGGTACCTATGACATGGAAGAAAGCAGTGGTCCTTCCTCTGAGGAAGAAACCCAACATCAGTAGGGATAAGCTAGAAAACCTAAGACCGATCTCTCTACTCCCATACCTCGCTAAGATCGCGGAGAAAGCAGTTAATAAACAACTCTCTGCTCACATTGAGTCCAACGGACTCCTCCACCCCTCACAATCGGGCTTCCGTGCTCTTCACTCTACGGAGTCAGCTCTGTTATCCTCCACAGAAATTCTACGTAGACATGCGCACGAGGGACAGACAGCGGCGCTGATTCTTCTTGACCTCAGCGCCGCTTTCAACACTGTAGCTCATCACACTCTGCTACAGTGTCTGAAAAAGGGAGGAGTGGTGGGTAAAGCTTGGGAATGGCTGGAATCATTCCTTACCGACCATAGCTTCCAGGTCGCTCAGGGACCTTTCCGGTCTGAAGAAATAAAATTGAAACAGGGAGTGCCACAAGGCTCCAGTCTCAGCCCCACCCTATTTAATCTTTATGTGGCGCCCGTGGGAAGCATCACAGACAGTTTTGGGGTTGAGATAGTGTCATACGCAGATGACACACAACTGATCGTGACCTGACACAGCCAAAGGAGCAATGTGCAGCAAATTTCTCGCTATGCATGCAGGAGCTCGCCAAATGGATGGCCAACAACTGCCTCTAATTAAACGGAAACAAGACAGAGGTGCTGATTGTGGGCAAGTCACCATCAGTTTGGACCTCGGCCTGGTGGCCGGATGAGCTGGGAGCTTTACCCGAACCCAGCAATCCAGTCAAGAACTTAGGAATCTGGGTAGACAATAAAATATCCTTTGATCACCAAACAAATCAAGTGGCGGGCACTTGTTTTGGTAAGCTACGGGTCTTAAGGAAACACTGGACCTTCTGCCTGTGCCGACAAGACAATCCATGGTCCATGCTTTAATATTGTCCAGGCTAGACTACGGAAATGTCTTATACTTAGGTGCCAGTGAAAAATACTTGTAACGATTACAGCGCATACAAAATACGGCGGCCTATTTGATCCTACTACTACCTAGAAAAGCGTCAGCAAAAAAAGCATTGAGAACCCTACACTGGCTGCCGGTCAGAGAACGGGTGACTTTCAAACCCCTCTGTGTAGGGCATCGCATCCTCCATGGAAAAGGCCCTAAGTACCTGCATAGTCTCCTCAAACGTTACAAGCCCACTCGCCAGTTAAGATCTGGTGGCAGAGGGCAGGTTCAGGTCCCTAAGTTCAAAAGAGTGCGAATGGGTGGACGGTCCTTTAGAGTCCAGACCGCCATCCAGTGGAACAAACTGTCAATGAGATTGAGATTGGAGACATCAGAGCCCGCATTCCGAAGAGAGCTCAAAACAATTCTGTTCCCCAAAGCCTAAGACTCATATTGTATTCTATTGTATTGTAAGGGGTGCTTATAGAGCGCACTGACACCATGGGTTTCCTGGCGCTGGTTGGATGCAGAGGGGAGAGGGGGACTTAGCTAGATTGGGGGAAGAGCCAGGTTTTTAAGGATTTACGAAAAAGAATAAGAGAACTGGACGTTTTAAGAGAAAGAGGAAAAGAGTTCCAAAGTTTGGGGGCCAGGTATGCAAATCTCCGGCCTCCGGATCTGCAAAGTTTAAAAGAGGGGATGATCAAGGAGTGAAGGTGGGAGGATCTCAGGTTTCGAGATGGGCGGTAGGGCCTGATGAGGGATTTCAGGAAGGCGGGACAGGGTCCAGCTAGCGACTTGAAAGTGAGGCAGCCGATCTTAAAGGCCGCCCTCGAAGTGACAGGGAGCCAGTGCAGTTTGGAAAGAAGGGGCCTGGCGGATTGCCACTTCGAGATCCCAAGGGCCTGTCTCGCCGCTTGATTTTGAACAGCTTGCAGTCTGGCCAAAGATGTTTTAGGCCGTTCGAAAAATCTAAGCGGGAGAGGACGAGGGCCATGATGACTTGCAGGAGGGCGTCAGGTGTAAGGAGGTAAGCCACTTTCCTTATCCTGCGCAGCTGGTAGATGCAGGAGGAGACCACCGTCCCCACCTGGGGCCCAAGGGATAGACCGGAGTCAATAGTGACCCCGAGACTCTTCACCGAGGCCACGGGGATGGGAGAGGGGCCAAGTTCTGCCGGCCAGAAGTGCGGCCCCCAGAAGGTGGCACTCCTACCGGGAAGGAGGAGCTCCGTCTTACCGGGGTTCAATTTTAGCTGGTTTTGGCCCATCCACTGGAGAATGTGGGACATAGCTGCCTGTAAGTTGGGAATAGCAGAAGGGGAGTTGAGAGAAAATATGAGTTGCAGGTCGTCCGCGTAGTTGAAAACGGTGACGTCCCACTGCCTCAGAGAAAAAAGAAGAGGTCGAAGATAGAGATTAAAGAGAAGAGGGGATAAGGAGGAGCCCTGGGGGACCCCACAGGGCGAGTGCTCCCTAGGAGCCCTGAAAGTGCCCAGGCTAAGGGTCTGAGACCTCCCAGTCAGGAAGGATTTGACCCAAGCCAGCGCCAGGCCTTGGATGCCAGCCTGTTCGACACGGTGGAGGAGGATGTTATGATCCACCGTGTCGAAGGCGGCTGACAGGTCTAATAATACCAAGGCCTGGGGGTACCCTTGTGAACGCCGTCTCTCAGGGCGTCCAGCACGGCCAAGATCACTGTCTCCGTAGAGTGGCCGGGTCTAAAGCCGGCCTGGTTAGCCTCGAGAAAGTTGGAGTTCTCGATAAACTGTGAGAGACAGGCGGTGACGTGGGCTTCCAGGATTTTAGAAAAGAAGGGCAAGAGGGAGATGGGACGGTAGTTCTCCGGGACGGCAGGATCAGCCCCAGGTTTCTTCAAAAGAGGCACCAGCACGGCCTCCTTGAAGGGGCTGGGCACCGTACCGGAAGAGAGAGAAGAGTTCAGCAGGGGGAGGATGCAGTCGGGTAAAGAATGGCAGATGTCCCGGAGTATGGAAGGGGGACAGCAGTCGTCTGGAGATCCAGACTTAGTGCGGGAGGCCAGAGTGGCCAGAGATGTAGGATCTAGAAGAGGGAATTGTGTGAATGAAAGGGTGTTGTGGGGGGGGGAGATAGATCCAGCGCGAGGGGGAGTGACTGGAATGGTGTCCTTGATCAATACAATTTTCTGAATAAAAAAGGTGCTAAGTGTGTTACACGCTTCCTGTGTGGGGGCCTGAGTCGGGAGCGCCCTGGGATCGGAGGTAAATTCGTTGAGGACTTTGAAAATTTCTTTGGACTTGCAGGGGGCTGATAGAATTTTTTCTGAAGCGTAGGCTCTTTTGGCTGCGGAGATGGCAAGTTTATACCTATTGCGAGCGGCCACATAGGCATCTCTACTTGATGAGCAGTAGTCTCTCCTCCACTTGCGCTCGAGTTGACGGAGTTCCAAATGGAGGGTTTTGAGTTGGGGGGTGAACCATTTATGGGAATTGCAGTGTCGGGATCGGGGGAACTTGGTTAGGGGGGCAAAGATATCGCTGGCTGTCATAAGCCAGTCAGCAATATGGCCAAAGAGCTCATTGGTACCGATGTCATTAGGAAGCAAGGGACGGGTTTGGGACAAGTGAGACAACAATTTGGGGGAATCGGCAGCCCTCCACTTACGGGCAATGCCTCCCTCCCGCGGGGGGATCCTGATCTGGCCGACAACCAAGATTGTGGTGTCGATCAGAAAATGATCAGACCACACACAGGGTGTTATTAGTGGGCAAGAGGACTTGGCCCCATGGGTCCAAATGTGATCGAGGATATGGCCGCCACTGTGGGTGGTGGACCTGACTAATCGGATGAAGTTCAGGCTCGAAAGACCCTCGAACAGTTCGGAAGCATGCGGGCCGGCATCCTCATGCTGGAACCAGTAGATGAAGTCACTGATGATGACGATGCAGGGAGAGGAGGTGGCAATGTTGGTCAACTGATCGATGAAAGATGAAGGGAAGGACGGCATTGGGTGGGGGGGGCGGTAAAGTACCATAAGGGTAACTGCACCCACCTCAGTCCCAAGACTAAGGACCAGGTTGTCCACTTCAGGGAGAGTCATGGCAGCGGAGGCAATAATCCTGAGATCCTTGCGTATTACCGCCGCCACCCCTCCCCCGGAGCGACCCCCCGGACGATTGGTATTCAACAGGAAGTAGTCTGGGGGTAACGCTGCCAAGATGTCGGGAAGGGAATCGTTAGTGAGCCAGGTCCCAGATAGTAGGAGGACGTCCGGCCTTTCGGTCATAAGTAAATGGAAAATGTCGGCTTGGTGCCTGACCAAAGAGCGAGTATTTAGATATAGTACCCGGATCTGCGACTCGGTAGGAGCAGGGACGATGAGTGGTGACGCAGGCCCAAGATGGAGGGGGGGAAGTACCTGCAATACCAAGTGACGTGATCCAAGTCCAGGTGTCGGGAGAGAGAGGGCTGGCAGAGGCTTGTAGGCACATAAGAGCAGAAGGAGAGTAAAGTATTGCAGTGGCAGCATCCCTAGCCCCTGGGCCCGTCCGGCCGCGGACGGGCGCAGACGGGCTGGACTTAGGCGCGACTTCGGCGCGCTGACGGCGTGCCAGCTGCGTGCCCGCTGCGCTCCCTGTAAGGGGGCGCCATTTTATAGGCTGAGGTCGTGAGGGGCCGAGCGTTGCACCGCTCGCCTACTCACCCTCCTCACCCAAGATGGCGGCCAACAGCGCGACCCGGCGGGAATTGATCTCCTGCGAGGGCGGCTGTCAAAGATGTGTCAGCGGGCTGCAGAAGCAGGGAATGGTTACGCTCAGCGCGCAATGGTGGCAACCTGCACAACAAAAAAGGTTAGGCATGTACTGAGAGCGATTAAAATATTTAAAAGTAAATTGTGCGCGAAGGGCGCAGAACACAGCGCGAGTCAGGCGAGTGGCTAGGTCCCACTGGCCGGCTCGTGTCATCCAAACAGTAATGGGTGGCAGCACAATGAATTTTATAGGCTGAGGTCGTGAGGGGCCGAGCGCTGCACCTTAGAAAGACTCTAATTAGGCTGGATGTAAGCTATAGCTGAAGCGGCAACAGTTCAATAGCGCAGGGACACACATGCTAGTGTAACCATGCGCTTTACAAGCTGTATAAAATAAATAAATAAATAAATAAAGAGAGGTACAGAAAGAGGGAAGAGGGGTATAGATAGAGGCAAGAGGGATGCAGACAAAATCAAGAGAAGTACAGAAAGATGCAAGAAAAGTACGGAAAGGAACAACAGAGTTGCAGAAAGGAAAGAGGCATGTGGGGTACAGAAAGAAGCAAGAGAAATGCAGAATGAAGCAACAAAAATGTAGAAAGAGGCAAGAGAAGTGCAGAAAGAAACAACGGAAATGCAGAAAGAAGCAAGAGAAGTACAGAGTTGCATAAAGGAAAGAGGCTAGAGAAGTGCAAAAAGAGACATGAGGGGTGCAGAAAGAAGCAACAGAAATGCAGAAAGAGGCAGGAAAAGTGCAGAAAGGGGAAAGAGAGGTACAGAAACAGACAAAAGATGCGCAGAAAGAGGGAACAGGGGTGCAGACAGAGGCAAGAGAGATACAGAAAGAAGGAAAAAGGGGTACATATAGAGGGAATAGGTATGCAGAAAGAAGCAAGAGAAGTACAGAAAGAAGCAAGATAAGTACAGAAAGGAGCAACAGAGTTGCAGAAAGGAAAGAGGCTAGAGAAGTGCAGAAAGAGCCATGAGTGGTACAGAAAGCGACAAGTGAAGTGCAGAAAGAAGCAACAGAAATATAGAAAGAGGCAAGAGAAATGCAGAAAGAAGGAACAGAAATCCTGAAAGAAGCACGAGAAGTCCAGAAAAAAGCAACAGAGGTACAGAAAGAGGCAAGAGAAGTGCAGAAAGAGGCAAGAGAGGTATGGAAACAGGGTAGAGAGGAACCGAAAGAGGGAACAGGGGTGCAGAAAAAGGTAAGAGAAGTGCAGAAAGAGGCAAGTGGGGTGCAGAATGCAGCAAGTGAGGTGCAGAAAGTCAACAGAGTTGCAGAAAGAGGCAAGAGTGGTACAAACACAGGCAAGAGAAGTATAGAAAGTGGCAAGAGAAGTGCTGAAAGAAGCAACAGAGTTGCCTCAGGAGGCAAGAGAACTGCAGAAGAGAGTATTAGAGATGCAGAAATAATAAACAGAGGTACAACAATAGGCAAGAGAGTGCACTAAGAGGCAATGGAACTGCACACAGTAGCAATAGAGGTACGGAAAGAGGCAGGAGAACTGCAGAAAGAAGCAACAGAGGTACAGAAAGAGGCAAGAGAAGTGCAAAAAAGAGGTAAGAGAGGTGCAGAAGCAGGAAAGAGAGGTGCAAAAAGAGGGCACAAGGATGCAAAAAAGTCAAGAAAACTGTTGAAAGAGGGAAGAGGGATACAGAAACAGCCAAGAATGGTGCAGAAAGAGGCAATAGAAGTGCAGAAAGAAGCAAAAGAGGTGTAGAAAGACACAAGAGAACTGCAGGAAGAGACAAGAGAGGTGCAGAAAGAGGCAAGAGAGGTGCAGAAAGAGGGAAGGGAGGTGCGGAAAGAGACAAGAGAAGTACAGAAAGAAGCAATAGAAATGAGAATAGAAGCAATATAAGTACAGAAATAAACAACATATGTGCTGAAAGAAGCGAGAAGTGCAGAAACAGGGAAGAGAGGTGCAGAAAGAGGGAACATGGGTGGAGAAAAAATCAAGAGAAGGGGGAAGAGCGGTCATAAAGTGGTAAGTGGGGTACAGAGAGAAGCACAGATTTGCAGAAGGAGGGAAGAGATGTGCAGAAACAGGCAAGAAAAGTACAGAAAGAGGCAGGAGAAGTACTGAAAAAAGCAAGAGAAGTGCAGAAAGAGGCAAGAGTAGTGCAAAAAGAAGCAAGAGAAGTGCGGAAAGTAGCAACATAGGTAAAGAAAGAGGCAAGGGAAGTGCAGGAAGAAGCAATAGGGGTACAGAAATAGGGAAGAGGGGTACAGAAAGAAGGAACAGGGGTGTTCAACACTCCGTCCATCATCCCCTTTGGTTTTGCTTTGTTTTCACTAAGTTGGCAGGGTATGCCCAGACGTGGGTCCTTTGCTCACTTTGCCACTGGATTCAAGTTAGCCTGGCTGATGACGGCTGATTAGCCAGAAACCGGTCCCAGGTAGCTTGATTCCAGTCCAGGGAAAACATGGCTTGGCAGTTTGGGCTAGACTGTTCCCATGAGGCACAGGGTCAGACTGATTTGCATATGGCTGTGTCTGAACTGGGGTGGCAGAGTGAGCTAAAGAATGATGATAGATAAAACCCAGTTCAGTTGACTCGGGGTGAGTGCTTGCAATGTTCAACACTCCGTCCATCATCCCCTTTGGTTTTGCTTTGTTTGCCTTTAGTTGGCAGGGTATGCCTAGACGTAGGTCCCTTGCTCACTTTGCCACTGGATTCAAGCTAGCCTGACTGATGACAGCTGATTAGCCAGAAACTGGCCCCAGGATGCTTGATTCCGGTCCAGGGAAGGCATGGCTTGGCAGTTCGGGCTGGACTGTTCCCATGAGGCACAGGGTCAGACTGATTTGCATATGGCCAAGTCTGAATTGGGGTGGCTGAGTGAGCTAAAGAATAATGATGGATTAAACCCAGATCAGTTGACTGGGGGTGAGTGCTTGCAATGTTCAACACTCCATCCATCATCTCCTTTGGTTTTGCTTTGTTTGCCCTAAGTTGACAGGGTATGCCCAGACATGGGTCCCTTGCTTACTTTGCCACTGGATTCAAGCTAGCCTGGCTGATGATGGCTGATTAGCCAGAAACCGGTCCAGGGAAGACAAGGCTTGGCAGTTCTGGCTGGACTGTTCACATGAGACCCAGGGTCAGACTGATTTGCATAAGGCCATGTCTGAACTGGGGTGGCGGAGTGAGCTAAAGAATGATGATGGATTGAATCCAGATCAGTTGACTGGGGGTGAGTGCTTGCAATGTTCAGCACTCCATCCATCATCCCCTTTGGTTTTGCCCAGGGGTGCAGAAATAGACAAGAGAGGTACAGAAAGAGGCAAGAGAAGTACAGAAAGAGGGACTTGGTGTGCAGAAAGAGGCAAAAGGTGTGCAGGAAGAAGCAGGAGAGGTGCAGAAAGAACAACAGAAGTGCAGAAAGAAGCAACCGGTGTGCTGAAAGAGGAAAGAGGGATTCAGAAAGGGGCAAGGGAAGTACAGAAAGAAGCAAGAGAAATGTAGATTGAGGCAAGAGAAGTACAGTAAGAAGCAACAGAGATGTAAAAAGAGGCAGGAGAAGTCCAGAAAGAAGCTCTAGAAATACAGAAAGATGCAACAGAAGTGCAGAAAGAGTCAGGAGAGGTACAAACAGGCATGAGAGGTGCATACAGAGGGAACAGTGGTGTAGAAAGATGCCGGAGGGGTGCAGAAAAAACCAACAAAGGTTTAGAAAGAGGCAAGAGGGGGTGCTGAAAGAGGCCAGAGAGGTGCAGAAAGAAGCAACAGAGGTACAGAAAGAGCTAAGAGAACTAAAGAAAGGGGCGAATGAGGTGCAGTAAGAGGGAAGAGGGGCTCAGAAAGAGGTGAGAGAAGTTTGGAAAAAGGCAACAGAAATGTGGAAAGAGGTAAGAAGAGTGCAAAATGAGGGAACAGGTGTGCAGAAAAATGCAAGAGAAGAGCAGAAATAGAGAACAGGGGTGCATAAAAAGGCAAGAAAGGTGCAGAAAGAGACAAGAGAGGTGCAGAAAGAGATAGGGGAAGAGGGAAGACAAGTGCAGAAGGAGGCAATAAGGGTGCAGAATAAGCTAGAGAGGTGCAGATAGAAGTAAAGAAAGAAGCAAGAGCGGTGCAGAAAGAGGAAACAGGGGTGCAGACAGAGGCAAGAGTGGTACAGAAAGATGGAAGAGAGGTTCCGAAAGAGGCAAGGGGGTACAGAAAGAGGCAATAGAAGTGCAAGAACTGCCACAGGAAGTGCTGAAAGAAGCAACAGAGTTGTAGAAAGAAGCAAGAGAGGTTCAGAAAGCTGCAAGAGAAGTGTGGAAAGAAGCAAGAGAGGTGCTGAAACAGGCAAGAGAAGTACAGATAGAGGCAAGAGAGTTGCATAAAAAGGGAAAAAGGGTTCAGAAAGAAGCAAGAGAGGTGCAGAAAGAGGCAAGATAACTGAAGAAAGAGGCAAGGGAACCGAAGAAGGAGTCAACAGAGATGCAGAAAGAGGGAAGAGGGCTGCAGAAAGATGCATGGAAACTGTTGAAAGAAGCAAGAGAGATGCAGAAGGAAACAAGAGAAGTGCAGAAACAGGCAAGAGAGGTGCAGAGAAAAGGAAGAAGGTTGCAGAATGAGGCAAAATAACTGCAGGAAGGAGCAACAAAATTGTAGAAAGAGGCAAGAGGAGTGCAGAAAGAAGTGACAGACATGAAGAAAGCGATAAGAGAAGTACAGAAAAAGCAGCAGAGGTACAGAAAGAGGCTAGAGAAGTGCAGAAAGAGGCAAGAGAGGTGCAGAAACAGGATAAAAAGGTGCAGACAGAGGGAACATGGGTGTAGAAAATGTTAAGACAATTGTAGAAACAGGGAAGAGGGGTACAGAGAGACACAAGTGAGGTACAGAATGCACAAGTGAGGTGCAGAAAGAGGCAAGAGAGGTGCAAAAACAGGCAAGAGACGAACAAAAAGAGGCAAGAGAAGAGCTGAAAGAAGCAACAGAGGTGCAGAAAGAGGCAAGAGAACTGCAGAAAGAGGCAGTAGAGATGCAGAACGACTCAACATAGGTACAGTAAGAGACAAGGGGGTCACTAAGAGGCAATGGAACTGCACACATTAGAAACAGAGGTGAGGAAAGAGGCAGGAGAACTGCATAAAGAAGAAAAAGAGGTTCACAAAGAGGGAAAAGGGGTGCAGGAAGAGGCAAGAGAGGTGCAGAAAGAAGAACAAGAAGTGCCAAAAGAAGCGACAGAGGTGAAGAAAGAGGTAAGAGAAGTACAAACAGAGGTAAGAGAGGTACAGAAACAGGCAAAAGAAATGCAGAGAGAGGGAACATGGATTCAAAGAAAGAAAAGAGAGGTGCAGAAAGAGGGAACAGGGGTACAGAGAGAGGCAAGAGAGGTGCACATGGAACCAACAGAGGTACCGAAACAGGCAAGAGTGGTGCAGAAAGAGGCAAGAGAAGTGCAGAAAGAAGCAACAGAGGTATGGAAAGAGACAAGAGAAGAGGCAGGAAGAGGCAAGAGAGGTGCAGAAAGAGGGAAGATGGGTGCAGAAAGAGGAAAGAGAAGTACAGAACGAAGCAAACAAAAGGAAAATAGATGCAATAACGGTATAGAAACAATGCAACAGAGGTGCAGAAAGAAGCAAGAAAGACAAAAACAGGAATGAGAGGTGCAGACAGAGAAAAAAGGGGTGGAGAAGAAAGCAAAAGAGGTGCCGAAAGAGGAAAGAGCGGTCAGAAAGATTCAAGAAGGGTGCAGAGAGAAGCAAAAGAGATGCTAAAAGAGGAAAACGATGTGCAGAATCAGGCAGAAAAAGTGCAAAAATAGGCAAGAGAAGTACTGAAAGTAGCAAAATGAGCACAGGAGGTGGCAAGAGAACTGCAGAAAGAGGCATGAAGGTGCAGAAAGAAGCAAGAGAAGTGCAGACAGAGGTAGAACGTATGTATAAAGAGGCAAGAGAGGTGCAGAAACAGGCAAGAGAAGTGGAACAAAGAGGGAACAGGGAGCAAGAAAAAGGCAAGAGAGATGCAGAACGAGGGAATAGGGGTGCAGAAAGAGGCAAGAGGGATGCAGAAAGAGGCAAAAGGCATGCAGAAAGAAGCAGCAGAAATGTAGAAAGAGCCAAGAGAAGTTGCAGAAAGCACCAACAGAAATACAGAAAGAGGCAGAAGAACTGCAGAAGGAGCCAAGAAAGGAGCAGAAAGAGCCAAGTGAGGTGCAGAACGAGTAAAAGGGGTGCAGAAAGAGGCAAGAGAAGTGCAGAGAGAATCAAAATAAATGCAGATAGAGGCAAGATAAGTGCAGAAAAGAGCAATAGACCTTCAGAAAGAGACGAAAAGTGTAAAAAAGGAAAGATAGGTGCAGAAAGGAGGAAGAGAAGTGCAGACAGAGGTAAGAGGGGTGCAGAAAGAGACAAGAGGGGTGCAGAAAGAAGCAAGAGAGGTACAGAAAGAGGGAAGAGGAGTGCAGAAAGATATAGGAGAGGTGGAGAAAGAACCAACAGAGGTGCAGAAAGAGCCATGAGGGTGCATAAAGAGGCATGTGAAGTGCAGAAAGAAGCAACAGAGGTGCTGGAAGAAGCAAGGGAACTATAGAACGAGGCAAGAGAGGTACAGAAAGAGGGAATCGGGGGCAAAAGAAGCAAGAGAAGTACACAAAGAAGCAACTGGAATTTACAAAGAGGCAAGAGAAGTACAAAAAGAGACAAGAAAGGTATAGAATCAGGTAAGATGATTGCGAATAGATATAACAGGGTGCAGCAAAAGATAAGAATTGTACAGAAAGTGGGAGAAGGGGTTCATAAAAGGAAAGAGAGGTACAGAAAGAGTGAATAGGGGTGCTGAAAGATGCTAGAGGGGTGCAGAAAGGGCAAGAAATAAAAGAATCACCACCATCACCAAAGAAATAAAGATAAACCTGGTTAGATACGGTACAACCTGTAGTAACCATGGCTTGCTCCCCAAGCCTCAGATGCAAGCTTGTGGCACCGATGGATAGTGCGGGCCTCCTATACCTGAGCAGAGTCCAGGTGAGGTGAGGTCCATTCCCCTACCATTAAGGAATTCACTGTAGCCAAAGTGAGTCGGAGGGTGAAAGTCCATGGTTACTACAGGTTGTACCGTATCTAACCAGGTTTATCTTTATTTCTTTGGTGATGGTGGTGATTCTTTTATTTCACTACTAGGAGTGCAACTATTATAAGAGCAGAGACCCTGATGAATGCCAAGGGATTTACACCCGTCAGGCTGAAACATGTTTGCCCTTCTATGGGCAGATATCTGTTACTGTCCTTTTTGCACTGTTCTGGTTTTTAATTAGGAGGTGTGTCTTGTCCGCAGAATAAAGTTGTCAGAAGGAGGGCATTCCATCCTATTTTAATTTCACTATTTGTTTTGTTGCACTTGTCTATTCTACCATCAAAAGATCAGTCATCATGGACGTTTTGTTTATGTTGGTGGACCAAATCCCAAAACAGCGATAAGGTGCGGGTTTTGTCCCTATGATCAAGGGATTAGCCTTTTATGCACAAGGGTTTGGCCAAATGATATGACTGATCATTAAGTCTGTTTGATGGAAACCCTATTTGAATTGTTTTGGACTGGTTAGCCATTTATGAATACCCTATGATGTATCAGTCTCTTCTATGCATGTATAGTTCACCCTTTTTTCCTTCTTTTCTCTCAAACACACTGTCTTTGTGATATACACACTCTGAGATCTTGTGGACTCGGTTTTGATAGTACAGCTCTAATATTCAGGAATAGAGTTGCCAGAAGGGTTCAAATTTCTGCCTCTAAAACCGATCAGATACATGGGCTTGTACGTGACGGTGGACTTTCATTAACTTGGACCTTCTTTAACTCTTTCATCTGAATTATGGTAGAATACTTGATAAAATAAAAAGCCTGCTAGAAAATGGACACTTTTACCTTTATCGATAATAGATCGAGTCTCTATGATAAAGATGTCGATTCTTCCCCTGTTGATATTATTTTTTTAAGTCTCCTTTCAAAGATGCCAATCTGATATTTTAATGAAGTGGATAAGGTGATTCAGGAGTTTGTCTGGGCTAAGAAAAAAATGTGGATTAAGTAATCTATTCCGCAATTAGATATAGAACAGGGGGGACTTGCCTTACCTCATCTAGCTACGTATTACCAAGCTGCATTACTCAGTTTACCAACTCAGCAATTGGCCCCTGTTTTGAATTTTGATAATTTTCTAATGGATCCTATGTGAACAGAGAGTGCAATTAACTTACCAGCATTCCTGTGTACTTTAAAACTACCCTAAATAACAAGATATAAGGTCGTGAATACACTCTTAAGCCGCATACAGTGGTTTAATAAAAATTATTATATCCCATCATGCCATGTATATTCCTCTCTTTATGACTGTGAGTTATGGGGCCTTAAGCGCTTCCAAAAGGAGATTCAGCCCTACAATATGTTAGGTTTTCGTAAGCAAGGGGACTTTTACAATGGTGCTAATTTGTTGTCATGGGATGTTTTCACAAATCAATCGCAACCTCAGAGGCGTGATCTTTGGTTTAGCTTCAGGCAGATTACATCGTTTCTCTCGACCAACTATAAAGGAATTAGAGAGCCAGAGTAATTTTAAAAATCATCTCTTTAGGTAAATTTAATTGGCATTGGTAGTTGGTACAGGCTACTACACCAGGAGCCTAATAAAAGCCTGGTGGAAACAATGCTCCCAAAAATTGCTCAGGAAACCAACTGCTCGTTCAATAGCCAGGAATGCTATGAGTTTGTCACCTTGGCCACCAGGCTTTGAGGGCTGCCAATTTTAAAAGAATGTCCTTTCTTTCTAGATGTGTGGCCTATAATACTCCCTCTATAATCCATAAATGGTCTCCTAGAGCACCGAATAACTGTTTAAGATGTAATTTGCCAGAAGATGGAGATTGGACACATACATTTTTTACTTGCCTGAGATTACAATACTTTGGGAGGAAGTGTTTAGCTTTATTAGTAAATGTCTGTCAATAGATATTCTCCCATGCACACCGTTGGCTTTATTTGGTTTTTCCTATGTAGTTGGTCAGCTCTCTATATATAGACAATGTTTTGTTTTCCTAGCCATAGCAGTAGCCAGATATACTACAGAATTGGAGATCGCAGAAAATCCCTACATTGGCTCAGTGGCTACTTAAGCAAGAAAGGACCTATAGATTTGAAGAGGCCTATGCAAAGAGGATAGGGATTCTTCTGAGGTTTGGTTTGACCTGGGAGGGATATGTGGTGACCACACAAATAAACAACACTAGGTAATTTAAAGGTTTCTTTATATACATTTTACATCAATGGTTAGTAACCTCTACATGTTTCTGGAATAGTTAAAAGGCAGGTAGTCCCCAGGCGAAAGCGTAGGAGACAGTACCAAACTAATTATGAAGTTCCACTGCTTAAAGAATTAATTGAAATTACATAGGTTATTGAGGTAGGGGGTACACGTTTCTACCCAGCTGCTAAGTAGAATCCCGGCTTTGCACATTATGTAAAATGTGATATGAATTAGCGCTTTCCCTTTCCCTTTTTTTTCTACCTGACTTAAATATGGGACTTGATATTTTATAGATTTAATTTTTTTGGTATATCCTGTTTATCATATTTATCATGTACAAATGATGATGAAATTTGATATATTTTTTGTCTGGTTTTAATATGAGAATGGAGATTTTAGAATTTTGTCAGTTGTATGTACCTTGGTCAAAACATGTCTGCTGTTTTTTTTATGCTCAATTTAAAAAAAGAGCAGAAATGAGCAAGTGAGGAGCAGAAAGAGGCACAAGAGGTACAGAAACAGACAAGAGAGGTGCAGAAATAGGCATGGGAGGTGCGAATAGAGGGGACAGGGGTCCAGCAAAAGACAAGAGAGGTACAGTAAGAGGGAACAGAGTGCAGAAAATGGTAAGAGAGGTGCAGACAGAGGAAATAGGGGTGCAGAAAGATGCAAGGGGGTACATAAAGTGACAAAAGGAATGCAGAAGGAAGCAGCAGAAATATAGAAAGAGGCAAGAGAAGTGCAGAGAAAAGCAACAGTGCTGCAGAAGGAGGCTAGAGAAGTGCAGAAAGAAGCAAGAGTTGTGCAGAACAAGGAAGGAGAAGTACAGAAAGAGACAATAGAGTTGCAGAAACAGGCAAGAGAGGTACAGAAAGATGGAAGAGGTCTGCAGAAAGAGGCAAGAGAAAAGCACAAAGAAGCAACAGAAATGTACAAAGAGGCAAGAGAAGTGCAAAAAAGGAAAAGACAGCATAAACAGGCTAGAGAAGTTCAGAAAGAAGCAATAGAGGTGCAGAAAGAGGCACCAGAAGTACAAAAAGAGACAAGATAGGTACATACACAGACAAGAGATGTGCACAAAGAGGGAACAGGGTAGCAGTAAAAGGCAAGAGAGGTGCAGAAAAAGGGAACGGGGTGCAGAAAGAGGCAAGAATAATGTTGAAAGAGGCAAGAGGAATGCAGAGAGAAGCAGCATAAATGTAGAAAGAGGCAAGAGAAGTGCAAAAAGAAGCTACAGAAATGCAGAAGGAGGCATGAAAAATGCAGAAAAAACAACAGAGGTCTAAAAAAAGGCAAGGGAAGGGTAAGAAGAGGCAAGAGAGGTACAGAAACAGGGACGATAGGTGTAGAAAGAGGGGACATGGGTACAGAAAGAGAGCAAGAGGGGTGCAGAAAGAAGGAAGTGAGGAACAGAACGAAGCAAGTGAGAAGCCGAAAGAGGCAACAGAGTTGCAAAAAAAGGCCAATGAAGTGCAGAATTAGGCAAGAGAAGTGCTGAAAGAAGCAACATAGGTGCAGATGGTGGCAATAGAACTGTAGAAAGAGGCAGGAAGGTGGCAGAAAGAGGCAATAGAAGTGCATAAAGAAGCACGAGGAGTGCAGAAACAGGAAAGACAGGTAGAGAAGAGGGAAGAGAAGTACAGACAGAGGCGAGAGAGGTTCAGAAAGAAGCAACAGTGGTGCAGAAAGAGGTACGGGAACTGCAGAATGAGGCAAGAGAGGTACAGAAAGAGGCAAGAGAGGTAAGAGGGAAGAAGGGTACAGAAAGAGGTAATAGAAGTGCACAAGGAAGCAAAAGAAATTTACAAAGAGGCAAGAATAGTGCCAAGAGAAGGAACAGAAATGCAGAAACAGGCTAGATAAGTGCAGAAAGATACAACAGAGATACAGAACCAGGCACGAGAAGTAAAGACATAGACAAGGAGGAGCAGAAACAGGCAAGAGAAGTGCAAAAAGAAGCTACAGAAATGCAGAAGGAGGCATGAAAAATGCAGAAAAAACAACAGAGGTCTAAAAAAAGGCAAGGGAAGGGTAAGAAGAGGCAAGAGAGGTACAGAAACAGGGACGATAGGTGTAGAAAGAGGGGACATGGGTACAGAAAGAGAGCAAGAGGGGTGCAGAGAGAAGCAGCATAAATGTAGAAAGAGGCAAGAGAAGTGCAAAAAGAAGCTACAGAAATGCAGAAGGAGGCATGAAAAATGCAGAAAAAACAACAGAGGTCTAAAAAAAGGCAAGGGAAGGGTAAGAAGAGGCAAGAGAGGTACAGAAACAGGGACGATAGGTGTAGAAAGAGGGGACATGGGTACAGAAAGAGAGCAAGAGGGGTGCAGAAAGAAGGAAGTGAGGAACAGAACGAAGCAAGTGAGAAGCCGAAAGAGGCAACAGAGTTGCAAAAAAAGGCCAATGAAGTGCAGAATTAGGCAAGAGAAGTGCTGAAAGAAGCAACATAGGTGCAGATGGTGGCAATAGAACTGTAGAAAGAGGCAGGAAGGTGGCAGAAAGAGGCAATAGAAGTGCATAAAGAAGCACGAGGAGTGCAGAAACAGGAAAGACAGGTACAGAAGAGGGAAGAGAAGTACAGACAGAGGCGAGAGAGGTTCAGAAAGAAGCAACAGTGGTGCAGAAAGAGGTACGGGAACTGCAGAATGAGGCAAGAGAGGTACAGAAAGAGGCAAGAGAGGTAAGAGGGAAGAAGGGTACAGAAAGAGGTAATAGAAGTGCACAAGGAAGCAAAAGAAATTTACAAAGAGGCAAGAATAGTGCCAAGAGAAGGAACAGAAATGCAGAAACAGGCTAGATAAGTGCAGAAAGATACAACAGAGATACAGAACCAGGCACGAGAAGTAAAGACATAGACAAGGAGGAGCAGAAACAGGTAAGAGAGGTGCAAAAAGAGGGAATATGAGTGCTGAGAGAGGCAAGAGTGATGCAGAGAGAGGAAAGATAGATGCAGAAAGAAGCAACAGAAATGTAGAAAGATGCGAAAGAAGTGGAGAAAGAAGCAACAAAAATCCAGTAAGAGGCAAGGGAAGTGCAGAAAGAAGCAACAGAAGGCCGGAAAGAGGCAACAGAAGTGCAGAAACAGGCATGAGAGGTACAAAAAGAGGGAACAGGGATGCAGCAAAAGGCAAGCCAGGTTCAAAAAGACGGAACAGGGGTGCATAAAAAGGCAAGAGAGGTACAGAAAGAAGGAATAGGGATGCAGAAAGGAGCATCAGAAATGTAGTAAGATGCAAGAGTAGTGTAGAAAGAAGCAACAGAAATGTAGAATTAGCAAAAGAAGTGCAGAAAGAGGCAAGAGAAGGGTAGAATGATGCAATATAGGTAGATAAACAGAGATGAGAGGTATAGAACGAGGGGGCATTGGTGCAGAATGAGAGCAGGAAGGGTGCAGAAAGAAGCAAGTGAAAAGCAGAAATAAGCAATTGAGGAGCAGAAAGAGGCAACAGAGGTGCAGAAAGAGGCAACAGGGGTGTAGAACCAGGCAAGAGAAGTGCTGAAAGAGGCAAAAGAGTTGAAGAAACAGGCATGAGAGGTGCATAAAGAGAGAGCAGGGATCCAGAAAGAGGCAGTAGGGGTATAGAAACAACCATCAGTGGTGCAGAAAGAGACAGGAGGGGTACAGAAACAGGAAAGAGAGGTGCATAAAGAGGGAAGAGAAGTGCAGACAGTGATACGAGAGGTGCAGCGAGAGGCAAGAGGAATGCAGAAAGAGGCAAGAGAAGTGCAGAAAGAGGCAAGAGAGATGCAGAAAGAGGGAAAAGGGATGCAGAAAAAGGCAAGGGAAGTGCAAAAAGAAGCAACAGAAATGTGGAAAGAGGCAAGAGAATTGCAAAATGGAGGAACAGATATGCAGAAAAAGGGTAGATGTGCAAGAGGAGTACAAAAAGAGGCAAGGGGAGTGCATTAAAAGGCAAGTGAGGTGCAGAAATAGGGAACATAGTACAGAAAAAGGCAAGAAAGATGAAAAAAGAGAAAATAGGGGACTGAAAGAGGAAAAAGGAATGCAGAAAGAAGTAGCAGAAATGTAGAAAGAGGCAAGAGACATGCATTATGAAGCAACAGAAATGCAGAAATATGCAGGAGAAGTGCAGAAAAAAGCAACAGAGATGCAGAAAGAGTCAAGGGAGGTTTAGAAACAGGGAAGAGATTTGTAGAAAAAGGGAACAGGGGTGCAGAAAGATGCAAGAGGGTTACAGAAAGTAGCAAAAGGAATGCAGAAAGAAACAGCAGAAATATAGAAGAGGCAAGAGAAGTGCAAAGAAAAGCAACAATGCTGCAGAAAGAGGCTAGAGAAGTGCAGAAAGAAGCAAGAGTGGTGCAGAACAAAGAAGGAGAAGTACTGAAAGAGACAATAGAGTTGCAGAATCAAGAAAGGTACAGAAAGAGGGAAGAGGGGTGCAGAAAGAGGCAAGAGAAGTGCACAAAGAAGCAACAGAAATGTACAAAGAGGCAGGAGAAGTGCAAAAAAAGAAAAAGACAGCAGAAACAGACTAGAGAAGTGCAGAAAGAAGCAACAGAGGTGCAGAAACAGGCAACATAAGTGCAGAAAGAGTCAAGAAAGGTACATAAACAGGCAAGAGATATGCACAAAGAGGGAACCAGGTAGCAGCAAAAGACAAGAGAGGTACCGAACGAGGGAACGGGGTGCAGAAAGAGGCAAGAAGGATGTTGAAAGAGGCAAGAGGAATGCAGAAAGAAGCAGCATAAATGTAGAAAGAGGCAAGAGAAGTGCAGAAAGAAGCAACAGAAAAGCATAAAGAGGCATAAGGAGTGCAGAAAGAGACAATAGAGGTGCAGAAACAGGCAGGAGAGGTACACATAGAGGGAACAGGGTTGCGGCAAAAGGCAAGAGAGGTACAGAAATAGGGATCAGGGGTGCATAAAAAGACAAGAACGGTACAGAAAGAGGGAATAGGGGCAGAAAGATGCAAGAGGGGTGCAGAAAGCAGCAAGAAGAATGCATAAAGAAGCAGCAGAAATGTAGAAAGAGGCAAGAGAAGTGAAGAAAGAAACTACAGAAATGCAGAAAGAGGCAAGAAAATGCATAAAAAAACAACAGAGGTCACAAAAAAGGCAAGAGAAGGGTAAGAAGAGGCAAGAGAGGTACATAAACATGGATTATTAGTGTGGAAAGAGGGGACAGGGTTGCAGAAAGAGAGCAAGAGGGGCGCAGAAAGAAACAAGTGAGGAACAAAACGAAGCAAGTGAGACGCCGAAAGAGGTAACAGGGTTGCAAAAAAAGGCCAATCAAGTGCATAAAGAGGCAACAGAAGTGCTTAAAGAAGCAAAATAAATGCAGAAAGAGGCAAGAGAAGTGCAGAAACAGGAAAGAGAAGTACAGAAGAGGGAAGAGTGGTACAGACAGAGGCAAGAGAGGTGCAGAAAGAGGCAAAAAAAGTGCAGAAAGAAGCAACAGAGGTGCAGAAAGAGGTACAGGAACTGGCGAAAGAGGCAAGAGAGATACAGAAAAAGGTTCTTGAAAGACAAGCCAGTGAATGTCCATGCAAACCTGTTTTTTTATCTCACTCTACAAGGATCTAACTCTTGTAAAATTTTCATTTTTTGTTTTAGACTTTTCTTAGTATATGTCCGTAAGAAACTAAGAAACAAATCAATTGAATCCTGTCGCACACTACAAATACCACTACAATTCCAAGTATACACTGGAGCCTTAGGTCATCTCCCTAAAACTTCATCAGCTAACACCTCTTCTGTATTTCTAGGCACAATCTTTTCTTTTTCAACCGGACAACCGTCCTTCACCTCATATGCTCGACCACTGGTGTCAACTGCATGCACCAAATCATTATCCTGAAAGTAACTTTCTTCATTAAAAAATGGCTCACAACTTGAACTATGCTTCCATTCTCCAGAAAAAACATCACAAAAATGAGTCTGATTAATTACTCTTTTCCACTTACATTTTGATTTGAATACATTGATTACCTTATCTAGTGTACGAATTCTATTGATTACTAAACAAAATAATTTATTTTTCACTTTAAATGCTTCATCCACAATCTTCACAATGCTTTTTTTTCTTGTTAAAAACAGCCTTTTTTTGATACAGCTTTACATTTTTTAATACATATGTAACTATTCTGTTACAAAAGATTCGTCTACGAATTTCAATAAATTGATATCTCCTTCTATTGCTAGAGACAATATCATCTCCTTCTACAGGTCTAACATTTTTGGAGGGGCACAGTTTTTTCTTTCTACTTAGAGATGCCTTATTCTTCTTTAAAACAACATCTTTTTTTTGACATTTCAAAAAATTCCTTAAAAAGTCCTTAGTTTGCTTACCAGGAGCATTGTTATTTTTCACTGAAGATTGTGTTTTGGGTGAGTCTTGTTTTTCTGTTTTCTTGGACCGTAAATCTTGTTTATATTTCTTTTGACGTCTTTCCTTTGGCGGCATATTCTTTTATCTTTCTATAGATGATTATAATCTGTGGCAAAGAAAAAATAACATATTATAGACCACTATAAACATACTACATAGCAATTACAAAAGTAAACGATATAAACACTAGTTTACAACATAAGTTACTTTATACCACAGCAACTGTGTCACAGTAACAGTGCAGTACAGTTTCATTATTAGTTTTATTGTTTCATGGTAAAAAGTATGGCTTTAACATTTTTGATAAGTATCACTTTGAGTGTCTGTATGAAATAAGGAATTATATTTTCACATTTTTCAATAATGTCACCTGTGTCTCTTATTATTATTATTCATACTATTTCACTGTCTCTACTGGCAAAAAACAGACCACATATATATAAGCAAGACATAACATTCCTTTTTCATTTCAACAGCACACCCTGGATCTTGATTGCACAGCTCAGAGCCTATTTGTGAAGTAAGAGGCCTAACAGACATGCTGCCTTAGATTCCCTACTAGTACATATGCTAAAGCCTAACTGACTTTAAGAAAACACGTATTTCCATATTTTTAAACACATCAACTAAGCAAATTATTCACCCAGATCCATTTAAAATCAAGCTTGATTCACAGTGTGATTTTAGGCACATGACCAGGATGTTACATGTAATCTACCATGTCTGTCTCTGCATGCAATATGTGTGTTTCTGCTCATACTATTTCACTGTCTCTACTGGCAAAAAACAGACCACATATATATAAGCAAGACATAACATTCCTTTTTTCCTTTCAACGGCACACCCTGGATCTTGATTGCACAGCTTAGAGCCTATTTGTGAAGTAAGAGGCCTAACAGACATGCTGCATAAGATTCCCTACTAGTACATATGCTAAAGCCTAACTGACTTTAAGGAAACATGTATTTCCATATTTTTAAAAACATCAACTAAGCAAATTATTCACCCCGATCCATTTAAAATCGAGCTTGACTCACAGTATGATCTTAGGCACATGACCAGGATGTTACATGTAATAAACCATGTCTGTCTCTGCATGCAATATGTGTGTCTCTGCTCATACTATTTCACTGTCTCTACTGGCAAAAAACAGACCACATAATTATAAGCAAGACATAACATTCCTTTTTCATTTCAACGGCACACCCTGCATCTTGATTGCACAGCTAAGAGCCTATTTGTGAAATAACAGACCGAACAGACATGCTGCCTTAGATTCCCTACTAGTACATATGCTATAGCCTAACTGACTTTAAGAAAACATGTATTTCCATATTTTTAAACACATCAACTAAGCAAATTATTCACCCTGATCCATTTAAAATCGAGCTTGACTCACAGTGTGATCTTAGGCACATGACCAGGATGTTACATGTAATCTACCATGTCTGTGTCTGCATGCAATATGTGTGTCTCTGCTCATACTATTTCACTGTCTGTACTGGCAAAAAACAGACCACATATATATAAGCAAGACATAACATTCCTTTTTCCTTTCAACGGCACACCCTGGATCTTGATTGCACAGCTTACAGCCTATTTGTGAAGTAAGAGGCCTAACAGACATGCTGCCTAAGATTCCCTACTAGTACATATGCTAAAGCCTAACTGACTTTAAGAAAACATGTATTTCCATATTTTTAAAAACATCAACTAAGCAAATTATTCACCCCGATCCATTTAAAATCGAGCTTGACTCACAGTATGATCTTAGGCACATGACCAGGATGTTACATGTAATAAACCATGTCTGTCTCTGCATGCAATATGTGTGTCTCTGCTCATACTATTTCACTGTCTCTACTGGCAAAAAACAGACCACATATATATAAGCAAGACATAACATTCCTTTTTCAATTCAACGGCACACCCTGGATCTTGATTGCACAGCTTAGAGCCTATTTGTGAAATAACAGATCGAACAGACATGCTGCCTTAGATTCCCTACTAGTACATATGCTATTGCCTAACGGACATTAACAAAATGTGTATTTCCATATTTTTAAACACATCAACTAAGCAAATTATTCACCCAGATCCATTTAAAATCGAGCTTGACTCGAAGTGTGATCTTAAGTACATGACCAGGATGTTACATGTAATCTACCATGTCTGTGTCTGCATGCAATATGTGTGTCTCTGCTCATACTATTTCACTGTCTCTACTGGCAAAAAAGAGACCACATATATATAAGCAAGACATAACATTCCTTTTTCATTTCAACAGCACATCCTGAATCTTGATTGCACAGCTTAGAGCCTATTTGTGAAGTAAAAGGCCTAACAGACATGCTGCCTAAGATTCCCTACTAGTACATATGCTAAAGCCTAACTGACTTTAAGAAAACATGTATTTCCATATTTTTAAACACATTAACTAAGCAAATTATTCACATAGATCCATTTAAAATCGAGCTTGACTCACAGTGTGATCTTAGGCAGATGCCCAGGATGTTACATGTAATCTACCATGTCTGTGTTCGCATGCAATATGTGTGTCTCTGCTCATACTATTTCACAATCTCTACTGGCAAAAAACAGAGCACATATATATAAGCAAGACATAACATTCCTTTTTAATTTCAACGGCACACCCTGAATCTTGATTGCACAGCTTAGAGCCTATTTGTGAAGTAAGAGTCCTAACAGACATGTTACCTAAGATTCCCTACTAGAACATATGCTAGAGCCTAACTGACTTTAAGAAAACATGTATTTCCATATTTTTAAACACATCAACTAAGCAAATTGTTCACCCAGATCCATTTAAAATGGAGCTTCACTCACAGTGTTATCTTAGGCACATGACCAGGATGTTACATGTAATCTACCATGTCTGTCTCTGCATGCAATATGTGTGTCTCTGCTCATACTATTTCACTGTCTCTACTTGCAACAAACAGACCACATATATATAAGCAAGACATAACATTTCTTTTTCATTTCAACAGCACACCCTGGATCTTGATTGCACAGCTTAGAGCCTAATTGTGAAGTAAGAGGCCTAACAGACATGCTGCCTAAGATTCCCTACTAGTACATATGCTAAAGCCTAACTGACTTTAAGAAAACATGTATTTCCATATTTTTAAACACATCAACTAAGCAAATTATACACCCAGATACATTTAAAATCAAGCTTGACTCACAGTGTAATCTTAGCCACATGAGACAAATGTCATGACACACACACAAAGAGAGAAATGACACACAGAAAAAGAGAGAATATGCACATGCAAAGTGACATGAAACACAGGCACAGACTACCTTTTAAGCTAAGAGAGGCAAACTGACAGCAGACACACGTGACATTATTGAAAAATGTGAAAACATAGTTCCTTATTTCACACACACACTCACTGTAATCCTTGACAAAAATTAAATGCCAGACATTTTACCAGAAAACATATTCCATAGTAAATCATTTTAACACAGAGCACAGCCCATTTAAATGACCACTACAAAACAAGGCAGAAACCTAACTCATTTCCAAAATACATTTCAAATATGCCCCATTAAATTTTTTAACAGCATTACAAAAACACATGACACACAATGCAGGAATAAAGAAGCACAAAATGTTTCTTAATCTTCCCCATAGTACATACATTAGTCTATCTTCATTAAAAGAATCATTACTCACCTTAAAAATGCTTTGGAAGATATAGAACAGTGTCAGCCACACACACCAGATGTTCTTAAGCAGAATCTCTGAATAATGCTTCTGTCACTGCAGCCTCAGAATAATGGCACAGATTACCTCTCATTTCAGACCCATATTCTTGTACATAACCAATGAAAATTCTTCCCACACAAATTCAAAACCAAACTGCACATTTTAATTGGTTGTACATTTCAACACTTTGAAATTCACATAATATTCACCCATCCCCCCAGTGCTCATTCACCCTGTTACCATGGTAACTCCCACCTAACCCAGCACACAGTTGAAAAGTTCATCATACTATGTTGCAAAAGAATCCTGCAAGGGTGTTTGACCTCTCAATGTACTAGCTAATCATGTGCAAAGTTTCTTTAAATGAACTTTTCTCAACCATTAAAATGACTTCTTTAAAAAAAAGCATGCACTCTAATTTTCAGTGGTGAATTTTAAGAAAGCACCAATCATTTCTTGTTTTTCAAGTGCACTGAATCTCAACCACTTTTTTTCATAATTCCTACTTTCAAACTGCCATTTCATTTCCACAACTCATCTGAATACAAGCACATCTACCTTCAAGATGCCAAAAGTCTGGGTTGTGGGTCATAGCTTTGTCTACTGGAGTAAAAAATTGGCAAGTAACAGAGGTATTTAAAACCTTGATTTACCAAATGTGGACATTGTGTGGATTGGACAGAGAGGATTAAGAAGTCACCACTTGATACCATTGATAAAATCCTTTATGCACCTACCACACCCTGACCTCATGATTGTGCACTGTGGTGGCAATGACCTGGGCACTTTGACTGGGGTAGGTCTGGAAATGCTTTAAAGGACATCTTTGTCATACTCCTTTTTCTCCCCTGAGGCGGAAGCCGGGGGCCCTTGAGCACTCTTGCTCTTCTTGATTTGCAAACGCGAACAGGATTTACTGAATGCAACAGCTTGACTTTTAAAAATTGTAAATATTTTACTGGGTCGTTTTAAAGATCCTGTTGGCCCTACCTTTGGTGCAAGAACTACGTTGCCCAGGGCGGCCTCACACCCCCTCCTCAGCTGGAAAGCCTCGCTAGTTCGGGCGCTCGGCGCTGAATCCATTTTGGGCGCCATCTTGGGTAGGGGTAGGATCGAGGTCTAGTTGATCGGCGGTCCCGCCCTCCCAGGATACAAAAGGAGTCCCTCCTCACTTGATCGAGGTATTGTCATACTCCTTTTTCTCCCCTGAGGCGGAAGCCGAGGGCCCTTGAGCACTCTTGCTCTTCTTGATTTGCAAACGCGAACAGGATTTACTGAATGCAACAGCTTGACTTTTAAAAATTGTAAATATTTTACTGGGTCGTTTTAAAGATCCTGTTGGCCCTACCTTTGGTGCAAGAACTATGTTGCCCAGGGCGGCCTCACACCCCCTCCTCAGCTGGAAAGCCTCGCTAGTTCGGGCGCTCGGCGCTAAATCCATTTTGGGCGCCATCTTGGGTAGGGGTAGGATCGCGGTCTAGTTGATCGGCGGTCCCGCCCTCCCAGGATACAAAAGGAGTCCCTCCTCACTTGATCGAGGTATTGTCATACTCCTTTTTCTCCCCTGAGGCGGAAGCCGGGGGCCCTTGAGCACTCTTGCTCTTCTTGATTTGCAAACGCGAACAGGATTTACTGAATGCAACAGCTTGACTTTTAAAAATTGTAAATATTTTACTGGGTCGTTTTTAAAGATCCTGTTGGCCCTACCTTTGGTGCAAGAACTACGTTGCCCAGGGCGGCCTCACACCCCCTCCTCAGCTGGAAAGCCTCGCTAGTTCGGGCGCTCGGCGCTGAATCCATTTTGGGCGCCATCTTGGGTAGGGGTAGGATCGCGGTCTAGTTGATCGGCGGTCCCACCCTCACGCCCCCTACACTGGATATAAATATCAAAGTCCCCCGTCCACGCAGCGGGCGGGCGCAGCGGGCGGGCGCAGCGGGCGCGCCGGCGGCGCGCCGAAGGCGCGCCAAAGGCAAGCCCGTCTGCGCCCGTCTGCGCCCGTCCGCGACCGGACGGGACCAGGGGCCACACCCCCTGTGCGAGGCGGTACAGAGTGGGGCAGACCGATGAGGTATAATTCTATCACACTAAAAAACGTAATGCCTCCGATCACTCATACCTGTCAGCACTCTATCCTCCCGGACTCTCCATCCGGGGTCTGTTCACACTGTAAATTTTCACTGACCAGCTATCAAGATAAATCCCCATCTAGCAAAACCTACAAAATGTTTCTTTTAAATTGCCGGTCATTGACCAAACATGCCACACAAATGGCTATCCTGCTGGAGGAACATGAACCAGATGCAATATTCCTGACGGAGACCTGGTTAAAAGACGCCTCTGACATGGATATCACCTCTATTCTGCAAATGGGATATACCTTGCAGAGATTGGACAGATCAGAAGGTAGAGGAGGCGGCCTAGGCATCCTTCTTAAAAATCATTATCTCTGTAGAACCTCATCGGCCGGTATTTCTAACTGTGAGAGTATGTTATTCACTCTTGAACTTTCACCCACAGACTCATTCTCTGGTGTACTTATCTACCGCCCCCCCAATCAAATAGGGGATTTCATTGAATCACTCCAGTCAAAAATAGCTAACTCTGTGGTTAGTAGATCCAATTTCTCTGTATTAGGAGATATAAATATTCACTTAGACGATCCTAACAACTCCATGGCTAAGGCATTTCTGGACAGTATGGCAGCTCTCCAGATTACACAGAAAGGCTTTGTGCCTACGCATGAAAAGGGCCATCTTCTTGACGGTGTTTTCAGCAATGATAATAGACTGGAAGTAGGGACCCCATTACCTCTTACCTGGACAGACCACTGTCTAATACCTATTCAGTGGACTCCAGCTACGCCACTTCAGCCCTCTCCTCGTACCACCCTTTTTGGAAGAGACTGGTCCAAAGTCTCCCCAGACCAATGGGCCAATTTACTCTCGGCCGCCCCCCCCCAAAGGGCAACTGACCCTGCAGCGCAATATGAGAACTACATCAAATGGCTGTGCACAGCCTTGGACTCTATTGCACCTATCAAAGCCCTTAAAGAAAAAACTAAGTCCAAGGAATCACCTTGGTACACTCTTGAACTTAAAGAACTAAAAAGGGCATGCAGAAGATCTGAAAGAAACTGGAGGATTTCTCGTAGTAAGATAGACAAAACAACACACCTTGAAGCCATTAAAAAATATAAATTAGAAATCAGACGAACCAAAACTTTATACTTCGAGGAAAAAATTCTAACTGCCTCCAACTCTTCTAGAGAAATCTTTCAGATAGCAAAATTCCTGGTTGATATCCCCTTGGTTCTTGCTGATCCGAGTACAGCTCAGGCCCGCTGTGAAAGTCAAGCTGAGTATTTCTACAGCAAAATACAAAAAATTGCCTCAGCCTTCAGCTCACCTAATCTATCCCAGGATATGGGAACCAGCTCATCTAACGACACGACTCCAAAATTAGATGAGTGTCCACTGCTGGATGAGAACTCACTTGCGACTATTATGACGAAAATAAAATCAGGATCTCCTACAGACCCTGCCCCTCCCTATCAGTTAGTAAAAATTGAGAACACTGTTAAACCTGTTATTCTCAATATACTAAACTCATCTATTTCCACAGGTTTAGTACCTACCGCATGGAAATGTGCACAGGTCAGGGCTTTGCTGAAGAAACCCACTTTGGATCCAGGTAATATGGCCAATTATCGGCCTATTTCCCTTCTTCCGTGGATCAGCAAACTCCTAGAAAAACATGTCAACTCATCTATTACTCAATTTTTAGAGAACCATCATCTTCTCCACGATTCCCAAGCGGGTTTTTGCCCAAAATTGGGAACTGAGGCGGCCCTCCTGGCGGTAACTGAGCTGGCCAGGAAGCAAATGGATCAAGGCGGCACTACAGCAATTATGTTGCTCGACCTTCGATACCGTTAACACCAGCATTCTTCTTCACCGCCTTAATCGGATGGGAATTTCTGGGAAGGCCATGCACTGGCTCCAGTCATTCCTGGAGAATCGATCTTTCAGGGTAGTTGAGGGTACCACTTACTCAAAAGTCTGGCCCTTGGATCAAGGTGTACCTCAGGGCTCTTCATTGAGCCCTACTCTTTTTAATATTTACATGCAGCCGTTAGCCGACATAGTGCACTCTTTCGGCCTTGATATAATAACCTACGCCGATGATACACAATTAGTCGTATCTATGAATCAGGCAGACTCTTCCCCATCCAACTTAAGCAACTGTTTGGTAGCGGTGGCTCAGTGGATGGCCACCTCGCATTTAAAATTAAATGGCGAGAAAACTGAGCTCATGGTGTTGGGCAATTCAACCATTCCCAGCCCTCTGTCAGATTGGCCACCGTGCATGGGTCCCATACCCCAACCAAAGTGCCACATAAAGAGCTTAGGCATTTGGCTGGACCCCAACCTCAGCTTTATGCAGCAAGCTACCACTCTCTCTGCCACATGCTTTGGGCTAATGCGTATGCTGAGAAAAGTGCTGCCTCTTCTTCCTTTTGAAGCCCGCAGAATAATGGTTGAAGCCATTATTCTGTCCTGTCTAGACTACGGGAACTCGTTATATGCCCCCGCATTTACAATCAAAAAGTTACAGGTGACCCAGAACGCTGCAGCCCGCCTCCTGTTGGGCCTCAACAAACGAGAGTCAGCCACCACTGCCCTGAGGAAACTGCACTGGCTCCCTGTTAAGGCCAGAGTGCTGTTTAAATCTCTTTTTTATGCACAAAGCTATGTGGAAGAATGCCCCCACTATGATCTGTTCCTTGGCAAAACCCTATCTTCCTCACAGATCCCTAAGATCCAGCACTGCCTTTCTGGCTACTGTCAGCAAAATCAGGCGGACCAGATGGGGCGGACGCTCCTTCTCCTGGAATGCCGCGAAAGAATGGAACTCTCTGCCCACCTCCCTTCGCAGTGAACCTAGCCTTTTTAAATTTCGGAAGGATCTGAAAACTTATCTGTTCATTTAATCTCTTCCCCTTTAGTATGACGGTACTTAGCGCTACGAGGCCTCCGGGTTGTTTGCGCTCTACAAAACCCGATTAATAATAATAATAATAATAATCTTTGGGCAATTCATGTCACTTTTTCCAAAAACTGCCTTGGTATTTTCTAATATTTTCTAATTCAAAGACAAAAATGGAACTGCTCCAACCAATTTTGTCCACAGATTGAGAAAGCAAGGACACATGTGAATAAATCTGTTTCTGCTTTCCTCAGAGACTATGGTATGGGTTCCATTAACCACAACAACTTGCGTTACAACATGCAAGGCATCTATAGGAGAGATGGTGTACATTTTACAGATGAGGGGAATAGAGTCTTCCTCTTGAATTTGAGACTCTGCATCGGTACCTACTTGTAGGTGCAAAAAACACCCACATAACACAACAGCTCTTTTCAGAGCTACCCTACCTCTAAGCACTCTAAATTATTTTTTTACTCTAATTTTTTACACAGTTTTTCCCAGTGGTACGCTCAGGGTGTATGTACCAGTGAGCGTACATGGGAATGCACCCAGCGCTTACCCCACGAAAATTGCAAAAAAAAAACATTGTTTTGCCCTTCAGGGTCCTTCTAGGCCCCCCTCAGAAAAACCTAGGGGGTCAGGGGGTGTCCACCCTGCCCACTTTTAATCATTTCCCCCTTTTTTTACCTCTTGTGTCTCGATTTTACAGAGACACAAGATGGCGGACTCTCCAGACTGTTTAGAATGTCGACAGCCAATCAGCTTTCCGCTCGTGCACTCCCATATCGCGTACCAGTGAGCGCCCGTCTCACTATTTCTCTGCACATCTGTAGAAACGAAGCATGCACGATTGACTGAGTGAAATACGTATCTATTGTTTCCGCAACTCTGAGAGATATATTCTTATTTTTGGGAAACAAAGTTG
Organism: Lissotriton vulgaris; assembly: GCF_964263255.1. Taxonomy (NCBI): domain Eukaryota; kingdom Metazoa; phylum Chordata; class Amphibia; order Caudata; family Salamandridae; genus Lissotriton; species Lissotriton vulgaris. The sequence continues at coordinate 659,671,181 of NC_141696.1, read as the reverse complement.
TCATGTTTATGCGGTTGTCAGAAACTGATCCCTTCTTGTATATTAGAGAAACTTTCTAGTGACCTCTGAGTTAGCTGGCACACACAGAATTAAGTTTAGTATATTCGATAGAGACCTAGTTGACCTCAGTCCTACGTCAAATACATATGATATATTAGGATATATTATTCCAATGCGCAGAGCCTATTGGGTATATTAGAACAACACTACATGGCGCCCAACATTTGGTAAGGCACTACTTTAACGCTAGATACTAAAGTAACTCAGTCGTGCTTTTCTCAGAGACCCCTTTTTCCTTAATACTCCAAAAGACGTCTGGAGTGGTTAAAAGGATAATATCCGCCATAGCTGAGTAGGACGAAAATCCTATGTATTAGTTTTGGTTGATTCAATGTTGAAGGCTACAGTGTTGCAAAATATTGTGCACCTTATCTTTGTTTCCTTGAAACTTGCTCTGTAACTTTCATTAAACAATGTCGATTAACTGGGGGGCGCTAGAAGGCGCCGAGCAAGATGGCCGTTCGCATGTGAGGCTCTGCCGGGACCGTCTAATATTTGCTGAAATATCCTGCATATCCCGACTTTCCTAACCCCCGGATCCGTGGCAAAAGATAGCTGAAGTGCCTGGGCTGCGGGAGCGGCGCTTTTCATCTGCTGGGGAGACTGCGTGAGCTGCTCTCTGAGAGGTGCCGTGCTGCGCCGGACCCGCGACTGGAAGGAGCCCGAATCTGCGGCCTGAACCTCGTGGACGCTTTGGGACCAGGCGGCCTCTCCCCCTGCCTGAGAGAGCGGCTGGGTAAAGCGGAGACCCGTGCTGAGGGCGGCGGCGGCACGCTGTGCCGTGTGAGGAGTGATCGGAGACCGAGCGGCCTGGAACCTGGCCCTGCTGGCGGCGGTGAGTGGGGCGGGGATCTAGGCGAGCCCGAGGCTGCGGAGGCGGTGCTGGGCTGCACTAGGCCGCACCGCGCAAGCTGCGGCCGGCGGGGACTTGGGGGGGCCTGGAGCACGGCGGTGTGAGGAGCTGGGGAGCGCTGTCCCACACAGGTTCATGGGGGGTCTGATCCCTGCGGTGCAATCGGCAGTGAAGCATTGGAGGGTGTGTGTGCAGCGTCCCTGGCCTGCAGTGTCGGTGCCACTATTTCTTGCTGGGGGATTACAACGGAGGCAGCGAGGGGCGGCCTGGTTTCTTCTTAGTCCGCCACGCCCTGGGACCTACCGGTGCCTGCGAGCTGGGAGCATTTTTGACAGCACCTGCCCCACGATCCATTGCGCCTAGGCAGGGTTGCAAAGCGGTTGGGCGCCATGGGCAGGCCAGAGAGGAATCAGCCGAAATTAACATTTGACGCCAAAAAGACAGCGCAATCTTCCTCGCAGGCGTGGAAACTGAGACTATGGGGGCGGTCGGGGCACCCCGAACCTCGATGCCACATTGGTGGCGATGCAGAAAACACTGCAATCCATAGAAGGCACCATTGAAGCGGTCAATCATAGACTTGATCACATGGGGGAGGTGGAACAGAGAGTGTCTGCCACGGAGGATGGGCTAGCTACAGTCACAGCCAAGGTGTTCAATATGGAGAGGGTTCTGGTGGTAATCCAGGCGAAGAATGAAGAGTTGGAGGGGCGGTCCAGACGCAATAATATACGCGTTACGGGCCTGCCAGAATCCACAATTGTTGGTCGGATGGAGCGCATGCTGGTGGACATTTTTGGCTCTGAACAACTGTCCCGAGTCTTCATCGTGGAGAGCGCTCACCGCTCTCTGGCGAAGCGACCGGTGCCCGGGGCGCAGCCACGTCCTATTATCGCTCGCATTCTTAATTACAGGGATCGAGATTTCATACTGCGACTTGCACGGGAGAAAGACACTATTGAATACCAGGGCAACAAACTTGAATTTTATCCCGATTTCACCATGGCGGTGCAAACGGCGCGCAAGGAATTTGCCACAGTGAAACAGCTATTGCGCGCCGAAAACATCCCATACGCCATGTTGTATCCGGCACGTCTTCGGATAGGGCCACCGTCGGACAACAAAATCTTTGCCTCTCCTAAAGCAGCCATGGACTATGCCAAAAAACAGAAAAAACGTAAAAGGGACTCGAATGTGCAGCAAGATGGGGAGGAGGATCTGCAGGAAGAGGTGGCCTAGGGACTGGACTCCTGGCTACGGTGCCGTTGCTGTTGTTCATGCACTGTAGAATAGGCTGCTGCTCAGTTACAAGTTGCTCAATTCGTTGCTGGTTATGTTACCCTTGCCTTAGGCGGAGCGACCACTGGTTTGTGGAAAAGACTATGTGAGGACATTCATATTTAATGTATGATGTGGTATGCACATTTGGCAGCTAGCGGCTGCGGGGATTTTTACGAAAGTCTCATATGCTCCCAGTGTTACCACGAGCTTACGTAGGTGTTGCAGGCATTGGGAGGTGTACCATTGTACTTTAATGGCTATCTGCGACAGGTTCTAAGCATAATGGAAGTCTTGATGAGGTGCACATTGGGAGCGTGGGCACATTTCTTACAGAATGTCGATTGAATTTCCCCTGCTATAATTCTTGTGCTATGGAGCGGGGCGGGAGGTTTGGGGTTCTCCAATGGTTTGCACGGTCTGCACTCTCGTTAGTATCTAGCGGGAGTTGTGTGTGCCACTGCGCCCCCTCTTATGGGAGATCCCCACACACTTTTGTACGTACTTTTGGGTTTTGTGGGGGGGGGGTGGGAAGGGGACAGCTTTGGCAGGTTGGGGTTGCTGAAGTGGGTGTGGGGATGGTGGGTTTCTGGAGTACTTGGGGAAGGTGGTTGAGTTTCTGGTCCCTAGTGGGAGGTCTGGGTGGTCTGACAGGCGGTTGGAGCACTACTGGTCAGGGCACTGCCTGACGCGCAGGGAGCCTCTTGCTGGCGTTCGATTGATGAGTTATTGTGGGTGGCGTATCATTGGTGGGCATGTGGGATGGCTATGCGGTCTCTGGGGCATATTACAAACCTGGAAATATGGATGGGGGGGTAGTCTCTCTTGTATCACTTGGAATGTCAGAGGATTGAATCGCCCGCAGAAAACTAGACAAATGATAGCATTCCTTAATAGACATGGAGCACATGTGGCCTTTCTCCAAGAAACGCATCTTAGAGGGAGGGCGGCAGAAACTGTGGGTAAGCAATGGGCGGGTGTTAGACTGGCGACAGCCTATTCTTCGCACGCACGAGGTGTTATGATTTTAATCAAAAAAAATGTACCGTTTGACATTCTACATGAGGAGATTGACCAGGATGGCCGGTATATTATAGTGCATGGTAAATTATGTGGGACGCTGATCACCCTCCTTAATGTCTATGGCCCAAATGTTGATGACCCTGATTTTTATGTTAAGCTTTGGAACAAAATTTACATGCTACCTCCATCAGCTGTCATCTGTGAGGGAGACTTGAATGTTACTTTGGATGGAGAGATGGACAAAAAACAGGACAGGCCTTCGGTGCGCAAGAGAGCGACCGATGCGGTTTGTGAGGGTATGAATGGCCTTGGGCTGGTGGATGCGTGGAGATTGAGACACCCTGGCAGACGAGAGGGCACCTGTTACACATCGGCGCATGACACATGGTCGAGGCTGGACTATTGGTTGGTGACCCGTGACGTCAGTGGATGGGTGATGGATGTGAGTCATTTGCCTCGCACGATATCTGATCATGCGCCAGTGCGCTTGGAAGTGGGATTACCGACACACACACCGGCTCCATTCACTTGGCGTCTATCGCCGGGGATGTTGACTGATCAGGTGCTGCGGGAGCGGCTCAGGACGATTATTGAGGAGTTCTTTGGTAAGAATGTTGGGTCTGTGGCCTGTATGAGTACGGTGTGGGAGGCATTCAAAGTGACTATACGTGGGGCGTGTATTGGACTCCGGTCTGGGGTACTCACGCCACTGAGGGACTCCATGGCCAGGCTGGAGAGAGATTTGTTAGCGCTGGAACGACAGCTGGAAGAGTTCCCGGATGAGACGTTGTTGGCGGATATCAGATTGAAGGTTACCGAATATAACGAACTAGCGGATCAGGAGGTAAAGTTCCTGTCCAAGCGCACTAGGGCGCGATATTATGGCGAAGGGGGAAGGCCAGGGAAGGCATTGGCGGATTGTATACGTTACCCTTGGGCTAGACACTGTACTGTGCAGGAAATAGAGGACGGGGAGGATATCGTGACTAACACAACTGGCATTTTAGACTGTTTCACGAACTATTATAAACAGATGTATGAACATCGAGAGACGGCGGGTGAGGAAGAGATAGCTCAGTATTTCGAGGACATTGCATTGGTTTGGCTATCGAGGGGGCAACAGCAATTCTTAATGCATCATATCACGAAGGGGGAGTTTAGAGACGCTATAGCTGCTCTACCGAATGGAAAGGCGGCTGGCACGGATGGATTACCCTCCGAATTTTATAAAGAATATCTTGATCTTTTGCTTCCCCACTTGGCAATGGTGCAGGAGGAAGCAGTTGACCAGGGACAGTTACCAACTACAATGAGAGAGGCACTGCTTGTAGTGTTGCCAAAGCCAGGCAAACCTCCTAATAAGTGTGACTCATACCGCCCTCTGTCCCTCATGAATACCGATGTTAAGATTATAGCTAAGGTTCTGGCCACTAGGCTGCGGCTGCTCCTCCCGGTCATGGTGTTACCGGATCAATCAAGATTCATTCCACTCCGATCTACCACCCACAATCTGCGGGCGCTGTTTGCAGTGTTGCATCTGCTCAAGCCGGATCTGGTTGCGGTGGCTGTAATGCTTGACGCCGTGAAGGCCTTTGATTCAGTTGCATGGCGGTATATGATAGCCATACTGCATCGGATGGGGGTGCCCTTTTTTTTTACATCACTGATAACTCTTCTATATACTAATCACATAGCTCGAGTGAGGGTCAATAGACATCCAACCCATTTCCGGTGCAGAGGGGGACAAGACAGGGCTGTCCTCTATCGCCTTTGCTATTTGCTATAGTGATGGGGCCACTAGCCTGTGTTTTGCGGCAGAGGTATGTGGAAGCGGCTTTGAAGTACCCTCTTCGGTCGTTGGCGGTATCCATGTATGCTGATGACATGGTTCTCTACGTGCGCGAGCCTGCCATACATCTTGAGGCTATACTCCGAGAGTTTATTAGATTTGGTCACCACTCGTGCCTTTCCATCAACTGGGAAAAATCTGTTATGCTACCTCTCACGGACGCTACCCTTCCCTTTCCCTTAGAATTCCCGCTGGAATGGGCGACGGAGTCAGTGCGTTATCTCGGGATTTAGATGCATCGAGACAGCCAAGAAATTATCAGGGCCAACTATGGCGTGGCTATCTCCAAGTTGGAGGATCAGGTGGCGCGTTGGACTCGACTCCCTCTTACCCTGGCAGATCGAATGTCTCTGATTAAAATGGTGGTATTGCCCAAATTTCTATATCTTTTGTTAACATTCCTCTCCCGCTGAAATCGCACTTTTTTGTCCGCTTGCGGTCCTTGTTGATTACTTTAACCTGGGCTGGTAAGAAGCCGCGAGTGACGTGGGATGTGCTGACTAAACCGTATGCATTGGGGGGTTTTGCAGTGCCAGATATGAAACTATATTATTTTTGTGCACAAGCACATTTTGCCTCCTACTGGCTGTCGGCTCCTCCGTATACCCCGCATGTGGCGCTTGAGGCCAGTGCTGCTCCACCGAATCCGCTGAGAGCCATGATAGTGAATAAACACTCAGTGTTTGACAAAGGGGGGTTGGACACGGTGCAATCCACTGCTACCGCCTGGCGGGAGCTGGGCAGACGAGCGGACAGGTTGCCATTGTACGCACCTGCCATGCCGCTTCTGTACCACTCGGAGATCTCGGTGTCGGGCGAGATTGGGGGTTTACAGATCCTGCAGGGTGCCGGACTGAGTACTATGGGGGATCTGTTCCCGGGTGCCACGTTCCTCTCCTTGCAGACTATGACGGACCGCTCTGCAAATCCTGTTATGACTACATTTATATATGCCAGACTTAGGGCTGCGGTCCATTCCTTATACCCTACGTACCCGGAGGAGCCATTGGCACTTGGTGCCTTACAATTGCTCTATACTACTACGGATAGGGTTAAGTTGCTCTCTAGACTATACAGAGCTGCACAAGAGGATGAGGGGGGAGGCGCGGCACTGGCTAGGGCTAGATGGGATGGGTGTCTTCCACTGCGCTGGGTGACGACGAGTGGGCTGAGTGCTGCACTATGACTGGGGGGTACGTGGCCAACGGCAATTTTCGTCTTCTTAATTATAAATTTGTACATCAATGGTACTACACCCCAGTCCAGCTAGTTAGGTATGGTCTTCGTGCAACAGCTCAATGTGTCCGGTGTGGTGAAGATGATGCTGACTTTGTGCACCTGGCCTGGGGGTGTACACGTGTGTATGCCTTCTGGGGGGCTGTGACTGAGGCACTGACTGACATGGCATCGACTGAGGTTGCATTGGATATACGCCTGTGCCTACTGGGAATAGCTTCAGGAGTACCGGCGAGAGTGCAGCACTTTATTGTTTTGGCCTTACAGCTTGCTAAACGGAGAGTCGCTATGGTGTGGGGGGGGAGGAGAGCGCCTGATGTTCAACACTGGCTGGCTGACATGGCATACTGCAGGGATCAACTGTCTTGTTATTACGAGGGGCATACAACATATATGCTTTCTTTGGCTGCTGATGGCAGTACCGGTGATGAGACTGGGGGCTCATCGGCGGGAGGGGGAGGAGCCGAGTTATTACCTGAATGTGTAACTATAAGGTGAGGATACATGGTGTCGGCTGCCTTTTCTCCTGAGTGTGGGAGATCTTATAAACCATGATTATCTTCAAATGTGGACGTCTCTTATGTCGACCAATGTTTATGATGCATGATGGGTTTGGGATTCAGGGGCTGCATGGCCTGCTCGATTGCTTGCTTGCATTTCAAAGACTTATGTATAGCTGCGTCAATTCGCGCTCATGCCACGGGATCTTACTGCGACCAGGAACCAGGAATGTTTGGGTGGGGGGTTGGGGGTTGGAGTTGTTGTTTTGGAAAAATCACAAAATGAGACCGAGATTCCATAAGTGTGCTGCAACTGCAGGTGATGCGATGGAACTGGGGCACTGGCTATCAATAGCTTTGCATTGTTTCCTTTTTGCCTTTTATTGCTGAATGTTCTTGATTGCAGGTTCCGTATTATGTGCTGTTGACCTGATTGCGGCCGGCCCTACTACTGGGTTGTAGGCGCACTGCTGTGTATATGTATTATGTGCAATAAAGGTCTTTCAAAAAAAAATACAATGTCGATTAACTGCGATAACACCACAACCAGTGGAGCCGTAGCGGATGCAGTTGTACAAGTTTTAAACTTTACAGGTTTCCTAGAACTCCGACAATGCTGCTATAAGCATTCCAGAAACTTTAAGGAAAGCCATCACTGTAAAACCTATAAGAAATGGCCTATCATCAAGAGGTGGTAGGGTAGTTTTTGTGATAGAGGCATATGAATATCATCAGACAGAGATATTCTATTCATGGATAGTCTTCCCTGAAGCAAATCCAGGAACAAAAGTGTTTCACTTCTACAAAGAAGATGAACCCCCAGAGGAATACATTCCTTTCGAGGATATTGAAATTCCACTAACATATCAAGAACATGCGCTCTAGTTTAAAGGCGCCTGCATATAAATCACATTACTAGGCTCGGTCCACTAGATAGACCAGGAGCAACATCGCCGGTATTAGCCAGCTATACACAACATCGTGCCATTGAAGAAAAGTCGGATGAGGAACTATTAGTTCAAGTAAAAGAACTAATCAAAATTTATAGACAATTGGTTCAATATGTTATGCAGACTTTTACTGTCCAAACGGCAATAAGGATTCCACAACACACCCCTTACCAGGGGAACACAAATAAAATTACACCACAGACTTTACACTCAGTCGTAGGTAAATTACCCGCAAAACGGGAACAAATTCCTTTCTAGATAGCTCAAAAAATTACTCAAAAATAGGCAGTATCTCCTGATACTACCCCTCATGAGAAACACAGAATTCTAACAATCTGTTTACCTATGGGGATGCACCGCATCTGGAGGACCGCAACACTTGGGGTGCAGTCTTTGCTGCAATCTACACCAAAACACATGGTGTTCTGTCTATGGCGGTTATACCAGACGTCCTGAAACAGATTCAAAATGAATACGGGGCAGAGCCTGCTTTAAATCTGGGTAGGAAATAACTGAAAGATTTCAAACAGGTACAATAATATTATCTAATATTAAAGGTAAAGCAACATCCGTGGCGATCTGCCAAGAATTAAGAGAATTTGATGTAACTGAGCAACCACACAAACTGGCCAGAATAATTGAAAAAGCCTATGAAGAATTAGGCAGAGACAGCTTGGGTGGGAAACCGGTTAAACCACAACTGTCTGAAAGTCCTGAAAAGGTCTTTATTAAAAACACTCCTACTCCTCCTAAAAAGAAGCGGGAGAACAGTAAACAAACTTCTAAAGAGAAGCGTTCTCAATCCAGAGGCAGGTCTCCTCAAAAGGAGCCCCCTGAAAGGAGGTATAACCTCAGGAATAGGGATAATTTGAGAAAACCTGACAGATATCAAGATACTGATACACGTTCCTCTCGTACCTTTCAGACTTCCTCACAGAAATCCGAAAGAAGAGGACGGTCAGAACAAAAGGAAGAACGCGTGAAGTCCAAAGACGACCAGCACGTTCCAAAAAATAAGAAACCTTAATTCACCAAAAAGAAGGTAGCAGGTCTAAAAATCAGGCATGCCGAGGATCTTGAGGACACAACTCAAGAACGGGGAATTAACTCAGACAATGTTGGACAGCGCAGCAAAAGTTACCATAGCTCACAAAAACTTGAAGGATCATCTGGAGACAGTGGACTTGAATGAGTGCATCCAAGTTGAAACTGCAGATACCAGGTTTAGTGTCCCACATAAGTTATATGAAGTAACACTCCGGATGGAGGGGGACATAACTAGAAAAATAAGAGCACGCTTTTGGGAGCGACTCTCACAGGGTTATGACATTCTTCTAGCTGAACAAGACTAGCCACCTGAATTTGTCAGGGAGTGCCCACATGGCAAAGACTTCATTATGCCAGCATTCTCCAACCACATTCCAATTCATTTAAAATATACTTATGCCAGAAAATTGTCAGTAACCCAAGCTCCTGCATTATATAAAAATCATGTAGGATCGGATGAGGATTCTCCTCACCATAAAATCCAATTAAAAAATCAACCAACTGCACAAAGGCAGTACCCAGTTAAGCAAGAAGCTACAAAACAGGTCAGGGAGATCTTAGATCAACTTGAGTACCAAGTGCTGATTGAAACATTCACCTTGTCCATGAACAATACTTTGTTTCCTGTCTCCAAACCAGACAATACATATCGTCTAGTTTTGGATTACAGACATCTAAACTCTTGTTGCAAAACTTTTGCAGTACAAAATGCACACAGTGCAGCACTAATGAATAACATTGTGCATAAAAAATATAAAACCACAGTAGATATTTTTAATGATTTCTTCTGTCAAAACATTGCACGAGAAAGTAGGTATTTGACTGCTTTCTCAAAAATGGGGACACAGCATCAACTCTGTTGTCTCCCCCAGGGATTCAAGAATAGTCCAGGGTTATTTCAGCCAGAGTAACAGAGTTACTACAAACCTATGATGATGAGGCATTATCATATGTAGATGACATCTATCTAACAGACGATGACTGGATAGGCACTTGAACAGGGTGAACACCATAATATTAAGCTTTGCCTCTGAAGGGTATAAATTCAATTTCAAGAAATCACAAATTGCCCATTTAAAGGTCCTTTTTCTAGAATATGAATTATCAAGTGAAGGCAAAAGCCTGGCAGCAAACTTTCTAGAGAAATGTGCGCTGCTCCAATCTCCAAAAACGCTGAAAAACTTACAGTCGATTCTAGGTTTCCTGAATTTCGGAAGAACATACATTCTAAACTACGCAGAAAGGGTTAAACCTCTCTACGAACGAATCAAACCTGATTTTGAAACAGTTATTTATACTCAAAAACACACAGACATTTTGTGTTCATTGCAAACAGACATGTTAGCAACTAAACATTTACAAACAAGCATAAACGTAGGCAACTTAGTGATCCAAATCATTCCAGGACAATGCGGATTCACATACTTCACCTTTAACGAAGGATAAAAAGTGCCAATAGCTTACAAATCAAACTTGTACACACAAGCAGAAACGAAATTAACTTCTACAAAAAAAATTCTGAAAGCGGTTCAAACTGCAGCAGTTCAAGTTCAAAACAACTTTATTTCGATTCATAACAAATCATAAAAAGCACACAGACACAAATACATAATCAGGGGATACAGTTACATTGAATAGATGTCACTAATAAAATTGAGCAATTAAAATATTTACAGGTTTTAAAAGGTACAACAGTTTTTCAATGATTCCATAAGTTGTCGCCAATGATATCATGTTGTCTGTTTCCGGTACGTTTTTTAAGGCTAAAAGCAGCTACCAAGAAATTTGCGACACTAAACATTGTTAATGGTGAGTCTAGCTTTTTTAAGTAAAGTAGAGCTGGTTTGGCTTGGACAAACCCCTTGTTTTTAAGCAACGGAACAATGTATTTTTTCCTAGGCAAGGCGTAAATACTGCAAAAAAACATAAAGTGTATAGTGTCTTGTAAAGCATAACTATCACATTTGCAGACGGGTAAATCCTCGGGCTTAGCCCACACCTTAGAATCATTTAACAGGAGATGAATCTGGTTAAGTCTTAGTTTGGTTAGTAACCAGCGGTGTAGCGGAATTGACACAACCGTTAAATAAGGTTCAATAGCCATTGTAGACTTAGAAATATAGTGCTCCCTCACAGTGGGTTTCACAAGCTCACAGCTCTCCCGCTCTATTTCTCTCAATTTAATAAAAGTCACTTTGAACCATTCCAGGTCATCTTTAACAATACATTCCGGGTTGCAGAATAAATCAGGGCGGCCCAGGGAGCTTAGGGTATTTTTAATGTATTCAAGCCACAGGATATTTTTCATATTGTCCAAGCGTAAGCAGTCCCTCATAATTGTATGGTTCAGGGTTAAGTTAGAGTTCAGCCACGTTCTTAACCACATCAGAATTGGGGACTGTTTGATGATGCCACTTATATACCCCTGGCCTAATTCCGTATGAACGGGGAAGGTAGCCGTGGATTGCGGCAAACCTAAAAGCATACGTAAAAATCTGTTTTCTTCTACCTGGATCGCTTCTGCATTATTGGTGTAACCCCAAATGGAAGCCCCGTACCTTGCTACTGCAATAGATTTCGCTCTATAAAGTGCTAGCATTGCTTCCGTGGGTTTGCCGCCCAGTCGTTTTGCAAAAACGGCGATAGCAGCTGCAGATCTTTTCATGGCGTTAACTTTAACCGTTATTTGGGGTGCCCAGGTGCCCTTGTCGTCGTAAACCACCCACAAATAGGTAAAAGTTCTAACACTAGAAATTGGTGTGTTGGCAAAAAAAAGGACTTCAAGTTTTTGTTCTTTCTCCCGCCCACTGACATAACATGTGACTTGTCTGTGTTGAGTTTTAAATCAAGGGAGGTCATAAAGGCATCGAAGGCCGCCAATAATCTTTGTAGCCCAAGGGGAGTACATGCCACAAGCACGGCGTCATCCGCGTAAAGGAGGACCGGGGTGGACAGTCCTCCAAAACACGGGACGTCTAATGTTGCCAGATCCAGTGTGGATTCAAGATGGTTTATATATAGTGTGAATAACATTGGGGCGAGGATGCACCCCTGTCGCACCCTCTAGTGGACTTGAAACCAGTGGTGCAAGCTCCCTCCTGTGACATCCTGATAGAGGCTTCTAGGTCCCGGTGTGCCTCAGCCAGAAAATAAACCAAAGAATGGTCCATCCCCAGGTCCAAGAGGATTTCCCACAGCCTGGACCTATTCACTAGGTCGAAGGCTGTGGACAAATCCATGAACCCTAAGTAAATTGATCCACTGGATGCCACTGTGTATTTACCTAGGATCAGGTGTAGGTTGAGGCACTGATCCTCAGTCCCTCTTCCCCTTCGAAACCCATATTGGGCGTTAGATAGAATATTGTTGTTGGCAGCCCACTCATCAATCCTTGCAAGTATCACTTTCCCCAGAATTTTAAAGGAAGAGTCGATGAGTGAAATGGGGCGGTAACACCTCGGGTCTCCCCTTTGGCCCTTCTTGAAAATGGGTATGATGGTGGCGTGTGACCAGGAGACAGGCAAACTGTGATTGGTGGCGGCGTTGAAAACATTAGTCAAGATATTGGCCCAGAAGGAGGTGTTGGCCTTGTACATGTCAGCTGGGACGCCATCCGGGCCTGGCGCTTTTTTCCCTACGGTATTAATTATGGCCTTCTCTACTTCTTCCACGGTGAAGGAGAGTGCTGACTTGGGGAAGTTAGTTGTGAGAAGAGTGGGTGTTTCACATACGTGATCGCTCCCATAGATGATTTTGAAATGCGCTAACCAGTCCTCCTCACTAATATTGGCCTCCAAGTTATCATTTGCCTCACCGGAAAAAAGAGGATTATTTATAATGGCCCAGAAGCTAGCACTGTCTCTTAAAGTTGCCTTTTCCATTAGAGTGGCCCAAGCATCCTTTTTAAGTGCATCTTTGCGTGCATGGATAGTGTTATTGTATTCTTTTCTTAGTCTGGCAACTTCCCCCCTATCCCTTGGGGATTTTTTCAATTCTTCCAGGAGGCAACTGTGTGCTTTTGAACAGGCTCTGTCAAACCAGCCCTTATGTGGTTGTGCGTTCTTTCTGGATTTGACAGTTAGTTCTTCAGAAACTAAAGCACACATGGTGGCAAAGACGATAATCACTTCCTCCCCCTGTTTTGAGTTATCTTGACAGATATCGATTTCTTTGCGAGCTTTACTTGTTATATTATTTAAAAAACTCTACAGGAACTACTTTAGACCACTTCACCCTTCTACCTTGGTCCGTGGACCGCACAGCCGACGCTGTCGTTTTATTAATTCCCTCCTTGAGTAAACCAACAGAGTTAGCGAGCTCAAGGATGACTGGGTTATGGTCACTAAACGCAGCCACGACTGCGTTATAAAAGAAAACCATACTTAATAAACCAGGGGAAACAAAAATATAATCTATTAAGGATTCAGAGTTTCTAGCGCTGTATGTCATGACACGGTCGCTATTATCATTAAACCCAGGTTCATAAAGATCAACACTAGATAGAAGATTTTCTAAGGCATAACCTTTAGGGCTGTGTTCAAAATGTTGGTAGTGGGCTGAAGTGGGACAATCAGTATCTTCAATATGACAGGAAAGCCCACAGAGATGAGTATTAAAATCCCCCATGATTATAGTGTGCGTAAAAGTAGTTTGGCGTTCGTTGTAATTAATCAGAAAAAGCTGTAAAGAGCAAAGATGCTCGGTAGAATCTCCGTCTAATACGGAATTATAAAAATTGATGAAAATAAATTTGGAGCCATTAGCTAAACTAATCTCTAAACATAAAAAATTGGGGGAGCCGGTGGTTATTTGTTTGGCGGATCCCGCCAGATGAACAGTGATCAGGATCATAAGGCCCCCTTTGTCCCTGCCACTGAGGGATCTAGTAGCTGGGACAAAGTAGGATGTGTACCCAGGAACCCAGAAGCTGCTATTGCAGTCCCAGGTTTCTTGCAAGGCTATGATATCATATTGGTTTAGTAGATTCAGCCATGCACTATCCTCCCTTTTTGATCGAAGGCCAGCTATATTCCAACTTATGATTTTAGGCCTTCTACTAAGTTTACCTAAAAGGGGATTGTCCGCTGTGGGAAGTGTGTGCAAAGGATCGTTGTTAGCTGGCGTCAATTATACTCAGCCGCCCGAACCAGAGGCGTGAATCTATTGTGCAAGGGTATGGGTCTGTTTGAGGACATTGGTGTGTGTGTACCAAAATTGAGGTTAGTCGTCCTATTAATCGTAGTCCAGCTATAATCAGGTTTCTGGCGAGTGTAGGCCGGTTGAATAGGCAGGGTAGGTGTCCTATCATGACCCTTGCCTTGGGCGTGACCCTTGTTCGAATTTAAGTGAGATTTAATGGTAGGGTAGAAAAAGCCCGAGGGTACAGCACGGGGCCCAGCATCCAATCCCTCAAGGGGCGAAGCGTCCCATAATAATCTGCAAGCCTCCCCAGGATTATTGAAATTTATTATCACACAATCACCCTCTGCTGATTTATTTGTTCGCCCTATCCAGCCCACCCGCCGGGCAGAAAGAATCGCACTAGAAATGTCGTTATCTCCCGAACAAGTCGTGTTTGCCCAAGACTTGGCCCTGGCTAGCAGTTGAGACGATTGTTCATACTCTCCTGGCTTAAGTGGGGGAACATTTACCAGAATGGCTACAAAAGGCGCAGCCTCAGGGGGTAAATTAATTATGGGCTGACGTACAGGTTTGGGCGAGTAGGATGACTTCTGTTGTCCTGGGGTCACAGGTTTAGAAGACCTATTAGTCCCTCCTGTTGGTCTGGGGGCATCTGGCAGGGTAGTTGCTGGGCCAGAGGGCAAGAAGACTACCGCACTGTTAGCTACTGGGGATTCTTCCCTAGGTCTTTTACACCCACTAGTTGGTTGAGTGCATAAAGGACCTGATACCACCGGTGTATTCCCTTTAAAGACAAAAGTAGCAGGTTCAGCAGTTTTTAGGCATACATTTAGGCGCTCACATTTCCTTAAGATACCATCAACACACTGGTGTAAAACGTCAATGATGTCTGAGGCTATTTTTGTTAGTGTGGACTCTATCTTTTCAGTGATTGCTTTTTCCACCATGTCTCTGATAGCATTTTCCAGTGAGCCTACTGTGCACTTTCCTCCCTTAGATTTATTCATATTCTTTTTCTTGTACTGTCTTTTCGTTTGCTTTGAGCGTGTGACTCTGTTTACTCCGGCTGTACTAGGAAGTTTGGGGGTCACCCCATTGGACTCAGCAGTGACAAGGGTGGGGGGTATCGCTGTCTCCTTTGGCGGGGCAATAACAATCCTTGGTTCAAGAGGGATAGTTGTAGTACCAATTTGCGGTTGACTTATGCCCTCCTTGCTAGTCAGCGATGGTTCTAATCCCAGTTTACGTTCAGTTCTAGCAATTTCAGTAGTCAATTTCCCCACCTTCGAAGTAAGAAAGGAGAGAATGCTGTTAGATTTCCTGGGTGCCTTAACCTTAGGTGTCCCTCCAACAGTAGGGGAGGGTAACTTTCTCTTACCCATTTTGATCTTGAGTCCTGGATCCTGGGCGTAAGGGGGGTGGCCCGTCCCTTCCCTCGTCGTCCCCGGACGGCCACAGACGGCCCGCCCTCTGCCCGGGCTCCGCCCGGCACCGCCCGCGCGCGTCCGCGATGCGGAGGAAGCTGTCTCCTTTTGTGCGCCTCCTGGCACTGTGTGCAGGAAGTGGGCGGTGTTGGAGCAAGGCAGGCTGGGAGTTGTGGTCCGCCCCGCTCTGCGGCCGTGCGATGGTGCTGCTCGGCGGCGGGGGCGGCCACAACGTCAGGAACCCAGCGGCGCTGTGAGAGCTTGAAGGTTTAGAACAGCGCGCTCTGAAGCGCTGCGACCCCTCCTGGAGCCGGTGATTGTTTAGCAGTGTCCCCCGCTCCACTGAGGGAGCTGTCTCCTTTTGTGCGCCTCCTGGCGCTGTGTGCAGGAAGTGGGCGGTGTTGGAGCAAGGCAGGCTGGGAGTTGTGGTCCGCCCCGCTCTGCGGCCGTGCGATGGTGCTGCTCGGCGGCGGGGCGGCCACAACATCAGGAACCCAGCGGCGCTGTGAGAGCTTGAAGGTTTAGAACAGCGTGCTGCGACCCCTCCTGGAGCCGGTGATTGTTTAGCAGTGTCCCAAACTGCAGCAGCAAAAGAGAGAGCCTTCGCACAGGGTAAGCGCATTATGATCGTTACTCCTGTTCCTGCCTTAGAGGCGGTGACAAAAGCGAGCATTCCGAATGCTAAAGCTTTACATCCGAGATAGATACAATGGGTTAATTCTCTTGCTGCAACAGACGTTGAATACGTTTTTGACCCTTATTTGAAAACACAAGCATTTCTACAATATGAATAAGAATGTCCTCTGCCTACTGAAATTCCGCCTTCAGAGCAGTATGAATGTATAATTTATACTGACGGATCAGCCCAACCCGCTACGGGGGCTAAACAAGCTATAGTGCTGTGTGGGTGATAGTTAAAGGTCGCTGGCGAGATGGCAAATTCCGACCTATGGTCACTAAAACTCAATCTCAAGTAGATTGTACAGCTCAGTGAGCTGAACTACAAGCATTCAAATGGCGCTTGAAAATACTAATTGCGAATTCCCCACACTCATAGTGTGCGATTCGTATTATTGTGTTCATTCTTACAATGAATACCTGCAGAACTGGATTCAAAATGATTAGAAAGATGCTCAAGGTGGTACAATTAAGCATAAGTTGCTATGGGAATAAGTAGTTCAGTTACGACAGGAACTACAAAAGGCTTACGTGATACATACACTGAGTCATCAACATGATGGCGTTCACGTTGCAGGTAATTCATTGGCTGATGAAGCCGCTAAGGCAGCTGTGCAAACGGCTTCTGTAGCTGCAATCACTCGTTCAAAAACGAAAATAGACAGCAAAATAATGCTAGCTGTCAATGCTTCGAGCAAAGACAGTGGTAAAACATTACCAAAAGGCTTTCCACTCAAATACTCATACATAACTGATGCAAATAATGTTCTGTTTGCTCGAAAGCCTGGAGTGGGGGATAGAGTAATTCTAAACATGGAACATATATTAGGACTAATCTTAGCAGCACATGAAGGGCTCGCCTCTGCACACGCAGGTGTTTCTGCTACAGTGTTGTTATTAAAACAGAGATACAGGTGTCCGCGCATGAGGAAACAGAACAGAAAAGATGTTCTGGAATGTGAAATCTGCCAAAAGATGACAGTCTCTACAGTGAAACGTCCTGCGCAGATGCCCCTGTTAATTTCGCGTAAACCATTAGCTTGCGTTTACCTGGATCACTGTGGTCCCTTACAGAGGGATGGTAACTATAAATATAACATGGTCGCAGTGGATTCGTGCACAAGATACATTTGGATGTGGCCTCAGCGCTAGGCTGATGCTCCAACTGTTATAAAAGATTTGCGAGTTTTTATCGGCACATACGCAGTCGGCATGCTACATTCTGACCAGGGTCCTGCGTTTAGCTCTCGAGCTTACAAACAAACCATGGCCAAATTGGGTGTTGCATTGCGGTACTCTAGTCCATTCCATCCTGTGGGAAATTCAGTAAGGGAGAGAAAAAACCGGGACATAAAGCAATCTATAACAGCTAGGGTATTAGGCTTGGGTGACGGGTGGGTCAAACATCTAATAAGTATCCAACGTAGTCTTAACAATCTGCCAAGAAGTTCTCTAGGGGGTATCACTCCATATAAAATCCTTTTTGGAATAAGAATGATTATTTCGGCTCTCGATTGTCACACTTCAGTGGTAGAACAGAAACCCTTTGATATCAAAGACAGTTTGGCTGTTTTGCTGGACTTAAATGAAGTAACAAAAAGCCAAAGTAACATGTTCCTGAAGCCAGCAACCACTGAAGAAAAAACATCCATCCCAGCAAGGCCTGTCTGAATTCCAAACATTGGGGATCTAGTCAGAGAAAAGATCGCAGACAAGAAGGAATTTGGGCCTTCTTACAGACAACCAATACCTGTCCTAGCCATCCACGAATCAAGAACAAAATGACTGATGCCCCTTGCTGGTAAAAAGGAGAACAGGTTTGTGTCCATTGCCATGGTAAAACCACATCATGTGGCGGATCATAAGTAGTAGGCCAAGTGGACTCCAAAGATGTAGCAGAAGTCCTAATCTGGCTACTATCCAAGAGGTTCAAACTGAGAGATTCATCCCCTTTGAAGAATCTGCAGTGAGAAAAGATGGACTATGCAACAAAGCCATTGAAATAGCATCTTACTATACAAATGTAACAAGTGATCAAGCGGTTCCAGCGATTTCAACGAATCCTGATACAATCCCTACAATTGACAGAACTGCCTCTGGCTATTTTATTAACTTTGATACGTTTTCCAAGGATCCCAGTGAACCTGAAACGATGCCAGCTAAAAGAACTTTAAAAGAACAAGCAACAGAACTTTTTCATCAACTGGAAAAGACTTATCTGGTTTCACCATGGATTGAACTTTGGATTGTGTTGGGTGTACTATGTCTTCTACTTTGGTTGACTCTTGAAATGACTTTGGGAATGCTGATAAATGGAAGATATGTTAAAAAGGACACAGCAAGTAAGAACATCAACTTAATCCTCAAGCCACACAAATCATCTGATTGTGAACAAAGAGACTTGTCATCAGTGAACATCACAGCCATTCCTATACCTGGTGGTATAGCTTGGGACAGAACTGATTATGACATTTTTGGCCCGGCAGAGCTGTCGAAGATTCCACACCAGTTCAATATTTCCTTGAATGACTGTTTTATCTAGTACCTGTCTGCAAAATTTACAAATCATGAATACTTAGAAGGTTCATCAGATTATGAACAAATGTATTGTTATAATCACTATGGTCATCATTTCTTGCACAAATCTGCAATTCCTAAAAATGTATGAACTTATAACCAATGGGAACATTGTCCTACGCCACCAAAGGATAGCTCAAAAACATTTCATAGCAAATGTCCATACTTTTCAGGTTTTAATGTTTCAAACCCAGAATCCTAAAAATGTTAATAGGATAGGAATGAAAAGTATGTTGACAAATACCAAGCACATTTATTCTGTGGACTTTTATGCTCAGCTGTCTTCATTAGGTTTCGACTTATGGAATGACAACATTGAGACAAAAACTGTCTGGGGTACAAAAGACAGGCAGGTGCAGGGTTTAGAAGCTTTATTTAGAGCCTGCATCATCCAAGAGCAAATCATGTTTTTGAATGACACTGTCCAACAGACATCTTGTCTTGGGTTAGCCAAGATCAAAGAGTTGGACAAACCGTCCATACCTACACCTATACCTAAAAGCAGTAACACTTCAGAGGGGGTGGTCGACGTACATACTATTTTGCATCACAACAGAACAGATCCAGATTGGAAAAAATGGTTAATCTGGCCCACAGACACAAACACCTGTCAAGATAGATTCCTGAATAAAACATGGGGGTTCACATTCACTAGGCCAGATCCAAGATATGTTCAGAGACAGCATCCAGGAATAGTAACAACATACAGTGTAGGAAGACTGTGCCTTGAGTGGCTACATAGATCTACACTAAGAGATGTAAAACAACACTTATCTTTACTTAAAGATGGCGTTGATCTGAGGGACTTCTTACAAGGACCTACTAAACCGCGTCATAAACATTTTATATACGCCGGTATCTATGCTGCTTATAATGAAGCATGGAAGATTACGCAAGCAGAGACTGCAGAACGAATACGAGAAATTGATTGTATTAATTTAGAGAAATCTCTCTCTATAGTTGACAATGGGTTAACAACTCTGTCGTCCAGGATATATTCTTTGGACAGCATAGTATCCTCTGCCATAGACATAATGGAACAGGACTTGTTCATGTTGCAACATGGTCAATCGCAACTACATTCTATAATGCTATTAGGCTGGACGTTACAAAACCTACGTTCAGGCTATATGCATTGGCGTTTAATCAACACCACGTCACTGTTTTCAGAATTCAATCTCACTGATAAACAGATCAAACTGGCACAGAGGGGAGCAGACTATAAGATGCTGAGCATTGAAAAACTGGAAAGATTGCCATAAACTGTCGCTGAGAAACCAGCCCCAGAATGGATAATACACTGTCCAATCACTCTGCCTGTTACAATTTTTAATTTTCAGTATTGCTTAAAACATATACCAGCAGGCATATATGAAATGTTGGGTAAAGAATACATCAAGACATCCTGGGATTTACCATACCCACACATATGTTGGAGTGAGGGGAAAGAAGTGTTTCTTAGTGGTAAAAATTGTGAAAACGCACTAAGCGGCTCTCTCCTTTGTTAGGGTATTAATTTACACGGGGCCTGCAATGGTTCCTCTAACAATTAATCCTGCCACCTGCAAGGTTCACCAGCTGCAGTGATTGATCCAATTTTTAGGCAATTTTCTAATGAAAGTTACATTATGTTGAATGATCACAGCTGCTGTGGCATGTTGCCAGGTTTAGCCTATCTCGTAACTGTGTCAGCCAGGGTCACTTGCTGTATGCAAGTACTGTTTCCAAAAACCAAGACAGACCGGGAGTCGCCGTT